>NW_027142397.1:1580000-2780000 GCF_026170545.1 Melanerpes formicivorus | reverse complement strand
GCTTCCCCCCCACCCCCAAAAAAGCCACCAGGGTTGGGGCAGGTGGGTGCCAGGGGGCCCGGTGCTGTGCCACTGCTGCTGCTGAAGGCCAGGGCTTGTGAGGAGCAGCTCAGCTCTGCTACAGCTCGCTCGGCACCAGCTCTGCTCCCTGCAGCGTTTGCTGTTGCTGCTGCAGTGAAAATATTTCACTGAGCTGCAAGCTGGGCCTGAGAAGATCTTTAACATCTGGGGCACCGAGTCACCCAGCAGGAGCTGCTGAGTGGCACAAGGAGGGGCCAGCCTCACCCCGTACCTGGCACAGCACCCTGCAGTGTCACCATCCTCATGCTCCAGCAAGGCTGAGCCCAGCCTCCCCAGGGTGCCAGGGCACATCCCTGCTGCCCACCACCCCTCCAAACCAGCCTTGGGCCATGCAGAAGAAACCACCTGGCACCAGCCTCTGCATCCTGGCACTGCCAGCAGAGCCTGGGGTGGGGGGGTGGGGGGGTGAGATGCTGGTGGCCCCAGCCACCTTGCTGGGCTGCTATGGGAGTATAGGATGGGGCTGGCACCCAGAGCACGGCTGGCACACTTGCCCACTGCAGGAAACTGCTCCAGCCCCTTCCATTCGCCTTTGTGTGCAGGGAAGGGGGAGGGCTTTTAATTAAGGCTTTTAAAGAGCCACCACCGAGCTGGGAGGCGACACCCCCTCAGCAACTGGAGCGGGATCTCTCTCCATCACTGCCGCTGATCCCCTCTCCATCACTGCCACCATGGCCCTTTCGGCTCCAGCAACGGGCAGGCTCTGGCAAGGGCTCCCCGGTCCCTCCCCAGCAGCTGTGGCACGGTGGGAGGAGGGCACGGCTCCAGGCCAGCCCTGCTCACGCCGCACTCACAGGTTGTTTCCCCGATGATGCTTGGCCTTGAATGGGGATTTCGGCATGGAACTGCTCCAGCTCCATCCTCCCAGCATGGTAGGGACCAGCTTTGGATCATCAGGCTCCTGCTCTGCCATGGACACCTCTCTCTCCAGCCAGGCAAAGCCAGAAACAACCAACCGCCGCCCCCCCCCCCCCCCAAAAAAAGAAAAAGTGCTTAACCAGGCAGCACTAAACCCCCTTGGCATTAATAATGTGAAGAAACGATTAATAGCAGAGTAAAGGAGATTTGGGCTTTGAGGGACACGCTTTTTAACCCACCACTGTGCCTTTAATAGGCTCTGGAAAACGCACAATCCATCAGAATTCCTACCACAAGGATAGCCTGGGACCAGGGTATGAGGGTAAGGAAGGGATGAGGAAGTTCTGAGCGCCGAACCGCCGTGAGAATGGCCTCGCCCCCTCCTGAAAGACAGCGGCGACTGGGCAGGAGCAGGCTGGCCGGCAGCACCGCCAGGCAGCCATCAAACGGGCTTCATCCCGCGGGAACACATCCAGAGGGGATGCTGATGAGCAAAGCACCACGATGAGTGAGCTCTTAAAATCCAGGAGAATCCACAACCCTCCAGCTCCCAGGATCTTCTTTCACGGCTTAAAGGCATCCGGGCAACTTCAAAGCCACCTCTGTCCCTGCTCTGCCCCCCTGGCATGAGGGACCCCAGCAGCACCAACAACCTCTCCAGCAGCTAATGAGCACCGTGGGCACCACCGGAACAGCTTCACAGCCCTCACAATCCTGGCTCCATGCCCAGCATGTGCACGCACATGTGTGTTCACATGTGTGCACACACGGGCACTCAGCAGGGTATCTGTGCCCCTTCCAACTGCTGTGGCACAGCCCCTGGGTGCCCAGCACAGCATTTCCTCCTCTCGAGGCTCCCAGCTCGCCCACCACGCCGTTGTGCCCCTCTCCCACACAGCTTGCCCTCAAAAGCACATCTCCCTGCCAGGCGTGGGCACGGACATGCACACACAGGCACTCGGCAGGGAGCAGGGTACCGGTGCCACTTCCACCTGCCACGGCACATTCCCGCGGTGTCCAGCACCACATTTCTTCCTCTCAACATTCCTACATCCCCCACCACCCTGCACCCCAACTCCCCCTCAACCTCCCCTCAAAACACATCTCCCTGCCAGGCATGGGCACGGACATGTGTGCTCCACGCACACGCGGGCACTCAGCAGGGGAGCTCTGCCACTTCCACCTGCCGCAGCACAATCCCTCGGCGCCCAGCACCACAACTCCTCCTCTTGATGCTGCCACACACCCACCCCTTGCCCTCCTCTTTCCTCCCGCCCCCATTTCCCCCTCCAAACCACATCTCCCTGCCAGGCATGGGCACAGACATGCACATGCAGGCACTCAGCAGGGGATCTCTGCCACTTCCACCTGCCACAGCACAATCCCTCGCTGCCCAGGGCCACGCTTCCTCCTCTCAAGGCTTCCACGTCCCCCACCCTGCGGTCCCCCTCTCTCTCCCTGCCAGCTTCCCCGGCGTGCTGCCACCCCCTTTCCCGAAGCGGGCAGGCTGGCAGCAGCGCCGAGCTGTAATTAATGGTGCTGCTTTGCCAGTCACTGGCTCAGCCTCGCTGGCACTGGCAAGCAGAGGCCTTTTTATTTATTTTACTTAACTGCTGTTGGTAAAACTCCGCTCTAAGAGCAGGGCCGGGAGACAGCAGAGTGAAATCTCCCCTGGGATTAGGGATTACGCTGCCAGGGAACAGTCTGTGCTTCCCCACCCTCTTCCGTGGCTGGGAGGGGGGAGGGTTCCTGGAGGCGAGCCCCCCGACCCACCAGCAGGGCACCTGCAGCTGTGGATGCTCCTGCTGCTCTTCCATGGCTTCCTCTGTGTGGTTTCTGTGTCGCTGGGATGTGGCTCCTTCTCCCTCCATCAGATCCATCCTGCCCTGGCACCGTGCAGCAAAAGGACAGAGGGCCGAGAGCCCCAGGAGGGCTCCAAAGCTGGGTCCAAGGGGCAGGGGTGGCAGCTCACTGCTGATGGGTGTTTCTGTAAGCCACCGTCTCAGCCAGCCCTGGATCCACCCAGGAGCCTCCGAGGTACACCGAGGAGAAGGAGAAACCTGGCTGCATCCCACTCTTGGAGGACATCAGGAAGGAACAGACGGGGCGAGGGCAGGGGGGCACAGGATGGCCCTCACGAGCACCGAGGAGCTACCGAGCTTCTGACTTTTGGCAACCAAGAGGGGTGGCCCAGGGCCAGCCCTGCCCCTGGTAGAGGACAGCTCCGTGGTGGGAAGTGAGTTTGCAGGGCCTCAGTCCAAAATCCCGGGGAGCAGCATCGAGGCATCGCAGCAGCCCAGCCACGAGGGCTGAGTGGGGGCTGGCCCAGGGCTGGTGGCTTGTCCTGCGGTCGGTCTGTCTGTCCAAGTGCCATCCTCCTCTCTTGGAGCCCCCATCCAGCCTGGAGCACAGGGACTGGGCAGCGATGGGAACAGTCCAGGTGAAGAAAACCCAACCTGCCGCGCACAGGAGCTTGGTGCCCTGGCAGGGCTCTTCGCAGCACAGATGCCCACCACAGCCCTCCAGGAAGAGCCTGGCACTGTACCCATCACTGACACGGCAGAAGCGTCATGCAGGGCAGAGGAGCTGCACTGCTGGAGGACCTTGGAGGCATCGAGAAGAGCTGGAGGTAGCCGGGAAGAGCTGGAGGCAGCCGGGAAGAGCAGGCAGCATGTCCCAGCTGGCGCTGGAGCACCTCTGCCACGCAGCTGCCGGTTGGCAAGCAAGCCACCCACGGTGCCAGCTCCGTATCCATTTTCCCTCCAGCACAGACCAAATTTGTAGGATCCTGGCCTCTTGCAGATTCCTTGGATCAAAGCAGGCTCTGGCGACAAGGCTTGATGAGCAGCCGGGCAGACCTCGAAGAGGAGCCGCTGCTAGGCTGGGGGAGCTGGCACTGCCCCATGGCCAACTCCAGCATCCACCAGCCCGCCGGCATCCGTGCCACTGGTAACAAACCCCGCTGGGAAAGGGGGCACTGAGAGTCCCTGATGAGAGCAGCTGGAGAGCAGCCAGGCGATGGTGACAGTGACGACAGCTGTGCCAACCCCGCTCCGCCCCATGGGCACCCAGTGTGAGCCCTGTGAGCCAGATCCCTCCCCATGAGCCCTCCTCGGCTCAGCCACTGCCACCTTCTACGAGGGGGGGAGAGGCTGGTCCCAAATAATCACCCCAAAGGTTATTTGGGACCCACCAAATCAGCACAGTGCCACCAGGGTGCCACCAGCTCCACACGCACCACAGCCAGGAGCCAGAAACCCTGCCCAGACTCCGTGCCACAAACCCAGCCAAAGCAGCACAGCTCGGTGCCAACCCAGTGCTGCCAGCTCCAACCCAGTGCCACCAGCTCCACACGTGCCACAGCCATCAGCCAGAAATCCCAAGCAGATTCTGTGCCACAAACCCAGTCACAGCAGCACAGCTCGGTGCCAACCCAGGGCTACCAGCCCCAACCCGGTGCCACCGGCTCCAGGCGTGCCACAGCCATCGGCCACAAACCCTGAGCGGATTCTCTGCCACCACCCAGCGCAGTCCCCCCGAGGGGGGCACTTCCCCACGTCACCGGCGGCCCTGTCTGCCTGGCACCACGGAGCAGAGGCAGCAGTGCCATGACCTAGAAAAGCAAAGGGTGGTTCACAGGCTGTGCTGTGCCAGCCCCCAGCACTGAGCAGGCGGGCACGGAGCACACGCATCCCCCTATGCCCCCCCTCACGTCCCCCCCCCCCACGCCAGCTCTGGGCTGCAGAGAAACCTCCCCGTGCTGCAACAAGTGACCTGCGTGGGCACATGGGTGGGCACACACGTGGCACAGCTCCCACCATGAACCCCAAGGCTCGCAGGGCCCCCGGGAAGAGAAGCAGCATCCCTGCTGGTCCCCCCCCTCCTCCCAGCCCCCCCAAATCCGGCTACCACCTGCACGCTGCACGTGCCCCGTGCCAGCACCCGCTGGGTGCCCGCGTGTATGCCCCTCGCTGCACACCCATGGGCACCTGGGGATCGCTGGTTGTCGTCCTCCCCACACCCCCCAGCATCTCAGCCCGTGCCACGGCGGGGTCCCTGCAGCCTTCCACACTGGCCCCAGACAAAGCCCCACGCAGGGGAGAGCTGCAGAACCTGCGTGCTGCCAGGGCTCTGCCAACATGCTGCCCACACCTCCCGGTGCGTGCCCATTCCCCGTGGTGATGGCATGGGGCCAGGCAGTGCCGGCGTGGGGTGACCCACTCCCCAAGGCACCCAGGCGTGCCAGGCTAGCGGCACACATGTGCCCACGCCGCGGCTGGCAGCAGTGCCAACGCGCAGCCAGGCGCCCGTGGCCTTGCCGTATGACACACCAGGGTGCCACACATGTGCCCAGCCACACACATGTGCCCACCGACACGCGTCCAGCCCCTTCACCTTCGGGCTACCGGTGCCATCGGGTGGACAGGCAGCACCGGGGGTGGGTAGTGGGGAAACCGGGAGCCCTCGGTGGTAACCGGCAGCTTCGGAGGAGGACCGGGAGCCCTGGTGGGGGGGACAGGCAGCACCGGAGGGGATCAGCATCTAAGAGGGTAACCGACAGCCGCGGAGGAGGACCGGCAGCCCGAGAATATAACCGACAGCCGCGGAGGAGGACCGGCAGGCTGAGAGAAGGTAACCGGCAACCCCGGAGGAGGACCGGCAGGCTGAGAGGGTAACCGGCAGCACTAGAGGGCTAACCGGCAAGCCCCGGGCATGCCCGGTGCTCGCTGCCAGCCCCGGTGCCGAGCCCGCCCCGCCGCCGCAGCCCGGCGCAACTTCCAGGGAGGGCCGGGGCGGCCCCAGGGCTGCCACTGACCGCACCGAGCACCGGGAACCCACCCCCGGTACCGGGACGCGCCTGCAACTCGCCAGCCTCTGTAGCCCCGTTGCCGGGGCAGGAAAGTTGGCCGGGGGTGGCGGAGAGGAAGCAGGGGAGGGAGGTGGCGGGGGAGGGGGGGGGGGGGGTGAAGGGGGGTTGTCAGTGTGAGGCACAGCGGAACCGGGGCTCTGCCAACCGGTAGCACCGGCCGCCGCATCCCGCATCCCCAGCGAGCTGCCGCCCCCGCTGCGCCGTGGAGATGAAGGGGGAGGCGGCGGGGGGGGGAGAGCACCGGAGCTCGGTGCACCGGGAAAGAAGATAAGGAAGGGTCGGAGGGGGAAGGTTTGGGGGTGGGGGGGGGGAAGAAGGGAAATGAGGGGAGGTCGGTGCCCCGGTCCACCGTGGAGGTGTCGGTAAACCGGGAAGGGGTAGGGGGGGTCACCGCCACCGCCGCCCTTACCTGCGCTCCGTCAGCAGCCCGTGTAGCCCCGGCGCGGCGCGGCCATCCCCGAGCGGCGGCGGCGGCGGCAGCGGCAGGAGCGGCGGCGGCAGCAGGAGCGGCGGCGGCGGCGGCAGCAGCTGCCGGTGCCCGGGCGCGCCCCGGGGAGCGCGGAGACGCGCGGGGCCGGGAGCGGGAACGCGGCGCGCCCGGGCCCCGGTGGTAGTGGCGACGGCGGCGGCGGCGGCAGGAGGCGGCGGCGACGGGGGCGCGCACGACTCGGGCACTTGCTGCATGCGCCGGGAACGGGGCGGTGTGACAGCACCGGGCATGGCGGGGAGCCTGCGCGGCGGCGGGGCCGGGGGCGGCGGGGGGCGGGGGGGGGGGGGGGATGAGAGGGGCGTGGGTGTTGGGCTCCTACCCCCCCACCCCTCAGCCTTCGCTGCTGCACGGGGAGAAGGCAGGGGGGGGGAAGGTGACCCCCGGGATGCTGCAGGGATGGACGGGGTTGGACACGAGTGGATGTGGTCTGCACACGCACACGAGTGGGGGCCAAGCAGGGGGGTGTGAAGGTGGGGGGTGCTTGCACACGTGTGAGCAGGGCTTGGTGGTGATTCACGTGTGTGCACAAGTGGGGTGGCCGTGCTGGGGTGGGCAGCGTGGGTGTGCAGGCTGGTGGGGGCTGTGGGGTGCACACTCGTGTGCGTGGCACACCCCAGTGAGTGCCACACACCAGTTCATGGCACATCCCTGCACGTGGCACGTTCCAGTGCATGGCACAACCCAGCACATGGCACACACCAGTGCCTGGCACACCCTGGTGCAGGACCCACATGCTGCTCACTGTGTGCAGGCCATGGCACTGTGTGCTGTCCAGGCATGCAGTGGGGAGGTGTGGGATGCCCCATGGCACGAGTGGGGTGTTGGCAGAGTCCCAGAGTCACGGCTGGGGTTTGGAGGGGTGCTGCAGGGCTGTGGGGTCCCACCTGAAGGCCATGCACAGGCAGGAGAAACTGAAGCATCTTGGTGGCACATGGGGGACCAAGAGCAGCTGGCACACGGGCTCCACTGCACCCCAGATGGTGCCCAGAGCACACGGGGAGCTCTGCCATGGGGTGCACAGGGGGTCACCACCACCAAGCCCAGCAGGACAGCAGAAGCAGGGCTGGGAATGCCACGTGTTCCCAGTGCCCTGCCTGGCCCTCTCCACTGTCCACATCCTGCTGGGTGCTGCATGTGCTCTGCTCAGCCCCAGGAGGGCACAGATCTCCAGGTGGCATCTTGCAGCCTCCATCCAAGGCTGGGTGTGACAGTGGCAGGAGGCACCACTGGGATCACGGTTCGGCACCCTGGGGATCTGCAGCTCCAGTGCCAGCCCTAATCCAGCCTGGCACTGCTGGAAGCTTGGGGTCACATCCACCTGGGTGCAACCAGCTCCTTCCCTCCCTGGTGTTCCCTTTTCCCAGCATTCCCAGGCAGACATGCTCATCCCTCTGGGTCACAGCAGCTTTCCAGGCTCTTCTCTATCCCGGGGAGGAAAGCAGCATCAGCTGAGCCAGAACAGGAGGAGATTTCAGCAGAGGAATCAGGCAGCAGCTGCAGCTCAGCAGAGGGCTGGTCCCGAATCCACAGCGCTCCAGGTCACATTCCCTGCTTCCCGTGGGCTCTGTGCTCCTGCAGCCATAGCTCTGCATGCTTCAGGGGCTTCCAGAACTCCCAACTCATCACTTGGCACTGCTGCCACTGCCCTGTGAGCAAGACAGGGTGCCAGGCAGGATGGGAGCTGGGATGCCAGGTGGGATGGGAGCTGGGATGCCAGTTGGGACAGGAGCTGGGATGGCAAGCAGGATGGGAGCTGGGATGCCAAGTGGGATGGGAGCTGGGATGCCAGCTGGGACAGGAGCTGGGATGCCAGGCAGGATGGGAGCTGGGATACCAGGTGGGACAGGAGCTGAGATGCCAGGTGGGATGTGGTGGAGGATAAGATGTGGGATGCAAGGTGGGAAGGGAGCTGGGATGCGGTGTGGGGTGTGACCTGGGATGAGATTCAGGATGCAATGAGGGGTGCAGTGGAGGACTGGGTGTGGGATGTGATGTCAGATGGGATGTGGGATGCAAGGTGGGATGCAAGGTGGATACAAGGTGGGATGCATCATGGGATGCATGCAGGATGCATTGGGGGAGTCAACGCAGGATGTGATGGAGGATGCAGGGTGGGATGCAGTGAGGGATGCAGTGTGGGGCATGAGGCAGGATGTGGTGCAGGATGCACTGAGGGAGGTGATGAGGGATCTGATGTGGGATGCAGTGGAGGATTCAGTGCAGGATGTGTTGAGGGATGCAGTGTGGGATGCCATGAGAGATGCAACGCAGGATGTGATGCAAGACGTGATACAGGCTGTGATGCATCATATGAGGCAGGATGGGATGGGAGGCAGGATGAGATGTGGGATGTGGTGCAGGTTTCACTGCCTGTGTGTTGCCCACCGGCTCTGCCCTGACCCTGATGCCAGCTGTGGCACAGCCTGGCTTGCACTGCCCTGTCCTGCCAGCCCTCCCTGTTATGAGGCCTGTCCACACTCCATGGTCATGCACATAACCTCCCCCTGTGCCTGCTGCTGCTCTCCCAGCCAGGGAATCGTTTCCACATCCCACCCCCAAGTCCCCCTGCCCCAGGCTCCCTACTGCTGCAGGCAGCATTCCCAAAACTCTGCCCTGCCCCAGGTGGGGCCCTGCTGGCAGCAAGGAGGGGCTGGAGGGCTCTGGTGCTGCAGGAGCTGGAGGCACCCACTGTTTCCAGGACAACTGGGTGCTCTCCATAGCTGCTTGTTGCTGCTGCATCCCTGCAAACCTCCCCCCCAGCCACAGTATGAGCTCCATCATCAGTCATGTCCCCAGCCCAAAGCATGGCAAGAAGGGTGCTGAGTACCCCACCCAGCTTCCCGAGGCCAAGCAGAGCTGGGGAAGGCGCTGGAGACCCCTCCAGCCAAAACAAAGCATCTCCCCAGTGATCCTTGAGAGCCCCCAGAGCCCCCCAGCATCCTCCTCACCCCTATGAACTGGTGGGAAAACGCTGCTCAGGGCTCCCAGTGTCCACAGACTGGGGGGGAAGAGGAGGGGAGGGGGAGAGGGCTGGGGAGCAGCAGAAGCACAGCAGCTGTCAGAGCATCATTAGAGCAGGGCCCATGTGAGTGGAGGTTGTGACACCAGGGCTTTGTTGGCTGGCTGGGAATTAGCCCTGCCCATTAAGGCAATAATTACCCACCAGGTTGTCACAAGGTCCCCGGCGCCACCACGGTCATTATGCAGCAGATAACAGCGTCCAGCAGGATGAGTGTGGGCATCACTGGCACAGGAGCACCAGGCAGGGGCTCTCTGAGCCCCTCCCCACCAACCAGGCACTCAGCATGGTTCTGTTTCCAACCTGGGGCTCTTGTTTCCCCTTCATTTGGCACAGAAATCAGGGATGGGGAGAGTCACCGAGGTGGCAGCTCCTCCGTGCCCAGCCCTGGATGAGGAGTCAGGCAAGAGAGTGAGCCCAGCTCCCTGCTGGGGGGGATGTCACAGAACTCCCTGCTGGGGGGGATGTCACAGAACCCCCTGCTTGGAAAAGGCCTTAAAACCATCGAGTCCAACCACAAGCTCACACCTCCCTGTCCACAACTCTCAGCCTGTGTCCCTCAGCTCATCATCCAAAGGCATTTTAAGCATCTCCAGGGATGGTGACTCCACCATCACCCTGAGGTGGTGGAATGCTGGAACCAACCCCCCCAGCTCCTGTGTGTTTTGATGGGCCCAGGGCTCATCCTCTCCAAGCACGGCAGGGAGCAGCAGCTTTTCAGAAAGGCTTAGCAGGAGGATCTCAGCTGGAACGGCAGGGGTGAGGCAGGAGCAGGAGGCAGCCCCCAAGAAGCCAGCAGCTGCAGCCGCCTGTCTGAACGGCTTCCCGTAAACTTCACCGCCGATCGCTCCAGCGGCGAAACAAAAGCAGCCAGGGAGAGGGAAGTTCGGCTTGGAAGATAATCTGCTGCAACGGGGAGAGGCAGCAGGCACCGGCAGAGGAGCTTGGTGCCCACCACCAACCAGCCTCAGCGCCTCAGGCTGCTGCTTCCCTCTGAGCCAACCTTCACCTGAAGTTTGCTGCTGGGGGTTGCAGGGAGAAAAGCGAGGGAGGAGGAGTGAGGGAAGCCCTTATGATCAGAGAAGCAGAGAATGGGTTGGGTTGGAAAGGATCTTAAAGATCATCCAGTTCCAACCCCCCTGCCACGGGCAGGGACATCTCCCACCAGCCCTGGGTGCTTAAAGCCTCATCCAGCCTGGCCCTGAACACCTCCAGGGAGGGGACATCCCCAGCCTCCCTGGGCAGCCTGTGCCAGTGTCTCCCCACCCTCACCGGCAAGAATTTCTTCCTTATCTCCAGCTTCAACCTGACCTCCTCAAGCTTCACTCTATTCCCTCTCCTCCTGTCGCTACAAGCCCTTGTGATGAGCAGAGGAGGAAGGATGTGAACAAGCTCTGAAATCAATTTCACTTTGTTCTGGCCCGAGGAGCATTGCCATGGTGGCACTGCCAACAGCTGATCCCAAGTGACTCCTGGACTTATGGACATGGACATTGTGCCTGGGAAGATGGCTTTCAGCTCAGCCTCTTCCTTTTGATTTTTCCAGGCACTGAAGGATGGAGCAGGGCTGATCCTGCATCTCCCTGCACCGAGGCAGGGAGGATGTGTGGGCACAGGCAGGGCAGTGTGAAGGATGCATGGCACTGGGCCAGGCACACTGGGAGAAATTTCTGGGAGAAACTGAAAGAAATTGGGAGAGCTTCTGCTAGGGTAGGGTGGAGAGGATGCCTCCTGGACCTGTGGGACTGAGGGATCAGAGGGGACCCCTGTGGGGTGCTCACCTCTGCGTCTCCACGTGGCAGAAAGCAGCTCTGCTACCTCCCAGGGCTTACAGGGATGAATCACAGAACCGTGGAGTGGTTCTGGTTGGAAAAGCCTTCCCAGGGGATCGAGTCAGCCCCACATCACCATGGCCATTGAGCTGTGTCCTGCGGTGCTATGCCCACAGGCTTCCTGAACACCTCCAGGCATGATGACTCCACCACCTCCCTGGGCAGCCTGTGCCAATCCCTGACCACTCCTGCAGGGAAGAAATAGTTCCTCAAGTCCAACATAAACCTCCCCTGGGGCAACTTGAGGCCATTCCCTCCTGTCCTGTCACTTGATATTGGGGAGAAGAGACCAAGCCCCACCTGGCTCCAATCTTCTTCCAAGGAGTTGTAAAGAAGCAGAAGGTTTCCCCTCAGCCTCCTTTCCTCCAAGCTGAACAACCCCACTTCCCTCCGCTGCTCCTGGACAACCTATTCCAAGGCCTGCTCCAAATCCCTCCAGGTCCCACCCAGAGGGGAGCAGCTGAGAGCCAGCCCTGCCTCGCCTCCTTCCCACCGCGGGGCTGCCTGCAGCCTGCGGCCATCGGGGGCCGTTCGAGAGCCCGGAGCGGCAGCAGGAGGTGGATGGTGCCTGCACACGAGCAACCACCCAAGAGCAAAGAACTTTGCATAAATATTCATCTCGATTAATAAACATGAGGGCTGCAGAGAGCCTGGCTGGAGCCGGCAGCAGGGACCTTATCTCTGCTCCACCTTGCCGAGTGTGGCCATTCAGCACCGGCTCCTGATGGCTTTTCACAGCAGGCAAACCCAGGGGCTGGGTGTTGGGAAGCTGCTCAACCACGTCCCCGCTGTCCCCTTCTAAGCAGGGAGGTGTTGTCTAGACAGTAGAAAGAAATTCCTCACAGGGAGGGTGGGGAGACACTGGAACAGGTTGCTCAGGGAGGTTGTGGATGTCCTCTCCCTGGAGGTGTTCAAGGCCAGGCTGGATGAGGCTTTGAGCAACCTGGGCTGGTGGGAGGTGTCCCTGCCCACGGCAGGGGGTTGGAACTGGATGGCCTTTAAGGTCCCTTCCAAGCCAACCCATTCTATGAACCTCTGGCAGCATCTCCCCCAGAGCTTGGAGCACCAGCACCTCCCACAAAGCTGTGAATTGGGGTGCACAGGCTGCAGGAGGCTGTGGGAGATGAGCCCAATGCCAGGCTGCACCCAGGGTGAAGCTGTTCTGATCCTCTTGGCCTTTGCACCTCCCCAGTGCCAGCCCCAAGGTCCCTGCCATGGCACAGTGGCACTGAGGCCACCACGCCAGCGGTCCCCACCAGCAGAGCATGCAGGGAGAGGGATCTGGATGCTTTCAGCTCCCACCATGGGGGAATCTGAGGCTACTGGAGAGGCCCAGGGCTGCTGGGGGAGGCGGTGGCAGAGGCAGCAGCTCGGTCCCGGCCCTGTGGGAGCGGTGAGACTGTGATGCCGGAGCTGGCAGGGCCAGGTTCCTCCTGGCTCCTGCGGGGCTCTGCCTTTGTCACTCCGCCAGCAACCTGGGGCATAAACAAGTGCCTGACATTTCCACTCCGCTGCCAGGCTCCTCGGATAAAAGCAGCAGATAATTAGCAAATTAATCAGGAGACAATAGCCAGGCATCCAACGCTGCCGAGCAGCCCTTAGCTCCACGTGGAGATGACCCCGGGGCATGTTAGGGGCCAGGTGAGATGGGGATGGCCATGCTCAGGAGAGGGAAAGTCATGGTCCCTGTGTCCCCAGCAGGCTGGTGGCCTCTGCCATGCCCCCTCCACCTTTGCAACCACGGCAGCTGGTGTGGCAGCTCCAAGTCAGGAGCTGGAGACTGAAACCTTTGAAGGGCAGCACCTTCCCGTGCTCATCATGGAATCATAGGACAGGGAGGATCAAAAGGGACCTCTGGAGATCATCCAACCCAACCTCTCCTGCTCCAGCTGGGCACCCACAGCAGCTTGCCCAGGGTCACAATGGCCAGGGGGGGTTGGAAGCTCTCCAGAGGAAGAGACTCCACAACCTCTCTGGGCAGCCTGCTCCAGGCCTCCAGCAGCCTCACATCAAAGAAGTTTCTCCTCCTGTTGAGGTGGAACCTCCTGGGTTCCAGTTTGTGCCCATTGTCCTGTCCCTGGGCACCACTGAGCAGAGTCTGGCCCCAGCTTCTTGCCCCCCAATTCTTTATCTCTTGCTGAGCACTGCTCAGCTCCCCTCTGGGGCTGCTCTTCTCCAGGCTCAACACCCCCAGGGCTCTCAGCCTTTCCTCCTCACAGAGATGCTCCAAGCCCCTCAGCATCCTCATTGCCCTCTTGCTGGACTCTCTCCAGTAGTTCCCTGTCCCTTTTGAAACTGGGGAGGCCAGAACTGAAGTGGGGAAGCCAGCACCAAAGTGGGGAGGCAAGAACTGAATTGGGGAAGCCAGAACTGAAGTGGGGAGGCAAGAACTGAAGTGGGGAAGCCAGAACTGAAGTGGGGAGGCAAGAACTGAAGTGGGGAGGCAAGAACTGAAGTGGGGATGCCAGAAGTGAAGTGGAGAGTCAAGAACTGAAGTGGGGAGGCAAGAACTGAAGTGGGGAGGCAAGAACTGAAGTGGGGAATCCAGAACTGAAGTGGGGAAGCCAGAACTGAAGTGCAGAGTCAAGAACTGAAGTGGGGATGCCAGAAGTGAAGTGGAGAGTCAAGAACTGAAGTGGGGAGGCAAGAACTGAAGTGGGGAAGCCAGAACTGAAGTGGGGAAGCCAGAACTGATGTGGGGAGGCAAGAACTGTAGTGGGGAAGCCAGAACCGAATTGGGGAGGCAAGAACTGAAGTGGGAACATCAGAACTGAAGTGGGGAGGCAAGAACTGAAGTGGGGAGGCACGAACTGAAGTGAGGAAGCCAGGACCAAAGTGGGGAAGCCAGAAGTGAAGTGGGGAGGCAAGAACTGAAGTGGGAACATCAGAAGTGAAGTGGGGAAGCCAGAAGTGAAGTGGGGATGCCAGAAGTGAAGTGGGGACGCCAGAACTGAAGTGGGGAGGTGAGAAGTGAAGTGGGGAGGCCAGAAGTGAAGTGGGGAAGGCAGCACAGAGCGCTCCCAGCCCGTGACTGCCGTGGAATTTGCATTCAGCGTGTTGGAGGCCCTGCAAATACATCGAACCTCGTTCAAACACATTTCAGTGATAAAATGATATTGACTCTGAGTAATTAAAACCCATTTCCATATTCAAATACAGCTGATTGAGGAGAAATGCCTTCCTTTTAATTGCCTGGAGGGGAATTAGCAACTTTTGGAGCGTGCAGCCCGGCAAATGCGTCTTCGCTTGGCAGCCTGCGAAAAGCCCAGGGAGGTGGAGGAGGAGGAGGAGGAGGAGGAAGAGGAGGTGTAGAATGAAGAGGAGAAGGAAGAGGAGGTGGAGAAAAAAGAGGAGGAAGAGGAGGAGGTGTAGGAAGGCTGGCACACAGGCAGGGTGAAGGTGTGAGCAGCTCTTCCCTTGCACGCTTGCCTGGTCCCCAGGAAGCCAGAGCCGATGTCCTGGTTTGACCCTGAATCAATGCTCTCCTGTTCCCCATCCCCTCCACCCGTGGGGTCCTCCTGGGGACATGTGGCCTCCAGTCCCTGTGACAGCAGAATTCTGAGCTGCACCAGGGCAGGGGCTCTGGACAGCCCCCAGCTGCCTGTGGCTCAGGAGGGGATGCTGCAGGGGAGCTTTGAGCAGGTCCTGCACAAGGCCATGGCTGAGGGAAGGGCAGGGACATACCCCAGTGCCAGCGCTGCTGCCAGCCTCTCTCTGTCCCATCCTGGTCATTTGGGAGTGCCAGGGGAGTGCTCAGAAGCTCTTTGGTCACCAAACCCTCCCCTCCAAATGCCCACCAGCACCACAGCTGATCTGCCACCAGCACAACCCCTCCAGCACCATCAGCCCCTCAAGTGCCACCTCCCCACCACTGCCATCAGTGTCCCTGAAGCACCAAGGGGGACAAGAAGGCTCTCTGGGCACAGAGCTCTTTGGGCCACATTTCAGAGCCAATCCAGCACCTCCCTGCAGGATTTTAGCTCCTGCTTGGTTTCCTAGGGAAACCAGGATGCAGCTCAGCTCAGCTCAGCCTCCACACATGTGGGTGTCCATGGGGACGTGGGTGTGCATGGGGACGTGGGTGTGCACAGGACCATGGGTGCCCCACACCCTCCATCTCCCTTCCTGGTGACCCTCAGTGCAGAGCATGAGGCCTCCCAAACCTCCAAGCTGGGGTCCAGAGCAGAGGGGAGCAGATCACCTACTCCTGGGTGCCCCCTTAGCAGGGGCATCCCTGGGGACAATGCAGACCCCACCCCATGAGGGTGCTCCGTGCTGCCCCAGCCACCTCCAGCCCTCAGGAGCCTGACTGAAGGTGCTCAGCACCCAGCAGGACTGTCTCTTGCCTCCTCAGGGATCTGCATGGGGCAGGAGGAGGGCTCAGGCCTGGCTGTCCCCATGCCCTGGTGGCATGTGCCCGGCTGCCCAGCCTTTGCCATGCTCCATCACCCTTCCAACCGATTCCAAAGTGCTCTCACTTTGCTCTCATCAGTTCTGCCTGGCCCAGAGCTGTCACTTGCTCTGCTGGTGACAGACCACTCTGGTGCAAAGCTCTGTGCCCCCTGTGCCCAGCTGCAGGGACACACAACAGCCCCCAGCATCCATTCAGCTCTCTCCAGGCACCCATGTGCAGCACCTCGGGATGCATCCAGGGCCTGCTGCTGGGGCAGGGAGGCTGCAGGGGGAAGGAAAGAGGGGGAAATGGGATGGGGGAAGGGGATGTCAGCCCTGCAACTTCCCCCCCACACCCCATTCCCAGGGCAGCCCTGCCCACTGGAGGGGGTTGGACTGGAGGGGGTTGGAGAGGATGACCTTTGAGGGTCCCTTCCAGCCCAATGCATTTGTGCTGCCCTGCCTCAGCCTCTTCCCAAGCACCAATGAACCTTCTGCTCCTCCAGGTCATAGAATCAGAGAATCAGAGAGTTGTCAGGGCTGGAAGAGACCTCAAGGCTCAGCCAGTTCCAACCCCCCTGCCATGGGCAGGGACACCTCACACCACAGCAGGTTGCTCACAGCCACATCCAGCCTGGCTGCAAACACCTCCAGGCAGGAGGCTTCCACCACCTCCCTGGGCAGCCTGTGCCAGGCTCTCACCACCCTCATAGGGAAGAACTTCCTCCTAACATCCAATCTGAATCTCCCCACTTCTAGTTTTGTTCCATCCCCCTTCAGCCCTGGGTTTGAGGAAAGCAGAGGAGCCAGCAGCAGCAAACTGAGCCATTGCACCAGGGTCCTCCTGCAGCCTCTGCACCCCCCCCAACAAAATGCACCTAAAGGCACCATTATCCACAGTGAACTCCTGACATCAGCAGGCAAGATGCTCCTGCTGGCAGCAGAGGGTGAAGGAAGAGGCAGGAGAAGCCTTCTCTGAGGGCAGAGGCTGGCAATGCACAGCAATGTGCCAGGCTGGCTGGGGACCTGGAGGAGCAGGAGTGGGATGAGCTGGCAGAGGGCCAGGCTCGTGGCATTTGCACCAGGATGGGCATGGGGCCACTGGAGCTGCGGGCCAGGGGTGCCAGATGTGCCAGCTCCAGCTCCCAGGCCCAGCTGGGGCCACTCCTGAAGCTCCCACTGATGGATTTTCCAGTCAGGATTCCCATGATGAGCCCAGGGGAGGTCCTTCCCTCCTCAGCATTGCTCCTGAGCACAGCTCCAAGCACTGGAGTTTCTGGAGGTGTTTTGACTTTCATAGCCCACAGCCAAAGGCTCAAGGGGCTTGAGAGAGCAGCAGGGAGAGCCCAGCCTGCTCCTGCAGCTCCAGGAGCTGGGATTTGCAGGGACACTGGGCCTGAAAGCAGGGATAAATCCACAGATGGCTCACAGGAGCTGCTGCTTCCTTCCAGCCCCTTTCATCCCCCAGGATTACAACCCTGGATCCCCATCCATGCACCCAATGGTGGCACCAGGGTGCTGCCTGCTCCAGGGTGGCAGCAGGGTGATGCCTGCTCCAGGGTGGCACCAGGGTGCTACCTGCTCCAGGGTGGTAGCAGGGTGATGTCTGCTCCAGGGTAGCAGCAGGGTGCTGCCTTCTCCAGGGTGGCACCAGGGCACTGCCTGCTCCAGGATGGCACCAGGGTGCTGCCTGCTTCAGGGTGGCAGCAGGGTGCTGCCTGCTCCAGGGTGGCAGCAGGGTGATGCCTGCCCCAGGGTGGCACCAGGGTGATGCCCAGAGGGTCCTCTCCCAGCCCCAGGACCCTCTCTCCTTAGCTTGCAAGGGTAAAAAACCAACCCAACCTAACCCAAGCTGCTGAAAGGCTGAATGTGGCCTGCTCCAGTGTGAGGTGTCCCAGCCCATGGCAGGGGAGGGTTGGAACTGGCTGAGCCCTGAGCCCCCTTCCAACCCCAACCACTCTGTGATGATTCTACGAAGCTAAAGCCAGAACCAGAGGGATTAAAGCACCATAATTAAAGAGAAACTCTTGCAGCACGTTGAAGGCAGAATAGGATCATTGTGTTTGCCTCCCACATCCCAGATGGATGCAGGAGGGCTGCAGACAACGGCAGAGCTCCGTGGGGAAAGAGGAGAAGGAGAAGGAGAAGAGGAAGAAGGGAGTGAGGCAGCCCAGGAGGTGTGTGAGCAGAAATTGAATTCTTTTATCAGTTCCTATGTAGATTGTGTTTATTCATCTGTCTCCTACCCTTCTCCCCCTGCATCTCCCTATTTCTTTAACCAAATTACTTTCCTCCTTTGGCCTAATTTTGTTTGTACAGATAGTGGCTGCTGCCTTCCATTTCGGTGCTCGAAGAAGAAAAAGGAAGGGGAAAAAAAAAGAATACTGAAAGATATAAAATAAAAATCTCTTAGTCAATGAGGTGAGAGAGAAATCCCCCCAGCAGAAGTCAGAGCAGCTCCCCAAGAGCACATTAGCCTCTGGCTCCCGCAGAGCCTCATTTCCATCACAAAAAAAGCTGAGCTTGCTGCCCGCCCTTCCCGAAGAGGAAAGGATCCTGGCACCTCTGCCACCCCTGGGGGGCTGGGGAGGAGCCACAGGGCCAGGCTCAGCCCATGCAGCCACAGAGTATCATAGGATCACAGTATCAGTCAGGGTTGGAAGGGACCACAAGGATCATCCAGTCCCAACCCCCCTGCCATGGGCAGGGACACCCCACACTAGATCAGCCTGGCCACAGCCTCAGCCAGCCTGGGCTTAAACACCTCCAGGGACGGGGCCCCAACCACCTCCCTGGACAACCCATTCCAGGGCTTCACCACTCTCATGGGGAAGAACTTCCTCCTCACCTCCAGCCTGAATCTCCCCACCTCCAGCTTCATTCCATTCCCCCTAGTCCTATCACTACCTGAGATCCTGAGCAGTCCCTCCCCAGCCTTCCTGTAGCCCCCTTCAGATACTGGAAGGCTACAATGAGGTCACCTCAGAGCCTTCTCTTCTCCAGACTGAACAACCCCAACTCCTTCAGTCTGTGCTCACAGCAGAGCAGCTCCAGCCCTCTGCTCATCCTCCTGGCCCTGCTCTGGACACCTTCCAGCACCTCCAGATCCCTCTTGTAATAGGGGCTCCAGAACTGGAGGCAGTACTCCAGGTGGGGTCTCCCCAGAGCTGAGCAGAGGGGGAGAATCACCTCCCTTGCCCTGCTGGCCACACTTCTCCTGCTGCAGCCCAGGCTCTGGTTGGCTTTGCAGGCTGCAAGTGCACACTGAGAGCTCCTGGTGAGCTTTTTGTCCACCAGCACCCCCAAGGCTCTCTCCTCAGGGCTGCTTTCCAGCCTGTATTTGTGCCTGGGTATTGCCTCCACCCAGATGCAGGACCCTGCACTTGCTCTGGTTGAACCTCCTGAGGTTGGCTTGTGCCCAGCTCTCCAGCCTGTCCAGGTCCCTCTGGATGGATCCCTTCCCTCCAGCCTGTCTGCTGCACCACACAGCTTGGTGTCATCAGCAAACCTGCTGAGGGTGCACTCAATGGGGTTGGGGTTGGGGATGGGGATGGTGATGGGGATGGGGATGGGGATGGGGATGGGGAAGCTGCCCCCGAATGCATGGCAGTGAATGGGTTGGATTGGAAGGGACATTAAAGATCATCCAGTCCCAACCCCCCCTGCCACAGGCAGGGTCACCTCCCACCAGCCCTGGGTGCTTAAAGCCTCATCCAGCCTGGCCTTGAACACCACCAGGAGGTGCCTCCCTGGGCAGCCTGTGCCAGAGTCTCCCCACACTCACTGGAAAGAATTTCTTCCCAATCTCCTGTCCCAGTCTCCCCTCTTCCAGCTCTAAGCCATTCCCCCTCCTCCTGGCACTCCCAGCCCTTGTCCAGAGTCCCTCCCCAGCTCTCCTGGAGCCCCTTCAGGCACTGGAAGGCTGCTCTAGGGTCTCCCTGGAACCTTCTCTTCTCCAGGCTGACCAACCCCAGCTCTCCCAGCCTGGCCTCACAGCAGAGGGCTTCCAGCCCTCCATCTATTGCTGTGTTCTCTTCTGGCTCCACTCCAAAAGGTCCCTGTCTGTGCTGAGCACTCCAGAGCTGGGCCCAGCACTGCAGGGAGGGGCGGGGGGGGGGGGAGGGGTGGTCTCTGCAGAGCAGAGGGACAGAATCCCCTCCTGCCCCTGCTGGGATCACCCTGCTGGGGAACAGCAGGCTGTTGGCTCATGCCCAGCAAGAGCAGCATACCCCACTGTGGTGGGCTGAATTTTCCCCCCCACCTCCAGCACGGACTTTGCCAGGCCAGCTCAGCTGGAAGCAAAGGAAAGCCTAAACCTGCCACAACCACCTGAGAAGGAGAGCTTGGCCACCACAGGCTGGGGGTGCTCCATGCCACCCTCCCCCTGTGCTGGGAGCTGGGGAGCAGCAGCCAGCTCATCCTTGTCTCAGGGAGTTGCTTTGTGCTGTGCCTTGCGTTAGGGAAACTCAGCTGCTCAGCCCCTGATTGATTCTCCCCCGGGGTCCCCCATTAAAAATGTATGGAATTACTCATGCAGAGTCCCCCCCCTCACACATGGGTCTTTTGTGAGGACATTAGAATCCTGGTGTTTGTCACTCACTCACCCACTGCTTGGGCTTTGCTCCCATTTGTTATCAGGAACAATCCAGCATTGATTCTGCCTTCCCCTCCTCACACGTCACACCGCGCTCCCAGGCTCCCTGCTGGCACTCTGTGTGCTTGGCTCAGCGTGGCTCCAACCAGTCCCCCCCCCCCCCAAGTCTGGTACCCACTCAAGGGGTTGACTCTCCCCACCCAGGCCTCCCTCTGCCATGGGGAAAGCCCTCCTGGGGAGGGGCTGGGGGAGCATTGGGATGCTCTGGATGTCCAGAGAAGGGCAACGAGGCTGGGGAGGGGTCTGGAGCTTACAGCCCTGGGAGGAGAGGCTGAGGGAGCTGGGGTTGCTTAGCCTGGAGAAGAGGAGGCTCAGGGGAGACCTTCTTGCTCTCCACAACTCCCTGAAGGGAGGTTGGAGCCAGGTGGAGGTTAGGCTCTTCTCCCAGGCACCCAGCAGCAGAACAAGAGGACACAGTCTCAAGCTGTGCCAGCAGATGTTTAGGCTGGAGGTGAGGAAAAAGTTCTTCCCAGCAAGAGAGATTGGCCATGGGGATGTGCTGCCCAGGGAGGTGGTGGAGTCACCATCCCTGGAGATGTTTAGGAAGAGCCTGGATGAGGCCCTTGGTGCCATGGTTGAGCTGATCAGATGGTATTGGGTGATAGGTTGGACTCCATGATCTCAAAGGTCTTTTCAAACATGGTTAATTCTATCCTATCCTATCCTATCCTATCCTATCCTATCCTATCCTATCCTATCCTATCCTATCCTATCCTAATTCTATTCCTGGAGCTCAGGATGCTCCAGATCAGCCCCTGCAGCCCCTCGCAGCTCCTTTTCCCACCCTCTTGTGAGGAAAAGTTCAACCTCAAAGGTCAGGAGAGCATCAGGATGCTCAGGATCAGGCTCCCCCATCCTCTCCCTGCTCCTTTCTCACCTCTAATGAGAGCAGAACCCACCTGGGAGAGGCTGGGAGAGCATGAAGATGTTCAGCATGGTCAGGATCAGACCCTCCCAGGTCCTCTCCCACCTTTTGAGGGGAAAAAATTCCACTTTGGGAGGTCAGGAGAGCATCAGGATGCTCAGGATCAGGCTCCCCCATCCTCTCCCTGCTCCTTTCCCACCTCTGACAGGGGCAAAGCCCACCTGGGTGTGGGCCAGGAGAGCACTGGGATGCTCAAGATGGGAAGGGGCTTTATCCCTGCCCAGGACCAGGGCTCTCCACCACCCCCTCCTCAGGGTTCCCTGCACCCTTCAGTGCCAGGCTGGCTGTGATGGGTGCCCAGGCTGCTGGGCAGTGAGGGCTGCAGCGGGCAGCTCCTGTTTGCATCCCAGGCTGCTGGGGCTGGGTGGGAAGCATCACATTGGCACTCACAGCACAGGGAGGTGGAGGAGTGTGGAGAATACAATATTTTGTGTTCCCTGGGTTCCTCTTGCTGGGAGGAACGGGGCTGGAATCACAGAACGCTTCCCCTCTGCTCTCTGAGCATTTCGACTTGTAATGCATTTCCCTCCCTGCCTGAGCACCTTGCAGAGTCAAAAAGACAAATTTCCCAAGGCTTCAAAAGCTGCTGAGAGCCACAGCTCCCTGCTTGCAAACCATCACTCATCCACCCAAGCAGCCTCGGTGGCTCCTGCCCTCCCTCGCCGTCCTCTCCCCTCCCACCCCCAGTGACAAACCAGCACCTTCCCAGGCTCTGGGGCCAAGCACAGCCCCCAGCTCCCAGAACCCGGGGGGCTACCCAGCATGGGGCCTCCTCCCTGCCCACCCCAGCTGCCAGCAGCATGAGGGAACCCAAAAAGCAAAGGAGGGTTGTAGGCAAGGTGGGTCAGGGGGCTCTGGCTGCAGGGAGGATGTGGGAAGCTGGATCCGACCCTTGGTCTGGGTGGTGGCAGCGTGGGGTGAAGCACAGATGAGGAGAGGACAGTGCCATGGTCACCATGAGCAGCACCCAAAGTGGCAGCAATGCCTGTGGCACCCACAGGGATGGCACCACCAGCACCCAACCAGGGCTCCTGGCAGGAGCTGATGCCAGTACCTGGGCAGCACAGGTCCCACAAACCACCCTGTGTCTGCCACCACCCAGCAAGCAGTTAGCACACCACCAGCCCCCTGGCTTCACAGTGCTTATTTACCCAGGAAGAGGCTGGCAGGCCTGGATGGGGCCCTGGCACCAGGACATGGCACAAAGTGCCAATGCAGCCAAGCCCCAACACGTGGATCTGGTGGCAACAAACCAGAGCCAAGTCCCAGGGACGGCTCCTGAAAAGAGGCCGAGGAGGACCCCAGGAGGTGTCACCTCTCCTGCTGGGGAGCCCAAAGAGACACACCCAAGGTCCATCCATCCTTAATGCCAACCCATGGCACCACACCAAGGCAGAGCTCCATGTGTCAGGGAGCATGACAGGGTCTCTCCTTCCACACACAACCCCAAACAAGAGGCTTTAAGCCTGAATGCTTCTCCCTGACCGAGAGCACAACCGAGGCCCTGTCCCCATCGCTTCCAACCCGAGAAGAACTTTTCCTGGGGATAAAAAACACATCACCTGGTGGTGCTTGAGAAGTGAAAGGAGAGGGGGGGGAGAGGAAACAAGAGAAAAACAAGAAAACCACAACAAAAGCCAACCAAATGAAGCAAGGCTCAATTTGCTTCCAGCCAGCAAGGGAAGGAGAGGCAGCGGCGGCGGCGCGAGAGCTGCCGCTTGGTTACGGCTCCCACAGCCTTTGTTCTCCTGACTCCTGAAATCAGAGGGAATCAAAACATTTCACAGCCACTGCAAATCCCTGCTCAGGCAACCATCCACTCTCAGCAAGCCTCAGCATCTCGCAGAACCTCAGCAAAGGGGAGGGGGGGGGGGGGGGGTTGGGGTTGGGAGGGACCTCTGGAGATCAGAGAATCACAGAGTCAGCCAGGTGGGAAAAGAGCTCAGAGATCATCGAGTCCAACCTCTTACCTAACACCTCCTGACAGCTAAGCCCTGGCTCCAAGTGCCACATCCAAGCCTCTCTGGAACATCTCCAGGGATGGGGACTCCACCACCTCCCTGGGCAGCACATTCCAAGGGCCAATCTCTCTTAGGAAGAGACTGGATGGGGTGCTTGGTGCCATGGTTTAGTTGATCAGATGGTGCTGGGTGATAGGTTGGACTGGATGAGCTCAAAGGTCTCTTCCAACCTGGTTAATTCTATTCTATTCTATTCTATTCTATTCTATTCTATTCTATTCTATTCTATTCTATGAAGAACTTTCTCCTCACCTCCAGCCTAAACATCCCCTGGCACAGCTTGAGACTGTGTCCTCTTGTTCTGGTGTTGCATGGATCTCAGGATGGCAGTGAGTTCAGGATGGCATGGGGTTCAGGATGGCAGTGAGTTCAGGATGGCATGGGGTTCAGGATGGCACTGAGCTCAGGATGTCAGGGAGGCTGGGATGGCATTGAGGTCAGGGTAGCTCTGAGTTCAGGATGGCAGTGAGTTCAGGATGGCAATGAGTTCAGGATGGCATGGAGTTCAGGATGGCATGGAAGTCAGGATGGTATGGATCTCAGGATGGCATGGATCTCCAGATGGCATGGGATTCAGGATGGCAGTGAATTCAGGATGGCATGGGGTTCAGGATGGCATGGAGGTCAGGATGACATGGGGTTCAGGATGGCATGGGGTTCAGGATGGCATGGATCTCAGGATGACATGGGGTTCAGGATGGCATGGGGTTCAGGATGGCAGTGAGCTCATGATGACATGGGGTTCAGGATGGCAGTGAGTTCAGGATGGCATGGAGTTCAGGATGGCATGGATCTCAGGATGACATCGGGTTCAGGATGGCATGGAGTTCAGGATGGCAGTGGGCTCAGGATGGCATGGAGTTCAGGATGGCATGGATCTCAGGATGACATCGGGTTCAGGATGGCATGGAGTTCAGGATGGCAGTGGGCTCAGGATGGCATGGGGTTCCGGATGGCACCAGCTGCCCCGGAGCCGGCCCGGAGCCCCGCGGCATAGCCCCGCAGGCAATTAGCACATGAGCGGTAATGGAGGTTTCCTAGCTGGGAGCTGTCACAGCCCCAGTGCTGTGTCAAGCAGGATGACGACTGGGAGAATGATTACTGCGGTGCTGGGGCTGAGAGGAGAGGAGAGAGAGACTTGAAGGGAGAGGGGAGGATAAAAATATAAAGGGAAGAGCTGGGAAGGCAGAAGATAAGTAGGGTTGGGTGCTAATGGAAGCTGGCACGGGGACAGGAGTACACCCAGCCCAAGACGACACAGACTACGCCGGGAGTGCCTCTGAAGGAGCCTCCTAATGATCAGCTGGCACAAAGGGAGCCTCTGCCCACCTCCAGCAAGCGGTGCTGCACCCAGTGGTAGAGCCTGGAAGGGCCTTGTGGAGGTTACCCAGCCCAACCCTGCTGCCAAGGCAGGGGTGCCCCCAGAAGGTCACCCAGGAACACGTCCAGGTGGGCTCAGGGTGACTGCAGAGGTGGAGACTCCACCACCTCTCACAGAATCAAGGAAGTGTTTGGGCTGGAGAAGAGCTCTAAGCTCACATTGAGTCCAACCACTGAGCCCACACCACCAGCGTGGCCATGGAGCCATGACCCAGGGCTTGCAAGGATGAATCATGGAGTGGCTCTGGTTGGAAAAGCCTCCCAAGAGGGTCAAGTCAGCCTAACATCACCATGGCCATGAAGCTGTATCCTGATGTGCCATGGCCACAGGTTTCTTGAGCACCTCCAGGGCTGGGGACTCCACCACCTCCCTGGGCAGCCTGTGCCAGTGCCTGACCACTCTGGCAGCAAAGAAATTCTTCCTAACATCCAACCTAGACCTCCCCTGGCACAATTCCAGGCCAGTTCCTCTCGTTCCATCACCTGCTACAAGGAAGAGGAGACCAACCCCCACCTCACTACAACCTCTCTGGGCAGCCTGGTCCAGTGCTCCACCACTTTGATGTTAAAGAAGTTCCTCCTCGTGTTTAGATGGAACTCCTTCTGTTCCAGATTGTGCCTGCCACCCCTTGTCCTGTTACCCCTTCCCCTGTCACTGGGCACCACTGCTGAAGGAGCAGGCACTGCCCCATGGGAAGCACCTCACACATCCAGGTCAATCCAGTGAAGTCCCAAACTGTGTGGGGATGCTTGGAGTGGAGGAGATGCTGGGAGCAGAGAGGATGCTTGGAGCCAAAAGGATGCTTGAAGGCGGTGCTGGGAGCAGAAAGGGTGCTCAGAGTGGAGGGGATGCTCAGAGCTCAGGACCAAGAGGATACCCAGAACCAAGGGGATGCTTGGAGCCAATAGGATGCTCAGAACCAAAGCAGGGTGCTTGGTGTGGAAGAGATGCTTCAGCAGGGGTGGTGCTCAGAGTCAAGAGGATGATTGGAGCTGGAGGAATGCTGAGAATTGAGGGGATGCTTGGAGCCAATAGGATGCTCAGAACCCAGAGGATGCCCAGAGCCAAGATAATGCTCAGTGCAGAAGGAATGCTTGGAGCCAGAGGTGATGCCCAGAGCTAAGGTGATGCCCAGAGCTGAGGGGATGCTCAGAGCTGAGGGGATGCTCAGCACCAAGAAGCTGCCCAGAGCCCAGAGGATGCTCAGAGCAGAGAGCCCTTCAGGTGCCTGTGTGGGGCAGCCTCGGGCACCGATGACAGCTCCACAGCTTTGCCTTCCCTGTCTTTAACCACTTCCATTTTGCACCTGGAGCTGCAGGGACGCCCCCAGTGGGGGCCACACCAAGAGCTTGCACAACTCCCTGTCCCCACCTGCCCCCCCCCCCCAGCAGCAGCCTGGGCAGGAGAGGGACGTTGCACGCCACAGCCTGGAGCTGCTCCCCGGAGCCGGTAGCTGCAGAGCAAATAACTCCAGGACGTGATTTCCCTTCCCCACCCTGCCCCGTTTCCTCTCCGTTTTCCAGGGCCAGATTTAAGCTGCATATCCAATACTATATAAAAATAACAGCCCGCCCTCCCACTTGGGAAATTGATTCCTGCGCTTCCCACCCGCCTCGGGCTTTAAATATCCCCCATTGAAATGCAGATTGTGCCGCCTCCCTGCCGCCCTGCCACCGCCTGGTGCCGAGCTGGTGGCTGCATGGGCGCGCTGGGGCCCTGACCCGCCGCTCTGCTCCAGTACGAGGCGGGGAGAGAGCATCTGGAGCCTCCAGCAACGTTCCCGTGATGCTCCTTCCCAAACCGAGACAGGTATGAGGTGGGGAGAGAGGGTCCAGAGCCTCCAGCAAGGTCACAATGATGTCCTGATGCTCCTTTCCAAACCAGGATGGGTATGAGGTGGGGAGAGAGGGTCCAGAGCCCCCAGTGAGGTCTCCATGATGTCCTGATGCTCCTTCCCAAACTAGGACAGGTATGAGGTAGGGAGAAAGGGTCCAGAGCCTCCAGTGAGGTCCCCATGATATCCTGCTGCTCCTTCCCAAACCAGGATGGGTATGAGGTGGGGAGAAAGGGTTCAGAGCCTCCAGTGAGGTCTCCATGATGTCCTGATGCTCCTTCCCAAACCAGGACGGGTATGAGGTGGGGAGAGAGGATTTGGAGCTTCCAGCAAGGTCCCTGAGCCACCCTGCTGCTCCTTCCCAAGGCAGGCACCACCTAGCCCAGCATGGCACCGTGGTCCAATGCCCACATTCTCCCACGGGAAGGCAGGCAGAGAGCAAAGAGAGCAGCAGGTCCCATCCTGCACCCAGCCTCCTCTAAGCCAGCACTGGACCCTGCTGGGTGCTGCGCCCCGGGAGGGTCACCTCTGCTCCCCCCCATGGCCGGGAGCAGCAGATGCCGCTGGAGAGGGAGGGGATTAGGAGCCGTGGGCAGCACTGCTGCGCCCTAGTTTGAACAGGGAGAATCTGGAGGGGGAAGCAGAGCTGTTGTGTGAGCAAATACAGCAGCTGTGCCGACTGGCAGAGCTCACACCCACGGCCCCCAGCCTTCCCCAGGGGAGAGAAAGCAGACCGGGGGAAGAGCGAGCATGAAGCACCGGGGAGATGGGGTGGGATGAGAGCCTGAGGCCATGGGAAGCGGTCTGGGGGTCTCCCACATGTCACAGCGAGGCTGAGGCATGGATGTGTCATGGAATCACAGAGTGGGAGGGGTTGGAAGGGACCTGCTGAAGATCACTGAGTGCAACCCCCCCACCCCCTTCCAGAGCAGCATCACCTACAGTCAGAGAAGCTTAGGATGGGCTGGGGTGGAAGGGGCAAGGCTAGCAGGAAGAAAGTCTGTCCAGTGAGGGTAGGGAGGCACTGGCACAGATTGCCCAGGGAGGCTGTGGATGCCCTCTCCCTGGAGGTGATCAAGCCAGGCTGGATGAGGCCTTGAGCAAGCTGGGCTGGTGGGAGGTGTCTCTGCCCATGGCAGGAGGCTTGGCACTGGCTGATCTTCAAGCTCCCTTCCAACCCAACCCCTCCTGGGGTTTAAAGGAGCTCCAGGGAAGAGGGCTGTGGGTGCTGAGGGGAGCTTGCAGATCCAGGCAGCTCAGCTCCTTATCCCTCTGTACCCCAGCATTCCCTGGCCCAGAATCACCTCCTTGGGCTGAAGCTGGCAGGGGAGCATCGTTCTTGCTGAGCTGAAGGAGGCACCAGGGCGAGCACAGAGAGCATTTCCATATTCAAGAGCCTTAATTCTATTTTAGCACCTCTCTGGCTATTTTTGTCCCAGCAGAGGCACAACAGGAGGACAAGGCCGGACAAAGGGCAAGAAATGGACTCAAAAATGTGGGGCAGAGGCAGGAAAAAACTGACATAGATCCCTACCTGGGCACAGGAGCTGCTGGGACCTCTCCCCCCTCATCACACCCAGCACCCTGAGCTGTGCCCATGTGGCCCTCTCCCCACCTCAACTGGGAGGAGCTGCTGCTGCTGCTGGGATTAAACTGGGTGTGGAAGGCTTGCTCCAGGCACAGGGAATTTCTCCAAGGGGGTTTAAAGTGGGAGAAATTCCCCCCCAGATGGAGGGGATTTGAACATCCCCCCCTGGTCTAAACTGCTGCTTGCCAGGGTTTGAAGCCAGCAGGGAAGTTTCACAGCTGCTGAGATGGGGAGGGGGAGATGGGTGGCTTGGCTGAGTCTGGGGGGGAGCTACACCCAGCCCCCAGCCCTGGACAGGACCCCCACAGGGCTCTCCCAACCCCCACCCCATGACGAGGGGCTCAGAAATCCCAGAAGAGCCCCACAGCAAATGGTTTGATGCTGGCAGGCAGGCAGGGAGCCTGTCCATCATTAACTAATTGCTACCCTGCTGTGCCACCAGCCCTGCCTTGCTCCTCACCCCCTGAACAATCACAACCCACCCAGGAACTCGGGGGGGGGTCCAAAGGACACGGATGCCCCCCAGGAGCCCCTGTGCTGGCTGTGCCCAGGGGGAGCAGAGCAAGCCAGGGCCATGAGGATGGGGCTGTCCCTGTGTCCCTGGGGCAGAAGCTGGCTGCTGGCTGGGGTGTGCAGCAGGCCCCTTGGATCCAGGCTCAGGGTGGAGAGCTCAGGTTAAGGGCAAACCCCCCCCCCACAGCCCGGGGCTGCCTCTGCAGCATCCTTGGCTGTTGCCAGGACAACAGGATGTGATGGAGCCATCTCCATCAGGGCAATGGCAGGCCCTGGGAGATGGTGGGGTGGGGGGAGAAGCAAGCAGCCAGCAGGTTTGGGGTGCTGGGCAAGCCTCCCCAGGCTGGGGTCCATATAAATCCCTTGGGAACACCCAGACACAGACACCCCCCACCAAGAGCCTCTTGCACCATGCCAAGTGCAGCCCAGTGGGTCCCACAAGGACAGGGCCATGGCCCCATGGCACAGGGCACTGTGGGGCCATGGGGAAAGTGGGATGGAGCCCATAGGGATCAACCCCAGATCCCTGGGGGAGACACAAGCCATGGCCCAGCCACCCCTTCCCCACAGCTCAGCCCCTCCACAGACACGGGGCAGAGGCTGGGGGGTGGGAGGTGGGGGACCATAAGGTCCTTTGTGCCCCACAGCATCCCAGCAGCAGGGCAGAGGGGCTGGGGAGGCTGGAGGCTCCGGAGCAGCTATAAAGGTGCAGCTTAGTTCCTTGGCTCTTGGTGCCATGGCAACCTTTCCCACTTGGCTTAATTACAGAGCCCTGCTGCCTCAGCAGGGGGCTGGGGGGGATGCTGCTTGTTTGCTGCTCCCCAGAGCCAGGGCTGCAGGGCAGGAGCTGATGGGAACCCACGGCTGGAGCCCCACAGGGGCATCCTCATGGAGCAGACCTGCTGCCTGGCCATCACCCCACCCCCACACCAGAGAAGTTCCCCCTTAAGTTCGGGTGAAACCTCTTGGGTTAGGGTTCATTGACCTTTGTCCTGCCACTGGGCACCGCTGAGAAGAGCCCAGCCCCATCCTCACCACCTCCACCGCTGAGATATTTATATGCATCGAGAAGATGCCTTCTCGAGCTGCTCTGCTCCAAGCTAAACAGCCCCAGGTCTCTCTCAGCCTTTCCTCCACACAGATGCTCGATGGCTGGGTGTGGGGAGGGGTGCCCCACATCCCAGAGATGCTCCGTGGTTGGATATGGGAAGGATCCACCACAGCAAGCAGCTGCTCGGCCAGAGGAGCACCGCTGGGGTAAAACCTTGCACACCACCCCCCGGCATTTACCAGCAGCCGGCACCGAGAAGGTCGCATCCAGAGCAGTCCAACACCAGATTCAAATGAGCAGCCAGGAGACATCTCCAGCCCCGCTGGGATCGAGCCGGGAATTTCCCTCGGCGGGGCAGGGGAATGCCCGCGGGGGGCTCCGGCAGCGAAGTTGCTGCTCGTGGCTCTTCATTATCAATTACAAACAATTATCTTCCCGTGGTGGCTGACCCCGGCCCCGTGTCCGACTGCCAGCTGGCCAGATGGAGCCTGGCCACGGCCGGCTGGTTGGGATTTAATCACCTTATTGATCTGCCAGACAGCCCGACACGCTGTGCCCGCCGCGCCGGAGCCCGTGGGGAGCATCCGGCCGAGCCCATTCCCTTCGCTGGGAGGAGGTTTGGGAGCCCACTGGGACAAGGAGGACCGGGGAGGAGGCAGAGCATCTCCGGAGGAATGCAATTTAATGCAATTAAAAGGGAAAAAAGGAGAGAGAGAGAGAGGGGGGGAGAGCAAAGGAGGTGTAAAGCAGCTTCTGAAGCAGGGGAGAGCGTGAGGAAAAAAAATAAAGGAAGGAAAAAAAACTTCAGCTCAAGCCAGCAGCAGCAGTGCTGGGCTTCAAAGGTCACCTCTGGGCATGAATTTTAATTTCACACAGGAGTTTTGTTCATTTGTTAATTATTTTCAGATGAAAAGAGAGATATTCCTGCGGAGGGTGAGGAAAGGGCTCCGGCACCATTTGAATTTCAAAGGCAAGCTGTTTGCAAAGGAAACAGAAGGGGGAAAGAACTTCAGGAGGAGCAAGGGGCTTGGTGAGGGTCCCCTGCTGCCCTTGGGCTCGCCAAAGGATGTGCCAAGGGCACAGGGGCTGGGCAAGGAAGCCCTAGCCCTGGCATCCCGTGCACCAGGCACAGAATCGTGCCTAGCTGGAGCAGATCACTCGCTCCAACCATCCTCTGCCAAGCCTGGGGCTAAACCACGTCCCTCAGCACCACATCTCTGCAGCTTCAAACACCTCTGTCCTGTTCCCTCGCTGTGTCTTCCCTGGCAGAGTGGTCAGGCATTGGAAGAGGCTGCCCAGGGAGGTGGTGGTGGAGTCCTGATCCCCGGAGGTGTTGGAGGAACAAGCGCTTTGGGCAGCGGTTTAGTGGCCATGGTGATGATTGGACTTGATGATCTGTGACCGTTTGAGGTCTTTTGCAACCTTTGTGGTTCCACGTGTGCCCTCCCTCCCCCTCCTAAAGATCAGGGACAGCAGTTCTGACCCCAGAATGTGGCACAGGGCAGTGGGGGCCTTGGGGATGCTCCCCAGAGCAGTCTGGAAGCTGGAACTGGAATCGTGGAACTGTCTAGGCTGGAAAAGACCTCTGAGACCATTGAGTCAAACCAACCCCAGGTCAGAACTGCCTCTGCCCCTCTACAAAGAGGAGCAAAATGAACTGGAAAGCTGGAGAGGACCTAGAGCAGAGAGGAAGCTGAGAGCTCTTTCCCCCTCCATTTAGTTTTTAAAGCAGCCGTTTGGGTTTTATGGAGTCAGAGGCCCACAGAGGATCCCAGAGCACTGCACATAAAGCACAGCCAGGCAAGAGAAGCCCTGGAGGGTTGTAGAGCACAGCTCTGCAGCACATCATGCTGCCAGTGCAGCCAGCACCCCCACAGCTCCCCCAGCACCCAACCCAAAAAGTGGGGCGAGGCATGGAGCACACCGCAGAGCATCCCTGGGAACCTGCTTGCATGGGAGGGGGAGGGACCCTCAGGTTCCCATGACCTGGACAAATCCAGCCCAGATCATCTGCAGTTTATTTTTGGTTTATGGCAGAGCCATAAATCCCTGGGAAAGGAACTCGTGGAAAAGCTGCTGCCCATGGCAGGGAGCAGCCTCAGCTCCCCCGGGCACAAATCACACAATCAGCATCAAATGGTTTGGGTTGGAAGAGGTCATCCAGCTCCAACCCTTCTGCCATGGGCAGGGACACCTCCCACCAGCCCAGGCTGCTCAAGGCCTCATCCAGCCTGGCCTTGAACACCTCCAGGGAAGGGGCATCCACAGCCTCCCTGTGCCAGTGTCTCCCCACCCTCACTGGCAAGAATTTCTTCCTCATCTCCAGCCTCAATCCCCCCTCTCCCAGCTTCGATCCATTCCCCCTCATCCTGTCACTACAAGCCCTTGTCAAAACTCATCCCCACCACAGTTGCTCCTCGTGTGAAGATGCTGGTTTTTTCCACAGAGGGCAGGAAATGTTTCCCCTCTCCTTCCTTTATTTATCCCAAAACCAAAGGGTGGGAGGAAGGTATCTCAGGGTCTGGAGGAACCCTCACACCACTGCCTCCAGGGAAATCCTCCACCAAACCCCCAACCCCCACCCTGGCTGGGTGCTGTTGGTGCTCTGCTGCCCCCTGCCTCAGTTTCCCCCCCTGCCATCTGGAGGTGGCCCCAGTGCTCTGCAGTCAGCCCACGCAGGAGCAGCTGGGAGCCATCGTTCCAGGGGAAGAGGAGGATTAGACCAAGGCTTCATCCTGATTTCTGGACTCCTCTTGATCTCCTGCCGAAGCTACCAGGGGGATTTCACTCTCAGCTGCTCTGCAGCAGCTCTACCCTGCCAAAGCCAGGGAAAAGTCCAATCTCAACAGCTCTGAGTCCGTTCTGATCTCCCAAATCCAAGCACATTTATGCCTGATGAAGAATTAAACTGCAGCAGCCACGGTGGAGGGGAGGGTGGAGGTGTGGGGAGGGCTCTGGGGGCAAAGCAGCTGCAACCCCACTCCCCAGGCAGGGGATGCCCACCCAGCCCTTCACACTCACCTCTCCTGGCATCATCCCTCCTGTCACCAGCGATGCTAGTGGCACTTAAAGGCAGCAAAGGGACCTGATGACCTGACAGCCCCCCACAGCCCCCCATTTGCTCACTCACAGCCCCAACCTTTGCAGATGCCAAGACCTGAAGCAGCTTCAGGCTGCCCTGGGCAGACTCTGGGTCTGGAGGTGAAGAGCAGAGCCTGGGACACGCTGATGCTAACCCTCCAGGTTATCCCCACAGGACAGAGACATTCAACACCTCCTGGGGCTCTCCAGCCTGCCCCTCTGCCCCAAGCCTGGGGCACTCATGGGGTTGGTGTGACCCAAGTACAACACTCAGCACTTGGCCTCGTTGAACCTCCCGTGTTTGACCACTTTAGGGTGTCAGAGAGTGATGGGACTGGGGGGTATGGAGCAAAACTACAAGTGGGTAGATTCAGATTGGATGTTAGGAGGAAGTTCTTCCCCAGGAGGGTGGTGAGAGCCTGGCACAGGCTGCCCAGGGAGGTTGGGATGGGATGGGATGGGATGGGATGGGATGGGATGGGATGGGATGGGATGGGATGGGATGGGATGGGATGGGATGGGACAGAATAGAATAGGAATGGAATGGAATGGAATGGAATGGAATAGAATAGAATAGAATAGAATAGAATAGAATAGAATAGAATAGAATAGAATAGAATAGAATAGAATAGAATAGAATAGAATAAGCCAGGTTGGAAAAGACCTTTGAGATCATCCAGTCCGACCTATCATCCAACACCCTCTGATCATCTAAACCATAGCCCCAAGTGCCTCATCCAGGCTCTTTCTAAACACCTCCAGGGATGGGGACTCCACCACCTCCCTGGGCAGCACATCCCCAGGGCCAATCTCTCTTCCTGTGAAGAATTTCTTCCTAACCTCCAGCCCAAACCTCCCCTGGCACAGCTTGAGACTGTGTCCTCTTGTTCTGGTGCTGCTTGCCTGGGAGAAGAGACCAACCCCCACCTGGCTCCATCCTCCCTTCAGGGAGTTATAGACAGCAAGAAGGTCTCCCCTGAGCCTCCTCTTCTCCAGGCTAAGCAACCCCAGCTCCCTCAGCCTCTCCTCACAGGGCTGTAAGCTCCAGACCCCCTCCCCAGCTTTGTTGCCCTTTTAGTGCCACCTGCAGAGCTTCCAGCTCGTGCCCTGCCCTCCTCCTACCCGTGGCTGCCAAGGCCCTGCCCCTGGCCCCCCTCTGGCAGCTCCCCCCGGGGGGGGCTGACGCCCTGCAGCAGCCTCCCTGCAGCAGCCTCCCTGCAGCAGTGTTTCATGTGTCTGCAAGAAAGCACCAAGTGGAGTTTGCAAAGCTTGGGAGCATTTAAATGCAAATTGGGTTATTTTGGGCTTGAAAAGTGTCATTAATACATTTTCTGCAATTTGGAGAAATCAGCAGCAATTATTATATTTTTTTTCTTTCTTTTTTCTTTTTTTTTCCCTTTTTTCTGTTTTTTTCCTTTTTTTCTTTCTTTTTCCTTTTTTCTTTCTTTTTCTTTTTCCTTTTTTCCTTTTTTTTTCCTTTTTCCTTTTTTCCTTTTTCCTTTTTCCTTTTCCTTTTTTTCTTTTCCTTTTTTCCCCCTTTTTCCTTTGTTTCTTTTTCCTTTCCTTTCCTTTCTTTCTTTTTTGCTTTTTCTCACCCTCCCCCTCCCTCTATTCCCCCCCCCCCCCATACCTTTTCCCCAATGAGCCATGAGCCAACTTTCATTTGCAGGGAGAGAAACCATCAAGCAAAGGAAAAAAAAAAACCAAAAAGACAGAAAAAAAATCATTAGCTGACTGACTGACACATTTCCTCCCAGGCCTTCTTGCTGCTGAGGAGCTGCCTTCTCATATCAAGAATAATTACCAAGGAAAGGAGCTTAAAAAGTGCTTCCAGGAGGCAGATGGATCCAAAGCTAAGGGCTGGTGAACCAACCCGAGCTCAGCATCCATCTTCAGATCAAGCCAAGCCCTCATGCCCATTTGTCCCTGCCCTGGGCATCACCACCCAGCAGAGCCCACCAAGGGGTGGCTTTGGGGCTGCATCTTTCACCTTGGAGCTTCTCAGTGTGGCCTCTCTGCAGCTTGTTGATTCCAAGGCCACAGCCCCAAAGCCCTCTCACAGACCTTCATCAATCTCCACAGATTGCAGCCCTGGACTAGAATAGAATCAACCAGCTTGGAAAAGACCTTTGAGATCATGGAGTCCAAGCTATCACCCAACACCATCTGATCAACTAAACCATGGCACCAAGTGCCTCATCCAGGCTCTTCTTCAACACCTCCAGTGAGGGTGGCTCCACCACCTCCCTGGGCAGCACATCCCAATGGCCAATCAACCAGGCCAAGGGCTGGGTCCTGCATTTGGGTCACAACAACCCCATGGATGCTCAGGGGGGGCTGGAAATCGCCTGCTGGAATCAAACCTTGGGGGGGGGTTGGTCAACAGCTGGGGAAGGTGAGCCAGGGCGTGGCCAAGAAGGCCACCAGCATCCCAGTCTGGATCATGAATAGTGTGGCCAGCAGGACCAGGGCAGGGATTGTCCCCCCCTGTACTTAGCACTGGTGAGGTCACACCTTGAGTACTGGGATCAGTTTGGGGCTCCTCACTCCAAGAAGGACTTTGAGGGGCTGGAGAGAGTCCAGAGAAGGGCAGCACAGCTGGGGAAGGGTCTGGAGAACAGGGCTGGGGAGGAGCAGCTGAGGGAGCTGGGGGTGTGCAGCCTGGAGAAGGGGAGGCTGAGAGGAGACCTTCTGGCTCTCTACAGCTCCCTGAGAGGAGGCTGGGGCCAGGCAGGGTTCAGAACATGAGGAAATGGCCTCATGCTTCACCAGGGGAGGGTTAGGTTGGACATTAGATGAAACTTCTTCCCTGGCAGGGTTCTCAAACCCTGGCCCAGGCTGCCCAGGGGTGTGGCTGAATCCCCATCCCTGGAGGTGTTTCACAGCTGCAGAGATGTGGTGCTGAGGGTCATGGCTTAGCCCCAGGCTTGGTGGAGTCAGAGAATGGTTGGACTGGGTGATCCTAAAGAGCTTTTCCAGCCCAAACAATTCCATGATTCTATGCCTGTCGTCCTGTTTTGACCACAGCAGAGGTTTCCCACTTTGCAAAGGGATGTAAAAGGGCTTCTGGAGGGATGCAGAATGCCCTAAAGGGCTCCAATCTCCTCTCAGGGAGCTGTAGAGAGCAATGATTCTCCCCTCAGTCTCCTTTTCCCCGGGCTGAACCCCCCCCCCCCCCCCCCCAGCTCCCTCAGCTGCTCCTCCCCAGCCCTGTTCTCCAGACCCTTCCTGAGTTTCGGTTGCCTTCTCTGGACCCTCTGCAGCCCCTCAGCGTCGCCCCGGGTGTGGCGCTGGTTTGTGTCCCCCCTCCAAAACCCCCTCCCACCAGTGTGAATGCAGCGCTTGGTGTGATCTCCCAGCTGCTTTGTTGCTAAATGAAAGGCAAAGGAAGGGAAAAAGCAAAGAGGATCTGTGGTGAGATTAAAAGAGAAAAGGGAGGGGGGTGTTAAAAAGGCACCTGCTCGTGTCTGATTCCTCGGGGTATGAGTGAAGAGCAAATTTACATAAGGCTGTAAGTGCTCATTAACCGGTGTTAAACGACAGGCACCCGCCCCTGGAGCGGGCAGGGAGCTCTGCCACCTCTCCTCTCCTCACCTGCTTGGCAGAGCCACCTTCCAAGCCGCCCTTCCTCCCTAGAGAGGGGCACTGAGCCCAGCCAGAGGTGCCAGGCTGCTGTGCCGACTCGGGGTCGGTCGCCGTGCCAGGATCGTGCCTGATTTTCCCCAACCTCCATCACAGCCTCACCGCAGCATGGGGCTGGTGCCCCGCTGGCAAACAGCAGCCTGTGCCCCTCTGGCAGCTGGGCAGGCTGCTCAGGCTCTCTCTGTTTGGGGTCCTCACTCCATGAAGGACAGTGAGGGGCCGGAGAGGGTCCAGAGGAGGGCAACCAAACTCAGGAAGGGTCTGGAGAGCAGGGCTGGGGAGGAGCAGCTGAGGGAGCTGGGGGTGGTTCAGCTTGGAAAGAAGGAGGCTGAGGGGAGACCTCATTGCTCTCTGCAGCTCCCTGAAAGGAGGCTGGAGCCGGGGGGGGTTGGGCTCTTCTTCCAAGGAACAAGTGAGAGGACAAGAGGAAATGGCCTGAAACTGTGTCAGGGGAGGTTTAGGTTGGTCATGAGGAAGAATTTCTTTGCTGCAGGAGTGGTCAGGGGTTGGCACAGGCTGCCCAGGTGGAGTCTCCATCCCTGGAGGGGTTCAAGAAACCTGGGGCCATGGCACTTGGGGCCATGGTGTGGTGGCCCTGGTGGTGCTGGGTTGATGGTTGGACTGGATGAGCCTTAGAGCTCTCTTCCCACCACAATCATTCTCAGAGGCTGGAGCTACTGAGCTCTGCCTGAATGCCACAGTCCCTAGGACACCCCTATCAGCATCCAGGTCCCTGAGGTCTTGCAGTGCCTTGCTCCTGCTGGATAATTAATGTCCACACTCATTTTTCCTCCCCAGGTACCCAGGAGCTGGCCCAGAAGCAGCACAAAGGATGGAGGACCTCACTGAGTCCTGGGTTGATCTGAGCCCTAGCCTCCATCCATCAGTGCCCAAAAAACACCCACATAGTGGCACAGCCTCCTGGGCTCTGCACTGCTCTGGCTGGAGAGGTCTGGGGGCAGCAGCAGAAGGGGCATCAGAGCTGGGTACAGCCATGGGAGCCCTCACTGCACTGCCCAGCTGCTGCCAGCCCCTCTGCTCCTGCAGCTCCCAGCCCTGCTGCCCATAAATCCCTGTCCCTTCTCCCAGAGCCCTGCTGCCATCCCCTCTGCTGGGTGACAAATGGCTGAGGGAGCAGGGGGGGAGCCAAATCCCCCCAGAACCTGGAGAGGTGCTGGGCAGCTGGAGCTAGGATAAGGCAGGGCTGCAACAGCAGCTCCCCGCCCGTGATGGATGGGCCCTGCCATCCCTCCTGACCCTTGCCTATTGACTTTTCTTCCTTTAATACACATCAGAACCCCCCAGAGCAGCAGCTGCCACGACCAGGCAGCCACCCACACGTCACCTGTGGGCAGTGGCAGGGCAGGGGATGGCGAAGGGGAGGATGGATGAGGGCTACAGGACATTCCCAGGGTAAATACCCTCCTGGCATGGTGGGCACAGAGCTGTGGGAATGCCAGCTGATGGGGCAGCAACTGAAAATCAATCCCACTCTACCAAAAATAGTGACCCCCAGCCCATCCTTGGGCACCCCAAAATGCAGAAGCTTTGGAGCCTGGCTGGCTGAGGGTGGGGAGAGCTGGGTCCTGCCCTCAGCGAGGCTTCGTTTGCTGCGGTAATTAAATCCTTGCTCCTGGGAAGTGTCTCCTTTGCTGCCTCTCAATTCCCTCTTCTTGAGTGACTGAGGGCACTGAGGTTGTTCAGCCTGGAGAAGAGGAGGCTGAGGAGAGATCTTCTGGCTCTCTACAGCTCCCTGAAAGGAGGCTGGAGCCAGGTGGAGCTTGATCTCTTCTTCTCCCAGGGATCAAGAGATGTAGCAATAGGAGGTGTGCTCAAGCAGCACCAGAGGAGGTTTAGAATGAACTTCTTCACTGAAACACCACTGGAACAGGCTGCCCAGGGGGGTGGTGGAGTCACCATCCCTGGAAGGGTTCAGGAAACCTGTGGCCATGGCACTCTGGGACATGGTTTAGTGGCCATGGTGGTGTTGGGTCGACAGTTGGACTGGATGATCTTGGAGGTCTTTTTCCAAATGAACAATTCTCTGGTTGTCTGCTGTTTAGCATCCTGTAAGCTGAAGGAGCTCTCTGAGTTTCACCCTGGACAGCAGGATCCAAGGCTGGAGAGGCCAACCTGCTCCACAGGGGTATTTTTCCAGCCCACCTGGCAGCTTTGCAGGCTGCCTCTTCCCCAGGTGCCGAGCTGCTCGTGGGGTACCAGCACCTTGAACCCCCTCCATGGCCTCACCTCACCCCTCTAGGAGCTCCTAACACCCAAACCTCATCTTCTCCACTGGAGATGGCAGCTGGCAGGAGCAGGTCTGGCTTGGGGTGGGGGGGGATGAATTCCTGCTGGGAAGGTGTGGTAGTTTCAGGGGGTCCAGAGCCCCGCAGCGCACCTGCCCCAGACACAGTTGTCAGGGCTGATAGTTTGTGTGCTGCTCCTGTATTTTTTTTTTCCCCAGCCACTAAACTTCTGCCACAGTTCCCCCATTTGTTATCTTTATGGCTTTTGGACGCTGCAGGAGATATTGGATCCATATCGAAGCGAAAGAGGACGTGAAAGAAGCTCCTAAAAGCGGCGAGGAGATCAGTCAAGGCGTTGGGTGAAATATGCTGCTTTGATTAAGCATTCTGCAGGTAGCCCAGACATAATTTATGGGGCTTAAACAGCTGCACAGGGAGGTTTTTTTCTGGCTGCTCAGAGCTGGCTCCTTCAAAGAGCATCGCTTTGGTGTTGCCCCAGCTCGCCGGAGGTGGCGGAGAGCAGGGACAGCCCACAGCACCCCTCCGGAGGGCCTCACGGCCTGGCCCCCAGGGCTGGCGTTTTGCTCTCCTCTCAGCCTCCTTTTCTCCAGGGGGAGCAACCTCACTTCCCTCAGTCTCTTCTAATGTTCAACCTGAGCTTCCCCTGGTGCAACTTCAGGCCGTTTCCTCTCGTCCTGTCTCGTTCCTTGGGAGCAGAGCCCAACACCCCCCACCCTCCCCCCGGCTCCAGCCTCCTTTCAGGGAGCTGTAGAGAGCAATGAGGTCTCCTCTCAGCCTCCTTTTCTCAGCTCCCTCAGCTGCTCCTCCCCAGCCCTGTTCTCCAGACCCTTCCCCAGCTGTCCTGCCCTTCTCTGGACCTATCCTAGCTCCTTGATGTCCTTCTTGGAGTGAGGGCCCCAAAACTGAGCCCAGTACTCAAGGTGTGTCCTCAGCAGTGCTGAGCACAGAGGGACCATCCCTGCCCTGGTCCTGCTGGCCACACTGCTGCTGATCCAGGCCAGGCTGCTGGTGTCCTTTAGAACAGAATATTAGAACAGAATTAACCAGGTTGGAAAAGACCTTTGAGGTCATCCAGTCCAGCCTACCACCCAACACCATCTGATCAAACCATGGCACCAAGTGCCTCATCCAGTCCCCTCCCAAACACTCCTGGCCACCTGAGCACACTGTTCAAACCCCAGGGATTCCCTTTCCATCTCAGGGTGCCCTCCCCTGCAGCACAGAGCCCTGAGCTCCAGCAAGGCTCAGGTAAGCTGCTAATTAAACCACACCAGACTCCAGCTTCATTACAATTAAAAGACAATTAGCTGCATGAGCTAGCATGTGGGAGCAAGCAGCATCTGCTGGCAGGGTGACAAACACCTCCCTTCCCTCCCTCCCACCTCAGCTGCCAGGGCTGCTCCCTCATTGCCAGCTTGGAAGATCAGCAGCTCCTGGCCACCAGCACCTTTGTGAGCTGGGAAAGCCTGGGATTCCCCAGCTGCTGCCCAGCACTGGAGCTGCTCCACCTCCCCACTCCGCTTCCAGCCCCAGGCGGAGGTTTTTTTTTCCCCTCCAGTTAAAACTTCCCCAACTCCCACCCAGTGCCTCCCCCGCTGCTGCTCCTTTCTCACCCAGCCTGTTGAGCACAGCACTCACTTATTTTCTCTTTTTAATTTCTAAACTCCTAATGCCTGGGTTATTAAGCCTCTAATAAGCAGCTAAATTGTGCATGGCCTTCTGCTGGATCCCATCCTGCGAGGAGGAGAAGCTCCAAGCAGGATCTATGCCAGGATGGCAGCACCACGCAGAGGAGCTGGGACCGTGTGGGGAAAGAGGGAGCCCAGGGCTGAGCAGGGAGGTGCTGCTCCCTGCCAGGGAAATTCCTTCTTCCCATCCCCAAGGGATGGACTTCAGTCCAGGGCTGTCAAGGGTGGCTCCAGGCATGGGTTCAGGCCAAGGGAACAGCAGGGGACTGGCCACACGCTCGTGCCCAGGGCAGGATGGAGAGACCTTGTAGAGGCAAAGCCAAGTTTTATCTCCACACCGCACTCCAAGCCCAGCCCAAACCTCCCTGGATTCCCCCCCAAGACAACTGGGACTGCTTAAAGCTCACAGATTTAGCTGGGACATGGGTTAGTAGGCATGAGGGTGCTGGGTTGATGGTTGGACTTGATGATTTTAGGTCTTTTCCAACCCTCATGGTTTTCCGACCTTAATGATTCTGTGACTGATGGAAGTCCTCCTCTGTGGGGACAGCCTGAAGGAGCTGGGTCTGTTCAACCTGGAGATGAGAAGGCTCTGGGGAGACCTTCTATTGGCCTTCCAGTACCTGAAAGGTACTGCAGGGGAGCTGGAGAAGAACTGTTTATAAGGTGACAGGAGAAGGGACAATGGTTTGAAACTAGAGCAAGGGAGATTTAGGTTGGACACTAGGAAGAAGTTCTTTACTCAGGAGGGTGGTGAGACACTGGCTGCCCAGAGAAGGTGTGGACAGCTCATCCCTGGCTGTGTTTGAGACCAGGCTTGATGAGGCCTTGAGCAGCCTGGGCTGGTGAGAGGTTGAAACCAGATGATCTTTAAGGTCCCTTCCAATCACAGAATCAACCACGTTGGAACAGACCTCCAAGATCACCAAGTCCAACTGATCACCCAGCCCTAACTGATCAACCAGACCATGGCACTGTGTGCCTCATCCAGGCTTTTCTTAAACACCTCCAGGGACATGGAGCCCACCCCCTCCCCAGGCAGCCCATCCCAAGGGGCAATCTCTCTTTCTGGGAAGAACTTTCCCCTCACCTCCACCCTAAACCTCCCCCTGCACAGCTTGAGGCTGTGTCCTCTTGTTCTGGTGCTGCTTGGCTAGGAGAAGAGACCAACCCCCACCTGGCTCCAACCTCCCTTCAGGGAGCTGTAGAGAGCAAGAAGGTCTCCCCTGAGCCTTCTCTTCTCCAGGCTAAACCCCAGCCGTCTTCTGCTGCTTTTCCTGACTCAAGCCAAGATGCCACCCAGCCCCGCAGCAGCCCGAGCTTATCAACAGCTTATCAAAACCCACACCAAGGCAGCCCTGTCCCCGCCGCCGCCCCCGGCTCTCCGGCGGCGCCGTGGGACCCGGCAGGAGTCGCTTTGCAGCGCTGGATCTTGCTGCAAGAGCCTCATGCTCATTCAGTTTGATCCTCCTTTGCCACCATCCCAGTGGAGCAGGATGACTGCAGGGGACAGGCTGGGCTGGAGCCACGGGTAGGGAGCAGGGATGCTCCCCGGGAGCGGCGGCGGCGGCGGCGAGCTGGCAGCCGGCTCCCGCGGGACGCAGGGATCCGCACCGGGAGCCGCTGGAGAGCAGGGAGGAGAAACCCAGGCTTAAAGGCTCGATAATTAAAGCCCTCCTGTCAGGGTATTAATACCTAAACGCAACCAGCACATGCATTAGCAGGGATCCCACTGGGGCTGTTTGTGCTGCTTTATTGGAGGGGTTTAATTAATTTATTGCTCCGCACACCGCTGCTTCCCCAGCGGGGGCACAACCTGCCCGGCTGGCTCTGCCTCCAGGGCGGCTCTGGAGACACCCCAAGGTGGCACAGCTGGCCTCTGTCACCCCCCAGGCAACCATGCAGGGCTCACCCACTCCAGGCTTAAGCACGGAGCTCAGCATCACATCTCCATGGCTTTGAAAGCCCTCCGGGGATGGGGACTCCACCACTGCCCTGGGCAGCCTGGGCCAGGGCTTGGCAAACCTTTTGGGGAAGAAATTGATCCACCTAAACCTCCCCTGGGGCAACTTGAGGCCATTTCCTCTTGCCCCTTGTTCCTTGGGAGGAGAGACCAACCCCCACCTGGCTCCAGCCTCCTCTCCGGGAGTTGTGGAGAGCCAGAAGGTCTCCCCTCAGCCTCCTCTTCTCCAGGCTGCAGACCCCCAGCTCCCTCAGCTGCTCCTCCCCAGCCCTGCTCTCCAGACCCTTCCCCAGCTTTGTTGTCCTTCTCTGGAACCACTCCAGCCCTTCAATGTCCTTCTTGGATCGAGGGGAGCAAAACTGAAGTCAGGATTCAAGATGTGGCCCCAAAGGTGGTGAGAGCCAGAGCCTCCAAGATGCCAAACCCTCCATGCCACCTGCTGCAGTGCCAGTGCCAGGGCCACCTCCTTGTCCCCACCATCCCTGCCACCACAGCCATCCTGGGGACAACAGGAGGAGGCTGCAGTGCAGGGTGAAGGGACAGATGGGTTGAGTCAAGGTGAAGGTCCCCACCTCGATGCTTCACCATGGTGAGGAGCACCCCAGAGCTTCTGGCTGCCATCCTTTACACACCAGAAGCAGCTCCCTCCAGGCACACTCAGTCCCAGCAGCCTTCAGAGGCCAACAAATCACCACTTGTGATGTGACAGCACGGAGGGAGCACCCAGGAGGTGGGAACTGGTGGTGGGCACTGGATCCAGCCAGCTCCAGGTCCCCATCCCAAGCCCTTATCCATGTGACAAGCCACCTCTGCCCACCACGAAATGCCACATGCCAGAGCTGCACACTCCTCGGGTTCCCCATCCTGCATCCTCTCTCCCAGCAGCAGCAGCCTCACAGCAGGGGAAGATGTGAGCAGCCGTGGCCACCACATCTCCCTCTCCCCAGCTCCCTGAGGAGCAGCAGGCAGCTGTTTGCTCTGTGACAATCTGCATCCTGCTGGATTTGATAATAATATCAATTACCCCAAGCTCTCATCCACGGAGCTCCACGCTCTCTGGAGCAGGCTTGGCTGGAGCCTCTTCACTGCCAGCCAGAGGGGGGGAGTGGGGAGGGTCCCACACAGTTGTCCTGGGCGTGCTGAGCCTGGTGACAGATGGGGAAGCCACAGGGAATTGCTTGCAGAAGGAGCAGGGAGAACCCAGGGCTGGATTCCCTGTGGGAAATGGAGGGGAAATGCTGCAAGCCTTCCCATTTACAGCTCAGCTGGAGGGGAAGCCCTGAGCTCTGCATCGCTGGGGATGGGCACAGCAGCGCTGCCCGGGGAGATGCCAGCCCCAGGGCAGAGCCTGCCCAGCAGATGGATGCCAGCAGCTCCTTGGCAGGCCTCTGCCCCCCTAGAAACCCACTGCAGGACCATCCACGCTCAGCCACCCCCTGCACCCCAACAGCTCCCCTGGGCTCGGAGCTCTTCTCCCTCCCTTGAGGCATCCCTCTCCCTTCGGGCTGAATTTTGCAGCCCTGGGGGTGAAACGAGCTGCGTGCACGGGGAGAGGAGGGGCGGGTGGGGAACACCCCCCACCCCCCTACACCCCCAAATCTGCCCTGGAAGCCCAGCTGTAGTCCTGGGGGTGTGCCCACGCCCTGGGCTGCTCGTGGAGGGGGGATCTCTTTGTCAGACGTGTTATGGTTTTGGCAGCGCTGGAGTCAAGTAGCTCAATTAAGCAATAACTGCCTCTGTACAGCTGCCCACACAGCCCGCGGTAAATAATTAAACGCTGAAATAATCCAGCAGATGGGAAACAGCACGGAGAGAGCTCCGAGAGCAGCCCGGACGGCTCCTGCCACCGCGGCAGCTGCACGGGGCCCGGGCTGCGGCTCCCGCTGCCACCAACCTCCCGAGCAGCAGCGTTGGATGCCTTCGGTATCACCCGGCCCCGGCTGCAGCCAGCCTCCCACAGCCCTCCCTGCACACAGCACCCCACAGCCCTCCCCACACCCAGCCTCCCACAGCCCCCCCCGCACCCAGCCTCCCACAGCCCTCCCCGCACCCAGCACCCTGCAGCTCTGGTCACATCCAGCCTCCCACAGCCCTCCCTGCACCCAGCACCCTGCAGCTCTGGTCACATCCAGCCTCCCACAGCCCTCCCTGCACCCAGCCTCCCACAGCCCCCCCCGCACCCAGCCTCCCACAGCCCTCCCCACATCCAGCCTCCCACAGCCCTCCCCTCACCCAGAACCCTGCAGCTCTGGCCACATCCAGCCTCCCAAAGCCCAGCTGCATCCTAGCATCCCACAGCCTTGGTCATGTTTTGGTCTCCACAGCCCTGGCTATATCCAGCCTCCCTTAGCCTTGGCTGTACCCAGCCTCCCTTAGCCCTGCCTGTATCCAGCCTCCCTTAGCCTTGGCTGTATCCAGCCTCCCTTAGCCTTGGCTGTATCCAGCATCCCTTAGCCTTGGCTGTATCCAGCATCCCTTAGCCCTGGCTGTATCCAGCCTCCCTTAGCCCTGCCTGTATCCAGCATCCCTTAGCCTTGCCTGTATCCAGCATCCCTTAGCCTTGGCTGTATCCAGCCTCCCTTAGCCCTGCCTGTATCCAGCCTCCCTTAGCCCTGCCTGTATCCAGCATCCCTTAGCCTTGGCTGTATCCAGCATCCCTTAGCCCTGCCTGTATCCAGCATCCCTTAGCCTTGGCTGTATCCAGCATCCCTTAGCCTTGGCTGTATCCAGCATCCCTTATCCCTGGCTGTATCCAGCATCCCTTAGCCTTGGCTGTATCCAGCATCCCTTAGCCCTGCCTGTATCCAGCATCCCTTAGCCTTGGCTGTATCCAGCCTCCCTTAGCCCTGGCTGTATCCAGCATCCCTTAGCCCTGCCTGTATCCAGCATCCCTTAGCCCTGGCTGTATCCAGCATCCCTTAGCCTTGGCTGTATCCAGCATCCCTTAGCCTTGGCTGTATCCAGCATCCCTTAGCCCTGGCTGTATCCAGCATCCCTTAGCCCTGGCTGTATCCAGCATCCCTTAGCCCTGCCTGTATCCAGCCTCCCTTAGCCCTGCCTGTATCCAGCATCCCTTAGCCCTGGCTGTATCCAGCATCCCTTAGCCCTGGCTGTATCCAGCATCCTGCAGCTCTGGTTTCATCCATTATCCCACAGCCCCATTTGAATCCAGCACCCCACAGCCCTGGCTGCATCCAGTATCCCACAGCCCTCTCTGCTCCCAGCACCCTGCAGCTCTGGCCACATCCAGTGTCCCACAGCCTTGGAAACATTCAGTATCCCCCCAGCCCCAGCTGCATCCCAGCACCCTGCAGCCCAGCACCCTGCAGCCCTGGTCATATTTAGGTCTCCACAACTCTGGCTACATCCAGTGTCCCACAGCCCTCTCCACATGCAGTATCTCACAAGCCCTGCTGCATCCAGCACCACACAGCCCTGCCCAGCCCTGCTGAATGCACAGCCCTGGCAGGATGCACCTGGGGATGCTCTGCTAGTGGAGATGCCTGTCCTGCCTGAGCCCACTCTGGAAGCCTGAAATTGTACCAGGGGAGGTTTAGGTTGTATATTAGGAACAATTTCTCTCCTGCAAGAGTGGTCAGGCTCTGGAACAGGCTGCCCAGGGAGGTGGTGGAGTCCCCATCCCTGGAGGTGGTCAAGAAACCTGTGGATGTGGCACTTTGGGACGTGGTTTAATGGCCCTAGTGGTGTTGGGTTGGTTGTTGGACTTGACCTTAGAGGCCTCTTTCAACCCAAACAATTCTCTGATTCTGCATAGCCAACAGGTTGAGGGAGGGGATTCTCCCCCTCTGCTCCGCTCTGGTGAGACCACAGCTGGAATACTGCATCCAGGACTGGAGCCTCTGTCACAGGAAGGATCTGGAGGTGCTGGAAGGTGTCCAGAGAAGGGCCACGAGGAGGAGCAGAGGGCTGGAGCTGCTCTGCTGTGAGGACAGGCTGAGGGAGTTGGGGCTGTTCAGTCTGGAGAAGAGAAGGCTCCAAGGAGACCTCATTGTGGCCTTCCAGGATCTGCAGGGGGCTCCAAGAAAGCTGGGGAGGGACTTTTGAGGGTGGCAGGGAGTGATAGGACTGGGGGGGATGGAAAAAAACTAGAATTGGGTAGATTCAGATTGGATGTTAGGAAGTTCTTCCCCAGGAGGGTGGTGAGAGCCTGGCACAGGCTGCCCAGGGAGGTGGTGGAAGCCTCATCCCTGGAGGTGTTTGCAGCCAGGCTGGATGTGGCTCTGAGCAACCTGCTGTGGTGTGAGGTGTCCCTGCCCATGGCAGGGGGGTTGGGACTGGCTGAGCCTTGAGCTCCTTTCCAAGCCAAACAGTTCTCTGATGCTGTCTCTGCACTGCATCACCAGCCCCCTCCTGCCCAGCTCAGCTCCATCCCTGCCCACCACCAAGGACACCAAGCCTTGAAAAAAACCCCAGACATGTGAAAATGCCTGGAGGGGGAATTCCCCTCCAAATCCTCCCTCCCTCCTCACATCCCCCGTGCTGAGGAGGTGGCAGAGCAGGCTGAGGGGGATCAGCAGCACATGGAAAAGCAGCGTGGAAAATTTTAACCGAGCCCCCTGCCATCGATCGAGAGGCAAAGCACATCCCTGAGCCAGCCTGGCAGGGATCAGCTGCATTTATCTGCTTCAGCCAAGCACAGGAGTATCATCTGAAGGCCTAATTGCAAGCTGCTGATAGATAAATATTAGTAATGCCACCACCACCACCCCCTCCCCAGGAACCAGCACCCAGCTCGGTGCTCGTGGGAGCCTTGCCCACGTGGTGGTCCGGCCATGAGAGCTTCTTGGCTGTCCCAGAGAGAGGCAGCAGTGGGGCTGGAATGGAATCCTAGAATGGGTTGGGTTGGAAGGGAACTTGAAGATCATCCAGTGCCAACCCCCTCCCTGCCACAGGCAGGGACACCTCCCACCAGCCCAGGTTGCTCCAGGCCTCATCCAGCCTGGCCCGGAACACCCCCAGGGAGGGGACAGCCACAGCCTCCCTGGGCAGCCTGTGCCAGAGTCTCAGCAGCCTCACTGCAATGAATTGCTTTTTAATGCCTGCTTATCATCTGAGCACCACATGTGCCAGGTGCCCCTGGGCACAGCTGGCAGCAAGGGCAGCAAAAGCCTTTCTGAAGGGCTGGGTGAGTGATGCAGCCCTGGCACTGCCCAGCTCCCATCTACCTCCCTGAGAATCTCAGAGAGCCCATGCTCAGGGCTTCCAGGAGCCTTGAGAGTGGCTCCTGCCCCCTCCAAAGGGCTGGCAGCATTTGTCCAAGCAGCTGGCTGCAGGTCAGTGGCCACAAGTTGCTGTTCCATTGAGATCTCAGAGGGCAACCAGCTCCCAGGAGGCAGTTGGAGCATCCTCTCCATATTCACATTTCCATCACATCCTCCTCAGGCAGCACCAGCTCCACTCCTCCATCTGCTTAAATGCCACCTCCAGAAGGGATTGGCTCCAAACATCTTCTCCCCTTGTCATTCATTTCCCATCCTCCTCCGAAGGAGTCACCTCCTTGGTCCTTGGAGTTTGGGAGGGCTTTGGACTTTGTGGGACCCAGGAGAGAGGCAAAATGTGTCTGCATGGGGCTGGGGCTGGGGCGGGGGCTGGTCTCCAAACCTCCAGGGGTTGCTTCATGGCCATAGAATCAGAGAATTGTTAGGCTTGGAAGGGAGCTCAAGGCTCAGCCAGTTCCAGCCCCCCTGCCATGGGCAGGGACACCTCACACCACAGCAGGTTGCTCACAGCCACATCCAGCCTGGCCTTCAAAACCTCCAGGGCTGAGGCCATGCCAGCAGCACCACACCATGGCCCCACAGCCAGGCTTTGGCCAGGCACATGGAGCCAGCTGGGCACCAAATTCCCTTTGTCCATGCCAACAGCTCCTGTTTGGGTCCAGCTCACCCTGGGCAGCACTGCAGTGTCCAACCCTAGATGTGACCCAGGTGGGGCTGGCCCTGGGGAGGGCTCTGCTGCAGGCTCCCAAGCCAGGAACAGCTTCACTGCTGCTTATTTTCCGAGCGTGAATTGAATCTCAGCTGACAATGAGCTCTGCTGCAAGATCTACCTGCCTGGTGCCAGGCAAATCAGATCTGTAAAATGACCCCAGGAGGCTTCTTCCAGATCTTCATCTCCTCCATTATCAGCTCCTGGCCAATTTCAACCCCAGCCCTGCACGCAGCTCTGAGCCACTCTTGCAACTTAATCTCCTGCTCAGCCCCAGCCCTGCGGAGCAAGACACTGAGCTGGGATGAACTGGGATGAACTGGGATGAGCTGGGATGCTTCAGGTGCCTGGGATGAGCTGGGATGCTGCAGGTGCCTGGGATGAACTGGGGTGCTTCAGGTGCCTGGGATGAACTGGGGTTCTTCAGGTGTCTGAGTTGAACTGGGGTGCTGCAGGTGCCTGGGATGAACTGGGGTGCTGCAGGTGCCTGAGTTGAACTGGGGTGCTGCAGGTGCCTGGGTTGAACTGGGGTGTTCCAGGTGCCTGAGTTGAACTGGGGTGCTGCAGGTGCCTGGGTTGAACTGGGGTGCTGCAGGTGCCTGAGTTGAACTGGGGTGCTGCAGGTGCCTGGATTGAACTGGAGTGCTGCAGGTGTCTGGGATGAACTGGAGTGCTGCAGGTGTCTGGGATGAACTGGGGTGCTGCAGGTGCCTGGGTTGAACTGGGGTGCTGCAGGTGTCTGGGATGAACTGGGGTGCTGCAGGTGCCTGGGTTGAACTGGGGTGCTGCAGGTGCCTGGGATGAACTGGGGTGCTGCAGGTGCCTGGGTTGAACTGGGGTGCTCCAGGTGCCTGGGTTGAACTGGGGTGCTGCAGGTGTCTGGGTTGAACTGGGGTGCTGCAGGTGTCTCCATGTGTGTGTGGCTGGGGGAGCACCACCCAACATCCCGTGGTAGTTTCAGGCAGTTTTTAGTCCAATGCTGGGGGGGGAGGGGGACCTTCCAGCCACCACACATCCTCCTCGGTGCATGGATGACCCTGGGGGTCTGCTGCCTGCTCTGATCATCCCCAGCCCTCCCTGTGTCACCTCCCCACTGTCACATCCACCTGCCTGTGGGAAGCATGGGACCAGAGCCCCTTGCACCCTGCTCCCCAGCCTCCCCCACTTGCCAGGCGGCTGCTGGTGGCGGCAGGGGGGAGGGGGGTGGGGGGGACCCGGCGCAGCTGCCGCTGGCAGGGGATGTGACAGGGTGTCACAGCCCATCGTGTGTGTGTGTCCCCTCCCCTCAGCACGCTGTCAGGGAGAGGTTTGATTCCTGGGAGCTGTTGGATAATTTGCATCCGCCAAGACGCAGCTCCTGGGCCCTGTTTGTCAAAGTCAATCTGCAGCTCCCTGCCTCGGGAGGCTCCAACGCGACTGTGGCATCAAACCTCAGCCACAGGCAGGGGGAGTGCTCCAGCACTGACCCCACACACACACAGCGGCAAGGAGCTGCCCAGCCAGCCCTGAGCACCATCACAGAGCTCGGCTGCCGCTGAGGACCTTCTCAGAGCAGCCTTCCTCCCCCTCCACAGCACAGCTGCAAACTCCTTGGGGTCTTGGGGGAGCCACCAGCAAGCCTCTGGTGGTTTGCAGCCAGCTGGATCCAGGCACTCCTTCCACATCCTGCAGCCCAGCAGGACCTCCCCTCTGCTTCCCCAGGCTCCCAGTTCAAGGGGAGTGGGGGTTGTTCTCACTTTTATGAGCTATCTATAGCCCCCTCTATACCTCTATATATAGATTATATATCTCCCAGCTAATCTCTTTGCAATCATAAAACCATTAAATTAATTAGCCAAGGGAAAGAGAGGAAAGGCTGGATGCCCCCCAAAGAACAGATGATGGCTTTGCAGTTCCTCACACCAGGATTAAAAGCAAACCACTCCCCAGCTCTACCACTCCCCAGCTCTACCAGTCCCAGCTTCACCAGTCCCAGCTCTACCAGTCCCAGCTCTACCAGTCCCCAGCTCTACTAGTCCCAGCTCTACCAGTCCCCAGCTTCACCAGTCCCCAGCTGTACCACTCCCAGCTCTACCACTCCCCAGCTCTACCAGTCCCAGCTTCACCAGTCCCAGCTCTACCAGTCCCCAGCTTCACCAGTCCCAGCTCTACCAGTCCCCAGCTCTACCACTCCCAGCTCTACCACTCCCAGCTCTACCACTCCCAGCTTTACCAGTCCCAGCTCTACCAGTCCCCAGCTTCACCAGTCCCAGCTCTACCAGTCCCCAGCTCTACCAGTCCCCAGCTCTACCACTCCCAGCTCTACCACTCCCAGCTCTACCAGTCCCAGCTCTACCAGTCCCCAGCTTCACCAGTCCCCAGCTCTACATGTCCCAGCTTCACCAGTCCCAGCCCTACCAGTCCCCAGCTCTACCAGTCCCCAGCTTCACCAGTCCCAGCTCTGCCAGTCCCAGCTCTACCAACCAGTCCCCAGCCTGCTCCAGCCCCTTGGGAGTCCACCCTGATGGGCACCATGGGCTGTGCCAACACCATCAGCCTCCAGCTGTACCCTGCCTGTTTTCCAGGTGGGGAAATGGAGCAGGACAAGGAGCTGATCTCCAGATGTCCCTCCCAACCCCTACTACTCTGCCATAAGAGGTGGCTGAAGCCTTGCAAGACCTGCAAGCTCCCACAGCATCTCCATACTGGGTCTGGAGCATGGGGAGCAGGAGCAGAGCAGGGATTTTTGCCCTGCATGGGCATGGGTGAGGCCACACCTCAGATACTGGGTTCAGTTTTGGGCTCCTCACTACAAGGAGGACATTGAAGGGCTGGAGTGTGTCTAGAGAAGGGCTAGGGAAAGGCCTGGAGAACAGGGCTGGGGAGGAGCAGCTGAGGGAGCTGGGGGTGTGCAGCCTGGAGAAGAGGCTGAGGGGAGACCTCCTGGCTCTCTGCAACTCCCTGAAAGGAGGCTGGAGCCAGGTGGGGCTTGGGCTCTTCTCCCAAGGAACGAGATAGGACAAAAGGAAATGGCCTCAAGTTGCAGCAGAGGAGGTTTAGGTTGGACAAGAGGAACAATTCCTTCACTGAAAGGGGCGCTGGGCACTGGCCCAGGCTGCCCAGGGCGGTGGTGCTGTCACCTGGTGATGGTGAGCTGAGGGCCATGGCCTAAGAGCTGTGCACAGGGAGATGTTAGGCTGTGGATGGACTCTCTGCTCACGAGATCTTTTCCAACCAGACACTTCTGTGATTCTGTGAAGGCTGGGAGGGGGATGCTGAAGCCCACCCCATCCCCTGCTTCCCCCCCTGCCTGGCAGAGGTGTGATGAACGCAGGCTTCGAGGCGGGGTGGGAAGGGAGGGTGTGAAGAGCTGAGAAACCAGCAGCTCCTGCCAGCAGCAGCAAGCAGCCCCAGGCACTGCAGGACCCCTGCCTGGGAGGGGGGGAAGAAGGCTGAGTGTGGGCTGAAAGCTGAATATTGACAACATCCATCACAGGAGGGAGGGCTGAGAGAGCTGGGGCTGTTGAGCCTGGGGAAGAGGAGGCTGGGGGGGGGAACTTGTCGATGCTGACAGAGGGGTGGCTGTCAGGAGGATGGGGTCAGACGCTTCTCAGTGGTGCCCAGTGACAGGACAAGAGGTAAAGGGCAGAAAATCGAAGATAGGAAGTTCCATCTGAGCATGGGGAGGGAATTGTCTGCTCTGAGGGTGGCAGAGCGCTGGGACAGGCTGCCCAGGGAGGTGGTGGAGTCTCCATCAGTGGAGGTGTTCAGATGAGCAGATGTGGCAGATGGGACATGGTGCTGCTGGGTAGAAGGTTGGACCTGGGGATCTTGGAGGTCTTTTCCAACCTTGAGAACCAAGGACTCTAAAGCCTCTCTCCAAGGAGTCTCTGGAGACTTCCAAGGCCTGCCTGGATGTGTTCCTGTGGGATCTGCTTTAGGTGAGCCTGCTCTGGCACGGGGGGGGTTGGACTTGATGAGCTCCAGCTCCTCAGAGGTCCCTTCCAACCCCAACCATTCTGTGGCTCTGTGCAAAGCAGCCCCAGCTCCGCTGCTTGAGGCTGAGAAACGTCACTGCCTGGAGCTGGGCATGCCTGGAGACCTTCCAGTGGGTTGGAGCTGAACCACTCGCTCCAGACGCGATGGGAGAAGGATGATGCTGCAGATGAGCTCTCCGGGAAGGAGACCACAAAGCACCCAGAGCTGTTTCCTCCCCGAGGCAGCATTCCAGGAGCTGGAAGCTTCCCGCTGGGGCGGCTGGGCGGTGATTGATCGGCTGTCTGCCTGCAATCCCCGGCCGTCACTCAGCCTCTAATCCGCAGCCCCGATGCATTCTCCCGGCTGACAAGGAGCTGACACGGTTTTCATTGCACTTAATCAGCTCTTTAAATTTAATGCCCCGCTCGGCAGCATCTGCATCGGCCACGCCGCGGCGGCCGGGTCCTGCCGAGGTGGGGACCAGCGGCAGGGATGAAATTCCCTCCCTGGAATTTTAAGGGCCGAGCCAGCAAGACGAAGCTGCCCTCAGCATCCAGGAGCCCTGGCTAAGGGCCTCCAGCCAAAACCCAGCTCAGCTCCCAGCGCTTCCCAGACCTGATGGCAGCAGCCAGCCTGATGCTGGCTCCTCTCCCTCCCCTTTTCCCTCCCCCTCTCTCTCCCCTTCTCCCTCTCCCTCTCTCTTGCCCCTCCTCCTCTTCCTCTGCCTCACCCTCCCTCTCTCCCTCCCCCACTCTCTCCCCCTCTCCCTCTCTCTCCCTCCCCCTTCCTCTCTCCCCCCCCCAACTCTCTCCCTCCTCCTCTTTCTCACTCCCCCTCCTCTTCTCCCCCCTTCCCTTTCCGTCCCCCCTTCCCTTTCCCTCCCCTCTCCCATCACACTGCCAGGGAGCAGCCCTGAAGGCTGACTTATGTCCCACAGCTCTGGTGACCTCCTCACCACACCACCACCCCTAGAATCATAAAATCAGAGCATTAAGGTTGGAAAAGACCTCTGAGATCACCAGGTCCAACCACCAACCCGGCAGCACCGTTAAACCACGGCCCTCAGCACCACAGCCCCATGGCTTTGGAGCCCCTGCAGGGGTGGTGACTCCTCCACCTCTCTGGGCAGCCACTTCCAATGCCTGGCCACTCATGCAGGAAAGAAATTGTCCCCCATGTCCAATTCACATGTCCCCACCAAGAGCAGCTGGAAGGGGCCACAAATGGATCCCCAAAACTGTCATGGGTGGTGCTGAGACCTTGGCAGAGCATCAGCCCCATCTGTGTGTGTCCTCTCCCTCTTCACACACCTACTGGGGAACCATCAGGTCCTTCAGCAGCTCCTGTTTCCCACCAGCTTTTCAGGAAGCTGGTGGAACTGGCATGGGGCCACAGCACTGGTGCAGCACCCACAGCCTGGATCCATGGCAGGAGGAGACAGGGAAGAGGAGGGAAGGGAAAAGAAGGGGAGAGAGGAGGAGGTGGAGGAGGAGAAGGAGAGGTTTTGCTCATCTGATTCCCAGTGATGTGAAGCCAAGGTGCAGACTGTGCTGGACCTTGGGTGTAGCTGTGAGTGGTGGCCCCAGAGATGCCACAGTCACCAAAGTGGTGGCCCTGGGATCTGACATCCTCCACACCCTGCCATGCTGCAGGACACAGCTCCTCCCTTCAACCCCAGGCCAGAGGATCCCCAGGAGTGACAAAGGAGGGGACCCCAGAGGCACAGGGGCAGTTTGGGACCCTGGAGGGGTGAAGCTGGACCATGGGCATGGTGGAGCAGTGGGAGGAGGAGGAGGTGATGCAAGGCTGGGCTGGCCAGGCTGTGAGAGAGGGCTGACAGACATGGGAAAGGAAGCTGTGCTGGGAGCAGGGAAGTGAAGCACTGGGGACAGCCACTGCCAGGCTGCTGCTGCAGGGGAGGTGGCACCTGGGTGACAGGCTGCAGACTAAAGGGAGCAGAGAAGGCTGCTGGGCTGGAAAGCAACAGGAATGAAGAGCCCAGAGAGGGCTTGGGGCTGACCTGCAGCAAAGGCAGCCTCAGCCCTTCCCATGTGCTGCTGAAGGCTCTCTGCTGGCAGTGCCTGGGCATGGGCACAGAGACACAGAGGAGGGTGGTCCCAGGGCTGGAGCACCTTCCCAAGGGTCTAGGGGCTTCCAGAGCACAGCCAGGGGCTCCCACCATGGCTAGCAAAGGACTCTGGGATCGGGGGGATGCTTCCTTCCTCACCTTCCTTTGTGCTTCCCTGCTTCTTAGGAAGAAGTTCTTCCCCATGAGGGTGGTGAGAGCCTGGCACAGGCTGCCCAGGGAGGTGGTGGAAGCCTCATCCCTGGAGGTTTTGAAGGCCAGGCTGGATGTGGCTGTGAGCAACCTGCTGTAGTGTGAGGTGTCCCTGCCCATGGCAGCAGGGCTGGAACTGGCTGAGCCTTGAGCTCCCTTCCAACCCTGACAATTCTCTGATTCTAATGGCAGTAGGGGACTAAGCCATCCCCCGTGGTGCAGCAGAACAAAGGCCTCTGCTGAGAGCAGATCGGTGCCACCCCACTGCCAGCACACTGCCAGCCTCAATGAAGCAGCCAAAGAGCTGGAGCAGGAGTGGGGAGCAGCGAGACAGGGAGCCCCCTGCACCCCTCTGCCCACCCCCAAAGCCAGGGCTCCTCTGCCACGGGTGCCCCTACACCCCCCTGAGCCACAGCGAGAGCCCCTTGGGGGCAGCCCGGGGAGCGCTGTGCCAGCTGGCAGGAGCCGCGGCGTGCCCGCACAGGCGCGCCCCCATCTGCGCGGGGGGTCAAGGCAGCCCCTTCCATCCCCCTCCCCCCGCTCCCTGCTTCGTCTGCCAGAGCCTGCGGGCAGCTCCAGCCCTCACATGCCGCGGTCCGTGCGAGAGAGGCTGCGGGAAGGAGGTCGCCTGGGATGCTCCAGCCTGCCCTACATTCCTCCTAAATATAGCCCACCAGGTGCTGCCGACTCACCCGCCCCAGCCAGCTGGGCACACGCCTGCCCCTAGCTTCCTCCAGCTCGCTTCACCCCAGCACACTCAGCCCACCCCTCCCGGCGCCCCTCCCCCGGTGCCACCCCCGGCATCGCCTTTCCCTGCCCCGGCCTCAGCAGCGGCAGCTGAGCTGGGGTCAAGGGGTTGGGGGCACCCAGGGGAGATGGCACCCAGATGGCTGAATGAGCCATTCCATGCAGCTGCTCCCCTCTCCCCCAACTGCTCCATGGGAAGCCAACCCCAAAAATAGCCAGGAAGGCTCTTCCCTCGCCCCAGCAGCGAGGGGGTGGCAGGGGAGGGTGGCAAAGGCAGAGCAGAGCTCCTGCCGCCTGCTCGCTCTCACCTTCTGCTTCCCAAACCAGGGAAAGAAGGAGGCTGTGCCAGGGATGAGCCAGGCTGGAAAGCAGGGAAGGGATGGGAGAAAGGTTCAGCCCCGGTTCAGCGTGTCCCCAGCTGCCTCCTGTCCCCAGCAGCTGCTGGAGGAACGTCAGGATGGGAGCATGACCTGGGGCTGCAGTGCTCGCAGGGGATCCCTGCCCTGACCTGGGGCTTTCTCCTCTCCGTTCGGTGCTGGCAGGGCTGGGGCTGGTGCACCGCCCTGGCTGTGTTTGTTCCTTGCCAGCTGCTTTGCTTCAGGCTGTGCAGCAGGGCTGTGAGGCTGGTGGAGACCCCTTTGTGCCCCGGGGGACAGCAGGGCTGCGCTCCTGCCGGATTCCAGCTCACACCACAGCTTCACAGCCAGTTGCCGGCCTGGGTTTTCAGCTCATCCCTTCTGGTTGTGCCTAGGACCCAGAGAAGTGCCTCTGCCACGTCGTGCTCAGCTCTCAGCTCTCAGCTCTCAGCCACCCCATTCCCTGCTCACCATGGGGCTGAGATCTTCTCAAGTAGCCATGAGGCAAGCATGGACCCGGGGGGACCCCAGCTCCACTTCTCTACCCTGCACCCCAGCTCCCTGAGGCGCTCCCAGAGCCCTTCTCCAGGCAGTCCAGCACCGAGGGACTTGATGCCCTCATCCCAGGCTCCTGCTGATGGTGACCTTTCCACCTGCACAAAGCCCCAGATCCCTGTGAGCTGCAGCTCTGCCAGGAGCCCCTTCCCAAGCCCTACCAGGAGCTGCCCTTCCCCCTTGCCAGCTTCACAAAACAGCCCCAAGGAGCCTCGAACTCCGTGGAAGATCCTCTAAGGAAGCTCCCAGGGCAGGACCCATCCTCCCTCCTGTGGCTGCAAAGTCAGCACCAGCCTCCTCCAGCTGCCAGCCTCCTCCAGCTGCCAGCCTCCCGGGGGCATGCCCAGGCCAGCACGCTGGGAGGCGCTGCTGAGGGGGCTCAGGGTGGGCAGGGGGCACCCGTGTGTGTAGGGAGCGGGCACTCATGCAGCGATTCCCGGGGTGGCCATGCACAAATGAATTGGGTGTTCGTGCATGGGCTGAAGGGCTGCTCATGCATAAATCATCCAAGTGTTCTCACATCAGCCCTCTGAGCTCTCCAGCACAGCCCCCTCCCGTGCCCAGGGGTGGCTGCTTTGGCACCCAGCACCTTGTGCCCGATGGAGGTGGGCAGTGGGACTGAAGAGGTGGCACCCATGGCACCACTGGCACCAAGGTCAGAATGTTTCCCTCTCCACACTCGCTGCCCCTTTGGTCTCCAGGCTCTCCCCTCCCCGTCACCCCCTGCACTGGCAGTGCCAGGCATGGAGCAGCATCCTGGCCCCCAGCTCACACTGGCCTTGTCTTGGCTGTCCCCCAGCTGCCCCCAGCTCCATCTGCAGGTGTGCAACCGCCTGTGCTGTGCTCCAGACCCCAACAGCCTCTTCCTCTCCTCGGGGTGAGGCAGTCCCATGGGTACAGCCTCACATTCTCTGGGACCCTCTGTGCTCACTGTTTCCCTCAGCACCCTCTGTGCCCCAGCTTCCCTCAGCACCCTCTGTGCCCCCAGCTTCCTTCAGCACCCTCTGTGCCCCAGCTTCCCTCAGCATCCTCTGTGCTCACTGCTTCCCTCAGCACCCTCTGTGCCCCAGCTTCCCTCAGCACCCTCTGTGCTCACTGCTTCCCTCAGCACCCTCTGTGCCCCAGCTTCCTTCAGCACCCTCTGTGCTCACTGCTTCCCTCAGCACCCTCTGTGCCCCCAGCTTCCTTCAGGACCCTCTGTGCCCCCAGTTTTCCTCAGGAGCCTCTGTGCCCCCAGCTTCCCTCAGCACCCTCTGTGCCCCCAGCTTCCTTCAGCACCCTCTGTGCCCCCAGCTTCCCTCAGCACCCTCTGTGCCCCCAGCTTCCTTCAGCACCCTCTGTGCCCCAGCTTCCCTCAGCACCCTCTGTGCCCCAGCTTCCTTCAGCACCCTCTGTGCCCCCAGCTTCCCTCAGCACCCTCTGTGCCCCAGCTACCTTCAGCACCCTCTGTGCTCCCAGCTTCCCTCAGGACCCTCCATGCCTCCTTCTCTTGTTTTCCTCCATGTGCTGTTGTCCCCTTTGCCTCCAGGGAGTTTCTCCAGGCAGGAGCTGAGGGGTTCACACCACGGGGCCCTGATCCCACTTAGGGGCTCCAGCTGCTGCCACCAAATAAAGGAGCCTCTTTTAAAAGCCTCCAAAAGCCTCAGCTCTGGCAGCAAGCTGCTGTTCACCTTGAACAAGCCATTTGCTGAAGGCCAGAGACACGATCTCTGCTGAAGTCAAAAGCTGCTCCAGTAATGGATGTGCAGACAAAAGCATCGACTTGGCAGCAGAGGGGCTGGGGGGGAGGGAGGAGAGCCCTTGTCCCCTCCTGCTGTGGCAGACACAGCCCCTGGCACCACATGGGCCACAGCACTGGCAGCCAGCTCCTCGCTCAGCCAGGCAGCCTCTGTGCCATCAGGCACAGCTTTTCTCTGGCTGAACCCCAAGATCTGGGTACTCAGCCTCATCCTGACACCCAAATATCTCAGGTGGTGCAGGATGTGACCCTGAGCTGTGGGATGCCTCTGCTGAACCTGGCATCTGTGAGAGAAATCATAGCTTGTGCCCAGGGAGGAAGGAGAGAGCAGAAATGGTGCAAGGAGGAGGGATGCACACTGCTGCCTGCCCCAAAATACTCTTCCTCCTCTTCTTCGCTTCACAGCAGCAACACACATCCATCCCCCCCCTCCCCAGCTTCACCACGAGCCTCCCAGATTACAGCCCTGAGCTCACTGCACCTGCCCAGGGCAGCCTGCCCGCAGCTCAGCGCAGCCCCTAACGAGCTGCCATCGTTAGGGCTGCCTGGCAGCAGCAGCACACTGCCATGGGAAGCCCAATTACAGCCCTGCTGCACCATGGCAGGGTCACAGCAACCTCGGGGAAAGGCTCTCCCCTCCCCTTCCCCTGCTGAAGAGATGCTTCCCTCCTCCCAGCAGCTGCCCCCACCCTGCTCATTCCCCACTCTGGAGGCATTTTGCCAACCCCCAACCTCAGCTGCAAACCCCAGTTGGCTGCTGCTCATTCTGGGGGCTCCTCACTTCCACCTCCCACCGTGCAGGAGCATCCCCTGGCATTTCTCACCCCATTAAACCCCCATTAGGGACCATTTACTCCATCCTGCCCAGTTTAGAATCATTCAGGTTGGAGAAGAGCTCTAAGATCCTCCAGTCCAACCATCCACCCAGCACCCCCCTGGCCATTAAACCACGTCCCAGGGTGCCACCTCCTCATGCCTTTTGAACACCTCCAGGGGTGGAGACTCCCCCACCTCCCTGGGCAGCCTCTTCCAGAGCCTGACCACTCTTGCAGCAGAGAAATTGTTCCTCGAGTCCAACCTAAACCTCCCTTGGTGCAACTTGAGGCCGCCTCCTCTTGTCCCGTCTCTTGTTGCTAGAGAGAAGAGCCCAACCCCCACCTGGCTCCAACCTCCTGCCAGGGAGCTGTAGAGAGCCAGAAGGCCTCCCCTACGGCCTCCTCCTCTCCAGGCTGAACAACCTCAGCTCCCTCAGCTGCTCCTCCTCGCAGGGAGTCCTGTAGAGGAGTGAGGCCCCAGAGCTGCAGGGAGAGCTTCCCACCCTCCACAGCTGCACTGAGTTGACATTTTGAGCAGGGAGAAAAAAGAAAGAGAGAGACACAGAGACCTTTTCAAATAGGAAGCAATTAATAAATCCAAATATTTCACTTTCCAATTGCCTTTTTTTCCCCCCTCCTTTCCTTCCCCCTGAACTGTCCAACCTCATAAATATACATTTCCCTCTCTTCACTTTCCACAAATCTATTATTGTTGTGGGGGTTTATTTTCTCCCACCACCACCATCACCACCAGGAGGCTGTGGTTTGTGCATGGGGATGGTGGAATCTATCATTAAAATGTAATTTATAACATATAAAGCAGAGCATAATAAAGTCTGGCTGTGGTGATGGATGGCAGGGAAGCATGTGTTTAAAGGGTATCTTGTTTACAGCCTTGTAGGCCTGCACAGAAAAAGGGAAATGTGAGAGGTTTGAAATCATTATCTCCATGTTCTGCCTTCTCCTGCACTCCTCTGGCCTCCTGGAAAGCCCCCGAGGAGGAGGAGTCCCTGGCAGAGCTGCTGAGCCAGAGCAGCTGGAGGTATTGCTGGGGATTTAGAGGCTGTTGCATACTGGGCAGGGAAGAGTGAAGGACTAGGAAAGAGTGAAGGACTAGGGAAGAGTGAAGGACTAGGGAAGAGTGAAGGACTAGGGAAGAGTGAAGGACTAGGGAAGAGTGAAGGACTAGGGAAGAGTGAAGGACTAGGGAAGAAGGAGAACCCAGGGAAAGGAGGGCAGCCATGGAAAGAGTCAGAGAATTGTCAGGGTTGGAAGTGACCTCGAGGCTCAGCCCTCCTGCCATGGCCAGGGACACCTCACATCACAGCAGGTTGCTCACAGCCACCTCCAGCCTGGTCTTCAAAACCTCCAGGGATGAGGCTTCCACCACCTCCTTGGGCAACCTGTGCCAGTGTTGGGTGAAGGGCACCCAGAGAAAGAAGGGCATCTATGGAAGGGAAAGCACCCATGGAAAAGGGAGCAGCCAGGGAAGGGAGAGTGTACATGGAAGGAGGAGCACCCAAAGAAAGGAGAGCACACGTGGAAAGGTGAGTACCTGTGGAGGGATGAGCACTCAAGGGAAGGAAGAGCACCCAGAGAAGGGAGAGCACCCACAGCAGGATGAATATCCAGGGGGAGGGATAACACCCAGGAAGGGGAAGCACCCATGGAAAAGTGAGCACCCATGGAAGTATGAGTACCCAAGGGAAGGCAGAGCACCCAGAGAAAAGTTACCAGCCAGGGGAGGATGAGCACCCAGGGTAGGAATTGCATCCAGGGAAGGTGAGCACCCAGGAGAGAACACCCAGAGAAGGATGAGCACCCAGGGAGGTTGAGCACCCAAGGAAGGAGTTGCATTCAGGGAAGGTGAGCACCCAGAGAAAGGAGAACAGCCAGGGAAGGTGAGCAGCTAGGGAAGGGAAAAACACCCAGAGAAGGATGAGCACCTAGGGAGGTTGAGCAGCCAGGGAGGCTGAGCATCCAGGGAAGGAATTGCGTGCAGGGAAGGTGAGCACCCAGGAGAGAACACCCAGGGAAGGAATTGCAACCAGGGAAGGTGAGCACCCAGGGAACCTGAGCACTCAGAGAGGCTGAGCACCGAGGAAAGGAAGAGCAGCCAGGGAAGGATGAGCAGCCAGCCCCGTTCAGCAGCAGGTGGATTTCCCGGCAGAGGCAGCGCTGGAACCCGAGCACCGGCTGGATTTGAGCCCTCGGGGAAGGCTCTGCCCTGCTCTGAGTTATTGCCAGGCAGGCGGGGACAAACCAGTCAAAACCTTCATCTCCCAGCGAGCGGAGAGGAGCTGGGCTGTATTTATAGGCAGGAGGGAGCGCTGCGAGCGCCGAGCTGTCAGCCGGCTGTCAGCAGCGGGACACGGTGCCACCCGGAGCCGAGCGCGGCTGAGCCGAGCCAGGGGCGCTTCCCTCCCGGGGATCTTCGTGTGCTGGCTGGTGCAGAGATGGCCGGGGCCGGTCCCCCAGGTGATTTATCTGCAGCAAAGAAGCCAAGAAAATTGTCATTTATAAATCACACACCCCCCACACCCCCCCCGGCTCAGCTCCTGCCAGCCGGCAAGAGGCTGTTGGCATCTTCCGAGTCCCTGCACCTTCTTTTCCCTTAAGCATTCAGCATTCAATAAATGGGGGGGAAGGGGTGGGGGGGGAGGGTGCGGGGGTGGGAGCAGGATGTGCCTGTCCTGGCTGCATCCCCCACAGCCAGCAGCAATCCAGGAGGATGCTTGGGGCCGTTTAGGTCCTTTAAGGCTGCAACTGTGATCTGCTTTGGATGAGACACTGGAAGAGGTTGACCAAGGAGGTTGTGGATGTCCCCTACCTGGAGGTGTTCAAGGCCAGGTTGGATGAAGCCTTGAGCAACCTGGGCTGGTGGGAGGTGTCCCTGCCCACAGCAGGGGTTTGGAACTGGATGACCTTTAAGGTCCCTTCCAACCCAAACCATTGTATGAATCTGTGACTCCATGATCCTGCTCTGGCAGAGGGATTGGGCTTGGTGTCCAGTGACAGGACAAGGGCCAATGGACACAAACTGGACCATGCACATATAAGAGGGAAATTCTTCAGTCTGAGGGTGGCAGAGCACTGAAACAGGCTGCCTGGAGAGGTTGTGGGGTCTCCATCTCTGGAGACACTCAAAACCCCTCCTGGACATGTCCCTGAGTGATTTATTCTGTGTTATCCTGCTCTAGCAGGGGGAGCTGGACTAGATGATCTTCAAAGGTCCATTCCAACCCCTTGCTTGCTCATTTGTGATTCTGTGCTCCTCAGAGGTCCTTTCCAACCCTCACCACTCTTTGATCCTGTGAACCACAGGAAATTTGGGAACAACCAAGAGTTATGCAGGGAAAAGTCTCCTGGGGGGAGGCAGGGGAGTGCAGGCAGCAGGCATCCCACACGCCCGGACTCTGGAAGTGACCTGGAGAAGAGGAGGCTCAGGGGAGACCTTAGTGCTGCCTACAACTACCTGAAGGGAGGTTGTAGCCAGGTGGAGGTTGGTCTCTTCTCCCAGGCAAGCAGCACCAGAACAAGAGGACACAGTCTCAAGCTGTGCCAAGGGAAGTTTAAGCTGGAGGTGAGGAGAAAGTTCTTCCCAGCAAGAGGAATTTGCCATTGGGATGTGCTGCCCAGGGCGGTGGTGGAGTCCCCATCCCTGGAGGTGTTCAAAAAAGGCTTGGATGTGGCATGGTTTAGTTGGTCATGAGGTGTTGGGTGATAAAACCAGGTTGGAAGAGACCTTCAAGACCATCATGTCCAACCCATCATCCAACACCACCTAGTCAACTAGACCATGCAACCAAGCACCCCCATCCAGTCTCCTCCTAAACACCTCCAATGATGGTGACTCCCACCACCTCCCTGGGCAGCCCATCCCAGGGGGCAATCTCTCTTTCTGTGAGGAACTTTTTCCTCACCTCCAGCCTAAACCTCCCCTGGCACAGCTTGAGACTGTGTCCTCTTGTTCTGGTGCTGCTTGGCTAGGAGAAGAGACCAACCCCCACCTGGCTACAACCTCCCTTCAAGTAGTTGTAGAGAGCAATAAGGTCTCCCCTGAGCCTCCTCTTCTCCAGGCTAAGCAACCCCAGCTCCCTCAGCCTCTCCTCACAGGGCTGTGCCCCAGACCCCTCCCCAGCTTTGTTGCCCTTCTCTGGACACCTTCCAGCAACTCAACCTCCTATGACTCTAATTAGTGCCACGGTTTAGCTGATCAGATGGTGCTAGGTGACAGGCTGGGCTCAATGACCTCAAAGCTCCTTTTCCAACCTGTTTAATTCTGCATTCTGATCACAGAATCACCAAGGCTGGAAGAGACCTCAAAGATCATCAAGCCCAACCTGTCACCACAGACCTCGTGACTAAGCCACGGCACCAAGCGCCGCATCCCAGCCCCTCTTCAGCACTTCCAGGGACGGATGGTGCCAGGCACTGCTCTGCTCTCCCTGCATTCCCCAGCACGGCAATCCCGGGCTGGGCCAGCTGATCCAGCCAGGGACGCTGGCTTCATTCCTGAGCCACCCCGGAGCCGAATCTGGCCCATTGTTTTCAAGCTGTCTGCTTTCAAATTGCTCCTAAATAGCACAGTTTATCTTTGGCTGATTGAGTCTAAGAATTTTGCAATTACAGACAAATAAGGACATTCAGCAGCCCATGTTATTTGCATTTTTAAGCACCAAGAATTATATTTTTTTTTCCCCCTTCTCCTTCTTCTTCCTTTTTTTTCCCCCTTCCCTTTTGAAGCATTTTTTGCCTGCTGAGGTTTCAGGCTGGAGCCGAGGAGGGACTTCAAGCTCCAACCTGTAGGGCTGCACCTGAGTCCCCCCACCTCTCTTCCTAGGCATCTCCTGTCCCCTTCCAGTGTGTGCTTCCCCAACCCAGGGCTCCTCATGCAGCTGGAGAAGCAGATTCAATCCCAAATTATCCTCTTTTTTTCCTTCCCCCCCCCCCCCCTTTTCGTTGTTTTTATCCCCTCTCTCCAGCTGCAGGAAAGCTGTGGGAAGAGAAGCTGCACCCCAGTGACCTCAGAGCATCTTTGCAGCCAGCAGCAGACCCAGCACTGGTGCTAACTGGGATCACCCCACCACGAAACTGGCCCCAACCTCCTTCTCCCAGGGCCCACGTGCAAGCAAATGCTTCCCGCGGGCAATCCCGTGGGCGACCCCACACATTCCCACCCCCGCGCCTGCCGGCACGGCCAGCAGGAGCAGCGCGGTGCATCGCCAGCAGCCTCCACGGGATGCTCAGCGAGGGGTCAGCAGCTCCACAGCCTCATCCCAGCTTTTATTCCCACAACCTGCTGCCCGGCTGCTCCATTAGGTAGGGCTCCCTCCTCCGGGCCCCTTTTTTCTGCTCTAATTCCTTTTCCTCTTCACTTTGACACCCCCCCCGCCTCTTCCCCCCCCCCCCCCACGCCCGCCCTGCTTTCAACCGCTGCTGCGGACCTCATTGATCACCTTGTCAAAACTTCCCTGCTCGTCGGGCTGGGGGAGCGAGGCTGCAGCGGTGAGGAAGAGGAAGAAGAGAGGGAGAGGTGTAATTACTCCCTTCCAACGATGCCAGGGGTCCCTGAGCTGTATGAATGATTAATTACCGCCCCGGCTCTGCGCGCTCCGGGAAGCCGCTGCTAATGCACTAAGTGCTCTCCCCAGCAAAATACCTGCTCAGAGCCCGCAGGGAGCGAAGCAAACGTGGAGTAACCACGAGGTGCAAACCTGTGATGCCCCAATTTCCCAGTTCCAGCCTTGTGGAGCCTTGGGCCAGGCACCCATCCCACGCAGCTCCCACGGGAAGCATGTGGGAGCTGATGCCCAGCAAACACAAGCAGACCCTCACAGCAGGCAGCCAAAGGGTGCCCGTTGGTGCTGTTACCCACACACCACCTTTCCCCCCCCCTCCCCAGCAGCCTCCTCCTGCCCTTTTAGTCAGTCCTTTGGAAAAAGAAGCTGGATCCCTGCATTTGTGCAGCAGGGAGGGGCAGGGAGGTGATGGGGTTCACCCACTGTGGTCTTTGATATTGTCACTAACAGGGTGGCCATGCCCAAGAGGGTCCTAGCAGGGCAGTGGCTTCAGGACCACATGGTGAAGGGATGCACCAGACAGCCCTGTGCTCATGGTGCCAGGGAGGGGCTGGATGCAAACCCACCCTACACCACCGCCATCTCTCAAGGGGTCCTGCCCTGGGGCTGTGCAATCCCTGCATCCCCATCCACCTCCTCATTCCCACTCAGCCCCTGCATCCCCAACCACCTCCTGCATCCCCATCCAATCCCTGCATCCCATCCAATCCCTGCATCCCCCATCCAGCTCCTCATTCCCACTCAGCCCCTGCATCCCCATCCACCTCCTGCATCCCCATCCAATCCCTGCATCCCCATCCAGATCCTCATTCCCACTCAGCCCCTGCATCCCCAACCACCTCCTGCATCCCCATCCAATCCCTGCATCCCCATCCAGATCCTCATTCCCACTCAACCCCAGCATCCCCATCCACCTCCTGCATCCCCACTCAGCCCAACGCCATGAATTCCCAACACCAGCCTGAATTCCCAAGGCCTCCTGAGCCAGCAGGCCATTAAATCAAAGCTGCAGCTCATCTCTCATCCTCCTGATTTAATGTTTTTTGGGTTTCTTGGTTGCTATTCTATGAGGTTGGTTGTGTTGCCAAGTGCAATTAATCCCCCATTGGGAGACAGCGGTGCTGGGGAAGGGAGAGCACCCAGCAGGGACAGTGTGGTGCTCAGCTAGGCTGGCATCACCTCCTTCTTCCTGCCACTGACATAGAATCAACCAGGTTGGAAAGACCTCAGAGGTCACCAAGTCCAACCTATGACCTATCATCCAACACCTCCTGACAACCAAACCATGGCTCCAAGGGCCACATCCAAGCCTTTTGTGAACACCTCCAGGGGTGGGGACTCCACCACCTCCCTGGGCAGCACATCCCAGTGGCCAGTTCCTCTTGCTGGGAAGAACTTTCTCCTCACCTCCACCCTAAACCTCCCCTGGCACAGCTTGAGATTATGTCCTCTTGTTCTGGTGCTGGTTGCCTGGGAGAAGAGACCAACCCCCACCTGGCTCCAACCTCCCTTCAGGGAGTTGGAGAGAGCAAAAAGGTCTCCCCTGAGCCTCCTCCTCTCCAGGCTAAGCAACCCCAGCTCCCTCAGCCTCTCCTCACAGGGCTGTGCTCCAGACCCCTCCCCAGCTTTGTTGCCCTTCTCTGGACACCTTCAAGTCTCTCAATGTCCTCCTGAAATTGAGGAGCCCAGAACTGGACACAGGACTCAAGGTGTGGCCTAACCAGCTCTGAGCACAGGGCCAGGATGTCCTCCCTGTAAAAATAAACCTATATAAACCCCCAATCCCTTTCTGAGCCTTGGGACTGCTGGGGGTTTTCACCCTTGTGCCCCAGCACTGCCTCTCTCCAAGGTCTGGCCAGGAGCTGGCTCAGCACCTCCGGCGCCTGGCATCAATCCTGGCGTTTCGGTGCGGTGGGTAACGGAGTTCCACAGCCCCCTGGTCTGGTGCAGCTCTGGAAGAAGGACCTAATTAAAAAGGGAAATGAGTATGACATCGTAAAAATGTTCAATTAAGTCAATCTCATTACACTTAACAGTAGAAGGGAACTTTGGGCCTTTTCTGTTTTCCTCCTCCTGTTTGGGGGGCAGCAGTTGAAGAGCTGCCTTGGGTCGCAGCCTCCTGCCTGGGAAAGGGAGAAGGAAGGGGATGGGGTGGGAGGGGGAAGAAGAAAAGATGTAATTAAACATGCACCTTAGTAATGTTCATGACTAACATGACATTTCAGCAAGGCTCTGGCACTGAGCAGACACAGCAGCTGCTAGCATGCACCCAGCAAGGACGGGCACAAAGCTCCAAGACCATCCCCACCACCATGTCCCCTCCTGCCCCACAGCCAGGGACCAAAGCCATGCTCAGCCTCCCACCCTGCCTGGACAGCAAGGAAATAAAGCAGCTCAGATGTTTTGATCCAATTACCCTTAATCTATTTCATGCTCCTCAGTGCTTCCTCACCGGGGGATTTGCCATCTCTCCTGGGAGATCCCAGGTTCCAGGCCAGGAGGTGGATCCCAGGTTCCAACCCGGGATCCATCTCTTGGGTGCAGCCCAGAAAGCAGCAGCAATCTTTCCCCTCCCCAGCCCAGCCCTGGCTCTGCTCGCAGTTAGCACCTGAGGGCCACCAACATTTGTCACCGTGACTGAGGCTGAGTTTTAGTGGGGTCAGCCCTCGTAAATTTGCACCTCCTTGCTAAAGGTTCTTTTGGCATTTGGGTTTTACAGCCTGTGCATTCCAAGGGATGAGACTTTGCTTGGGTTTCTTTTTACCTTCAGCACCCTGGAGAATGGAAGCTGTCGCTCTCCAGCCCTGCCTCCCAGAGGGAGTGGAAGTGATGGAGCAGAGAAGCCCCATCCAGAAGCTGCAGGAAGCCTTCGTGCCTGGGGACAGAGAAATTAATACCCAAGTGGGGCAGTGGCCAGGCACCTTCTCCTCCTTCTGCCTTTCTGAGCTGCATGCCCAAGGAGAATAAACAGATGTTGTTTTCTTCACAGAGGCTCTAATTTATGGCTGTACCCACACACAAAGGGAAAGGCAGGGGAAGGTGAGGAAGAGGAGGAAGAGACAAGGTTTTCTCCAAGGAGCTGGAGCTATTTGCTCAGCCCAGAGGTGCTGCTGCAGCCCTGCTTGTCCCTGTGCTCACTGCTGGGGAGTGGCCATGAGAAATGCCTGGGTGGAACCCCCAGGGCCATGGGATAGAATCAGAGAATCTTTGAAGATGGGAAAAACCTCTCCCAAGAGCTTTGAGTCCAACCATCAACCCTGCACCACCATGCCCACCAAACCACGGCCCCAAGTGCTGCCATGGCCTCAGGGCTTTTGAACACCTCCAGGCATGGGGACTCCACCACCTCCCTGGGCAGCCTGTGCCAATGCCTGACCACTCTTGCAGGAAACAAATTGTTCCTCAGGTCCAAACTAAACCTCCCCAGGAGCAACTCGAGGCTGTTTTCTCTTGTTCATTCCTTGGGAGCAGAGAGCACACACCCCCCACCCCTGGCTCCAGTCTCCTTTCAGGGGGTGGTAGAGAGCCAGAAGGCCTCCCCTCAGCCTCCTCTTCTCCAGGCTGAACCACCTCAGTTCCCTCAGCTGCTCCTCACCAGTCCTGCTCTCCAAATCCTTCCCCAGCTTCTCTGCCCTTCTGTGGACCTGTTCCAGCATCTCAGTGCCCAAGGTTCTGAGCACAAAGAACCTCACTAGCCAGGGACACCCCCCAGGAGACCCTCATGCCCCCCTCCCTAGCCTGCGGCGAGGGGAGCTAGGACAGCTGCTGCCTCTTTTCATCCTTCCCTCAGCTGAACTTTCTCTCCTTATAATCAGAGCTGATATTAACGAGGCAGCAAATTATCCTTGATTAAAGGAACCTTTTCTAAGCCGTGGCAGCAGGAGAAGTGGAGATCACAGAGGTGAGGAGTGGTGTGAGCCTCACCTCGAGCACCCACCGTGGACACCACGGAGGGAACAGAGACACCAATCAGCTCGGGATCGATGGCTCCAGACACCGAATCCTCACGTCTTTGTCGTGGGACCACGGAGGGCGTCCCAAATCCTGGGCTCAGCAGGGATCGTGCACCACCCAGAGCTGTTCTCATCGCCTCTGATTCCACCTCGGTGTGGGACAGGAGGGTGTTGTCGCCCATCCCCTCAGGGGAGCCATCCTTTAAACAATAACTAGGGGGGATTGGTGTGTTTTGCACCGTTTTAAGTGCAAGCTGCAGCTAATGAATGTGAAATGGCAGCAGAAAGCAACAGAGCCTGGATCAAAGCCCCTGTGATCTGCACATCAGCGCTGGAGTCGGAATTGCTGTCACAGTAACCCCGCGGCAGACACTGGCAGCCCTGGGACCGTGATGGGGCGGTCACAGCCCAGGCTCCGCTCCCTCAAACCCAGCGTGAGCCCTGAACTGGCACCAGATGGGCAGCAATGCTGGCACCCCAGCTCAGCCAGAGCACCCACGCCCTGTGCAGGCAGAAAGCTGTGGCACCCCACAGAGGATGGGTGGTGCTGGACCTCGGTACAGGCAGTGCCAGACCCGTGGTGATGCCCTCCGGGCAGGAGGAGGTTGAGAAGCGGCCAAGCACCCGGAGATCTTGGCTGGGCTCTGTGTTTCAGCATCCTTTTGCCGAGCTCCTCTGCCCAGCAGAGAGACAGAGAGGTCACAGAACTTGGTTGCTGCCTGTGCCCAGCAGCTCCATCGCCACCTCTGCCAGCCCCCATCCATCCATCCCTCCCTCCCTGAAGGTTGGTCCCCTCTCAGGAGTGTGGAGCCGTGGTTTCCCCTCCCTGGGGCCACCACCCCGCTCCCATCTCTCAGGCAGGGATAATTTCCCTCCATCAGCTGAGGTCCTTTGGGGCTGCAGCAGGAGCTGCTTAAAAGCAGCAGGAAGCAGCCGCCGGTAATTTCGCCGCCAGGAGGGTTTGCTGCTGCTCTCAGCGCCCTGCCCTCGTCCTCCCTATCCCCTTCTGCCCTCCTCACTTCGCTGACACGGGGCCGGTAATCGCTGCCTCCCCACCCTTGCTCCTCTGCAAAGCCACGTTTCCAGCAAACCTCTCCCAGCCTTTGAAGCATTGCTGGAGCTAAATGAGCTCCCTGCGAGCACGGGGGGGTGGAAAAGCTTCTCACCAGAGCCTGGAGAGCCCCTGGGGTAGAGCTTTTACCCCCTTCATCCCCACAAGCATCTTTGTATGAGGGTCTGTGGCGACAGGAAGAGGGGGCCACGGTTTGAAACTAGAGCAGGGGGAGGCTTAGGCTGGGCATTAGGAAGAAGCTCTGCACAGTGAGGGTGGTGAGAGACTGGAACAGGTTGCCCAGAGGACTTGTGGATGCTTCATTCTTAGTACCATGGCTTAGTTGATCAGATGGTGTTGGGTGATAGGTTGGACTTGATGATCTCAGAGGTCCTTTTCCAACCTGGTTAATTCTGTGTTCTTAGTATCCATGGCAGTGTTTACAGACCAGGCTGGATGAGGCCTTGAGCAAGCTAGGCTGGTGGGAGGTGTCCCTGCCCACGGCAGGGGGTTGGAGCTGGATGGTCCTGAAGGTCCCTTACAACACAAACCATTCTATGATTCTTTGCTGGAGATCCCAGTCAGGTAGGACCTCAAGGGTCTAGAAAGACCAACAGAGCCTGAAGCACTCTGCACTGGGTGTGCTCAGGGGAGGGCCTCACTGAACCTCGCTGAACATCCTTTCCCAGAGCCACATGGACACATCCAGCATGTCCCTGCCCATGGCAGTGGGGCTGGACCTGGCTGATCTTTAAGAGCCCTTCCACCCCAACCCATTCCATGGTTCTGTGATGAAGAGAAGAGAAGAGAAGAGAAGAGAAGAGAAGAGAAGAGAAGAGAAGAGAAGAGAAGAGAAGAGAAGAGAAGAGAAGAGAAGAGAAGAGAAGAGAAGAGAAGAGAAGAGAAGAGACGAGAAGAGAAGAGACGAGAAGAGAAGAGACGAGAAGAGAAGAGACGAGAAGAGAAGAGACGAGAAGAGAAGAGACGAGAAGAGAAGAGAAGAGAAGAGAAGAGACGAGAAGAGACGAGACGAGACGAGACTAAACCATGGCACCAAGCTGGACTTGATGACCTCTGAGGTCTTTTCCAACTGGAATGGAATGGAATGGAATAGAATAGAATAGACCAGGTTGGAAAAGACCTTTGAGATCATCCAGTCCAACCTCTCACCCAACACCATCTGATCAACTCAACCATGGCACCAAGTGCCTCATCCAGGCTCTTCCTAAACACCTCCAGGGATGGTGATTCCACCACCTCCTTGGGCAGCACATTCCCGTGGCCAATCTCTCTTCCTGGGAAGTTCTTCCTAGCATCCAGCCTAAACCTCCCCTGGGAGGTCCTCTTGCTCTGCTGCTGCTGCTTGCCTGGGAGAAGAGACCAACCCCCACCTGGCTCCCACCTCCCTTCAGGTAGTTGCAGACAGCAACAAGGTCTCTCTTGATGCTCCCAGCCCATCATGAACCACAGGGCTGGGGAGAGGGATGGAGAGGGAGAACATCCATAAAGCTTCACCACGCACACGTGCGTCCCCCTCCCCCTTCCCTCTCCCCCCCGCCCCCCAAAGCCCCTCCTCTCTCAAGGGCTTCTCTGCCTGTCGAAGGACTTAGTCTAATCCAGGGAGAAAAATGAAAGCCCCAGCCCGGCAGGACAGAGTGTGCTGTCTGGGGTAGAACTAATAGTTATTATCTCCATTAAGCACCACGGCTGTCAGGGAGGAATTAATTTCCAGGCAGCGGGAGATGAAAGTTCTCCATTTTTCAGGGGCAGCTGCGCCGGGCCAGGCGGCTCCAGAAAAAATAACTTAAACCTGATTAAAAATGAGCCCCATTTTATTAAAAATAATTCTAATTTATCTCTCCCTGCGGCTCCCTGCTTCCCTTTGCCTCGGCATCAATCCTGCTTAGCGCAGGAGAGGAGGGCTGAGGGAGATCCCCGCCGGACGGGGCCCGCGCCCGGCCGCCGCCGCCGCCGGGGCATCCCCAGCTCGCCGGCGCTTGGCGAGCAGAGCTTGGAGCTTCGTGTGCTGAGGGATGAGCAGAGGGCTGGAGCACCTCTCCTATGAGGACAGACTGAAGGAGTTGGGGCTGTTCAGTCTGCGGAAGAGAAGGCTCCGAGGAGACCTAATTGTGGCCTTCCAGTGTCTGAAGGGGGCTGCAGGAAGGCTGGGGAGGGACTGCTCAGGATCTCAGGTAGTGATAGGACTAGGGGGAATGGAATGAAGCTGGAGGTGGGGAGATTCAGGCTAGATGTGAGGAGGAAGTTCTTCCCCATGAGAGTGGTGAAGCCCTGGAATGGGTTGTGCAGGGAGGTGGTTGGGGCCCTGTCCCTGGAGGTGTTTAAGGCCAGGCTGGATGAGGCTCTGGCCAGGCTGATCTAGTGTGGGGTGTCCCTGCCCATGGCAGGGGGGTTGGAACTAGATGATCCTTGTGGTCCCTTCCAACCCTGAATGACACTATGATACTATGACCTGCTGGAAGGAGTCCAGAGAAGGGCAACAAAGCTGGGGAGGGGTTTGGAGCACAGCCCTATGAGGAGAAGCTGAGGGAGCTGGGGTTGCTTAGCCTGGAGAAGAGGAGGCTCAGGGGTGACCTCATTGCTCTCTATAACTACCTGAAGGGAGGTTGTAGCCAGGCAGAGGTTGGTCTCTTCTCCCAGGCAGCCAGCACCAGAACAAGAGGACACAGTCTCAGGCTGTGCCAGGGGAGGTTTAGGTTGGATATTAGGAAGGAATTCTATACAGAGAGAGTGATTGCCCATTGGAATGGGCTGCCTGGGGAGGTGGTGGAGTCACCATCACTGGAGGAGTTCAGGAGGAGACTTGATGGGGTGCTTGGTGCCATGGGTTAGTTGTTTAGCTGGGTTGGATTGGTTGATGGGTTGGACACAATGATCTTGAAGGTCTCTTCCAACCTGATCTATTCTATGTATGTATTCTATTGGGGTCCCATCCCTGGAGGTGTTTAAGCCCAGGCTGGATGAGGCTCTGGCCAGGCTGACCTAGTGTGGGGTGTCCCTGCCCATGGCAGGGGGGTTGGAACTAGCTGATCCTTGAGGTCCCTTCCAACCCTGACTGATGCTATGATACTATGATACTATGTATGTATTCCAGCAGGGTGGGGAGGATCAGAAGGCAGCTCTGGAGCTCATCCAGTCCAACCTCACCCTGCCCCAGCAGGGCACCCGCAGCGGCTTGCCCAGGAGCACAATGTCCCAGTGGGGTTGGAAGCTCTCCAGACAAGGAGACTCCACAACCTCTCTGAGCAGCCTGCTCCAGGCCTGCAGCACCCTCACAGCAGAGAAGTTTCTCCTCCTGTTCAGATGGAGCCTCCTGGGTTCCTACTGCCCTTTGTCCTGTCCCTGGGCACCCCTGAAAATGGTCTGGCCCCATCCCCTTGCCCCCCGCCCTTGATCTCTTGCTGAGCACTGCTCAGATCCCCTCTGGGGCTGCTCTTCTCCAGGCTCAACACCCCCAGGGCTCTCAGCCTTTCCTCCTTCCAGAGATGCTCCAGGCCCCTCAGCAGCTTTGTAGCCTCCACTGGACTCCCTCCAGCAGTTCCCTGTCTCTACAGATGTTCAAAAGGTCTGTAGGTGTGGTGCTGAGGGGCATGGGTTGGTAGGCATGATGGTGTTGGGTTGAAGGTTGGACTCAGTGACCTTAGAAGTCTTTTCCAGCCTTAATGGTTCAGTGGCCATGGTGGTGTTGGATTGCTGGTTGGACTTGATGACCTTAGAGGTCTTTTCCAGCCTTAATGATTCCATGGTTTAGCTCTAGGCCATGGTGATGGTGGGTTGAAGGTTGGACTCAATGACCTTAGAGGTCTTTTCCAGCCTTTATGATTCAGTGGCCATAGTGGTGTTGGATTGCTGGTTGGACTTGATGACCTTAGAGGTCTTTTCCAGCCTTAATGATCCTATGGTTCAGTGGCCATGGTGATGCTGGGTTGAAGGTTGGCTTTGATGATCCTTGAGGTCTGTCTCCAACCTTAACAATTCCCTGACAAACCCTTCCCAACACCAACCACCAGAAAGCCCAACCCCACTCCTGACCTTCCCAGCCCTTCTCCTTGCAGGAGGCAGATCCAGGGGGCTGAAATTCAAGACAAACAGGTTGGGGTGGGGAGGGGAGAGGGAACCACCAACTTCCAAGATGGGAGGCTTGGGGAGTGCCCTGGGCTGCTGGGAGGGCCAGGCAGCAGCTCAGCAGCTCTGCCAGTCCATTTATCTCATTGCAAAACGAGGATCCTGCTTCAATATCTTGCCAAGATGTTGGGGGGAGAGGGGGGGAAGAGAGAGAGAGAGAGAGAGAGAAAATCAATTAGTTGCTAATGACATTACAGCAGGTTGGGAGCTGGAAAAGCTTTGCAGGAGCAGTAAGTGGTGGCGAGATGCAGTAATTCAGAGGCCAGCAGTGAAAGATGGGAGCTTGCTCTCCTTTTATTAGCAGCAGCCAATGTTACTCATCTCATTAAGTTTATTAATAAGCTGATCATCCCCCCCCTCGCCCCCCCTTCCCTCTTCCCCCCCTCCAAGCCTGGCAGGGTCTGAGCTGGGAATGTGGCTCCCACCACACATGTAGGGAAGCTGGAGCCAAAGGAGGGTTTGTTCTAACCCACCTCCCACAGCCAAGCACTTTCCTCATGCCCTAATCAGGGGGGTTTAGTAATCTGGCAGATCAAGAGACATCCTAAAAAGCTCCCCCCCTCCCCCCCCAAAAAAAAAAATGGCTATTTGAAATGGTTTGTGGGGTTGTTTGGGGGTTTTATTCCTCCCCCTTTTCCTCTCCCAAAAAAAATGTATCTGTAATGGACAAAGTCAGAGGCTCTGGGAGCAGCTGTTGGGCTTTGAGCTTTGGGGCAGCTTTCAAGGTTTTGGGTTTTATTCTCCTTTCATTGCAGCCCTGCCAGCAGCCAGAGTCTCTGTCCTGCCACTGCCATTCTAATAATATTCCATTGTCACAGTTAAAGCATTTTCCTTTCTGTTTAAAGCCTCAGAGGAAGGATTCTCCTGCATATTCAGAGGTATCAGCTTCCCCTTTCTGACTGAGATAGAACCAATTTAAAAGAAGGACACATAAAAGAAGAAGAAGAAGAAGGGGGGGGAAAAAAAACCCCAAACCCCACCTCATGTCAAACTAACTGCTGGAAAATTGAATCCTGCCCAGCTCTGATGCATCCCCAGGATCTCCAACATCTGCCTCTCCTCCAGCATGCTTTGAGCACAGGCTTGCAACCCACACACACCCCTCAGCAAACATCCCCCCACTGTGTGATGGTGATGGGATGCAGCACGGGCTGGGTTCCCTAGGATGACTTCCCAAAGCCACAGCAGATCTAAAACCTCAGCATTTCCCCCCCCACCAAAAAGAACCCAGGGAGGAGCCCTGCCCAGTGCTGTGACTGAGGTTCCCCCATTGCACAGCCAGCCTGGGACTGGTCCCATCCCACTGCTGGGATGTGGAGTGGGCCAGATTCCAAAATGGGGCAAGACAGCAGGAAATCAGTGCTGAGGTCAGGCTCCACCTCCTCAGCCTCCTCCTCCTCCTCCTGCCCCCGTTTTAAGGCCAATGCAGCAAACCAAAGCCCTTTTTTCTCCCTCCCAGCTCCATGAATTATTTCCAGGCACACAAAACCCAGCACCTGGAGGGAGCAGGACTCCCCCAGCAGCTCCTGGACCACAAAGCCCATCACACCTCACAGCAGCATCCCTTATCCTGCCCAACCACCAGCTGCAAACATCTTGATGCCCGTCTTGGAGCAGCTGCCTCATCCCACCAGCAGTCACAAGCCAAGGTGGTGCTGCAAAACCAGCCTCAGCTCCCCCCCATCCACCCCATCTGCCAGGGGAACCATCCCAAAGGCAAGAGGAGGGAAGGTCCTGGAGCAGCAGCTGAAGCCAGCAGCAGTCAATGGCTCTGCAGGTTTCATGCCCAAGAGCAGCCCACAGGAAAGGTCATTCCCTGCCATAGCTTCAGCTTTTATTGACCAAGCTCTGAAACAGCAAAATAATTTAATAGCTTAATAAATCCAATCGATGCAGGCAGGGGAGGGGAGCAGCAGTGATGAGCCAGAGCTGCTGGTGTCACTCTTGCACATGCTGGGCCCGGGGGACATCACTGAGGTCCAGAGGGATTATCCCAGCTGGGAAGAGGCACAGCACACAGCTGGCCAGAGGATGAGAGAGCTGGGAAGGAGCAGGATTTACCCCCAAGGATTTGCCTCCACTTTGAGGGGGAAAATGGGGGAAACCCAGCAGAGCACCACAGGAAGTCTTGGCAGGGTGCTGAAGGCAGCAGCAGCAACCTGAAAAAACAAGTGTGTGGGAGAGGGACACAGCATAGAAAAAAAAGGGATCTCAGGAAAAGAAAGGAAGAGACCCAGCAGAAAAAGAAATAAAGTCCAGCAACAAAAGGGGGGGGCAGCAAAAAAAGGGACCCAGCAGAAAGGAAAAGGGGGGCCCAGCAGAAAGGATAAATAACCCAGCAACAAAGGGAGCCAGCAGGAATAACAGGGACCCAGAAAATAAAAGGGGGACCCAGCAAAAAAAGGGAGACACAGCAAAAAAAGAAGGGGACCCAGCAACAAAATAGAAGGGGACCCAGCAAAAAAAAAGAAGGGGACCCAGAGGAAATGGGAAGCCAGAAAAAAAAGGAGGCCCAGCAAAAAAATAAACCAAAAGGGAACCCAACAGAAATAAAAAGGAAGCCAGCAAAAAAAAAAAGGACCCAGAAGGAAAGAGATCCAGCAAAAAAAGAGGACCCAGAAAAAAGGAGATCCAGCAAAAAAAGAGGACCCAGAAGAAAAGAGATCCAGGAAAAAAAAAGGACCCAGGGAAAAAAAGAGATCCAATAAAAAAAGGACCCAGAAGAAAAAGGGGACCCAGGATAAAAAAGGACCCAGAAAAAAAGAGATCCAGCAAAAAGAAAAAGGACACAGGGGGAAAAAAAGAGATCCAGCAGAAAAAGGACCCAGAAAAAAAAAGAGATCCAGCAAAAAAAGAGGACCCAGAAGAAAAGAGATCCAGCAAGAAAAAAAGGACCCAGAGAAAAAGAGATCCAGCAAAAAAGGACCCAGGGAAAAAGGGGACCCAGGATAAAAAAGGACACAGAAAAAAGAGATCCAGCAAAAAAAAAGGACACAGGGAAAAAAGGGGACCCAGGGAAAAAAAGGACCCAGAAGGAAAAGAGGTCCAGCAAAAAAAAATGACACAGGGTAAAAGAGAGATCCAGAAAAAAAAAGGACCCAGGGAAAAAAGAAAAAGGAAGCCAACCAAAAGAGGGAGCCAGAAAAAAAGGGCCCCAGACCAAAAAAAAAAAGGGGACACCCCCTCCCCAAAAGAAGGGAGCCAGCACAAAAAGGGCCACTTGGAGCCATGGTTCAGTAGTCAGGAGGTGTTGGGTGCCAGGTTGGACTGGATGATCTCTGAGGTCTTTTCCATCCTTATCGATCCTGTGATTAGAAAGCAAAAGGGAGCCAGCAAGAGGCACCCACCCCAAGCCCTCCCACAGGCCACCGGTGACTTCCCCACGGCACGAGTAGCAGTGCCCACGCTCCCTCTGCCCCCCGCCCCCCACCTCCCACCCCCCTCCTCCTCAACTGTTTCCCTTCAGCTTAGTTTCTTTGTTTCCCGGCTGTTAATTGCTCCCTCCTCCGTTTGCTCTGCTCCTCCAAGTGCTGCTCTTAATTTGCCTCTCTTGCTGCAGGTGCTTGGCTGTGTTATTAACTTTTAATGGGGAGTGTTAGGGATCCCTGAGTTTGTTTTCCTTGTTCCTGATGGATATTTAATTGGCCAGGGGCTGCCGGGGTGGGGGTGGGGGCAGCCAGCAGGAACCCAAGGCAAACAGCATCTCGCGTTCTCCCCCCTCCTCCCCTCACCCAAGTGCCAAATATTGTAATAAATAATGAAGAAGGCTGCAGCAAGGAGGTCCAGGAGCAAGGAGGCTCTGGAGGTGCTCACACGGCCCCAGCCCCAGGCTAAGAAACCCCTTTGGAGGATTCCAAAGCCAGCCCCCGAGGAGCTGGACAAGGGTTTTGCCGGCAGCTGGGATCCCACCAGTGAGGGTTTGGCATCCTGGTGTGCAGCTCTCCAGCAGGCCTCCCCCCCGTGCCAGCCTGGGCAGGGCAGTGGGGAACCAGCTGCTTAATAACACCTTGCATTAATGTCCCGCATTGCAGACGCTAATCAAGAGGCAGCAATCTCCCATCCCGGCAGAGATTTAACCCTTCACCAGCTGCAAGCAGCTGCATCAGCCTCGGCACCACGCCTGCCAACCTCCCCCCCTGCTCTTGGAGTCAGGTGCTGGGCCCTGAAGCGCTGCAAATCTCAGCTCCCTGCTCCAAACCAGCTCAAACCCCAGCTCCAAGCCAGCCTAAAGCCAAGCTCTCAGCTCCAAACCACTCCAGATCCTAGGTCTCAGCTCTGATCCAGCCCAGCTTCCATATCCCAGCTTGGAACCAGTCCAGCTCCCTGCTCCAAACCAGCCCAAATCCAAGCTCCCAGGTCTGAAGCAGCCCAAATCCCAGCTCTCAGGTCCAAACCAGCCCAAATCCCGGCTCTGACCCAGCCCAAAACCCTAAATTCCATCTCTCAGCCCAGATTCCATCTCCCACCTCTGACCCAGCTCCAAACCTGCCCAAATTCCAGCTCTCAGTTCCAAACCCATCCACATCCCAGCTGCCAGCTCCAAATCCCAGTGCCTGCAGGTCGGTGCCACCTCCTGCACCCCATTAGCCATCAGTCCAGCACATCGTGGTGCCAGCAGAGCTCAGCAGGACCCCCAGGACCCCAGCTCCACCCTGGGCCCATCCTTTGCAGCAGGAATGCTCCAGGGTTACAGCTCCCCTGCCTGGGCTGGTTGATTGGCAGCTGCCACTCAGCTGCTCTCTGCTGGCATCTCCCCAGCTGATGAATATTTATGCTTCCAGTGGGACCCTTCTGCAGGGGCCCTCCCTCTTAACTATTCATCAGCCACCAGGCAAAATGCTAATGCTGGGGGGCTTGGCCCATGGCAAGTGGCTCTCCTGTCACCTGTGTCAGTGACCCTCGCCCTCCTGTGCCACTGCAGGCCTGGGCAGTGCCAGGAGTGGTTTGAGAACATGGATGTGCCCCTTCAGGTCTCATCTGAGGGGTGCTGGGGGCACCCAGGGGCTGGCAGGGGCGAGTGGATAGGTGCTGGGGGATGTGACCTTGGCTGGTCACCTGGACCCTCCTGCATCTCCATAGGCCTCAGCCAGCCTGGCACAGCCCAGCCCAGCTCATTCCACTGCCCTGGGCACCACCAGCCCCACAGCCCAAACGTGCCCCTGGGCAGGGCCATGCTCTGCTCAGTGCTGGGGAAACTGAGGCACAGAGCAAGGCAAGGGCAGCCCAAAGCCACAGCAAGGGGAAGGATGAGCAGCTGCCAGGGCTGCTGCTGGGCACAGGCAGATGGCCCTGAGCCCTCCTTGCACCGTGCTCACCGTCTGAGCCCCAGCTCACAGCCATGCAATGCCATTAGCAAGAGTAGCTCAGCTAATTAAATACTCATTAGTGATACAGTCATTATCGAGGGCAATAAAAGCTCCTTGGCTCCTCTGCTCAGTGCTGTGCCCAAGCTGCCTGCAGCAACCATTGATCCCCCACCAGCACCCATCGGCCACGCAGGCAGGATTGGGTCCAGCAGGTGCTGTGTGTCCCTGCCCTGTGCTCACAACATTGGCCACCAGCTTGGGCCCCCCCTGAGGTCCCCCAGCCCCACCATCCTGGCAGCCCTCAGGCCCTGCTCCAACACCAGCTCCATGGTGCCACCCTTGAGGACCAGGGGGTGCCAACCCCTGCCCCAGGACCTCAGAGTCCTGCCTTGGCTCACTGCTGTGGTTGCATCCCCAGTGGGCAGCCATGCCATGGGGACAAGGGCTTGCCAGCTGCCTGCAGCCCAGCTCTGTCCCCACGGCACAGGGACAAGCACCACAGCCCTGCCAACCTGGTGGCTCTGGAGCTGCTCATCCCTGCACCCTCCAGGGGCACCTCCTGCCTGCCCCAGACCGAGCCAGCCTGGGAAGCCGTTCCCCATCCCTGTGTCACCCTTGCTCCAGCCTGGTTGCTGTGGTTTCCATCCACACTGCAGAATGGAACCGGCAGCCTGCGGGGAGCCACTGGCCGGGGTGGGCAGGCAGCAACCCTGCCTGCCCCGGGAGCCCAGGCCAGGCCACCCCACGGGGAAGGGAGAGGGTCTGATGTAATAGGAGAGAGCCAGGGCTGGAGTTGGAAAAGGAGGGGAAGAAAAAGGGAGAGGAGGAAGTGAGGGAGGAAGGGAAAAGGAGAAAGGGAGGGAGGGAAAAGGAGAAAGGGAGGGAGGGAAAAGGAGAAAGGGAGGGAGGGAGGGAAAAGGAGAAAGGGAGGGAGGGAGAGAAAAGGAGAAAGGGAGGGAGGGAGGGAAAAGGAGAAAGGGAGGAAGGGAAAAGGAGAAAGGGAGGGAGAGAAAAGGAGAAAGGGAGGGAGAGAAAAGGAGAAAGGGAGGGAGAGAAAAGGAGAAAGGGAGGGAGGAAGGGAAAAGGAGAAAGGGAGGGAGAGAAAAGGAGAAAGGGAGGGAGAGAAAAGGAGAAAGGGAGGGAGGGAAAAGGAGAAAGGGAGGAAGGGAAAAGGAGAAAGGGAGGAAGGGAAAAGGAGAAAGGGAGGAAGGGAAAAGGAGAAAGGGAGGAAGGGAAAAGGAGAAAGGGAGGAAGGGAAAAGGAGAAAGGGAGGAAGGGAAAAGGAGAAAGGGAGGGAGGGAAAAGGAGAAAGGGAGGGAGCGAGGGAAAAGGAGGAGGAGGTGGAGAGGGAAGAGCAGGCTCTTTCCCACGCTCCCTCCTCTCCTCCAGAGCCAGGGGAAGGCAGCGGCAGCAGCCCTTGCAGTTCCCTGCTCACCTTCCTGGCTGTTTGATCTTGCCGGAGCCTTGCCCGCCACCTCCTCCCCCCTCCCCTCCCCTCCCCTCTCGGCTTTTATTAGTTTAAACACATGGACGCATGAAAAATAAATGTTGCTCGGGAAAGACAGCGGCAGAGGGCTGGGAAGCAATTAGCATCCAAAGAGGCATAATTAGTGCTCAGAATGCAAGCGGCAGAGAAGAAATAAAGTAGCATTCGGATGCAATCAGGGTCGTGCCTGAATTGCAAACCGTTAACGGAATTGCTAATTAAGCCCAGGGTGTGAATCACAGCTTATTAAGGGCTCGGCTCAGGCGCTGCCGTGCGGGGCCGTGGCAGGACAGAGGGCTGGGCCAGGAGGCTCCTGCTGGGGGGAGGCTCCGTGACGAGGTGGTGACGGCGTTCGTGCCAGCTGCTGGCTCTCCCTTACTAGGAGGGAGTCATCCTCGGTGGCACAGAGTGATCCTCAGCAGTGGCACAGAGTGATCCTCGGTGGCACAGAGTGCTCCTTGGTGCCATGGTGTGATCCTCAGGGACACAGAATGATACTCAGCAGTGGCACAATGTGATCCTTGGTGGCATGGTGTGATCCTCAGGGACACAGAATGATACTCAGCAGTGGCACAGAGCCATCCTTGGTGCCATGGTGTGATCCTCAGTGGCACAGAATGATACTCAGCACTGGCACAGAGCCATCCTTGGTGCCATGGTGTGATCCTCAGTGGCACAGAGCGATACTCAGCAGGGGCACAGAGTGATCCTTGGTGGCATGGTGTGATCCTCAGTGGCACAGAATGATACTCAGCACTGGCACAGAGCCATCCTTGGTGCCATGGTGTGATCCTCAGGGACACAGAATGATACTTGGCAATGGCACAACGTGATCCTTGGTGCCATGGTGTGATCCTCAGTGGCACAGAGTGATACTCAGCAGGGGCACAGAGCCATCCTTGGTGGCACGGTGTGATCCTCAGTGGCACAGAATGATGCTCATCAGTGGCACAGAGTGATCCTCGGTGGCACAGTGTGATCCTCAGTGGCACACAGTGATACTCAGCAGTGGCACAGAGCCATCCTTGGTGGCACAGAGTGATCCTTGGTGGCATGGTGTGATCCTCAGGGACACAGAATGATACTCAGCAGGGGCACAGAGCCATCCTTGGTGGCAAGAGGTGATCCTCAGTGGCACAGAATGATGCTCATCAGTGGCACAGAGTGATCATCGGTGGCACGGGGTGATCCTCAGTGGCACAGAGTGATACTCAGCAGTGGCACAGAGCCATCCTTGGTGGCACAGAGTGATCCTCAGTGGCACAGAGCCATCCTTGGTGGCAAGGGGTGATCCTCAGTGGCACAGAATGATACTCAGCAGTGGCACAGAGTGATCCTCGGTGACACAGTGTGATCCTCAGTGGCACAGAGCAATTCTTGATGCCATGGCTCAAACCTCCATGGCACAGAGCCATCCTGGGTGGCACAGTTCAGCCTTCAGCAACATGATGTGAGCCTTGGTGGCACAGAATGATCCTTGGTGGCATGGTGTGATCCTCTGCAGCATGGTGCAATCCTGGGTGGCACAGAGCCATCCTTGGTGGCACAGTGTGATCCTCAGTGGCACAGAGCCATCCTTGGTGGCACAGTGTGATCCTCAGTGGCACAGAATGATGCTCATCAGTGGCACAGTGTGATCCTCAGTGGCACAGAGTGATCCTTGGTGGCACAGAGCCACCCTGGGTGGCACAGAGTGATCCTCAGCAGCACGGTGTGGTCCTGGGTGGCACAGAGTGATCCTCAGCAGCACGGTGTGGTCCTGGGTGGCACAGAGTGATCCTCAGCAGCACGGTGTGGTCCTGGGTGGCACAGAGTGATTCTCCTCACTGCCATCCCCCAAGCAGGGCAGCTGCAGTGTGCAGAGCAGCAGATTCTGGGGAGAGTCCCTGCTGTGCCAGCAGCAGCCCCTGTGCCTGCTCTGAGGCTGAGCATGCCCCCAGCAGGGCCGTGGCATGCAGGGCTGCTGATGGCAGCCTGGCAGTTAATTAGCTGCAATTAGCAGGGTTTGCCTCGGTTTAGCAGTTTGGGCAAATATTTGCCTGGGGACCACTGGCACAGCAGCTCCCCCTGGACCATGCTGGCTCCTGTGGGGATGGAGCTGGATGAGCTGGCGTAGGAAAGGGCAGGAAACACATCTGGTCCCCTGTGGCCTCCCCGGGTCCCCACAGGCTGTGGCAGGCTCCCAAGTGGGGCCAATTCCCTTGGGGGGACCCCCAACACCCAGGACATTCCCAAACCCAGCACACCCACAGCCTGCATCCTCACAGCCCTGCATCCCCACACCCCTTCCATGCCCAAATCCCACACCCCTGAGCCCCTGAATGCCCACACCCCACATCCCTGCACCCTCACATCCTTGTGTCCCACATCCCTGCATCCCCACAGCCTTCATCCCACATCCCTGCACCCTCACATCCCCACATCTCTGTATCCCTCTCTCCCCCACCCCTCTCTCTCCCCCACCCCTCTCTCTTCCCCCACCCCTCTCTCTTCCCCCACCCCTCTCTCTTCCCCCACCCCTCTCTCTTCCCCCACCCCTCTCTCTCCCCCACCCCTCTCTCCCCCCCGGGCAGGGGCTCCCTCGTTTCCCAGCTGGGGCCCTGCAGACACAGGCAGTGCACACAGAGCCCAGGGCTGGGCTGGGGGGGATTAATTATTGCCATTTTATCAACTTCAGACACGTCTCTCTAAAGGTCTCACAAGCTCCTGCTGTGCCCAGGGGGGAGGCTGCCCTTGCTGCCTTCTCTTTTGCTTTCTAACCCTTTCTCTTTTCTTCCCTGGGATTGTTTCATCTTCACCTTCCTGTTTCCTTGCTCCTTTTTTCCCCAGTGTTTTGGCAACGCTTCTCCCTGGCACGTCTCTAAACCTGTGTCCTTGTCAGGCATCCCAGGATCCTGCATCCCAATATCCCTCTGCAGAGGTGCAGCACAGCCCTGCTCCATCCATGCATCCCAGGATGCCACTCCCAGGGGTGCAGCACAGCCCTGCTCCATCCATGCATCCCAGGATCCCACTCCCAGGGATGCTGCACAGCCCTGCTCCATCCATGCATCCCAGGATCCCACTCCCAGGGGTGCAGCACAGCCCTGCTCCATCCATGCATCCCAGGATCCCACTCCTGGGGATGTCACCACAGCCCTGCTCCATCCATGCATCCCAGGATCCCACTGCCAGGGGTGCTCCACAGCCCTGCTCCATCCATGCATCCCAGGATCCCACTCCCAGGGGTGCAGCACAGCCCTGCTCCATCCATGCATCCCAGGATCCCACTCCTGGGGATGTCACCACAGCCCTGCTCCATCCATGCATCCCAGGATCCCACTCCTGGGGATGCTCCACAGCCCTGCTCCATCCATGCATCCCAGGATCCCACTCCCAGGGATGCTGCACAGCCCTGCTCCATCCATGCATCCCAGGATCCCACTGCCAGGGATGCTGCACAGCCCTGCTCCATCCATGTATCCCAGGATCCCACTGCCAGGGATGCTGCACAGCCCTGCTCCATCCATGCATCCCAGGATCCCACTCCCAGGGATGCTGCACAGCCCTGCTCCATCCATGCATCCCAGGATCCCACTGCCAGGGATGCTGCACAGCCCTGCTCCATCCATGCATCCCAGGATCCCACTCCCAGGGATGCTGCACAGCCCTGCTCCATCCATGTATCCCAGGATCCCACTGCCAAGGATGCTCCACAGCCCTGCTCCATCCATGTATCCCAGGATCCCACTGCCAGGGATGTCACCACAGCCCTGCTCCATCCATGCATCCCAGGATCCCACTGCCAGGGATGCTCCACAGCCCTGCTCCATCCACTCTGGGCTCGCCAAGGGCTGGGATCTCCCAGCCTTTCCCCGGGCAGGTGAGTGGCAGCCCCAGCAGCTCCTGCTCTCGGGGCTGGGGAGCTCCTGGCCGGTGCTGGGATGAAAGACAAACGGCTTCGCTTGAAGCCTGGCGGTAGAGAAAGGTCTTGGGAGCACCGCAGAGATCAAAGGGAGCTCTTCATCTGCTTTAATGAGTCCCTGCCAGGCGCTGCGGTCGGCTGGATGTGAGGAAGGGGCTTTCCGGAGGAGATCAAAGCCCTGAGTGAGCTGGAAGGAGCTGGAAGGCTTGGAGGAAGGAGAGGAAGAGGAAGGAGGGGAGGGAGGAAGGGAGCCAGGGCTGGGAACAAAAGGAGAGGGAGATGTGGCCTCACACGCTGGATATTAGGAACTAGAGGAAGGAACCTTAAAGTTCCAACCCCTGCCAGGGCAGGGACACCTCCCACCAGCACAGCTTGCTCAAGGCCTCATCCAGCCTGGCCCTGAACACCTCCAGGGAGGAGGCAGCCACAGCCTCCCTGGGCAGCCTGTGCCAGTGCCTCCCCACCCTCACAGCAGAGAATTTCTTCCTCATGTCCAACCTGAATCTCCCCTGCTCCAGCTTCAATCCATTCCCCCTCCTCCTGGCACTCCCAGCCCTTGTCCAAAGTCCCTCCCCAGCTCTCCTGGAGCCCCTTCAGCTACTGGCAGGCTGCTCTGAGCTCTCCCTGGAGCCTTCTCTTCTCCAGGCTGAGCAGCCCCAACGTGTGGCCTTTGGGCCGTGGTTTGGAGGCTGTGGTGGTGCTGGTTTGCTGGTTGGACCTTAAGGGTATTTTCCAGCCCTGAGGATGATTCTCTGTGCCTCTCAGGGGCAGCCCTGGGGAGCTGCTTCCCTGGCAGGCATCCTCCCAGCAGCTCCAGCACACGTGGCCCCAGCCAGGTGAGAACTTCTCCCAGCTGCTCCCTGTCTTTATCTCTCTGTTTGCTGTTGCTTTTATTATCTTGTTCCCAGGCAGCCTGGAGTCCCCTGCTCAGGACATTAATCCAGCAGAAGCCAGAGGCTTATCCAAATCAGGAATCTTCCTCAGTGATTTGGGAACAAAACTTGATAAACCCTTTGTAAAAGACAAAGAAAGGGAGGGGGAGGGTTGGGGGGGGGGGAAGAGAGAGAGAGAGATTTGATCTCCAAAGGGCCCATCCTGGAGCTGAGGAGTGATAAAGGCTCTGGCACAGCACATCTTCATCTGCTGCACGTCTCCTCCCCAGGAGCCCAAGCTGCACATGTTTGCTCTTCTTCTCACTAAGGTTTTCCTCCTCTCATCACAGCTCAGAGGAGAAATCCCAGCCCAGGGAGCAGCCATGGGATGCTCTGCCCTGAGCCTACGCTGCTGGCTTTGGTGTCCCTCAGCAGCAAGGCTTTGGTGTCCCTCAGCAGCAAGGCTTTGGTGTCAGGGCTGGGGCTGGAGGGGTCTTGGGGATACAGAGGTGCTTGGGGATTTGCTGAGGAGGAGGAGGAGGGAACCTTCCCTCTCCAGGGACACCCTTTGGGTGTCCTTCCTGGGAGCGTTGCTGCAGTCCTCTGCTGCTTGCCAGCTTGGCAAGAGGGGACTCCTGCTCATGGCCTCTCCAGCTGCCCTGCTTGGCCAGCCTTAGCCCTTCACAGAACCAGGGAATGGCAGAGCTTGGAAGGGACCTCTGGAGATCACCAAGTCCCATGGGCAGGGACACCTGCCACCAGCCCAGTTTGCTCAAGGCCTCATCCAGCCTGGCCTCCCAGGGAGGAGGCATCCACAGCCTCCCTGAGCAGCCTGTTCCAGTGTCTCCCTATCCTCCCTGGAGAGAATTTCTTCCTGCTGTCCAGCCTGAATCTCCCCTGCTCCAGCTTCAATCCATTCCCCCTCCTCCTGGCACTCCCAGCCCTTGTCCAAAGTCCCTGCCCAGCTCTCCTGGAGCCTCTTCAGCTACTGGCAGGCTGCTCTGAGGTCTCCCTGGAGCCTTCTCTTCTCCAGGCTGAACAGCCCCAACTCCCTCAGCCTGTCCTTGTAGTGGAGGTGCTCCAGCCCTCTGATCAGGCTCCTCCAGACCCTCTGCAACATGTCCCTGTCCTTGTGGAGGGCTCCAGAGCTGGCCTCAGTGCTCCAGGTGAGCCCTCACCAGCGCCGAGCAGCACAATCCCCTCCCTTGCCCTGCTGCCTGCGCATCTTTCTCTGCAGCCCAGGCCACAGCCGGCTTCTTGTGCTGCCAGCACACCCCAGGGAGGAGCTTTTGGGGACCTCTCTCTGCTCTGTGGTCCTCAGTGCTGACGGCAATGAGACCTCCTGCTGGCAGGGCTGTGGCCCTGTGCCCTGGGAGGCGGCGAGGAGGCTCCTGGCTGACAGCTCAATTATCAGCCCCCCGCCGCTGCCGTAATCAACGCCTGCCTGTGGATCCTGGCAAAATTAATCATCGTTGCTGAGAGCAAGACACAGCACTTGTAACTTTGGGCCGTTAATTAGGATCCTGTAATTGGATACAGCACTCCCTGTAAATCCAATTACCTGGGATTAGAGCGGCAGCGGCGGCGGCGGCGGCGGCAGGGCAGCGCTGCCCCGGCCCCGGCGTGGCTACCCCCAGCTCCTTCCTACCCCCTGAAACTCTGTCCTCAGCCTTTTCTCCCCCGCCGTGGCAAGAGCAGCCTGGAAGGTCTAGAAGAGGAAATATCACTAAATCAGGAGTCAGTGGAAGAACACCTCCCAGAGTGCCAGCTGAGTAACCTGGAGGCAGGGAGAAGTTGATCCAGAGGTGGGGAAGCAGAGGTGAGGAAGCAGAGGCGAGGAAGCAGAGGTGAGGAGCCAGAGATGGGGAACCAGAGGTGAAGAAGCAGAGGTGAGGAGCCAGAGATGGGGAACCAGAGGTGAAGAAGCAGAGGTGAGGAGCCAGAGGTGAGAAAGCAGAGGTGAGGAGCCAGAGGTGAGGAAGCAGAGGTGAGGAAGCAGAGATGAGGAAGCAGAGGTGAGGAAGCAGAGATGGGGAACCAGAGGTGAGGAACCAGAGGTGAGGAGCCAGAGGTGAGGAAGCAGAGGTGAGAAAGCAGAGGTGAGGAGCCAGAGATGGGGAACCAGAGGTGAGGAACCAGAGGTGAGGAACCAGAGGTGAGGAGCCAGAGGTGAGAAAGCAGAGGTGAGGAGCCAGAGGTGGGGAACCAGAGGTGAGGAACCAGAGGTGAGGAGCCACAGATGGGGAACCAGAGGTGTGGAACCAGAGGTGAGGAGCCAGAGATGTGGAACCAGAGGTGAGAAAGAAGAGGTGAGGAGCCAGAGATGGGGAACCAGAGGTGAGGAGCCAGAAGAGCTGTTGTGCTGGAGCAGCTGAGGATCACTCATGTGGCTACAGCACAGCTCAGCACCAACCACCCCAAACCCTGCCCTGAGCAGCTCCCTCCAAGGCCGCTCCGAATCCCAACGGAGTAAGCACCCCTGGGAGCCCCCAGCATGGAGCTGGAGCCCTGCCACGTGTGCAGGAGACAGTGACGCTCTCCCAGCCCCTCCTTGCCTCTCTGAGAGCTGCTCAGTACCACAGCTGTGCACCCCAAACGCCCTGCTCCCCACCCCTTCGCCCCAGGCGGGCTGGCAGGGCAGCGTCCTCTCCCTGTCCACGAAGATGAAATGATTTAACAAAGAAGAGGAGGAAAAGAGTGGTGGTGGTTGGTGGTGGTTTTTTTAACCCCACTGAACAATCATCTCTTTTTTAATGCCCACAGATAAAAACTGTAATTGTTTCCAAGTGAGAGGTGGGTAATTGAGGCTCCACTTTATGGTGCTTTGGACTATAAAGTCCCCGTGCTGCAACCTCCTGGCAGGCTGGCACAAAAGGAGAAGGTTTTGCTGAGGCTTGTTTGGAGTGTTTTATTTAAAGTGAGCTGGGGAAGAAGAAAATAGCTGCAACAATGACCCTTTAATTCGAGGTGTGTCCCCCCCAAGGGCTGACTCTGCTGCTCCCAGCTCTTTGGCACACCCGAGGAGCTTTTGAAGCAGGGGAAAAGAGGATACCAGGGGCAGGAACGGCTGCCCTGAGCTGGGGGCCTGCTGTGCTCCCTCCCCAACACCCCCCAGGATTTCAAAGAATGGTTTAGGTTGGAAGGAGCCTTGAAGATCCTCTGGATCCTGCCCCCTGCCACGGGCAGGGACACCTCCCACCAGCACAGGTTGCTCAAGGTCTCATCCAGCCTGGCCTTGAACACCTCCAGGGAGGGGACAGCCACAGCCTCCCTGGGCAGCCTCTTCCAGGGTCTCCCCACCCTACCTGGGAAGGTGTTCAGGCTGTGGCTGTGTCTGGCTCAGAGCAGAGCAGCTCCCAGCCCCAGGGAAGGATCCACAGTCACCAGGCTCCAAATGAGCTTCAGTGCTCATTTGTGCATTTGTGGTCTCAGGTGATGGAACAAGAGGAAATGGCCTGAAATTGTGCCAGGGGAGGCTTAGGTTGGAGACTAGGAGAAATGTCTTTGCTGCAAGAGTGGGCAGGGACTGGCAGAGGCTGCCCAGGGAGGAGGTGGAGTCCCCAGCCCCAGAGCTATTCAAGAAACCTGTGGCCATGGCACCTGGGGCCACGGTTCAGTGGCCATGGCGGTGGGGGTGGCTGAACACACCTCTGCATCCGTGCACACACACACTGCATGCCCACACCTGCCCTGCTGGGCACGCTGCCCAGGCCAAGCTCAGCCCAGCTCGGTGCCCAGCGGCTGCCAGGGCAGAGCCGCAGCCAGCGCCGCGGCTGCCAGCCCGGCTCTTGCCAGGCAGTGAGGGATTTGCCGCTGCGTGAAAGACAAACTCCCCCCCACGGCCCGAGCCCTGCAACGCTCTCCTAACAACATCTTCTCCCCTGTCAGGCTCTGAGTGTCAGCCCTAATCCTGACTGACAGCGGCCGTTTAACACCCGGCTTTGTGGCACTCCTGCAAGGAGTCTCCATTCATCTGCCTCCTAATAAGCTCCATCTTCCCCTCGGCCCCGGCCCTGCCTCATTAAACTCCCCGGCAGCGCAGGCTGCACTTTGGTGAGTCCCATTTCCATGCCAGCGCTTTGATCCTGCCCGCACGGCTGGCACCGTCCCACGCAGCTGTCACACGGTGCCACCCCCGCGGCCCAGCCTGCCCGGCAGCCCCACCGCTGGCAGGGAAGGTGGCAGCCATCCACGCCCCGTGGCAGAGGGAGTTTTCCTCCCCAGGACCTTCCCAGCTGCTCCCAAGAGGGAGGGGAGCAGCTCCTACCCTGCACCCTCGGTGCCTGCAGGTGTCTGATGTCCCTGTCCCCCAGGGTCCCCGCAGGCCTGGAGGATAAAAGACCACCGAGCAGCAGGGGCTGGGGGAAAGCTGTGTCAGATCCTCCCCCAGCTGCCCACAGAGCACCAGGAGCTGCTCAGGGGTGGGTGGACCCCCAAGCCCCGTCCTGGCCATCCCCATCCCTGTCCCTGCTGCCCAGAGGGGTGGAAAAGGGCAGGACAAGGAGAAAGGAAGGAGAGGACAGAGAGGGTCCATGCTGGAGGGACCCCAAGTGTCAGAGGCCAGCCAAAGCTCCTTGGCCCTTTCGCTGGGGGCTCCCTGGGGGTGCAACAGACTCTTGCTCACGGTCTGGGGCTGCAAACCCCAGCTCAGCAGTGGGATGTCCCCTGCCCAGTGCACAGCGAGCACAGGCTGGCAGAGGCCAGCAGGGGTGCAGCCCCCCCGCCCCCATCTCTCCCTGAGCAGGAAAGGGTTGGATCAGACCCCCCCCAGGGAGAGCAGAGGGCAGCTCCAGCCTTCATCTTTTCTGCAGCTCCTGGAGCTCTTTGCTCTCTGCACTGAATTATTCAGCTGCCACAAATCCTCTCTGCAGCACTCCCAGCACCAGGCTTTGCAAACACCAAACCCAGCACAGGTCCAGGGGGGGCTCACCCTGTGCCCCAGGGCCTGCCCAGCACCCAAGCCCCACTGCCCAGGGGGGTGCTGGCTCTGCACCTCAGCCAGGTGCAGCCTGCATGGCACCACTGCAGCTGCATGCAGCGGGCACCACGGTGCCAAGCCTGCTGCTGCCCTCTGCCGCGCTGCGACCTGCTGCCAGGGAGCTCCTGCTCCCAGGACACTGCTGCCCACCACGGGCAGCTCTGCAAGGACCTCAGGGCTTCAGCCTCAGCATCACAGCCCTGCCCCTGTGTGAGCCCTGGGCTGGCTCCACACCCTGGGACAGGGATGCTCAGCATCCCAGGATGAGGATGCTCAGCACCCCAGGATGAGGATGCTCCACACCCTGGGACAGGGATGTTCAGCACCCCAGGATGGGGATGCTCCACACCCTGAGACAGGGGTGCTCAGCACCCCAGGATGGGGATGCTCCACACCCTGAGACAGGGGTGCTCAGCACCCCAGGATGGGGATGCTCCACACCCTGGGACAGGGATGCTCAGCACCCCAGGATGAGGATGCTCCACACCCTGGGACAGGGATGCTCAGCCCCCCAGGGCAGGGATGTGCTGCAGGAGCCTATGAAGCTCCCCAGGAGCCCTGGGGCTGGCTGCAGACACCAGCCATGGAGGTGGGCAGGAGGGTTGGCACTGGTGCCAGTGCAAGGTGTGGAGCACAGCGACCTGCTGCAAGGGGCAAAGGGTGAGCCTGGCCTTGGGGCACCACGAGCAAGGAGACCAAACACCTCAGGGGTAGGAAACCTCCCTCAGCTGGGACCCAGCTGGGCACAGGATCAGGGCTGCATTTGCACAACCAGGCAAGGAGCTCAGGACCCCAGGGAGAGGGGTCCTGGCCGCATCCATACTGCAGGGGAGGAGAACTCAGCACCCTCAGCTGAGGCAGGACTGGCCCACGCAGCCCTTCTGCTCCCAGCCCCACGCCGTGACCTGCTGCACCACATCCCTGATCCCCAGCAAGCCTTCACAGCACTGGTGGCCCCATTAACATAATTAATTAGAGCAAGGGCCTGTGGCTGAGCTAATTAGAAATGTGCCCAGTTTTGATTCCCCTTTTAATTAATGTAGATTGTTTACAGGCAGAGCAGCTGCCCAGGCAGGGGTCAGGCTAAGGGTCCCCTTGTGCTTGGCACAGAGCAGATCCCAGAGGAAAAAGGGGTGGCCAGGGCTGACACCTTGGTGGCAGCACCCTGCAAGCCCGGGCCACAGGGGGGACAGAGGACCAGGAGGCCATGGGCAGAGGGGGGGCACAGCCCAGCTGCTCTGGGGGGCAGGCAGTTTGCAGCTGGGGACTCGTCCCACAGGGGGACACGGAGGAGCCACCCAAGGACAGCAGCTCCCACCACAAAGTGCCACCGTGCCACGGGGACAGCTGGCTGCCCTGGGGACCCCCAGAGGCTGTGCCCCTGCCCTGAGGACCCCAAAGGAGGCGTCGGTGCCACGGGGGCCCCAAAGGGAGCCCAGCTGCCAGACCTCACTAGAGGGCAGCAAAATGCTGCCGTTCCCAGGCCTGCTGCCACGGGGCCACCAGTCCCAGCTGCTGGTAGCCACATCCTTCTTGGGGGTCCTCACACTTGCCCCCCACCCCTCATCCCCCGCAGGACTTGGAGGCAGCTCTTCCAGTCACTCCTGGCTTCCACTGGTGGGGGATCTGCACACTCCTGGCTTGGCCTCCCCACCAGCCCCGGGGGATGCTTGGGAGAGGGGAGCTGGTGGGCAGCAGCATTGACCCCAGGATGCAGGCTTGGTTGGGTGATGCTCAAGCTGGCAGTGTCCCAGCAGTGTGGGGCCAGCCAGCAGCTACTGCTGGGGAAGAGGACAAAGAAGGGCTCAGCACCCCAGGGACCAGACCTCAGCTCTGGCAGAGAGCTGCCAAAGGCCCCCTGAGGCTGCAAAGTTTCTCTCCAAATTCCTAAGGTCACACTCACAAAGTAGAAGCCGTGGCTGAAGAAGACAGCACTGAGTGCTGGTCACTGCCTTGCTCCCCAGCAAACCTCCCCTCTGCCAGCAGCTCCAGCATGACCCCTGGAGCTGGTCAAGGCCAGGCTGGATGGAGCCTGGAGCAGCCTGGGCTGGTGGGAGGTGTCCCTGCCCATGGCAGGGGGGCTGGAGCTGGATGATCTTTAAGGTCCCTTCCAACCCAAACCATTCTGTGGATCTATGAACACCAAAACCAAAAGCCAGGCTGGTAGGCTACAGGTGCCAGGAGCCTGGTTGCTCAGAGCAGGGCAGCCATGGAATCTCCTCTGCAAGCCCTCAAAGAGGTGAGAGGTGAAGGACAGCAGGATCAGAGCAAGGATCAGAGAGGTGAAGGACAGCAGGACCAGAGCAAGGATCAGAGAGGTGAAGGAGAGCAGGAGCAGACCAAGACTCAGAAGCACTGAACACCAGGCCAGAGCAGTTGCAGGCTGCCTGCTGTGTTTACTACAAGAGGCCAGGGAGCCCTGTGCCATCTGGATGCTGCACAAGGAAATGAGATCAATTCTGAGGCAGAGAATTTCCCCAACGTGTTCAAAGGCAGCTGGGTGCCCAGGGGATGGAGATGAAGCCCTGCTGGGATCCACCTCTCACCTCCCTGCTGCTAAGCTCAGCCCAGCTCTAAATCCAATGCTTACAGCAGCAAAGCTTCAAGGGAGAGGCAGAGCTGGGGAGAGGAAAGGGATTTCCCACAGAAGGTTGATTAGTGCACCCAGTGCCCCTCAGCTCTGCTCCTCAGCTCTGCTCCTCAGCTCTGCCCCTCTGCCCCTCAGCTCTGCCCCTCTGCCCCTCAGCTCTGCCCTTTAGCCCTGCTCCTCAGCCCTGCTCCTCAGCCCTGCCCCTCAGCTCTGCCCCTCAGCTCTGCCCCTCAGCTCTGCTCCTCAGTTCTGCTCCTCAGCTCTGCCCCCTGCCCCTCAGCTCTGCTCCTCAGCTCTGCTCCTCAGCTCTGCCCCTCTGCCCCTCAGCTCTGCCCCTCTGCCACTCAGCTCTGCTCCTCAGCTCTGCCCCTCAGCTCTGCCCCTCTGCCCCTCAGCTCTGCCCCTCTGCCACTCAGCTCTGCTCCTCAGCCCTGCCCCTCAGCCCTGCCCCTCAGCTCTGCCCCTCAGCTCCTCAGCTCTGCTCCTCAGCTCTGCCCCTCAGCCCTGCCCCTCAGCCCTGCCCCTCAGCTCTGCCCCTCAGCTCTGCTCCTCAGCTCTGCCCCTCAGCTCTGCCCCTCAGCTCTGCCCCTCAGCTCTGCTCCTCAGCTCCCATCACTGCCCCTTCTCCAAGGAGCTCCTCAGCAGCACAGCACAGAACCTTTGAAGGCATTCCTTGGCCCCAGGCTCTCCACACCAAGCCCAGACGGCCTCGGGGGAGGACACAGCCTCCCCACTGCCTCTCTTGGGGTGAAGCCTGCTTTAGAAACCTTTTCACACAGGGGTTTGGGAGCCAAAGGAGCAAACCCCCCCCCCCCCCTCCCCCCCTCGAGATTATCATTATTATTTCTCTGCTAACCTTGGGATTTCCCCCAGGCTTACGTAGGCAACACGATCCCCAGGCTGTGCCTGCCATTAATCTCTGGTATTTACTTCTAACCTTTCTGAAGTGGCCTTCCTGCAGGCTGGGGCACATGCTTTGCATTTCTCAGACCAGAAACAAACACTGGAAAGTGCAATGCTCTCAGGCCAGGCTCCTGGCAAGAGTCTTTTTCCAGCTCCTCTGCACCCCCTTCACCCAAGGCACACACACATGAAAAACCTCCCACAGGGGAAAATCCCTCCTGGAGCTCCTGGAGCTGAGAGCCACCAGCCCTGCACCTCAGGAGAAGAGGTTGGCTTTGGATCAGCTTGGAGAGGAGAAGACTCTGGGGGGGACCTCAGAGCTGCCTACCCATATCTGAAAGGATCCTACAGGGAGGCTGCAGAGAGACTTTTCCTGAGGATGTTTAGAGACAGCACAAGGGGGAATGGTTTGGAGCTGAGGGAGAGCAGGGTGAGACTGGAGCTGAGGGAGAGCAGGGTGAGACTGGAGCTGAGGAAGAAGCTCTTCAGCATGAGGGTGGGGAGACTCTGGCACAGGCTGCCCAGGGAGGTCCTGGATGCTTCCTCCTTGAGGGTGTTGAATGTCAGGCTGGATGAGGCCTTGAGCAGCCAAGTGCAGGTGAGAGGTGTCCCTGCCCATGATGGGGAGGTTGGAGCAGATCATCTCTGAGGTCCCTTCCAACCTGAGCCATTCTGGGATGGTTCTGTGAAGGTTGGGCTGGGTGATCTTGAAGGTCTCTTCCAACCACATCTGTGCTGTGATTCTGTGGTCTGGATCCTTTGGGTCTGCAGTCCCCACTGCAACAGAGCTGGAACCTTATCAATGGCCAAGATCTGGGCAGCTCCATCCCAGCACCCCAGGCTCTTGGCCTGCAGGCAGTGAGGGAATCTTGCTGCCCAGCAACCCCCAGCTCGCTGCCTGGAGCAGAGATTCCCAACCCTTCCCTCACAGGAGCAGGGACATGCTGGATGTGGCTCTGGGAAAGGATGCTCAGCAAGGTTCAGTGAGACCCTCCCCTGAGCACACCCAGTGCAAGGAGTGCTTCAGGCTCTGTTGGTCTTTCTAGACCCTTGAGGTCCTACTCAACTCCAGCAAGGAATCATAGAATGGGTTGGGTTGGAAGGGACCTTCAAGACCACCCAGTTCCAACCCCCTGCCATGGGCAGGGACACCTCCCACCAGCCCAGCTTGCTCAAGGCCTCATCCAACCTCATTGCCAGAGAGCAGCCCAAACCACCTCAGCTCAATAACAGGAGAGATTCAGGAGCTCCTCTGACCCAAGGCCAAGCTGCTCTGTGGATCTACCTGAAGGCATGTTTGGGACTCAGCAGCCAATCAAAAATGATTCTTTGCCTTCCTCAAACCTCTCTCCCCTTCATATGGATGTGGACAGCAGCAGAAAATGATTTTCTGCCTGAAATCATGCTCAGAACAGGAGGTGCAGACAGCCAGGGCCACTGAGAATGACACAGATGCCTTCTCCTTAGAGGCACAAAGGGTGGTGCAGAAGGTGCTTAATTAATAGATGCTCTTGCTGAAAGCAGAGGACTTAGCCCATCCCCTGACTCACCAAGCTCTGCTTGTCAGAGAATGGTGGAGGTTGGAAGAGACCTCTGGAGGTCATCCAGTCCAACCCCCCCTGCTCCAGCAGGGCACCCCCAGCAGCTTGCCCAGGAGCACAATGGCCAGGGGGGGTTGGAAGCTCTGCAGAGAAGGAGACTCCACAACCTCTCTGGGCAGCCTGCTCCAGGCCTCCAGCAGCCTCACAGCAATGGAAGTTTCTCCTTAAATTCCTCAGTTGTCATCCTTTTAATTCCTCAGCTCCCTTCCTCCCATCCCTCAGCTCCTTTCCTCCCATCCCTCAGCTCCTTTCATCCCATCCCTCAGCTCCCTTCCTCCCATCCCTCAGCTCCTTTCCTCCCATCCCTCAGCTCCTTTCATCCCATCCCTCAGCTCCCTTCCTCCCATCCCTCAGCTCCCTTCCTCCCATCCCTCAGATGCATTTCACCCATCCCTCAGCTCCCTTCCTCCCATCCCTCAGCTCCCTTCCTCCCATCCCTCAGCTCCCTTTCTCTCATCCCTCACATCCCTTCCTCCCATCCCTCAGCTCCCTTCCTCCCATCCCTCAGCTCCCTTCATCCCATCCCTCAGCTCCGTTTCATCCCATCCCTCAGACCCCTTCCTCCCATCCCTCAGCTCCCTTCCTCCCATCCCTCAGCTCCCTTCCTCCCATCCCTCAGCTCCCTTTCTCTCATCCCTCACATCCCTTCCTCCCATCCCTCAGCTCCCTTCCTCCCATCCCTCAGCTCCCTTCATCCCATCCCTCAGCTCCGTTTCATCCCATCCCTCAGACCCCTTCCTCCCATCCCTCAGACCCCTTCCTCCCATCCCCCATCTCCCTTCCTCCCATCCCTCAGCTGCCTTCCTCCCATCCCTCAGCTCCCTCCATCCCCTCCCTCCCCCTCAGCCCAGCAGAAGCCACGCTGTGCCCAACAAACCCACCCACCCACAATTAACTTGAGCCTGGCTTCCAAACTTGGCTCAGCACTCCCTGGGATGCTGACAGCTGGGGGGAAAGGAGCTAAAACAATGAAAAACTGAAATCATCACTCTGCTAAATTAGAAGGTTGTTAAAGTCAAGTTGCACACAAAAGGAGCCCTGGTGTTGTGTAACCACATTCAGAGGCAGCTGCAGCCCGTGGCAAACACAAGGCAGACTTTTATCTGCTGTGGGTTTTGCTGCCTTGCAAGATCTTTCCAGGTCAGAACATCCTCCATGCATGAGCATCCCCACATGGCAGCACACAGCCCTGGCCCACAGCCCAACCCAGGGCTGAGCTCCCCAGCTCACAGCACCACATAGCCTGAGCCCACCTCGATATCCCAGTCCCACCTCAACATCCCAGTCCCACCTCAACATCTCAATCTCACCAATATATCCCAATCCCACCTCAACATCCCAATCCCATTTACATATCCCAATCCCACCTTGATATCCCAATCCCACCTCAACATCCCAATCCCACTCAATTATCCCAGTTCCTCTTAAATATCTCAGTCCCACTTCAATATCCCAATCCCACCTAAATGTCCCAATCCCACTTATATATCCCAAACCCACTTCAATATCCCACTCCCACCTCAATATCCCAATTCCTCTTAAATGTCCCAGTCCCACTTACATATCCCAATCCCAGCTCAGTATCCAAATTCCACTTAATTATCTCAATTACTCTTAAGTATTCCAATCCCACCTAAACATCCCAGTCCCACTTATATATCCCAATCCCACTTATATATCCCAGTCCCACTGAAATATCCCAGTTCCACTGAAATATCCCAGTGTCACTCAAGCATTTCAGTGCCACTTCAACATCCCAATCCCACTCCAGCATCCCAAATCCACTTAAATATCCAAACTCCTCTGAAATAGCCAAACTCCACTTCAGGATTCCAGTCCCACTTAAACATCCAAACTCCTCTTCAACATCCAACCTCCTCTTCAACATCCAACCTCCTCTTCAACATCCAAACACCTCTAAAACATCCAACCTCCTCTTCAACATCCAAGCTCCTCTTCAGCATTCCAGTCCCACTCCAATATCCCACCCCCACCCCCCCTTGGAGACACCCAGCTGCAGAGGGTGGATGCTGTGGGGCAGCTTCCTGGGGCAGCCCAGCAGTGGGGCTGCCGTGCAGAGGCCTCTCCCCCTCCCTCTGGCTCCATCCTCCTGGCTCCACAGGCTGGAAAATTCCTTCCCCCCTGCCCCCCCTTCATCCCTGGCTATCCCTCAATCTGCCCAGGCAGCAGCTCTGCCTTATCTTGGGAGGATTAAGAGCTAATCTATTTATAGTGAGCCAAGGCTCCAGGCCTCGGGAGGGGGCTGCTGCTCAGCTGCTACCTGGGGAATTGGAGAGCTGTGATTAGGAACCACACAAAGGTCACCTCCCCAAGCAGCCTGGGTGACAGAGATTGACTGGGGGGGCACCCTCAGCAAATTTGGCTCTCCCCAGGGCACTGTCACTGACTCACCATGGGGAGGGTTGGGGTTGGGTTTTTTTTCCCATCAATGAAATAGTGCTGGAGGCTCCCAGCAGGAGAGGGACATGGAGCTGCTGGAGCAGGTCCAGAGGAGGTCACAAAGACGATCAGAGAGCTGGAGAATCTCCCCTGTGGGGACAGGCTGGGAGAGTTGGGGCTGTTCAGCCTGGAGAAGGCTCCAGGGAGACCTCAGAGCAGCCTTCCAGTTGCTGAAAGGGCTCCAGGAGAGCTGGGAAGGGATTTTGGACAAGGGCTGGGAACAACAGGAAGAGGAACAATGGCTTAGAGCTGGGACAGGGCTGGAGATGAGGAAGGAATTCTTTCCAGTGACTGTGGGGAGACACTGGCACAGGTTGCCCAGGGAGGTTGTGGATGTTCCCTCCCTGGAGGTGTTCAAGGCCAGGCTGGATGAAGCCTTGAGCAGCCTGGGCTGGTGGGAGGTGTCCCTGCCCATGGCAGGGGGTTGGAACTGGCTGAGCTTTAAGGTCCCTTCCAACCCAACCCATTGTGAGTCTATGAACAAGAGTCTGGTGCTCAAGAGCCTCCAGATTCACCTTCCCCTGCCTACACCAGGCTCACAGACTCAAAGGATCATTGAGGTTGGAAAAGGCCTTTAGGATCCTTGAGTCCAACCATCAGCCCAGTGCTAGCAGCCCCCCCTAAACCATGGCCCTCAGCACCACATCTACAGAGCTTTTCAGTCCCTCCACAACCTTGCAGGAGATCAGGAATGAGGCTGAAGAGCAGGAGGCTGAACTGAAGGGTCAGTCTGCTCCAAGCCCAGCCTGGGGGGGTCCTGACCCCTGCCTGGAAAAGGGATCCTCCTACATGGCAGGACACAGCTGCACCACCTTTGGCACTGGGGATCCCCAAACTGGCCCCAAGTGCCATGTGCCCTGGAGCAGAGCCAGGAGCTCTGGGTCCCCAGGGTGGTATCAGTTCCACCATGGCTGGCTGCTGATGCTGCTGTCCTGCAAAAGCAGAAAGGGGAATCCCAGGGCAACTTCCACCTCAGCAGGCTTGGAGCAGCCTTCCAGAGCTGTCTGCAACACGGTGAGCAGGGGACAGGCCACTCAGAGCCCTGCCCTCGAGCCAGGGGACATTACTGGTCTGTCTGCTGCCCCAGCAGAGGGATCTGAATCTCTCTGAGAGAGGGAACAGCCAGAACATGGCATGGCTGGCACCCAAATCCCCACTGAACCAAGATGTTGGAGAGGGTCCAGGGTGAAGGGGCTGGGGAACAGGGATGGTGAGGAGCAGCTGAGGGAGCTGGGGATGTTCAGCCTGGAGAAGAGAAGGCTGAGGGAAAACCTTCTGGCTGTCTACACTCCCTGAAGGGAGGCTGGAGCCAGGTGGGGGTTGGGCTCTTCTCCCAGGCACAAGTGATGGGACAAGAGGAAAGGGCCTCAGGTTGCAGCAGGGGAGGGTTAGGTTGGACATCAGAGGAAAATTCCTCCCTGGAAGGGTTCTCAAAGCCTGGCCCAGGCTGCCCAGGGGGGTGGTTGAATCCCTGAAGGGGTTTCCAGGCTGCAGAGCTGTGGTGCTGAGGGCCATGGCTTAGCACCAGGCTTGGCAGAGCCAGGCTGGACTGGGTGACCTTGAAGGGCTTTGCCAACCAGAACAGTTCCATGAGTCCATGCCTTTTCCCAAGGTCAGGGCCCTAGAAAGTTCCCCTTTCAAGGTGACTTCCTCAAGCTGTTGAGAGCCAACATCTGCAGGATTTTCCCTGATAATGACAACAATAATCCTGCTGAGATTTCCCTAATCTCCCAGTGACTCATCTGCCTCCCAGCATCCTCTGCCCTAATCACCATAACCCTCCTCAGCCTCTCATCCCCTGCACACCCACCCTTGGCAGCAGACCATCCTAGCTGCTCTTCCTGCTTCTCCAGGCCTGGAAGCACTCTCTCCCTGCCATTACTACTTCCCCAACCCCTGGCTGGTGCACAGCACCCCGTTGCATGCAGGGACACCCAAGCCCCTTGCCAGGCTGGTTCCTGCAGAGCTGGGATTCCCCAGGTGTGCTGTGGAGCTTCCCAGCTGCTGGGCTTTGGGGGCAGCCTCTCTGCCTCATGGCTAACAGAATCACAGAGTTGTTTGGGTTGGAGAAGACCTCTAAGACCCTCCAGTCCAGCCATCAACCCAGCACCACCATGGCCACTGAACCACAGCCCCAAGTGCCCTGGCCACAGGTCTCTTGATGCCCTCCAGGGATGGGGACTCCAGCACCTCCCTGGGCAGCCTCTTCCAGAGCCTGACCACTCTTGCAGCAAGGAAGTTGCTCCTCATGTCCAGCCTAAACCTCCCCTGGTGCAATTTCAGGCCCCATAGTGTGGGGCATTGTCCTGTGTGGGATCAAGATCATCCTTCAGCTCCAGCCAGCAGCTGGAAACCTTCTGATCTCCATGGGAACTTGCACTGATTTGGATGAATCTGAAGTAAGGGTGGGGAGAGCCTGGCACAGGTTGCCCAGGCAGGCTGTGGCTGCCCCCTCCCTGGGGGTGTTCAAGGCCAGGCTGGATGAGGCCTTGAGCAAGCTGTGCTGGTGGGAGGTGTCCCTGCCCAGCTAGGTGATCTTCAAGGTCCCTTCTGTGACTCATCACAAGGCAAAAGGTTCCTTTATCCACCCTCCAAATCCTCTCTCTGTCACTTGATGTCCCCAGAGGGAACTGACAGCTGTGCCTTCCACTGCAGTTCACATTGCTGCAAGGCATCAAGTGCCCCAAAATGCTTCAAACCCCACCAGCAGCTCCCAGCTCTGCATCTCAGCTGACTTCTGAATCCCCCTGCTAGGGGCAACCTGCCCTGCCTCAGGCAGCTTTTGCTCCAGCAGAGATTGCCTGTGATTAAGCTGTGTCTTGGAGGCAGGAGATGATTGCTGAGCAGGGAGTAAACCTCAGCCTCTCCCCCCACTTCCCCCCCTGGAGCTGAACCCTGCACAGAGCACCAGGCACTGAACCAAACGTGGCCAACCCCCCCAGCAGAAGCTGCTGCAGCCAAGGACTCAGCAGCCCTGCAGGGAGGAGCAGATGTTGGTGTGCACAGAGGTGAGACAGCCTGCAATGGTTACCTGCACCCAGCCCAGCAGAGCAGGGAAAGACCTTCAGCCTCCTCCCTGCTTTGGGCAAATCTTCCTCAGGGATCAGGCTGAAATGTTCAGTGGGGTCTGTCTGGTGGGAAGTGACTTCTCCTGCAGCTTAGAGACTCACAGAATGGGTTGGGTTGGGTTGGAAGGGGCCTTAAAGATCATCCAGCTCCAACCCCCCTGCCATGGGTTCCAACCTCCCACTGGAGCAGGTGGCTCAAGGCCTCATCCAGCCTGGCCCTGACCACCTCCACAACCTCCCTGGGCAACCTGTTGTTGGTGTGAACAACTGGAGGCCAGACACATGATGGAGAAACTCTTCCCATCCTCCCAGGTGGCTTTTGAAGGGGGCAGAACATAAGAGCACAGCTCAGAGGTGAAGCACTGCAGAGCTCTGCCTTTCCAAGCATCACCCCCTCACAGAATCACAGCAAGGGGGGTTGGGGGTTGGGGGTTGGAAGGGACCTCTGGAGATCACCATGGAACCACAGACCTGTTGTGGTTGGAAAAGACCTCTGGGATGACCCAAGCCAACCATGCTCTACCTGCCAAGCCTGGGGCTAAACCGTGGCCCTCTGCTCCACATCTCTGCAGCTTATAAACACCTGCAGGGAGAGGGATTCAGCCTCCTCCCTGGGCAGCCTGTGCTACCCAGTCCCAGAGCAAGGTCACCCACAGCAGCTTGCCCAGGATCACAGTGGCCAGGCAGGTTTGGAAGGTCTCCAGAGGAGGAGACTCCACAACCTCTCTGGGCAGCCTGCCCCAGGGCTCCAGCACCTTCAGAGTTTCTCTTCAAGCTCAAGTGGAAGCTCCTGGCTTCCAGGTGTCCCTTGTCCTGTCCCTGGGCACCACTGAGAAGAGCCCAGCCCTACCCTCACCACCTCCACCCTTCAGCTCCTGCTGAGCACTGATCAGAGCTCCTCTCAGGCTGCTCTCTTCCCTGAGCCTGGGAGAAGGCAGGTCCCAGAGCCTGGCTCCAGGGTCAGCTAAAATGAAGTCCTGTTTATCTAAGGCTCTGCCAAACAGCCTCTTCCCTCTGTCCTCACTGCCACGGTGCCTTCCCAACCCCATTCTTTTCCCTGGCAAAAGCAGGTCACCATCTGCTCTCCCTCCTGCCTCTGGCTGCATGACAGCTCCTGCCTCTGCAGGAGATAAAACAGCGACTGCAAAGCTCCTTGCCTGGCCCAGGCTGGGGACTACAAAGCTGCTCTCTCCAAGCCAGATGACCAGCAAGGACTCCAGGCACAGTTGGATGATGGCTGTCACAAGGAGGCCTGCAGGCTATGAAATAATGACCAGGAACTGTCTGCCACATTCATTGACCTGCCCCCAGGAGATTGACCATTTCCACCTCCGAGGCAGGAACTCTGCCTGCTCCACTGCCAGCTTCTCTTTTCCATCCTGAAGTCCACAGCCACCCTCTGCTCCCAGGTGGGTGGACACAAAGCACTCAAGCAAGCAGGTAACAGGCACAGGTGACCCCCCAGCTCTCTAAAGCTCTGCAGTGATCAGCTTCTGGAGGAGATTTTCACATGCAGGAAGCTTGCTCAAGCAAAAAGCCCTCAGAAGAACACCTTCCCTCCCAGGGAGCCTCCTGCCTCAGCCCTGCTGCCCTCCCTGCCCTACACACAGTGTCCCAGGGCAGCCTGTCCTCACAGCAGAGGTTCTCCAGCCCTCTGCTCAGCTTTGTGGCCCTCCTCTGGACCCACTCCAGCAGCTCCACGCCTGCCTCGTGTCCACCCTCTTCCTCCCCTGGGCTAACCCGAGCCACCGCCAGCTGCAGCAAGCCCTGGCAGGGATGAAGCTGTAGACAAACTCCATGCTGCCAAGCTCAGCCTTCATCCCCCTGAAGCCCATTTAATGCTGCCACACTTCAGGCAGCAGCTCAGCTCAGGGTGACACTTTGCATCCATCCCAGCAGCCCAGGCTGTCAGGCTGGTTGCCGAGGCAACGGAGTGTTTGGAGGAAGGAAGGGTTTATTATCAGTTTCTCTATTGAATAAAGCCTCAGATGAGATTTTGTTTTCTCCTTGCTGATGCAAAATGTCACAGGTTTGGTTGTGACCCTGCTGCAGCTCCCTCTGTGCTCACAGATGAGCCAGGCCAGCCCTCACAGCACGCTTCCCCCCGCTGCCGAGGGAGTCCTGCACACACTCGCTGCCTGGGTCCCCAGCAACAGCTCACACAGAGCAGCACAGACTCACAGGCTGGGCTGAGAGGGACCTCAAAGACCAGCCAGTGCCAACCCCCTGCCATGGGCAGGCACACCTCCTGCCAGCCCAGCTTGCTCAAGGCCCCATCCAACCTGGCTTTCAACACTGACAGCCTTGGAGCCTCCACAGCTTCCCTGAGCAACCTGCTCCAGAGCCTCAGCACCCTCATGAGGAAGAATTTCTTCCCAATGTCTCATCTCAAGCCAGCTTCTTCCAGGCTGAAGCCCTCACCCTCATCCTCTCACTCCATGCCTTTGTAAAAAATCTCTTCCCAGCTCTTCTGGAGCCCTCTTCAAATCCTGGAAGGCTTCTCTAAGGTCTCCCTGCAGCCTTCTCCTCTCCAGGCTGCACAACCCCAACTCTCCCAGCCCGGCCTCACAGCAGAGGGCTTCCAGCCCCTCCCAGCATTGCTGTGGCCTCCTCTGGCCCCACTCCAGCAGGTCCCTGTCTGTGCTGAGCGCTGCAGAGCTGCCCCAGCCCTGCAGGGGAGGTCTCAGCAGAGCAGAGCAGAGCAGAGGGGCAGAATCCCTTCCCTCCACCTGCTGCCCACACTGCTGGGGATCAGCCCCGGAGCTGCTCGGTTTCTGGGCTGGCAGCACCGTGGGACAAAGCTCTTCAGAACACTTCCCAAGCACTCACAAACCACACTAACTGCTGCCAATTAAACAGCAATTTACTGACTGCAAGGAAGAAACTTTCCTCCAGACCGAGGGCTCCCTCAGAGTCCTCCTGCCCGGCGCAGAGCACTTGCTGCAGAGCTTTCTCCATGTGCTCTGCAGACCCAGAGCAGTCCTCCAGCGCCCCGCGAACTCAGCCCTGGGGCTGAGCAGCAGAAATGAGAGCAGCAGAAATGCAGAGCAGCAGGTTCCTGAGCCAGTGTGAGGAATGGGGGAGAGCTGGGGAGCAAATGGCTACACAAATGGCAGATTGACTTTCTCTCTCTCTTCTTCCTTTCTTCCTTTTTCTTCCTTTCTTTCTTTTTCTTCCTTTCTTTCTTCCTTCCTTTCTTCCTTTCTTTCTTCCTTCCTTTCTTTCTTCCTTTCTTTCTTCCTTCCTTCCCTTCCTTTCTCTCCTCCCTTCCTTCCCTTCCTTTCTCTCCTCCCTTCCTTCCCTTCCTTTCTCTCCTCCCTTCCTTCCCTTCCTTTCTCTCCTCCCTTCCTTCCCTTCCTTTCTCTCCTCCCTTCCTTCCCTTCCTTTCTCTCCTCCCTTCCTTCCCTTCCCTTCTCTCCCCCTTCCCTTCCCTTCCCTCCTCTCCCCCTTCCCTTCCCTTCCCTCCTCTCCCCCTTCCCTTCCCTTCCCTTCCCTTCCCTTCCCTTCCCTTCCCTTCCCTTCCCTTCCCTTCCCTTCCCTTCCCTTCCCTTCCCTTCCCTTCCCTTCCCTTCCCTTCCCTTCCCTTCCCTTCTTCCCCCTCCCCCCCCCCCAAAGCTCTCTGTGTTGTGGTGCTAAGGAGCCTTCCCCCACAGGCCAGCTCCACTCTTTTCCCTCACATCCCAAGCTCTTCCCAGAGTGTTCCCATCAGGCTCCCCAGGCTGATGCAGGCTCCAGCCTGGGCTCTCCACTCCAATGCTGTGACTCAAGGAATGCTCCAGTGTTTTTTTCACAGCTCTTTTAAAAATCACTTGGGAAGTGGGAACAGAGAGGAAGCAGCTTGCTGCAGCATGGCTCAGGAACAGGGAGGAGTTGGGCTCCTCTCTCCCACCCCCCTGGATAGGAGATTCCCAGAAGCAGGCATTAACCTGAAAAGGCCATTCCCCTGCAGCCCTCTGAACTGCCTTGGCAAAGAGCCCTTCCTGCAAAAGGCTTGGAGAGCATCACCAGATCCTCAGGTTTCATCCCCATGGAGCCTGCAAACAACATAGAATGGGATGGAGTGGAATGGAGTGGGGTAGAGTGGGATGGGGGAGATTGGGGTGGGATAGATTGGGATGGGATAGAATGGGATGGGGCAGATTGGGATGGGGCAGAATGCAGTGGGATAGATTGGGATGCTTTAGGTTGGAAAGGACCTTTATAGCTCCTCCAGTCCAATCCCCCAGCAGTCAGCAGGGACATCTGCAACTGGAGCAGGTTGCTCAGAGCCCCAAACAACCTGAGCTGAGCTCCCCAGCAAGGGGACAGGCAGCAGAGTGGGGAAGAAGCAGCAGCTCCTCAAGCTGGGGCACATCACCTGCTCTCCAGCCCTGCTCTGCCAGCCCAGGCACACGCAGATCCATTTGGCAAGGGGCAGGAGAGCTGCTCCACCAGCACACAGCGAGGCAAGCTGGCTCCCATCAGCCACTGCCATCCCCTCCCATCCCCTGGGATGGCTCAGTCCCTGTTGGGATGAATCCCAGGGTGCTGCACCTCAGGGATCTGCTCTCCTGGGCCAGGCAAGGGCAGGTGCTCTACCAGATGGCAACAGCTCAGCTGAGCATTAAAGATGTGTCAGCATCCAAACCAGGGGAGTCTGAGCCCACAAGCCTCACCATTTGACAGACATCATTTTGGACCACAACCAAGAAGGGAAGTTACTTAAGGACATGCTCTTTCTGGCCAGGAACCCACCCAGGCTGGGCTTTACCTCCCCCCTGCCTCCACCTCACCGCTCTCCGATGGCGAAAGACATCCGAGGGGCACCCAGAGCCCTCAGGGGCCTGGACCTGTCATGCTCAGCCAGGTGACAAATCTGTCCTGCTGCTCTCTGGGACTGCACTCAGCTAGTGCCAGGCAGACAGCAGATGGGGGAGTCAGGCTGCAGCTGAAGCAGGAGTAGCAGCCCCGAGGATGGTGAGCAGAGGATGGAGCTGCCCTGCCCGGCTCAGCGGGGCCAGGACGGCCCCCGGCCCGCAGGGACTGCAGCTCCAACCACACTCTGAGTCCCAGGGCAGCAAAGGCAGCCAAGTGAAGACACCTCTTCAGCTGTGACACCTCTCCTGGGGCTCATAAGGGGAGCTTTACAAAGATCAAGCCATGAAGGAGTCAGCAGCTCAGTGCAATGAGAAGATTGCTTCCCAAATCTCTCCTCTAGCAGCAAGGAGCTTTGGCTCTAGGGTCAGCCCAGGACCATCCCAGCACCACAGGAGTCAGCTGCTGCCAGCTTAACAAGGAAAGCTTCATTTTGTTCCCATTTTGCAAGCTTCTGCAAGGGGGATTCTGCAGCTGAGGGTCCCACTGCCTCCACTGCTAGGAAATGCCTCCTCCCCAGGACTCTTCCTCCCCTACCAAAGAGCCTGGCCACACACAGCCTGGCACCAGCAGAGCATCTCTGCAGGAGAGAGAAGGCTCCAGGGAGACCTGAGAGCAGCCTTCCAGTACCTGAAGGGGGGTACAGGAGGGGCTTTTGAGCTGGAAGAGGGGAGATTGAGGCTGGAGATTAGGAAGCAATTCTCTCCAGGGAGGCTGGGGAGAGCCTGGCACAGGCTGCCCAGGGAGGCTGTGGCTGCCTCCTCCCTGGAGGTGTTCAAGGCCAGGCTGGATGAGGGCTGGTGGGAGGGGTCCCTGGAACTGGATGATCTTTAAGGCCCTTCTAACACAAACCACTCCATGCCTCTGTGATCTCACCCTGCCATGCTTTGAGTCCCCACATGCAGCAGGTTGATGACCCCAGCACACCAGCAGCAGCAGCAGCAGCAGGAGGAGGCTCTCTCCTCACTGCAGAGAGCCAGGAGCCAGAGCCCCTCCTGAGTGTCAGCTGTGTGTAGCCCAAGGGCTGGACTCTCTCCCTGTGTTTAGTGCAGATTTAGAAGGTCTCTGTCCCCAGGCTCACAGAGGGTTTGCCCTTGAAGCATCCTTGTGAAGGGAACAAGAATCATGCCTGAATTCTGCCAAGGCATCCATCTCAAATCCCTTCTTTGTCTCACAGCAAATGCAAACCAGGCATTAAATCAACAGCCCTGGGGTTTTATGACCCTTTTCTCACCAGAGGCAGGGCTGGACTCCAGGAGAGCAGGAGACATCCCCCAGCTCTTAGCTCCCACAGCCAACCCTCCTCCCTGCTCTGCAAACAGGGGGAGGCCTGAGCTGGTGCTGCATGCACCATGATGGAGCATGGAGGTTGGACACACAAAGATGGGCAGAGGGCTGGAGCACCTCTCCTGCAAGGACAGGCTGAGGGAGCTGGGGTGGTTCAGCCTGGAGAAGAGAAGGCTCCAGGGAGACCTTAGAGCTGCATGTCAGTATCTGAAGGTGACCTGGAGGAAGGCTGGGGAGGGACTGTGCAGCAGGGCCTGTGGGAATAGGATGAGAGGCAGTGGTTTGAAACTGGAGCAGGGGAGAGTTAGGTTGGACACCAGGAGGAAGCTCTGCACAGTGAGGGTGGGGAGACACTGGAACAGGCTGCCCAGAGAGGTGGCTGAGGCCTCATCCCTGCAGACATCCCAGGTCAGGCTTGCTGGGACCCTGATCTGGGTAGAGATCTCCCTGCTGGCTGCAGGGGGTTGGACAAGATGCCCTCTGAGGGTCCCTTCCAACCTGCTGCACTCTGTGGTGGGAAGGAGGTGATGGGGCAGGGCTCAGAAGGCAGCACTGCAGAGCTGGGTGCAGGAACATGCCCTGCCAGCCTCCAGCTGGGCAAATCATTTCATGAGGCTGCAAATGTATTTCTCCCACCCCTCATGGGAGGTCCTGGGAAGGCAGAGATTTAACACTGCTCCATTTCTACCATGTATTGATCAGGTATTGGTGTTCTGGAGCAGCAGACAGCTCTCATCAATTAGAAAGAAACTCCCTGCTGCATTAAGCCCTGCAGACAGCAGTCAGAAGCCCTCAAAGGCTGCCTCAAAGAGCAATCACTCTCTGTATTATTGCATTTTCAATAGGAGACTGATCTCTGAGAGGTTGCATTTATTCCCATCATCAAAAAATTGCTACCTGGATGAAACAACAGCCCTGGCAGTCAGCCAGCAAGGGCAGCGTGGGGAGAGCTGCAAATGACCCCAGCAAAATGGAACAGAGCAGCAGGGAGAGCCTTGGGGTGCCACAAGGACTCTTTACACAGGAGGGGAGAGGCTCCTCTGCAGGGAGCTGCCAGACTCTAAAGTGACAAAGCACAGGATAAACCCAGCCCCAGCCAGCTGATAATTGCTGAAGAGAACACAAAGGACTGAAGGAAGCTCTCACACCCTGGGCTGCTTCTCAGGTGTGCTGGGATGGCCAACGAGGCCACAAGACTGTGAGCAGCAGGAGCGGGGCAGGGATTGTCCCCCCCTGAACTCAGCACTGCTGAGCCCACACCTTGAGTCCTGGGTTCAGTTCTGGGCCCCTCACTCCAAGGAGGACATTGAGGAGCTGGAGAGGGTCCAGAGAAGGGCAGCACAGCTGGGGAAGGGTCTGGAGAGCAGGGCTGGGGAGGAGCAGCTGAGGGAGCCAGGGGGGTGCAGCCTGGAGCAAAGGAGGCTGAGGGGAAACCTCCTGGCTCCCTACAGCTCCCTGAGAGGAGGCTGGAGCCAGGTGGGGGCTGGGCTCTGCTCCCAAGGAACAAGTGACAGGATGAGAGGAAATGGCCTCAGGTTGCAGCAGGGGAGGGTTAGGTTGGGCATTAGAATAAAATTCTTCCCTGGAAGGCTTCTCAAAGCCTGGCCCAGGCTGCCCAGGGGGGAGGCTGAATCCCCACTGAGGGCCATGGCTTAGCCCCAGCCTTGGCAGAGTTGGAGAATGTCAGACTGGCTGAGCTTAAAGGTCTTTGCCAACCAAAACAATTCTGTGACCAGCTCCAGGCAGAGACCATCCTCCACCAAACCCACTCCCATCTCACTCACACCAGTTCAGACCTGGGGGGCTGCTGGGTCCCATCACAGTGCTCAGGCAGTGGAAATACAGAGATTTATGATCCAAGGCCTCCATCTGCCTGGGCTGATGATTTCCCCATCACCTGGGGGTTTGCAGGCTTCCTGCAAGGAGCAAAAGTGGCAAAGAAGAAAGTCTGGGGAAAGGAGGGGTGTGAAGAAGAGGAGGAGGCTGCCATTCATAGAACATTTAGGGTGGAAAAGAAACCAAACCTTGCAGATCAGGTCCAACCATTAAGCCAGCACTACCAAACCCACTGCTGAACCATGGCCCTCAGCACAGTGGCTGAGAGAGAAGTGTCCTGAGACACAGGGCAAGAAACCCCAGAGTCTGGGAAGTGCTAAAGGCAGCAATTCATCCCCAAAAGGGACAGCTGCAGACCCCACAGCCCAGCTCAGGTTGTCAGTGGGAAAGCAGGAAAACAAAAGTGAGGTCTGGCTGGGTGAGAGGAGAAGGTGCAGCCAGGCAGAGCTGCTGGAGGAAGGCTGAGCTGCTCCTCTCTCTGTCTCACAGCTCGCTGTTACCACCTTGCTGCCAGCACAGACCACAGCTCCACCGACTGCAGAGGTGGTGTGGATGCTCCTCAGATGAGCCAGGCTGGCACCAGCCCTGCCCCACAGCTCACTGCACTGTGCTCAGCAGCTGCAAGAGACCTGGGCACTATCCCCTCCATCAGTCAGGGACACCCTGCTGCCCTGTGGCACTGCCCAGATCCTCTCTCTGACCTGCATCACTCCCACTTGGCTTCAAGTTTGGGAACTGGACCCAAGCTGAGGCCATCAAGGCAAGAGCAGAGGACAGAGCAGCTCATGGCTTGCTGTGCTCCAGAGGGAAGGAATCTCTCCATGCTGGCACACAAAGCCCTTTCCAGAGCTGAAAGAGCTGAGCTGGAAGGAGCAGGGCTCCAAGCAGGCAGGGCTGAAATCTGCTGGAGTGCTTTCTGATGCCTTCCCTGATCTCCTGAGGCAGGGAGCATGCACCAGCATCACAGAGACACTGAAACTAATCTGCTGGTTGCTGTCTAGCTAAGAGGCATCTCCTTCATGCTCCAGCAAGTGCTTCCTGGAAGCAATTCACTGCTCAGGCCATGAGACAAGGGAACATGGTTTTCCTCCCCCCCCAGACAAGGAGTTCCAGTCCAACTGATCTAAAGGTAGAAGCAGCTTCCCTAGTACCCCAGAGAGGCCAGGACTGTGGGGGTGCTCAGCCTGGAGAAGAGAGTCACAGAACCAGAGAGTCATAGAACCATAGGATGTTAGGGGTTGGAAGAGACCTCTGGAGATCATCCAGTCCAAGCCCCCCCTGCCAAAGCAGGGCAGGCCACACAAGAGCACATCCAGGCGGGGTTTGACACTCTGCAGAGCAGGAGACTCCACAAGCTCTCTGGGTAGACTTCCCTGCAGCCTCTCAATACTTGAAGGGGGCCCACAGGAAAGGTGAGGAAGGACTCTGCCCCAGGCAGTGAAGTGCTAGGACAAGGAGGGGTCCAGTTTTAAACTGAAAGAGGTTAGATTTAGATTTGCTGCTAGGAAGAAACTCTTGACAGTGAGAGAAGTGAGACACTGGAGGTGGTGGATTTCCCCTCCCTGGAGGTGTTCAAGGCCAGGTTGGATGAGGCTTTGAGCAGCCTGCTCTAGTGGGAGGGGGGTTGGAACTGGAGGAGCTTTAAGGTCCCTTCTAACCCAAGCCATCCTATGGCTATGAATTGCCAGGAGCCCCTCTGAGGGGCTCAGGGCTACCTTTCTCTAGCCTCCCTGATTCTGGTCCAAGGAGGCACTGCCAGAGGGCAAAGCTGGCTCAGGACTCGCTGAGTGAGCAGAGCCCTGGCTGGGTGCAAGGACAAGTGCCAGGGGTGCTGCAGGATGCCCATGCTGAAGGCCAGGCTCCATTTGTGTGCCACAGGCTCCTCTCCTCTGCCTGTTAGTCCCCCTCAGGAGCTGAGGCTGGGGCTGAAGGCTCAGCACTGGCTCTGCTCAGCAGAAATGCTCTTTCTGTTCGAGCTGCTGCAGTGACAGCCTCCTGCTGAGGAGGGCCTCTGCCACAGCAGGGGTTTGTCTGGCTGCGGAGGGCAGGGTCTGAGGGAGCTTCAGCAGCAGGGAGGCGCAGGAGCATCCTCCCCAGAGGACGTGGCACTGCTCTGCAGCCTGGAAAGCCCAGGGGCTCCGAGGCAGCTGGGCAGCAGGCTGGGATCAGGAGGCTGACAGCTGGCCACATCCCCACAGGCTGCTGCAGCAGAGCAGGGCTGGTAGCACTTTCTTGTCACTGAAGGGTGACAAAATTGCTGTCTAAACCTCTCTGTGTCTGAGCTGATCTGATTTTGAGATTTCTTTTTCCTTTGCTGTTGAAACCCTGCTGCAATCCTCTGCTGCACAGGACTGGCAATTTCCTCTTCAATCCCTGAGCAATCCCTGCAGCACAGAGCACAGCACATTTCCCTAATTCACATTACCAGCCCCATTTGCCTCGACAAGGGCAGGGGAGGGACCACCTGAGACTCAAAGGGAAGCTGCTGCCCTTTGGGTTCTCCCCTCTCCCAGGCTGTCCCCAACGGCTCTGCTTTTAGCCCTCTGCCCTCCCAGAGCTGTCCCAGAGCTCTTCAATCCACTGCCCAGCAAATGAATGGTACAGGCAGCAGCCTCTCTCCAAGAGCAGCAGAACCTCTTCCCTCTCCTAGGCTGTTAGACGCCATGGATAATTGATACACGACTCCAGCAGACAAAGAAATCAACCATCCTGCCTTCTGGAGGCCTCTTTCCTGCCTCCAACTCTCAGAGCTGGGCAGCCTTTGACCTTGAGCCCTTGCATTAATGCCTGCACACAGCCAGAGCAGGGCTATCACACACGCACTCAGCTCATCCCCCTGGGGTTTCATTTTCTCCTGCCCCTGAATAATGGCAGCTTTGTCCTTTAGGAAAGGCAGGAGCAGGCAGTTTATTGCAGGCCCAGCTTGCTCCCAAAGATAAACCCAGTGAAAAATGTCACCTGCTGATGTGATCCAGCCCCAAGTGCCACTTCAGCAGCTGCTCCATCCCAAACAGCCACTATCAGCAAACAGGTGGGAGAATGGCACTGGGTACAGCACACACACACAGCACAAATCCATAAACATGAGAGCTGGGGGGGTGGGGAGGAGGGGGGGAAGATGGCATTTCAGCTCCCAGCCCTGCAGGCCTGGCTCAGAGAGCTGCTTTGTTTCAGAGTGACAACAGCCCAGATTCACAGCAGGGCTCTGGCATTGCCCTGCTGGCATCCAAGGGCATAACTGCCAGCAGCTGGGGCCCTGCAGACCACCCAGCGCAGGGGGAGTGAAGCTGGAGCCTCAGCAGGGATGGGGCTGGGGAGGGAAGCAGCCTGGCACCACAGAGACTTGGTGGTGTGGTGCCAGGACCACAGAGATTCATGGAATGGGTTGGAAGGGACCTCCAAGACCTTGGACTTCAGAGACTCTGACTCAATCCTGAAGGGACCTAGCAGGCCATGCTCTTCATGGCTCTACCTGAGCATCACTTCAGGCTCTCCAAGGGCTTTGTAGACATCACTGCCTTGACAGTCCTGTGCTAAATGTTTTTGCCAGCCCCCAAACCTTTGGTGTGGAACTAAACTTTATGGCCTTCCCTTGTTCACAGAACCACAGAATGGGTTGGGTTGGGAGAGACCTTGAAGACCATCCAGTCCCAACCCCCTGCCATGGGCAGGGACACCTCCCACTAGCCCAGGTTGCTCAAGGCCTCATCCAGCCTGGTCTCAAACACTTGCAGGAAGACAGCAGCTTGTTCATGACTCCTGGGTGAAGCAGGAGTGATGCTGCAGGAGCAAAGCTGAGGAGCAAAGCTTGGGGGGGGGGGGATGGAAGGAGTCTGAGCAGCAGGAGCAGGAGGAGCATCCCAGGCCCTAGCAGCTCCCCCCCACCCCCCAGCCCTCCTGGGGTGTTTAAATTTCCTGTCACCATTAAGGAGAAAGACACAAATGTCAAATGCAAGACACCAGTAATGGATTTAACAGAGGCTGGAGAGGAGTTAACTGAGGCCCAGAGCATTTGTCTTGCTTTAAGTAATTACCCTTGCAGGGGAAGAAGATTGACACCCAAGCCCAGCCTGCTGGCGTTTTGGTCACCTCCCTCCTGACCCCCTTTTGCTTCCCCCCCCCCCTTTTCCTACTTAAAAGAAACCACCCCAAAGTCTCTCTGGCTAGCTTTACAGCAAAGGCAGGCAGAGCTGGCTCATTAAGGGAGGCTGAGAGAAGAAGCAGGGGCAGGTTGGGCTGGAGCCCACATGGTAATCACAACACCGCTTTGTAGTTCAGCACCGAATTCCTGCTGGCTCAATTACGTTTGTGGAGCCTACCCTGTGCTGCAGCTCTGCTGTGGGGAGACTTTTCTTTGTGCCTTATTGGCTGCACACAGTGCTACTGCCACAGCAGTTTCCTTGACAACATTTCTCTTTCTTCCTTTTTGGTGGTGGTTTTTCCTCCCCCCCCTCCCCCCCATCCTCCAATCTTAATCTTCTCTCTTTTTTTTTCCCCCTCTTGCCCCACTCCAGAGCTGCAAGATCAGGGCTTGACTTTGAATCCCAGCTCCAAGAGATATCACAACTCATAGCACAGCTGAGTGTTCCAGCCAAAAGCAACACCCCCAAAAAGCCTCTCCCACAAACCAAAGGCCTTTTGTGTGTGTGTCCCCCCCCCCCCCAGTTTGCAGCGTGCCCAGCAGTGGAGGAGCTGAAGGAACAGTTGGGAAGATAATGATTATCATTAAGTTGTGCAACACACACCTCTTCCTCCACATCTTTGTGTGTGTGTGTTTTTAATGCCTCCCAGTCTGACAACATTTTGCTCCCCTTCATCTTGCTTTTGGTGACTAAGGAAGAGAAAAGGCAAGAAATCTCTGGCTTACACCCACCCCACCACGAGCTGCCCTGCCCTGGGTGCTCTGCAGCACAGTACACTCCAGCTGACTCCTCCAACCCTCAACCAACCCCTCCAACCCCCAGCCAACCCTTCCAACCCCTCCAACACTCAACTAACCCCTCCAGCCCCCAGTCATCCTGTCTGACACTCAGACAACCCCTCCAACCCCCAGCCAGCTCCTTCAACCCCCAGCCAACCCTTCCAACCCCTCCAACACTCAACTAACCCCTCCAAGCCCCAGTCATCCTGTCTGACGCTCAGACAACCCCTCCAACCCCCAGCCAGCCCCTCCAACCCCCAGCCAGCCTCTCCAACCCCCAGCCAGCCCTTCCAACCCCTCCAACACTCGACTAACCCCTCCAACCCCCAGCCAGCCCTTCCAATCCTCAGACAACCCCTCCAACCCCCAGGCAACCCCTCCAACACTCTACCAACTCCTCCAAGCCCCAGCCAGCCCTTCCAAACCCCCAGCCAGCCCCTCCAGCCCCCAGTCATCCTGTCTGACGCTCAGACAACCCCTCCAGCCCCCAGCCAGCCCCTTCAACCCCCAGCCAACCCTTCCAACCCCTCCAACACTCAACTAACCCCTCCAACCCCCAGCCAGCCCCTCCAGCCCCCAGTCATCCTGTTTGACGCTCAGACAACCCCTCCAGCCCCCAGCCACCCCCTCCAACACTCTACCAACCCCTCTAAGCCCCAGCCAGCCCTTCCAAGCCCCAGCCAGCCCCTCCAGCCCCCAGTCATCCCGTCTGACGCTCAGACAACCCCTCCAAGCCCCAGCCACCCCCTCCAACTCCCTAGCCAGCCCCTCCACGTCCAGGGTGTCCATCAAATCTGTGCTTTATCTCCCCTGTGCCTGATCAGACGGCAGGAAAGCCTCGGACTCGCTGGCTGCCCCCGAGCAAGAGTGACAAAAAAGAGCACATCTCATTATTATTAGGACTAGCCAAAGATCTTCCAGCAAAACAGATGCTCCCCTCCCTGCCAGAGACGGAAATGATGGGACTGAAGGGGCTCTGGAGCGTTCTGTGGGAGCAGATCAATCCCGTCACAGCTCCCAGCAGAGCAGGAGGCTCTGCCTGCGCTCCAGCACTTCAAGCTCGCCGGCAGCAGGGCTGAGCAGCAGCTCAGGGATTAGATGTCAACAAGCTGCTGCTATTTTAACATTTCCCCCTGCCTGCCTTCCCCCCAGCCCCCCTCGCTGCCTTCCCCCCAGCCCCCCTCGCTGCCTTCCCCCCCAGCCCCCCTCGCTGCCAGCCTCAGGGGGTTCTGCTGCCCTTTTTTTTTTTTCCCCTCCGGGAAAATTTCTTCTTTCAGTCCCAAAGCCATCTGTGTTCCGTGCCAGAACATCCCCTTCCCTTCCAGAGAGACTGGAACTCGAGGCGGCAGTGAGGCAGAGCGCAGCAGCCGAGCCAGCCCCGCGCAGGCTGCGGCCGAGCCGAGGGCAGCCCCGAAGCCCCGAGTCCGCTCAGCCGGCATGAGCAGCTCAGCAGGGCCGGCTCATGAGCCCCCGGCCCTCCGGGGAACGACAAGGACAGCAGAAACCAACCCCCTCGGAAACAAGACAGTAGGCCGGGAAGGTCACAAGCCCCGCACCGCATGGGCCGTGCCAAGGGCGACCGCAGGGCTCGCCGAGGATCCTTGCAGCCGAGCCAGGGCTTCACACCGCGCTCCAGCAGCCCCAGCCCTCCCCTCCCGCCCGAGCAGGAGGCCTTTCACAACAGCCTATCCTCCGGCTAGCTGCCTGCACATCCCCTCAGGGTGCTTGTCAGGGGGAGAATCGTTTCGCTGAAGGATTCCACTCCTTCCATTCAGCCTCCTTGCCCAGCAAACTGCCTTCAGCAGCCACATCCTGGGAGCAGCTCTGCTTCCCTCTCTTGACTTTGTGCAGCCCAGGAGGACTCAGGACTCAGTGCTTTTGGACTCCCTTTGCTGAACAGAGAAGAAGTGAGTCCTTACCTGGTTCTTTTCCCCTCCTTGAGCTTCTCCAATCTATCCAGGCTTGGATCAGGGATTTTCCTTTGGTCTTGCCTCCCAGCGTCCCTTGTCTGTCTCCAGCTACAGAGTTCAGCCCTGCAAGAAAGGGCACAAAGCCACCTCAAATTCTAGCTCCCCTGCCAGTATCACTGCAGCCACTGCCAGAGCACAGCAGCTTCTCCAGCAGCCTCCAAACCTCGCCCAGAGCTGCTGCTTCCAGCTGCTCACCAGCCACACCACTACCCCCACAAAGCCCTCAGTTCCCTGGTACCAAGCACATCCCTGAGGATCTGCCCAGAGGAAGAGAAGTGGAGTTGCTGTCCTGTGTGCAGCTGCACCAGCTTTGTCAGACAGCCCATAGCCTCAGCAGCCAGCCAGCCCAGCTCACTTCTTGGTCTTGTCCCACCCAGCAGCAGTAGCAGGATCTAGACTAAATCTATGGCATGAGAAACAGTTTAGACTTCACCTCATTCACTGCTTGCTGGTGGGGATTTAAGTTCTGGGGAAACAAGCAGCCAGGAAGGCAGAATTAGACTGGAGATGAGGAAGAAATTCTTGACAGTGAGGGTGAGGAAACATTAGAGCAGGTTGCCCAGGGAGGCTATGGATGCTTCCTCCCTGGAGGTGTCCAAGGCCAGGCTGGATGAGGCCTTGAGCAACCTGGGCTGGTGGGAGGTGTCCCTGCCCATGGCAGGGGGTTGGGACTGGATGATCTTTAAGGTCTCTTCCAACCCAACCCATTCTGTGAACAAGGGAAGGCCATAAAGTTTAGCTCCACACCAAAGGTTTGGGGGCTGGCAAAAACATTTAGCACAGGACTGTCAAGGCAGTGATGTCTACAAAGCCCTTGGAGAGCCTAAGGTGATGTTCAGATAGAGCCATGAAGAGCATGGCCTGCTAGGTCCCTTCAGGATTGAGTCAGATGCAAACCCAGTTCTCAGGTGGGTTTCTCAACAGCTCCACTTTCATCCAGGAGCTGAGGGCCTACCCAATGTCCCAACTTCATACCTCTAGGAATCCAGCCAAGCCAGTCTCCAGGGCACACTGACCAGCAGGCTAGGCCAGATACCAGAGCCCAGAAACAGAGAGGTTGTGGAGCCTCCTCTAGACATCTTCAAAACCCACCTGGATGCATTCCTGTGTCACCTGCCTGAGGTGATCCTGCTTGGGGTCGACGATCTCTGGAGGTCCCTTCCAAGCCCTGCCATGCTGTGATTCCGTGATGCAGAGCTCAGCAGCAAACCCCTGCGTGCTCCAAGCACCTCCAAGTCTTTGTTTGGGGCATCACAAAGCAGGGCCAAGGCTCTGGAACTTTGTTGTCTGGAGGGGTGACACTACACAAAGCCAGGTTTGAGAGAGCTTGAGGGAAAAGGTTAAAGATTCTCTTTACTGACCAAAGGATTTCCCTTCTCTCCCAAGAGACCAGTACTTAAAATCCTCTCTAGAAGTGACCTTCATGGTCTTTCTTTCCCAACCTTAATGATCTGCAAGGGTGAAGAGTTAAACCATTTCTCATTTGCTAGCTAAAAGGACACCCCAGCAGCACCTGCAGTTTCTTTGCTCATGCAGAGTCACTCCACCCTGCTGCTGCTTTTTCATCCAATATCTGAAGGGAGCCTCCAGGAAGGCTGCAGAGGGACTGCTGAGGGTGTCTGGAGACAGGCCAAGGGGGAATGGTTTGAAGCTGAGGGAGAGCAGGGTCAGACTGGAGGTGAGGAAGAAGTTCTTCAGCAGGAGGGTGGTGAGACTCTGGCACAGGCTGCCCAGGGAGGCTGTGGCTGCCTCCTCCCTGGGGGGGTTGAAGGTCAGGCTGGGTGAGGCCTTGAGCAGCTGAGTCTGGCTGAGAGGCAGCCCTGGCCACGGTGGGGAGGTTGAGGCAGATGATCTCTGAGGTCCCTTCCAACCTGAGCTATTCTGTGACTCTTCAGTGCTCCCAAAGCAGCGTTCTAGGTGCCAGAAACACAGGTGGGCTTGTCATCTCCAGTGCCAGCACCTGCAGATCCCTAGAGGTTAGGGAAAGCATTGAGCAAGAGGAACAAGCAGCTCAGCTCACACAGGCACAGCTGAGCTCCACTTCAGCACAGGATATTTTTATCCCCAGTGGCCTTTAACGAGAGAGATTTCACTGCTGTGCATGGCAACCAAAAAGGTAGCAGCAACTCTCAAAACCAACCCAACCCAAACCAGTCTGTGGTTAACAAGGAGAGAGGGGGGGAAAAAGCACAAACACACACAAAAAAACACCAAACCCCAAGAGCCTGAACTCCACCACCACAAAAAGGAGATGGAACTTCACAGCTCCTGCTGCCAGCCTCCCAGTCAGAGTGGTTTTATTATCTCCTTGCCAACAGGGACTGAAAGTTTGCCCTAGTGAAACTAGTGGGGGAAAAAAAACCACCCTGCTAGATACTAGAAACAGGACACCCATTTGCCAGGGCCATGCTTCCCCTGATGGCAGCAAAGCCAAGCTGATTGCATTGTTATCTGTGGAGCCCAGAAAACAGCACCTTGGTGCTCTCTGAAATGCAGCACAGGGCTCCAGGCAGCAACATTCCACTGCCAGGGAAAGGGAACTGATTGGGATCCAGCAGCTCTGCTCATTGTTACCCCAAACAATGACCCCCTTCAGGCTCTGCCAGGGCCACGGTGTCTGCTCCTGTCCAGGGCACGGCAGAAAAGTTGTGCAACACAGCTTTGAGGGCTCTGGGGAAAGTTCAGAGTTGTTGTTTGGGTTGGGGGGAGGGAAGGGGGAGGGTGGTTAAAGGGAAGTTTCAGCCTGTCTGGAGAGGATGTTTTATGAGGAGAGGCTGAGGGAGCTGGGATTGGTTTAGCCTGAGGAAGAAGAGGCTGAGAGGAGACCTTCTGGCTCTCTACAGCTGCCTGAGAGGAGGTTGGAGTGAGGCTGGTGTTGGCCTCTTTTCCCAGGGAACTAAGGACAGGACAAGAGCAAATGGCCTCAAGTTGTACCAGGGGAGGCTCAGGTTGGGCATTAAGAAGAGTTTCTTTGCTCCAGGAGTGGTCAGGCACTGGAGGAGGCTGCCCAGGGAGGTGGGGGAGTCTCCATCCCTGGAGGGGTTCAAAAGACAAGCAGCTGTGGCACTTTGGGAATGTGGTCATGGAGGTGGCAGGTAGAAGGTTTGGACTTGATGATCTCAGAGGTCTCTTCCAACCTTTCTGATCTCTAAGTTCCCAGGTTGTTACAGAGGTAATGTGAAAGGCAGAGGACTGCTCCTGCCTGCAGCCCCATTCCTTCCTCTCCAAGCTGGACCAACCTTTCCCCCCCAGCACATCCAAGCCACACAGCACCCAAGGGTGATGAGTAACAGGAGAGGCATGCCCAGACCTGTCCCCAGGGCCTTTCCAAACCAGATTAAAGAGCATTTAACATTAATGAGCTGCAATAAATTCATCAAGAGCCAGAGGGAAGACATTTTACTGCAAGAACTTTATTGCACTACGTTCAAGTGCTGAACCAAGTATTGTGCCTACTGGACATGGGTCACAATCACACACACCCCTCCCTCCCCACCCCCAGATGGTGTCTAAGCTCTATGACACTCTGCACTTTTCACTAATTGTCCTCAATTAAGGCTGCAGAGTCATAGCATGTGGTCATTAGTACATTATAAATCAGAGGAAAACTGGGGGGGAGGGAGAAGGCAAAGTTATACAGAAGAGAATGTAAAACTTGGCTCCAGAAGGGCTCAGGGGCTTGGGGGTTGGGTTTAATCCAGCTCAATGCCTTTCCCCCCATCCCCCTACCCCAACTCCAGCCTCACTTCCATCATTTGTCAAACTGAAGTTCCATGTCACTAAAAACCCATCCACTTGGACTTGCAGAAGCAGTCAGAACAGCAGGCTGCTGGTTTGTGAGGGGAAGGCAGAGGCCACATTTAGGTCATTTCATTTCAGCAACACCCACCTTCCCCACGGAGTCAAACACGACCAGAGAGGTCACTGCCCTTGCACTGACACCACAAACACTTTGTGCATCTCCTTTACCTATTCAAGAAATCAGAAAGGTTACACATCTTAAAGGGAGGGAGGAAGGAACTCACTCATTACACCACCACAGCTGGAGCTGGGGTACAGACTGAGGCTTGGGCAGTGTTTTCCAGCCATGGACCTCAGCCAGGAACTGCTGGCACATCTGTGAGGTCAAGGGCTTGACAAGTACCATTCTCATTTTGCTTCAATTTCTAAACCACTTCCAGGAAGAGACCTGTGATGCATCACCTGCATCCAGAACACATCTAACAACTGAAGAGCAGGTCTAGAAGAGGAAGGGATCCTGTGAGGGCAGTTTGCATCACCTGCATTCAGAACACATCTAACAATTGAAGAGCAGGTCTAGAAGAGGAAGGGATCCTGTGAGGGCAGTTTGCATCACCTGCATTCAGAACACATCTAACAATTGAAGAGCAGGTCTAGAAGAGGAAGGGATCCTGTGAGGGCAGTTTGCATCACCTGCATCCAGAACACATCTAACAACTGAAGAGCAGGTCTAGAAGAGGAAGGGATCCTGTGAGGGCAGTTTGCATTGCCAGCAGCTGAGGTGTGGCTGAAAGATGGGTACCAGGCTACACCTACTCCAGGCACAGACCAAGGAAAGCCTTTGGTGCTCCAGCAGCATACAAAAGAATCACAGGAGAGTATGACCTTAAACCTGTATTCAAAGCCTTCAACAGCTGCATATTAGACACCAGGTCAAGTTGAAGCTTATGAGGTCATCACTGGGGTTAAGGTAATGTGTTTGGTAGAGGCAGCCTGGCTGAAACTGCTTATTAGAGGCCATTAAGTGACCTGTCTGGATTAATCCCCAGCCAACACCAAGGGCCCTGCAAAGGGACCGTGGTGCCCAGTCCACACTCCAAAGCCCTGCCTCTTTCTGAGTGGCCAGCAGTGACTGCAGGAGAGGCATGTTGGTGTGGAACTAGAGATCCTCCCTCCAAGGGGCCTCATGAAAGTACCAAGGCAATCAGTGGTTAAACAACTGGACACAAGGGCTAGCCTGGGAGAACTCTCCCAGCAGGCATCTCTTCAGGGACCACCTTCCTCTGTGCCCCCATTTGCACCTCAGATCTGTTTCAGGTGATACCCTCCCCTCCCCCCCCCAAGTGTTTACTCTGTTCAACAAGGCAGAGGATCTGGACAGCAGCAAATTTGGTCTTCCTCATGACAGGCAAATGAAACCCTTGTCTGCATTGCCCCTTGCTCACCTAGGACAACTTTGCACACCCCTCTGCTGCTGGGATGGGTTCTTCTAACCACAGAAAAGACAAAAATTCACCTTTCAGCCCAGTTCTTTGGAAAAACAAGACACAGGCACACATAAAATCACACACACACACACTCACACAGTTAAAAGCACCATCTCTCCACCAACCAGAAAAGGCCTGTAGCAGGTTCCCCAAAAGGACAGGAGGCAGTGAGTCTTCTGTTAAAGCCCACCAGGAAGCTTTCCCACACCTGCAGAGGCTGACACGCACCACAGACCTCACCAAACCTCTACTCTGTGCCCAGTTTGGGCTTAAGGCTGTCAGGCTGCTCCCAAACAGCAACTAAGGCTCCCCCCTCCCTCATGTCTCTCTGCCAGGTCCCAGCAAAGGGAAGGAAGAAAAACCCCAACCCAAACCGGAACAGGCAACTCCGTTTCAGGGTCTCAGGGGGAATTGACGCCCTAACTGGGGAGGGGGGGGAGGTACTCTCCTCCCACCAAGAAAACAGCTTCTGCACAACCCAATGCTCTGCTGGTTTTTCCTTAAGACATAAAATTTCACTTTATTTCTTTTTTTTGTTTGTTTGTTTGTTTTTTTTTCCTCTTAAAAAGTTAAAAATACAGAAGGTTCAGGAACTGCTTCCTCGCTCCCCTCCCAGGTGCTCCAACCGCCGCTCAAGGGAAGAACACAAATCCTTCACTCCCCATGGGTCTCAGTTAGCATCATCATCATCATCATCATCATCATTTTTTTTCCTTTTAAGGGATTATTATTTTATTCTGGTGGTGGGTGGTGGTTTTTTCCCTCCCCCTCCCCCCCCCCCCCCTTCATCCTTTCAATCACCACCACCATCAGGGAACAGAGAGGTGGAGGAGCCTCCACTCCACCGCTAATTTGGACGCCGTCAGGGTTGGTTTTTTTGCTTCCAGATTCACATTTCCAGGTGCCAAGAAGTCCAGAAAAGAGCCCATGCTAAACTTCTGCCTTGGTCTGAGATTTATTATGGGTTTGGGGTTGCTTTTGTTTTTATTTCTCTCTCTCTGGGTGGTGTGTGTGCGTGGGGGGGGGGGTTGTGTTTGTTTTATTGAACGCAGCAGTGACCGTTGGCGTCTTTGAAGCGTAATCGCATCTTAGGTCGGTATTTCTCAAGGTAAAGCAGCTGTTTGGAATTGAAAGCTCCCCTCCTCTTCCTAAAAACAAAGAAAAAAGGAAGGCCAATATCAATGGGGAAAAAAAGAAAAGGCAAACTTCCATCACCCTGTGCGTTGCAGTCCTGGCTTCAGAGCTTTGCAAGCAGTGCAGAATCAGAGAAGCGGCAGGGGTGGAAGGGAGCTGAAGGCTCAGCCGGTTCCAACCCCCCTGGCCGTGGCCAGGGACACCTCACACCACAGCAGGTTGCTCACAGCCACCTCCAGCCTGGCTGCAAACACCTCCAGGCATGAGGCTTCCACCAACCTGTGCCAGTGTCTCACCACCCTCATGGGGAACAACTTCTTCCTAAGATCCAAGCTGAATCTACCCATTTCTAGTTCTGCTCCATCCCCCCCAGTCCTATCCTTCCCTGACACCCTCAAAACTCCCTCCCCAGCTTGCTTGGAGCCCTCTTCAGATCCTGGAAGGCCACAATTAGGTCTCCTCAGAGCCTTCTCTTCTCCAGACTGCACAACCCCAAGCCCCTCAGTCTGTCCTCATAGGAGAGCAGCACCAGCCCTCTGCTCATCCTCATGGCCCTTCTCTGGACACCTTCCAGCACCTCCAGATCCTTCCTGCAACAGAGGCTCCAGATCTGGAGGCAGTACTCCAGGTGGGGTCTCACCAGAGTGGAGCAGAGGGGGAGAATCACCTCCCTGGCCCTGCTGGCTCTGCTTCTCTTGCTGCAGCCCAGGATGTGATTTGCTTTCTGGGCTGCAAGTGCACACTGCTGGCTCCTGTTGAGCTCCTCACCCCCCAGCACCCCCAAGCCAAGCATTTGGTGCTGGGCTCTCCCTCCACTGACGCTCCCGAGGGTTCAGTGCCTAGGCTGCCAACATCCAAACCCAAAAGCCAAGTCAGCAAATTTCAGAAGGTTTTCTTGGATGGGGGGAAGTTTGTTTTCCACTGCCAGCAGCAAACATTGAACACCAAGGTCACCCTTCCCATGCAGATGCATGGGCTGCTTATTCTGTGTTAGCTAAGTAAGATGTGACAGCCTGACACAAATATCTGAGAGGCTCTCAGAAAATAACTTCTCAGGATGAGGCAAAAAAAAAAGAGAAGAGGGGAGGGGAAAAAAATGAATTTAAGCAGGAAAAAAAAAATTCAGAGAACTGTGTTGACAGTTTACAAAGATAACTGGGAATCCATAAAGGGAGGAATGGCTCTCTTGGCAAAGCTCATCCAACATAATCTTACCTGCTGGGCTTCATTTCAAGATCTGATCTTATCACTAAACCAACAGAGCTCTGCAGTCTCATCCTGCTCCACTTGTGCTGTCTTCCAGGCAGGGAGGGGGAAGTTTGCTGCCATTTCCTGGGTGGGTGACCCCCAGCCACACTGCCCAGAGGGTTGGTGGTGCTCACCTGCTTGCTTGGGGGCCCAATCTCACTACAATCCCTTTTAATTACTTATTTTTAATCAGGAGCAATTAGTTCCAATTCTCCCCCTCTACTCAGCTCTGGGGAGACCCCACCTGGAGTACTGCCTCCAGTTCTGGAGCCCCTATTACAAGAGGGATCTGGAGGTGCTGGAAGGTGTCCAGAGCAGGGCCAGGAGGATGAGCAGAGGGCTGGAGCACCTCTCCTATGAGGACAGACTGAAGGAGTTGGGGCTGTTCAGTCTGGAGAAGAGAAGGCTCCGAGGTGACCTCATTGTGGCCTTCCAGTATCTGAAGGGGGCTACAGGAAGGCTGGGGAAGGACTGCTCAGGATCTCAGGGAGTGATAGGACTAGGGGGAATGGAATGAAGCTGGAGGTGGGGAGATTCAGGCTGGAGGTCAGGAGGAAGTTCTTCCCCATGAGAGTGGTGAAGCCCTGGAATGGGTTGTCCAGGGAGGTGGTTGAAGCCCCAGCCCTGGAGGTGTTTAAGCCCAGGCTGGATGAGGCTCTGACCAGCCTGATCTAGTGTGGGGTGTCCCTGCCCATGGCAGGGGGGTTGGAACTGGATGATCCTTGTGATCCCTTCCAACCCTGACTGATACTATGACACTATGATTTCTACAGCCCCAGCCTAGGTGGTTTTCAGCTTCCAAGTTCAAGACGTTTCAGTTTCAGGTCAACAACTCAGATTTGAGTGCCCAGAAAAGTTGGGCTCCAAGCCTGGCAGTGTTGAAAGCCAGGCTGGATGGGGCCTTGAGTCAACCTGGTCTAGTAGGAGGTGTCCAGGCCAAGGAGGAGGTTGGATCTGGATGATCTGTAAGGTCCTTTCCAACCCAAACAGTTCTGATTGCAGTGAAGGGGATGATAAGGAAGCTGGGGACACTTCTGAGCAGGGCAAGGGGTGATGGTTTGAACAGCAAGAGGGAGATTCAGACTGGAGAGAAGGAAGGAATTGTTTAGAGTGAGGGTGGTGAGAGCCTGGCCCAGGTTGCCCAGAGAGGTAGGAGATGCCCTATCCCTGGGACCATTCCAAGTTAGGTTGTTTGTGGCTCTGAGCAACCTGCTCTAGCTGAAGATGTCCCTGCTCAGTGGAGGTGGGCTGGACTAGAAGGAGCTTTAAAGGTCCCTTCTAACCTCATCCAAGCTGTGACTCTGTGGTTCTAAGGCTTTAAAAAGAGAAAAGAATTAAATAATAAGGAAGTAAAAGAAACCTTTTAATCCTCACCTCTAAAGAGGAAAGGGCCCAAACCTCAGCATTAACATCAAAGCCATGACCATTACTGTCAGGATACAGCAAGCAGCCAACTAATCTCCCAGGCTGTGCTGCAGCCACACTGCTCAACCACCACAGCAAGCAGGAGAGCTCTGAAGGGTGGGGGAAATGGAACTTACTGCCTTATAAACTGAACTGCATCTTCGTACTTCATTCCACATTCAATGAGAGCAAGTGCAACCAGTACAGGAGCCCTAAAGGAGAAATCAATATTTAACAGGGAAGATCTAGAGAACAATATATTGAACCCCTTCAAAATCCATCAAATGAATCCATAAGCAGATAGCTGAAGTATTTAAGCATTATCTACAGGAAGGCATTTGCCTGCTGAGTATCTCAGGTAGAATTTCTCCTAGCAGACAGCTCTGCTGCCTGCACACACAGACAATCAATAGCTCCTCAGTGTTTTGGGCATGAAAGAATAATTCCAGCTTTTTTTTTTTTCCTTTTTTACACTCACTCATTTCACTATAACTTAATTTTCTGCTTTGCTTAAGTGTGTGATATCTCCTTCATGCCTTTTGCTTCCCAGGGCACTGGGGGTTTGGCTGCACGCGAGGCAGCCCTGGGAGAACACTGAGCTGGGAGATTCAAGGCCATACCTTGAGTCCTGACTTCAGTTTTGGGCCCCACACTCCAAGAAGGACATTGAGGGGATGGAGAAGGGCAACAAAGCTGGGGAAGGGGCTGGAGAACAGGGCTGGTGAGGAGCAGCTCAGGGAAGTGGGGTTGTTTAGCCTGGAGGGAAGGAGGTTGAGGGGCAACCTTCTGGCTCTCTACAGCTCCCTGAAAGGAGGCTGGAGCCAGGTGGGGGGTGGTTCCTTCTCCCAAGGAAGAAGTGAGAGGACAAGAGAAAATGGTCTCAAAGTTGTACCGGGGAGGTTTAGGTCATACATGAGGAACAACTTCTTGCCCAGAAGTGTTGTCAAGCCCTGAGCCAGGCTGCCCAGGGCAGGGGTGGAGTCCCCCATCCCTGGAGGGGTTCCAAAGCAGTGCAGAAACAGTGCTGAGGGCCACAGTTTAGCAGCAGACTTGGCAGCACTGGGTTAATGACTGGACTGGATGATCTTAAAGGCCTCTTCCAGCCTAAACAATTCTATGTACCACAGCACACACTGACTCTCCTGGACTGATCTTCACCCCACCAAACACACAGAGGTGCATCAGGCCCCTCTGGCAGCAGAGGAGCAAAGGGTTAAACAGGTACTGGCGAGTGGACAAGGTGTACTGCTGGCTAAACAACCATCCCTCAGGAGAAGGGAGTCTGACTCGCACTGCTTTATCACTGCACCTGCAGCAGCAGAATCTTTCACTTTCCAAAGGGCAACCATTTGAACCTTCAAAAGTCACTTGAACAACAACACACACACACAAGAAAAAACAAGCTGTCTCTCTTTAGTGCAGCTGAAGCTCAATTCCCTTCTGCAGACAGACACTTTTCCAGATTAAAGCCAAATCTGTCAGGCTCTTGCTCTCCCCTTTGCCAGCAGCAGTCTGAGAACAGCAAAAAGGTCGTTCTCTGTAAGGAGGAGACACACAGCAGCAGTTTGTGTGACACACAGAGGATGAGAGGCTTCTGCTACCCTTTGGCCTGACATTCTGCAAGAAACAGGAGAGCTTAAAATCCCTGGAGCTCCACATGGCCACCTTCCTAAAGGTGCTCCTCAGATAACAGAACAGAAAGGGATAAACAAATGTTAATTGCCTTGGGGCTCTGGGCTCCTGTGGCTTTAAATATTGGCTGGTTCCCCTTCAACCTCTTCATTTCCCTCATCTCTTCCTCTCTGGAGGGGAACACTGAGGAACTTGAGGCACTCCTGCTCTTGGCTCAATTGTTTTCCTTAAGCCACCTTCCCTCCCCACTCATTCCTATACACACTGGATGGTCACTGGAGGAACATTCACACTGCAGTCCCATTTCCTCCTAGCCCACTGGATAAACACAACAGCCAGGGATTACATTAGGGAATGTGCATGCAGCATTTAGCCTTCCCAGACCACTCTGGATTGTTCCACCTTGAAAGGAAGCTGCTCTCAAAGAAGGGAGTTGTATTGAGTGGTGAGGAGAGAAACAGCTTGCATGGGGAGCCAGGAACAGAGGCCCAACTCTTCCTGAAACCGAAGTGATGCCACTTCAGGGTAAGACAGGAACTGAACTGGGTTTGCCAAATGCCTTTTTTGTTATTACCCCAGAACTCCAATGGAAAATGGGAGGAAATGAAGCAGCCCAAAGGGCACAGCCTCACAAGTTGTGTATTTCTACAGCAGCTGTCAAGAAGCACCACAGAAGTTACTGTTTTCATAGGAAGAACTATACTTGCAGATGAATAACTTCTCTCAGACTGCTGCTGTGGTCCATGACTGACAGAAGGGCTCTGAACAATCTCTCATCCTCCAGCAGTTGTGATCTGACTGAAGCTTTTTAAGCTGAAGCCAAGCCTCCCTCCCTTCAGCAACAGAAATTCGCTGCTGCTGAAGCCTTCTTTGGGAGAACAGAGAGGAACTGGCAGTAACTTCACACCTTCCATGACCTACCTCCCACACAAAGCAACTAGCTGGGAATGCAGGAGAGGAGAAGCTGGTGGGTACTGACCTTCCCAAGCCTGCAACACAGTGCACAGCCACACAGCTTCCAGGCTCTTCGCGGAATTTGGTTTTCAGCAGGTTTAGCCAGTCATCAACTATCTGATTGGGGGGTGGTGCTCCATCATCAAAGGGCCAGTCCTTGGGAGGGGAAAAGAAAAGGCTATTAGCTACACAGATTTCCACAGCATCACAGAATGGGTTGGGTTGGGAAGGACCTTCAACATCAGCTAGTTCCAAAGCCCCTGCCACAGGCAGGGATGTGTCCCACCAGCCCAGGTTGCTTGAGGCCTCACCTAAGCTGGCCTTGAACAGCTCCAGGGAGAGAGCATCCACAGCCTCCCTGGGCAACCTGTGCCAGTGTCTCCCCACCCTCACTCCAGGCAATTTCTTTCTAATATCCAGTCTAAAGCCCCTCTCCTCAAGTTTCAGTCTATTCCCCCTCATCCTGCTACTTCAAGCCCTTGCCCTTGCCAAAAGTCCCTCCCCAGGTCTCTTGTAGCCCCCATCAGGTTCTGAAGGCTGCCCTAAGGTCTCCCCCAGGCTGAACAGCCCCAACTCTCCCAGCCTGTCCCCACAGAGAGGTGCTCCAGTCCTCTGATCATCTTTGTTGCCTCCTCTGGACCCTCTCCAACAGTCCATGTCCCTCTTATGATGAGGGCCCCAAAACAGGATGCAGTGCTGCAGGTGTGGTCTCAGCAGAGCAGAGGGGCAGAATCCCCTCCCTGGCCTGCTGCTCTCACTGCTTTGGATGCAGCCCAGCACATCACAGTATCACCAAGGCTGGAAGAGACCTCAAAGATCATCACATCCAACCTGTCACCACAGACCTCATGACTAAACCATGGCACCAAGTGCCACATGCAAGCCCCTCCTGAACACCTCCAGGGATGGGGACTCCACCACCTCCCTGGGCAGCACACTCCAATGGCTAACAACTCTCTCAGTGAAGAACTTTCTCCTCACCTCCAGCCTAAATCTCCCCTGGCACAGCTTGAGACTGTGTCCTCTTGTTCTGGTGCAGGTTGCTAGAGAGAAGAGACCAACCCCACCTGGCTACAACCTCCCTTCAGGGAGTTGTAGAGAGCAATGAGGTCTCCCCTGAGCCTCCTCTTCTCCAGGCTGAACAATCCCAGCTCCCTCAGCCTCTCCTCACAGGGCTGCCTTCTGGGCTGCAGCAACCATTGCTGGCTCATGTTGACTTTTGCCATCAGCTGACCCCCCTCCCCTCCCCAAAGTCCTTCTCCTCCAGCCTGCTTTCAAGCCACTCCTCACCCAGCCTGCACTGGTGCTTGGGATTGCCCCAACCCAGGTGCAGGACCTTGGCCTTTGTTGAACTTCCTGAGGTTGGCTTGGGCCCACCTCCAGAGCCTGCCCAAGTCCTTCTGGAATCCACAGTCAAAGTACTAACAGCTGGGAGCAGGAAAACATTGGGTTTAGCACGAAGCAGGTGTTACACCAGCACTTCTGTGGGCATTTTTCTGGTGGCAGAGAAGTTTTGAGTCGATAGCATAATGTGAAACTAAATGTTTAACAATCACTTAATTGCACTTTTCAATAGCACTTCGATTAAAGCCCTCCACGAACTCCTTTGGAGGGTGGAATGGGTAGGGAGAGAGCTGCCCTTGAAATGTTGTTTTATTAAAAATATGTAAAAATCAATAGGCTTTTCAAATAAACATCTGAAAGATGAGAAGTCTGTAGACTGAGCCTGTGCCAACCTTTCAAAACACCATTTGTACTGCAGGCTCTGCAGAGGGGAGAAGCTGCCTCAGAACAATTAGAAGGGGGATCACAGCAGAGAAGGTATTTTAAGAACAACTCAGGTGGATCAGTTTGTCCAGCTGCCAGGAATCCAGTCAGAAAGTCAAAGCTGCCTGCCATGGCCACAGGTTTCTTCAACACCTTCAGGGCTGGGGACTCCACCACCTCCCTGGGCAGCCTGTGCCAGTGCCTGGCCACTCTTGCAGCAAAGAAGTTCTTCCTAGCATCCAACCTAAACCTCCCCTGGTGCAATTTCAGGCCCCATGATGTAGGGCATTGCCCTGTGGGGGATTAAGATCATAGTATCAGTCAGGGTTGGAAGGGACCACAAGGATCATCCAGTTCCAATCCCCCTGCCATGGGCAGGGACACCCCACACTAGATCAGCCTGGCCAGAGCCTCATCCAGCCTGGGCTTAAACACCTCCAGGGACAGAGCCCCAACCACCTCCCTGGACAACCCATTCCAGGGCTTCACCACTCTCATGGGGAAGAACTTCCTCCTCACCTCCAGCCTCAATCTCCCCACCTCCAGCTTCATTCCATTCCCCCTAGTCCTAGCACTCCCTGAGATCCTGAGCAGTCCCTTCCCAGCTTTCCTGTAGGCCCCCTTCAGATACTGGAAGGCCACATCCTTCAGCTCACACAGGAGCCAGCAGCTGGAAACCTTCTGACCCACATGGGAACTTGCACTGATTTGGATGAATCTGAAGTAAGGGTGGGGAGACACTGGGACAGGTTTTGCCCAGGGAGGCTGTGGCTGCCCCCTCCCTGGAGGTGTTCAAGGCCAGGTTGGATGAGGCTTTTGAGCAACCTGGGCTGGTGGGAGGTGTCCCTGCCCATGGCAGGGGGGTTGGAATGAAAAGTTCCCTTCCAACCCACCCCATGTTATGAATCTCTGCCTACTAAAGGTGCAGCCAACACTTAAACTACCTAAGGCCACCTCTAAAATCCTCAACGTGGCTGTCAATCACAATGACACATGAGGAGCTTCCCATTTTCCTGAGGTCTCTCCTGCAGCTTGTGCCAAGTGGAGAACTCCATGTCCTACATTTCAGGACCAAGCACAACATCACATGCTTTATAATCTCCTCAGCCCCCAGGGAGTGCTGTAGGAAGAACACTCCCAGGTGTAAGGGAAAAAATGACGCTGGGTACTCTTCAGACAACTGCAAAGCATTCAGAAGAGCTTCAGAGCCAGGGTTTATTATTCAACCCCCTCTCCAAGTGAGAGGCTTTGAGAAGCCCTCTCCTTCCCTCACTGGTAGCAGTAAGTCTTTCATGCAGGACTTTGAGAACAGGTTAACACAGTCACCCAACTGAAGCATCTGAACGAGCAGAGTACTTGTCCTGAGCCTCCCTTTACACTTGGCAGAGAAAGAGAGGCACCTCCAGAGAGCAGGTAAAGTAAGAGCCTTTGAAGCCTGAAAGAAGTACTTGGAAACTCTGCTCAAGCACAACCAAAAAGGTAAAACTCCAAACTTTTCCTTTTGCAAAGCCTTTGTGGCTTCCCTAACACCTCCTGAAGGAGCTTAGCACAGACCTCAGCCCAAGAACGCCTCAGGAACATGTCAGCTCTGAAAGCTGCAAGGTGGAGATTTGCCTTGGAACTACAAACCCCCAAAAAGCTTTCAGTTACTGACACAATTGGATGTGTGATTCAAAAAATGGGCAAAGTCTGAAGAGTGCAGAGAGCTCAAAAGCAAATGGGAAGTCCAAATATCTGGGACAAAGCAGCAAAATACAAGGCTACAGAAACAAAAGCACACAGTCAAACTCCTCTCTCAGAAAAGGCTTTTAGGGACTGCTCAGGATCTCAGGTAGTGATAGGACTAGGGGGAATGGACTGAAGCTGGAGGTGGGGAGATTCAGGCTGGAGGTCAGGAGGAAGTTCTTCCCCATGAGAGTGGTGAAGCCCTGGAATGGGTTGTCCAGGGAGATGGTTGAGGCCCCATCCCCTGGAGGTTTTTAAGCCCAGGCTGGATGAGGCTCTGGCCAGGCTGACCTAGTGTGGGGTGTCCCTGCCCATGGCAGGGGGTTGGGACTAGATGATCCTTGTGGTCCCTTCCAACCCTGACTGATACTGTGATACTATACTATGATTCTGTTTCCCTCTCAAGCACATGCTGCTTGCTGTAGCATTTGAGGCCTAGTGTCACCCACTGTCCCAGAAGAGATGCAGGGGCTGCCAAGAGAAGAGGCACTGCCCCCTGCAAGATGCTTCCTTGAGGAAAGGGCAGGATCTACACAGCAGTTCTGTGCCCTAGTTGCACATTAAACTAAATTATTTCCCTCAGCCCAAATACAGGAGGCTACTACAGAGCTTCAGCTCACAGGTGACCCATCACATCCACCCAGCTCTTGTGCTGGCCTCAATTCATCCCCATCAGCATGTGCCCACCAAGTATCACCTTCCCAGGAAAGGAACACCACTGACATTCCATCAGCACTGATAAAATGCATGGGACACTGCCCAGAGTGAGGAACAAGAACAATTCAGGGACTACAGGAGTGATTCCAGCAAAGTTTGGCAGGTTTCCCCCCCTCCCCTAATTATGAGTTCTGCCAGCGTCACCTCCAAGTTCCTGTCAGACAGGATAGAAAACAAATTGCTAAGCTCCAGGACCAAAGCAGTCATTAATAAGCAAGATGATGCACTGAGACTGCACAAACAGAAAATACAGCTCTTCTGTGCCACCCTGCAGCAGCTGGCAAGGGTGGCTCTTCCTCACCCTTCCTCTGGAGCAGCCTTGCTCAGCAGAACTGTTCAGGGGTGCCGGCCTGAGATGGCCAAGGGGCGCTGAGAGGACGTCAGGGAGGACCAAGGGGCGCTGAGAGGACGTCAGGGAGGACCAAGGGGCGCTGAGAGGACGTCAGGGAGGACCAAGGGGCGCTGAGAGGACGTCAGGGAGGACCAAGGGGCGCTGAGAGGACGTCAGGGAGGACCAAGGGGCGCTGAGAGGACGTCAGGGAGGACCAAGGGGCGCTGAGAGGACGTCAGGGAGGACCAAGGGGCGCTGAGAGGACGTCAGGGAGGACCAAGGGGCGCTGAGAGGACCTTAGGGAGGACCAAGGGGCGCTGAGAGGACCTTAGGGAGGACCAAGGGGCACTGAGGCTGCATCCCTAGCACGAAGCTGTCCCAGCCTCAACACCATGCCCAGGGAGATGCAGTAAATACCAGATGGCAACCATCTCAATCATGGGCACTCCTGGCTGCCTGCTGCTGTCCAGGTGGTGGCCACTTTGGAGGGCACAGAGGGTAAAGAAAATCTGGTCCAGGGATGAAGAGGAAACAAAGGACTGATAGAAGGAGAACAATGCAATGTGTCTTAGAACCTGAAGATGAACCAAACCACTGCAGCTTCCTTGGCTGTCAGCCAGTGGAAAAAAAGAAACTGCTTGCAGAAAAGTAAGTCCTGCCAGGCTCCTCTGCTGTACCATTTGTGTGTCACCAGCCCTCACACATGAGCAGAGCTGTAGGGACTGCAGGAGCCCACAGAAACCCCAGCCATCCCCTCCTCCTGTCTCCTGGATTTCATCTCTGTTGATAAACACACACATGCAATAGTACTACTGCAACCATGGAACATCCAATTCTCTACTTTCTCACTCTGCCATCTGCCAGAGAAACTCTGTAGCTGCCACATTCTGCCCATCCCTCACCAGCACAGCACCAGCCTGCAGAGCACAGCAGGAGAGCAGGCTTTGCTCTCCTTTTCAGGGGCTTCACTCCATGCTTTTGACCTCAACAGCTTTAAAATAGACACTAATCTCTCTCAGGCAGTGCTTTTAATCTGAATGTTATCTTTGCAAGCAAATATTAGCTTTAAATAGTGACGTGTTATTTTCTCAGCCAGCTGGTAATTCAATACCAGCTCTGAAGAGCCCCAGGGCTCTGCTCAGGGAAAGCTCACAGGAAGGAAAAGCCAGGCAGGAGGTGGTCACGTTGGGAACTAGTTAAGCTTATCTCAACCAGCCCAACGCTACTGCGCTGCGCTAAACTATTAAGGCAAGCTCATGGCTGGGATGATCAGGATCGCTGATGGTATTAGCAGCAAACCTTTCATGTCATCTCCTGCTCTCTGTCACCCTTCACAGCTGCCTGGGGGGGTGGTGCTCTCCTTTTGCCTCCTGCAGCAGGCAGAGGAACAGTGAGTGGTAGGTACCAAATGCGGCGAGGCTCCTCGGCTGAGGCAAAGGAGTGCAGACACCAGGCTCTGTCATGTGCTACCCAAAGCACTCTGCTCAGCATTTCCACTTTCTGCAGCAGCTTCCTCAAAAAACCTGCTTTCAGCTCAAACCTAGCCAACAGCAACTGTTTAAGTGTCCTGAGAACCAAAAATCCCCGAACTATTTGGGAAGCAGAGACTCCAGAGAACTCCCCAGAAGCTGCAGCTGCCCTGAGGGCCTGCCCACGGGCTGGAGAAGGGAGAGGCAAGGTCAGCTGGGTCTCACCAGCAACACTCTCCTGAGTCTTCCAGGAAGAACTCCACTCTCTGTTCTGGCACAGAAACAGAGAATTGCTCTTAAGCCCCAGCTGGAGAAGGTGGATTTTGCTCACATCTCTGGAGCTCCAGCTTACATCAGAGCTCTGATGGCTTCTACATCAGAAGTTTAATCCTTCCATGCTCAGGCAACCCTGGGAGGATGGCAGGCAGAGGTTTCACAGCAGCATGCCTGCAAACACTGTGATGTTCCAAGTCCAAGACAGCTCCAGAGTGAACAAAAAATACTCATCCAGAGTACAGCCCTAGGAGCACTGCTAGCCCTGTAATGACTGCTTTTTCCAGCAACACTGAGGCACACATGGCTGCCTGGAACTGGAGTAAATGCTTACCAGGGCCAGAAGCCAAGAAACCTGACTGACCTGTACGTGGAGTTTTCACAGCCATGCCAGGATACAACTTGTTTTGGTTTGGGCTTTTTTTTTTTATTCTCCCTCCTAATGGAAAACTGCAGAAGTTTTCCTCTGCCTGAACCATAAAAATCAAGAGGCAATAGAAGACTGACTACCTGTAACAAGAAGGGAAGATGCAGTTGCTGGCCTCACAACAGGGCATTACTCACTCCAATAAAATAAACTGATTATATCTGACACAGTATAATAATTCACAAGTATTGCCTGGAAAAATACTGCCTGCAAGCTTAGAGTGAGCACACACCTCTTAAAAAAACCTCCCCTGAAACACAGAGCAAGAGCAGACAATCTCCTCAGACAGCCATTGCATAACGTGAGCCACGAGGAGCAGGGAAGGAATTCCACCTGCTGACCAGGGGGAACCAGCAGCAGCCAGGCTCCATTTTGAGGTGGTCTGCAATGGATCAATATCCTGCTATAGCCTCTAAGTCTCCCATCAGTGTGTCAAAAGGTGGCAGCTTTGAGAGAAGGGAGTTTCGTCTCCCTCCTGGGAAGGTCGATGGCAAAGCCGAGAAGTGCTGCAGCTAGAGGAAAGGACCAAACCAAGTTGTATGAATCCCAAGGGCTGAACATTTGGATCAATACCAAATGAGTCACAAAAAGAACACCAAAATATCTCAACCAATGCAGAAACCCAGGGACAGCCATTTCTACCCCAACTAAAGTGCTGGGGCAACAGCAATCAATCAGCAAGTACCTTCCACGGAGGCGGGGGGGGGGGGGGGGTGGGGGGGGGGTGTCTCCAAACCAGCTTCACCTGATGCTGGGGATCACATTGGTTTGGGCCAACCTTAAAGAGTCACAAGCTCTTGCCCAACATGTGAGGACCACCCCCAGCACTCCCAGACATGAAGTTTTTCAGCTTTAAAGGTAACTCACTAGAACCTGGATTCCTTCTTTCTCGATAGGGGCTTTATCGTAAGTGGCATCGCAAACTCGCACCAAGGTTCTCACTCCGTACTTCTTCAGCTCCTTAAAGAAAAGAGGAAAGACATGAGCACACCAACAGAGTGAAGCAGTGGAGAACTTTCTCACCAGCTCCACATTCACAAAATTGTAAGGCTTGGAAGGGACCTCTGGAGATCACCCAGTCCAAACCCCCTGCCGGAGCAGGAGTGCCCGGGGCAGGCCACAATGGAACACATCCAGGAGGGGTTTGAAAGTTTCCAGAGATGGAGATTCCACAACCTCCCTGAGCAGCCTGCTCCAGGCCTCCAGCACCCTCACAGCAAAGAATTTTCTCCTCATGTTGAGGTGGGTTCCAGTTTGTGTCCATTGCCCTTTGTCCTGTCACTGGGCACCACTGAAAAGAGACTGGCACCTTCGTTTTGACACCCAGCCTTCAGCTATCTATAACCACTGAAATCTCCTCTCTCTTCTCTTCTCCAGACTAAACAGGTCTCTCAGCCTTGCCTCCTGAAAGAGATGTTCCAGTCCAGAACCACAAGTGTTAGACACTGGTACCACAACTATGGCCCAGCTCCAAGGTGACTCCACAGCAAAGGAGCAAGGGCCAAGGCAGACAGGAAGGTTTATGGCCTGTGTTAGGACAAGGGTTACAAGGGACAGGAATAAACCTGAACCACTTCTCAATTCCTCTCCACTGAGGAAATGCCTAGGTGGAATAAAAATTATTGCATGTAAGAGAGCAAAATTAAAATAGCTGCTTATATACTCCAAGCAGCTTCTTCTTCTCTTTAAATAGAAGCCTGGAACTGTTTGCTTCATCCAGTGTTGACATTTTGAGGCAGGGAGGAACAGAACACACACCCCACCATACTCCAGCTTCCTTGTAATGAACTATAAGTAGCACATTGTGCTAGATAAATAATCAGAAGATCAAACAAAAGCTGTTCCAGTTCACTTTGAAGGTTCATACAGCAAGCAGAATTTCCTCTCATGTTTGCACTGAAACACTCCAGCCTCTAGTAATTAGCAAATCATTTTCCTATTCCAGAGTCAAGATGCCTGAATGAGGAAGACAATCCACAACAACAAGGAGGAGGAGGGGGAAAAGTATCACAGTATGGGATGGTAGGGTTTGGAAGGGACCTCTGCAGATCATCCACTCCAACCCCCCTGCTAAGGCAGGTTCACTTAGAGAAGGTCACAGAGGAACACATCCAGGTGGGGTTTGAATGTCTCCAGAGAAGGAGACTGCACCACATTTCTAGGCAGCATATTCCAGTCCTCCATCACCCTTAAAGTTCCTCCTCATGTTTGGATGGAATTTCTTGTGCCCATTGCTCCTTGTTCTGTCACTGGGCAACACTGAAAAAAGGCTGATCCCATCCTCCTGACACCTACCCTTTATACAGATGTGTGTGTGTGTGTATTTATAATACATATGGGTGGTATTTTTAATATATATATTTTATAGATATATATAAAGACCAAAGGAATGTGGCTTTCAGGCAAAATTAAGCCCAGAGGAGACTCACACTGAAGAGCACACTGCCACATGATGGGACTCTCTTAATAGCCCCAGTCAGACATCAGTATTAGATGACAGAATCTCTCTGGAATGACAAAGCCCTGCATGTGCAAGATAAAACTCCTCTAGATGGAAGACAGAAGGGCACAAAGATCCAGCAGGTTTGGTGCAGAGTGCAGAAATACACTCTGCTGCTGCTCCTCTGCTGAGCCCATCTGCTGCTCTCCCAGAAAACGGAGTATTAAATTTGGTTGTATCTAAGATCTCATAACGCCAGGAGTGGGGTGACCCACTGCCCCTCACAGCTGACTCTTCCCACAGCTCAACCCAGGCAATGTCAGTTTACAGAGATAAATTCTGGCACCTGAAATCCCTGACAGTTCTGGGATTGGCAGGCCAGCTTGATAACACAGCGTGCAAACGAAAACATCAGCTCAAGTATTGCACTTAATCCTTCTCCAAGGGAGAAGAAAGGTCAGGAAGCAGCTCCAGTTCTGTGAGCTGCTCCTTTAAAAGCCAGAAGATGAGCAGTAGATCAATATATTGGAAGCACTGCATGGTTCAATGAAAAATAACATTTAGATGGGCAGCAGGGGAGGGAGGGGATTCTTGCCCCTCTGCCCCGCTCTGCTGAGACCCCACCTGCAGTGCTGGGGCAGCTCTGGAGTCCCCATCACAAGGGCATGGACCTGTTAAAGAGGGTCCAGAGGAGGCCAGAAAGATGATCACAGGGCTAGAGCACCTCTGCTGTGAGGCCAGGCTGAGAGAGTTTGGGTTGCTCAGCCTGAAGAGGAGAAAGCTCCAAGGAGACCTCAGAGCAGCCTTCCAGTATTTGAAGGGGGCTATGGGAGAGCTGGAGAGGGACTTTTGACAAAGGCATGGAGTGAAAGGATGAGGGTGAGGACTTCACACTGGAAGAAGCTGGATTGAGATGGGACATTAGGAAGAAATTCTTCCCCATCATGGGGGTGAGGCACTGGAACAGGTTGCTCAGGGAAGTTGTGGAGGCTCCAATCCTAGCAGTGTTCAAAGCCAGGCTGGATAGGGCCCTGAGGAACTTGGTCTGGCAGAAGTGTCCCTGCCCATGGCAGGGGATTGGAACTGGATGATCTTCAAGGTCCCTTCCAACCCAAACCGTTCTATGATTCTGTGAACATGCAGTCCTTCAGAAACCAGAACAAAAAGGGAGGAGGAGGGGTGTGTGTTCCAGACTGGAAGCTCACCCAGCCTCTTGCAATTACAGCAATGCAGAACTTTGGATAAAGCAACCAGTGGATCCTCTTCTCATCCTGTCAAGAGAACCTGAGTGATATATTAAAAGATAAAAACACCTCAAGTTTCCTGTTACATAAAGGCACAGCACTGAGCAGCAGGTGTGAAGGATGACTGTTCAGAACTGCTAGAGAAACGAGGAGCACATAAGGAAAGAACCACAGAATCAAGCAGGTTGGAAGAGACCTCCAAGATCATCCAGACCAACCTATCACCCAGCCCTGTCCAATCAACCAGACCATGGCACTAAGTGCCTCATCCAGGCTTCTCTTGGAGATCCCCACCTGGAGTACTGCCTCCAGTTCTGGAGCCCCTATTACAAGAGGGATCTGGAGGTTCTGGAAGGTGTCCAGAGAAGGGCCACGAGGATGAGCAGAGGGCTGGAGCACCTCTCCTGTGAGGACAGACTGAAGGAGTTGGGGCTGTTCAGTCTGGAGAAGAGAAGGCTCCGAGATGACCTCATTGTGGCCTTCCAGTATCTGAAGGGGGCTACAGGAAGGCTGAGGAAGGACTTTTCAGGATCTCAGGTAGTGACAGGACTAGGGGGAATGGAATGAAGCTGGAGGTAGGGAGATTCAGGCTGGAGGTCAGGAGGAAGTTCTTCACCATGAGAGTGGTGAAGCCCTGGAATGGGTTGTCCAGGGAGGTGGTTGGGGCCCTGTCCCTGGAGGTGTTTAAGCCCAGGCTGGCTGAGGCTGTGGCCAGGCTGATCTAGTGTGGGGTGTCCCTGCCCATGACAGGGGGGTTGGAACTAGCTGATCCTTGTGGTCCCTTCCAACCCTGACTGATACTATGATCTCCAGGGACAGCAGCTCCACCACCTCCCTGGGCAGCACATTCCAAAGGCAAACCGCTCTCTCTGTGAAGAGCTTCTTCCCAATATCCAGCCTGAACCTCCCCTGGCACAACCTAAGAAGGATGATCCCAGGGGGGTCTGACTGCCTTACCTCTATGAACTTGCTGAGGGTTGCATTGGTTGGGTTGTGAGTGATCAGGAAACGCATATTCTCGTAAGTAATTTCCACGGGGGCTGGACGGTTCATAATGGCAAAGAAAAAAATGTGTAAAAGGGCCCAAAAAAAGAAGGAAAAAAATATGAAAAAAGGGGGAAAAAAATAAAAATCAATAACCTTGGAAACGTTTCACAGCAGAAAACATCAAAAAAAAAAAAAGAGAGAGAGAGAGACCACTAAAATGCCTGGGATTGATCAGAGCTTGCTTTGACGTGTTTGTTCCTTAAAGAATTTGCTTCCAGAAAAGCAGGTTTGCTTCAGGATCCTCTTGAACTCAACTTCAGCCTCAGTCACTGCAGGTGGTATCCTTCAGACTCCCAACAGCTCTGACTACATGCAAGACTAGGCAGCCTGCTCTACATTTAGGCACTGGTGAGGCAAAAAAAAGTAAGGGCAGATTTTCTCTCCACTTTGTTTTCTTGAGGCTTAGTTTTGCTAGAGTCAGTAAAAGGAATATGCTTCCAATGTGCAGGAGATATCCCATATATTTGAGTGGGTTCGCTGTGTCTGGAGTCTTCAAGGCAAAAGAATTATGGCACGCAGAAGCCCCTTGCACTCAGCTCACTTGTCAGCCAGGATGCTGTGCTGGGCCTGGCAGAAGTCTGCCCTCACGCTCAGAATCGCCATAAATGTGCGACGTATATTCCAACAGAAGACCTGAAGAGAAGGAAAACACAGCATGTCATCAGGGGCTCACAGAGTCACAGCATGCACCAGCCTGGAGGGGACCTGAAAGATCAGAGAATGGGTTGGCTTGGAAGGGATCTTAAAGGTCAATCTAGTTGCAACCCCCCCCACTGTCTTCAACTCGACCTCTTTGCTCAGGGCCACATCGGGCCTGACCTTGAATGTCTCCAGGGATGAGGCATCAACCAACCCTCTGGGCAAACTGTTCCAGTCTTGCACCATTCTCATTGCAAAGAACTTCCTCCTGATGTCCAACCTGAATTTCCCCTGCTCCAGTTTCAAGCCATTGCCCTTTGTCCTATTGCTACAAGCCCTTCCTAAGCAGTCCCTCTCCAGCCTTCCCGTAGGTCCCCTCCAGACACTGAAATGCAGCTCTAAGGTCCTGCTGGAGTTTTCTCCAGGCTCAACAGCCCCAACTCTCCCAGCCTCTCCCCACAGCAAAGGGGGTCCAGCCCTCTGGACCATCTTTGTGGTCTCCCTCAGACCTGCTCCAGCAGGTCCATGTCCTTCTTTGTTTGGGGAGCCCCAGAGCTGGACACAGCACTCCAGACCAGAGGGGCAGAATCACTTCTACTTCCAGAAATGCCAACGATGAACCCCTTCAGCAAAACTCTAATTAGACTAGACAAACACAACTCAGTCTTTACTGGAGTCCCAACAGTTGCAAACCCAAATGTTCCTCCAGCTCTGAGCACGCTCAAGCCCAGTGACACAGCACTGTTCCTGGCAGCCAGGCACCAGAACAGGGAACAAGGAAACCTTTCTGTGCTCTCCACACCCCCTCCCACCCAACCAGGTGTTCTAGAAGAGGAGAAAATAGCACAAAGCTAAGTACACGTTTCAAAGTGGCTGTTGGTACAGTCATGCCTGTTTGGTTTGGGTCCAAATATGTAAACACACTGTTGGCCTGGCTTTGTTTTCTGAACAAAATAAGCCATAGGAGCAGAAACAGGAGTGCAACCAAACTGCTGTACAGCCAAGCTTCTGCTAGCAGATAAATTCCATCAGCATGGTTGTATGAAACTCCCAACAGAAGTGGGGAGATATAACAGAATGGTAAGGGTTGGAAAGGACCTCTGGATCTCATCCAGTCCAAATTCCCCCTGCCAAAGAGGATCACCCAGGGCAGGTCACATGGGAACACATCTAGGCAGGTTTTGAGAGTCTGGAGAAGGAGACTCCACAACCTCTCTGGGCAACCTGCTTCAGGGCTCCAGCACCCTCACAGCCAAGAAGTTTCTCCTCATATTGAGGTGGAACTTCCTGGATTCCAGTTTGTGCCCATTGCCCCTCAGCCCTATCCCAGGGCATCAGTGAAAAGAGACTGGCACTCATCCTTCAGATATCTGTAAGCATTAATAAGATCTACTCTCAGCCTTCTCTCCTCCAGGCTAAACAGTCCCAGGTCTCTCACCCTTTCCTCATAAGACAAATGTTCCAGTCCCTTCATCATCCTCATAGCCTCCCTTGAGCTCTTCCTTGTATTCTCTCCAGAAGTTACCCATTTCCAAAGCATCCAAAGGGTCATTTTGCAGTGATAACTGCCAGTTACTCTCAGTTCCATCTGCAGTTACAGAGCAGAGCATTAGGAGAGCAGCAGCTAAGAGACAGCCTTCAAAATACTGGTGTTTCAGCAAGAGATGGAACCATGACATTCTGCCATGAAGTTCGGGGGGGGTGGAAATGGAGTTAACCTAAACTAGTTCAATTCATTTGAGGCTGAAATACTAAATCAGCAACGTGGCTTCTCACTCATTAAGGAGCACTAAGCCCAAGAATCACAACTGACACTTCTCTGAGGAGGAGGTTTCAAATCACTTGAGCAGAATGCAAACTAGCAGCCAGCAGCCACAATCCTGCAGCTCAGGCTGAAAGGTCAACATGGCCACACTCAAGTGAACACCATTAGGGAGAAACACACACGTCTGGAAGTTCACACCCTGAAACTCCTGGTGCCTTCAGTGTTCTTAATGAGAGGCTCACTTTAAAACAGGCAAATTAAGTCCCACAAAATTCCCTTTTGGTGTTTTTTTTCCACTGACACAGAGTCAAAAATCACCCCAAGAACAGCAATTATTTCCTTAAAGAACAGCTCTCAATGCCAAAAAACCCCCACATTAATTAGGTTGCCAGAGGCAAGAACAAAGATGTTTTCAATAACCTCCCCTGCCCCTAACGCCGTTCTTGCTCTGAGTGACTGAAATACAAATTTCAGAAATGAATGCTGGAATATTTGATCAGTGTAATGACTCCAGGAATGAGTCTCACCCCAGATGGAAGAGCCCCATCTAAGCACATCATGCTCAAGTCCCCACACTTGCCAATTCTTGCACATTTGTCACAACTCTCTCATGCACGCCACCCAACCTCAAAGCAAAGGAGTTCTTAAAATGTATTACAGTCTGCTACAGCAATGGTGTTCCAGGAACAGGAGGACTCAAGTGGCAGCATCCATGTGTGCCCAACAACTGTAAAACTTGGTACAAGAAAGGCCTTTTTTCAGGCCAAAACTGGCCTGACTTTGCCCAACTTGAACATACGCCCCCACCATCTGACGTGACCTGGAGAGCGACCTGCAGACTCACATTGCAGGAACAGTTTCAAAACTAACTTTTGAGGACCTAACAGGGTCATAGGGTGGTTTGGGTTGGAAAAGACCTTAAAACCATCCCGTTCCAGCCACCCTGCCATGGGCAGAGATACCTCCTACCAGCCCAGCTTGCTCAAGGTCTCATCCAGCCTGGTTTTGAGTACTGCTAGGATTGGAGCCTCCACAACTTCTTCCCCATCAGGGTGCTGAAGCAGCTAGGACAGGTTGCCCCAAGAATTTCTTCCTAGTGTCTCATCTCAATCCAGCTCCTTCCAGTCTGAAGCCATCACCTCTCACCTTGCCTTTGCACAAAGTCCCTCTCCAGCTGTCCTGTAGCCCACTTCACGCACTGCAAGGCTGCCAGATGCCCTCCCCGAAGGCCATTCAAACGAAGCTAATGGCCAGCAGCTCTTGGTGCAAATCAAGACCCAGATCCGGAGTCCAGAGGCTGACAGCATTACAAAGAACACTGTCACGAGGGGGAGACCTATTGCATCACAGTTAAACAGCTCCTTCAAACATTTTTCTTTTCAGCACCAATCATTTGGTGGAAGGAGCCTCATCCGGTGCTATGTGCACTGCGAGGTGCATCAAATCAGGTCACTACGGTTAGACTTCTCCTCCCTCCAGCAAATCAAAGAGAGGATTTCAACCCAATTATTTTAAAAGTCCTTTGTAAAAGCAAGTTAGCAAGTCATTAAGAGAGGACACGTGGAGATGACATGTTCCAATGAATTAAGCATGGCAGGGGGAGCCACCAAAGCATGTCCTGCTCTCAGATCTGCAGCCACTTGCGGTCTGACCTTGGCCAAGCTGCTTTCAAAAGCTCAGCTCGTCTGCAGAACAGGAATGACACCACCTTACCTTCCCCCAAAGGAGTATTACTGAAGTATTTAATTAGCTAATAGCTAAGGAGTGATTAAAAATGTAAAGCACTGTATTTAAGTCTGGGAAAAAAAAATTATTTCCAGAAGGATCAGAAGTTTATGCAGCACACAGCCCTACCTCTGCCAGTTTGGTTCCTGACACAGAGCCCTTCCTCTCATGCCTTCCTACTGCTAAAGCTCAAAAAGAAAAAGCAGGCTTCTAATTAAGAAAATGAAAGCCAGGAAAGCCCCCATTGCCTACAACTTCTCATCTCCCCAAGTAAATCCTTTCCAATTTCTTTCTCCCTGTGTTAGCAAGCAAATCTGCACTTCAAAACCCCACGAGAACTAAGCCCCATCAAACCGACGACAATAAAGAGTCACCAGGTCTCTGCACAACATAAAACAAGACATCATTTTTCAGCCAATTACCCTTCAACTTTTTATACTCAAAGTGAGATAGAACATGGAGAGAGACCAAGAAATTACAACATGTTTTATGTGGCTGGCCTCAGAAAGGGAGCAGAAGGACACGTGGACGCTGGGAGTGAGGCACAACAGCTCCATCAGGAATCCGAGGAGGAGAAAAGGCAGAGGCAGGAGGACAAACAGAGCAATAACCACCAGATATGCTTAGAAGGCTGCTCCTGGTGTTGTCTAACTTAATTATCAGGGAATAATCATCAATCAAGATGCCTATCTATACAAGCAAGTTCAGTGAGCTGTGACACTCGCTGCACCCACAGCCAGGACTAATTTAAGCTACAACTAAGAGCACTGTGAGCTCCCCACCTCTCACACGGCCGCACGCCGAGAGCTTGATAAAGCCTAATGAGGCCAGCTGGAGAAAAATGGCTTTCAACAAACTATAAACACGCAGGAATATGCTCAAAAAGTGAGCAAGGGAGAGTTTCATCGACTAGTACAGATAAATCAGGGTGATTAATGAATTAAGATCAGAGTGGTGGTGGCAGCCAGGCTTTCTGCACACAAGAAAAGGCCATTCAAGAGGGCCACAGCAATGGCAACTTGAGCTTCCCTGGCAGTCACAGAGCTCTGATTTTCTCTCAGAGCTCAGGTTTAGGCTGTGCTAAGTTAATGGTTGGAGTTGATCTTACAGATCTTTTCCAATCTAAATGATTCTGTGCTTCTGAGAGAACAGTTAAACAAATTCCTGACTTGGTAGAAGCTTCACTTGAGATTATCTTAAGTAAAAATCCAACATCTCTACACCACTCATCTCCAGCAACTGCCCTGTCTGCTGGTCTCTTGAGTCCTGAATTAGATACTTCACCAGGGCAAGTTGCTGGTTCTTCTGCACTGAGCCTCCACAAGCTCAGGGAGACAGGTCTAATGAAAACCAAGTGATAAGAGTGTAAACAATGCCTGGTTCCACCATCTCCTTCGAAACATACTGGGAAGAGTGCTGCCCTAGCTACACCGGGACAAGGAAACAGCCTGCAACAGCTGCAGCCTCCAGGGATTTCAAAAGAGGGAAACCTTTGGAAAGGTCACTTGGATCACCTTTCCAAATAACTCTGTACACAGGATGCACAGCAGAGCCTGCTAATTTGTCAGGTGGAATTAAAATACTCCAGTGTTTTGAAAACCAGTGTTTTCCAACCACCTCAACTCATTTTGCTCCTTTCAGGGGGAATCCAAACTCGACGTTAACCAAGTTTGGTTAGGATCTGCCGAATTTTTCTCAGTTGCCTCTTCTCTAAAGCCTCATTCCTGCAGTTTGCAGGTTTTACATGCCAGATCAACACCAGAGTGCACAGCCTGATCCCATAAACCACCCTCCCTGCAGGACACTGCAGGCCAGCCAAGCTTTTCCTGACACTCTGCGTACGTCACAGCTCACCTCCCCTTCCCGCGCTGCCCCAAAAATAACGACCCACGTTCTGTCCACGCACTGTCAACATGTCCTGTTCTGCCTGGAGCACAAGGTGCTTCTCAAGGGAAGGAATTCATCAGGACCTCCAAAAGGAGCCTTAAACTGGTGGAACTACGTCAGCAGGCACCAAAACAACCACCTTGTCTGAAATACCCCCTCCTAGCACAGGGAAAAGCAACTCTGGAATGGACATTCTTGGACAAAACTCCTGTGAAGGAAGCAGGCTCAGGGCGACACGTGCCTGGAGAGGGGTGAGGTCAAAACTTTTCTTGTTCCACCCTATCCACCCCCGCTGAGGAGCTCCCTCCCAGCCTGCTGACAAGTTCTGCGGGTGACTCACTCGTTTCCTTTTGCACTACCCCAGTCGCTCCGTCCCAGGCCGTAAAAGCCACAGCAGCAGATAGAGATCTGCCTTAGCAAAGGAGAGGAGAGAAAAAAAACCAACAACACAGTCCAGACTAAAGAAGGCTCAGCCTCCAAGTGACACCTCAGGAAACAGTAAGCACTGTCAAGCATGCTGTGCAAGGCTCCTCGGAGAGAACAGTCCTGCAGCAAAGCTCCAAGTTGAGTAGCGGGCAGAAAAAGTTCAGCTGCCGCCCCTCAACTGGGGGGAGGTCAAACCACTGCAGCCACCACGGGCCTTGATACACAGAGATCCTCACAGACTGGTTTGGCTTGGAAGGGACTTTAAAGTTCATCTAGTTCCAACCACCCTGCCATGGGCAGGGACACCTCCTACCAGCCCAGCCCGCTCAAGGCCTCATCCAACCTGGCTTTGAACAGTTCCAGGATTGGAGCCTCCACAGCCAACCTGTCCCAGTGCCTCACCACCCTCGTGGGAAAGAATTTCTCCCTAAGGTCTCATCTCAACCCAGCTTCTTCCAGTCTGAAGCCATCACCCCTCATCCTGCCACTCCATGCCTTTGTAAAAAGTCCCTCTCCAGCTCTCATGTAACCCCTTTCAAGTACTGGAAGGCTGCTCTGAGGGCTCCCTGGAGCCTTCCCTTCTCCAGGGTAAACACCATCATCACCCTGCAGCTAGCAGCTGTGGGTCATTGACAACAGGGTCCTGATAGATCATCAGCACCCCAACGACTCATGCTAAATATTCTCACACTTTGAGATGAAGTGTTGCAAAGCCCATAAAACAACCCACCAAAAAGCCATTAACAAGTCAGGCAGGACTTAAAAGCACTTTCAAATCAGGCAGCCACAGGAATATTACTCTGTGAAGTTAGAGAGTTGAATTACTTGCATCTTACTCATCTCACTTTGAATTTGCCATTTACCTCTGCCGGAAAAATGACTTAGTGGAGAGCTGGCTCCTTTTCCCCCTGCTCCTGTGGCAGTTAAATTCAGTCTGACAACTGAAACTGAAGCTCACTGATAAATTTCACTGCCCTTCCACAAAGTCTCCATTGTTAACATCCACAGTTCATTATTTGGAGCAGGGTTAGACTTTCAGTGTAAGAGACCACAAAGAATTTAACTTTTTAGCAGAGAACAGAGTGAAACAAGGAGTAACAAAGAGAAACACCTAACCGTGACCTCAATAGAGACAGAACCCAGTGTCTCAACTGTTACACCTGAAAAAAAATAAGCAGATTTCAGACTCCTTTACCCCTTCACAATTAGCAAGATGAGCCATCAGATGATACCAAAGTCAATAGCCACTCTAAAGGGATTTTATGCTCCTATTATGATATGCATCAGCCAGATACCAGCCTGACTCAGTGCCCTGCAATTCACACGCATCAAAAAAACACCCAACTTTCAGCCCAGCTTCTCAAGCCATTAAGGCTATTTTTCAACGTTTAGGCAGAGCTGGTTTAAATCTCCAACTCTTTAAGGGGGCAAAGGAGCTGTCAAGCTAATCCAGGAGGCAACACGGAGCTCGATCAGCAACGGCGCCTCACTGACAACACATTTTCTCCTCCCAAGATACTATCAAAAGACACAATTTACACCCTGCACAGAATTCTCTGCTATCACTCCAGTATCTCAAGAGCTACATTTTTAGCTGTGGAGCACCTTCCTTAAAGGGAGGCCAGGGTTCTGTTTTTCCAAGAGCCACGCAGCTCCCAGCTCTCCCTCCCAGGCCTCGCAACAGTTAACCACCACAGCATTCCACCATGGGGCAAAGTCCAGCAGCAGGGAGCTGCGATCACAGTTCAGCCCTGCTCTGATAGAGAAAGAGCATCTGAGTTCTGCTGTGTGGAACAAAACCATGGATGGCTGCAGGAAATTCCACCTGAAGTCAACCACCTACATTAGGCATGGAAAAACATCCCAGTTAGAGCCTGTGCAAGCCTGACATTCCTCTCTGTGCATCCCTGTGTATGCAGAGCTGTTCTCCTACTTGAACTCCAAGTGATCTTTCCTTTCCAAGAGTTGAGTTATTAAATCTTAGTTCTACACTGAGTTGAGTCATAAGGAGATAGAGTTTTCTGGCTGCTGCTAGTGGTGGGTTTTTCCTTCTTTTTCATTTTTTTCCCCTCCTTTAAACACTAACTGCAGTTCTGAGTCAGACCCTCCCTGGTTCATTTTAGGAGTTTTGAAGCGAGTTTCCATTTTTACAGTAGCCTTTCAAAGCCAACTTTCTGCCTTACTCCTCCTCACACTGAAACCAACAAGAACACATCTGCCCCGAGAGAAAAAGCAGATCGTGACTAATCACACCCCGGGAACCACAAGGAACCGTGGCTGCAGCTGAGTGGAGGCTGCTTCACCATCACCCCTGTCCCACAACACCTCCCAGCTCGCAACCTCACCCGTGCTCCACATCCCAAACCTCCAGCTCTCCCACCAAACAGCACACCCTAAGCAGCAAGCCACAGCCATTCCCAGCAAGCACACCACTCCCTGTCTCAAGCCATCCTGCAGGTCCCTCTCAGCACCCTCAGTTTTTTCTTCAGCCACTGCCCTGTCCAGCCCAGACTTCACCAACTCCCCACTTCCAGCAGCTCCGGATCCCACAGGGCAGCCCTCCACACAAATTAGCCTCAGCATTCACAACCCTGCCCCCACTCAAACCCCAGGAAAACCACCACATCCTGGACACCCTTCCTTTCCAGCTCCACGTGCCCCCAGCCAGCCTGAGAAAGATTCAGCCTCCCCCACCAACATTGCTCCCAGCCTTCCCCCTCCATTTTCCAGCCCAGATCCCAGAAAATAAAGAAAAAGACAAAAAAAAAAATGAGTCTTGACCCTTTGCAGACCTTCTCCAGGCCAAAAACACATGGCAGGGCCTCTCTTCCCCCAAAACAACCCTCCCATCCTTCTCTAACTTTTCCATGCCTACAGAGCAGCAAGTGACACTCCCTCCCCTCAAACAAAACCCCTCCAATGCCCTCTGTGCCAGGTACAAGCGAGGCACAACCCCCCCAGGTCACCCACACCAACCCCTCTGCAGGCTCCTTCCTTATCCTCCAGGGCTGCAGTCCTACAGGCTACAGTCCTGCCTTCCCTCCTGCACGTCCCCCTCAAGCTCGGGCACACCACAGGCTCTCTCCCTGGGCTTCACTCACCCCAGCCCCACAGCTGAGGGGGGGGACCCGCACAAACCAGCCACAGGGACCTGGGGAGCAGCGGGCACTGAGTGGCCCTCGTCCCGCAGGCGAGGGGAGGACCTCCCAGGCAGAAGGGACACCTCACAATGCAGCCCAACGCCACCCACCTCGAACCTACCGGCCACGGGGGTCCCTCCGCCGGCGGCAGGGACCCTCCAAAGCCAGACCCAAAGCAGAACCAAGGGGACCCCACAAACCAGCAAGCTGCTCCCAGACGAGCCCCGAAGGCCCGGAAGGATTCCCCAGTCAAGCCCCACAGGCCGGGAAATCCCCCCCGAAGGAGCCCCTCAGAGCAGAGAGCCTCCCACCCCCCAGACCAGACCTGCAGCCCAGGCGGCACCGCCAGAGCACAAAAGACACCACCCCCCCCCCCACCCCGACCGCGGGGGCCCAAAGCAACTCTCTAGGCCAGGAAGGTCCCCCCCGGTCCAACCCCACACGCCGGAGGGCCTCCCCAAATTGCCCCAAGGAAGCGTGGAGGGGATCCCCGCAGGCTTCTCCCCGCAGCCCCCGGGGCCGGCGCTGCAGCCTCCCGCGGTCCTCTCCTCACACACACCCCCCCCCTCCGCCCCCAGCTCTTCCCCACCGCGGCCCCCTCACCCTGGGCATTGAGCGCGTCGGCGTTCTTCCGAGCGGGCCCGGCGCCTCCCACACACCGGGCCGGGGGGACGGGAAGGAGCGAGAAGGGGCGGGAGAAGGGAGGCGGGGGGAAGGCGGCGGCGGTAGCGACGAGCCCGGCGCGGCGGCTGCGGGGCCCTGCTCGGGGCTGGAACTGAGCTCGACCTGTCCGCGCGGAGAGACGCGAGAGCCCGCGCGCCGCCAGACGGCTTCTCGCGCACAGGCCGCTCCCTCCCCTCCCCGCCCGTGCCCCGTGGTACGGCCCGGCCCGCGCGCTGATTGGCACGGCCCGGCCCACCTCACACCTACCCACCCACGGCCCGCCGTGGTACGATCCGGACCGCCCCGCTTCAGCGTGCCGGCCGCCTCCACCGGCAACACTGCAGGGGTATGGGGGGGGGGGTGCGCTCCAGCCACTGTGACGCGGTACGAGAACCGCTGGGGTGGTTTCGCTCCTCACTGCCTTGCGACCAGCCGGGGCCCCCTCCCCGTGCGGCGGGAAACGACTCCCTCCACCCCCGCTGCTTTGGAACAGTATTGATACGGCCTGCTTTCCCCCCTGCTCAAGCATTGGTATGGCCCTTCCACACGCGACCAGAGGCCCTGGGGGCGGCTCGTCCTGCCCCGCTCACCCGCGGCCCGAAGCGAACCGGGCCCTTGGTACGTCCCGGCCCCCCACCCGCCACCTTCCGCCGCCCTTCTTGGACTGGTCCTCCGGCCACACGTGCACGCGGGCCCTGCCGCCACCCCCGGAGCACAGCCGCAGTGGTACAGTCCGCATTCCCCTTCGGCCAAGCTCAATGGTTCGGCCCACCCGCCGGTTCCCGCCGGTTCCCACCGCTTCCGCTTCCCCCGGCCGCACCGGCACCGGACAGCTGTCAGCGAGGATGCGATGGTGCTTTGTGTAACTGCTCCAGAAGCCGCGTCCCGTGCCGGGAGCAGGGGGGCGGCTTACCGTTCCCGCCTGGAAAACGGGTGCCGCGGCCGTGGGGAGCAGCGGGGCAGCACGCAGCTGGCTCTGCGGCCGCTCCGCGCTCTCGGTTGAAGCGAATGGTTGTCCACGGGATGAGAATGACTTTCAGAGATCGCTAAGGATAGCCAGGTTAGCCTTTATTGGTCCCTTGTAACCATGGGCCGAGGTGTCCTTTTCCCAGGACAAACCCAGGGAGCTAAGCAAGGACAGAGCCGCGGGACAGACGGACCGGACCTGTGGGCGCCGTTGCTGCCACCGGTCTGGCCCAGAGAGCGGGTGGACACTTTGAGGGGTTTCAAGACTGTGCAGACAAGCCATTTCCCACTAGCTCCACCCCAGCACCTTTAACTGGAGTTCTTTGATAACTATAGCCCACAAGACTCTTCTCTCTCCAACGCTGCACAACGTGACATACCACATGGGAGTTAACTGTTCTCTGCAAAGAGCCACACAACAGAATGGAGCCAGCCTGACAAGCACACCGAGGGCTTGACTGTACCACAGAGCAGGGCTGCAAGAGCAAGTGCAGGAAGACTCTGTTCCCACGCAGACCCTGCCAAAGTCCTGTAGGACAGCTCAGGGCTGGAAAGGCAAAAGTAGGCAGGCTCAGCTCCCTCATAGTACTACCAAGGCTTTGTACCACGAAACAGGGCTGTGAAGACAGGAGGAAGGCTCAACTCCCACACGTGCCCTGCCAAAGCCTTGTACCGCCATCCAAGGCACAAGCGGGGCTGCAGGCTCAGCTCTTGAGACAGGCCGTGGTGGCTTACCATGGCTGCAGAGGCCCGCCGGGGGTTGCTGCGCTGCCCCTCTTCCTCTCCGGCCTGCAGCCTTTCCCCACCACAGCCCAGGCCCGCGCAGCGCTTCGCGCCTCAGAGCCGCCGCCTGGCGGAAAGGCTGAGGGCGCATGCGCGAAGCCGCTTTGTTCTGGCGCGGACAGCGCCGGCGCATGCGCCGTGACGGCGCTGGGGACTCATTTTCGCGCGGCTGTGACTAATGTTATGCTGCCAGATCTACTCCTGCGCAGTGGGAGCCGAGCGGCTGCTGCGTCCCTGCGCGTGGGTCGGCGCGCGGGAGGCGGGAGGGAAAACGAGACGACGGAGACGGAGGGACGGGACTTCCGCTCCTTCATTTCCGGCCGTGGCGCTGCGGCGGTCGGTGTGGCACCGTTGCTTGGCCCGTTCCACTCCGCGCCCGCCCCGCTGCCCCTACCGCCGCCACCAGCGCTCCGTCCCCGCGTTATGCAGCGCCGCGATGACCCCGCCGGCCGTATGGGCCGCGGGCCGGGCCCCGGTGGCGCCCGCCAAGGGGGTGCTCAGCAGCGGCGACTGGCCCGTGGAGGGGGGGGCCGTGGGAACGCTAGCGGGGCGCAGCCGCCACCGCTTCTGCCGCCCAGCTCTACGGCAGGCGGCTCGTCCGGTCAGGCCTCCTCTGGCAATCCCGCTCCGCTGCTGAGCGGGTCCTCTGTCAAGATGGAGCCCGAGAACAAGTATCTGCCCGAGCTGATGGCCGAGAAGGACAGCCTCGACCCGTCCTTCACGCACGCCATGCAGCTCCTCACAGCAGGTACCGGGGGCCGGGGAGGGCGGGACGGCCCCGTGCAGGGCGCTTCCAGGCGCGGTGGGACGGACAGGTGTTCTCCGGTCGCGGTGGAGTGGACGCGGTATCCCACGAGCTCCGTGGGGCCGGTAGGACCGGAGGCAGCTCCTGCTAAACGCCTTGTGCCGCAAGATTATTGAAGGACCCTCACACGCCCCGGGTCGCTGGGACGGCGGCGGGCAGCTCCCGGGGGAAGCAGGGGAGGTGGGGAGGCGGCGGCGGCCCCTGCGCCGGTCCAGTCTAACTGGCCTGCCCGGTGCGAGATGAAATCTGGGGGGTTGGAAGACGAGAGATTTTTCTCTGTTTAGCCCCGTGCTTAATGGAGGGCTTGGGCTGGGAGAAGAAACGCAGACCCAGAAGTTCCTTTTTAACCCACGGCGTGCCGTCATACCGGCCCCTTCCATCCCTGGGTGGGGGGAGAGCAGGGGAAGGATAAATTAACCTGAGATTGTCCATTGAGCGTCTGCTTGAGTCCCTTGTGCGGCACGGTTTGCGATCGCTTTGGTTTGGTTTTCCCTTCCCATAAAGGCTGTTAGAGCTTGGTTCGCGTTTCTGCTGAGCCTAAAGAGGCGATGGAAATGGCAGTCTTTGTTCTGTGCCCAGACCAAGCCTCCTCCTTCCCCATCCCTGCCCAACCGCCTGGCGTTCTGACTGCCTCCCCGGAGCAGCTGCTGCTGCGCCCGCGTTCCCTGGCGCTCCCTCTCTCTCCCTTTCTCTCGAGTAGGTTCAGCTGCCCCCAGACACGGCAGTCAGCTGAAACAGATGGGAATGACTTAAAATATTTCCTACCGCTTCCAGCTTTCTGTGCGTGAGTGTAGTGAGGAGCGGGGAGGGTACCCGGCGTGAGGCTGCGCTCGGATTTCCGCGGCAGAGCAGCGGAGTGTGCTCTGCTTTTCAAACTGATTTGAAGGTTTCGGGGTCGTGGAAATGAGTGGTGTTGCCACAACTGCTGCGGGGCTAGAGGGTTTTATTAGCACCTCCTCTACCGTAGGGAAGAATCCTTGGGGAATTGCTGCCTCCCATTGTGTGTGAGGAGCCGAGGGGTAGCATCACGGGGTCGGGCGGGGTTGGGGGGGAACGGGGGGGAGGTGGAACTTGGCTTCACTCTCGGGCATCTTGATCTAAATAAATGAGTTTTATAATCCGATTTGCTGAGAATTTAATGCTTTTCATTAACAAAAGCCTTTTAGCCAGCTGATGCTCCGCAGCGCGGTGATAATGCTTCCCAGGGCAATGAAACCTGAGGAGCTGGCTGATTTCCTGCACAAAGGAGGAGGTTCTCAGCCCCACTTAGCAGTGCTTCGGGGGAACAAGGATTGATGAGGGTTTTTACGTTCGTTTTCAACGTTACTGATAGCAGCCTGCAGCTCTGTGAGGCTCCAGATGGATCACTGGAAGAGTTCCAGCTGCTTCCTGCTCACTTTGGGTGTGTGGAAAAATCTCTGCCCTTTGGGGAGCCTTCACCAGCAGCCCAAATTCAGACTGAGCTGAGCAGGAAGCTTGTGAGGAAGGAGCTGCAGTTTAGATGTTAGCTGTTTAGGTGGCTGAATCCCTTTGCACAGGTGACTCCAAACTGCTCTGGAGGGCTCAAAATGTCCCTGCTGCTGTGCCCACCCTTTGGGGATGTTGTGTTGCAGAAGCTGCTGTGAAGCTTGCTGTGGAATTTAGGCCTGGACCGAAGTGTTTCATGCATATGGCCAGCACAGCTTGAGCAAAATGACTTCCAGACAAAGGGAGAACTGATTCTTGAGTGTCAGCAGTATTCCTGCTCCAGCCCCTCCTCAGGAGTGGAATTTGCTCGTCCTGCCTGCCTCTGGGAGAGATCCCTGTGTGGGTTCAGCTGCTGCTTTAACAACTATCTGTTAAAATAAATAAATAAAAAGATAAAGAATCCCAAATACTTTTTTTTTTGTGGTTCTAAAGCTGCTCAGCAGCTCTGGAGGGAAAAAAAAAATCCTCAGTGTTGTTTAGGAGCCAGCTGAAGGGCAGCACAGGGACGGGAGACCGAGTCTGGAGGATGTGCTTTGTGATGGAGAGGCAGGGAAGTGGCTGCCCTTCAGGCTTGTGGTGCTCAGCAGCCTGAACACAGACTGCAAACTGGGATTTCTGGCACCCTTTGGCAGGTTTCCTCCTCTCTGCTTTTGGGGTCCCTTTGCCTGCCTTTGATTCGTGCCCTTCCCAGCTGCTGTGGGGAGGGGAAATGCTGATGCTTTGAAAGGCAGAATCCTCTCTGCTTGTGTGCAGTGGAGAGGTGGGAGATGTCCCCTGATGTGGTACCTAGGTGCAGAGTTCCCTTTCCAAATCCTTAGGGTAATCTTCACTGGCTTTATTTAATGAAGTCCCAGTGAGGTGCTGATTGTCTCTGAGCCTCCTCTGCTGCAGGTGGGCCTGTGAGCCCTCTCATTCCACCAGCGGGTCTCTGTAGCTCACATCTTGTTGGTCCTTATGTTAAGTGCAGCCCTTAACATCCCCAGAAGCGTGGAGTGGTGAGGAGGGGTGGAGGTGGGTGGGTTCAGACACAAAGAAGGACCCATGAAGGGATGGAGCACTGAGCAGTTGGAGTCAGAGCAAAGCACTGCAAAGCAGGGAGGTGTTGGAGGCCTCCTCAGCAGAGCCTTCTGTTGCCCAGAGGGGCTGGTTCTCAGGCCAGGCTCCTCCAGTTGTGTGTTCCAAGGAAGGGAAATGGGCTGTATGGGAATGTCAGATGCTGGGTGGTGGCCTCACAAGGGTGACTTGCCAAGGAGCCAAGCAGTGGGATTAGAGATGGGCTGAGGTCACAGGGGTGATGAGAAACTGGATGTAACCCAGAGCAGTACAAGGTCCTGAAGCTTGCTTTGTGTGGAGTTCAGGCTGTCCTGAAATGGAGAAGATTATCTCAGTTTCTGTGTTTCTGAGCATATCTCCTACCCCTCAAAGGAGCTGTAACTGCCACCTTGAACTTGTGCCCAGCTGTCACAGGCTGTGATGTGCTAATAACCTTTCCCTGTTGCATTTGTCAGTGTATACCTTGCTAAGCCATGCCAACACCACGAGCTGCTGGTGCCTGTCACTGCTGTGACCCTGCCTCCTCCTGTCCCCAGAGCCTCTCCTGCCCCTGCCATTTCCCACAGCTCACCTCCAGGCTTTCTCCTCTGTGCCATTTCCCACAGCTCACCTCCAGGCTTTCTCCTCTGTGCCATTTCCCACAGCTCACCTCCAGGCTTTCTCCTCTGTGCCATTTCCCACAGCTCACCTCCAGGCTTTCTCCTCTGTGCCATTTCCCACAGCTCACCTCCAGGCTTTCTCCTCTGTGCCATTTCCCACAGCTCACCTCCAGGCTTTCTCCTCTGTGCCATTTCCCACAGCTCACCTCCAGGCTTTCCTTTTCTTCCCCATGCCCTGTGCTGGTGGCAATCCCCTCCCTTCCCAGTGCAGAGCTGCCTGCAGATGAATCCTAGTGTAGAAGCTGGAGGGGTGGGGGGAGTTATTTCAGCAGAAAGCAGGAGGGAAGGGCTGGGCTTAGGGCTTGCCAAATTCTGCAGCTTCCACTATTGCCAAAATCCATCCAGGAACAGGTCCCTGCTTCCTCCCCTTGGGAGTCCAACCAGCTGGGGAGCAGCAGTGTGGGAAGGAGGGAGCTCTGCTTTCTTCCAGAGGCTCCCATCCCCAAATTCTTGTGGGTTTTAGGTGAGGGTCTCTGTTGGCTTTGGGGGCATGGGGTCAGTGTTACCATGCTGCTAAAGTAATGCTCTCAGTGCTGTGAGTCCCCAGAAAGTGTCACTGCTTGCAGAGCCACAAGTGTGCTGCAGGACAAGGGTTGAGTTTTCTTTTTGTCAAGGAGGAGCCTGGGCTTAGCTCAGGAGCGGCACTGTGGCTGCTTTAGCCTCCTCCTGGTCGAGCAGCAGCGTTACCAACCCCCTTTACCTGCCCCTTAGGACTTCTGCTGAGACAATGCAATCACTGCCCCCCATGAAGCCCTGGAAACCTCTGCCACACAATGCTGCCAGCCTGCTGCCCTTCCCCCTGGCAAGAAGGTAACCTTCTGCTGCTGCACCTCTGACGGGAGGCATGCTTCACCCCTCCAGGTGTGCTGCTCCTTCCTAGCAGTAAGTGGTCTGACAAACTGCTACCCCTGGGGGTTCAGTGCTGCCTCAGGTCGGGAAGCTGATGTGCCAGAATGCAGGGCAGATAAGGCTGGAATCCAGAGCAGTAGGACATGCTGGAAGGGGCATGTTTGCAGCCCTCCTCCACACCTCTTTCCAGACTTGGAGTTCCTTCTGCAGGTGTGAAGGGGACTGCAAGGGCACCCACACTGAGCTCTGTCCCCAGAGCTGCAGGACTTCAAGTCACAGACTGGCAGGGACCTCTGGAAGGGACCCCTGGAGATTATCTGGTCCAGCCCCTCTTGCTGGCAGGACATGTTGCAACTGAGATGTTTGCAGTCCTCCTCCACACCTATTTCACTGATTGATTGCCTCAGGTTGGAAGGGACTCCCAAAGGTCATCTTGTCCAACCCCCAGACTTGGAGTTCATTCTGAAGGGGGACTGTGAAGTCACCCACACTGAGCTCCATCCCCAAAGCTGCAGAGCTTCAAGGTACAGAATCACAGAGTTCTGGGGGCTGGAAGGGACCTTTGGAGATCATCCAGTCCACCCCTCCCCCTGCCAGGGCAGGTTCCCCTAGAGCAGGCTGCCCAGGACAGCCTCCAGGCAGGTTTGGGAATGAGTTTCTCTGCTCTTCAAGGTTTCTTCTGTGCCTTAGATTTCCTCTGAAGGCTTGGTGAGAGTGGATCTGCTGTTTAGCAAATGGTTAATGATTTGCTGCCCTCCCAGAGTGATTCCCAGGTGCAGCTGCTGCAGGAGGCTGAGTGAACTCTGCTGTGTGGTTGATGTCAGCTGTGAGTCACTGGTGTGCAGAGCCTGACCTCTGACTGCATTGTGCTTTGGCAAGGTAGAGGATGCCTCTGGGTAGTGTTAATTTACATCAAGAAGGGCTTTGGGGTGCTTTAATTCCTGCCATGTGTAGGAAACATTTCTTGTTAGCATTCAGAATGGGCTTGAAGAAATAAACTTGCTGGCTTCAGAGAGCCAAAATAGTTGAGAGGTGATCACATTGGATGAGGGAGCCTGAAGCTCTGCCTGAGCAGGGACAAAGCCACCAAGGCAACCTTCAGCTCCCAAATCTTAATCCTTTGTTCTTAGAGCTGAAAGTCAAACCCCTCCCTAAAGCCACCCAGGGCAGCCAGCTCTGAACCTCCTCTCATACATTTTACAGTGCTTGAACTTTGGTCTTCTTTTGGGGGGGTGTCTTTTTTCCCCCCCTCATGTCTTTAGAAGAATCATTTGCTTTTAAAGCAAACTTCCCCTGCCTGCAGCAGCTCTGTGCCTCCGTGCTGCACTCTTTCAAGCAGTTCCCTGAGGCCCTTCCTGAGCTGAGGGGCCCAGACCTGGACATAATATTCCAGCTGTGGCCTCAGCAGGGCAGAGCAGAGTGGCAGGAGAACCTCTCTGACCTACTCACCACAAGGCCTTCTGATCCACCTCAGGATGCCATTGGCCTTCTTGGCCCCAAGGACACGCTGCTGGCTCCTGGCCACCCTTGTGCTCAGCAGGTGGATGAAGGGCCAAGTTGTATCTGACAGTCCAGTCTTCTCAAACTGAAATCATGACCACTGTGGCCACAGCAAAGCTCCTGACCTGGACAGACATGGCAGGAAGCACCAAGATCTTGCAGCTGCCCTCTTTCCATTCTGGCAGTGACAAAGCAGTCTTCAGTTTCAGCTGTGTCTTGCAGCTTTAATCCACTTATGGATATCATCTTGGCTAACTGTCTCTCTTTCCCCCTGAGATGTGAGAAGTTGCATTCAGAGCTTTTTCAGCTCAGAGGAGATATTTATAGCTCTTGGGTTTGCTGGGGCAATGGCACAATTTAATCTGTGAGGTCGTGCTCCTCTCCTGCTAAGCATCTGGAGCTGGTAATTTGTGATGGCTGAGCATGGTGTGACCAATCTCTTTCTCAGGCCAAAGAGTGCAAATGCTTCACAAGTGGTTGGAGGTGGCTAATAATGGGTTGGCTCCAAATTTGGGGGAGATCATTGTCTAGTGCTGAGCAGGAAATAAAAATCCTTCCTGGCTGGGCTGCTCCTGGAACATAAAACCCAGTCAGCTGGGGGCTGTGTTCCTCTGCAAGGTGTGCAGGGTTCCCCTTGTGCAAAGGGAGGTGCAGTCATGCCTCTGAGAGCCTCTGCTGAAAGTGCCTGCCTTGAAGATACTCAGTCAGGGCTTGCATTTAGGTTGGGAGGGATCCTCAAAGGGCAGCTTGTCCAACCCCCCTGCACTCAGCAGGGACAGCTCCAACCAGACCAGGCTGCCCAGGGCTACACCAAGCCTGATCTTGAGTGTCTCCAGGGACAGGCTCTCATCCATTTGGGCTGGCTGTGAAGAGAGGACTCTCTCCAGCCACCTCTCAGTGACCACTGAATTTCCAGCCAGGCTGGAGGAGGTGTGTGTGTACCAGTTCCTGATTAGCCTGCCTTCATGACCTACTTCCAGAAGGTTGCTTGGCCTTTGTTCCAGATCCTCCTGAGGCTGCAGCATGCCTTCACTTCAAGTCAGAGGCTGCCTCTCTGCTTTTCCAGGACTCTCCAATTCACAACAGACATTAAAAAATCAGAATCTTATTTTAAGAGACAAAGGAGGGGGAGGAAGAAAAAAGGATGTGTAGTTGTTGCAGTGCCTGAATCAAGTTAAGGACTTGTGACACTTGCTTTTATGGCTGTGTGCCTGAGGCTTACAACTCCAGAAGCCCAGTCAGAAAGAAAGGAAAGTGCATTTCCTCTAATGAAATGAAGCTCATAAGACTTTCATCAGCCAGGCTGCACTCTGGAGTGGCACTCAGGCAGCCTTCCCTTTATTGGGATTGTTTTCACCTCATCTACAGCTCCTGATGGCAAGGTCTGTTGGCACCACTAACTGAATTACAGCTCTAAAGCAGCTCAGCAGCTCCAGCCATGGGAACTTGCCTGATGTGCTGATGGCCAACAGTGTCAGCAGGACTGTGTGCAGTCACAGGGTGACAGACTGCATAGGGATGGAAGGGACCCTCAAAGGTCATCTTGTCCAACCCCCCTGCAGGCAGCAGGGACATCTCCAACTAGCTCAGGCTGCCCAGGGCTACATCCAGTCTGCTCTTGAATGTCTGCAGGGATAGGGCCTCACCCACATGGGGCAGTGTTAAATCTCTGCCTTCCCAGGACCTCCCATGAGGGGTGGGAGAAATACATTTGCAGCCTCATGAAATGATTTGCCCAGCTGGAGGCTGGCAGGGCATGTTCCTGCACCCAGCTCTGCAGTGCTGCCTTCTGAGCCCTGCCCCATCACCTCCTTCCCACCACAGAGTGCAGCAGGTTGGAAGGGACCCTCAGAGGGCATCTTGTCCAACCCCCTGCAGCCAGCAGGGAGATCTCCAAGCAGGTCAGGGGCCCAGCAAGCCTGACCTGGGATGTCTGCAGGGATGGGGCCTCAGCCACCTCTCTGGGCAGCCTGTTCAGTGTCTCCCCACCCTCACTGTGCAGAGCTTCCTCCTGGTGTCCAACCTAAATCTCCCCTGCTCCAGTTTCAAACCACTGCTCCTCATCCTATCCCCACAGACCTTTCTGAACAGTCCCTCCCCAGCCTGCCTGCAGGTCCCCTCCAGATACTGAAATGGTCAGAGGGGTTGGGGCTGGTTTTGTTGTAGCTTCAGGAGCCCACCCAAGGGCACTGCCTTTGTGGTGGAGGCAGGAGCCTGGGGACTGCTAGAGGGAGGCACAGCAGAAGGAAGATGCAAAACTGTGTTTGCAATTTCCTCCTTTTCTCTGCTGCAGGTTTCTTGCAGACCATTCTCTGCTGTTGGTTCTGCTTTTTGTGCAGTGTCCCCTTTGTGGCCTTCTGGAATTCCTAGGTGTGAAGGGAGGCAGAGAAGAGGCAGGCTGTGGGCTGGCACTGCTGGGGTTGGCGCTGCTGAGGTTGGCTCTGCCTATCCAGACTCCATGAATGCAGTGCTGAGTGGTGGTCATCTGTTGACAGAGAAATGAGGGGGGGTTGTGGGGGTGTCCTCTCCTAATTCCAACCCTCCAGCTGATGCTGGCTTGAGGAATGTAAGCAGCCCTATTTTTATCTTGTTGTAGAGATTGAAAAAATTCAGAAGGGGGAGACAAGCAAGAAGGAGGAGGAAGAGAACTACCTGGATTTGTTTTCCCACAAGAACATGAAACTGAAAGAACGAGTTCTGATACCTGTCAAACAGTACCCCAAGGTGAGGGCCAGAAGAGAGCTTCCTGAACCTCTGGGGTCTGCTTGGTTTGCTGTGGAGTTTTGGTGTGGGTTTGGTTGGTTTTGGGGCTGGGGTTTGTTTTGATGGCTGGCTCAGAGCTAGCAGCTGTCAAAGTCTCAGGAGCAGCTGTGCCACTGCCCCACTGTCTCCATGGAATCTGTTTCTCCTGGGCAAGCTTGTGGGCTCTGGTTCCTTGATCTCTCACACTTGGGGAGCAAGCATAGCTGGGCTCCATTATGGCTGGAAGAGGCACTTCCAGATGTAGAGCTTTGAGTTCTACAGTCAAGAGCTCCTTGAACTCTTCAGGCTTTGCTGGAGAGTGGATGTTAAGATTGAACACTTTGCAGGAGTTCATCTAACTTGATGATCTGTTGGTTGGTTGGTTGGTTTTGTTTAGTTTCTTCCCCTCAAAAAGGATGTTCTGGGACTCACATTTTCTGGTGCCTTTGCTTTGGTCCCCTGGCTTTTTGGTGAGGTGAAGAGCAGCTGGGAGTGATTCAGTTCTTCTGTCAGCCAGCACAGCATGGAGGGAAGCTAAGTTTAAGGCTTCTGAACTCTGGAGCTCATTCTCCTTTGGTGTTGGGTTTGGTTTGTTTTCTCCATTCACAGTTCAACTTTGTTGGGAAGATTTTGGGACCTCAAGGCAACACCATCAAGAGGCTTCAGGAAGAAACTGGTGCTAAGATCTCCGTGCTCGGGAAGGGCTCGATGCGAGACAAGGCAAAGGTGAGGGCAGCCCCCTTCAGAGCATCCCCTGAGGCCTTGCAGTGTGCTGGGGGCAGTCACAGAACCCCAGCATGGTGGGGGGTGGAAGGGGGACTTTTGGTGAACCTGCTCTGGCAGGAGGATTGGACTGGATGATCTCCAGGAGTCACAGAATGGCTCAGGTTGGAAGGGACCTCAGAGATTTATCTGCTCCAACCTTCCTGCCACGGGCAGGGACACCTCTCCACCAGACTTGGCTGCCCAAGGCCATACCCAGCCTGACCTTGGCAGCTGTGGCTCAGTTGGTAGTGCATAAGACCTTTAATTGGAAGGTCTTGAGTTCAAGCCTGCAGTGGGCAGTAGTGTCCTCCCTACTCTAGTCATGAGGTCTGTGGTGACAGGTTGGACTCGATGATCTTTGAGGTCTCTTCCAACCTTAGTGATACTGAATGATACTGAATACTGAACCCTGAGGAGGAGGCATCCACAGCCAGCCTGGGCAACCTATTCCACAGTCTCACCACCTTCCTATGAAGAATTTCTTCCTCAGCTGCAGTCTAACTCAGCTCTCTCACAGCTCCAAACCATTCCCCCTTGTCCTGTCTCCAGACACCCTCAGGAAAAGTCCTTCTGCAGCCTTCCTGCAGGATCCCTTCAGGTCCTGGCAGGCAGCTCTGAGGTCCCTCTGGAGTTTTCTCCTCTCCAGGCTGAACACCCCCAGCTCCCTCAGCCTGTCCTCATAGCAGGGGGGCTCCAGCCCTTGGCTCATCTTTGTGACCTCCCTCTGAACTCACTCCCAACAGCTCTGTGTCCTCCTTATGAAGCTTACAAACAAGCCAGAGGGGCAAAAGCTTTTCAGGGCAATGAGGGGAAGAGCTGAATTGTTCCAGCTCTGTTACAGCTTTGGAGTGAGCAGGAAGGGGAAGAAACATTCTTATCATTTTTCCTGCTGGAGAAAAAAAAAAAAGCCAAACCCTCCTGGCACTTTGTGATTCACTAAAGATGCTCAGGACCATGCTGCTTCAACATCTTCACTGAACCATGAGAATTTGAGGATTTCAGAGGGAGCAGCTGGGGGAAAAAAGAAAGCTTTTATTCCTTATTAGTTTTTGTTCTGGAGAGGAAACAAAGTCCTTCAGAGAAGGACTTTGAAGGAGTTGCTGGAATGAATTCTAAGGTCCCTTCCCAACCTGAGCCATTCTGGGATTCTTAAAGCCATCTCATTAACACCAGGATCAAAGAGTGGAGTTAAGAGGAAGCTGCTTTGAGGCATCAGCCTTCACTAGGTGGAAATGAGCAGCTCCAGCTCATTCCATTGAGGAGAAAGGGCACAGCTTGCAGGTGCTTAATCTTCTAGGGGGGGCAGAAAAAGTGCCTGGTGTCAATGCATTGGCAGAAATATCAGTCACCTGGAAAGGCAGCTCTGAGGAGATAGGAAGAAGCATAGCCAGCAGCAGGGCCAGGGAGGTGATTCTCCCCCTCTGCTCTGCTCTGGTGAGACTTCACCTGGAGCACTGCATCCAGCTCTGGAGCCTCTGTTAGAGGAAGGATCTGGAGGTGCTGGAAGGTGTCCAGAGCAGGGCCACAAGGGTGAGCAGAGGGCTGGAGGCTGGAGCTGCTCTGCTATGAGGACAGACTGAGGGAGTTGGGGCTGCTCAGTCTGGAGAGGAGAAGGCTCTGAGGAGACCTAATTGTGGCCTTCCAGGATCTGCAGGGGGCTCCAAGAAAGCTGGGGAGGGACTTTTGAGGGTGTCAGGGAGGGATAGGACTGGAACAAAACTAGAAATGGGTAGATTCAGATTGGATGTCAGGAAGAAGTGCTTCCCCATGAGGGTGGTGAGACACTGGCACAGGTTGCCCAGGGAGGTGGTGGAAGCCTCACCCCTGGAGGTGTTTGCAGCCAGGCTGGAGGTGGCTGTGAGCAACCTGCTGTGGTGTGAGGTGTCCCTGCCCATTGCAGGGGGGTTGGGACTGGCTGAGCCTTGAGCTCCCTTCCAACCCTGACAATTCCCTGATTCTGTGAAGTGTAGGTGGCAGCTGGATGTTGGCATCATCTGTGTCCAGGTATGGCCAGAATGCTGGGGCAGACATTTCCTGGGGTGGGGGTGTGGGGAAGGACAGGGAAAGCTAAAAGCTGTTTCTCTGCACTTGTTTGGGTTGAGGAAGCTCTGCTCTGCTCTGCTCTCTTTCAGGAGGAGGAGCTGCGGAAAGGGGGGGACCCCAAATATGCTCACCTCAACATGGATCTGCATGTCTTCATTGAAGTTTTTGGGCCCCCTTGTGAAGCTTATGCTCTGATGGCTCATGCCATGGAAGAAGTCAAGAAGTTCCTCGTCCCAGTATGTACCTTCATCTCCTTTCCTCCTCCGAGGAGGAGCTTGAGGGGTTGGAGATGGGGAAAGATTTGCAGAGCCTGAGGCTGGAGCTGCAGGACTTGGTGTGGTTGAGGAAGGCCTGGAGCATTAAATCTGTGTTTAATACTTAAGGTGACAGAATTACTAAAGGCTGGAAAAGATCTGCAAGGTGAAGTCTAACCAAAGCTGCCAAGGCCCCCACTAAACCACGTCCCTCAGTGCCACATCTCCGCAGGTTTTCACTCCCTCCACCCCTGCCCTGGGCTGCCTGTTCCAGGGCTTGACAACCTTTTTATGCCTTGAGTCCAACCTAAACCTTTCCTGTTGTAACTTGAGGCCATTTCCCCTCATCCCTGCTGCTTGTTCCCTGGGAGAAGAGACCTGGCTGTACCCTGGCACCGCGTTCTGGGAGCTGAGAATACTCCGCCTGAAATCCCAGGGGCAGGCGGAACCCTGGAGGGGTGGGCAGCAGGGAAGTGTGGAAAAGGATGTGGGCACTGTGTGATTTCTGTGAGTCTGACACAGAGAGGAGGAGAAATTGCTCTGCAGAGTGTCTTTGAAGGAGAGAGGTCATCTTCAAGGAGCCCCTGGGAGGTACAAAACCTCCGCTTGCTAAAGCGAGCGTGCAGCCCTGCTATTTAAAGTGTCTTATCTGTGGCTGCCTTCAAGCAGTGTGTTAAACTTGGGAAAATGGGCAGAGAAGTCACTCTGGAAGCCAGCAGTGCTGTGGAGACACATCTGGCAGGAGCCTCCTGGCTTTGTGGCGTTGCCATGGCACCGTGAAGATGCTCATAGCGAGGCCCAGCCTGTCTGAGCGCGGTGGGGACGGGTGGGCTCCCGTGGCTTCCTGCAGGGCCACCAGGGATCTGTGCTGATTCTCAGAGCTAGATCCCCTGAGGGGAGACAGCCTCGTGGAGCCAGACACATGCTGAGTGCCTAAGAAATGGGAAGGACAGCCTGGGTTTGCAAATGGGGCTTTACTCTGCAGCAGGCTGCTGCCTGCCCTGATCCTTCAGCGTGTCAGTGGTTCCCGCTGTGTGGGCTCGCTGCCAGCCACTCGACTTTAAGTGGGAGCTGTGAGGTGCTGAAGGTGAGAGATGTCTTGCCTGCCTTCACCTCTCAACTCTCCACCATGTGCAAATAAATCTCAAAGAGCCACAGAGTCATTTAGCCTGGAAAAGGCCTGGGTCATTGAATCCAACCATTAACCCAACGCTGCCAAGTCTGCTGCTAAGCCTTGTCCCTCAGCACCACAGCTACACAGTTATTCAGTACTTCCAGGGGTGGAGACTCCACAGCCTCCCTGGGCAGCCTGTGCCAGTCTTTGAGAACCCTTTCAGGGAAGAAATGGCTCCTAATACCCAATCTAAACCTCCCCTGGTGCAACTTGAGGCCATCTCCTCTCATTCTATCGCTTGTTACTAGGAAGGAGACCAACCCCCACCTAGCTCCAACCTCCTTTCAGGGAGCTGTAGAGAGCAGTGAGATCTCCTTTCAGCCTCCTTTTCTCCAGGCTCTACAACCCCAGTTCCCTCAGCCCTGTTTTCCAGACCCTTCACCAGCTTATTTACCCTTTCCTGGGCACATTGCAGCCTTTCAGTGTCCTCTTGGAGTGAGATGCCCACTATAAGGAAGGCATCTTGCTGCCATCCCTGGGATGCTGAGCATCAGGTAGCCCCAGAACCCTCGTGAGGGAGGTCCTCTGCCCAGGGACCAGCTGTGGTGCTCGGTGCAGGGCCTGGGCATGCAGGTGGTGTGTCCCCCTTGGCCTGTTTGGAGGAGGCTGGCAGCTGTGCACTGCTGCCTGCTGTGCAGGTCCCAGTACAGCTAACCAGCAGCTTTGAGTTTAGGACTCTCAGGTGATTTTCCATCCCTGTGTGGCAGCTGGTGATACCCTGGAGCCCAGGCTGGCTAGTTAACTGTTCTTTGGAGCTGACTCTCTCCCTGTTTTAGGACATGATGGATGATATCTGCCAGGAGCAGTTCCTGGAGCTCTCCTATCTGAACGGTGTCCCAGAGCCAGCTCGCGGCCGAGGAGTCCCTGTGAGGGGAAGGGGAGCAGCTCCACCACCACCTCCACCTGTTCCAAGGTACCTTTCCCATACCCCACAGACCTGGAAATGTTGCATCCTGCTCAGGCTTGTGCTGCCAGATGAGGCTCACACTCCTTGTTCTCACACATCAGCTGTTGGCCTTGACCTTGGCTTTTGGCCATGGCTTTCCAGCCTTGTGTGTTGCAATGCTCTCAGCCAGCTGGCACCGAGCCTTTGGTGTGTTTTGAGGTGGAATCTGGGATGTCTTCTGTCTTCTTTTGGGTGCCTGAAGTCAGTAGCTTCATGAAGTAACCTTTCAACAACTGGCCTGCAAAAAGCCATGCTGTAGATTGATGGGGGTCATGTTTGCTTCTGGAGCCTTCAGCAGAAGCAGCAATTTCAGTTTGAAGTGACCTTCCCCAGGAAAGTTAGAGGCTGGCATTATTCTGTCATTGCTGTCAAGGCACTGGGAGAAATTGGTGATCAAGCTGTTGCTGGAGTTCTTGCTTCACTACCTCTTTCATAAGGAGAAGGTCTTTGCTTCTGAGTGTTTAGCTCAGAAGTGCCCCTGCTCATCTCAGCACTGATCTTCACAGGCCTGGGGTGGAGCAGCCATTACAGGTTAGAGCCAGGGGCTTGCTTGAAATGAACTCAAGAGAAATGGTTTGGCCAGAGGTTGCTGTCAGATTTATGTCTTCATCTGTGCAGTGTCTGATGCAGCAGAGGCCTCACCCCAGAAGAGGTTTCTGTGAATCCTGCAGTGCAGGAGCATTAACAGCTCCTGGGCTTGGGCTCTTGATGAAGAGTTGATGGCTCAGCTGATGAGGACTCTCTGTTTATCAAGCTGCTGCATTTCAGAGCAGGTGTAAGAAGCACCTGGGCTGCCCTCGGGGCTCAGCTGGAGCAGCAGCACAGCCAGAGCTCTTCACAGTCCTTTCTGTCTCCTTTTCAGGGGGCGTGGGGTTGGTCCTCCCCCTCCTCCTCCTCCTCCTCGGGGAGCCCTTGTGAGAGGAGCCCCAGTGAGGGGCACCATTGGCAGGGGAGCTGCTGTAGCCCGGGGAGTGCCTCCTCCCCCAGCAGTACGAGGTGCTCCTACCCCCAGAGCACGTGCAGCTGGCATCCAGAGGATACCACTTCCTCCTCCTCCTGCTCCAGAATCCTATGATGAATATGTAAGAAACTCTTTTTTTTAATCTTTGGGGTGGTTTTCTTTGTTTCAATTCCTACTACCTGACCATGCATTAAAATCAGGCCTAAAAGCAGTGAGATGGCATCAGAGAAGTGACCACCAGTCCCTAGTGTGGTGCTGGGTGCCCTGCTCTGCCGTTTTAGTCCCCATAGGAACTGCTGATGTTCTAAATACAAGGGGAATGGTGGGGTTTATTCAGCTGAAATGTACCCCCAAGGCTGCAGCTTGCCCTCAAAATCACCACCTCACACACTCCTCCTGCAGGAGGAATTCTTTGAGCATGAAACCCCAAAGGTTTCTCCCTGGCCCCCAAGTCCTTGAAGGGAATCTGTGAATGAGCATGGTGATGATTTTAAGTTGTGCAGCTAAGCATCACCCTCCTGCCAAGCTTCTCTTGGCCCCCCTGCTCTTGGTGTTCTAAAGGAGCAGCAGGACAGCTGGGTTGGATATGCACCCAGCATTTGGGGGAATCCTCACAGATAGTGATGTTTCCCCACATGGAAAAAAAACCTCTCACAAAACCAATCAATAATGAATAGGTTGGGATTGGTCCACCTGTAGATCTTGTGGTGTGGGTAACACATCCTGGGAGGTGGATTTGTAGTGCAGACAAACTGCAGCCTTGGACATGTAAATGACTCTGCTCAGTCAGTATTGGTGTGGCTCATTCCCCCCATGCCACAGGACACAAGGAGATCTTGGTTAGCTTTGTCTTGTGATTGAGGCCTTTCCCTGTGCCTCCACCCTTGAGCCCCTCCCCTGTGGCAGACCAGGATTCCCAGGCTCTTCTGGGAGCAGCTGTAGCCTGAAGTCAGTTTTGCCATTCCTCTTGCTCAGGCTTTAACCTTTGGTCCTTCCATTCACACTGTTTATGCCATCATCCATTTCAGGGCTATGATGATGCCTATGCAGACCAGAGCTATGAGGGCTATGAAGGTTACTACAGCCAGGGCCAGGGGTGAGTTGCTTGTCTCTGTTCCTGAGCTTTATGCATCATCCTGGGATCCTTTTGTTTCTTTTAAAGGAATGGAAACACATTTCTAAGCTTGAGCTGTACAGAGAGTGCCTTATTCTACTGGAATCTACCTGGGAAATCCCTTTTGGGGGTGTCCCAGTGTCCATAACACTCCAGGACACCGTGGCCATGAGTCATGTTGAGGCATTTTTGCTTTCCAAGTGTTGGTGCAAGCTGTGTGCAGATGAGGAATGTGATTTCAGCACCGTGTGTAATCACCCTAATTGCTCTTCCAGGGACACAGAATACTATGATTATGGACATGGGGAGGCACAGGATACCTATGAAGCTTATGGTATGTCTCTTGACTGGGAAGGGGCTGCATATAGCTGGGAATTACCTACAGTGGTTGGGAATTGCTTGTGGCCTACCAGGTGTTTTCCACTCCATGCCCTGAGCAAAAGCTTGAGGAGAACCTTAAGGGTTTCTCATGGTAGAAGATTGATGCCCTAAAGATTTGGGTTGGAAGGGACCTTAAAGGTGACCCAGTTCCAACCCTCCTGCCATGGGCAGGGACACCTCCCCACCAGCCCAGGTTGCTCAAGGTCTCATCCAGCCTGGCCTTGAATACCTCCAGGGAGGAATCATCATCCACAACCTCCCTGGGCAACCTGTTCCAGTGCCTCCCCACCCTCACTTTCTTAATAGCAAGTCTAAATCTACCCTCCAGGTCTGAACACCCAAAGGCACTCTGTGGTTTTGAGGTTCTTACCTAGCTTGATTGTCCAAAGTTGCTGCTTTTTCAAATTCCCCTTCTTTTTTTTTAACTGTGGAAATATCTTTTCATTTCCCTTGTGGCTTCAGAGTATTTTAAGAGCTCTGGATTTCCACCCACAGTGATGCTTTTGCTGGAATCTGGTTTGCAGGGATTGTGTTTTGTTGAGCTGGATGAGCACATGGTTCCATCTGCTTCCTTATGCTCTGAAACCTGCTCACTGACACTGTACCTTTGCTTGGGAAATGGATTTAAGTGTCACACAAAGGCCTCACTTTGGGGGGGAAACAGCTTGGGTCAACAAGATCTGCAAGCAGTCCATGAGGTTTAGCTAATTGGAATTGCCTGAAGCTGTCAGCTTAGGGCTGTGAGAGAGCAGTTTATAGATCCATAGAAAGGTTTGGGTTGGAAGGGACCTTGAAGGTCATCTAGTTCCAATCCCCTCCCATGGGCAGGGGCACCTTCCACCAGCACAGGTTGCTTGAGGCCTCATCCAACCTGGCCTTGAACACCTCCATGGAGGGGACATCCACATCCCCCCTAGGCAACCCATTCCAGAGTCTCACCACCCTCATACTGAAGAGCTTCTTGCTAAGCTCCAGTCTAACCCTGCTCTCCCTCAGCTTCAAACCATTCCCCCTTCTCCTGTCTCTAGACATCCTCAGGAAAAGTCCCTCTGCAGCCTTCCTGCAGGATCCCTTCAGCTACTGGAAGGCAGCTCTGAGGTTCCCCTGGAGCCTTCTACAGGCTGGACACCCCCAGCTCCCTCAGCCTGTCCTCGTAGCAGTTAAGTCCTGAGGAGTTCACATTCAGGTGCTTCACCAGAGATGCTTTTCCAGTCCAAGATGCAGTGGAGCAGACAGCTGCTGTCTTTCCCCTTGGCTGTCTCTCCTGCCTTCAATGGCTTGGTTTGTTGCCTGCGTTCGTCAGGCAGCACAAAGAGGCCTTTGTGCCTCCTACTTGGTAGGAGAGTGGTGGTGGTGTCTGGGATGTGAAGGCCAAAATGCTCACTGTATACTTGGCATGAAGTTGCCACAGCTAATCTGTTTATCCACAGTCATTTCCTTTTGGTCTCTGCTTTCACAGAAACAGAATTAGAGAACTAAGTTGTTGAGCCAGGCTGGAGATTGGGTCTGAGAGAATGGGAATGTGCTCCGTGGTGGTAGGAACAGCCTTGGCTGGCTGCTGGGCTTGGCTTTCATGAACTGGTGGACCTGGAGGGAAAGGCAGGTGTGGAAGTATGAGTGGTGCAAGCACCAGCCCATAATGAAAGCTGAGTTTGGCTATTTGGAACATCAGCTACCTAGGGGTCAAGAGGGGAGTGAACTTTGTTGGCATTTGGTGGCAGCAGAAGGGTTTGGGTTGTCCTGGTGTGTGTAGTGTCCCATCAGCAGGGCCAGCCCCAGCAGTGTCTGCTCTGAAGAGGCAGCAGCTGCTGTCTGGTTGTGTATTTTCCTGTGCTTGTAGAAGGGAAGGAACAGAAAAATCTGGAAGCAGGCTGGTGTCTGGAAGTCCAGTCAGACATGCTGCCATCCTACACCTCTTTCTTTTTTTTTTTCCCCCTCCTTTTTATTTTTTGTCTTTTTCCCCCCCTTTTTCTTTTTTCTCTTTTTTTCCTCCTCTTTTTCTGTTCTGTTTCCTCCTCTCTTTTCTCTTCTGTTCTGTTTCCTCCTCTCTTTTCTCTTCTGTTCTGTTTCCTCCTCTCTTTTCTCTTCTCTTCTGTTTCCTCCTCTCTTTTCTCTTCTCTTCTGTTTCCTCCTCTCCTCTCTTTCTTTGGTTGGTTTGGTGTTTGTTTGGGTTTTGTTTTTTTTTTGTGTTGTTGTTGTGTTCTTATTCCCACAGGGCAAGATGACTGGAATGGCACCAGACCCTCCCTGAAGGCCCCCCCAGCCAGGCCTGTGAAAGGGGCCTACAGAGAGCACCCATACGGACGTTATTGAACCACCAAAAATAACAGAACCACGAAGGGAGGGAAAAAACCAAACCAAACTACCAATTATGAGCAAAAAAAACCACCCCAAAACCCCCAAGTTGTTACTGATTCTTGTATCTCCCAGGATTCCTGTTGCTTTACCCACACCAGACAAGTAATTGTCTCCCTGTTTTTCTTTGTGGCCCTTTTCTTTTCTCCCCCTCCCAGTCCATCCTCACCCCCACCCCCACCCCACCCACCCCCTTCATCCCTCTGCATTCTGGCTTCTTGTCTGTAGTCTTTTAAAACTGAGTTAAATAGAGATTTAGAGGACAGACTTTTTAATTCATTTCCTTTTGGTTTTTTTCCTCTTTTTTTTTTTTTGTGCCTCTCTTTTTTTCTTTTTTTCCCCTTTTTTTTTCTTTCTTTTGCTTTATTTTCAAGTGTGGAGATTGCCTTTTTTTTTTTTATATTTTTCTCCTCTCCTTTCTCTGTTGTTTAGCTAAAAAAAAAAAACAAAAACAAAACCCCAAAAGAACAACTGTACCTTTTTTAATAAAAAGCAAAAAAAAAATCCAACAAAAAAAAAATTAGAGTTAAAAAACAACAACAAAAAAAAAAAAAAAACCACATAATAAATGTTAGTTTCCAATGCTTTGCTTAGCACTTATGAAACCTAAGGGGTTTGTTAACCTTTTTAAGTTTGGCTGTTATATTATTTTACTCTTATATTTTTTTTTTTGGTGAGGAACCCTTAAAAGTTGCTAGTTGCAGAATCCCCCAAGTAGGCTACATTTCAAAATTCAGGGTGGTGGTGGGGAGGGGTTTTTTATTAGGCATTAAAAAGCCAAAACCAAAACCGACCACAAAACATCATAATGTTAACAGTAGTTGCTTAGAAGTAAGCTCGAGGTGTCAAAACCACCCTTTAAACAAAGAAAAACCCAAAACAAACCCAAACAAAAAAAAACCACCAAACCAATTGCTGGTGAAATCTTTACTTTAAATCTTAATACCAAGGATCCTCCAAACAAATTAAATAGTTTTTTTGGGTTTTCTTCTTTAAAAAAACAAAACAACAATAATTGACTTAAAACCAAACAATTAGAGGGGGTAAAAAACCAAAAGAACAACAAAAAAACAAAGTTGGACTTTTTTCTTATGTGGGTTTTGAAATCTAGCCCAGGAACGTGCAGTGTTGAGAGATGCTTGGGAAGCTGATTGATGCTTTTGTTGTTCCCATTGTAAAAAGGGGGGTTCTGAGGTTTATAATGGGGGGGAAGGAGGGGGAGGGGGGGAAGGGGAAAGAATAAAACACCATATAAAACCCAATAATAATCAATTGACATTTCAAGTGTGGCTTTAATAGCCTCATGTTTGCTCTGAGAAAACAAGAGTGTTCTGTGAGTAAGTTTGAACTCTTCAATGGTTTCATTGTTTTGCTAATATTTTTGGGGGGAGGGGGGGATGAGGGGGTGGAGGTTGGGGGGGCCAGGTGAAAACAGTGCAAATTTCCAGCTGTTTTTTGCCAGCACTGTCAGGATTACCAACCCCCACCTTGACTTGTTCAGCCACCTTGGCTTGTTCAAGTGTGTCTCAACACTTGCTCTGCCTAAAAAGGGACGCTGCAGCTGAAAACAAAAACCCAAACCAGACAGACAAAACAAAAATAGAGGGGGGGGAAAAAAAAACCAACCCAACCCAACCAACCAAACTTCACTTTGTACATAGGGCAAAGGCCTAATTGGATTTGTTACGCTGTCCTCCCACTCTGTTTAAATGCTACATGTGTAAGCCTGCCTAAATAGGTAGCTAAAAACTTGTCAAAGGTGTCTGCTGCAGTTTGTCAATAAAGTTTAGTCCTTTTTTAATCAAATTAAATGTGATGAATTGTCATTTTTATTTGAATTTTTAGTATCTGGTAGAGCAATAAATAAAACACCCAGTAGTGAATTTTAGTAGTGTTATTGTCATCCAAATAACTATTACATTAATGCTAAAGCTAATTGCCTTCTTAAAAGATGGAGATGTGAAACAGAACAGAAAGTGGGGGTTTTATTTGGTTTTTGGTGAGTCTTACCAAGCTCACTGCATGAGCTGGATTTTGATTTCTTTCTTTTTAGGCAAGTAAAAGGGGAAGGAAAAAAAAAATGTTAATGTTTTTTTCACCCCCTGGAAGTTATGCAAGCAGTTTGATCCTGACCTGTGGCAAAAAAAAACCAATAACCTCTGATTTGTGGCTAAAAAAAACACTAAAAAAGTAGTAATCTACCTGTAGCAAAGTAAAAAGTGATCTGTGGTTAAAAAGCTGGCCTGTGGCAAAGTAAAAAGTGATCTGTGGTTAAAAAGCTGGCCTGTGGCAAAAGAAAAACTGATCTGTGGTTAAAAAGCTGATCTGTGGCAAAGTGAAAAGTGATCTATGGTTAAAAAGCTGACTTGTGGGAAAGTAAGAAGTGATCTGTGGCTAAAAAGCTGATCTGTGGCAAAACAAAATGATCTGTGGTTAAAAAGCTGATCTGTGGCAAAACAAAAACTGATCTGTGGTTTAAAAGCTGATCTGTGGCAGAACCAAAACTGATCTGTGGTTTAAAAGCTGATCTGTGGCAGAACCAAAACTGATCTGTGGTTAAAAAGCTGATCTGTGGCAAAGTCAAAACTGATCTGTGGTTTAAAAGATCTGTGGCAAAGTAAAAGTATATGGAAAAAAAGCTGAACTGTGGCAAAGTAAAAACTGATCTGTGGTTAAAAAGCTGATCTGTAGCAAAGTGAAAGCTGATTTATGGTCAAAACTCTCATCTGTGGCTAAATGAACACTAATCTATGGTAAAAAAAGACTTGATCTGTGGCAAAATGAAAGCTGATCTATGGTTAAAAACCTGATCTGTGTTGGAATAAAAACTTGATCTGTGGTTAAAAAAAAAAAACCCTGATCTGTGGCAAAAGGAAAACTTGATCTAGGGTAAAAAAAATCCTGACCTGTGGCCCAAAACCATAAAGAAAAACCCTGATTTGTGCCCCAAAACAGTAGTAACCTGTGGTAAAAAAGCAAAAGGAAGAGTTGATCTGTGGTAAAAGCTCCCATTTGTGGTGAAATAAAACCTCATCTATGGTAAAAGTCCTGCTCTGTGGCAAAAAAAAATAGCCCTGATCTGTGGCAAAAAGAAAACCCCCAACCTAATCTGTGGTAAAAACAACCTTGATCTGTGGTAAAAAAGCCTGATCCATTGGGAAAAATCCTGATCTGTGGCCAAAAAAGAACCCAAATCTGTGGCAAAATGTGGTAGTTTTAGCAAAAGAGAAACTTGATCTGTGGTAAGAAGTCTCACCTGTGGCAAAATATAAACTGATCTGTGGTAAAAAGCTTGGATCTGTGGCCAAAAAAACAGCCTAATCTACGGTCAAAACCCAGCCTGAAGGGGGCAAAAAGAAAACCCTGATCTAGGGTCAAAACCCAACCTGTGACATAAAGTTAACTGTGGCAAAACCCAGCCTGAAGGGGGCAAAAAGAAAACCCTGATCTAGGGTCAAAACCCAACCTGTGACATAAAGAAAGTTAACTGTGGCAAAACCCAGCCTGAAGGGGGCAAAAAGAAAAACCCTGATCTAGGGTCAAAACCCAGCCTGTGGCATAAAGAAAGTTAACTGTGGTAAAACCCAGCCTGAATAGGGCAAAAAAACCAAACCCAAACCCAACTACTCGCTTGAGCCTGCTGGAAAGTGTTGATGGTTCTTTGTTGAATTATTCAGATTTCAGGAGGCCTCCCAGAACATTCCAGGCTCCAGCTTTGAGTCTGAAATGGCTGGTGACAAAAGGAAGGCTGAGAGGGGAAAGAAACCAAAAGACCCAAACCCCTCCCCAGATAAAAATCAACTCTAAGGCTTAGCTGCCACCAGGAGGAGAAGGAAGCTTTCTGTAAACACCAACACCCCACACACCCCCCCAAAAACAAACCCTTTTGGCTAAATTGCTGCCCTTCCTATATTTTGGGGTTTATTTTGTTCCCAGTAGCTTTCCCTTTGGCAAAGCCACTTAAAAATGTCTCTTGTGTTCGAGGAGGGTGCTGCATATCCTCAGATCCTTCTGAGAGGGGCGCGTGTGGCTGGCTCTTAAGAGTCTCCTAAAGTAAACTGCTGCTTTTAAGAAAGGACATGAGGGGGAGAAAATGGTTTGTATACTAAAAAAGTTAAAAAACAAAGCAAAAAAAACCACCAAAAATTAATCATAGAGTTGTTAGGGGCCTCAAAGATGGTCCCAGTTCCAACCCCCTTGCCCCGAGCAGGGCCACCTCACGCTAGATCAGGTTGCTCAGAGTCCCATCCCCCCCTCAATCCAGCCTGGCCTTTAAAACCCACCAGGGATGGAGCTTTCTGCCACCTCCCTGGGCAAACCTGCTCCTGAAGCTGGCCATTTGGAAAAGGGGGAAGAGAATTAAAACTGCTTCAGGTGGGGGGTGGGGGGGGTGGGGTTGAAAAACAGAGCTGGAGGAGCCAAACTGCTTGTGGCAAGGGCGTGATTGCGAGGGGGAGTCCTTCTTAAAAGCAAAAGGCAAAAAGAGTTAAAGGGGCAAAAAGAAAAAAGAGTTGTTATTTGTAGCTTTGTTCTTGAAAGTGTCAATAACAGCCTTTTCCACACTGGTTTGGAGTCAGCTTTCAGGGCATTATGGTCTTGCTTGGTGAAAAAGCTCAGCCAATATCCCCCCCTTTTAAAGGAAAAAGTTATCGCAGGAGCAATCAGGATGTGTAAAGCTAACAGGCATCGCAAAGCCCCAAAAAAAGGTAACCTAAATGTCTGATTTTAATAGCACATTTCTCTCTTTTATTTTTTTTTATTTATTTGTTGTTTTTTTTTTAAACTGTTTTTTTTTGGGGGGGTTTTTTGGTTGTTTTTTTTTTATCTCACATAAAACCTGCGACAGCGATCCCGCATAAACTCCCCCCTTTTGAAAGCGTTCTCCGGCTCGGAGCGTGTCATAAAAGAAGAGAAGAGGGAAACAAACAAAAAAAAACAACACCACCCAACCCCAAAAAATTGCACCCACCCCCCCCCCCCAAAAAAAAAAAACCCAAAAAACACACCCCCAAAACCCCCCAAACCAACATGTTTTAAAAAGGAGAAACCACCAAAGCAATAAACATCTAAAAGCGACCGCCGCGCTGCTGCATAAATTTAGCTCTAACTTTCTCTTCTGTTGTTGTTTTTATTTGTTGTTTGTTTGTTCTTTTGGTTTTCTTTCCTTTTTTTTTTTGTTGTTTTGGTTTTTTTGGGGGGGGGGTTTTAATACTGTGCCCCTTTGAAAACGCTCTGCAATGGAAGGTGGGCCCCCTCCCCCCCAAAAAACACACCCACCAAAGAAACAACCCCCACCCCGATGCTTAAATACGGAGAGAGGTAAACCAAGCACCAATTTAGATAGCTCCTGCTCCTGCCAAATCCCCCCACCCCAAATTCTGCTCAGTTCTTTAAAGCTGTTAAATAATCACCCTTTATAGACTCCCCTCCACCCCCCCTGACCCCTCCCACCCCCACCCCAATATTGGTATTTACTGTGAACTCTTCAAAGCTCAGCTTTTAAGTTTCGTGTTTTCCTTCCTGTGTTAATTGCATGCAGGAATCTTTTTCTTTTGTTTTGTTTTGGATTATTTCTTTCATTTCTTTTGTTTCTTTTGTGCCTTTTCCCCCTTCTGCTGCCCTTAAGGAGTCTCACAAATGTCTTCAACTTGCAGGGCTGGAGAGGGATGAGGCTGTTTGAAGCACTGGGATGAAGATGAGCAAGGCCACCACCGAGTGGGTGAGTTTGTTTATTTTTGCAGCTCCGGTTGCAAGCTGCTGCCCAGGTTCTGTGGGGGAGGTGGAGGATGGCAACCATCTGAGCTGCGAAGCTGGAGCCATTCTTTTATGTACCCACAAATAAATGACACCTGGGGAAAGGTCACCTGCATGACTGACACTCTCACCAGGGGTCGTGGTGTGGAGGAGGTTTCGGCGTGTTGCCTGCGTAGAGCCCTCTCCCACCCAGATCCTGTGGAGAAGGAGGTTGAAGTGGGTTTGGGGAGGGAGGGAAAGAGATAAGATTTGCCTCTTGGAACTGGTTCTAAGCTTAGGTGCTTGCCTTCGAGAGCAGTGAGGTAGCATTGAAGTTCTTGTTACTCTGTGCTCCACAGCAGGGCAGCTCCCAAGTATGGAGCTTGAGGCCCCGTCCCTGGAGGTGTTTAAGACCAGGCTGGACGAGGCTCTGGCCAGGCTGATCTAGTGTGGGGTGTCCCTGCCCATGGCAGGGGGGTTGGAACTAGATGATCCTTGTGGTCCCTTCCAACCCTCACTGATACTACTATGATACTACTATGAATAGGTGACAGGACAAGAGGAAGCAGACTTAAGTTGCACCAGGGTGGATTTAGGTTGGGTCTTAGGAACAATTTCTGCCCCCAAAGGGTTGTCAGTCCTTGGAACAGACTTCCCAGGGCAGTAGTGGAGTCCCCATCCCTGGAAGGGTTTTGAGGCTGTGGAGATGTAGTGCTGAGGGCCAAGGTTTACTGGTGACTTGGCAGTGCTGGGTTAATGCTTGGGACTGAAAGATCTTCTCCAGCCAAAACAGTTTTGTCATTCTAATAGGGATTCCTGTGTGAGTCACAGGACTGGTGACAGCAAGTGAACACCCTGAACCCTGGGGAGGGCTGATGGGCACTCCTCAGCCCTCAAGCACCTTTGGGTGCTGGTGCTGCCCTTCAGCACCCACAGCAGCTGGACTCCCTCTGGTGGCTTCTTCTCTGCTAGATACCTTCAGAAATGCACCCAAGTGCTGCTGGTGAGCCCAGAGGTACCGCAGCTAGCGGGGAAGCTCACGCGTCACTGGAGTGACCTGCTTACACAGCAAGGACACTTGTCCCCCAGACCCCACAGCAGCAGCCATGAGCAGTTCCTTTGGGGACAGCTAATCACTTCCTCTCAGATCTGGAGATCACTGAAAGCCTGAGCTCCATAAATAAAAGAACAAAGCAAGCAACCCTTGCAATGCTGAAGCTTCAAAAGGCAGCCATGAAAAGCCCTGAGCCTAGGACAGCGAAGGACAGCAATCTTATTTCATGTGGAAGTGTAAAAGCTCTCAAACAAGCTTCTCTTATCTTAGGAGTGTTAGTAGCATAGGTGGGAATGCTGTCATGGAGAGTGAGATTGCTTTCAGTTCTTTGCCTTGAAAATTGGATCTGCAGTTTTCTGCTGGGGGGGACTCACACCCTGGCTGGATTTGTGGCCTGCCGGTGGGGGAATGCATCTTCATTTACAGTGTAATTGGAGCATCGATTGCTGTGGGCTTGTACCAGTCTTTCCCATTTCTTTCTTAATAGGCACAGCTTTTACACCAAGTGGGAAAGATTTGCTAGAGAATCAGCTCTTATGATGCAGTTTTTTTTAACCAGTACAAGTGGATCTTGTGACCTCCACCCCCTCTGCCTTTGGAGTCCTGGCAGCTTGAGCCTCGTGGGCTGCGTGCTGACAGCAAAGGTTTGAATGTGATGGAGGGATGGGAATCTTCACCTGCTGCAGAGAACTGGCAATGCCAAAAGGATTTGGAAAGCCTGCCCTGCTTCCAACCTCTCCCTCCCTCTCTCAATGCTACTACATTCAAATTTTAGCTTGGAGTCTGCAGAAGCTTAATTGGAGAGCCCAAAATAGCCAGCAGCATCGGATGTGTCTCTCCGAGCTGCTGTAATTAGCCAGACGGTCCGGGGGTGATACAGGACGAGCTGCAATTTCTGAGGGGTAGAGATTCCTTTGGGTGCTGAAGGCTGAGTCACCCAAATTAACCTTCCCTTTTACACCACCACGTAAGCACTGGAGGTGGTGTGAGCTAACCGGCAAGCAGAGAGCTTTTTCTCTCCCGATTTCCTCAAAGGACTGATCCAGGTCTCGTTATCTGTGCGGCTTTGGTAAAGGCCCCAAACGAGGTGAAGGTCCCAGCTGTGCTGGGTGCTGTACAGCAGCAGTCAGGTCTCCCCTGTGGAAGAGAAGCTTGGCTCCAGGAGCTCCTTCCTGCTGCAGAGCAGTGCCTCTGCAGTCCAATCTTCTCTGGCTCTGAGTGGCCACAGCTTGTCCAGCCTCTAGCTCAGCAAGCTGGGCTTGCTTGGAGCTGGTACAAACCTGGGCTTGACACTTGCTTAGTGAGGCCTCACCAGGAGTGTGACATGGAGCTTGCAAGAGAAACACTCCTGCTGGGATTAGAGATGGTCCCAGCAGCTTCTGCTGGAAGGAGACTCTCACACCCTGCCTGTCCCTCACCCCTGGGTTCAAGATGCTCTTTGGGTTATTAAGTGAAGCAAAGGGCTGCAAGCTTTATTTGGTAACTTGCCCCTGGTATTGTTGTGGTTAACTCAAACCTCTGTGCTTTAGTGAGGCCAAGACATTACCCTGGCACTGCCCCCACTGTCAAACTCCAGCTTTGGGGTTTAAGAGCACAGCAGGGTTCCCTGCTCAGCTCTTGAAGCAGCAAATGATTCTTTTTTGTACAGAAAGGGTTTTTCAACACGTGTGAGAGCATCTGTTGTGAACACAGCCAAGAGAAACAATCTCAATGTGTTCCTCTTCCCTTCCTATCCCCATCCCACTGCTCCCCTCAAGGCTGCCTGGGCAGAGGGTGACTCTGGCAGCCTGTGACAGACCCTCCACGTGGCCCCAGAAGAGAGGAGGCCAGCTGTGGTCTGTCTGCTGGGAGCTGCAGGGAACAGGCAGCGCTGCTAGCACAGCTCTCCTCTCAGCTGCGAGGAGCTGGTACAGATGGTGCTTTTGGGGAGGAAAGGCAGGGCTCAGGGAAACTCTTCTTTAGTTAATAAACCTATAATATCTTGAATGAGATGTTGGACACGTGCCCCATTTGTGTGCTTTGAGGGGGAGGAATTTCTGCAGGCTAGTCAGGGCCCGTGGGAGCTCCCAGCTCAAATGTAGATGTTACTCCTCTTGTGCTCAGGGAGCTGAGTTCCTGTGAGCACAGAACACAAAACCTTTGCTGCTAACTGCTCAGTTGAGCCTTCCTTTGCTGCCATATGTTTTAATAGAAATGTTTGTTTCCCCGCTCATTTTGCTCCTTTTGCAAAGTGGGAAGAATCTCCAAGGAGCTGATTGCAGATCTGATGAAAGAACCTTGTTGAGAAGCTGTTGGCTTTGCTGTGGCTGGGAAGTAGGAACCTGCCAGCTCTTGGTGAGTGTCAGAGAACCCCAGAGCCTCCCTTGGCTGCCGTCAACACCGGAGAGCAGCGACTGTCTGTTGGGAGTACTGAGAGAGAAAAGTGTTTTCCTGTGAAGCTGTTACTTTTACTGCTGGATTTAGACCCAAATATGACTAAATCTGTGGTGTTGGTGTCTCCTACCTGTCACCTTCATCATTATTCCTGGAAGACTTTGTTAAAACCACAGACCTCTGGCTACTCTTCTGATTTTTGATGGCTCTGCCCAAGGCAGGTTTTAAAACCAGGGAAAAGTGAAAGACTGGCCCTGTGAGAGTTCATTATGTTAGAGATGGCTCTGCCTCCAGCCCAGGCAGGGGGTGTGCTCAGGATTGTGTAATGCTCCATCTGTGCTGAAGCATCCAACACCCACAAGCTGAGGAAATCAATGAAAAACACCACAAGTGCTTGATAGAAAGGTGGTGAAAATTGATCAAGGTGAATCACAGCATCAAAATAACTTGTAGAGGAAGCTGGCACGCTCTTCCTGGGCTGGTATTTAACGAGGAGCCTTCAGCAGATGTTGGAAGTGATTAGTCATACCCTATAATAAAGTCCTCACGATGACTTTTTGATGGTTTCCAAAGGTGTGAGGTTTGTCTCTCGTTTCTCATCCTCCTGCCCAGCTGCCAGGGAGGGGAGGATGGAGTGTGGAGGGGCTCTGCCTCAGGGCGGGGAGGGGGATGTCTTTGGAGCAGGGCGGGCTGTGGAGGGGTCCAGCCATGCTTGGAGATGCCCCAGGAGCTTCGCGGCCCCGTGCTGGGGAGGGGGCGTGGCGAGGGGCGGGGTCTGGTTTCGCGCGTTCCCCGCCGGAGGTGGTTTGTCCTCTGCCGGCCGCCATCGCGCCGCCGGCCCCGCCCGCCATATTGTGCCCGGCGCAGGCTTGAGCGGCGGCCGGAGATGGGTGAGGGGGGAAGCGAGCGGCGGGACGGAGCCGGGCGCCGCGGAGCGGGGGTGAGGGGGGAAACGGAGGGGCGAGGGGTGGAGGAGACGAGCCGGGAGCTGGGGCAGAGAGGCCGAGCGGCGGGCGGGGCGCTGGGGAGCCCGGAGCTGGCTCCGCCCCGTTGCCGCCACAGCCGCCGTGAGGGGGGCGGCAACCGGGCCGCGGCCTGAGCCGGAGCCCCCGGGGCTCCCTGGAGCTGCCTTGGGGCTCCCTGGAGCTGCCTTGGAGCCCCGGTGCTCCCTGCGCTCCTCTGCAGCTCGCCGATGCCCCCTCTGCAGGTCTCTTGCACCCCAGTGGAGTCTCCGGAGCCCCCAGTGCTTCCCTGTGGCCCATTCTGCGAACTTACAGCCCCCTCCCCCGGTTCCCACTGCTCTGCTACAGCCCTGGCCGACACCCCAAGGGGTTTATGGGCCCCTCGTTACCCTCTTACAGCCCTACTCTGTGCCTCCAGAGCCCTCAGAGCCCCCACTGCTCCCCAGAGCCCCTGTGGCCTCAGTGCTCTTCCGGAGCACCCAGGTGTGCCCCCAGCTCTCCATAACCTCTGCCTGCACCCCTGGAGTGTTTGCGCTCTGGCCTGCACGTCTGCAGACGCTGTACCCCCTGGCCTGTGAGGGCACACCTCGTACCGCCTCTGTTCCTTCAGCATCTTCACCTGAGCGCCCAGAGCTGCTGCAGCTCCCAGGTTTCACTCTGTAGCTCCCGACTGTGCCCTCCCGACTCTCTTGCCGGGCCAAACACTTCCATTCTACCTCTGCTTGCCCCTCTCAGACTGTCCTGGGCCTCACACCCACTCCACACCATCTCCATCTCCCCACAGTGTCCTGTCCCTCAAGTGTGGTGTTCTGGGTGTCCCTCTGCCCACCAGCAGTGCATCCCCAGGTCACAGACTGAGCTGTCTGACCTTTGCTCTGTGCCCCCCCAGTGCTGCAGCCACCTCTGAGCCCCACTTGAGCCCTCCAGCCCCACGGCAGGAGGGTTGGAACGGGGAGGTCCTTTCCAACCCACCCCACTCTGTGCTTCTCTGACAACACTTCCAGGGTGTTCTTTGCTTCTCTTGGGGCTAACCCCTCCTGTGCCCTGTGTCCTCCCCTGGCCGGGATGGTTGGCTGGAGGACTCTGGAGCTCAGTGTGAGCTTTAAACTTGACTAAGAGCGATCTCCCAGCCTTCAGCCCATTGTTTGCAGCCCAGGTGCTAATTGCTGAGCGATGGGAGGCAGAAATGTTAGGCAGTTCAGCTAGGGCCTGCCCTGAGCTCGGATTTCACTGCTAGGAAGGGGATTTGTAGCCCCCTGGCTTTCCCCCAGGGTGTGGAGGTTCTGCTCGGGTTCAACGGGAGCCAGAGATGGTTTTTAAACCCTTGATGGTCGTAGCTTTGGTTACACTGCGGCAGGCAAGCCCTAGAAAAGCAGACGGGAGGCTAACATCTCCTTCAGGTCTGTGCCCTGCAAGCGCCCAGCAGCTGCCACCGATGCCCTAATGAGATCAGTTGTTTATTTATCACCCATCTTCAAGGAGCAGAGGAAAACAAAGGCACTTTGTGTCCTTTGCAGTGTGCCTTTCAGAGAGCTGCGACTCTTTGATCCCACCAAAGGGGGACCTGGCTAACACCCCCGGCTCAGTGGAGCCTTTGGGCAAGATGTTTAGCGTCTCTGTGAGTGTGTAAGACAGGGATCACCCCCAGTGATGCAGGCTGGAGAGTGCCTGGGCTCGGGGGGGAGGCACGGAAGGCTTCTCCCTCCCCCTGTGGAAGCCTGCGGGCCTCCGACTCTCAGCCTCTCGGTGAATTCACAGCACCTTTACAAGCTGCTGCACGTCCTGCGAGTGCCAGGAGCTAGCTGGGGGCCACATCTGCAGCTTGTGGCGAAGGCAGGGGATGGAGGGAGGGGAGCTGAGCGAAGCTGCATCCTCCAGCAGCGAGCGAGGGATCGGCGCCGCTCGCCGCGCCGGGGGCAGCAGCTGAGCTTTCCTTCTCTTTGCCTTCCAGTTTTAAAGCCTGGAGAGACAATCAGGCAGTGAAGAGCGGAGAAGCCCCCCCGGAAGACCTTCCCTCTGCACCCTCCGTTGGTATGGCAGGGGGCAGGAGGGGCCCAAACCGCACCTCCTACTGCCGCAACCCTCTGTGCGAGCCCGGGGCCGCGGGCGGCTCCAGCCACGCCAGCAGCTCCTCCGTCACCGGCGTGCGCTCCCGCACCAGGTACTGCACCCCCCCGGCCCCACAGCCGCCCAGCTGGCAGGCCACCACCTCCCCAGCGCCCCCCGGGGGGGTGGGCAGCATGGCACTGTTCAACCCAGAAAAGAGAAGGCTCCCAGGGGGACCTCAGAGCTGCCTTCCAGCAGCTGAAGGGAACCTCCAGGAAGGCTGCAGAGAGACTTCTCATGAAGGTGTCTGGAGACAGCACAAGGGGGAATGGTTTGGAGCTGAGGCAGAGCAGGGTTGGACTGGAGCTGAGGAAGAAGTTCCTCAGTGTGAGGGTGGTGAGACTCTGGCACAGGCTGCCCAGGGAGGCTGTGGCTGCCTCCTCCCTGGGGGTGTTCAAGGCCAGCTTGGACGAGGCCCAAGGCTGTGAAGTGCTTTGTCAGCCCACGATGGACTTCCAGGGCTGTTCAAAAGCCTTCAGTCACCATTGAATGGGAAGTAAGGAGAAAGCCAACATCTTCTCCAGAGCCTGATTCTGGAGTTGCTGCTGTTGCATCTCCTGTGCCCTGAGGTTCATGTCAGCTGAGGTGTTCCTGGGGTGGAGCTAGGCTTGGTCAGCTGTAGGCTGTGGGAGTTTCAGGTTCCAGCTTGGCTGCTTGGTTGCATTTTTGTGACTGAGGTGGAGAGGAGGAAGGAGAAGCAGAGCACCCCCAGCAGTGTGTAAGCAGGAGGTGCCTTGTGAACTCTGCAGAGAAAATCTTAGAGCTGCCTTAGCACAGTCCCTGCTTCCAGCCCTAGGCCAAGAAGTTCAGAGGGGTGCAGTTATTCAGCAAGTACTTGCAAGGCCACAGGAGGTGTTGCAATCCACCTCACACACTGGGCAGTCTACCATGAGCAGGTAACAGGTCCACAGCCCAGCTCACCTCTGAGTGCTGCCTCTCTGCAGCTCTACCCTTGGACACCAATCACCTGCATGGCAGCCCTGGCTGGGGCCTCCCCAGAGTGCTTTACTCCTGTCAGAGCCTTGTTGCTGCTCTTGGAGGGGCACTCTTGTGTTCAGGGCAGGAAGGGCTTTGTGGAGGAGCAGAGCAGGAACTCTTTGTACATAGAATCCCAGAATGCCAGGGTGGAAGGGACCCCAAGGATCACCTGCTCCAACCACTCTAAGGTGATAGTTGAAATGAGCTGGCCCAGCACCCTGCCAAGCTGAGTCTTGAAGCTGCCCAGTGGAGGAGAATCCCCTGCTTCCCTTGGGAGATGACTCCAGTCTCTGACTGTTCTCAGTGGAAAAGTTGTCAGGGGAAGAATTGCCTTCTGCAGTCCGGTGGGAACCTTCCCAGCAGTGACTTGTCCCCATCACCCCCTGCCTCTTCCATGTGTGTCCAGGAACAGTTCATAGGTGGATTTATCAACCCTGAGGAGCTGAGTCAGCCCTGTCAGCTTGGGAATGTGGGGATTGCAGAGCAACAGCTCAGGTTCTCAACCTCTTTCCCCTCACACATGGCTTTGTTGTAGGCTGCCAGCCTCCTGTTGATCCCCTGGCATCCGCCCCGGGCTGGAATTCTTCCCTCAGTCACAACACCCAAGACTTTCTTGGTTGGTTGGTTGGTTTGTTTCATCTTGGGATTTCCAACAGGAGTTTGGGCTCTGTAGATCCTTTGAAACCCACACCCAGATTCCTTTGAGTGTTGTTATTTTGAGGTGGCAGATCAGGAGAGCTATCTTGGTGTCCATTAATTACCTCCCTTTGCCGAGCTCTCTGGGGTGGTGTTTGTGGTGTGCGTGCTCACACAGGAATAAGCACCTCTGACTAAACTTGTTTTTCCTCCAGAGCTGAGTAGAAGTGAAAGCATGAGAAAGGGCTGGTGTTTAATTGCTCTGTGTTTCATGTTCAAGCACTCTCAGAAAGGTAAAGAGCAGCTCAAAGCTTCCAATTAATTAATCGAGCCACTGGCCGCCCCTTGAACAGCAGAAGGGCTTTGGAAGCCGTCTCAACACAGATTTCACAGCAAATCAGCTGGGGCTGGAGATGGCCTGGTTCCAAATATTCCCTTCTCTGAGTAAATTCCTTGCTCACACCTGCCTGGAGCAGGCCTGGACATCTTCAGGGTGCTGGCACTTCTGGCGTGGGGCAGCCGTGGACCCACGATGGTCCGAATCAGACCGGTGTCTCACAGGGTTGGAGGCTGTGTGCAGGAGGAGAAGGCTGTGCCCATCTCAGGGAAGTGACTGGTGGGCCTTTGTTTTGTCTCCCCAGGAGTGGCTCAGGTACAGGCCTTTCCAGCCCACCCTTGGCAGCTCAGACAGTGGTTCCCCTGCGCCACTGCAAGATCCCAGAGCTGCCTGTGGAGCGGAGCGTGCTGTTCGAGCTCCAGCTCTTCTTCTGTCATCTCGTGGCTCTCTTCGTCCACTACATCAACATCTACAAAACAGTGTGGTGGTACCCACCCTCCCACCCACCTTCACACACCTCACTGGTAAGCACTGCTGCCTGCTGATGTTCGCAGGCTGCCTCTTGGATCCTTCAGGCTTTAAGATGTCTCTGTGGGTGTTTGGTGCAGACGGCAGCGGCTTCGGCAGCCCTGCGGGCTCGCTCGCGCCACTCGCTGTCAGGAGGTTCACAGCCCTGCCTGTCTGCTGGGCATTCTCTTTCTGGTCTTGGAAGAAAAAGTCCAAGGAGAGGAGAGTGAGCCTGAGGGTGTCTCAGCTGCCTGATGGCAAGTGGAATCCTTTTGGTTTTGTCACCACAGAACTTTCACCTTATTGACTTCAACGTGCTGACAGTGACAACCATCGTCCTGGCGCGCCGGCTGATCGGTGCTGTAGTGAAGGAGGTAAAGTCCCCAGGCAGATCATCTCAGAAGGTTCTTTCCTCTCAGGTGAAATGTAAAGCTCTGTGTCCCTGTTGCATTTCCAAACTTCTGCCCTTTGCTCAAGAGCTTCCTGTTGTGTCCAAGGCAGAAACCAAGGCAGAGAAGAGCAATGAGTGCCTCGAAGCGTTGCTCATGGTTCTCTCTGTCCTTCTGTGGTTGTTTCTGAGTTGCTGTCTCAGCTAGGCAGGGCCAATCCTGCTTTCCTCCTCGTGGAGAGCAGCATCTGGCTCTTCTGCTGGCTGCTGCCATGAGGAACCAGTGGAGTTTGCTTTCAGCTGCCTGCAGCTGGTGAGGGAGGTCCAGGAGAGTGGGCTGGTCACAGCCACAAACCAGCAGGCCTTACCAAGAAACCCTGAGAGCTGTCCTCATTCCACCTTCAGGACTGAGGCCCCGGGTTTGGAGAGTCCTCAATCTCCTCTTGTTGGTGGCAGCCAAGCAGAGCCTTTTGCTTGCCCTTCCTCCGTGCATGCGAAGCTGAGTGTACAGCTGGAGTGCTGCTCCTTCACCCTTTGCTTCCTGCAGGGAGGGTGGCTCAGCCTGTCCCCTGCCCAGCTCTTTCCTCTCTCCCCACAGGCTTCCCAGAGTGGCAAAGTCTCCCTGCCACGCTCCATCCTCCTGGTGGTGACTCGGTTCGCGGTGCTCACCGGCACGGGCTGGAGCCTCTGCCGCTCCGTAATCCACCTCTGCAGAACCTACTCCTTCCTCAACCTCCTCTTCCTCTGTTACCCGTAAGTAGCCCAGGAGGACAGGCTGAGAGAGCTGGGCTTGCTCAGCCTGGGGAAGAGAAGGCTGCAGGGAGACCTTAGAGTGCATTTCAGTGTCTGAAACCTACAGGAAGGCAGAGGAGGGACTGCAGCAGGGCCTGCGGGGATAGGATGCGAGGCAATGGTTTGAAACTGGAGCAGGGCAGAGTTAGGTTGGACACCAGGAGGAAGTTCTGCAGAATGAGGGTGGGGAGACCCTGGAACAGGCTGCCCAGGGTTGGGGTTGAGGCCCCATCCCTGCAGACATTCAAGGTCAGTCTTGATCTGGCCCTGGGCAGCCTGCTCCAGTTGGAGCTGTCCCTGCTGCCTGCAGGGGGGGTTGGACAAGATGCCCTTGGAGAGTCCCTTCCAACCTGATGCACTCTGTGACTCTCCTCTGTCACTTGGGTGTGATTTCCAGTGTTGCTTCCATGGGTGTTGCTCAGGTGAAATGAAGCCTGAGAGCAAATAAAAACTCAGTGACCTGGTAACAGAACTTCAGCCACCTGGTAACAGAACTTCAGGCACCTGCTAACCTCTTCTCCTCTTGCTGTGTCCCATTTCTTCCTGGTGGCAGGGCAGAACTGCAGCATTTACCCACAGCTCAGCTGTAATGCCAGCACTAATGATCAGATTGCTCTGACAAGGGTTGTCTGCTGTTGCCATGGGGTTTAAAGAACCTCTGCCCTCTGTTTGCCTGAATTCTTGGGTGCCTCTGCCAGGTGGAGTGCCTCAAGCAGCTTCCCTCCTTCATGCTGACTAACAGAAGCTCTGTCTCCAGTGAAGTGGGAGCAGCTCCCTTCTCTCTGGTAGATGCAGGAGGAAGCATCTCATCATTCATGAGGAATCTCACTTCTTCCAAGGAAGAAATGACAGGACAAGAGGAGATGACCTCAGGTTGCCCCAGGGGAGGTTTAGGTTGGACATGAGGAACAATTTCTTCCCCAAAAAGGCTTCCCAGGGCAGTGGTGGAGTCCCCATCCCTGAAGGGATTGAAAAGCTGTGGAGATGTGGTGCTGAGGGCCATGGTTTAGTGGTGCCCTGGCAGTGCTGGGTTCATGGTCAGGACTCCATGATCTGAAAGGTCTCTTCCAGCCCAAACAAATCCATGATGCTGTGGGTAAAGATCTGAGGCTTGGTGCTTGCATTTGAGGTCAGGTGCAGGAATCTCCTCCCTGGAGTTCACACAGCCCCTGGATGCTGGTCAGGAGGGAGATGTGATGCCAGCAGTGATGGAGAGGAGGCTCAGGGGAGACCTTAGTGCTGCCAACAGCTACCTGAAAGGAGGTGGTAGCCAGGTGGGGGTTGGTCTCTTGTCCCAGGCTACCAGCAACAGAACAAGAGGACACAGTCTCAAGCTGTGCCAGGGGGAGTTTAGGCTGGAGGTGAGGAGAAAGTTCTTCCCAGCAAGAGGAATTTGCCATTGGAATGTGCTGCCCAGGGAGGTGGTGGAGTCCCCATCCCTGGAGGTGTTCAGAAAAGGCTTGGATGTGGCCCTTGGAGCCATGGTTGAGTTGTCAGGAGGTGTTGGGTGACAGGTAATAGGTTGGACTTGATCTGTGAGGTCTTTCCCAACCTGGTTGATTCTGTGGTTCTGTGATGAGAGGCAGCAGCCCCCCCCTGTGCTCTCCCTGCTCCAGGTTTGGGATGTACATTCCCTTCCTCCAGCTCAACTGTGACTTCAGGAAGGCAGGCCTCTTCTCCCACGTGGCCAACATCGGGCCCAGAGAGACCAGTGAGGTCAGCTCCAGGGGCAGGGACTACCTGAGTGTCCTGAAGGAGACCTGGAAGCAGCACACCAGGCAGATGTACGGCATGGAGGCCATGCCCACCCACGCCTGCTGCCTCTCCCCCGACCTCATCCGCAACGAGGTGGAGTACCTGAAGATGGACTTCAACTGGAGGATGAAGGAGGTGCTGGTCAGCTCCATGCTCAGTGCCTACTACGTGGCCTTTGTCCCAGTCTGGTTTGTGAAGGTGAGCAAAGGGCAGCCCCTGCCTGTGCAGACACTCTGCCTCCAGAGGTGGGGCTGGCTTGGGGGGTGGGGAGGAGGTGGGCGTGGGGTGCTGGAGAGGATTTGGGTCTAGCTTCTTAAAGGCACAGCCTAAAACTGTCACAGCTTCTCAGCTGGAACATGGGAGAGGGGCAGCCAGGGGGCTGTGTGCACAGGCAGCTGGACCAAACCTGGGCACAGAGGCCTTGTGACAAGTGAGAAGCAAAACCATCAGAGTTTAGCTTTGCTTAACCTCCAGAGAGCAGAGGACAGCATTGTCCTCGTGGTGCACAGCAACAGGACAAGGAACACTGGCCACAAACTTGAACAGAGAAGGTTTCACCTCAACAAGAGGAGAAACTTCTTTACAGTGAGGCTGAGAGAGCACTGGAACAGGCTGCCCAGGGGGGGTGTGGAGTCTCCTTCTCTGGAGACATTCCTGGGTGGACTGCCCTGGGTGCTCCTGCTTTGGCAGGGGGGTTGGGCTGGGTGATCTCTGGAGGTCCTTTCCAACCTCTAACATTCTGTGATTGTGCCTGTCAGGAGAGTGTGAGTCCTTCCTGCCACCCAGGGAAGCTAGCAGGGCTCCAGGCTGACCAGTCCTTCTGACACTGACCTCCTGTGAGGACAGAGCTCCGGGAGAAGGAGATTGGCTTTAAGAAGGGAGGCAGTGTGGAGGAGGAGGAGGAGGAGGAGAAGGAGGATGAGCCTTAGAGGATTCTTCCCTGGTTTAAGTTCTTGGTTTGTTGTAGAGTGAGGGAGATGTCCTGGAGTGGGTCTGTCAGACCTCAGGGATGAGCCCAAGTGCCCTTCCCCTGAGGAGCTGCTGCCACCAGCTGAGCTAGGGGAGCATCAGGAGCTACCTCTCTCTTCCTGGTGCTGGATGATGCTGGCAGAAATGTTTTGCTCTGGCGTGTTCAGGGCTTGCACAGCAGCCACCTTAGGTGGGTGCTGCTTTTCCAAGGTGGGGGGGAACAGCTTCATGGTAAGCCCTCATTGTACCTGCCTGAGTGCTTTGTGTTTTGGTGGCTTTGTTAGGTGGCACTGTCCCAAAGTTCCTCTTGCCCCCCTCACAGAACACTCAGTACTACGACAAGCGCTGGTCCTGTGAGCTCTTCCTGCTGGTCTCCATCAGCACCTCGGTGATCCTGATGCAGTACCTGCTCCCTGCACGCTACTGTGACCTGCTCCACAAAGCTGCAGCACACCTGGGCTGCTGGCAGAAGGTGGACCCAGCCCTCTGCTCCAACGTGCTGCAGCATCAGTAAGGACCTTCCTGCTGGGGCTGGGGCTGGGGCTGGGGCTGGGGCTGGGACTGGGGCTGGGGTGTTCTCTTGGCTGGCAGAAGCAGATGGGGAGCTCAGTGTGCCAGGCAGCTCTCCTTCTTGCTGAAGCAAGCAACCCTGCTGCACCAAAAGGGTTGGAACAGGCTGCCCAGGGCAGTGCTGGAGCTCCCCATCCCTGGAGGGGTTTGAAAGCTGTGTAGATGTGGTGCTGAGGGACCTGTGTTTGTGGTGGCCTGATGGTTGGGCACAGCAATCTGAAAAGGACTGTGGCTGGAAAAGTCCTTCAAGATCATCAAGTCCAACCATTCTGTAACTCTCCCAGGGCCACTGCTACACCATATCCTTGAGCAACCATGTCTGGATGGCTTAGAAACCCCTCCAGGGATGGGGATTCAGCCACTTCCCTGGGCAGCCTGGGCCAGGCTTGGAGAAGCCTTTTGCTTCAGAAGTTTCTCCTTCCAACCTAAACAATTCCATGGTTCTAAGAGAAAGACAAATGAAAGCAGAGCTCTTGGCCAACACATCTGACAGCTTCCAGGCCCTACCTGCAGCCAGCAGCTCTGACTTTTGGCAGCACACCTGCTGCTGCTGCTGGCCACAGGTCACTGCCATTGGCCACCTTCATTTGCCACTGTCTCGATGGACCCTGGCGAATCGCAGCGGCTTCCTGCTGCAGCAGCAGCTGGGACGTTGTCCTGGGTGGTGGTGGGAGGTCAGCAGAGTCCTCATCAGCCCTGGGTGGGTTAGAAGTGAGCTCTGCTTGTTTGCCACAGGTGGACAGAGGAGTGCATGTGGCCTCAGGGAGTGCTGGTGAAGCACAGCAAGAACGTCTACAAAGCCGTGGGGCACTACAACGTGGCGGTGCCCTCCGACGTCTCGCACTTCCGCTTCCACGTAAGAGCTCTTCTCCTCCCCAGCCACCGAGGGCTAGCACCTCAGCAGGGTCCCTCTCCCCTTGGCCCCAGCACTTCAGGGCTGCCCAAGCTGGCTCTGAGCAGGAGAGGTTCCCCCAGGGTGTGGAATGAGCAGGGGTTTGGGCGGCGGCGCGTTCACCCTGCGTCTCCCGTCAGTGACTGCCGCCCAGGGCTCTGTCCTGAGGCATTCCCAGGGAGATGTTGTGCCTCCAGAGGGAATCCCAGAGGAACCCTCATCAGCCTCTGCTCACACAGCCTGTCCAAGGCACAGCCCAAAGGGGCTGACCTCACTCAGTGCCTCATTCCAGCCTATCAGCAGTAGTGTGACCAGCAGGACCAGGGCAGGGATAGTCCCCCCCTGTATTCACCACTGCTGAGGCCACACCTTGAGTCCTGGGTTCCTCACTCCAAGAAGGACATTGAGGGGCTGGAGAGGGTCCAGAGAAGGGCAGCACAGCTGGGGAAGGGTCTGGAGAACAGGGCTGGGGAGGAGCAGCTGAGGGAGCTGGGGGTGTGCAGCCTGGAGAAGAGGAGGCTGAGGGAGACCTCATTGCTCTCTGCTGCTCCCTGAGAGGAGGCTGGAGCCAGGTGGAGGCTGGGCTCTGCTCCCAAGGAACAAGTGACAGGATGAGAGGACATGGCCTCAAGTTGCACCAGGGGAGGGTTAGGTTGGACATTAGAAGAAACTTCTTCACTAAAAGGGTTCCCAGAGCCTGGCCCAGGCTGCCCAGGGGGTGGCTGAGTCCCCATCCCTGGAGGGGTTTGCAGGAGGCAGAGCTGTGGTGCTGGGGGCCGTGGCTGGAGCGGGTGCCCTCAGAGGGCTCTGCCGACCAAAGCGCTGCCGCGGCTCTGCGACTGCGCCCTCTCCTCCAGTTCTTTTTCAGCAAACCTCTGCGAATCCTCAACATCCTGATCCTGCTGGAGGGAGCTGTCATCTTCTACCAGCTTTACTCCCTCATCTCTTCCGAGAAGTGGCACCAGACCATCTCCCTGGCGCTGATCCTCTTCAGCAATTACTACGCCTTCTTCAAGCTGCTGCGGGACCGTCTGGTGCTGGGCAAAGCCTACTCCTACTCTGCCAGCAGGGACTCAGAGCAGAAGCTAAACTGAAACAGTTGCACTGATCCTGGGGCTTAGTACCGAGCAAACAAGAACAAGAAACCCTCAGAGCTTTGTATTTTTGTTACCACTGCTTTGTGTGTTGTTTGGTTTGGTTGGGGTTGGGGTTGGGTTGGGTTTTATTCGGTTGGGGTTGGGTTTGATTTAGTTGGGTTTGGTTTGGTTTTTATTCATTTGGGTTTGGGGTTTGGGTTCTGATTTAGTTGGGTTTGGTTTTTATTCAGTTGGGTTTGGGGTTTGGGTTTGATTTAGTTGGGTTTGGTTTATTTTCAGTTGGGTTTGGGGTTTGGGTTTTGATTTAGTTGGGTTTGGTTTGGGGTTTATTCAGTTGGGTTTGGGTTTGGTTTTGATTTAGTTGGGTTTGGTTTGGGGTTTATTTTGTTTTCTATTCAGTTGGGTTTGGTTTTGTTTGGTTTTTCATTCAGTTTTGGTTTAATTTGGGTTTCATTCAGTTGGGTTTGGGTTTTATTCAGTTGGGTTTGGTTTGGTTTTGGTTTTCAGTTGGTTTTGATTTTTGTTTTGGTTTATTTCTTATTCAGTTGGGTTTGGTTTGGTTTTGGTTTTCAGTTGGTTTTGATTTTTGTTTTGGTTTATTTCTTATTCAGTTGGGTTTGGTTTGGTTTTTATTCAGTTGGTTTTGGTTTGGTTTTGTTCTTACTCAGTTGGTTTGGGTTTGGGTTTTATTTAGTTGGGTTTGGGTTTATTTTGGGTTTTACTCAGTTGGGTTTGGTTTGTTTTTGGTTTTCAGTTGGGTTTGGTTTTGGTTTGTTTCTTATTGAGTTGGTTTTGGTTTGGTTTTGGTTTTTATTCAGTTGGGTTTAGTTTGATTTTGGTTTTGTGTTTGTTTTGTTTGGGTTTGGTTTTTATTCAGTTGGGTTCTGGGTTTATTTTGGGCTTTATTCAGTTGGTTTTGGTTTGGGTATGGTTTTCAGTTGGTTTTGGTTTTGTTTTGTTCTTATTTGGTTTGGTTTTGGTTTTTATTTAGTTGGCTTTGGGTTTATTTTGGGTTTTATTCAGTTGGCTTTGGTTTGGTTTTGGTTTTTATTCAGTTGGCTTTGGTTTGGTTTTGGTTTTTATTCAGTTGGCTTTGGTTTGGTTTTGTTTTTCAGTTGGTTTGGGGTTTGGTTTGTTTCTTATTCAGTTGGTTTGGTTTGGGTTTGGTTTTTATTTAGTTGGTTTTGGGTTTATTTTGGGCTTTATTCAGTTGGGTTTGGTTTGGTTTGATTTCTCATTCAGTTGGTTTTGGTTTGTTTTTTATTCAGTTGTTTTGGGTTTGGTTTGGGTTTCATTCAGTTGGGTTTTGGTTTGGTTTTTATTCAGCTGGGTTTGGTTTTGGGTTTTATTCAGTTGGTTTTGGTTTGGGTTTCATTCAGTTGGGTTTTGGTTTGGGTTTTATTCAGTTGGGTTTGGTTTTTATTCAGTTGGTTTTGGTTTGCTTTTTATTCAGGTGGTTTTGGTTTGGGTTTTATTCAGTTGGGTTTTGGTTTGGGTTTGGTTTGGGTTTTATTCAGTTGGTTTTGTCTTGGTTTTCATTCAGTTGGGTTTTGGTTAGGGTTTTATTCAGCTGGGTTTTGGTTTTGGCTTTGTTTTGGGGTTGTTGCTTTTTTGTTTTTCTTTGATAATTGATGGAATTAAAAGGGAAAAAGGAAAAAAAAAAAAAAAGAAGAAAAAAGAACAAAGAACAAACCTATTTTTTTACTCCCAACAGTTGTCTGTGTGTGTTTGTTGGTGTTGGTAGAAGACCAACCTCCCCTCCTTGAGAAGGGTTTCCTCTTGTGTGTGTTGGGAGGGAGGTGGTTAGTAACAGCAGGGGGGGTGGTGTTTGGAGAGGCACAAACCAGCAAGGAGCAGGGGGGAAGGAGGACTTCAGGTGGGAAGGAGGACTTCAGGTGGGAAGGAGGACTTCAGGTGGGAAGGAGGACTTCAGGTGTGACAGAGCTCTCAGTTTCATTCTGAATCACACCATGGAATCATTAAGGTTGGAAAAGACCTCAAAGGTCATCCAAGCATCAACCCAACACCCCCATGGCCACTAAACCATGGCCCAAAGTGCCATATGGCCACAGGTTTCTTGAACACCTCCAGGGAGGGGGATTCCACCCCCTCCCTGGGCAGCCTGTTCCAAGCCCTGACCACTCTTGCAGAGAAGGAATTCCTAATACCCAACCTAACCCTCCTCTGGTGCAATTTGAGGCCATTTCCTCTCATCCTGTCACTCAATATAGGCAGAGGAGACCAGCCCTCACCTCACTGCATCGTGAAGGGTTGAGCCCTGACCTTGTCCTTTCCAGGGACCCCAAAGGACCTCCCACAGCCCCCCCGTGCTGTGTGGCCATGAGGAAGGCTGCAGTGATTTTCATTTCACAATTCTCACCATTCTACACCCATTTGGCAACCCATTTGCGTCCATTTTTCAACCCTTGTGCCAAAGCTGCTGCAACCCCTCGCTTTCAGCCCCTGCAGGGGATGGTTTGAGGTCCACAGGGATGGGGTGGGAGGGTCCGGCCGTGGACGGGGAAGCTCGGGGAGAGCTCGGGGAGGGTCGCGGGGTGGGGAGAAGCTCCAGGTGCTTTCACTTTTCCCGGTTGGGTGCCCACGCCGCCTTGCCGCCTCTCCTGCCCAACCTGCCCGTCAGGTCAGACCGGGGCTGGGACCGGGAGAAGGAGCAGGGTGACATCACCGGGGTGAGGAGGAGGAAGGGGCGCAGCTCAGCCCCCCGGTGACTCGCGGCTGGCGGCAGCGGGGTCGACCCGGAGCCGCCACCGTCCCTGCTGCCGGGGGGGCACCGGCCGTGCCCGCCGCTTTGGCCGGGTCCGCGCTCGGGGCCCGCGATGGGGCTCCCTCGGCCGGTGCCGGATCCGGCCTTTGTTCTGCGGGCATCCCGTGGCCGCCAGAGGGCGCCCGCTGCCGCTCCCTGGGCGCTCCCGGTGCTGGAGCCGGCGCTGGTCCTGCTCCTGCTCCTACTGCCGGCCCTGCTGCCAGTCCCGGTCCTATTCCCAGTCCCGGGACCGGTCCCGCTCTAGCCCCAGCACGTCCCAGCAGCGCTGCCGGTCTCCAGTGCAAGGGAGCCCCATCCGCGCCCGGGGAGACCGGGAACGAAACTGGAGATCAAACACCGAACCAGGGACGGGCCCTGGGGACCGAGACCGAGACCGGGACCGGGACCGGACCCCAGCATCATCCCGGTGCACAGGGTGGGGACAGGAGGCCGTCACCGGCCATGCCTGAGAGGTGACCGCGAGCAGAGAGGTGACCCCGGGCACGGTCCCGAGGCTCTCGGTAACCGGCAGTCGGCTCTGAGCATCCGACCCTACGGCAGTCCCACTCCGGCCCTCAACGGGGAGAGCGGCAGGGAATCGGTGGGGGCAAAGGGCCCCGGGAGCAAAGTCACCGCCGAGATTAAAGCACGGTGTGAGCAGCACATGGAGAGGGCGAAGGGCAAGGGAGGAAGAGGAAGGGGGAGCAGGAAAAACTCGATTGGGGCTGGCAGGGAGCACTGGGGCCTGGGGTGCAGCTGAGCCCCCCCTCGGGACTGTGCCCCTGCGCCCTAAACCAGCACCGGGGAGACACCGTGAGGGGGCAGGGACAGAGCTGAGCCTTCCACCGAGAGGCCTCTGGCTCACGGCATGGGAAGGCTGCAAGAAGCAACCCCCCCAGCAGGTCCTGGGGCGAAGTGGGGAGGGAGGATGGAGAAGGAGCCCCCCCCCCCTCTCCCACCTCCCCCCTGCCCCCGCTCCCCCCTGCCGTCTGTCTCTGCCTCTTGCATGGCTCCAGCCAGGGCCGGCTCCAGCCACTGGATGGGATTGCAAACTGGGCAGGGGGGAGGATGGTGCCCCGGGCGGGTGTGCTGTGCCCCGGCCCCCTCCCCACGGCAGCAGGAGGAAACGGCCGTGTCCAGCATTTCCCGAGGATGAGGATTTCCTTCCTCCCATTGAGCAGGGACCCTGAGGTTAGCACGCAGCCGTGGGGTGCTCGGCCCGTGGAATGGGGGACCTGGATGGAAGGGGGGGGAGGGAGGGGCAGAGACCCCCATGACACACACAGCACTGGCAGGAACCCCCACACCCCACACCTTTCCCTCTCTGCCTGCCAGGACCCCCCGCAGCAGCCCCTCTGCCCGCGGGGACCAGGCTTTGGGCAGTCACAGGATGGAGACGTGGAGCCACTTCCCTCTCTCCTTCCCCCTGGATTCTCCCCCTCCCTCCCCTTTGCCCACTCTGAGCACTCTGCTGGCATTGGGGGGGCAAGAAGGAGCAGCCCTGGGGTGACAGAGCCTTACCCTCCCAGCAGGGGCTGGATGAGCTGCAGCCATCCTGGCTGAGGGGTCTGGGCTTCCAGTCACAGCAGGAGGGTATGGAGGTCCCCTAGGTCCAGCCCTGTGACCCTCATCATTAGTGACCTCTGAGCAGAGCCTCCCACCCCCAAGGGTGCCTGCGCCCCACTGCTGCCCCCCCCCAAGCCCCCTCATCCCCCGGCCCCCTCCTCCTTGCAGGAACCCGGCCCGGACACGGAGGTCACTGCATTCCCAGAAAAGGCTTTTCCTGCAGCTGGGAAGCGCTGCGGAGGAGGGCGAGGGACACGTCTGGTTCCCTTGACTCGTGTGACTGCACAGGGGCTTTCCCAGGGGCCCCGAGGGGATGGGGACATCCTGGGGGAGCCCCCGGGTGGGAATTCCCCTGCGAGCAGCCCGGTGCTCTTCGGTGGTGACTTCATGGGAGACCCAGCTGCCTTGGTGACCCCAGGGCAACCCAAATGGTGCCCGGCCCCGTGGCGGCTCCGTGCCCCGGGGGTCCCGGCTTGGCCGGGCTCCATCTGCCGCCCTCCCCACGCCTGCTAATCCCGGGATTAGCAGCCAGATGCCAGGCGCAGGTTTGCTGCAGGTAACGAGTTTCCCTCGGGGAGGAGGCTGGGGACATCAAAGCCCAGGCAATTGTGGCTAATCCCATACCTGCCCCTAACGAGCTCGGCCTCCCCCTGCCTGCGCCCAGCCGGGATCCGGCAGCTGCCAGGGAGAATCCGGCTGGCACCAGGGAGTGGTGCCCCAGCCAGGAGGGCAGCGGGCACAGGGAGCCTGTGTGTGCTGGGGACTCATCCCAGGGTGCCCCCAGGCATGAGACCCCCAGGATAGTGGGCACGGTGTTGGGTCACAGAGCAAAAGGCCAGGCAGCCACCCCCCGCATGGGGCACGGCTGAGCCCTCTCTCGGCCGACCTGCAGCGTGCTGGGGACAAGCTTTGGCCTTGCTGCCCACTGGGAATCCTCTCTGCCGCTTCCCGGTGGACACAGCTGCTGGGAAGTGGCCGTTTCCCCCCGAGAAGCCCATCCCAACATTCCTGGGAGGCCACATCTGCCGCCCCCATCCCCAACCCCAGAGCCTCCGTCCCGCGGTTCCCAGCCAGTCCCACCCCGGTGCGGGTGGAGGAGGGACGCTGCAGGCTGCAGCCGCTCAGGATGGGGCTGCCAGCAGGGCCCCGACCCGCAGACCAGCTCCACACATTCCCCACTGAGCTTCCCTCCCCTTCCCCTCCCCTCCCTCCAGATTTCACACCTGAAACCATTTTCTCCCCAAAGCTGCTGCCACCTTCCAGTGCCAGTTCAGAGATGGTGTTGGTGCCCTGCTGGTCCAGTCCCAGGGGGTCCTGGGTTGCTGGGAGAGCCTGCAGCAGTGATAGCCTGCTGGGAACACAACAAACACCCCCCCAGCTCCTCCTCTTCCTCCCCCAAACCCCAGCCTGATCCTTCTTGGAGCACTGCCAAAGGCAGCATCCAGCAGCTGCTGATGTGGGGAAGGGGATAGGAGGCTGGGGGGGGGGACAGGAGCTAAAGGTCCCCTCCCTGGGGGCAGAGTGCCTGGGGGTTATCCCAGCTGGGCTGTGTCATCCTGTATCTGGAGGCTGGTAGCTTTAATTCTTCCTCAATAATCATTTATGCCATTAATAAATTCAGATGCCTGAAGTGGCTAATTAAGGGTTCGTTTGCCTGCTGCCAGCTCACACCCAGCAGGTTTTGGGTGAGATCAAAGGGGGGAGGAGAATCAGAGCAGGGAGGTGAGAGCATCCCCCCAGTGCCCATCCACCAGCATCCCTGCTCTCCTGGGATGAGGACTGAGGGCTGGGGACCCTTCAGCAGCACCCCAGGTCCTGCTCCACACCCCGGGCCCAGGGCTGTGGGCTCTCTGTGGGTCCTGGGCACCCCAATCCAGGGGGTGCTGAGCTGATCTGAGCTGGCCACCACTGGCCCTTCCTCTGCCTGACCTTGCCAGGGGCTCACCTGGCCAAAACCGGGGCAGGACACGGCCCAGGGGGCCCCATCCTGAGACCTGCCATAATTGCAGCCCTGAATTAGCTGCTGCACATCCTCGTGAGCAATTACACACCCGGCCTCGTTTCCTCAGCTCAGCAAGCCCAGGCTGGGGAGCCAGGAGCTGGGGGCGAGCAGGCAGGGGGTGGTGGGGCTGGGGCTGGATCCCAAGCCGCCAAGCCCCTCCCAGTCCTCTGCTCCTCAGCTGAGACCTCTAAACTCATTGCACTTGTGCAAGGGAGCAGAGAGCAGGCTGCCAGCACCCACAGCCCTGCAGGGAGCAGCTGGTGACTCCCATGGGGCAGCCTGGGGGCCAGATGGGTGGCAGGGGAGCAGAGCTGTGCCACCACCAGCCCCCCGCTGGCTTCTGCTGCCACTTTGCCCAACCAGCTCCAGCAGCAGCTATAAATATTTCACAGCTCCATCCTCTGCTCGGTGCTGAACTGACAGCTGGAGGCACAAAGCAGCTCCCACCGCTCCCAGCCCGCCCTGCTGGAGGCCGCTGGGCTGAGGCTGTCGCCGTGTGGGCACGGCCAAGGGCACGTCCTCTCCCTGCACCATGGCTCTGAGATGGAGGTACACAACTCCAGTGAGAGAGACTGGAAATGCTTTGAGGAGTGAAAGGTGGTGGATGGAGACTGGGGAGGGCCCAGGGCCGTTTCCCAAGCGCTGGGGACAAGGGCAGAGCAGGCAGAGCTGAGCAGGTTGCCCACCTCCCAGGCATCCCCATCCTGGGCACCACACAGGCTGAGCCTGAGTCCTGCTGGAGGTCCAAGGGGCCATAAATCCCTTCCCCCCCTCAAAGCCACCCTCCTGCCCCCACATCCCCTCAGTCAGACCCCAGTGGAGCCAGCTCACCAGCTACCAGCAAGGGTCCTGCCCCTGGCACAGGCGTGCTGGGCTAACCGTGCCCGGCTGGCAGCAGGGCAGAGCCAGCTGCAGAGCCTCTCAGGCTGCTGCAGGAGGCTGCGAGTCCCAGCCCGCGGCTGCTCCTGGGCACGCCGCAACCTGCAGCCCCGCGGGTGGCACAGAGACCTTCCCAGCCCCGGGGCTCGCCCGGGAAGGGCATTTTCCTGGCACTGAGGGAGTTTCGGTCTGGCTGTGGCCACGCTGGGGGCACAGCCTTCGTGACCCCATGGGACACAGGTTTGCCAGCGGCAGGCTTCCTCCCAGCGCCACCGCTCTGACCCCGACGCCTTCCGCCGCCCTCGGGCCCGCGGCTGCCTTCCTGCCCCGTCCTGTTTCCTGCCCGCTGGCAGCAGCTCTGCCTCCTCCCCAGCCCCACATCCCCCTCCCTGCTCCCGGCATTCCCAGTTTTCCCCTCCGTGCCTGCACCATCCATCCTCCCCCAGCCCTCGGATGGGAAGCTGTGGCCCCAGCCGCTGTCCCCGGACCCGCTGCCCAGGGAGGTGGCTGAGGTCCCATCCCTGGAGATGCTGAAGATCAGACCTGATGCGGCCTTGAGCAGCTTGATCTGGTTGGAGCTCTCCCTGCTGCCCGCGGGGGGCTTGGACAAGATGCCCTTGGAGGCTCCCTCCCAGCCCCACGCAATCTGTGCCCCCCTCCCCGGAGCTCTGATCCCCATGCCTCTGGGTGGGGCCTGATCCTGACCCCACCAGCACTGCTGGAGCAATGCAGCTGTGTTGGGAGGTTGCAGGTCCCCCCTTCCAACAACCATGTATTGAGGGGCTGCAGTGGGTCCCACCTCCCACCAGCCATTCACTGGGGGGCTGCAGGGGGTCCCCCCTCCCACCAGCCACCCTCTTCCAGCTGAGTGCTAACAGCACCAAGCAGAGTGAGGCTCCCCCGGGTTGGGGAGCAGCAATTCCCCAGCTGCAATCACTTTTGGGGATCTACCACTGACCTACTTTTTAATCCACAGGGATTGCACACTTCCAGCTGACAGGAACAAGCCAGATCTTTCCAGGAGCAGGGGCAAGCCCCAGTGAGAAGCATTTCCCTTTTCTCTTTGGGGAGCTGAGGGTCCTGCAGGCTCATCCCAGCCCCGCTGCAGGCTGCTGCTGAGGTCAGGCTGTTCCCACGCTCAGCCCAAGGGTCTCCCCCAAACCGGTCGGGCGTGCAGAGCTGTGACTTAGCCCCGAGTCAGGCAGCATGCAGCAGCAAGCCCAGGGCTGGGGGGGTGCTGGTGGAGGGCATGGGGTGTAGCAGCAGGATCAGACCTGCATGGGCTCCCACCCCCACCCCGTGCTTCCTGGGCAGCCACGCTGGAGCCTCAGTAAAGAGGGAAGCCAGAGATTTCCTTTTCCTTGCTCCTGCAGAGCCGGGGTGACCCCCACCCCCGACCTGGGCACCCACAGGGTGAGGACTAGGAAGGGCTTTCTTATCTCCCTGCTTGGCTGATGCAAGGTTTGCTCATTGCTGCTGCTCCCCAGGGCAGGTGACGTCGGTGGTGTCACCTTCCCCTGGCCGGTCCAACCCTTCCTGCAGGGTGATGCCACCAAAGGCTCTTTTACACCCTCCTGGCACCACACTCAGCCACGTGGCTGCTCAGACAAGACCACCAAAGCTTCTCACCACCAGGGTGGTGAGAGCCTGGCACGGGTTGCCCAGGGAGGTGGTGGAAGCCTCATCCCTGGAGGGTTTTGCAGCCAGGCTGGATGTGGCTGTGAGCAACCTGCTGTGGTGTGAGGTGTCCCTGGCCGTGGCAGGGGGGTGGGGACTGGCTGAGCCTTGAGCTCCCTTCCAACCCTGACAATTCCATGATTCTCCCCCAGTCCCAAGGTCTCCACTCCCCAGGGTGGTCAGGGTGGGTGTTGGGGCACCCCCCCAGGGAATGGAGGCCTCGGGGCTGGAGGGGGTTGCTCGAATCCTGGCTGTTGGGAACAGGCTGTTGCCAACCTTCTGCACCAGCCATGAATAAGTGGATTAGGAGCCAATCTCATTATCACTGCTAGCAGCCTTGGTGAGGGCTGTGGGATGGGGACAAGGATGGGGACAGGGCTGGGGACACTCCTGGGAGGTGGGATCAAGGGTGGGCAGTGCCCAGCGCTGGGCAGATTGTGGCCACGGCGCTTCCACAGCAAGAGCTCTGCTGCCTGCTGATCCCAGAGATGTGGCATCCGGGCTCTAATGAGGCAGGATGGTTAATTAGTCAGTGTCAATTTATGTTAATTAGTTGGAGGAGTCGAGAGACTTGATTCCTCTGCCACCTGGCTGGCACTGGGATGTGCAGAGCCTGGCTGGGAGGAGGGGGGGGAGGTGGGGGGCATGTGCCTGTGTGTGCTGCTTTGGTGTGAGGCTGCTGGAGCCCTGCAGCAGGCTGCCCAGAGAGGTTGTGGAGTCTCCTCTGGAGGCTTTCAAGCCCCATCTGGATGTGTTCCTGGGTGACCTACCCTGGGTGATCCTGCTTTGGCAGGGCGGGGTTGGACTTGATGCTCTCTGGAGGTCCCTTCCAACCACCACCACCAGGCTGGGAGTCTGTGGTAGCCACGTCCCCAGGGCAGGACAAGGTTGGCACAATCCCAGGAGATGTGACTGGCAGCGTGGGCTTGGCCAGGGGCAGCGACAGGCCAAAGCAAGGTGAAGTTTCCTGCGGGTGATTCATGCTCTTCCTTGACTTTTCTGCCTGTGAACAAGGGCTGAGCCGCAGAGGAAGCCACAGGGGTTTCCAGAAGGGCTCAGACACACTTCCCTCTCCCTCCCCCCTGCTGCCACCTCGCTGCCCGCTGCGATTTCCTCTCTCCTCCTGGGGGCAAAACGCAGCCGCTCCGGAGGGGAAGGAGCTGTGTGAGCAGCACCAACGAGACTGGGAAGCTCCTGGTGGTGGGAGCAGAGCTGGGAGCTGCGAGGAGGGAAGAGGGTGGGAAAGATGCCGTGGTCAGACCCAGCCCCCCGCGGGCTGGGAGCTGAGCAGGAGGCGAAGCTGCTCCTTAGCTTCCTCCGGGCTGTGGGCACCGCATCTTCAGCTGCTCCCGGGGCTTGGTTCTGCTTCTTCAAACAGGATTGCAAGCACCAGAAAAAGGCAAAACCTTAATCCTGCAAATCCTCTGCTGCTCCTGCTGAGGACCTCGGCGTGTGGCATGGGCTGGCTGTGCCCGGCCCCCGCTCCCCCAGTGCCCAGGCTGGGGTGTTGGGATTGGACACTGCCCTGGGGCTGCCCACAGCTCAAGCCCTGGAGCAGCTGAACATGCTGCTCCCCACCCCCACCCCAGCTGAGGTGTTGCAACCACCAAATCAGCTCCAAATTAAATCAGCCACATGCAAACCCAATCTGTTAACCCCTGGCAGGGTGGTGGGGACGTGCCCCCCACCATGGGCACCGGCACGGGAGTGGTGGTGAGTGCCACACTGCTGCTAAGGACGTGTGGCACCCACCAGCTCCACGGCCTCCCTGGGGTGCTGGGACCACTCAGCATGGACTGGGGTGAGGTCTGGGCACCCACGGGGGGGGTGAGGGGTGTCCCCCCCGTGCTGCCCCCGGCTCGCAGCCATCTGGCCAGGGTGTATTAAAGGCAGGGAGGAGCTGGAGAGAAATGAGGTCAGAGCTGTGATGGCAGCCAGGGAACAGGGCAAGGCTGCACCCACCTCATCTCCCTGGCAGCAGGACCCTGGCACTCCCCCTCCCCCCGCTCCATGCCTCCATCAGGATCCAGTTGTGGCACTTTGGGATGCCCTTGGATGCCACCAGGATCTCAAAGCCAGCCCCAGCCCCGGCTGCAGCAGCTGGCTCCTGGGTAACAGGGGATGTGCTGGGTGGACTTTGCCCCTCTGCAGCATTGCCACAGCCTGGCAACACTGGCAGAGCCAAGCAGGAAAGCTGTGCCATGCCTCTTGGGAACGCTGCCCATGCCACGGGCATCAAACAGCACCAGGGAAGGGGGAGCAGAGCCCCATCCCCCACAGACCCCGCAAAATCCATGCAGGGAGGGCAGCAGGCACCTCCTGGGCTCCCCCACTGCCACTGCCTGAGATGGGCATGTGGGTGTAGTGCCAAAGCCGTGCCCCTGCCCACGCTGGAGCAGCAGCAGCCTGGCAGTGTGAGTGCCCACGGGCAGCTGCCTGCATTTCATGCATTTTTAAGGAGAAGAAGGTTAGTAGGTCACTCCAGCGCCGCAGGCTCCTCTCCAGCTGAGCTGCTGTGCTGCCAAACCCAGCCAGGCTGGCAGTGAGGGGGCTGGGGTGGGCACACAGCAGCCGTGCCCAGTGCCATGGCAGAGCAAGGCTGCAGCTGCCCCGGGGGCTGCAATGGTCCTTCTGACCCCACCGGCTCCGGCCACCGTGCCCTCGCTGCCGCAGGAGGGGGATGCGGCCAGCCCGGTCCCTGTCCTGGTGCCAGCGGGCAGGGAGCTGGCATGAACCATGCTGGGGGGAGCTGAAGGTCCCCATTAAGGTCTGGCAGATGCTGGGGCTCTAGCACCCCGAGCCACAGGGCCCCACGGAGGCCGGCAGGGTGTGGTGGTGGCGGCGGAGAGGTAAAAGGCACCGCGGTTAAAAGTTAACACAGAGACAAAGAGAAGCCAGGATGGCAGCGCCAGCGTGGCCACACCAGTGCAAACAGCAGAGTTTATGGTGGCTCAGGCCTGGGAAAGGGGTGAGTGGCTCTGTCTCAACCCTGCCTGGCCTCTCCCTGTGCCACCATCACCCCGGGGTGGCATCGGTGCAGCCGCGCCAGTGCCTGTGCCCACGCTTGCAACACCTCTGTGAGGAGCAGCACACACAGGCTGGCACCAGCGCTGCTGCTGGCTGAACTCAAACCTGGGGTGAAGCCAGACCTGGGCTGGGTGAACCCAAATCTGGGGTGAATCCAAATCTGGAGTGAACCCAGGGCTGGGGTGAACTCCAGTCTGGATTAAACCCAGACCCGGGCTGGGTGAACCCAAATCTGGGATAGATGAACCCAAATCTGGGGTGAATACAAGTCTGGAGTGACCCCAGAGCTGGGAGGACCCCCAATCTGGATTAAACCCAGACCTGGGGGGGGATGAAACCAAATCTGGAATTAATCCAGACCTGGGGTGGGTGATGCCAAACCAGGGGTGAAGGCAGAGCCGGGGTGAAGGCAGAGCCGTGGTGAAGCCGGGGCTGGGGGGGGTGAAGCCGGGGCTGAGGGGGTGAAGGCAGAGCCGTGGTGAAGCCGGGGCTAGGGTGGGTGAAGCCGGGGCTGGGGGGGGTGAAGCCGGGGCTGGGGGGGTGAAGGCAGAGCCGCGGTGAAGCCGGGGCTGGGGGCGGTGAAGCCGGGGCTGGGAGCCACGGCAGCCATGCAGCTCCCTGCCGCCGCGCAGCCCCCACCCCGCATCCCGCAGCCGTTGCCATGGCTACGGCCATGCAAGTCTGGGCGAAATGCATCTGCTGATGCAGCCGTGGGGGTGGGGAGGACACTGCTGCTCCCCAGTGCTGCTGCCAGGCAGGGACACCACCCCCACCTCCACCTAAGAGGTCCCCACCAAGCCCATCACCAACTGCTGTCCCCTCCCAGGACCTTTGCTGAGAGCCACGGCAGGACACTGGGGGGGTGGAAAGGGTGGGTGCCAGAACCCTGCCGCAGAGGGCTGCAGGCTGCCTTCGATGGGGTACATCACGGTGAAAGCCCAGAGGCTCCCCCAGCCCTGAAAGTGCTGCAAGAGGTTTTTCAGCGCCGAGGAAAGCCCAAAGAGGGGAGGTCAGAGAGCTGCGGGTACAAAAGCCCTGCAAAGCAGGGGAGGCAGAGAGCTGAGCTGGCACAACTGGGAGGCAAAGTGCTCCCCAGCAACCACAGCACCCGGCTGGGGCACGGAGCAGCCCCCCTGGAGCCCAGCACCAGGGGCTGTGGGCGCTGCTGGCCCTCAGGCTCCCTCCCAGCCCTGCCGGCGGCTGCGGTGGCCCTGGGGACACTTTCGGTTTTGCTCAGAGGAGGAGGAGGGGAATTCTGCTCCCGGCGTTGAGCAATCCAGGCTGGGCACAGCCGGGGATCAGGGAAGGAGGGGATTTCTGATGGAAAGTTGCAGACAACCCCAGCCCTGACGTGATTCCCCAGCCCAGCTCCACGCCGGCTCCTCCCTCGCAGCCCAACCTGCTGGGGGCTGAGTCCCCTGCCCCCTCCCACCGGTGTGGGATTCGGGGGAGGGAGTTTTCCTGGCACCCCAGGATTCACTGGGATCAACAAGTACCCCCAGCCCCTCAAATCATCCAGGATCCAGGTGGAGGGAGCAGCAGTGGGGAGGTTAAAGGCATTGAGAATGCACAGGTTCCTCAGGAGGCTTTGGAGCTCGCAGTCCCCTCAGATGAGTGGGGCTGGAGAGCTGCATCTCTCGGGGCTGGAGGTCTGCATCCCTCAGGGCTGGAGGTCTGCATCCCTCAGGGCTGGAGGTCTGCATCTCTCGGGGGTGGAGGTCTGCATCCCTCAGGGCTGGAGGTCTGCATCCCTCGGGGCTGGAGGTCTGCATCTCTCGGGGGTGGAGGTCTGCATCTCTCGGGGGTGGAGGTCTGCATCTCTCGGGGCTGGAGGTCTGCATCCCTCAGGGCTGGAGGTCTGCATCCCTCAGGGCTGTTTTTCCAGGGTACCAGAAGATAACAGCCCTCTCAACTCCATCGTTTCCCAGCACCCCTCCCGCACCCCCCGTCCCTCCATCCCTTCTCCCGGGCAAGGCAAAAGCTAAGCCCGCCCTGGATGTCCGTCTGTCTTTCCTGCTGGCTGTCCACCCAGCCCATGGCAGTCCCCTCCCCCCACGTCCATCCTCTGCACACAGTGGCCTCTCTCTGCCCGGGCCCGTCAGATGTTGCTGAAAAGGAACAATGCGAGGTATTGTCTGTCCCGGCTCGCAGGCATCAAAACCCAGCAGCGCAACAAAAAGAGACATTGACTTGCAGGGAGAAAGAGGCCCATAGAGCCCGGGCTGCTGGCCCGGGGGAGGGATCCCTGCCCCGCAGCATCCCAGCGCCGCTTTCCTGTCCCGGCTCCGGCGGTGCCGGCTGCCCCGCGACGCGGTCGGCTGGATGCCACCAGCCCCGGGGACTGGGCTCAAAGGAGTCACCACGCTGGGGGCTGGTGGTGGAGAGGAAGGGCTGCTGGGCCCCATGGACAAGGGATGTCCTTGGGATCAGCACCACAGAAGCTCAGCGTGGTGAGGGTTGGAAGGGACCCCTGGAGATCATCCATCCCAACCCCCCTGCTCCAGCGGGGCACCCACAGCAGCTTGCCCAGCAGCACAGTGGCCAGGAAGGGGTTGGAAGCTCTGCAGAGGAAACTCCACAGCCTCTCTGGGCAGCCTGCTCCAGGCCTCCAGCACCCTCACCCCAAAGGAGTTTCTCTTGTTCAAACCTCCTGTGTTCCAGTTTGTGCCCACAGCCCCTTGTCCTGTCCCTGGGCACCGCTGACAGAGGTCTGACCTCATCCCCTTGCCCCCCAGCCCCTGGATATTTATTGACATTGCTCAGCTCCCCTCTGGGGCTGCTCTTCTCCAGGCTCAACACCCCCAGGGCTCTCAGCCTTTCCTCCTCACAGAGATGCTCCAGGCCCCTCAGCACCTCTGCAGCCTCTGCTGCACTCTCTCCCTGTCTCCCGTGGCAGCAGACATGCAGGGTGCTGGCTGCACTCCTGCTGCTGCATGTGCCCAGGCTGGGACCCCCTGAGCCAGGCACCCACCCCCACACCTCCAGGGACATTCAGGGCTCACCCACAGCTGTAGCCCCTGAGAACAGGGAAGGAGAAGTGGCACCAGCACTGCTGCCCCACAGCCACACTCACACAGCCAGGGCAGGGACATGGCATCTGCTGCCATCACACAGCCACAGCTCCATGAAGCTTGGTGGAGGCATTGCCCTGAGTAGGAGCAACAGCTGACCCTAACCCATGTCCCCATGGCAGCATGACAGCCACCACATGTCCCCAGCCCTACTGGGAGCAGCCCACTTGCACAGGAGCAGCCAAGGCAGAGTGGCTCAGCTCTGAGGTTCTTTCTGCAGCCAGTCACAGGAACATGGCAGAGGTGACCCCAGGGATGGAGGGAGCTGAGCCCACCTTGCTGAGGCAGGAGAAGATCACTGTCCCCAGGGGAAGAACAGCAGCCTGCCTCTGCTGTGCATCCTGGCTGTGTATCCCCCAAGGCTGGACTCGATGTGGGACAATGCCCAAGAGCCACAGGATCCCCTGCTGCCTGTCCCAGCTGTGGCCACGCTCAAGTGGCTCCTCTGCAGGCAGCTCCAGAGGAAACAGGATGGGGAAAGCTCCACTTGGACTGAGCATCCCTTTTGTTTCCATTATAAACTTCCCTTCCACCGAGGAAGGAGGCTCTGAGACACGCTCCCCACTCACCCCCGCGCAGGGGACCCTGCCAGCAGCACTGCCTGGGCTGAGATGGAGCAGAACCTGGTGTGGGGCAGCACCCAGCCACCCTCCCCAGCCCTGCTGCCAGCTGGAGGCTGCAGTTCTGCCCTCCCAGACACCCGCTGGCAGCTGTCCTGCTCCTGGAACGTGCCTCAAGCAGCAGTGCTCGGCTTGCTCAGGGTCAGGGAGTCTTTTATCAGCCCTGAGATTCAGCCCGGGGCAGGGATACAGCAGATAAGGGGTGTGGGAGAGCCTCCTGCCCGGGGCCAGCCTGATCTGCTGGGTTCCTGTGGCCGGCAGGAGTAGGGCAGTGGTTGTCCCTCTGTACTCAGCACTGGTGAGGTCACACTTCAAATCCTGGCTTCAGTTTGGGGCCCCTCACTCCAAGAAGGACATTGAGGTGATGGAGAGGGTCCAAAGAAAGGCAGAGAAGCTGGGGGAGGGTCTGGAGAGCAGGGCTGGGGAGGAGCAGCTGAGGGAGCTGGGGGTGTGCAGCCTGGAGAAGAGGAGGCTGAGGGAGACCTTCTGCCTCCCTACAGCTCCCTGAGAGGAGCCAGGTGGGGGCTGATGTCTTCTCCTTTGTATCAGGTGATAGAAAGAGAGGAAATGGCCTCAAATTGTTCCAGGGGAGGTTTAGGTTGGATATGAGGAAACTTTTCTTCACTGAAGGAGTGGTCAGGGACTGGCACAGGCTGCCCAGGGAGGTGCTGCAGTCACCACCCCTGGAGGTGATCAAGAAACCTGTGGCCATGGCACTTTGGGCCATGGTTTAGTGGCCATGGTGGGGTTGGGTCGATGGTTGGACTCAGTGATCCTGGAGGTCTTTTCCAACCAAAACAGTTATCTGATTCCTGTTCTCCTGGGAGGAGTTGGGAGAGAGCAGCAGGCTGGGAAAGGTCAAGGTGAGGCTCTCCATGGGGTGTTGACCTTCACCATGCAGAAACTCCTCCAGGACTGTGCCCAAGGGATCATTCTTCTCCTACCACCCAGGCAGCCCATCCCAGTCACCCTGCTGATGGGTTTGAGGTTAGAGGCCTTGGCTTTGTTTGCAAATGCTCCAGCTCCTGGCCAAAAGAAGGGCAGATGGTCTCTGAGATAAAAACAAGGGGACTGCTCTTTCTTTCCTCCACCATGACTCACAGCTGCCAACCTCTGCCCCCAGCCACCCCTCCTTGAGCAGGGCAGGGGGCGATGGGGAGGGAGCAAGGTCCTGGGGTGGGAAAGAGGTGCTGGTCCTGCAGGGTGGGCTGTGGGGAGGATGTTACCGGAGTGAAAAGCAAGGCCAGAAATAGCAAAGGCAGTTACACAAGGCACTGGTTGCCATGGGATCTCCCCAACCCAAAGTGACTGGCTCTGGCAGGCACAGAACAGGCCCTTTCTTGTGTTTCTATGGGAAGTCAGCTCCTTGCTGCAGCCTCCCGGGCTGGAGCCTTTCCCAGGGCAGGAAGGATTCGGGAACGCCGGCCGCGGCGTCGGCTCCGTGCAAGCAGCAGGGAGAACCCCCCCAGGAAAGACCTCAGCAGCTTCTTGCGTGGGTCCAGGACACTTCTCTGGTGTAAACATCTGAGGGACACTCAGCAGCCAGCCTGAGTGACTGCACAGCCGTGAGCAGGCTTGGTGGTGCTCAGCTTCTGCTTGGGCAACAGGCTGGAGAGATCCTCTTGGCCACCACTGACCTCCTGCCTGCCTGTCCTCAGCCAGCCCTCACTCATCTCCTGTAGAACCCCCCAGCATGAAGCTGGCCAGACTTCCCCTCTGCTGCTGAGGATGTCCTCACCTCACTCAGCACCCATGGTCTCCCCCAGCCCCTCTGCCCCAAGCCCCTTCTGGGCTGCTCAGCTGGAGCACCGCTCGCCGTAGGGACCAGACGGGTGGCCACGTCCTGGAGCCCTGGGAATGTCATGGGTGGGCATGGCTGGTGGGCATGGCTGGTGGGCATGGCTGGTGGCCACAGCCAAGGCAGACCCCCAGGCCCTACCCCATGGCTACTATTTTTAGCCAAGGGCTCTTCCCAAGGGCCATTCCCATGCTGGAGCTGCTGCCATGGGAGACGCTGGTGCCGCCCAGCCCTGCATGCAGCACAGCCCAGCCCTGCGCCACCCCTGCTGGAATCCTCTCCCTGGAGAGAGCTAATTAGCTAATTCCTTTGCTATTTAGCAATCAATATGGAAATCCCTCTGCTTTATACCCAGTGTTGCTGGTTGCCCTGGCTGCCCCCTCCCCTCCCCTCCACTAACACCATTAGAAATCCTCCAGCAGCTGATCAGAGGCTGGCTCCGGATCCATACATAACTAACTGCACTGACTCTCCATTAAGGGAATGCGGTGGCTGGCAGGAGAAGGGCAAAAGGGCTGGGGGGCTGCACCCTCCTGCCCCACTCCAAGCTGCCTGTCCACCCCAGTGCAGGGGTGGGGTGGGGGGAGCTGGGCTCTCTGCTCTGCTTTGCAGCCTGGCAGCGCTTAGCACCTAATAAATTAATAATCAGCAGGCAGCGTAAGTAGGGCTGGGGAGTGGCACAGAACACCCGCCGGGATCTCGCCTCCCCGAGGCCCTTCAGCCAGGAGCAGCGTGGCAGAGAGGCAGACAGATTTGTCTGCCTGTCCATCTGCTGGAGGAGCAGACAGACAGACAGGCAGACCCGTCATCTGTCCCTCTGTCTGCGTCCGGCAAATCCCCGGCGCTGCCCGGGCGGCCAAAGCCCCTGGCGCCGGCAGGGATCCCGGCAGCAGCCTCTGCCCTGCCTGACACCTGGGGATGGAGAAGCCCAAGGCACGGCTGAGGCAGCAGAGGAGGGATGGGGCCCGTGGTGAGCAGGGCTGGTGCTCACACTGGTTTCTCCTGGGAGGGGTTGGGTTGGGTTCATGCCGGGAAGCCTTCGCTGTGCGCAGTGCAACCTCCTCCCCCTGTGGCACCACTCCGGGCGCACAGAGAGCCACAGAACCACCTGGCTGGAAGAGACCCTGAGACCATGCACTCAGCCATAACCTAACATCTCCCTGGACACAGCTCCTAGACCATGTCCCTAAGCTCCTCATCCACGTAGCTTTTGAACACCTCCAGGGAAGGGCCCTGACCACCCCCCTGGGCAGCCTGTGCCAGTGCCCAGCAACCCTTTGGGTGAAGAAATTGTTCCTCAAGTCCAACCTAAACCTTCTCTGGTGCAACCTGAAGCCATTTCCTCTCATCCTGTCACTTGTTACTAGGGAGAAGAACCCAACCCCCACCTGGCTCCAGCCTCCTTTCAGGGAGCTGCAGAGAGGAGAGGTCTCCCCTCAGCCTCCTCTTCTCCAGGCTGAACAACCCCAGGTTCCCTCAGCTGCTTCTCATAGGTCTTGTGGTCAAGAGCCCTCACCAGCCTTGCTGCCCTTCTCTGGACACACTCCAGCCCCTCAATGTCCTTCCCAACACCCCCTGTGACACAGGGAAGAGGGAAACAGCCTCTGCCCAGGCTGGGAGCTGGAGCAATTAGCCACAGGACTGCCCGTGGGGTCCCACCCTCACCCCACAGAGCAGCACCAGCGGCAGCTGCCAGCATGGCCACACTGAGCACCACTCCTGAGCCAGCTAAGCCCTTCTGGTGCCACTGCTGCCATCAGGACAGGCATCTGCAGCAGATCCAGGGCTGTGGAAGAGGAGGCAGGCTGGGGAACGCTCAGGGGAAGGTCTCTATTTATAGCCACGTCCCTCACGCCGTGCCGCAGGAGAGGGCTCAGGAGAAGAGAGATGTGGCACCTGGGGATGCCTCCCCGATGGAAGCAGCTGGCAAGCAGCTGCCAAGCAGCATGCCAGGTCTCCTGCATCGCCTCTGATGGTGGGGGGAGGGCTGTTCTCCCCCTGCCCACAGCCAGGCTGCATCTTGACCTGTCCAATCATGCCAGGGATGTCTCATCTGCCTCATCTGCCAGCCCTGGTGGAAGGGGAACAGCAGGCTGGAAAGTGCTCCCTGCCCTCCAGCAAAGCATGCAAGAGACCTGGGCTTTGCTTGGGGGCTGGGGGTCGCTGAACCAAGCAGCCTCAGCTGAGCCAGCAGCACAGAGCATGGTGACAGCACCAGGAGCACCCTGCCAGCCCCAGCCCTGTAAACCCCACCCCAAATCCTACCACTGAGGAAAGCATCTTCCCAGCAAGCAAGGAGTGGAGCTGTGCATCCCCAGCCTGGCAGACAGAGCTGCACAAGGGCTGCCACCAGCACCCCAAAAGCTGTGCCCCCAGAGCCCCCTCTCAGCTCCCAGCTCCCACTGTGGTGGTGCAGTTGGGTGGGGGGCTGCTGGTGCTGCTCACCTCAGTGCTTCTCCTGCAGCTTTGACACAGGACAGGAGTGCCTCAGGGATGTGGCAGGGATGGGTGGTCTCAGATGGGCACTGAGAAACCTGGAACTCAGTTGGGTTTGCTTGGCATGGCTAAAAGGTTGTCCTGCTGCAGTGGTGGGGTGGCATGGTGGGATGGAATGGGTCAGGATGGGTTGGGATGGGATGGAGTGAGGATGAGAATGGGGAAGGGATGAGGATAGGGATGGAGCTGGGGATGGGATGAGGCTTGGGATGAGATGGGACAGCAGCATGACCACCCTGTGTTCCTTGCAGAGGAGAGCCAGGACAAAGTGAAGCTCAGCAGAAAGGCAGAAAGCCACTGCCAGGAGGTGAGAAGAAAAGAGGATAGTTGGCACAGCTGCTGGGGCAGAGGCAAGGACTCTCCAGCTATGGCTCTGCCAGGTTCTGCTCCCCAGCAGACAATGGCTGGGGACACTGGCCTGGAGCAGCAGCAGAATCACAGAATCATTAAGGTTGGCAAAGCCCTTTAAGTCCAACCAGAACCTACCTACCATGACCACTAAACTACATCCTGGAGCACCACAGCTGTCCACAGCTTCTTGGACAGCTCCAGGGATGGCAACTCCACCAGCACCCTGGGCAGCCTGTGCCAGTGCCTGCCCACCCTTGCAGGGAAGAAATGGTTGCTAATCCCCAACCCAAACCTTCCCCCCCCGTGTTTGCCAGCTCAGCAACACCCTGGCTTGGACACTTTGTCTTCCCAGAGCTTAATGGCCTTGCTAGGCTCCGAAGGGCACGTGCCAGACCAGGGGCTGCCTCCCCCACGGCTCCTTGGCAGCCCTGATGGGCAACTCTCCATCCCACAGCCGGCCAGAGGCGTGGGCAGCCAGGCCAGCAGCAGCCCAGCAGCCGTTCCAAGGCTTTATCATCAACTGGCCACCAAAAGTCAATAAGGAAGACGCTGCCTGCTTTAATTAACAGCGCGATTTCGCTCTCCCAGGGGGTGAGATGATGTGGGGGGCAGGGAGGACAGAGACAAAACATGACCTTGTTGGTGGAGCACACACAGTGGCACATTGTTTTCCCCCTGGGAGATGCTGGCCTTGATCCTGCTGGGGCTCTGCAGCACAGCTGGAGGCTGTGGGGCTCAGGGTGTGTGTGGGGGTCCTGCTGCCTGCGCTGGCTCGGTGGGTGCAGGGTGTGTGGGGAGCACCGAGGACATGGGGGCTCAGGACGTGGCACTTGGGAGCAGGGCCCCTGCTGCTGGTGGGGTGTGGGTCAGCCAGGGAGCACTGGTGGCTTAGAATCACAGCATCATGGAAGTGTTGAGGCTGGCAGAGGCCTTTGAGCCCCCCAAGCTCAGCTGCTCTCCTGCTGTGCAGCTCACAGCCCCACGCTGCTGCTAAAGCCACTGCCACTGAACCACATCCCTTAGCACCACATCCATGAGGCTTTTGAACACCTCCAGGGAGGGTGGCTCCACCACCTCCCTTGGCAGCCTCTTCCAGTGCCTGACAACCCTTTCTGTGAAGAAATTCTGTCCTAATCCCCAACCTAACCCTCCCCTGGCACGACCCAGGGCCATTTCCTCCTGTGCCACTCTTGCATGGGAGAAGAGACCAAACCCCACCTCTCTGAGGTGGTGGTAGAGGGTGGTGAGGTCTCCCCTCAGCCTCCTCTTCTGAAGACTAAACAACCTTAAAATCATGGAGTCCAACCATAACCTGCACACAGCTGGCCCTAAGCTCCTCATCCAAGCATCTCCCCTCCAGCACCACCTCCCTGGGCAGCCTGGGACAGTGCCCAGTGTCACTATTGGTGGAGAGACGTCTCCTGGTAGCCAGCCTCACTCAGCCTGCCCTGCTGCAGCTCCAAACAGGCTTGGACAGGCACAAGAGAGTCTTATTTTGGGGAGCACCCTGCAAGGAAATCATCCGTGCCTGGAGCCCCCGCTCCAGGCACTGCTGGCCGTGACCAGTGGCCCTGGCAGCACCAGGAGGCTGCAGGACCCTTGCCAGTGTTGCCAGCCACTTTGGTTTGTTCTCAGTTTCTTTTCTCCTCAGTTCTCCTTTTCCAGGAAAGCAGAATCCCAGGAGGACAAAGGAGCTGCTCTGTGTGCCTGGGAGCGCAGGGCGGTGGGAGCCAGGCTGTGACAAGTTGTGCCCCGCATCCAGACCTTCCAAGAACTGGTGGAGCTCACCCTGCAGGGAGCAGCACCCTGGGGTGTCAGGGCCACACTGCCCCATGGCACTGTCCTGGGGGTGATGGGGCTGGGATGAGCAGCACCGTGGGACCCTCTCAGCAGTGCTCCCGGTGTTGGGAGCACCCCGGGGGTGTCAGGGCTGGGAGGAGAGCATCCCAAGGGTGACCGGGCTGGGGTCAAAGGCATCCTGGGGTGACAGTGGTGGGATGAGCATAACCCCGGGGGTGTCGGGAGCGGGATGAGCAGCACCCTGGAGGTGAGAGGGCTGAAGAGAGCAGCACCCCATTCCCCTTCCCCACCACCCCCCGTCTCGCCCCGCCTGCTGCTGCCCCGGTTCTCGGGGGTCTCACAACCGGGGAAGGGGAAGCAGCAGCCCTCCGTATCTCCCACCCCCCAATCCCCAGTCCCCAATCCCCGCCGGGGCGCTGGCTCCATCCCCGTCCCCCGCCCCCGGGGCGGGCTCGCTGTCGTCCCGCCCCCTCCCCGTGCCTTATTACCGGGGCTGCGGGGGGCTCGCCCTACTCCCGCCGAGCGCAGCCGCCGCGGCGGGGTCCCTCGGCCCGACGTGCCGCACCATGGGCAGCCAGGGCTCCAAGGCGGCCAAGGCGGACGGGAACGCCGCCGACACCGGGCCCGCCAAGGCCAACGGGCAGGTAGGTACCAGGGGAGAGCAGCGGCGAGCCCCGCTGGGGCGGGCTGGAGAGGAAGGGGCTTGGGGGGGGCAGACAAAGGCGGCGGCGGCTGCTCGGTGGGGAAGGGGCGATGGTGGTGGTGGTGGTGAGCCCGGAGGGGGTTCGAGCTCCCGGTCCTGCCCGTCGGGCACCGAGCGATGCGGCACCGCCCGCACCGCGCCCCGGGCTCCCTCCCGGCCCCGGGCGGGGGCCCCGTCTGCCGCCGCGCCCCGGTACCGGGTGTGGAGCGCGGGCGCCGCCCGGTGGTAACGCACGGAGCCTCCCCCCCCCCCCCGCCGTCCAACCCCATAGTGTAATCCCCCCGAGCCCGGTGCATCCCCTCTCCCCATGCGCTCTCCATGCCCGGTGCCACCCTTTCCCCAGCTGTCCGCCGGTGGCAGCGCCCCGAGCCCTCCGGTGTATTTCCCGCCCCCATCGCCGGTGCCCCTCCGATGCCCGGAGTGTCCTCCTCATCCCGGTGCATTCCCGATCCCCGTGCCCCTCCCGTGCTCGGTACACCCTTTTTTCCCACCTGGGCATCGGTGGCAACTCTCCCCACCCCCACCCGGAGCCATCCCTTATGCCCAGTGCATTTCCCCCCGACCCTGGGCATCCCCTCACCTGTGCCCAGTTCCTGCTCTTTCCTTGGCTGGGTGGGGGGTGGGATTTTGGGGAGGGGGTGCTGAATCCTAGCTGTGCCTAACACTCTGCTCTTTTCTCCCCCTCTTCCTCCACAGGAGAATGGCCATCTGAGGCTCAATGGGGACATGACACCCAAGGTGGGGGACCAGGCTGTACCCCTGAACGGGAACGGCTCAGCTGAACCCCTCAAAGAGGAGAACAAGGAGGAGCAGGACGGTGGAGACACCATCGAGCCTGCCCCCCCTGCCGAAGGGGGGGAGGCTAAGCCTGAAGGTGCTGCAGCCCCCAAGGACACCCCCAAGAAGAAGAAGAAGTTCTCCTTCAAGAAATCCTTCAAGCTGAGTGGGATCTCCTTCAGGAAGAACAAGAAAGAAGCTGGGGACTCCTGTGGGTCCTCTCCCACGGAGGACCAAGGCAAGGCAGAGGCCAAGGGCGAGGAGAACCCCACTTGCTCGGGTGGGGGGACGGAGCCATCGGCTCCCCCCGAGGAGGGGGCGGCGGAGGAGCCTGGCAAGCCTGAGGAGAGCCCTGCCGAGGGGCAGCAGGGAGCCGAGCCCAAGAGGGAGGCTGCAGAGGCAGGGGGAAGCAAGGAGGAGGAGAAGCAGCAGGCAGGGGAGAGCCACGGGGACACAGGCAAACCAGAGGAGCCCTCCAAACCCGCGGAGCCTGAGCCTACAGCAGCTCCAGCGGAGCAGAAGGAAGAGTAGAGCCCCCCTGGCACTGGCCTGACTTAAGACTCTTTACTCCGTCCCCTCCATCCTGGTAACACCACGGACTCCACACCACCCCCTGCCCCGCCTAGGACTGACACCACTTTCTACACCCAGCACTCCCCCCCTCCCCCAGAGCTCTTTGCTTTCCCTCTCCTCGTTAGAGAGCTGGTTTGGATTCCCACCACCGCGGAGTAGTTCTGACCTTACAAAGCCTTTCAAACTGTGGAGGAAGGACTATCCTGGACCTAACTGGAATTTACAGTCTGTGAGACCCCCCCCTCCACTCCCCCCAACCTTCCCACTCCAACCCCCACCGAGCCAGGGACTGTTCAGTGGATTCCTTTTGCTTTGGTTTTATTTCCCCACCCCCCTCCTCTGTTTACATTCCTGGTCCTGACTTCATTTAAAGTATTTTGTGCTCTTTTTCTTTTTTTATAGAGATCAAGGGTTTAAAAAGCTAATCTGGGTAGTTGGTTTGGGGTGGGGTTGGCTTCTTCTTGGTTTTAGGATGTTTTACTCTTGGCTTAAACCTCTTTCCCCCCCCTTTCCCTCCCTCCCCCTTACAGCTTGTAAGTCTGCTGTGTTTAATTCTGCTTCTAGGGGATAACTTTTAGGGGTGGAGGGAGGGAGGTTGAGGGGAAGGGGAGGGGGAGGATGGAGGGGGGGAGGGCTCCCAGCTGTACCATGTGAAGCCACATTGAGTTTGGATTTTTTTTTCCCTTCCCTGTAAATAATTCTTTTCTTTTCTTGTTAGTTGTTTTGGTTTTTTTTAATGGCCAAACCAATTGGATTTGTCAATTTTCTAACTTCTCAAGGGGGGGTAAACAAAACAACAACAAAATGAGTTAAAAAAAGGGCAAAAAGAAGAAAGAAAAAAGAAATCACTAAAAGCTGTCTGAGCTTTTTTTTATTCCTTGTAATATTTGGGAGGGGGGAAAGGAAATTAATAAATGGTGACCCCTTTATGGGTCTGAGCTCTGAGTCCTTCTTGTCCTGGGGAGGCCAGACAAGGGCTGAGGAGAGGAGATGCTAGCAGTTGCTTATTGAGTTCACCAGCTGCTGCATTTAATCAGCCCTCCCCAGCCCTGGCTCTGCTGGCAGTTAATTGACTTGCAGCAGATGCAGAGCCACAGCCACAAAGGACTTTCTCACACACACACACACACGCCCCCACCCCAGCCTCTGGTCGCTTCCCTTCGGCTCCCAACTGCTCAGCTGCCTGCTTGCTACCTGTTTTCTTCAGGCTCTCCCTCTCCCCCCCCCCCCCCCCAGCCAAGGATAAGTTAAAGTGATTGATTTCTCTCCTTCTATGGAGGGCTGTTGGGGTGAGACTTCCATTTGGAGCTTGGTTTCTTCAATTTTAAGTGATTCTTGTTGGTTGGTTGGTTTTGGTGGCTGTAGAAGAGGGTTTGGCTCTCTTCTCCCCTGGGAAGACACAGTAGAGAGCCAGATTCATGCCCTGGGAGTGAAGATTGACCTCCTCCAGAGAGAAGATGAAGGCACAATGGATGCCTCTGTCATGTCTGCTGCTCTCTGCACAGGGCTGGGGGTGGGTTGTTTTTCCCCCACCCCCCCAAGCCAGGCACGCAGCAGAAGGCAGCAGCAGCACTGCCCCTCTCCAGCAGCTCCAAGGCAGCAGCCTCCAGCAGAGCTCCTCCATTTAACAGCCTCTTCCCAATCGCCATCCCAGCACCTGCCCCTGCTGCTTGGGCTGGCAAAGGAAGCGAGGGAAGGCAAGGACCTTTGTTTGCCCCAGCTGGCAGCACCCTGGCATGGCAAGGCCTTGGGGTGTGAGGCCCATCCCTGGTCCCTCAGGTAGGTGGAAAGGGCCCAAACCCTTTGTCTGCCACACCGCATCCCCTGGTGGAGGTGGGAAGGCAGAGTCAGCACAGCAGGATCTCCATCCCTGGTCGTTTGCCCCCCTCCCCTCAAGCAAAAAGGGTCTTTTAGGTGCAGGCATTCTGGTCTGGGAGTGATTTGGCAGCTGGCTGGTGGGGTGTGAGGCAGGGCCAGCCGGGCTCTGGCTCCCCGCAGCCGCTGCAGAGCGTCGTGGCAGCCATCTTAAGAGAGAGGCTGGAAGGAAGAGGAGCTGCAGGCATTATCTGGCAAGGGGGGATGGTGGTGGTGGGGGAAACTCCTGAATTGTTTTGTGTTTGAGGAAGAGAGGATTTGAATTGTCTGCTCTGGTGAGAAAGGAGAAGTTGAGTTTCCTGGGGTGGTTATGGCAGCAATAAAAGTCAACTGTGCCACACAAAGCCTTAGCTGCACCACCCTGCTTTGGCTTCTTGAAGCTTTCTGTCTCCATTTCAGGTGGGGTCTCAGCACTCAGTTGCAGGATTCTCTTGCTCCTAATTAAGGACAGGATTTTTTTTTTCTCCACCCTGTGTTTCAATTCTTTGTCTCACTTGAATAGCAGATAAACCCCCACTGAAGGTGAGCCAAGAGCTGATCCTCCCTGCCCACAACTCCTTTATTCCTTGTCCAGATTAGCCTTGCTTTCAGGGCATCAGCTGCTGGAACACACCAACCCAACCACAGAGCCAATTAGTGTCAGCAATGCTGCTGCCACTTAGGGAAGAAACAAGGAGGGGAGGGGGGTGGGGGGAAGGAAACCCCCAACACAGCCCTGTGACCCTTGGTAGAGGAGCTGTGAGCAAAAGAGAAGACTAACAACCAAAGCCCAGGGTATTTTGATTTGCCTCAGCTGGAGGGCAGGGTCAGGAGGAGAAGTTCAAGGCTACTTGTATGAAATACAGAGGAAAGGATAAAAGCAGTTCCCCCTCTTTCCCCCCCCAGCATCTCTGGAAGGAAGCAGAGGGAAGCTTTCAGGTGCAGCACAAGCACTGTGCCAGATGAAATCCATAGGATCCAAGGCATCACATCCAGCTCCTAGCAGCAGAGAATGGCTTGGGGTGGCAAAGCCCCTTCAGATCACCCAATCCAACCATTTGCCAGCTCTACCCTCTCCATGGCTCTCAGCAGCACAGCTCTGCCTCCTGGAAACCCCTCCAGGGATGGGGATTCAGCCACCCCCCGGGCAGCCTGGGCCAGGCTTTTAGAACCCTGCCAGGGAAGAGGTTTTTTCTGATAGTCACCCCTGGGGCAGCTTGAGGCCATAGCCTGTCCCTTGTTACTAGGGAGAAGAGACCAACCCCCACCCGGCTCCAACCTCCCTCCAGGGAGTTGTGGAGAGGCAGAAGCTCTCCCCTCAGCCTCCTCTTCTCCAGGTGCTCTTCTGAGAGAGGAGGGAAAGCAATCATGGCTCAGTTCCCCTTCCCTTCCCAACCCTTCCAAGAGCTGTCCTTTCTTCTTGCTGGGCCCTACCATCCTGATCACAACCACTTTAGGTGCCAGCTGGAGCAGAGGAGGCTCCCCATGAACAGAAGGGGAAAACCTTTCCACTGGGAGGGTGCTGGAGCAGGCTGCCCAGAGAGGCTGTGGGGTCTCCTTCTCTGGAGGCATTCAGAACCAGCCTGGATGTGTTCCTGGGGGTCCTGCCTTTGGTGATCCTGCTCTGGCAGAGGGGGGTTGGATTGAAATGATCTGCAGGGATCCCTCCCAACCCTTGATTGTGTGAGTCCAGAGAGGTGTGGCCATGGCACTTTGGGGCATGGTTTAAAGGCCATGGCCTGGAGGATGCTCTTAAAGGTCTCTTCTTGGATTCCAATTTCCACTGCTGGCTTCAAAAGCAAACAACTCCTGCTCCTCCCCCCAGCCAAGGTGTCAGAAAGCAGCACACCCTCACTCCAACCATAGAAATGTACCAGTTTTATTACAAAGGCTCTCCAAAAGTCAAAATAAAAGCATCTTTAAAAAACCCACAATTAGCTTTCCCCCTCCCCCACCCTCCCCACGTTTCCCTCCCCTCCCCCAGACACAAAGTTACACTGAGCTCTCCGGGCTTCACCTACAAACACTGAGGAGCAGGAGTGAGACAACTCACCCAGCATCAAAGAGACTGAGGGAACAACAAACCAACCCTTAAAAATGTCACTGTGGGAAACAAAACAGAAGGGGGGGAGGGGAGGGGAGGGGGGAGGAAAGAAGCATCTAAAAAAATCACCCCTTTCAGGACTACCCTGGGGGGAGTTAGCAGCATTGTCAGAGTCGAAGCCATCCGCAGCGCTCCCCGGGAGGTACAAACCCTCCTCCCCTCCTCCCCCCACCCCGGGAAAGGAGAGCAGTGAGTCAAAAAGCTGCCAGCAACCACCTCCTGCAAAGCATTTGCACCTCTGTCCCCTCCCCACCCCCCCCACCCCCCCCCAGAGAAAAAGAGTCAGCTGCACGACAGCAGATGCCAAAGAAAAGGCCAGGTCTGGGCACAAAAGAGCTCAGAGGAGCGGGGAGAGAATGGGTGGGAGGAGGAAGAGGAGCAGGGATGAAAGCGTGCAGAGCCCCATCTGCTGTTCCCTTCCACAGATAACAGCTCAGGAGGCTGATAAGACAGTTCCTCTTATTGACTGGCCCTGAGAGCAAAGGAGAGGAAAGGGCCAGCCTGAAAACATGGGTGACTTCACCTCGGGGAAGAGCTTCAGAGCGAGGGCCACAGCAAGGAGAGGCTTCAGCCTCGGGGGCTGGGGGCTGGGGAAGCGCTGCAGTGGTTCCAGCTGAGGACAGAAAGCAGGCCTGGCAGAGCACAGCTCAGGCCTGGCACAGGTCAGTCCTGGCTCAGGTCAGTCCTGGCAGAGCACAGATCAAGCCCTGGCAGAGCACAGGTCAAGCCCTAGCACAGATCAAGCCCTGGCAGAGCACAGGTCAAGCCCTAGCACAGATCAGTCCTGGTGGAGCACAGGTCAAGCCCTGGCACAGATCAGTCCTGGCAGAGCACAGATCAGTCCTGGCACAGGTCAGTCCTGGCAGAGCACAGGTCAGTCCTGGCACAGATTAGTTCTGGCAGAGCACAGGTCAGTCCTGGCACAGGTCAGTCCTGGCACAGGTCAGTCCTGGCAGAGCACATTACACAAGCAGGAGAAGCAAAGCAGGTGGCCAGAGGGGCAGTAACTCACTTTCCCCCCTCCAAGAGGGGCAATAGGCATAGAAAAAGCCCCAAGAGGTGTAAAAATCTGAGCTCCTCCCTCCCTCCAGCTGCCCAGCACTGCCACACAACTGGGTCTGCAAGAGCCTGCCAAGGGTTCCCCACACAGCAGGGGCACTTTTCACCTTGCTCTTTGCCAGCCCCCCAGCTGCAGGGCTCTGGGGCTGCCTCACCCAAGCACTTGTCAGCTGTCCTTTGAGCTGCTCCACCTCTCCCCAGGAGGGTGCTGCTGCAGGGAGGTAGCCAACTCTACTGAAGAACTGCACTATTTGACCCTGAGAAGTGGCACCAGCTGGCAGTTTAAAGTTGCCTTGCCCTGGCTGGACTCAAAACTGCAGCCCAAAAGGAACAAGTCAAGTCTCTCCCAGGCTTCAGCTGGGAACTCATATTCCCACCCCCCAAAAAAAAACAACACCCCAACCCCAACAACAACAAAGCAACAAAGCACCACCAAACCTAAACCCCAAACCAAGGAATAAAACCAAACCCCCCAAACCCAAAAACATGGAGAGAGAGAGAGAGAAAACAAACCCCAAGACACAGAGAAAATTCATGGCCATCTTTCCACCTCACCTGAACTGCAGACACTACTACTACTTAAATTATCCTTTCTCTTTTTTTGACCCAGGGGTGGTTATTTTTGAGGGGGAGAGAGCAAAGGAAGGAAGTGATTTCTTTCCAAGACCCCCTCCCCTCCTCCTCCCCCCCCTCAAAGGAGGGCAGTGGAAGGCAAGAGGGGGAACTTCCCAGTCACCACACCTGGGCAGAGCAGCTGTGGTTGACTCCACAAGCTTCCTCCCCACTCTGCTCCCAGGGGAGGGGCAGCAAGGAATAATTTACAGTTCTCAAGTCATTTATAATATTTATATAGAAATATATACAGAAACCATATATAAAATAGAGATCCTGTGGGGATGGGAGGCAGCCAGGGGAGCTAACCTGGGACAGCTACACACCAACAGCCACTGCCCAGCTGCAGTCGTCTTAGGTGGCTTTTGTCTCTTCCTTCACCCTGGGGAAGCAAGCAGGGAAGGATCTGGGGTTAGAGCAACACCCTGGGGCTGTGCCCAAGCTTTGGTGCCAAAGCAGAGCTGCAGCCTGCAAAGTGCTGCCCCTGTGGCACATCTGCAGCTAAAGCTTGTGGGGATCAGCCTGGAAAAGAGAAGGCTCCAGGGAACCTCAGAGCTGCTTTCTAGTATCTAAAGGGAGACCACAGGAAGGCTGCAGAGAGACTTTTCCTGAGGGTGTCTGGAGACAGCACAAGGGGGAATGGTCTGAAGCTGAGGGAGAGCAGGGTGAGACTGGAGCTGAGGAACAAGCTCTTCAGTGTGAGGGTGGGGAGACTCTGGCACAGGCTGCCCAGGGAGGCTGTGGCTGCCTCCTGCCTGGGGGTGTCCAAGGCCAGGCTGGGTGAGGCCTTGAGCAGCTGAGTCTGGCTGAGAGGTGTCCCTGCCCATGGGAGGTTGGAGTAGAGGATCTCTGAGGTCCCTTCCAACCTGAGCCATTCCATGCTCCTGGCTGAAGGCTCAGCACTCCTAAGCCATTTCACCAAGGCTTGTGCCCTCCCCCTGCTCTCTCAGCTGGGCTCTCTCCACAGGCAAAGCTCTCCCTGCTAGGAGCCCATTCCCACCTCCCCCCTCCAACCCCTCAACCTGTGCCAAACCCCAGGGGGGCCACGGGGAGAAGCCTAAGGAAGCAAAGGCAGAGCTGTTTGCTCACTGTGCCAGGGCTCACCCTTTGGGTTCTGCTTTCTCCTCTTTTGGTTTTTCTTCTTCTTTCTCTTCTAGGAAGAAAAGAAAAGAAAACAAAACAAAACAAAAGGACAAAGACAGAGAGCAGGGAAGCAGCTGCCAGGCAAAGACCCAGGGAGCTGGGAGGGCTGCTGGTGCTAGCTCCCAGGCTTACCTTTCTTCTCCTCTTCCTCCTTCTCCTCCTCTGTTTTGACCCTCTTTGCCTTCTTGAAGCTGGCAGCGTTCTTGCGGCCTCCCTCGCCCTCGTCCTCGGAGTCGGAGAACTCCTCGTCGCAGGAGATCCTCTTGTCGGAGTTGCGGACTGGGTGTGCAGGGGAGAGCAGCCCTCAGCAGCTCTGCAACCACCCAGCCCTGTGCTCCCAAAGGCCACCCACTCCAGCCACCCCCCAGCTCCACCCAGGCTGGGGCTAAGCCATGGCCCTCAGCACCACAGCTCTGCCTCCCTGAAACCCCTCCAGGGATGGGGATTCAGCCTCCCCGCTGGGCAGCCTGGGCCAGGGTCTGAGAACCCTCCCAGTGCTGAAGCTTCCTCTGATGTCCAACCTAACCTTCCCCTGCTGCAGCTGGAGGCCCTTTTTCCTTGTCCCATCTTGTTCCCTGGGAGAAGAGCCCAACCCCCACCTGGCTCCAGCCTCCTTTCAGGGAGCTGTAGAGAGCAGTGAGGCCTCCCCTCAGCCTCCTCTTCTCTGGGCTAAACAACCCCAGCTGCCCCCAGCCTCTCCTCACAAGACCTCCTCCAGAGAGCCTAAGGAGGAAGGCACCAAGCACCAACCTCTCCAAGCCCATCCACACACTGGAAGGAGCTAACAAAGCTCCCTAAGTCACAATGGGGCCCCAGTAAAAGGCATTTGCTCTTGCTGCCTGCTGGACCTTCTCCCTCCTCCCTGCCCATGCCTGAGAGCCAGGCTCAGGAGCAGGGCTTGGCTTGGGCACCCTGGGATGTCAAGACTCGACAGCAGAAGCAGGTTAGCCAAGCTCACACTGGGAACAGTCTGTCTGCCAGACCTAAAGGCCACCAGCCAGCCTGGCTCTCAAGCAGCATTTTCACTCCTGGGCTCAAACCCTGACAGCCTCCCAGACAGGATTCTGTCACAGCACCTAGCTCACAGGAACTGGTGGGATTCTCACATCACAGCCTGGGCTCTCCCAGTATGGAAATCAGCTGGCAGGAAGGGGAAAGGAGGCTCCCAGCCCTGCAGTGCTCAGCACAGTTGCTTTGTCTTACCAAAGCAGTCAGAAAGGTGGGAGCTGACTCAAACTGAAGGACTCCAGACTACAAACCTATCTAAATCACACATCCTCCTCTCCTTCCCAAGGCAGCTCAGCTTCCAGCCTGCACATTCTAGGCCTAGGGAGGTTCTCCTCCCCCTCTACTCTGCCCTGGGGACACCACACCTGGAATACTGTGTCCAGGTTTGGGCTCCCCAGTACAAGAGGGACAGGGATCTGTGGGAGGGAGTCCAACAGAGACTACAGGGATGATGAAGGGACTGGAACATCTCTGCTGTGAAGAAAGACTGAGAGACCTGGGGCTGTTTAGTCTGGAGAGGAGAAGGCTGAGAGGAGAAGGCTGAGAGGAGAAGGCTGAGAGGAGAAGGCTGAGAGGAGAAGGCTGAGAGGGGATCTGATCAATGTCTGTAAGTATCTGAGGGGTGGGGGTCAGGATGAAGGTGCCAGGCTCTATTCAGTGGTGCCCACTGATAGGAGACAAGGAACAATGGGCATAAGCTGGAACCCAGGAGGATCCAACAGAACATGAGGAGAAACTTTGGTGTGAGGGTGCTGGAGGCCTGGAGCAGGCTGCCCAGAGAGGCTGTGGAGTCTCCTTGAGGCTTTCCAACCCCCCCTGGATGTGTTCCTGTGTGACCTGCCCTGTGTGCTTTGGCCAAGGGGTTGGACTGGGTGATCTCTAGAGGTCCCTTCCAACCCCTACCATCCTACCACCCCTATGATTCTCAGCTAACTTGCTCCTGTTCAGTGGTGGCAACCATGAGCCCCAGCTGGGCAACGTGTCCAGTTCTGGAGCCTCTGTTACAGGCAGGATCTGGAGGTGCTGGAAGGTGTCCAGAGAAGGGACACAAGGATGAGTAGAGGGCTGGAGCTGCTCTGCTATGAGGACAGACTGAGGGAGTTGGGGCTGTTCAGTCTGGAGAAGAGAAGGCTCCAGGGAGACCTAATTGTGGCCTTCCAGGATCTGCAGGAGGCTACAAGAAAGCTGGGGAGGGACTTTTGAGGGTGTCAGGGAGTGATAGGACTGGGGGGGATGGAGCAAAACTAGAAATGGAGAGATTGAGATTGGCTGTGAGGAAGAAGTTGTTCCCCAGGAGGGTGGTGAGAGCCTGGCACAGGTTGCCCAGGGAGGTGGTGGAAGCCTCACCCCTGGAGGTGTTTGCAGCCAGGCTGGAGGTGGCTGTGAGCAACCTGCTGTGGTGTGAGGTGTCCCTGCCCAGGGCAGGGGGTTGGAGCTGGCTGAGCCTTGAGCTCCCTTCCAACCCCAACAATTGCTTCTATGACTACCCCAGGGAGGAGCTCCTACTTGAAATCCGTTTCTCAGGATCCTCTTCCTCTTCATCTCCACTCTCCTCCTGCACAGCATCCTCAGGGATTGGCTGCATCTGCACCCCGGGGGCGTGAGGCAGCATGCGCAGGTTCTCGAAGAGCCGCTGCCTACAGCCAGGCAGCAAAGGAACAGCTCAACACCTCCTGGCAGCAAGGTGCCAGCCAGGCCTGCCAAGCCCCCTGCATGAGGTGGCAAGGCTGGCAAGGAGGAGCAAAACACTCACTTGATCTTCTCCAGATACTCGTTGGTGTTCTGGTTAGTCATGTTGGAGGGGCTGATGTGGAGCTTGAAATCTGGTCCGAAGTACTCGAAATAGTCATTGTAGGGCAGCTCTGCAGGCCAGGAACAAAGACCAGATCAGCACTGGAGTGCTGACAACACACCACAGGCACATGGTAGAGAAGAGAGAGCTGAAGCTCTCCCAGCCCAAGTTGAGGGGAAAGCAGACAGTTAGCAACAGGGCAGGCAAAGCTTACTCTGGCAGTGAGAACACCACCAGCATCACCAGAGGGCTGCAGCAGAAGGTCATCTCATGACAGTCAGCAAGGCTGCTGAGTACCTTGGCTGGAGGGGAGCTACAGGACTTGAATGCAAACAGGGAAGCAGCTATTGTAAAGCAGGGAACCCAAAAGCTCTTCCACAGTTGACACTGACACAGCTCAGAGCTGTAACCTCGCTGGGCAGCCTGTTCCAGAGTCTCCTTACCCTGGCACTGGAGAACTTCTCCCTCAGCTCCAGTCTAACCCTGCCCTCCCTCAGCTTCAAACCATTCTCCCTTGGCCTGTCTCTAGACACCCTGATGAAATTCCCTCTCCAGCCCTCCTGTAGGGTGTCAGTGTCCCTTAGCCCTGCTTGAAAGGCTCCTGGGGGGCATTACCATTGGGGATTTCAGTGTCCAGAGCCACAGCAGTCTCATAGGTCCAGCACCGAGCCACGTTGCGGATGGTGTAGCCTCCTCCTCCCAGCATCAGCATAGGCAGATTAAAGCTCTTGACAAACTCCACACACTTGGCATGGCCTGCAGCAAAACAGTGAGGAAAAGGTGAGAAGCTCATGGTGGAACAACAGACTTTTCAATGGAAGGGGGCTAGAAGAAATCCAGGGAGGGACTTTGGACAAGGGCTTGGAGTGATTGGATGAGAGGCAATGACTTTGAGCTAGGAGAGATTGAGACTGGAGATGAGGAATAAGTTGTTGACAGTGAGGGTGGGGAGGCACTGGCACAGGCTGCCCAGGGAGGCTGTGGATGCCCCCTCCCTGGAGGTGTTGAAGGCCAGGCTGGATGAGGCCTTGAGCAACTTGGGCTGGTGGGAGGTGTCCCTGCCCATGGCAGGGGGTTGGAACTGGCTGATCTTTAAGGTCCCTTCCAACCCAACCCATTCCATGATATTAGTGATGCCAGTTTGACAGAGACACTGCATGGCTGGTTCTCTTACCTTTGATGGTCAGATTAAAACACCCCAGCCTGTCCCCTGAGAGAGAATCTGACCCACACTGCAGGACAACTGCGCTGGGCTGGAAAGTCTCCATCACTTTAGAGATCACCTAAACAAGAAACCCCTTGTTACACACCCTCCCAGGCCAGTGTCACAGCAAGACAGTCACATCCATGGCAGCAAGTGACACGAAGCCATCCCTGGTGTCCCCACAGCTGCTGTGCTCCCAACACTGAGGCTCTCACAGAGAGAAGCTCCCCGACCACAGGGCTGCGATTGTCAGGGTGAAACACAGCCCCCTCAAGAATCTCATCAGAGCAGAGTGAATCAATTCCCTCCCTCAAAGAACAGCTCCAGGAGCCACCCAGGGACAAAGCATGACCCACAAAGAACCACTCAGCTAAGATGTCTTCACTCACAGGCTTGAATATTGCTTCGTAGGACTCATCGTCGATGCCGTCCCGCAGGGGATAGTTGACAGCGTAGTACTTGCCCTTGCCTGCACCAATGTCCTGTTAGAGAGAGACCATAAGTCACCAGAGAACCCACAAAGGCTGCCCCCAAAATAGCAAGGGAAGTCTGAGATTCCATCAGGATAATCCCAAGGTAAAGCCAGGCTGGATGGACCAACACCACCCCTGGCAGAAGGCAGCCAAGAGTCAGCTGGCTCCAACTGCCTGGGCAGGAGTGGAAACCTTTGGCCCTGGGTGTGCAGAGAAGGGAAGTCTGCTACTACAGCTTGAGGTGAGTGCTCAGAGGAGAAAGATCTACTACTACACATTGCTCTGAGTGCTCAGAGGAGAAAAATCTGCTACTCCACCTTGCTCTGGAGTGCTCAGAGGGAAAAATCTACTGCATGCTGCTGTGAGTATTCAGTTAGCAAGCAGCTCCAGGTGGCCACCCTTCTCGGGCACAACCCCACCAGAAGGCTGCTAAGATGCTGGTGTCCAAGGTTTGGGTTTGTCCAGGCCACTCTGCCAGAGCTGAGCCAGCTGCCTTCAGCAGCAGGATGTCCCTTTGAGAGCTGGAGAAGCCAGAGGAGGCTGGATGGGGCTCTGAGCCAAGCTGGATGTGGCTCTGAGCAACCTGCTGCAGTGTGAGGTGTCCCTGCCCATGGCAAGGGGGTTGGAACTGGCTGAGCCTTGAGCTCCCTTCCAACCCTGACAGTTCTGTGAGTCTAGGGGCAGTGATTTAGTTCACTTCCTGACAGCAAACAGATGGAAGAGGCCAAATCTGAGGAGCAGTTTTCTGCCAAGCCTTTATCCTCACCCTCAGGTCCCCTGTTCCTGGGAAGTACTCTCCGTACTTATGAAAGGACACAGTCATGACACGGTCTGTGGTGTAAAAGGCTTCCTCCACTCCATCTCCATGGTGAATGTCAATGTCAATGTACAGCACTCTCTGGTGATACCTAGGATCAGAAAGGAGTCAAGATGCTGCACTTCTCCACAGCAGAAATTGTCTTCACCCAACAGAGCAACTGGGAGGAGAGTGAGGAATGTGCTGCTGCTCCCCAGGACTGCAGAGCCACCAGGCAGCTCTCTCTAGACTAGAGAGAAACAATTTCTCACACTGAGGCCCAGGTTGCCCCAGAGAGGTGGGAGATGCCCCATCCCTGGAACCAGTCCAGGTGAGGTTGTTTGGGGTTCTAAGCAACCCACTCCAGCTGCAGGTGTCCCTGCTGACTGCAGGCAAATGGACCAAATTACCTCTAAAGGTTATTCCCAAGCTCAAGCCATGAGTCCCTCTGGAGCCCACAGGCAAAGGAGCCATGGAGAACTGCTATGTGCTTTGGTCAGCAGTGGAAGAGAACCACAGGAGAAAACCAAGTGGCTTTTACTGCTGCAGCTGACCTTTGAAGGCAAACTCAACTCAGTGTACTGAGACTCAGCCAGCAGACTGCAGTTTTGGGCCCAAGCCTCCCACTGAGCTTTGCCTTGAGCCAAAAGCTGTCACATATCACATCTGTGCCCTCTTTGCCAGGGTGGGTGGCAAGAGAGAAGGTCCTGAGAGCAACCACACAATGCTCTGAGCCTCCAGTCTCCTGCACAGTGTCACTGTTAGACACAAGCCTTGGGGGCAGAGAGTCCTGCAGCCCACACCACAGCTGACCAAACCCTCCTGAGGAAACATTGCTACAAAAAAGAGAAAACAACAAAGGCAACAAAAGAGAAAAGACTGAGAAGGAAGGCAGTGAGAACTTGGAGGAGCAGCAGAGCAGAGAGGACAAACAAAAGGAGTCACTGGTACTGCCCGTACTTGAGGAGCTCCAAGATAGCCAGGACGATATCGTTGACGTAACAGAAGCCAGAGGCCTCTGACTTCTTTGCATGGTGGAGGCCTCCTGCCCAGTTCACAGCAATATCTGTCTGCTGCTTGTTCAGCTTCACAGCACTGGCTGTTGGGAGAAGGAGGACAAAATGTCAGCAGGAGAGCAGAGGCCCCATGGCAGAGACCCAGGGGGAAAGCAGTGTTCCGTCACGATCGCGTCGCTCTGTGGGTGGCAAAGCAGAGGCCCTGTCCTGGGCTGCAGCCAGAGGAGTGTGGGCAGCAGGGCAAGAGAGGGGACTCTGCCCCTTTGCTCTGCTGAGACCTCACCTCCAGTGCTGCACCCAGTTCTGGCAATCCCAGCAGAAGAAGGACACAGAGTGGAGTGAGTCCAGAGGAGGCCTCAAAGATGAGGCAAGGGCTGGAGCAGCTCTGCTGTGAGGCCAGGCTGAGGGAGCTGGGGCTGTGCAGCCTGGAGAAGACTCCAGGGGGACCTCAGAGCTGCCTGCCAGTCCCTGAGGGGAGCCCACAGGAAGGCTGCAGAGGGACTTTTCATGAGGGTGTCTAGAGAAAGGACAAGGGGGAATGGGTTAGACTGGAGCTGAGGAAGAAGTTCTTCAGCAGAAGGGTGATGAGACTCTGGAACAGTCACCTGGGAGGTTGTGAACATCTCCTCCCTGGGGGCGTTCAAGGCCTTGGATGAGGCCTTCAGCAACTAAGTCAGGTTGAGAGACACCCATGGCAGGGAGGTTGGAGTGGAGGATCTCTGAGGTCCCTTCCAACCTGAGCCATTCCATGAACCAACTAACAAAAGGCAGGGGAAGAGAATTGCAGGCTCTGCTCCATCTCCACACACTGCTCCCTGCTTTGCCTCACAGCATGAAACCTGCACAATCAGGTCCACAGCATTCTAGAGAGGGTCAGAGATGAGGACAGCCCAGTTCCCAGTGCCCTCAACAAAAGATTTTAATGAAGGCTTTTATCCACCATATATGTAGGTCAGCCATTCAGTATGCATTTAGGCAGAGAAAATTCTCTTCCCCTCAGCCCCATCCCAACCCCCTGCCCAGATATCCAAGCCTCCCAGGAGCAAACTAAATGATGGATTCTGTGCAGCCTCCAGCTATGGGGGACCACAGAGAGCATTAAGCACTGCTGCAGTCAGTGCCTGTAGGTGCTGCTGAACAGGAAGTGAAGACGTCTGGATGGCACCGTGGGAGCAGCAGCCACAACACTCACGCCCATGCACAGCGACACAGCCCCAGCACCACTCTCAGCAACAAAAGCATCTGAAGAAGAGGGAAAGCTTTGGAAATGCTGCAGCTTCCAGGGAAGCTCCATGAGTCCTTTCAGCTTCTGTTTTGCCTGCTGTCCATGGGCTTGTTAAAAGCCAGCACAGAGGAATCCTTTTCTTCCCTCTCCAGGTTCTGCCTTCCCGGAGTAAGGCTTTTACAGCCTTTTTTTTCCCCTCCTCTCTGAAGCTCACATTGATTTATTATTATTTTTTTCATTAAACCCCTGTTGCTGCTGTGGTTTTGGTTAGCTCTGTCTCTGGACATCTTGTTCTACCACTTCCAGAGTCCTTCATGCATTCCAAGCATCTCCTGGGATGCCTCCCCAGCAGCGTGGGCAGCAGGCGGAGGGAGGGGGTTCTGCCCCTCTGCTCTCTTCTGCTGAGAGCTCACTTGCAGTGCTGGGGCCAGCTCTGGAGTCCCCAGGACAAGGACATAGAACTGCTGGAGGGGAGGCCAGGAAGATGATCAGAAGGCTGAGGCACCTCTGCTGTGAGGCCAGGCTGAGAGAGTTGGGGCTGTTCAGCTTGAAGAAGAGAAGGCTGCAGGGAGACCTCAATGCTGCCTCCCAGGATCTGAGGGGGGCTATGGGAGAGCTGGAGAGGGACTTTTGACAAAGGCATGGAGTGAGAGGATGAGGGTGAGGGCTTCACACTGGAAGAAGCTGGATTGAGAGGAGACAGTAAGGAGAAATTCTTCCCTCTGTGGGTGGTGAGGCACTGGGACAGGCTGCCCAGAGAAGCTGTGGAAGCTCCATGCCTGGAAGTGTTCAAAGCCAGGTGGGATGGGCCCCTGGATGGGAGGTGGTGGAAGCTTCATCCCTGGAGGTTTTTAAGGCCAGGCTGGATGTGGGTGTGAGCAACCTGATCCAGTGTGAGGTGTCCCTGCCCATGGCAGGGGGCTGGAACTGGATGATCTTTAAGGTCCCTCCCAACCCAACCCAGTCTGAGATTCTGTGATTCACTGAAGAAATCCAGCCTAGTGGAGGTAAGCTTAACTCATGTAGAGGGATCTGTCTGCATGCAAGGTTTGAACTCTCACAAAGGAAGAAATCTGGAGCTGATTACTAAAGGAATCAGAAACAGGTTCCCACGGCCTCCCCACCACCACCTACAACAATTTCTCTCATAGCCAGCAGCACATCTGCTGAGGAGAAAAAAAAGGAAAGAACACAGGGATTGTGAGCTTACCAACAGAGCCTCCAGCAGAGAGCTGACAGAACTCAAACAACCCATCAAACACAGGGCAGTCTTCCCCAACATTAACTGGAAAAGAACACACAAGAGTTAGGAAGGCAAAAGCCACCAACAAATGGCCAGCCCCGACCCACCCTGACTCAAAAACAGTCACCCAGGGGAGGGCAGCTTTAAACAACAGAAGCTTTCAACAACAAAACAGCACCCCCAGATGCTAACAAAACCGACCTGGAGAGGCTAAAGAGGTTTGTGGCTGCAGGCAAGCTGCTGCCAGGAGCTCTGGTGAGAGCCACACGCCACCTACTGGGGCGTGCGCCAAGAGCCATCTCCAAACCAGTCGATCCCGTTGGAAAATGAGTGGGCAGAGAGGAGATGCTATCAGCGAGGCTGTGCAAGAGCAGGGCACGTCCTCAGCAGCGGCTCAGGGAGCTGTTCGTGGGCTTCCCGGCAGCCTGCTGTGCTCCAGCAGCGCCAGCTGGCCGCCAGGGGAACACCGCAGGTCAAAGCAGCCCTTGCTGCCTGCCGCGGGCCCCACCGCAGCTCTGCTGCCCAGCTGCTTCTGCCTTCTGGGGGATCATGGCGATGTTTCTGAGCACAGGGCTGACACTGAGCTCCATTACACAATCCCAGGGCCAGCAGGAAAGGGTTCAGCTCCTGTTTCCTGCTGTCTTCCTGACAGGGAGTTGAGAAAGCAAAAAGTGGCAGTGCTGGGGGAGAAAGGGGGGAAGAGAGCAGACAGTGAGGTGTGCTGGGCAAGGGCTTCACACCCACAGCTGTTCTGCTACACTTCACACTGTCAGCCAGGTTTCAAGCTCCCTGCAGTGCTGGAGCTTTGGTCTGGATACATTTTGACTGTTCCATGATTAACCCCCCCCAAACACCCAAGCAACAACAGACCTGTGTGGAATCTGCTCCCACTAAACCTAACAAATAACCTGTGTGCCTTGGCCCAACAGCTGCAGGATGTTTTCTTTTGTGCTTAATGAGAAAGGCACAGCCCTGGCAGCAGGAGGAATTCCTCAGTGCACAGACTCCACAGAGACTGTGTGAGACAGGAGTCTGAATGGTCCCAGCTAGGGACAGGGATCTCTGAACAGGCCAAGCCCCACCAGGACACCCAGAAGGAAGCAACTGCTCCTGCTTTCCAGTTGCTTCAGCAGGGCAGGGCAGGGCAGCTGGCAGAGTCTGGATAATTCACTCACAAGGGTGGTTGGAAGCTTTCTCCTCTGAAGTGAGGAGAATTTCAGTCATCCATTTCTGGGCACTTCCCATCACCACAGATGAAAACTTCTCCCCCTTTGGGCTCCAGAGCAGCCCTCCCAAGTCCTGAGGCAGGCAACATGCCACCAGCAAGGTGAAATTAGAGACTGTTCAGTGACCTTTTCAGCCCCTCAGAACTTTGTGGGCTGCACTGCCAGTACTTGAGGGCATCCCTCTGGTGTACCTGGCAAAGCCAGGAGCTGCTACATTAAGCAGAAGCCACTTGGGCTCTCTTCCCAGCAGGCAGGAGTGCTGAGAAGGGGTATTAGTAACAAGGGTCAATCCCTTGACTATCAGCACAAAGCCCTGATGGAAGATGAGAGGCACAGATGGCTCCTTCTTCCCTGCAGTGGGTGGGAGATGAGCTTTGTATCTGGGAGAAGCCAGCATTAAAGGTGGAACCAATCCTAGCAGCCATCCTTCCCTCAAGGGAAAGCTCAAGGAAGCACCAAGAGGCTACAGAGACCTTGGCAGAGGTGAACCTGTCTCCTCTCCCCCTAATCCCTGCTCTGAGCCTCCTCTTCTACTCTCTAGCTCCTCAGAGGCTGCTGCTTTGCAGGCTGAAGGAAAGCTCTGTCCCCTGCATGGTTAAGGGTAATTTTCTCATTGTGCCTCCTCCTTCAAGTAAAAATAGGCTCTGTGGCAGAACAGTGGAGAAAATGTTGACTAGCAGAGAGAGCTGAGTGGGTGTTTATGAGCTGTATCTGCTCCAGGGGTAAACAGTTCAGCTGGTGTAAATATGTACTTTGGTTGGTGTCATTTGGTGGATTGGGTACTGCAGGAAGCCTTTCAGTGGCTATTACTCACATTACCCATTCCTCTCACTTCCTTGTGCCTTAACATCTGTCCCCTTCAGCTCATTCCAGCTTTCCAAGTGCCTCCACTTCAGACTTGAAGCCCATATTTCTTCTCAATTGAAGATGAAACTTCCTCCACATCAATGAACCCCAAGGGCCCTGCTTTGGGTTTTTTGCTGCTCTCGAGGGTTGCAGCAAGACCAAAATGAACCTCAAGCCTGCCCCACTCTCTGTCTACAACATCTAGCTGGTGCCAGTCATGGTGCCATCAGCTCAGAGGTGCAAAGAGACCCCCAAATAAAAGGGTTCTGGAATATTAAAGTCACCATGAAAGAGCCACTCCCTGGATAGGTTGGAAATGGAGACCAAATCAGTGAGGATGTCCCTGCTCACTGCAGGGGGAACAGGCTGAGGGAACTGGGGGTGCTCAGCCTGGAAAATCCTCCAGGGGAGACCTTAGACCTGAAGGGATCCTACAGGAAGGCTGCAGAGGGACTTTTCATGAGGGTGTCTGAAGACAGGACAAAGGGGAATGGTTTGAAGCAGGGTTAGAGTGGAGCTGAGGAAGAAGTTCTTCAGTGTGAGGGTGGTGGGACATGGAAACAGGCTGCCCAGGGAGGTTGTGGCTGCTTCCTCCCTGGGGATGTTCAAGGCCAGGCTGGGTGAGGCCTTGAGCAGCTGAGCCTGGCTGAGAGGTGTCTCTGCCCATGGTGGAGAGGTTGGAGTAGAGGATCTCTGAGGTCCCTTCCAACCTGAGTCATTCCATGACTCTAACACAAAGTGGAGAGGTTGGATTGTGCCCTTGCTGACTACCAAACTGTCACTTCAGAGTGACTGCAGGATTTGGGCACTGGTTCATGTTGGGGTGGGAAGTTTCAACCCACCACAGACCCAGCTGATGAGTAGTGTGGGGTTTGGTTGGTTTCAATCACTCAACCTTTTCCCACCTCAGTAGCCCTGGTTCCAGGTAAGCAGCAGCACAAAGCACATGGCAGCTCATCAGTGGAGCAGTTCAGCTGTCTGTGAGCCAGGAAGGCAATCTAGCAGAGTTTCCATCAAAACAAGACCAGCAGAAGGCAGCCAGGTCAGGAGGTTATCCTGGGAGCCATTCTGAACATGTTTGATTTGCCAGGGAAAAGAAATCACTAAGCCAAGCCCAAAGCCAGCAGAAAGAGCTTCCTGGGGCTCTGCTTACTGCTTTCATCCCCAGCCTCTGGACCCACAAATGTCACAGCAGCGTGTGCAGGGCTTACATCTCTGCATCTGCTTGCTGTACTCAGACATGTTGTCAGGGCGGATGGACCTCAGGAACTTGATGTAGTCGTCGCTGTGGTACTTGGTCATCTCCTCGGCGTTGGCCTTGTGAGGGCGCTGCGAGGGCAGAGACACAGCAAGGCCTTGCTTGCAGAACGCTTCTCTCTCCCCACCTCTCCCACCCCCCAGCCTCAGATTTGCTCCCAGGAACAGCCCACCACTCCAAGCAGGCCAACCTCTCCAGCCAGGCCAACCACTCCAGCCAGGCCAACCTCTCCAGCCAGGCCAACCTCTCCAAGCAGCCCAACCTCTCCAGCCAGGCCAACCACTCCAGCCAGGCCAACCACTCCAGCCAGGCCAACCTCTCCAGCCAGGCCAACCTCTCCAACCACACCAACCCTCCAACCAGCCCAACCACTCCAACCACACCAAGCAGACCAACCACACCAACCCTCCAACCAGCCTAACCACACCAAGCAGACCAACCAGAACAACCACACCAAGCAGCCCAACCCCTCCTACCAGCCCAACCCCACCAACCCCTCCAACCAGCCCAAGCAGCAGCATTAAACAAGAACTTGTTCACAAAGGCAAGGATGCCACTGCTAGGGACTGGGATGTCCCACCCCAGGCAGAACAGCAGCTTCCCAGCCTCCAAAGCCTGCCTGGAGCAGGGAACATCTCACTATGAGCAATCAGAAGAGAGCAGAAACATCTCAGCACAACTGCTTGGGGCTGGGTTGGGTTTTTTTTTCCCCCTATCTGGTTCATCAGCAGAGAACTTACAAATCTGAAGCATGCCAACTAAAAACCTGACAGCTGAACTGAAGAGCTGAGGCCTGCCAGGCAGGTTTCTCCTCAGCCCTGCACTCACATATATCTCCATCTTCCTATAGAGGCCATAGTTCAGCAGGAGGTTGTGAGTCATCCGGATCCTGTGGGGCTTCATTGGATGTCCTTGGCCATAGTAATAGTTTCCAACATCACCTGGGAGCAGAAAGGAGTTTGTTACAGCAGGGAAAACTCTGGGACCCCTTCAAACACAACCACAGCTCAGCCACAAAAGCCATCAGCTGGACTCAAAGATCTCCAGAGGTCCCTTCCAAGCCCTGTGATCAGCCTGGCTGTCCTTCAGCAGCAGGCAGAGGATGCAGACTCTCCCCTGGCTTGCACAGGTATCCCCATGGATTCAGGAAGGTGTCCAGAGCAGGGCCAGGAGGAGGAGCAGAGGGCTGGAGCTGCTCTGCTATGAGGACAGGCTGAGGGAGTTGGGGCTGTTCAGTCTGGAGAGGAGAAGGCTCCAAGCAGACCTAATTGTGGCCTTCCAGGATCTGAAGAGGGCTACAAGAAAGCTGGGGAGGGACTTTTGAGGGTGTCAGGGAGGGATAGGACTGGGGGGGATGGAGCAAAACTAGAAATAGGTAGATTCAGATTGGCTGTTAGGAGGAAGAAGTTCCCCATGAGTATGGTGAGACACAGGCTGCCCAGGGAGGTGGTGGAAGCCTCATCCCTGGAGGTGTTTGCAGCCAGGCTGGATGTGGCTGTGAGCAACCTGCTGTGGTGTGAGGTGTCCCTGCCCATGGCAGGGGGGTTGGAACTGGCTGAGCCTTGAGCTCCCTTCCAGCCCTGACAATTCTCTGATTCTAAGTTTATCCTAGCCTGAAACCAGATGGACATTAGGCCATGAGAGTATGGCCAGACAAGGGACTTGATTTGTAATGCCAGTGCTGAGCAAGGCAGCCCAGGCAGAGCAATGGACATCACACTGAACAAGTCAAGAGCAGGCAGCTCCAGCTCTCTGGGGCAGGAGGAGCTGTGGGCACCACCTCTGTGTGTCCTTCCCCAGCCAGTGGCAGCTCTCCCACATCCTCTCCAGGCAGTTCAGGTACATGACAGCTCACATTCAGAGCTCACAGCTTTCTCCTGTGAAGGCAGGCTGAAAGTTGGGGCTGTTCAGCTTGGAGAAGAGAAGGCTCCAGGGAGACCTCAGAGCAGCCTTCCAGCACTTGAAATGGGCTGCTGGAGAGGGACCTCTCACAAAGGCATGGAGTGACAGGAGGTGGGGTGAGGGCTTCTAACTACTAGAAGCTTGATCTGGATGAGATATGAGGAGGAAATTCTTCCCCCTGAGGGTGGTGAGGCTCTGGAGCAGGTTGCCCATGGAAGCTGTGGAGGCTCCAAGCCTGGAAGTGTTGACAGCCAGGCTGGCTGGGGCCCTGAGCACCTGGTCTAGCAGGAGGCTGGGACTGGAGGATCTTTCAGGTCCCTTCCAACCCCGAGCAGCCTGGGACTCGATGGCTCTCTGAGCACAAACCCACACAGCAAGAGGCAGGGGAGTTCAATCCCAGCTCAGACAGTGACTCATCAGAGCAAACACTGAGCTGCTTTGCCTCAGTTTCTCACCTATTCACCTAACAGACAGCAGATGCAAGGCAGATCACTCTGTCAACAAGCAAACAGCAGCAGAGCTGTCAGTTCACAGCTTCCCCAGCTCCCTCACCCTTCATTCTTGCTTGAAGTCCTTCAGAGGCAGCCCAGCCCCCCCCCAGCAGGAGGAGCAGCCCCAGGGGGCACCGGCATGAATGAAACTCCTACAAAAACATCCCAGGGGTCATCTCCCCAGGGGGATTCCCTCCTGCCTTGCACAAGCTGAGCTCAGGCTGCACTCTCCCACAGCAGGCACTGCTAATTGGGGTTTCCTTTTCCCTCCTCCCCCCTCCTCTTCTCCCAGGCTACCTTCTTTTGATGAAACTTAAAGGGGGGAGGGGGGGAAACGATTTAACATTCAGCTTTCTGCCTCCTGCCTGATTTGGCTGCAAGAGGCACAGGCTCCAACGCTGCCAAGAGCAGGGAACAGCCACACAATATGGCACAAGCTTCATTTTCCTCTTGGGGAGCCAGAGCAAGTCGTTGGTGTAGTTGTACAACTCCTGATCAGCTCTGGGAGCAGGAGGCTCAATCCAGTCTGGGCAGTGACTCACTTGGGAGCATTCATATTTCATCACCAATCCTTAACATTCAGGAGGAGCTGCTGCTCCCTCACAGCACCCAGCTCTTCCTAAGCTCTTCCTCCTGCAGATCTGGCCTGGCTTCAGTCAAGGGAGATGCAGACAGCACAAATCCCACACCCAAACCACTCTGCTGCTGGAGGTTATCCATCCATGGCATGGAAGTGTTCTTTGCATGGAGGTATTGGGCTGGGCAGAGGGCCCTACAGCAAAGATCAAGTGAAATCAAGCTCTGGAGAACTCAAGGAGAGATGCTCAAGAGCTTTTTTGCTAGCAACTACAAGCACAGAAGCAGAGGAAGCTTTGAAAACTCATCTTCCTCACCATCCTCCTCAGCTCAGGCTGGCAGCAAAATGCCCTGGGGAAGCCTTGGCTTCCAGAGCCCCTTTGTGTTTGCTCTGCTCAACACATCCCACCACAAGTCCTCCAGAGCAGCAGAGGAGCCTGTCTGCTCTTGGATGGCAGGGCAGACTAAGAGAGTGGGAGCTGAAGAGAGTCCTCATCCTGTCTGGGAGGGTTGAGGAGGTCCCTACCCTGGCAGCTAATAAAGGAGAAGCTGCTGTTCAGGTTCAAAGCTTCTCACAGACCTTCAGCACCCCTCAGGGTGTCCATGGAGGACCCTGGAGACGCCAAACCACCTTGCCCCAACCTCTGCATCCCACTCAGACCCTTCCTTCCCTGCAGCTCAGCTCCCTTCTCCAGCACAAGATGCCCCTCCACCAGCTGAAATGTGTGGCTCAAGGATGTCTACACACAGAACTCTAGGATGGCAGGGGTTGGAAGGGTCTCTGAGGATCATCAAGCCCAACCCCCCCACCAGAGCAGGGTCACCCAGGGCAGGCCACACAAACACATCCAGGGGGGTCTTGAAAGCCTGGGGGGAAGGAGACTCCACAGCCTCCCTGGGCAGCCTGCTCCAGCAAAGAAGCTTCTCCTCACTTTGAGGTGGAACTTCCTGGGTTCCAGTTTGTGCCCACTGCCCCTTCTCCTCTCAGAGGGGACCACTCAACCCATGACAACAACAAAGAGATCTCTGGGGCTAGTAAAATGAGCAGATCCTGCCTGACAGCCCCTTTGAATCCCCCAGGGCCACCTTCCCCAGCCCCCTGTGTCCATCACCCAAAAGCACCACCCAGCCACCTCCCTTGGGGGGGGAATCACTGCCCTGGGCTGTGCTGCTCCAACCTCCCTGGGTGGAAAAATCAAAGACCCCAAGCCCCTGGCCTCCCCCAGCTGCAGAGGAGGCCTTCCCCAACAATAAAAGCACAACCTTCAGCCGGGGCCAGGCTGTGGCCCTCTGCCAGCTGCTTGTAAAAGAGCAGTGGAAGGCAGGCACTGAAACCTTGCCACAGAGGGACCCAGGGAGGGCAGCAGCAGAGCAGAGCACAGAAGGTTGACTTCATGGAGCTGCCAAGCCATAAAGGCTACCAGGAGAGAGCCTCTGCTTGGGGCTTGCCCACCACATGATTGGTTATTCCAAATGCAAGGCACCATTAAGTGCCTTTAAAGGCTCCAGCCTGCTCACCCACTGAAAAGCCTCTTTGTGAGGGCATTATGCTCCAAGGGCAGGCAGAAGTGTGGACACAGAGATAGCTTTTTGGGTTCCATTCCACCCCCCCAGCATCCAGGTTGTGTGAACATGCAAAGCACTCCAGCACTTCCCACGAGCTCCCCAAGGCATCTCCAGCCCCAGGGCTCCAGCATCCCTTTCCATCTTGAGAGTCCCTGAAGGGTTTGGGGTGGAAGGGACCTTAAAGCTCAGCCAGTTCCAACTCCCCTGCCATGGGCAGGGACACCTCCCACCAGCCCAGGCTGCTCAAGGCCTCATCCAGCCTGGCTTAGAACATTTTCAGGGAGAGGGCATCTACAACCTCCCTGAGCAACCTGTGCCAGAGTCTCCCCAGCCTCACTGCAAAGAACTTCTTCCTCATCTCCAGTCTCAATCTCCTTCCAGCTTCAATCCATTCCCCTTCATGCTGTCACTCCCAGCCCTTGTCCAAAGTCCCTCCCCAGCTCTCCTGGAGCCCTTTCAGCTACTGGAAGGCTGCTTTAAGGTCTCCCTGGAGCCTTCTCTAGGTTGAACAGCCCCAACTCTCCCAGCCTGTCCCCTTAGGGGAGGTTCTCCACCCCTCTGATCATCTTGGTGGCCTCCTCTGGACCTGCTCCAGCAGCTCCAGGTCCCTCTTGTGCTGGGGGCAGCAGATATGCTGGGTGCTGCAGAGAGATCAGCCCTGTGCTGAAATCAGGCTCAGTTTCTCTGCACCCAGAGCTCTGAAGCAGCCTCCTCCTCCCCATCCTGCCCTCCTGAAGACACTCTCTGAGTCAGAGACCCTGCAGTACTGTCACCACAAGTTGCAAACCTACTGCTTCACTTCTTTGCCACAGGCCTGACACATCCAGCTTGAACACTGAGCACACTCACATCTCAGGCAAAAGAAGTAACAAGAAGAAGCTGGGTTTTTATTTGATCTCACAGACTTGAGAACCAGGACAAAATGGAGAATTGCACACCACCTCTCACTGAGTGATCACAGAGCCTGCTACAGAGGAGCCCACCCATCACCAAGGCACCAGGTCACCCCTCCAAAGGTGGCTGTGAAGGTGCAGAGATAACACAACCATGAGTCCCCCCCCAGGGCAGAAGCAAGGAAGCCACAGAAGAGACCTAGGTTGGGGGCTGGCCACTTCTAATGCCTCATTACTTCCCTACCCCAACAGAGTGATGATAAAGACCCAAAGCAGTGCTCCCTTGGCCTCAGAACAGGAAAAAATAAAGAAGAAGGCAGTCTCTAGTCCAGCCAAGTTGAGAGCCAGAGCTAAACAATGCTCCTAGACACAGGAACTCCCTACACACAACCATGCAGGCAGTCTGGCTCCCACTGCAGCTGGGTTTGTCCCCTGCTTGCCAGCAACACCACTGCCCCAAAGGCAGTCCCAGGGGTGCCTCTTCCTCTGAGCATGGCTCCAGGAGCTTTCATCTCCTTGTAACCCTCCCTGTCCCCCAGCACCTCCTCCAGTGGTCCTCATCCTGCCAGGAACCTTCTTGAGCATCTCAGCGTGGCTCCCAAAGCCTCTCTCAGCCCCATGCCCCTCTGCTCATCCTGCACCCTCCACAGCCTCTCCCCACCTCCAGGGTCCCCAGGTTTCCACACCTCCCCAAGCCTGTCCCACTCCTCCTCTCCCCCCAGTGCTGCTTCCCTCTTTCCCCCTGCTCTTCCCTTCCTCCCCTCCAGTGATGCCCCACACCCTTCCCACAGCCTCACTCTCCCCCGTTCCTCCCACCCTCCCCTGCCCTCTACACAATCCTGCCCCCAGCCCTATGCTGACCCCTGCACCCCCCCAGCCCTTCCCTGTCTCTATCCCCCCGATATCCATCCCTGCGCCCCCCGATGCAGCCCCCAGCCCTCTGCTCTTCCTCAGTTCCCCCAATACCCACTCCTGAACCCATCAGAGCAGCCCCCAGCCCTTTCTCTCCCAGTGCCCCCAGTATCCACCCCTCCATTCTCCAGTGCAGCCCCCAGAGCGAGCTCCCCTTCCCCCTCCCAGCCCCTTCAGGGCAGCCCCCAGCCCCACTCCATTTCCCAGCAGCCCCCCCCCCAACCCCATCCCCCCCCCCCGAGCAGCCCCCACCTTCTGTGCCCTCCAATGACCCCCCATCCCCCTCCCCCGTCCCACCCCCCACACCTAACCCCCAGTGACCCCCAGAACCCCCCCAGTGCGCCTCCCATTCCCCCCTCCAGCGCCCCCCACTGCCCTCCTCAACCCCCACCCCCGCCTCCCCTCATCCCCCGTGCCCCTTCAAGCCCCCTCCCCCCCCGCACCGGGCCCGCCCCCCTCCCCCGGGCCCCTCCATCTCCCACAGCCCCTCACCGTCATAGTAGTAGCAGACTTTCCTCTTGGTCCCTTGCGTCAGCGCCATTTTCCTGCCTCCCCACAGCCACAGACCCTACCGCCGCCCCGCGCAACCCAACCCAACCCGGCCCTGCCCGCCCCGGGGCCGGAGCCCCGCCGCCCCGCTTGCCCCACCCACCGCGCTGCCCTCAGCCTATCGCAGAAAGCCGCTCCGCCCTCCTCTGCCTCTTGACCAATAGGAAATGGCGGCGCCGGGCGCGGGGGAACCAGCAGGCTAGGCGGAGCGGCGGGGTGCCTAGGCTGGGCTGTACCACTGCCCGCGGGGGCGGGGCTGCGCGGGTTGCACCATCGCTGGGGGGGGGGAAGTGGGGGGGGGGAGGGGGGGGCGGGGGCCGGACGCTCAACCAGGGAGAGGGTCCAGGTGGGCGGGCGGAACCATTTGCGGGGTGGGGGGGATGCCAGGTGCGGCTGAACCAGCCCGGGGGAGGGGGGGAACGCACAGGGTAGAGGCTTCTCCCTTGTTCCCCCTGGGGTCGGTAAAAGCGGGGCCGTGGGGGTTTCACAGAGTCTCAGGCTCCCAGCAGCACCCCGGGGTGGGGGCTATCCCCTGGCCAAGAGCTGGGGTGGCCATTGCTTGGGGAGGGGGACAGGTGCTGTCACCAGGGTGATGCAGGAAGCAAACCCCAGCCACAGGGGAGACTGGGGAGAATGGCAGCTGGATTTGCTCCCAACCAAGATCAGTGTGGTGGGCACCTGCTGAGCCCCACACAGCTCCACCAGAGCCCCCAGTGCATGCCAGCCCTCTGCTGTTTGGAGTCACTTGTTGGCTTTCGCCATCCATCAGCTTCTGGAGGGAGTGAAATCCTCTGCTCCAAAGATCTGAAGCGCTTCAAGTCTTTACTGCCCAGGTCCGGGTCTGCCAATGTGCCTCGGGGCAACATGTATGGAGTCTGTGGGGACCTGACGCAGGGGGAGCACCCACGGGCACCCCGACACAAGGGTGTCCCAGCTGCTGCTGGAGTCCTCACGGTTGCTGCTGGTACTGGCCCTCGGTGGCGGTGAAGAAGTCCTCCAGCACACTCTTCATGTACTCAAAGGTGGGACGTTCCTCAGGCCTCTCCTTCCAGCACTGCCTCATCAGTTCATACAGCTCCCCTGGGCAGTTGTCCGGCTGCGGCATGCGGTAACCACGCTCCAGCTTCTGGATCACCTCAGGGTTGGTCATCCCTGCAAGGGCAACACACACAGCGCTGAGCTGGCACCGCGAGGACAGCACACACAGCACCCTGCCTTTCCAAATCCCATGGGAAAGCTTCCTGCTCCCCAGCAGCCAGCAGATGGAGAGGGGAGATTCTGCCACTCTGCTCTAGGGAGACCTCACTTGGAGTTCTGTCTTTGTCTCCAGCTATGGGACCCTCAGCATGGCAGAGACATAGATCTGCTGGAGCAGCTCTCCTCCAAACACAGGCTGAGAGAGTTAGGGTCGTTCAGCCCAGTGAAGAGAACTTTCCAGAGAAACCTTAGAGCAGCCTTCCAGTACCTAAAGGGGCTACAGGAGTGCTGGGGAGGGGGCTGTTCAGAAGGGCTTGGAGTGATAGGATGAGGTGCAATGGTTTGAAACTGAAGCAGGGCAAATTTAGGTTGGACATTAAAAGTCCTTCACAACGAGAATGGTGAAACACTGGAAGAGGTTGCCCAGAGATGTGGTTGAACCTCACCCCTGGAGCCACTCAAGATCGGAATGGATGCAACCCTGGGCAGCCCACTCTAGTTGGAGGTGTCCCTGCTGACCTCGGGGCGGGGGCGGGGGGGAGTTGGACAAGATGCTCTTTGAGGGTCCCTTCCAACCCGATGCAATCTGTGCACCCTGCCTCTGAAAAGCTCTTGGTGGCTTTCGGGCGGTGGCAGGACACGTGTGTGTGTGTGGCAGCGGTGGAAGCCACGGCAGGGCTGGCCGGGTCGGGAGCCAGGAGGGGCTGGCGGCAGCGGTGTGCGTGCGGCGCTGCATGCACACAGCCGCAGCTCTGCGCCTGCGCCAGCCGCCCGTGCCAGCCCCGCCGGGTGCCAGCCCCGCTGCCAGCCAGCCCCGCTGCCAGCCTGCCAGCCGCCGGGAAAGCCTGACCTGGATAGGGGATCCGGCCGTAGGTGACAATCTCTGTGAGCAGGATGCCGAAGGACCAGACATCCGACTTGATGGTGAACGTTCCATAATTAATGGCCTCCGGCGCCGTCCACTTAATGGGGAATTTAGCCCCTGAAAAGCAGCAGGGGAGAGGAGGAAATAAAACGCTGCAGCCGAGCTGGAAGTGTCCCTTGAGTTTAACCTGATGTGACAGCCCTGAGTCAGCCTCTGTCCCTGCTGCGCGCCTGGAGCTGGGGCTGGTGGCAGCCAGCCCCCCCTTGCCCTCCGCTATTTGGCAGGCTACAGAGCCCCCGGGGTAGGCTGGCACCCCCGCGGCGGGCAGCACGCCTGTTCCTCCGGGAGCCACTAGATAGGGCTGTGACCCCACCGAACACGGGGCTGGGGGCACAGGCGGCGTCCTGCAGCCCCCTCTGGCTGGAGGGGAGAGCGGGATGGAAAAGGGTGGGGGGGGAGAGCGGGGTGGAAAAGGGTGGTGGGGGGAGAGCGGGGTGGAAAAGGGGGGGGGGGGGAGAGCGGGGTGGAAAAGGGTGGTGGGGGGAGAGCGGGGTGGAAAAGGGGGGGGGGAGAGACTTCTGCACCCTCAACCTGCTCCCCTCTCGCAGGGCTTCACACCATCCTGCAGCTCCTGGGGTACTGCAGGGACCCCCAAGCAGGGATGCAGGGAGGTTCCCTTCTCCCTTGGCACTGAGCTGTGTGCACCCCGAGAGTGGGGCTCAGTGGGGGGGCCCGGGGGGCCGAGGCAGAGGGGGCCAGGGCCACACACCCTCGCGAGCTGTGTACTCGTTGTCCTCGATGAGCCGAGCCAGGCCGAAGTCGGCGATTTTGCAGCAGAGGGCATCTGACACCAGGATGTTGGCAGCCCTCAGGTCCCGGTGGATGTAGTTCTTGGCCTCGATGAAGGCCATGCCTTCAGCAATCTGCAGTTGGCAGTTAATTGCAATTAGACTGGAGATTAGGAAGAAATTCGTGGCAGTGAGGGTGGGGAGACACTGGCACAGGTTGCCCAGGGAGGTTGTGGATGCTTCCTCCTTGGAGGTGTTCCAGGCCAGCTTGGACGAGGCCTTGAGCAACCTGGGCTGGTGGGAGGTGTCCCTGCCCATGGCAGAGGGGTTAGGACCAGGTGATCTTTAAGGTCCCTCCCAACCCATTCTATGATTCCAACAGCCAGCAGCCCAAGCTGGGCAGAGCCAGCTCCAGCTCTGGCAGAGCTCTCTCCACCAGCAGCTCCACAGCTCCGTCCCCACTCGCCTGTGCAGCCATGTCCAGAAGTTTGTGGATGCTGAGCTTGACTCCTTCTGAGGTCTTGAGGAAGTCCACGAGGCTGCCTGCAATGAAGCCAGCAGGTCTCTGCACAGGCAGGCACACTGCATCTACTGGGGCTGGGTGTTGCAGTGGTGGAGTCACCAGTCCCCAGCTGCAGCACCAAATGTGTAGCTGAGCAGCTCACAGCCCCCACAAGGGCAGGTAAGAGCAGACAGGCAGGAGAGCACCTTGCCTGCAAGGCCCTTTTACCCCTGCCAGGGCTGACCCCCAAGCTCCCAGCCGCTGGAAGAGCAGCGGAGCACAACGAGGCGAAGGAAGCTAAAAGCAGCTCCATAAACAAAAGCCAACCCTTGGCCACTGATGGGGGCAGCCACGAGCTGAAAGACCACAGCTCTGCACAGCTCCCAGCCACCCCCACCCATGGTGGGCAGCAAGTGGGGTGCCCTCACCCTTCTCCATGTACTCTGTGATGATGTAGATGGGCTCCTTCGTCACCACGGCGTAGAGCCGCACCAGCCGTGGGTGCTGCAGGTTCTTCATGAGGTTGGCCTCCGCCAGGAAGGCACTGGGTGACATGCTGCCCTGCTTCAGGTTCTTGATAGCCACCTTGGTGTGGCCATTGTAATAACCTGCAGAGGGATGGGGCAGAGTGTGAGGAGGCAGAGGGACCCCCCCACCGGTGGGCATGGCCAGTGGATGTGTGGCAATAGCGGTGCCAGTCACAGAGGCAAGCATGGGGACCACTCAGGGAGCATCCCAACCTAAAGCTGCACAAGGAAGAGATGTTGGAGATTGCAAAGGTTGGCTGAAGATGGGCAGAGGACCTTTGTGCCCTGGAGGACTGTTGGAGTGGGGCCAGAGGGCTTGGGGGCTAATCACAGCTCAGCAATGGTCACCTCCTGGGGCAAGATCTGTAACCACATCCAAACCCACCAGGCTGATGCTTTGGCCTGTGGCTTTCAGCCACCAGAAGGAAAGGAAGCTGTTGCTTGATGGGCTTTGAAGAGGAGGGGTGATGGGGGTGTGTGTGGACAGTGCTGTCCAAGCCTGGCTCCTGCTGGGTACCTGGAGGGGACTTTGCAGGACAGCCAGCACCCAGGGGAATGAAGTCAGGGACCCCACTGAGAAGGAGGATGGAGGGGAGTGAGGCAGTGTCAGTACCTTCCCCACCACTCACCCAGGGAGCAGGAGATGCTTTCGTGGCTGGGTGGCAGCATACCAGAGGCCCTATGCTACCTCCAAGCCCCCAGCTGCTCCCAGTGTCACAGGGACAGCCACAGCAAGGGTCATGTCCAGTGCTTGTGGGCCCCATGCCAGACCCACGGTGAGCAGAGCCCAGCTGGAGGAGGACACAGTGCAGCCCCCATACATGACACCTGCACCAGCACCCATCCTGGTGCTGGGTGCCTGCCCAGGCAGTGCTGCAGGGGTCTGGGTGGCAGGGGTGGGAGAACTGGGGAAGCTTGGACTGCTCTGGGTAAACCAGAGCTGCTCCTGGGCTGCTCTAGCTGCTGGTTTTCTCCTCTCTTCCAAAGCCTTGTGAAAAGCTGAGCTCCCACACTTGGGGCTGTGCTGGCTGCTCCATGAGAGACCCTGACTGAGGGCACCACAAGGTCCATCTGATGGTGCCCACACCAGTGCCCTCTTTCAGGAGGAAAGCCCCCATTTTCACCCAGGCTCACCCATCCACACTTCTCCAAACTGCCCTGCTCCCAACTTCTCCACCAGCTTCAGTGACTCCCGTGGCACCTCCCACTCATCCTGCCACCAGGGCTTCTGCGGCTTCTGGGTCCGGCAGGGCTTGCCCAGGCGAGTGCAGAGTCCATCAGCGCTGCCTGTGGCACAGGGGCAGGGAGTGCCAGCATCAGCATGGGCAGAGGGCACCGGGCACCCACCACAAGCTAACAGCCTGGCTGGGGTGTGAGCAGAATCCTAGAACACATCAGGCTGGAAGGGACCCTCAAAGGTCATCTTATCCAACCCCTTGCAGTGAGTAAGGATACAGAATCATGGAATGGATTTGGTTGGAAGGGACCTTAAAGATGATCCAGTTCCAGCCCCTCACCACCACCACGGGCAGGGACACCTCCCACTGGACCCGACATCTCCAGCTAGATCAAGTTGCCCTCTCAAATGTGACCTTGAGTGTCTCCAGCAGTGTGTTCTGCTCATCCCATCCCCATCCCTATCCAGTCCCCCTCCAGGAGCAGCTCCTCCGTGGCACCTACGTGTGTAATGCTCCACCAGCTCATGCAAGCTGCTGAAGGTGACCCGGGGGGAGATGTAGTACCCCCCGCTGTCCATGTTGCGGATCTTGTAGTGCTTCACCGTCTCGCCCTGGTTCTGGTCGAAGTCCCTCACGGACAGCGAGTAGGAGCCTGGGGAGGAGGGGGGCGGGGGAGAGACCATGTAGGTGCGGGGACCCCGCACTCCTCCCGTGCTCCCCAGCACCTTTGCCAGGGGCTGCGGCGGGAGGCGGCGGCAGAGGCTGCAGGGTGATACCTTTGGAGGTTTCGCTCTCCCGGATGAGGAAGGAGCCGTGCGTGTTGCCCGACGCCAGCAGCTGCCGCTCCGCATCCTTGCGGCTGATGTTCTTGAAGAACCACCTGGGGGCACAGGGCAGGGTTAGGGCTGGGGAGGTTGCTCAGGCCACCTTCAGCCACCGGTGCTTTGTGGGGGGCGCTCCTGGCCTCTTCCCCCCTGCCACCAGTGCGGCTTGGTTCCTGCTCAGCCCCTACTCACGGCTCTGGCTCCAGGCTGTTCACCATGGCCACGAAGTTGTAGGGGATCAAACCCTCCTGGCCGGTGGTGAGGGACTGCGCCTTCCACCACTCCCCACTCCTGCAAGAGCACAGCAAGGTGAGACCTCCCCCCTCAGTTGCCAGGCCCCCACATGGACCGCCCCCCCAGCAGCACGGGGCCGCGGGCTGGGGGGCTGCAGGGTCGTGCCGGGTGGTGCCATTGGCGCTCACTCACTCCTCCAGGACTCGCAGCTTCTCTCCCTTCCGCAGCTCCAGGTCCCCATCGTGCTTGGGCTCATAGTTGTACAGGGCCACCACCAGCTTATCTGGGAGGGCAAGTGGAGGGGCAAGGTGGCGGTGGCCAACCGAGGGGGTGTCCACAGCCACCCCCTGCCACGGCTGGACCTTACCTTGCAGGGGGGAGCATGGTGGAGTCGTGGCCTCGTAGGACACCAAGGGGTCTTGCACCTCGGAGCCGTTGTGGATCAACCTCTGTGAGAGGACAAGGAGCCCCATGAGCCTTCACCTTCCCAGGGCTGGGTTTGGCCATCCCATGGCCACCACCAGAGGTGTTTGGCCACTGGTGTTGGGGGGGCCACTCGCCCCCTCCTCACCTGGCGCTTGCTGTCGGGGTCGATGGGGTAATTGCAGTGCTCACAGATGTCGATGTTCTCGATCCAGTCCTCATCGTAGTCTGAGCTGCAGCAGCAGCCCATGGTGGCTGCAGTGAGATGGGACATGGGGAGGGAAGCCTTGTCTCTCCTAGGGTGCCCATCCCTGTATCCATCCATCCATCCATCCTTCTGTCTGGCTGCCCATCCTACACACTCCCCAGGTTCTCAGCTGAACTGGGGACGTGCCCTGACCCCCTGGCACCAGCCCAATTTCCTCCTAACAGAAGTTAGGTTTGTTCCTCAGACCAAAGTTCTGGCTTGGGTCATTAAAAGCACTGAAGGCAATCAGTCCCCAGCCTCAGGCTTCCCTTCCCCACCAGCACAGCCTGGACTTGCCTTGCCTCTTTCACCAGCTCCTTCCCACCCTGCAGCACTTGGCCTGATACCTACATTCTCCACCTAGATCCCAGTCGAATCATGATGACTCCACCACCTCCTCGGAACAGGCTGCCCAGGGAAAGGTGGAGTCACCATCCCTGGAGGTATTTCAGGAGGTGCTGAGGGCTGTGGTTTAGTGGTGGTGGCTCAGCAGCAGCAGTGGGATTGTGAGCTCTAGGAGAGTGGTTGGGCTTGGTGATCTCAAAGGTCTCTTCCAACCTCAATAGCTCCATGCTTTGGTTCTGTGATTCTATTAGTAGCCCAGCAGCAATTAAAGTGCCCTTGCATGGCTCTGCAACAAGCTTTGGCTGGTGCAGGCACCTCCCTGACCCTGAAAGCAGCTCCTGGGGTGAGAGGCGGATGTGAGAGCTCCCCGACCCATGCTGCCTCACCTCCAATTTCCTCCTCTCCCCCAAGCTCTCCTTAGCCTCCTCACCACACATTGAGCCCCACCACTGTGCTCCTGCTTCTCCTGCATCAGGGATGCCCTTTAAGCCCACCCCCTCCCTGCTTGGGTGCCCCTCATTCTTGGCAGCTCACCCCGAAACATCAGCGATCCTCCAGCCTCAACCATCAGCCCTGGTCATGGTGACACCAAGCTGGTGCAGGGCTACAGCCCAGGGTCCCTGGCACTGTGGTGTGGACATTGGGACAGCCTGGGAGTGATGCCAGGAGTGTCTTATGGGTCCTGAAACCCCCACCCAGCAGCTCTCACGCAGCTTCCCCTGCGTGCCAAGCGTGGCACAGAGCCAGGAGCCCTGGTGCTGCCTCAAGTGGAAACAGCCCTGGAAAAACCTCTTCTGCAGAATCCTCCTCGCCTACACCACCAGAATTTATCTCCACCAACACTTAGCCTCCAAACCCTCCTCTCCAGCCTCTGCCCAGCCGCTCTGGGGGCTCTCTGGGGGTTGCAGCACCGTTTCCGCAGGGCTGGCAGCCCCGCGGTGCCCAGAGCCAGCCCAGGTGTCTCTGCCCCAGCACCCGAAGCCAGCAGCCACCTCTGCAAACATCAAGCAGCAGGAGCTCTTATGTGGCAGCCTCAGAGCAGCTGCAAGGGTCCCTGCTCTCACCGTGCCCTGCAGAGAGCCAGGTCCCTGGCACACCGCTGAGCCGTGGCAGCTGCTTTGCTGGGCCATGCTGGCCCCTGGCACTGCCAGCACCATCTTCTCCTTGGTTTCCTACCCAGGAGCCATCCTGTGGCTCTGGGTCACAAGCACACACTTGAACTCACCTCTCTGTGCTGCCAAGGAGGGCATGACAGTGGGTGCCTGGTTTGAGTGGGTATCCCCATGGGTGCCCGGAGGAAGATCCTCACAGCAGGTCCCCAGTGGAGGGTGTGGAGTCCCCAGTGTGCCACCAGCCCCAGCCATCACAGCCAACTTCCAGCCAGACCCCCCCCAGATTGTGCTGCCAGGGCTGGTTTTGCAGACCAGGAGCCCTTAGAGAGAGCTGAGCTCAGCTGTTCTGACATCCACAGCAGGGACACTGTGCCACCTCCGGGTGCCCACCACCACAGCAGCCGAGGGCTGACGGTGACTAAGGTCCTCCCAAGCTGTGAAATGCTGCTTTGGGCACTCAGATGTGAGATCCCACCCTGGTGCCTTCAGCTTCTGGGGACACCTATTTGCAAACAGACTTTGGCACCCAACACCAAAGGGCTTTGGCCACACCACAGTGCCCTGATGCTGGCAGGAGGAGCAGGCAAGGCTTTGGTGATGCCCAAGCACAAGCCTGGCCCCACAGAGGAGAAGCTCCGTCTGCCCCAAACCTGGCCACAGCCCTTCAAAAGCCTTTAGCAAAGGCAAGCAGTGCCAGGAGGTGTTTTTTGTCCTTCCTGCCCCAGGCAGGGGTGGGGTGGGAGGTGCTGCTATTGTGTCTTTTTTGCCTTCTGTACTCAAGCCACAGCGAAATTTCCACCCAGCAGCTGTTTCACCTGCACTGCACCAGGGCCCTGCTGGTGACAGAGGGCGTTTGAGGTTGGCCTTTGTCACTGCATCTGTGCAACCGAATTTCTCCTGCAGAGGCTGCTGGGGAGGGAGCTGTGGGTGCCCCTGCCTCATGCCCTGTGCCCTAGGAAGGTGGCTGCGTGTGGGCATGGGTGTGCACGAGTGGTCTTGCACCACCTTGTAGGTTCCTCTGCCCAGCTTTGCTTGGGAGCATGGCTGGCCCTCCACCACCCCACCCCCAGCTCTTCTGTGCTGTCCCTTCTGCACACACTGCTCTGCCCAGGTCTGCTTGGCTCCTTCCCACGTGTGGGTGGGAGTGAGGAGGGCTAAAGCCTGGGCTGACCTCATCCCTACTGCTTTTCAAGACTCGTTGGGGTGCCCTGGATGTCCCCAAGCCAGCTGTGACCCGGCTGGGCAGTCAGCCCTGCCCTGCTGCAGCCTGGCAGAGAGCTGGAGGACCATGGCCCCAAAGCTGCCATCACTGTGGGGGTTGTTTGCACCAAGACAGCACCAGAGCCAGGTGTGTCTCAGTGTCTGACCCCCCCAAACTGGGCAGTGGACCCCAATGGGCCAGCACTAATCTGCTGCCTGTCCCTAAGCCGCTCTCATCCACGGCATGGCCCTGGGGACAGAATGCTCACTTTGCCCTGGAAAGGGGTGGCTCAGAGGGAGGCTCCCCAGGCAGGCAGAGGGCATTGGGCTGGCTGCTTTCACCCCAGCTGGGAAGCTACAGAGGAACAGGGAGCACGACCCTGCTCCCCCCATCCCTTACCTGGGCACCAGCACTCACATCCCCCACCGGCATAAGCCCAAACCCCCATTTCTCTCCCTCCCAGAGGGATGGAAGCACAGTGAGGATCCCCCCGCCCTCAACAGGCAACCAGATGGTCCCCAGCTCCCAGAGCCTGGTGGGTGCAAACCCTCCCACCCCCAGGTCCCTGTTACCTGGTGGCAGCGAGGCAAGGGAGCAGCAGCTCTCAGACTCCCATGGCCCAGCAGCAGGGGCGAAGGTGGTGGTCCCCACTCACGTCCTCTCCATCCCTGGGCAGAGTTTGGTGACCCTCTGGGGAGCAGAGCCCAGCTCCCTGCTGCCACTGCTCGCTCTGGCTCCCCTCTTGCCCTGGTTTCCTGCCTCATGAGCAAACTCTAGAGGAGCTGTTCACAGCTCGAGCACAACCGCAAGAGCTGCTGACGAACCCCCGATGGCTTCCTGCCAGCCCTGGCACCGAGGGTCCCTGCTCCCCCTGCCCCTGCCAGTCCCCAGGCACCAAGGTGGGCAAGATGCTGAGCCTTGGCAGGAGAGCCAGGTGCCACAGGCTGGGAGATGTGTTGTGAGGAGCCAGCGATGGGCAGGGGATTGCCACCTGCTGCCCAGGCAGTCCCAGCCCACCGAGAGCTCTGCTCCCCTGTACTGTCCCCTCTCCAGTGCCCAGCGTGGGGAGACTGGCATTGCCTCCACCAGCCACCCCCATCAGACCCTTCCCAGGTGGAGGGACTCCTCCTACACGCCTCAGCCCCCACTTTGGCCATCCACACCAGGTCACCCCAGACCTTAGCTCCCTGGGAGCCACGGTGACAGTGGCTGGAGCCAAGGGGACAGTGCCATGCCCTGGCCATGCTGCCAGCCCTGTGTTGCCAGAGCCAGCTCAGAGCAGAGCAACCACAGCAGCATTGTCTTGGCTTTTGTGATCAAACATGAAGCCACAGGTACCTGCTGGCTGCTCTGTGGAGGCAGAGGCAGGAAGCCCAGCTGTGCTGGTGGGGGGGTGTCTGTGGCAGCTGGGGGGTGGCATCGTGGTGGCAGCTCCGGATGTGGCATCCACCCTGGCAGGGACATTTCCCAGGGACAGCAGTGGAGCCCCATTCCCATCGTGCTTGCCAAAGCCATGTGTGCCCCAAGCAAGGGGCAGCTGGGCCCCTGGGGTGTGCTGCAGCCTCTCCCTGTGTCCTGCTGCTACTCTGGGAAGGAGAAGCAGTGCCCAGGATTATCCCCGGGTCACCCCACAGCTCCTCCAGGTCACCTCACGGCTTCCCCAGCACTGCTGGCCAGAAGGGTTCTGTGAATGTCACATCCTGGAGGGGCTTTGTAAAAGGGTTTGGTGTTACTGGGGGAAGAGAAAAGGCCAAACCCAACCCCCTCTGGGGAAGGCAGTGTTATCAGCCCAGGCTGGCACTGCTCCCAGGATCCCCCCCTGCTCCCAGCACACTGCTGCAGGGGGGTCAGAGATGATGGGGACAGGATGCGGGCACGGAGGCTGCCAAGCCCTGAGCGTGGCCCCCAGCACTTCCCAGCCTGGAGCCTCAAGAAACAGCCTCTCCACTCACAGCCTGTGGGGTGACAAACACTTCCTGGGGTGGTGCAGCCCTGAGCACCCACCTGCTGCCAGGGGCACCCAGGCAAAGGTTGGCAACAAGGTCCCCAAAGCAGAGACACCATCCCTATGGCACAGCACCATCCTGCAGCAGAAACCGGTGAGGATCCACCCACCCTACGAGGCAGAGCCCTGGGGGGCAGCTGGGAAAGGGGGGATGTGAGCATGGTCCCCTCTGCCACCCCCCAGGAGCAGCATCTGGGGGCACAGGTGGGTGCCCAGCTACATGCCACCAAAAAAAAGAGGAATGAGCATCAGCTCTCCCCTTCACTTCCTTTTATTCCTCCTCAAAGGGCTGCTCCCCTCATTTTCCACTGTGCTTGACCCCCACCATCCTTATGGAGGGGGCACTGGGTGTCCCCAGATGCTCTGTGCCCGCTGGGGATGCTGGCATTTCCCATGCCACTACAGCGTGGCAGTGCCCTGGAGCAGGGCTGGCAGCACCGTGGCTCAGCGCTGCCTGCCCTGAAGGAGCTCAGCAGTTCCCCAGGGCGTCTTGGGAGGGCTCCTCGAGCCCTGCCGGGTCCAGAGGCAGCCAGGGGTGCCCAGCAGGCTGCCAGGCGGGCTCAGCAGAGGGAGAAGCGCCGGGAGTTGATGTTCATGCGGGTGACACCGATGTGCTTGAGGGGCATGGAGAGCAGGAAGGCAGCCTTGGGAGGGATGTTGCAGAGCAGGTCGGAGTCTTCCTCGCAGCCCTCCAGGCCGAAGGTGGCGTCGTCCAGCATCTCCTTGTGCTGGTGGCAGGCTTGCTCCACCTTCAGCCGGTGCAGCTGTGCCCGCAGGCGCATCAGCTGCTGTGCCAGGCGCTGGTCCAGGGCCTGCATCTCCCGCTGCAAGGCGAGATGGGCATCAGGGCAAGAGGGGGAGCCAGCCCCTGGGTCACCTGCCTGGGCAGTGGGGGCGCTGCGGCAGCAGGGCTGGGGCTTGGCCAGGGCACAAACCCACCAGGGACCACGGGCACATGCAGCCCTGGCATCAGCACAGGGTCTACACATGCAGCCCTGGGGCCAGCACAGAGCCTACACACACAGACCTGGGGCCAGCACAGAGCCTACACACACAGACCTGGGGCCAGCACAGGGTCTATGCCTGCCTCACAGCCCAGGGTCAGCTCAGACACTCGTGGGTTTGCACCCACAGCCTAGGTCACCCCAGGAAAGCCACCACAGTTGTGCCACACCACTGAGGTCCACCACCACGGCAATGCCACAGCCCTGCCACCAGCACAGCAGGCAGGAAGGGGTGGCAAACACAAACCCGAGCAGAGCTGCGACCTCCGGGGCTGTGGAGGGGACATGGGCAGAGCTGGGCACCACAGAGCCTCATGTGCCCTGCAGACACTCACTTACACCAGCCACACTGGGCAAAGGAGCAAAGCTCAGCGCTGGGGCTGGGGCTTCCTGGCCCTGGCACATCCATGAGGTCAGGCTGCAAGCGTCCCCTCTGCACAGAGAAGCCTCCTGGCCCCAACTCCCCTTGGGGCTCACCCCTCACCCACCCCTCATTGTCCCCATCCCACCAGCAGCTACTCACCAGCTCCATCCTGAGCCACTCCAGAGCTGCCTCCATAGTGGCAAAACCACAGACCCCTCCATCCTGCTCATCCTTGGGGCGCTCAGATGCCAGCTCTGCCCCCGGTGCCCCCCCAGAGGTCCGGTTGCGCCAGGGCTGGCCCCGCACCCGAGCCTCCCACTCCAGGTAGGAAGGTCTCCGTGTCTGGAGCTTCAGCTTGGCCGTCAAAGCCTTCACGCTGTCCATGCTCTCCTCCTCCCAGCTGGGCTCCTCCTCACCCAGCTCCTTGAACTTCAGCTGGCTGAAGGCCATGATGGCACCCACCTGAGTCCCACCCCAGACCCTTGGGAGACTCCCTTCTCCCTTCTCCCTTCTCCCTTCTCCCTTCTCCCTTCTCCCTTCTCCCTTCTCCCTTCTCCCTTCTCCCTTCTCCCTTCTCCCTTCTCCCTTCTCCCTTCTCCCTTCTCCCTTCTCCCTTCTCCCTTCTCCCTTCTCCCTTCTCCCTTCCAAGCAGAGCCCTCTGCACCCCCAGGGTGAGGAGCACCCTAATGAAGAGCACTCAGAGCAGCAACTCCCACCAGCTGCACCCACGTCCTGGCTATTTATTGACCCCCCCCGAACAATAAAGGCTGTCCTTGGGGGCACAGAGGACACTTCCAAGGGGCAGGGACTTTCCTTATCCCGAGGAACGCAAAGGAAGGATCTGTTTCGTTGTTTGGTGACGCTCTGGGTGTTGTGTTTGTCGGCCTGGTTATTTTTTTTCCCCTTTTCATTTCTTTTTTAGCATTGTTGTCTCCGGCTGGGAGGAGACTCCCAGTTCCCCGGGAGGAAGCCTTCACTGGGACACACTGGCAAGGATGATTTATGCCCTTCCCGCACCCGGGGGGTGGCCAAAAAAAGCCCCAGGAAGGAGAAAAAAAAAGAACCCGCTCGGGGTGGGGGGAGGACAGGGCGAGGTGCTGGGGGCAGCCAGGGTCCCGCACCCCGGCCGGGCCCTTAAGGTGGAACGGAGTCAGGATCCGATGGCTGTCCCCTCTCCCCTGCCTCGGGGCCGGGCCACCTTAAAGCCGACATCCGCCGGGCTCGGAGCTCTGCGCTGAGCCACCGGCATGGCAGAGCTGTACGGGGCATCGCCCGGCTCCCTGCCTGGCACCTGAGCTGCCCTGCTTGCACCCCTGGATCCCTGCTTGCACCTCTAGATCCCTGCTAGCAGTTTGAGCTTCTGCGCTTGCACCCCGAGGTGCTCTACTTATGCCCAGCCGTTCCCTCTGCACTCTGATGTTCCCTGCTTGCTCCCTGGGATCCCTGCTGTACCCCACAGTCTTCTGCTTGCACCCTGAGATTCTCGCTTCTGCCTCAAGGTTCCCTGCTTGCACCCCAAGATCCCTGCTTGCATTGTGAGCTTGCCCTGCTTGCACCCCACAGTCCCTTACTTGCACCCCAAGGGCCTCCACTTGCACCCCGAGGTCACCACTTACACTCCAAGGGCCTCCACTTGCACCCCGAGGTCCCCACCAGCCCCCAGCCAGAGCAGGTAAGCTCACAGGGGTGGCCGGGCAAGCAGCACTGCCACCACTCACCCTCCTCCTCCTCACCCAGGGCACTTGGCAGCAGCTTTTGCCCCATCCTCAGGCCCTGGGGGTGGTAGCTTTGCGCCCAGGCAGAGCTCATGGGGGTCAGGGCCAGGCTGGTGCCCGGCGTCTGGCAGTGGCTGGCACAGCACTGGGCAGGAAAGGACCCAGAGCTGCGCCCTGCAAGGCAGCAGTTGCGTTGTCACCAGCCGCCAAAAATCTTCCCCCGGCTTGGGGTCTGGGGGCCGCTGGGGAGCCTGGAGCCAGCTGAGCCCTCCCCACTCTGCCCCTTGCCTCAGTTTCCCCGCGGGGCAGGGCAGGGTCGCCAGGGGAGGGAATGTCACACTCGTGGTGTGGAGAGGAAGCCCAAATGTGCTGTAGGTGACAATGTAAACAGGCAGGGGGGGTGAGGCGATGGGGCCCAGCGTGACGCAGAGGGAAGAAGGGGTTTCCAGGCTGGGCTGTGCTCGCTGCAGGATTTCCCCTTTCTCCTTCCAGCCCTGCGGCAGCCGCGGGTCCCCGTGCCCGGCAGAACCGGGGCGCACCGGAGCCCGGTGGCCTTCAGCACCGCCATGGAGTTCTCCGAGCTGATCAAGACGGCGACGGTGGAGAACGTGCTGCTGTCGTGTGCGGGGCTGCCCGCGGTGAAGGGCACTCTGTGCATCACCAGCCACCACCTGCTCCTCTCCTCCCGCCCGGGGGGGGACAGCCAGCCTGGCACCGTGGAGCTCTGGCTGCTCATCCGCAACGTGGACGCCGTGGAGAAGAGGTGAGTCCGTCCCCACGGCCAGCCCCACGCGGCCCCTTCTAGCAGCATCGCCCCTGACTTAGCTGCAGGAGGCTGCCTGCTGCTCTCCTGCTGCCCACGCCAGGGCACGGCCACCCCACGGCGCTGCCGGCTGAGCCTCATCCCTCCTCTTCCCCCTGGCCCACACCGGGGGACGCTCTCGGCACCGGGCATTGACCTCCTCTTCTCCTCCGTGCCTCAGAGTGCAGAATTTAGGCTGGTACCAGCCCCCCCGGACTAACGGCTCCCCAGGAGACACCAGGTTTGCCTCTTCGCACTCTCTCAGCTCTGGCAACCCACCCAGCGCTGCGGCACCCACCGGGGCCCAGGCAGGGCAGGGAGATGGTGGAACTCCCCTCCTCAGACAGGTGTGCCACCAGTGCCAGAGGAGAGCCAGCCATGTGGCACCCCCAGTGGCACAGCCCTCTTGTTTCACCCCACTCAGCTCTCCCCAGGGGTGGGGAGAGGACACTTCAGGGCTGTTGTCTGTCTGTCTGTCTGCGTGCAGCCAGCCCTGACCTCCCTCCTGCCTTGCCCAGGCTGTCCGGTTCCTCTGGCACCATCACACTCCGGTGCAAAGACCTGAAGGTGCTGCAGCTGGAGATCCCTGGCATGGAGGAATGCCTCAACATTGCCAGCTCCATCGAGGTGAGGCTGCCCGAGCCCTGCCGGGGTGTGAAGGGTTGGCAGGAGAAAGTGGCTGCCCGCGGTGTTTGCTCTGGGTCTGGCATTAACGTGGGTAAACACTCAGCTCCCAGCTGGCACAAGCTGTCCACAGGGCTGGTAGAGCCAGTGCCTGCCCACAGCCCTTGCTGGGACAGGATTTGCAGAGCCTCATCCCTGGGGGTTTTGAAGGCCAGGCTGGATGTGGCTCTGAGCAACTTCATGTAGGGTGAGGTGTCCCTGCCCGTGGCAGGGGGGTTGGGACTGGATGATCCTTGAGGCCCCTTCCAACCCTGACCATTCTAAGGGGGGGATGTGGTGGGGACTTTCTCAGCCACCTCTGTGCTCTGCTCTGCACTCCCCCACCCGTGACCAGCTCGACCTTTGCTCCTCTCCAGGCCCTCTCCTCGGTGGACTCGGTGATGATGATGTACCCCTTCTTCTACAGACCCCAGAGCCTGAAGCTCGAGGAGGGCTGGCACCTTCACCCCCTCGAGCAGTACTTCCAGCAGATTGTCTCTCAGGTGAGCGACTCACCTGGGCTGGAGGGGGAAAAAGGACTTCCCACCACCCCACCCCCCTCCCCGGCCATGCCAAGCTGCAGGCTGGGGGTGGTGCTGCCAGGAGGGCACCCGAGGCAGCCCTCTCCCCACGCCACATCTCCTCTAGACGAGCCAGTGGAGGCTGAGCGACGTGAACCAGGATTTCACCACCTGCCCTACCTACCCTGGCACCCTGATCGTGCCGGCAGCGGTGGGCGACGACACCCTGCGGAGGGCTGCCCGGTTCCGGCAGGGAGGGCGATTCCCTGTCCTCAGCTATTACCACCCCAAAAACGGCACCGTGAGTCCTTCTCCCCAGCCTGCCCCTTTCCCACCACTGCTCAGAGCGCCTCCCGCCCCCATCCTGTGGGGATCCCCTGGTGCCCCCCAGCTGTGGCTGCTCACCCTCCCTCCCCGCCCCTGCAGGCGATGCTCCGCAGCAGCCAGCCCCTGACCGGCCCCAACCGAAGGCGGTGCCGTGAGGACGAGCTGCTGCTGGGGACGGTCCTGGATGAGGGGGAACAGGGCTTCATCATCGACACGAGGTCAGCCCAGGCTGCCAAGCAGGCTCGGATGACAGGGGGAGGCACGGAGCCCAAATCCTTCTACCCGCAGTGGAGGAGGCTGCACAGACCCCTGGAGAGGTGAGGGAGCTGCGCTGAGACCTGGCGCTCTCCTCACGCTGTCCTGCCAATGTCTTGGGGACTCCAAACCCTCCCCAAAAGATTCACTGAGCCCCCAACAGCACTTTCCTCCCCTCTCAGAGGCCGCCCACTGCAGGAGAGCTTTATCAAGCTGGTGGAAGCCTGCAGTGACAGCTCCATCACCATGGACCGCTGGCTGAGCCGGCTGGAGAGCTGCCGCTGGCTGAGCCACGTCAAAGCAGCCCTGAGCACAGCCTGTCTGGCTGCACAGTGCCTGGACAGGTACCAGTGCGGGGGGGGAGGGGATTCCTGCCCCGTGGACCCCGTTTTGCCCCTCTCAAACCCCTCAGTGTGACACAAACCTCAGTCTCACCAGCACAGCTCTGCCCTTGCCCGCAGGGAGAATGCCAACGTGCTGGTGCATGGGGCAGAGGGCACAGACACCACCCTGCTGGTGACAGCGCTGGCACAGGTGATCCTGGACCCGTCCTGCCGCACGCTGCTGGGCTTCCAGGGGCTGCTGGAGAGGGAGTGGATTAAGGTGAGACCAAGCAGTCCCCCTGGGTTGATAATTAGAGGGCTGGAGCTCCACTCCTATGAGGAGATACTGAGGGAGTTGGGGTTGTTCAGTCTGGAGAAGACTCCGAGGAGACCTCATTGTGGCCTTCCAGGATCTGCAGGGGGCTCCAAGAAAGCTGGGGAGGGACTTTTGAGGGTGTCAGGGAGTGACAGGACTGGGGGGGTGTGGAACAGAAATAGAAATGGGGAGATTCAGATTGGCTGTGAGGAAGAAGTTGTTCCCCATGAGGGTGGTGAGAGCCTGGCACAGGCTGCCCAGGGAGGTGGTGGAAGCCTCCTGCCCGGAGGTGTTTGCAGCCAGGCTGGATGTGGCTGTGAGCAACCTGCTGTGGTGTGAGGTGTCCCTGGCCATGGCAGGGGGGTTGGAGCTGGCTGAGCCTTGAGCTCCCTTCCAGCCCTGACAGTTCTGTGATTCTATGATGCCAGCCCAGCTGGGCACCTCCCTGCTCCCCTTCACCCCCATCACTGCCCCTCGGGGGCCCCACAGGCTGGCCACCCCTTCCACCTGCGCTGTGCCCGCTCTGCCTACTCCCACGCCCGGCTGAAGCAGGAGGCTCCGCTCTTCCTCCTCTTCCTCGACTGCGTGTGGCAGCTGAGCCGGCAGTTCCCCTGCTCCCTGGAGTTCAGCGAGCAGCTGCTCCTCACCCTCTTCGAGAGTGCCTATGCCTCTGCTTATGGCACCTTCCTCTGCAACAACGAGAAGGAGAGGTGAGTGGGGGGGGAGCTGGGGACAGCTCTGTGCCCTAGGAGCAATGCCAAGGTCACCACCGTGCCCTGGAGCCAGGGGCTGAACCAGAGTCCTCCTGGTCAGAGCGTGGGTTGCACCAGGCTCTAGCAGGGACTGAAGCAGGTCTTGACTCTTCCACAGGTGCCTGTGCAAAGTGAAGGAGAGCACTCACTCCCTCTGGGCCTGGCTGAACCAGCCTGGGGAGAAGAAGAAGTACCTGAACCCTCTCTACACACACAACCCCCTGGTCATCTGGCCCTCAGTCGAGCCCCAGAGCATCCAGCTCTGGCAGGGTAAGCTGTGTGCAGTGCTCTCAACCCCCTCTGCAGCTGCAGGTTGGGCTGTGTGAGGGAAAAGCTGCTCTGCTCCTCCCTAACAGAGCTACAGCACAGCTGAAATCAGAGAGTCATTGAGGTTGGAAAAGACCTCTAAGAGCATCAGGTTCTACCAGAGAGTCAGTCCTAGAATGCCAGGTGGGAAGGGACCCCAAGGATCATCTGCTCCCACCTCTCTAGGTGACAAGGCTCTGCCAAGCTGAGTCTTGAAGCTGTCCAGTGGAGGAGACTCCCCTGCTTCCCTTGGGAGAGGACTCCAATCTCTGCCTGTTCTCATGGGGGGGAAATTGTCTGCTGGATTCCAGTCAGAATCTCCCCAGCAGTAACTTGTCCCCATCACCCTTTGTCCTACACCTCCCTGTCCTGAAGTGCCACAGCTGCTTGATTTTTGGACACCTCCAGGGATGGTGACTCCAGCACCTCCCTGGGCAGCCTGGTCCAGTGCCTGACCACTCTGTCTTCCTGACAGCCAACCTAAACCTCCCCTGCTGCAACTTGAGGCCATTTCCTCTTGTCCTGTCCTTAGTCACTTGGTAGAAGAGGCCAACCCCAGCCTCCCTCCAGCCTCCTTTCAGGCAGCTGTGGAGCAGTGACCCCAACCTCTTCTCTCCTAGGTTTATTCCTCCGCTGGCTTCGTTCATCCCAGTACCTGGATGAGGCCTGGGCAGAGATCCAGCACTTAGTGGAGAGCAACAAGGCCCCTGCCAAGGAGAGCAGAGGGAGCAGGCTGAGCCAGTCCCTCTCTGACCCCACTGCCCGGGTGGAGAACGAAAGATGAAGAGCAGTGTGGGCACTTTGGTCCCCAGGCCAGGGGGACACTCTGACTGCCTGTGGGGAGCACTGTGCAGGACACAGGCCCCACAGAGCCCAGAGGATGGCTCTGGGCAGTTGGGACAGAGCCTTTCACAGCCTCTGGGCTGCACAGACTGAGCTTCTTTCAGTAAAGTCCTCCCTCTGACAGCCCACACCTGCTGTTCTGCTCATACACAGGGGCAGGAGTGGCCTCACTCCTTCACCAGTGAGGTTTCACAGCAGGGAAGGGCAGGAGGGTAGAAGGTGGATGTGCCCAGAAGGATCAATCCCCAGCAGCTCCTGCTGCCCTTGCCTGGCTGCTGGACACTGGCAGCACAGCAAAAGTGAAGTGGAAGGCCAGAGGAAAGCTGCAACACCCTCTCCACAAAGGCCATAGAATGGTAGGGGTTGGAAGGGGCTTCTGGAGATCATCACTGCCAAAGCAGGACCACCTAGAGCAGGTCACAGAGGAACACATCCAGATGGGTCTTGAAAGTCTCTTAAGGAAGAAAACTCCACAAGCCCTTTGGGCAGCCTGCTCCAGAGCTCTTTCACCCTCACAGTACAGTTGTTGGCTCCAAGCGTTGCCTCAGTTGGTCCAGGCTGGGAGGCAGCTTGGGAAATCTGCCCTTGAACCTAGTTTCAGGGTTAGAAAGGGATCCAAACCACCCCTTTAGACAGACAGAGGGCTGGCAGGAGGAGGATTTGCAACACAAGCAGCCTGGTGCAGGAAATAACTCTTCTGTGAGGAAAGTTGGCTGAGGGTCAGGCCAGCAAACAAACACAGCAGCAGCAGCAGCAGGGGCAGTGTGCCTGCAGCTGGCCAGCCAGGGGCTGCCTGCTGCACCTCCAGCCTCTTCACACCTCAGGGTTAGACCCCAGCTGGAACCTCACCTCCTCACCCTGAGGTGGGCAGAGAGCCAGGAGGAACCTCTCTGCTGCCCACCCTTGGGTGGGGGGAAGGCAGGCAGAAGTGCTCAGGGTGCTGTGGTTCCCGTCCCAAACCCCAACCCCACAGAGATTCTCCTCCTTCTGTTTACAAAAGGCTTTTATTTACTTCCTGATGACTTTTTTTTCTCTCCCCTGCTGTATAAATATGCCCAGCAGGAAGCCAGCCTGGCCAAGGGCAGGCAGCCAAGCCAGCTCCCTTCCCTCTCCTTCACCTCCCCTCCCCCCATGACAGCCAGCCCTGCCCTTTGGAGCTGCTTGGGTTTTAGCTCCCCACCTCCAGCAACCCCCCTGAAAAAAAACCCCAAGTTCATTGCCAACAGCTTCCCCTTGGCTCCTGCTGAGCAGACCAACTTCAGGCCTCAGTTCTGTGCAGGAGCTGCTGGAGTGGGCAGTGGGTTGAAGGAGGGCAGAGAAGAAGTCCTCAAGCCTCAAACTCAAACTCGAAGTACTGGGGGTCGAAGTAATGGATGCGGACGTAGCCATCCTCACCCCCACTGCTGTAGCTGCAGGGGAGGAGAGAGAAGGGGAAAGTCAGAGGTGCTGGCAGCAGCTCACTGTTTACATCACAGAGTGGTGAAGGCTGCTCTCACAACCCCCCTCCAGAAACCAACCAAGGAGTCCCAAGCCCAAGAAAAGTATGAAGGATGCAGACAAAAGGTGCAGCGGCGTGGAAGGGAACCCCCCTGGCCTGGCTGGGAGAGGGGAGTGAGGGAAGGTGCTGGGTCTGTCCCCAGGGCTGAGAGCCCAGGAGCTCAGCCACCCCCCAGCCAAAAGCTGGGTTTGGGTGGGCTGGGGCATGCTGCAAGCCCCCCAGAGATCCTCACCTCTTCCCATCAGGGTGAAAAGCAACACTGTTGATGGGCCCGAAGTGACCTTTGACTCTGCCAAACTCTTCTTCAAAAGCCAAGTGGAAGAACCTGGGAGAAGGAAGATCTAAATGAGCACAAGTCCAGAGCATGGTTAAGGACACAAACATGTTCTCAAACATGTTCTGCAGGTTTAATGACTCCTCTGACAGTGGCAGGAGCAGGATGCTCTGGGAACAGCACCCCTGGGCTGCTGGGAGTCCTCCTGGGGAGCACTCAGCCCTGCCAGAGGAAAAGCACCAACCTGGCCTCAAATTTGCCAATCCTGGTGGAGGTCGTGGTCACATCCATGGCCTCCTGCCCACCACCAAGCACAACCTGCAATGGAGAGAAGCCACAACCCCTCAGTGCTGCTGAAGAGTGAGCTGAGCCTTGGGGAAGCCTCCTCTGAGCCCCCAAACTCCTGACTCCAGCCCCCGAGAAGCTCCCGCCTCCCAGCCACCCTCATTTGGTGACCAGAGGACACAAAGCTCTGCTCCCTGCACCATACCATGGCAAAGGTGCCCAGCCCCACCCCACAGCCATGAGTTTTAGGCTGTGCTGCTGACACTCTGCCTTCCAGGAGTCCCAGTGAGGCCCTCAGAGTGAGCAAACTCATCCTTACATGATCAAAGATGGGGGAGAGGGCAGCAGAGTTGACCGGCCGCTCCGTCCTGAAGGTCTTCAGGTGCTCCAGAGTGGTGCAGTCAAACAGCTGGCAGGAGAAGGCAAAAGGCAGAGATCATCTGCCAGGCAGCTGGCAGCCCCACTTAGCTCCCTCCAGCCTGGCTGCTGGGCCTCATCTGGGCAGGTGTTCACTCTGCAGTCACTCACAAGCACCAAACCCCCACCCTGAATCCCCAGGTTTTGGTAACTCTCACCCCCAGCACCTGCTGGAAGTAGCCAGCTGCAGAGAGCTGTCTCTGGAGGTGCTGTTTTCCATGCCTGGCCAATGATCTCATGTGGTGGCACCTCCCCTTTCTCACTGAGTTTTGCCTTTCCATTTACTCCACTTTCTAAGGGGCAGAGCTCTGTGACAGCCACAGCTCTGAGCAGAGGTCTTGCAGGCCAGCAGCAGCTCACTGCCTTTCTGCCCAACAGGAGGCCTCACCTTGGCTGTGTTGTCTTTGGAAGCTGTGATGAACATGGTCATGTCCCTGGAGGTCTGAATGTCATTGATTTGCTTGGTGTGCTCCTTGATGTTTGAAAGCTGCTCCCCTGACTGAAGGGCAGAGAAGGCAGCTTCAGTGCTGGCAAGGGAAGGAGGCCCACACACAACCTCACAACAAAAATGCTCCCATGTGGGGGGAAGGAAGAAGAGTGTGGCCAGCAGGTCAAGGGAGGCTCTCCTCCACCTCTACTCTGCCTCAGGCCACATCTGGAGTGTTGTGTCCAGTTCTGGGCTCCCCACTTCAAAAGATGGAGAGTCCAACGAGGGCTATGAAGATGCTGAGGGGCCTGAAGCATCTCTGTGAGGAGGAAAGGCTGAGAGCCCTGGGGGTGTGGAGCCTGGAGAAGAGCAGCCTGAAATGGGATCTGAGCACTGCTCAGCAAGAGCTTAGGGCTGGGGGGCAAGAGGATGGGGCCAGGCTCTTGTCAGTGGTGCCCAGGGACAGGACAAGTGGCAGCAAATACAAATTGGAACCCATGAGAAAAAAAACTTCTTTGTTGTGAGGCTGCTGGAGGCCTGGAGCAGGCTGCCAGAGAGGTTGTGGAGTCTTCTTCTGTGGAGAGCTTCCAAACCCACTGGGACATTGTGATCCTGGGCAAGCTGCTGTGGGTCCCCTTGCTGGAGCAGGGGGGTTGGACTGGATACCTCCAGAGGTCCCTCCCAGTCCCCAACCCCAACCAAAAACCCCTTCAGGTGTGGCTGTCAGCAGCAGGGCAGCTGCTGCTGCATCAGCCTTGTCCTTCCACCAGGCTGCTGGCTGGAGCCAGAACCCTCCTTTCTGTCCCATGGGGATGCTGAAGTCCTCCCCCAGGCACTGCTGTCCAAGGGAGCTGGTCCCCCTCAGCCTGACCTTGGCACTGAACTGGTTCAGCTCCCCACTCTCGTGTCCGGCGATGATGAACTCTCCCAGGGGGCCCCAGACGGCGCTGGTGATTTTGGAGTCACTGCAGGGGATTTTCATGTAAGGCTCGTTGTTCTCTGCAGGAAGGAAGGAAGGGGACAGGCAGACAGACACAGTGGCACCAGCTCTGGCCATCAACACTTCCCTTTACTCCCTGGGGCAGGCCCTGCCTGGGCTCCTCACCGATCTGGCTGGGGTCCCGCAGGTCGAAGAAGCTGACGAAGCACTGGTATCCCATCTGCTTGTCCGTGGAGAACATGATGATGTTCCCTCCAAAGTCAAAGCCACACGTCCTGACTGCTGAGCTGGTCTTCACCAGGGCAAGCTGCTTCCCTGAGCACACACCACAAAGTGTCACCACCCCCAGGGATGGCACTGGGAGGCCAGTGAAGCCCAGCAGCTCAGCAGCAGGGACCGCAGAACCTTAGGGGCTGGAAAGGACCTCGAGAGGTCACAGGATGTCAGGGGTTGGAAAGGACCCAAGGAGATCATCCAGTCCAACCCCCCTGCCAAAGCAGGATCACCTAGAGCAGGTCACACAGGAGGGGGAGAGCTGATGAGTGAGAGCTGCATGGGGTGGAGCTGCTGAGCAGGCTTGGTGACCACATTTTCACCACTCAGCGGGGAAGGGAATGAATTCGCTAAGGGTTCACTCAAACCCAGGCACACACAAACTCCAGCAGCCTTGAGTTTGGAGTCAGACCTCTCTCAGGGGAGGAACAAGCACCTCATGCTGCCACAGACTTCAGAGCAGCACAGAGCTGTGACTCAGAGCTGAGTGGGCAGAGTCTCACCTGTTTCACAGTCCCAGAGCCGGCAGCTGTTGTCTGCAGAGCCGGTGAGCACGTGGCGAGTGTCCCCTGGCCAGCAGTTAGGGAACCATGGAGTCACAGACTGGCTTGGCTAAGACCTTAAACATCAGCTGCTCCCAGCCCCCTGCCATGAGCAGGGACACCTCCTACCAGCCCAGCTTGCTCAAGGCCCCATCTAACCTGGCTTTCAACAATTCCAGGCTTGCAGCTTCTCTGGGCAACCTGTTCCAGAGCCTCACCAACCTCCTGGGGAAGAATTGCCTCCTAATGTCTCCTCTCAGTCCAGCTTCTTCCAGTCTGAAGCCATCACCTCTCATCCTGTCACTCCCTGCCTTTGTAAAAAGCTCCTCTCCAGCCCTCCTGGAGTCCCCTTCAAAGCTTGGGAGGCCACTCTGAGGTCTCCTTAGGTCCTTCTCCAGACTGAACAACTCTCTCAGGCTGCCCTCACAGCAGAGGTGTTCCAGCCCTCTAATCATCTTTGTGTTCTCCTCTGCACCCTCTCTAACATTTCCATGCTCTTCTTGTACTGGGGGCTCCAGCCCTACAATCATCTTTGTGTTCTCCTCTGCACCCTCTCTAACATTTCCATGCCCTTTTTGGAGCCCCCAAGACATTCAGCATGTTCTCAGCCCCTAAAAGCTGCTGCCTAGAGACCCAGAGAATACTGACACACAAGATTAAGAAGCTGCATTACACAGAGCTCAGCAGCATTCACTTCAGGACCAGCACCACAGGCACAGAATCCAGGTGCTCCCATTACAGACCCCACAGCCCACCTCTTGAAACGTTAAGGAATAGGACCCAGACTTGGCATTAACACAGCTTGTGCCTATTCTTGTCTCTGTTGCCAGCTGCCACATTGGAGGCAAACTTGGACACCTCCCCAGGGCCACCCCAGCAAAAGGAATGATGGACAAGTGATAGCAGGCAGGGCAAGGCTGGAGATGCTATTCCAAGCAACAGCCCAGGAAGAGAAACAGCCAAGACACTGAGAAAAGGAAAGCCAGCAGAAGAGTTAAACACTCTGCATCACCCCCGCGCTCCTGCCCGAGAGGCAGCAGAGCAGCAGCTGGGAGCCGCCAGCTCCCAGCACAGGACAAACAGGTTTCCAGCATCAAAGGATACAGTCTGCATCCACGCACCACACGGCTCCCGTGTGGCCATTGTAGGTGCCGAGCCTCTCTCCGTTCACCGAATACCAAACGTTGACAATCTAGCAGAAGAAAACAACCCAGCGCCCCGCTCAGCCGCCGGGTTAACTAAGGAGCCTGCTGCCGAGCCGGCCGACTGCGCCGGGGGGGCTCGGTTTGCAAGCCGGGGGTAGGGGAAGGGGCAGCACTCACGGGATCCTTGGCCACGGTGAAGAGCAGGTCTCCCTCTCGGTTGTACTTGATCTGCGTGATGGAGCGCTCATGGCCTTGCAGCAGGATCGGCTTCTACAGGGCGGGAGACGCCGCTCAATGCCTCGGGCCAAGCGCTGCCTCAGCCGCCGGGTCGGGGCTGCTGGGCTGGGACGCGCCCCCCTAGCCCCCCAACCCCCTCCCAGCCCAGAAGCCCGACCCGGGGACCCTGCAACACCCGAGCACCCACCCGTGCCCCCAGCCCGCTCCCGGCCGCGCTCTCACCATGGCGGCCGCGCTGCAGGCGAGAGCGTCCCGGGAGAGCGCTTCCGGGTCACGGCCGGAAGTGCGTCACCGTCACTATGGCGCCCGCGGGTGAGCTTCCGGCGGCGCTGGGGGGAGAGGGGAGAGGGGAGAGGGGAGAGGGGAATGGGGAGAGGGGAGAGGGGAATGGGGAGAGGGGAATGGGGAGAGGGGAGAGGGGAATGGGGAGAGGGGAGAGGGGAATGGGGAGAGGGGAATGGGGAGAGGGGAGAGGGGAATGGGGAGAGGGGAATGGGGAGAGGGGAATGGGGAGAGGGGAATGGGGAGAGGGGAATGGGGAGAGGGGAATGGGGAGAGGGGAGAGGGGAGAGGGCTGTCCTGGGCGGCGAACGCTTTGGGCTTTTTCCCTTTCGGAAAGGGAAGTAGTCACCGACGGGAGCCCTGTGAGGGCTTCCTTGATGGGGAGGGGGGCGGCAGGCTGGGCCCTGGGGGAGGGAACAGGGCTGCGGTCTGCACCCGCTGAAGCCTTCCTTGAGGGGAGGAGACGATCGAGGCCTGGACCCCCGCGGGGCTTTTCCCTGAGCAGGAGGATGGGGCCGGGGGCTGCACCCTTGTGAGGCTTGCCCTGAGCAGAGGAACGGGGCCCTGGGGTGGAGCCCTAGGGGGAGAACAGAGCCGTGGTACGGAGCCCTGTGGGCGCTTCCCTGAGAGGGGCACACGGCCACAGGCTGAGCCTGCCTGTGCGGAGGATGTGGTGACGGGCTCGGCTGGCCGAGGTCCTTTGCTTGAGAGAGTGACCCCAGGCAGGGCCCCGCAAGGGACCCCCCGGGGGGGCTGCAGCAGCAGGCCCAGAGCGGGGCCGCTGGCGATGGGCAGCAGCGGTGAGCCGGGCTGCGGAAGGCTGTCCCCGGGGGGCGCGGGGGGGGGGCAGCGGGCCGGGCTCTGTGCGATGGCAGAGCCCAGGCAGGCCCTGCCCCGGGGCCGGCTCTGAGGCCGCGCTGTGCCGCAGGCGAGGCGGCGGCGCTGGTGCTGGCGGCCGTGCTGTGGGGCAGCACCGGCCCCTTCCTGCGGACGGGCGCGGCGGGGCTGGAGGAGGTGCGGCGCCAGGGCCGCCTGCGGCAGCTGCTGGCCGAGATTCGCTTCCTGGGCCTCAACTACAAGGTGCGACCCGGCCCGGGGGCCTGGCCCAGAGGGTGGGAGGGGGTCTGAGTGCCTTTGGGTCATTTCTAACTGTCCACTACTTTTTGAGCTGCTAAAACATTCCAGCTAGCATTCTTTGTTCTCTTGGGGTCGTTCCTGTTCACTTCTGGACCTGATCCTTTTGAAGTGTTAAATGCTCCATTTGTCATCTCTCTGTTCTTGCCCTCCCTCAGCAACACTGCACTCACTTGCCCACAGCCCTGCTCTTGCTGTGCAGAACCGAGAGCCCTTTTGTAGGCAGCAGGTCATTAACCCTCCTGCCTGGTATGAAATAATCACAGCCTGCCTTCTGCAGACCAGGGAGCTAAGACAGAGAGCAGCTTCTGACTGGCAGTGGAGTCACCAACTGTGCTGCATTTCCCCTGCCAGACACAGCACAGCAGGAGCAGGTCTGGGCTCCTTGGCTGCCTGCTTGCAGGGGATGCTGGTGGGGTTAGTCTCATAGTATCAGTCAGGGTTGGAAGGGACCACAAGGATCAGCCAGTCCCAACCCCCCTGCCATGGGCAGGGACACCCCACACTAGATCAGCCTGGCCAGAGCCTCATCCAGCCTGGCCTTAAACACCTCCAGGGACAGGGCCCCAACCACCTCCCTGGACAACCCATTCCAGGGCTTCACCACTCTCATGGGGAAGAACTTCCTCCTCCCCTCCAGCCTGAATCTCCCCACCTCCAGCTTCATTCCATTCCCCCTAGTCCTAGCACTCCCTGAGATCCTGAGAAGTCCTTCCCCAGCCTTCCTGTAGGCCCCCTTCAGATACTGGAAGGCCACAATGAGGTCACCTCAGAGCCTTCTCTCCTCCAGACTGAACAGCCCCAACTCCTTCAGTCTGTTGTGTGCAAGCCCCTGACAGGCCTGTGGTGCTCTTCCCACAGTACATGCTGCCTTTTCTGCTCAATCAAGGTGGATCTCTCCTCTTCTACCTCACCTTGGCCTCTGCAGGTTGGTTCTCCCTGCTTTCATGGGGTGGGGTGGCTGGGATTTGGGGATGCTCAGTGCTGTTGGGTGCTCAGTTAAAGCATCAAGCAGCTGGCTTGTAGTCCCCACTGCCAAAAGAAGCATCTTAGGATCTGTGCAGCATCATCCACTTGAACCTGGTTGGGTTTGAACTCTTCCATTTCAGATCTGTCCCTGGCTGTGCCACTCTGTAACTCCTTGGCCTTGATAGTCACACTGGTGACAGGGAAGATTCTGGGAGAGGACATTGGTGGTAAAAGTAAGTCCCACTCAACCTGTTTGCTCCCATTGTCTCCTGAAGCCACCAAACACCCTCAGGAGGGCTTGAAGTGGTTAAGTCATTCTTGCTGCAGAAGCTGAGAAGGAAGTGACAGAGCCTGGGGTTTGTAAATCTGGAGACAGAACTGGCTCCCCTAAGCTAAGAGTTCACAGGCCTGAGTGGTGCAAGCTCCCAAGGCCTCCCTGTTCCTTCCTGCAGGAGCTGTGGCAGGGATGCTGCTCACTGTCCTGGGAGTCACCCTCTGTGCAGCTGCCTCATGAAGGGGAGGTGGTGAAAAGCAGAGGGAGGATGAACCTGCTCCAAGGTAACCCCTGTGGGTTCTGGCTCAGCAGCAAACCCTTCAGCTCAGTGGAAAACTCTCCTCTGACCCCTGGATGTCCAAAGAAACCATGGAGTGACTTCCCTGAGCAGCAGGGTGGGAGAGGGAGTGGTGCCAGGAGATCCTGCTGCACATCTTGAGTTAAGGACTTCTTTGCCTGGGGGTGCCTCAGGGCAGGGCTGGTGAAGTTGCCTTGCTCAGCACTGGAGGGATTAAAGGAAAGGGTTAATAAAGGCTGCAGAGGGAACTTGTGGGACTGAGTGGTTTGCAGAAGGGATCTGTTCAGGAGCTGCTCCTTTTTCTGGCCAAGCACATGACAGTGGCTTCCTCAGCTGCAGGGGGCCAGGTCATGCTGCTGCCACTGGGTTCCCACTTGGCTTTACTCTGCTGGAGCCTTGCAGAGGGCCTCTCATCTGCCAGGCAGCAGCAGTGCAGCCTGGCCTGGCCCCAGGGGAGCACAGCAGTTCTCAGTGGAATCATCAGGCCAAAATACCACAGGGCACAGGAGGAGAAAATCTCTGTTAGCCTTGGAATTCATCAGAAACATGAGGGAGGGAAAGAGGAAGCCTCCCTCAGAGGCACAGAGGGTTGACAGAGCAGCTCCTGCTGCTCAGGGCTTGTCCTGAGACAAGGTAGCAGAAGCAGACACACAGAGTGTGGGGAACAGCTTAGAGTGCTGCTAACAGCTGCAGTGTTGTGTCCAGTTCTGGGCCCCCCACTTCAAGAGGGACAGGGAACTGCTGCAGAGTCCAGCAGAGGCTCCAAAGGTGCTGAGGGGCTTGGAGCAGCTCTGTGAGGAGGAAAGGCTGAGAGCCCTGGGGGTGTTGAGCCTGGGGAAGGGCAGCCCCAGAGGGGATCTGAGCAGTGCCCAGCAAGAGCTGAAGGTTGGGAACAAGAGGATGGGGCTGGGATTTCTTCAGTGGTCTCCAGGGACAGGACAGAGAGCAGTGGACACAAACTGCAACCCAGGAGGTTCCACCTGAAGGGGAGGAGAAACTTCTTTGCTGTAAGGGAGCTGAAGCCCTGGAGCAGGCTGCCCAGAGGGGTTGTGGAGTCTCTTCTGGAGAGCTTCCAACCCCCCCTGGCCCCTGGGCAAGCTGCTGGGGGTGCCCCCCAGAAAGCAGCTCTCACCCCACTGAGAAGTGCCAGCCCAGGCTCTGAGGCAGAGGCCACACATCAGGCTGCCCATGGAGCTGAGGAGGCAGGAGCCACTCACTCATCCCCCAGCAGTTCAAAGGAGCTGTCTGCCTTTGCAGCTCTGATCAACCCCAGGAGACTACCCAGGCAAAGCTGAGTCCCTGCCAGCACAGGGCACCTCAGCTCTTCACTGCTGCAGGGCCTGGGTGGAAGCTTTCAGCCCTGAGGAGAGCACAGACAGGGAGCATCATGCAGGCATTTCCCACACAACTGCTGCAAAGCAACTCTTTTATTTCCCTCTTTCAGAAAGGGGGAGGCTGTGGGGGGGGGTTGAACTTGGGCCTCTCCCTGTGTTCAGCCAGTCCATGTTTGTTCCTTGCCAGGCTCCAAGCCTCAAGCTGGCTCCAGGCAACTTCTGCTTAACAAGTTTTGGCTGGCAGGGTGCAGCCTTGGGGTGAGAGGCTCTGCAGAGCCAGGAAAGGATCTCAAACACTTCATCAGACCATGAAGTGGAACAAATTCCTGGCTGTGGGGAATCCTGTTGGCTTCTGCTAGGCATGCTGCAGCTCCCTGGAAGCAGGAGGAAGGGGAGAAGCAGCACACAGCTCAGGACGAGGCAGGGGAGCCTTGGGTAGCCTTGCTGAGGTGGGAGGCTGCAGCTCACGTCCCAAAGGGAAATGCTCACCACCCAGAGGGCAATCCCTGAGCTGGCTGAAGTGCAAAGCCCTGCGAGTTCCACCCCGGCCTCTGGGCGCTGAAGTTCCCCCTGCTGGTCGCTGCCATCGACACAGCCTGGAGAGCAGCACAGCACTTCCTGGAGCCCAGGGACAGCACCTCGGGGAGGAAAGGGAAGGAGGCCCAAGGAAACTCAGCTCTGAACTGCTGGTGGGTGTGTCCCCAGGGGCTGCCAGTGGAGGGCTGACCCCCGGAGGTGGCCTCTGCTGTGCACAGCCCTCAGCACTGCTGGCTTCCAGCTCCCTGCAGGGCAGCTCATTTCTCAGACCTGAGGGGTGGCACTGGGGACATCCACCCTTGGCTGGTCCTCCTCCTTCACTTGCTGGGCACCTTGCCTCTCCTTCCCTGGGTCTCTGGGTTTACAGGCACTGCCTTCTGTGGGGAGGAGAAAAGGCAGAAGCTGCTCAGTGGGTTCAGGGGGCTGGTCCTGAGGCTACAGAAAGCTCTGGACACTTCCCCTGGGTGTGGAGGGGTTCCTGCACAACAGCCATGGAGCCACCTACCTCCCTGTGGTGCTTCTTGTGCCTGGAACTTGGCTGCTCCCTGTAACAAGAAGCAGCAGACTCTGAGCACCAGGCTGCAAGTGGGACAGGATCTCCTCTTTCCCCCCAAGAGAAGGCCCCTGGGGGGGTTTGCTCTCAGCAGAGGCAGAGCACACTCCCCAGAGGGTCACATCCCCACTGCCCTGCCTGAGGGGGCAGATCCTCCTCACTGCTTGGTGAGCACCTGGGAAACAACCAACCCCCTGCTGAGGCATTGCCACAGGCTGCCCAGGGAGGGGGTGGAAGCCTCTTCCCTGGAGGTGTTTGCAGCCAGGCTGGAGGTGGCTGTGAGCAGCCTGCTGTGGTGTGAGGTGTCCCTGCCCATGGCAGGGGGTTGGAGCTGGCTGAGCCCTGAGCTCCCTTCCAGCCCTGACAGCTCTGTGACTCTGTGCTCCCTGTGGTGCTGAACTCAGGGTTTCAGGGGCTGGGCTGACACCAAAAGCTTTGAGAAGCACAGTTTTGTTCCCCAACTTCCACCACATGAAGCAAAACTCCAGGCCCTGGAGCAGGCAGGCAGAGGAGGGCTGCAGAAAGGCTGACTGGGGCTGCAGAGCACCACGGGGAGGATGCTGTACAGCCCCTGGCCACAGGCTACATACCACAGGGACCTGCAGATGGAGCCCTGGGGCACCAGCAGCTCACAGTAGGGCAGCTTCTTGTACTCCTCATTCCCCACTGCCACATAGTAATGGCCACTGAGCAGCTCCTCCCCACTGCACACCTGGGTCCCATCCAGCCTGCAGAGCCTGAGGAAGAGACAGCCAAGGGCAAGAGCTGACCTGGGGACTCTCAGAACCATGCTGCTTGGCAAAGACCTTGCAGCTCCCCCAGTCCAACCCTTCCCTAACCCTGCCAAGCCCTGGGGCTAAGCCATGGCCCTCAGCACCACAGCTCTGCCTCCTTGGAACCCCTCCAGGGATGGGGATTCAGCCTCCCCCTGGGCAGCCTGGGCCAGGCCTGGAGAACCCTTCCAGGGAAGAATCTTCTGATGTCCATCCTGACCCTCCCCTGCTGCAACCCGAGGCCATTTCACCCCCTGCTGTGCTCTTGGCTTGCTGCTGTTTCACCAGGCCACCAGCAGCATCAGCCCTCCTCACAAAGCACCCAGGCCTGGGGGCTGTCCCTGCCTGAACGGCAGGGGAGGCTGGGAAGCAAAAGAGGTTGGCAGAGCAGCCCGGAGGAGGCTGGCTGAGCCCCCGGGCCCCGGGGCTGCTCCCAGCCCCTCGTGTTCTGCAGCCAGCAGTGCCTCCTCTGGATGCCCACCTGTGGACAGCCCCACACTGCAGGCTGGTTTTCTCTGTCAGGGTGGCCAGGAGGATGTCCCACTGCAGAGGGCTGCTCCTGGAGACAGGCAGGGGGAGAGGAGGGCTCAGCAGATCCCCGTTCCGGAAGACACTGCAGCAGGCACAGAGCAGGGCCTGAGCCCAGGGGCCTGAGCCCCAAGGGTCTGAGCCCCAAGGGTCTGAGCCCCAAGGGCCTGCAGCTGGGCAGGGGGAGAAGGAGAAGAGCCACAGGGGGAGAGGCCCAGGCAGTATTTCCAACCAACACTGCCGCTGAAAGCTGGGAATTGTCCCTGGGGGGCAGCATCCCCAGGATCCCTGGAGACATTCCCTCCTCCAACCTCCCCAAACATCCCCAGGGACCCCCCAAGGAGCACTGAGGCACTCACTGTATGGTGCAGGGCAAGTGGGCATCCTGCTGCCATCCCAGCCAGGGGTTCCCCTTCCAGGGAGCTGCAGCACCGAGCTGGGGACAGAGTCAGAGCACAGCAAGGGTGACAGCCCTGCCCCACAGCCTGCCTGCCCCACAGCCTGCCTGCCCCACAGCCTGCCTGCCCCACAGCCTGCTGGGGCTGCTCCCTTGGCTCCAGCAGGAGCTGCCTGCCCTGGGGCCTCCATTGGCCCCGAGGGACACAGCCTGCCCCGGGGGACACAGCCTGCCCCGGGGGACACAGCCTGCCCTGCCTGCAGCCTTGCTGCTGCTAGGTGGAGTTTGTTGTCAGCAACACCGAGGCTGGAGGAGCTCTTGGCATAGCTGAGCACATTCCAGAAGTGCCAGAGAGCCTCTGAGCACCCTGAAGGGGGATGAGGGGACCCAGCAGCAGCCCCTGCCCTGTCTTGCTGATCCCTGGGGCACTTTTGCCTGCTCTCCAGCCAGCTTCTCAGCTTCAGCTTCACTGGTGCCAGCCCCAATGCACCTCACACCTCCTGGCTCAGGGACTCACCTGCAGAGCTCCTCTCTTCCTCCTCCCACGTTGCTCCTTCCTTCCATGGCTTAGGTAGCTGTGAGGAGAGGACAACCAGTGCCACAGCTGAGTGTAGAGCAGTCAGCAGCCCCCCAGCTGCTCTGCCCTGGTGCAACCCCCCCCAGACACGTGGGGCACCCCTTGGGGCCACTTCTGAAGTGATTCCCCAGGTTGCTCACCCCATGGGCTCAGTCTGCTACACTGAGGAACTGCCCAGCCACATGAAGACCATTTCAGGTCCCCTGCTACAGACACCCAGGAGGTTCTCCCAGGATTTGGAGGAGGCTTCAGGAGAACTGGAGAGAGACTTTTGCACCAAGGCAGGAGAGAGAGGATGAGGGCTGAGGGCTTCAGCCTGGAAGAAGCTGGGCTGAGATGAGACATTGGGAAGAAATTCTTCCCCCATGAGGGTGCTGAGGCTCTGGAGCAGGTTGCTCAGGGAAGCTGTGGAGGCTCCAAGGCTGTCAGTGTTGAGAGCCAGGCTGGCTGAGGCCTTGAGCAGCCTGGGCTGGTGGGAGGTGCTGCTGCCCATGGCAGGGGCTTGGAGCTGGATGCTCTAAGGTCCCTTCCAACCCGACCCCTCCTGCCAAGCTCTGATTCCTTTGTGCCACTCCCTGCTCAGTGCTCCGGGGGCTGAGTGGTGTTAGTGCAGCTCCTCCCAGCAATGCCCAGCAGGGAGCCAGCTTCACCAAACCAAACCTCCTCCAGAGGCAGAGGAGGCCAGGACAAGGCTCTGCAGCCCCCAGGCAGCTCCACTTCGTGCAGGGCTAGAAAGCAGAAAGCATTCCTCAGGCAGTGTCTGCTGGTGGAGGGAGGCAGCTGGGCCGCGGCAGCGGGCAGCAGAGCCTCCCACTCAGCACAGGAGTGCCCAGGAGGCAGAGCAGCACCTCCCAACATCTGCCCAGGAGCAGCTCCCCTTCCACAGGAGCTCGCCAGGAGCAGCTGCAGTTTCCAGCCAGCTGGAGCACGGCCAGCAGCAGTTGGGAGTCTACCTCTCCCCCCTCTTCACATCCCAATCCACTCCCCACGTCCGAAGCAGCTTCCCCAGCCCAGAGCCCCAGGGTGCAGCTACTCACTCGAGCCTCTGGAACCGCTCCGAGCCGGCAGCCACATACCGACAGCCGTCCTGCAGCTGCTCCAGCCCGGCCACCCGGTGGCCCTGCCGGGGGGTGTAGAGCTTCCTCACGGCCAGGGGAGCCTGGATGCTCTTGGTCACCTCGTTCAGGAACCCCTCAAAGGTCAGGAAGTGCTTCTGGCTGACCACAAACCTCCGCCCGGGGAAGAAGAGGTCACCGTTGCGATACACCACCACGGTCTTGGCTGCAGGGGCCGCGGCTAAGCGCCGGGAGCTCATCCCCAGCCGGGCTCAGGCCAACCCTGCTGACTGCAGGGGCAAAGGGAGGGACCCTGGGGAGTGGAGGAGAGCTCCAGCCAGCCTCCTGCTGAGCCCCAGCCCTCCCAAGCAGCCCTGCCCAGCCCTGCCCAGCCCTGCCCTGCCCAGCCCGAGTGGCTGTCTCCATGGCTGCCAGCCCAGCACAGCAGGAAGGGCTGGGCCTGCCCGGGGGCCACATCAACCAACCTGCAGAGCACCTTCTCTGCTGGAGAGCCAGCACCCACACAGCTCTTCAACCCTCAGACTCCCAAGTGCTGTGAGCTCCCTCACCAGCCACGGTGGCCAGCAGGCTCACATGAGCCACCCTGGAGGCTAAGTGCCAGCAGCTCACACCCCAGCCAGAAGCTGGCACCCCCTTGCCACCTGCATCAGAAGAGCAATGGCTTTCTGTCCTGCGTGGGCTGGACCCACAGCACCCTTGGCATTGAGCAGGTTGCCAGGGACTGAAACCACTTGGCTCTGCCCAGGAGAAGGCAGCAAGCCAGGCAGGAACAGAGGGGCCCAGAGAAGAGCTTTGGGAAAGCTTTTTATTCACAACCAAGTCAGCATCATCAGAACAGCAAGTGACATCTGCCAGGTGGCAGGAGTGACCCTCCTGGCAAACACAGAGTGTTCCCACAGGAGACTCAGGCTCACAGCAGGGAAACACAGCACCAGGTGGCAGGACCCCTTCTGAGGGGCCCCAAAACAGCCCTGAGCTGGAGCAACCTATGGACAAAGCACCAAGCCCCAAGTCCTGACTGGCTCCCTCCAGCACCAGCTCAGGGGACTGCCACAGGGAGCTGACCATGGCCACAGCAGGCTCAGCCCTGAGGTGCCATCACTGCCCAGCAGCTGCACAGGGAAGCCAGGAAACTCTCCTCCTACCTTAGGGCTTCAACCAGGTGTTCCCCACAGGCCAACCAGGAGGGCTTGGAGATCCCAGATCCTGCAGAGCCATCCCAAACACACAGCTCAGACCCCCTGTGTGCCACCCCCAGCTCAGCAGAGAGGAGCTTGTTCCTGCAGGCTCAAAGCCCCTGCTGCCTTCAGGCATTTCAGGTCTAAGCAATCAGCTGAAGTCCCTTCTGTAGGTGAGAGCCTGCCCAGCCTCCACGTGCCCCTGGGACCATCCAGCTCAGTCACCAGAGATCAGATTCCTGTGGAAGGAGGCCTCAGTGGGACTCCCTCCAGGACACATAACCACCTCCCTGGCTCCACAGTGCTGTTTGACCCCTGCACTGACCAACCATTTGCACTGAGAAGCAAGGAGAGGCTTTCATCTGCAGGGGCAAACACCAGCCCACAGAGCTGGAGTCCCTCTGAGCTGCTGCTCTCCAGGTGCTGCTGCCATGACTGTGGCACTGCTGCTCCACACCAACAAGAGTGCCCCACAGGCTGGGGATGTCCTCCTAGGGGTCAGGAGTGCCCAGATTCTGTTTGAGCATCAAGTACTGCAGGAGGAAGAACACCAAGCACCAACCAATCAACCAGGGCACTGCCATCACCCAGCCCAGACCTGCAGTGACTGCTCTGCCACCCTTCAGCCCCACCACAGCCAGGCACTGGCCTGAGCCTCTGCTTTGGAAGGGGCAGGGGCAGGCCCTTACATTCTCTCTGCTGGCAATAGCCTGCTGCAACCACAGCAGCTCCATGAGGAGGTGGTTCCTGTAGGCCTGGAGCCCAGGGCGGGTCCGGGGAAGCTCCTGGATGGCCTCCAGGGGAATCTCTGCAAGGAAGCACACAGGGGCTGGGGTGGGGAGGGACCCTTGAAGGTCAGCCAGCCCAACCCCCTGCAGTCAGCAGGGACAGCCCCAAGCAGAGCAGGTTGCTCAGAGCCCCAACCAACCTCAGCAGGAATGGTTCCAGGGATGGGACCTCCCCTACCTCCCTGGGAAGCCTGGGACAGGCTCTCACCACCCCCAGTGACAGAAACTTCTGCTTAGCCTAAATCTCCTTCTTTCACTTCAAACCAGCCCCCCTTGGCCTGTCACAGCAGGCCCTGCTCAGAGCCTGTCCCCAGCTTCCTGCTCACTCTCTTTAAGCACTGCAAGGCCACCAGAAGGTCTCCCTGGAGCCTTCTCTTCTCCAGGCTGCACAACCCCAACCCTCTCAGCCTGGCCCCACAGCAGAGGGCTCCCAGCCCTCCCACCACTGCTGTGGCCTCCCCTGGCCCCACTCCAACAGGTTCCTGTCTGTGCTGAGGACTCCAGAGCTGCCCCAGCACTGCAGGGGGTGTCTCAGCAGAGCAGAGGGGCACAGTCCCCTGCCTCCCCCTGCTGCTCACACTGTGGGGAGCCAGGGCTGGGGCTGAGCTGTGAGCACAGGTTGCTGGCTCACTTCCAGCTGTTCACCCACCAAGAACTGGCAGGATAACCCTGGACAAAGATTCAGATCACATCCCCTGCCTCTCCTGCACTGAGCTCTTCCAACCTCTGCAGGATATCCTCCAGCTTCTCAGCTCTCCAAGGCCCTGCTGTACCCCCTGAGCTCAGCACCCTGTCACTCAGAGCACACAGGAGCTCACACTGTGCCCAGCTCCCATCTCTCACCCAGGCAGTCTTCGAGGGGCTCTGGCTCCAGGGCAGTGCTGTCCCACAGGGAGGATATGCTGCTGTCCTGCTGCCAGTCCTGCTCCTCTGCTGGGGCACTGGGCCCCTTCTCAGTGCCTTTATCAGCATCAGCCCCAAGGTCTGGGGGGACCACTGCATGGCCTTCACCCCCAGAGCTCAGCTCTTTCTCCTTTTGCAGCTGGGCTGAAGGTTCCACATCACTGCAGCCCTGGTCCTGCTCAGTGGTGTGCAGCTCCTCCTGTGGCTTTTCTGTGCTGGCTTTGTCACCCAGTGCAGCCTCAGAGGGACCTGAGCACTCCTCTTGGGCTGGCTGCTGAAGAGGCAACAGGTGAGCAATTGAAGTGTAAAGACAAGGACATGGAGAGCTCTGGAAGGTGCTTCTGCTGTGCCCCAGCTCGAGGTCTGCTGCTGGCACTCCTGACACCAACAGGCTCTGGTCTGAACCACTATGAACTCCTTGGAGGGCTTCACCTCCCAGAAGTGGTACAAGCACCCAGAAAGGGTGCTCAGCCAGCACGGGAGAGGGCCTGGCCGTTCGGTACCACCAGGGGAGGTGGGTTCCCAGGGACAAGGGCTGCAGCAGCCACCTGCACAGGTCGGGTGAGGCCGAGAGGCTGAGCTCCACCCAGAGGGGGGAGGAGATCCCGAGTCAGGGACTCAGGGGGGTCTCACAGGCTGCGGATATAGAATCCCCGGAGTTAACCTGGTAGAATTACAATCCTGGACCTATGCTGCAGAAGTATCCCCCTGCCCGGTCCTCCAGCCCGGCCACCCCCGCGGACCCACCATCCCCCCCGAGACGGGGCTGCAGAAGGCTCTCCCGTCCCGACGCACGGACCTCGGGGAGAAACACAGGCCGCGGCAGGAACCGGCCCCTCCACTGCAGCCGGCTCAGGTCTCCTTCGAGCTCCCGCACCACCTCCTCGTACTCCGCCCGCAGGCTCCGGAAGCGCTTCCGCAGCAGGTAACCCCTGACGCAGGCCTGCGGGCACGGCCGGGAGTGTCGCTGGAGTCAGCCCCACCCGAGCCCCCTTCAGCTCCCTCCCCACGCACCCCGGCGCACAAGGAGCAAACGCGTCCCGCGTCTGAGCCACGGCAGGGTTTAATGAGGCACGGCCGGCTGCCGCGGGGGCCCCGCCGCGGGAACCCCATCCGGCTGTGCAGCCCCCTCCCTGCTCCGTGATGTCCCCTCCCAGCGGTGCTTCCCCACGGGGACACACACACCCCCCCACCCCCGGCCTCCCGTCTTCCCACGGAGACCCTCCCCGGCCGCGTCCCCCCACCACGGGACCCCTCCCCACGGGGCCTCCGCCGCCACATCCCCTCCCGGGATCCTTCCCACAGGACTCCCCCTCCCGCCGCAGCCCCTGCTCGTGCGGGCCTCCCCACGCCCCCACCTGCAGGCGGGTCACGGCGCGGACCAGCCGCCGCCACCCCTCCGCCTCCGCCTGCGACTCCAGCGGCGCCGCCATGGCGACCGCCCCCGCCGGGGCGCCGAGTGATGACGTCACATACCCGCCCCGCCCCCTACCCCACGGCTCCGCCCCCTACCCCACGGCTCCGCCCCCTACCCCACGGCTCCGCCCCCTACCCCACGGCTCCGCCCCCTACCCCACGGCTCCGCCCCCGCCCGGCACCCTGCTGCCCCCAAGATGGCGGCCGGAGCGAGGTGCGTCCTGGTCTCTCAGGGCCCGGCCGGCCCCGCTCTGTCCCTGTGTTCTGTGACGTGTGTCGCCTCCAGCGGCCCTCCGGCGGGGGGGCAGCCCCGGTGTGGGGCTCCCGTGGCGTGTCCTGGTGGTGGCCGCCGCCACCCCCCCGGCCAGGGCTGGGCGTGGGGTCAGGCGGCCGCGTCCTCGGGGTCAGGGCTCTCGGCGAGGTGCAGCTTCTGTCTGAGCGTGGGTCAAGGGAAAGCGCCACGGGCATGGCCCCCCCAGCGCCAGCGCCACCGCCACCACCCCCCTCACTGCCACCACCCCCCTCACCGCCACCCCCACCGCCGCCTCAGCGCTGCGCCCAGCCCAGGATACATGGAGCTGCTGAGCTCCTCCAGCTGTGGGAGGCAAAGACAGAGGCTAAGGCACCGCCAGGGAGGCCACCGGGGAATCCCGGCCCTGGCAGAGGGGCTGGGCAGGGGGTGACAAGGGTGGCGCTCACATGTGCCAGCAGCTGGTCCAGGTTCCTGTCAGCAGCCACTTTCTTCTGCTCCTCGGGGAGCTCCTCCACGCAGACGTCGAGGCCGAAGTGGAGCCGTGCCAGCTTCTCCTGCATCTCCCGGACGTGCTCCAGCTGCTCGAAGGAGCACTCCTTCCCTGTGCCCGGGTGGGAGCCGTCACCGGCCCCGTCCCGTTCCACAGCCCCCTGCCGCCCGATCCCCCCGCCCCTCACCGAAGGCCTGCAGCTTTCCCGAGTGGAAGTCGCTGAGGAGGCTGAGCAGCCCGCCCTCCATCTCGCAGACGTCGGACACGTCGGTGAGGAAGCTGTGCTGCAGGGGGGCCCCCCGCGCCGCCCCGGTGCCAGCCGCCCGCACCCGCTCCTTGCTGGTCCTGCACGAGGGACAGAGAGGATGGCATCGCCCAGAGCCCAGCTGGCCCCGCACCCGGGGGGCCACGGGGGACTGTTGGGCACCCCCCCGCCGGCACTGACCGCCTGAGCCGGGCGCGCTGCCGGGGCGAGGGCAGGGTGGGCAGCGGCAGCGCGAAGGAAGTGCTCTTGCTGGGGGGCAGCGGCCGCGGGGCCCCGGTGGGTGCTGGCTGAGCCAGGCAGGTCTTAGGGCTCCGCTTCTTCCTCCGGTCCTCCATCTTGAAGGGGCAGGGACCCTGCGCAGGACGGACAAAGCTCTTGGCAGCGCCTTCCCCGGGTGGGGGCCTCTCGTCCCGGAGAGGACGTCTCAGCCGCAGGGGGGTTGGGGTCCCCCCAGGGGAGCAGCGCCCGCAGCCTGCGGCACAGCGGAGGGGCCCCGGGACCCTCAACCCGGCAGAGTGCCGACCACGGCCACAGGTGAACCGCAGCGGGGCTCCCCGGGGCTGCTCCGGGGCTCGGCAGCGGCGGCAGGGCTGAACCGGGAGCTCCGGTGCCGGTATCCCGGCGTCAGCGCCGGAGCATCGCGGTGCGGAGCCACGGCAGGGATTGAGCCTCCGCTGGCAGCTGCCGGCCTGGCTCCGGCTCTCGGCGTCTTTCCCAGCGCCGCAGCAGAGAGGATTTGAGCCGCACAGCCGGGGCTGAGCCACCGCCGGTGCCCGCAGCGGGAGCGGGGAGGGCACCGCGGGGCGCCCGGCACCCCCCGGCGCTCGCCGAGCACCCCAGGAGCTCTTCGTGCTGCCGGCATGGGGACCTGGGAGCCCCTTTGTCCGTAGCTTCCAGCCGCCCTCCCGGAGCACCGCAGCCGTGTGGCGGAGACTGACCTGTGCCAGGCCCTGGTGCGCCTTGCGGTGCCGACTCAGCTGCGTCCCCGAGCCCGCCGGACACCCCGAGCCCCACCTGTGGCCTCTTCCCCAAGCCACCGAACGCTGCGAGCCCGCTGGACACCCGGAGCCCACCGGACACTGGCCCTGCAGCCCCGGGGATTTGCATTTAAAGGGGAAGGGAACTTCCTCCAGGGCGTCCCCGGGACGGTGGCACCGCCGGGCACCGGCTGCCCGCAGGGGGCCCGCAGCATGCAGGGGAGGGCAGGACCCTGCCCACGGCCCCGCACAGCAGCCGTGTTGGTACGGGGAGGGTCTGGTGTGGGTGACAGGGTCCCCTCCCGCAGGCCCTCCCCTGGAGTGCCCTGGCAGAGCCCCCTGCGGCCACCCCAGGCCAGCAGTGCTTCCCCCAGGTCCCCGCGGTGCCACTGACGTGAGCACAGGCTCCATCCCTGCAGGGACAAGCCCCTGGGTGAGCAGGGCGGGAGGAGTCCTGCCCCCAGCAACCACAGAACCAAATGCAGCCGCTCCTTTAAATCATCACAGGACTCGAAGCCAACCTTTGGCACTTTGGAGCCAATGCAGACTCCAGGGGCTGGCCGATTTGGGGGGATTCGACAGCCCCAGGGAAGGGGACCCTGCCCCAGCACAGGGAGAGCAGCCCCCCTGTCAGGAGGCCCAGGGACAGACTCCTTACCCTTCTTCTTGGCAGGGATCTTCCATCATTGCACAAGGTCCCTCCCAGCCTTCCCCCACCCCAGAGCACCTCCCACGAGTCAGGGAAGCCCTGCAGAGGCTGATGTGGGCTCCCTGCTCCCACTCCAGAGCCCAGCACCCCAAACCTTCTCTCCCAGACGTGTCCTAACGAGCGAAGAACAAGCAGAGGCAGCAGCAGCGAGGTTGGGTCAGTTTCTATTGGGTACCAGGATACACAGGACAGGCCCCACAGAGCTTATCTGTACCACAACAGGGAAAAGGAGGGGGGAAAAAAGGGCTTGGTGGCTTTCCAGGGCTTTGAGAGGGCAGGAAGAGAAGTCCAGTGCCCAGCCCCAGCCCTCACCCAGCCTGGCTGCTGGGAACAGGGTGGTCCAACCGTGCCAGGGCTACATTCACTTGCTGGAGGGCTCCTGCTGCAGGCAGCTGTGTCCCTGTGCTGGAGGAAGGAACACTGCCAGCGAGGGGCCAGGAGATAAAGCCAAGCCCTGCTCCAGGGAACAGGTCCCAGGAGGTGTTGCTGACTGCAGAGGCTCCTCAGACCCCAGAGCTCTGCCGCTGACAGCCAGCTTCGGTGGAGCTGAGCACGCTGGAGGCCCCAGGGGGGCAGGGGGGAGGTGGAGGCAGTGGCCAAGGAAGTCCTTTGTGAGGGCACTGCACAGGGGCTGCTCTGTTGCTGGAAGAGCAACCAGAAGGGTCCTGCTGAACACATCCATCGTGAGGAAGGCCCTGGCCAGCTCGCTTCAGCTGGAGGTGAAGGGAAGGCGATGCTGAAGAGAAAGTCTGCTGTAAAGAGAAACTGCAGCAAGGAGGTTTCCAAGCAAGCAGAGGTCTCCCAAAAGAACAGTGAGAAGAAAGAGTCTTCAGGAACTCAGGAGAGCTCCCCCAAGCCCCGTGCCAGCAGGCCCTGGCCTCACCAGGAACACCTCCCAGCACGAAAGGGTCCCTTGGGTGAGCCCTTGGGCCTGCAGGCAACAGCCACAGAGCCCTGCCCAGACACAGTGGTCCCTGGGAGCTGCTCTTCTGAGAAAGCAGAGAAAGGAGAAGGAGGAGGCTGTGACAGCACCAGCACAGCCAGCCTGGAGAGCTCCCGGGGGGCTGATGCTGCAGAAGGGCCCAGCCCACAGCACCATCCTTGGGCTGCCTCCCAGGAGCAGCCGCAGGTCCTCTCCTCCTGGAGCTCTGTGGACACCTCAGAGGCGTTGGGGGGGGAAGGGAGGCAGAGGAGCTGGGGGGGAAGCTCCCCCAAGGCCTTGCACAACTGATCAGACACTTGTGCACAACACTGGGGCAGCAGAGCTTTGGGTTAACTGTTTAATACACTTGTGCAGGTGTGCGTATAGCAAAGAGGCAACTGTGAATCGTAAGGCTAGAGAGACTTGGGCAGGGCTGGCAGAGCAAAGGGCTCAGCTGGGCACCCCCAGCTCCTCTGCTGCTTTCTGTCCCCGTTCAGCACACAACACCCACAGAGGAGGGGGCACAGCCTCTCTGCCCCCCTCCCCCCTTCCTCTTCCCTGCCAGCCAGGGCACGAGACAGACACAAAGCCAACCAGGGAGCTCCCTCCTGCCTGACAGAGAGCTGGGAGGGACAGCCCAGCGCCGGGCAAGGCTCCTGCTCTGCCCTGCCCGGCTGCCCGGCTGTGGAGGCCGTGCCCGCTGTCCCCAGCCGTGCCGGGGCCTGGGGGAGCCACAGCCTGCCAGGGACAAGGCTCCTTAGTGCCCAGGACGAGGGGGCGAGTCTCCAGGTGTCAGTCGTTCAGGCACAGGCAGGGAGCTGGGGCCCTCTGCGTGCCCAGACAGAGGGGGCAAGGGCTGCCCTGCCCCCGCTGCCAGGTGTCCTCTATATACAGATCAGATACAGATGTACTGGAACGGCAAACCCCCTCCAACAACCTAAGCTAGGCCATCTCAGCCCCCCAGCACAGCTCTCCCCTCCTGCCTGGCCAAGAGGAGAGGGACAGCAGGTGGAAGTCTCCAGGAACATTCAGGTCTCCCTCCCTCGGCCTCCCTCCGCCCCGCGGGGGCTCAGTCAGCGCCGGGCGCCTCGCTCCCGCCCCGCCCCAAGGTTCCTGGGCTCAGTTCTCCCAAGCTCTCGGCGGGATCCCTGCTGGCCGCCGGCTTCCCGGGCTGCAGACAATCCTCAGGCAGGCGCTGCTCTGCCGGGGCCGCTCCCGCCGCCGCCGGGGCCGCTCCTGCCGCCTCCGGCCCCGGCCCGGGCTCCCGCGGGGGCTGCGGGTGGGGGCGCGGCGCCTGGGCGCACAGGTCCTGCACCTTCTTGTTGAGGTCGTTGCGCTCCGTCTGCAGCGCTCGGCACAGCCTCTCCAGCCGCTGGATCTTCACCTGCAGCCCCTCCAGCTCCTTGTCCCGAAGGGTTTTCTGCCACGAGGAGACACAGCTCAGACCCTGCCCCGCTGGGGACAGGAGAGGCAGAGACCGCAGAGGGAGAGCAGTTGGGAGCAGGCAACGCTGGGCATGGACCTGATGCCCCCTGCCGAGGGCCAGGAGCCGATGCCCCCTGCCAGGGGCCGGGACCTGATGCCATCACTGCTTTTCTTCCCTTGCCCCCCCAGAGGCCAGGTGTTGCTGGGGACTGCTGGGGACTGAGGACTTCATCCACCCAACCTCTGCACTAATTAACCATCAATTGACTTATAAATATCTGAGGGCTGGGGGTGAGGAGGGAGGGGACAGGGCCAGGCTCTGCTCAGCTGCACCCTGGGACAGATCAAGGGGCAATGGATCTAAACCCCAGCACAGGAGGTTCCACCTCAACAGGAGGAGAAACTTCACTGTGAGGCTGCCCAGAGAGGCTGTGGAGTCTCCTGCTCTGGAGACCTTCAAGACCCATCTGGGTGTGCTCCTGTGTCACCTGTCTGTGGCAGGGGGACTTGGGCTTCCCTGTCCTTTGAAGGTCCCTTCCAACCCCTAACATCCTGGGAGCCTGTGATGGAGGAGCTCCAACCACTCTTACAGGGAAGGAAATGAAGCTGAAGGGAAAACCACAAACCTTACCAACACCCCCACCCCCTCAGCTCCAGCTCACCCCCAGCCCAGCCCTCAGCACGGTGCTCCAGCTGCCAGCCTCAGCTCAGGGCAGCCAGAGCCTCCTCACCTCTTCAGCCATTTCCAGGAGGGCCTTGTTGCTGCTCTCCCAGCGGGAGCGGTACATCGTGGTCTCCTTCTCCAGCTTCTTGATCTTCTTGGTCATCTGCAGAGCCATGGGGACAAAAAGGGAGCCAGTAAGCCCCAGGCAGAGACATCTCAAAGGCCCCCAAGCAGGACACACAGGGGAGGTTTAGGCTGGACGGCAGGAACAAGGTCTCCACTGAAAGGATTGTTCAAGCCTGGCCCCAGGCTGCCCAAGGCAGTGGTGGAGTCCCCACCTGCCCCAAAAGGTCTCAAAGCCATGGAGATGTGGTGCTGAGGGCCATGGTTTAGTGCTTGATGGTTGGACTCAGTTTTAAAGGTCTTCTCCAGCCTGAACTATTCTCTGATTCCAGAAGGAGGCAGCTTGGGGCTGATTGTGACAGCAGCAAAACCAAACCAGAACCAAAGCTCCTCCAGCTCCCAGAAGCATTAGGGACACACACAGGCAGCTCCTCCAGCTCCCAGAAGCATGAGGGACACACAGAGGCAGCTCCTCCAGCTCCCAGAAGCATTAGGGACACACAGAGGCAGCTCCTCCAGCTCCCAGAAGCATGAGGGACACACAGAGGCAGCTCCTCCAGCTCCCAGAAGCATTAGGGACACACAGAGGCAGCTCCTCCAGCTCCCAGGAGCACTGGGGACACACAGAGGCAGCTCCTCCAGCTCCCAGAAGCATTAGGGACACACAGAGGCAGCTCCTCCAGCTCCCAGGAGCATTGGGGACACACAGAGGCAGCTCCTCCAGCTCCCAGGAGCATTAGGGACACACAGAGGCAGCTCCTCCAGCTCCCAGGAGCATTGGGGACACACAGAGGCAGCTCCTCCAGCTCCCAGGAGCACTGGGGACACACAGAGGCAGCTCCTCCAGCTCCCAGGAGCATTGGGGACACACAGAGGCAGCTCCTCCAGCTCCCAGGAGCATTGGGGACACACAGAGGCAGCTCCTCCAGCTCCCAGGCTGCACTGGGGACACACAGAGGCAGCTCCTCCAGCTCCCAGGAGCACTGGGGACACACAGAGGCAGCTCCTCCAGCTCCCAGGCTGCACTGGGGACACACAGAGGCAGCTCCTCCAGCTCCCAGGCTGCACTGGGGACACACAGAGGCAGCTCCTCCAGCTCCCAGGAGCATGAGGGACACACAGAGGCAGCTCCTCCAGCTCCCAGGCTGCACTGGGGACACACAGAGGCAGCTCCTCCAGCTCCCAGGAGCATTGGGGACACACAGAGGCAGCTCCTCCAGCTCCCAGGAGCACTGGGGACACACAGAGGCAGCTCCTCCAGCTCCCAGGCTGCACTGGGGACACACAGAGGCAGCTCCTCCAGCTCCCAGGCTGCACTGGGGACACACAGAGGCAGCTCCTCCAGATCCCAGGCTGCACTGGGGACACACAGAGGCAGCTCCTCCAGCTCCCAGGCTGCACTGGGGACACACAGAGGCAGCTCCTCCAGCTCCCAGGAGCATTAGGGACACACAGAGGCAGCTCCTCCAGCTCCCAGGCTGCACTGGGGACACACAGAGGCAGCTCCTCCAGCTCCCAGGAGCACTGGGGACACACAGAGGCAGCTCCTCCAGCTCCCAGGCTGCACTGGGGACACACAGAGGCAGCTCCTCCAGCTCCCAGGCTGCACTGGGGACACACAGAGGCAGCTCCTCCAGCTCCCAGGAGCATTAGGGACACACAGAGGCAGCTCCTCCAGCTCCCAGGAGCATTAGGGACACACAGAGGCAGCTCCTCCAGCTCCCAGGAGCATTAGGGACACACAGAGGCAGCTCCTCCAGCTCCCAGGCTGCACTGGGGACACACAGAGGCAGCTCCTCCAGCTCCCAGGAGCATTAGGGACACACAGAGGCAGCTCCTCCAGCTCCCAGGAGCATGGGGGACACACAGAGGCAGCTCCTCCAGCTCCCAGGAGCATTAGGGACACACAGAGGCAGCTCCTCCAGGCCACCAGGCTGTGCTGGGCAGCAGAGGTGTCACCTACCTTCTCCATCTCCTGTTTGAAGGTTGTGAAGACTTCACTGCTTTTGGAGAGGGTGTTCTGGAACTCTTCAAACTTCTCTGTGTAGAGAGCCAGCTGTGGGGAGAGACAGAGTTCCAGCTCCTCACTGCTCCCCAGGGCCCCTCCTGACAGCCTGCCCCAGCCAGGCACTGAGCTGGTTACCTTGGGACTGGACCTGAGGACAACCAACCTGGCAGCACAGAGCTGCTCTGCCCCAGAGGCTCTGGGGAGCATGCAAACATCCTGATGTGCTCTGTGCACAGCTCCTGGCCTTGGCAGGAGGCTGGCTCTGATTCAGCAGGGCATGAGCCCCACGCTGCTCCCAGCACTGGGGGTGTGCTGGTGGAAACCACAGCTCCTCTCTGCCAGAAGGCAGAGTGGCTGAAGGAGGTCTCAGCTCACACTGTGCTCACCCAGGGTCACCAACACCAACCCCAGGACCAACCCTCCCCTTTGTCTGTAGGAACTTTGGGTTGTCCTTTGCTTGGAGAGGAAGGAAGCAGCCCCAAAGCAGCAGGCTTGAGCACACAAAGAAGGACAGACCCCCAAAGCACCAGGCTTGAGCACACAAAGAAGGACAGACCCCCAAAGCAGCAGGCTTGAGCACACAAAGAAGGACAGACCCCCAAAGCAGCAGGCTTGAGCACACAAAGAAGGACAGACCCCCAAAGCACCAGGCTTGAGCACACAAAGAAGGACAGACCCCCAAAGCACCAGGCTTGAGCACTCAAAGAAGGACAGACCCCCAAAGCACCAGGCTTGAGCACACAAAGGACAGACCCCCAAAGCACCAGGCTTGAGCACTCAAAGAAGGACAGACCCCCAAAGCACCAGGCTTGAGCACACAAAGAAGGACAGACCCCCAAAGCACCAGGCTTGAGCACACAAAGAAGGACAGACCCCCAAAGCACCAGGCTTGAGCACACAAAGAAGGACAGACCCCCAAAGCACCAGGCTTGAGCACAGACCTGCTGCTTGAGGTGGGTCTCCTGCTGCTTCATCAGTTCACACATCCTCTGTGATTCCACAGCTTCCTTCAGCAGCTAGGGAAGAGCAAAAGCAGTCACTGAGATGTCCCCAGGGAAGGCTCTCAGCATGCTCCTGCACAGCTGCTGCTTGGCCTGGAGACAGAAGCCAGCTGGGAGAAGCAGGAAGAGCAGAGCAGGGCTCCAGCCTTGCTCCTGAAGCCAGCTGGGGAGCAGCCAGTGCTGGGTGTGCAGGAGGCCTGGGGTGGGCTGGCCCCATCTGGCCTCTGCACTCAGGGACCCAGCAGGGGCAAGGCAAACAGCAAAGTGCTGAGAACCCCCAGGGGACTGCACCAAGACTTACGAAGTCCTTCTCCCGCTGGTGCCTCTCCTCTGCCTCCTTCAGCATTTCCTGTGCCTGCTGGAGCTTGGCATCCACCAGCTGCTGCTGCAGGTCCTTGTGTTTGAAGACTTTCTCAATGTGCTGCAAGGGAACACCACCAGTCACTGACAGCCCAGCCAGGGACCCAGGGGAAGACAGAGTCTGAGGTACAACCAGGCCAGGAAGGGCACTGAGGGGCTGGAGGGGGTCCAGAGAAGGGCAACAAAGCTGGGGGAGGGTCTGGAGAACAGGGCTGGGGAGGAGCAGCTGAGGGAGCTGGGGGTGCTCAGCCTGGAGCAAAGGAGCCTGAGGGGAGGCTCTCTGCAGCTCCCTGGAAGGAGGCTGGAGCCAGGTGGGGGCTGGGCTCTGCTCCCAAGGACCAAGGGACAGGAGGAGAGGAAATGGCCTCAGGTTGCAGCAAGGGAGGTTTAGGTTGGGCAGGAGGAACAACTTCTGCCCCTTGGGGGGTGTCAAGGCCTGACCCAGGGCAGTGCTGGAGTCCCCATCCCCCAGAGGGGTTTCCCAGCTGTGCAGAAGTGGTGCTGAGGGCCAGGGCTCGGCGGTGCCCTGGCAGTGCTGGGCCGACCCCCGCGACTCAACGGCCTTGAGAGGTCTCCTCCAACCAAAAGGATTCCATCAGCCCTGAGGTGCCTTCCCCCAGCAGCAGCAGCAGCCCCAGCAGCAGCAGCAGCCCCAGCAGCAGCAGCAGCCCCAGCAGCAGTGCCCTGGCAGAGAGCAGGGTGCAGCAGGGCAGCCCTGCCCCGTGCTGCTGCCCCTCACCCACCTCCTCGCGCAGCTCGTACTGCTCGATCAGCTTCTTCAGCCTCTCGGCCAGCTCCATGTTCTCCTGGCGCAGCTTGGAGTTCCTCTCGTTGTGCTGCTCCATCTGCAGCTGGATGTCATTCAGGGTCACCTGGAAGTGGGAGGTCACCTCCTTGCGCTTCTCCTCCTCCTCCCGGGCGCGCTGGACGCCTTCCTCCTGCGTCAGCGGGGCGCGGCGGCGTCAGCAGGGCGCCCGAGGGCCCCCCGGCCCCTGCCCCCCTCCGCTCAGTGTGCCCTGACAGGACACTCAGGCCCCATGGATGAGGACATGGAGCTGCTGGAGCAGGTCCACAGGAGGCCACAAAGATGATCAGAGGGCTGAGAACCTCCCCTGTGGGGACAGGCTGGGAGAGCTGGGGCTGTTCAGCCTGGGGAAGGCTCCAGGGAGACCTTAGGGCAGCCTCCCAGTAGCTGAAGGGGCTCCAGGAGAGCTGGGGAGGGACTTCTGACAAGGGCTGGGATGCCAGGAGGAGGGAGAATGGATTGAAGCTGGAGCAGGGGAGACTGAGACTGGAGATGAGGAAGAAATTCTTTAGAGTGAGGCTGGGGAGACACTGGCACAGGCTGCCCAGGGAGGCTGTGGATGTCCCCTCCCTGGAGGTGCTCAAGGCCAGACTGGATGAGGCCTTGGGCAGCCTGGGCTGGTGGGAGGTGTCCCAGCCCATGGCAGGGGGTTGGAACTGGCTGAGCTTTAAGGTCCCTTCCAACCCAACCATGCTGTGAATGGTGGCTTAAGAGCAGAATTCAAGCCCTGTCCCTGGGGGGGGGGGGTGGCCTGTGGGCAGGCAGTGGTGAGGGTGTGGGTGCCAGGGCAGCTGGCAGCAGGGAGGGGAGGTGCTGGGGGTGCAGGTGCTGGGGGTGCAGGTGCTGGGGGTGCTGGGGGTGCAGGTGCTGGGGGTGCAGGTGCTGGGGGTGGGGGTGCTGGGGGTGGGGGTGCTGGGGGTGCTGGGGGTGGGGGTGCTGGGGGTGCCCTGGGGGCAGCACTCAGCTTGCCTTGAGGGTGCGGTTGTGCCTCTGGAGCTCCCGGCAGAGGCTCTCCAGCTTGCTGCGGGCCAGGATGGCCTTGCTGTGCTCACTCTGCAGGTGATCCTTCTCCTGCACCAGCTGGCTCTGCTTCTTCTGCAAGATCTTCATCTGCTTCTGGGAGTTACGGTGCTCTTCCAGCTGGGGCAGGGGAGCAAAGGGCAGAGATGCAGCGAGACAGAGCAGGGCTGTGCCCCAGCCAGGGCCTTGCACAACAGGCCAGGGCTCTCTGTGCCCTGAGGACAGCAGCTTTATGATGCTGAAGAGGCCAGATCTAAGCACTGAAACAGAGCCCAAGATCCCCTGGATGGAGCCCTTCTCCTTCCTGAATTCCTGTCCTGAGAGAGTCTCTAAGGTTTAGCACCAGGCTTGGTTGGAGGGAGGCAAAAGTTGGATCTGATGATACTGAAAGGTCTTTTCCCACCCAAACAATTCCATGGCTCTCTGATCTATCCTGGACAGAGACCTCACAGCTGCATTTCAGTCTCTGAAGGGGACCTGCAGAGAGACTAGGGAGGGACTGTTGAGAAAGGCCTCTGGGGATAGGAAGAGGAGCAATGGTTTGGAACTGGAGCAGGGCAGAGTTAGGTTGGACACCAGGAGGAAGTTCTGCACAGTCAGGCTGGGGAGACACCGGAACAGGTTGCCCAGAGAGGTGGCTGAGGCCTCATCCCTGGAGACATTCCAGATCAGACTTGCTGTGGCCCTGGGCAGCCTGCTCTGGCTGGAGCTGTCCCTGCTGCCTGCAGGGGGTTGGACAAGATGCCCTTGGAGGGTCCCTTCCAACCTGGTGCAATCTGTGACTGACTACCCAGCACAGGCACACAAAACTCAAGGTGTGCCCCGAGCTGTCCTCCTTAACAGCTCCTGCTCCCTGCTGCAGTGTCCTCCCCCAGTGCCCAGGCCTGGGAGGCAGCAGGGAGCACTCACCAGCTCAGCGTATTTCTTGCAGAGTGCTGCTAGTTTCTCCTCTGGCGTGCTCAGGGTGTTCAGTGTCTGCATCAGCAAAGTGATTTCCTTGCCTGGAATGAAGCACTGAGTTAAACACAGAAACCAAATCCCTTACCAAGAGCTCTGCCTCATGAGGGCAAGGACAGGAGAGACAAAGCAGCTCTGACAGCCCTGGGCCACAGCTGCCATCCCCAGCACCTTCTCAGGGCCCTGCCCCACAGATTTCACCACGTGAAGAAGTGAAGCAGCTGGGGAGAGGCCTGGCTTCCAGAGTGGGAAAGCAGCACTGGGCTGGCAAGAGAGAATTCTTCCCCAGGAGGGTGGTGAGAGCCTGGCACAGGCTGTCCAGGGTGGAAGCCTCATGCCTGGAGGTGTTTGCAGCCAGGCTGGATGTGGCTGTGAGCAACCTGCTGTGGTGTGAGGTGTCCCTGGCTGTGGCAGTGGGGTTGGGACTGGCTGAGCCTTGAGCTCCCTTCCAACCCTGACAATTCTGTGAGTTTAACTGTGCCCAGCCCCAGAGGAATGCTCCTGGTCCTGAGGCTGCAGCAGCCCCCAGAGCAGCTGGGCTCACCCCCCACCCCCCACCCAACACCGCTGCGCCAGCCCCAAACACACCACCCCCAAACATACCACCCCCGAGGGTGAGCAGAGCTGTGCCAAGCCCCCAGCTGCAGCAGTGCCAGACCCCCAGCTGCAGCAGTGCCAGACCCCCAGCTGCAGCAGTGCCAGACCCCCAGCTGCAGCAGTGCCAGACCCCCAGCTGCAGCAGTGCCAGACCCCCAGCTGCAGCAGTGCCAAACCCCCAGCTGCAGCAGTGCCAAACCTCCAGCTGCAGCAGTGCCAAAGCCCCAGCTGCAGCAGTGCCAGACCCCCAGCTGCAGCAGTGCCAGCCCCCCAGCTGCAGCAGTGCCAAGCCCCCAGCTGCAGCAGTGCCAAGCCCCCAGCTGCAGCAGTGCCAAAGCCCCCCAGCTGCAGCAGTGCCAGGCCCCCAGCTGCAGCAGTGCCAAACCCCCAGCTGCAGCAGTGCCAAAGCCCCAGCTGCAGCAGTGCCAAAGCCCCAGCTGCAGCAGTGCCAGACCCCCAGCTGCAGCAGTGCCAGACCCCCAGCTGCAGCAGTGCCAAGCCCCCGGCTGCAGCAGTGCCAGGCCCCCGGCTGCAGCAGTGCCAAGCCCCCGGCTGCAGCAGTGCCAGGCCCCCGGCTGCAGCAGTGCCAGGCCCCAGCTGCAGCAGAGGCTCTCAGGCCGCTGGCACAGCCAGAGCAGAGGACCTCTTACCCAGGCCCTTGGCTTTCTTCTTCTCCTGAGCCCTCCTCTGGTCCCTCTCGCCGCCCTCCTCGCCGCCCTTGCCGCTCTCCTTCTCGCCGTTCATCTCGGGGCCGCCCGGCTCCTGCTCGCCGTTGCGGGGGGACTCGCTGCGGCTCTTCTCGGCCTCCTCGGGCTCGGGGGGCTCGCCCTGCCCCCCGTCCTCCCCCGGGCCCTCCTGGCTGGCATCCACGCAGTAGGTGTTGAGGATGTCCTCCAGCTGCCTGCTCAGCTCCTCGGAGACGTCTCGCAGGGCGGGCCGGGGGGACCGGGCGTCCTCCTGCGCCAGGGGAGCTGCGCGAGGTGGGGACACGAAGCTGTGAGCCCCCCCCCGGCCCCACCTGCTCTCTGCCAAGGCAGGGGGAAGGGAAGGGAAGGGAAGGGAAGGCTTCCCCGGCACCCCTCAGCACCGGGGCTGGCTCCACGTCCGCCAGCATAAGCTGCTTTGTTCCGGCTGCGTCCCCAGGCAGCTGCCCTGACAATGGAGGTGCGCCGCGAGCAGCTCCTCTTTTGATCACGGCAGCATGACCAAGCCCCTGACGTCTGCCAAGAGCAGAAATTCCGCCCCCACTCCTCTCCCCACTCCCCTTCCCACCACCCTTTAAGGAAGGCAGGTTGTGTGTGAGCTTCCCCTCACAGGAGCTGCCTGCTAATACCCAGAGGCAGGCTTTCCCACGGGACAGCGGGCTGGGAGCCCTGGGTTAAGCTCTCTCCTCACACAGAAGAGCAGCAGGGCCACCTCAGATCAAACAGATCTTGCCCCCAACAGCAGGCACCCAGGGCAAGAGGAGCCAGCAGGTCCTGCAGTAAGCTGCTTTGCTTCCAGAGTTCTTCTAAATCACAGAATCTCAGCAGGGTAGGGGCTGGAAAAGACCTCTGGAGATCACCCAGTCCAAGCTCCCTGCTCCAGCAGGGCAGCCCCAGCAGCTTGCCCAGGAGCACAGTGGCCAGGGGGGGTTGGAATCTCTCCAGAAGAGACTCCACAACCTCTCTGGGCAGCCTGCCCCGAGGCTCCAGCACCCTCACACCAAAGATGTTTCTCCTCCCCTCCAGGTGGAACCTCCTGGGTTCCAGTTTGTGCCCACTGCCCCTTGTCCTGTCCCTGAAAAGGGTCTGGCCCCATCCCTCTTGCTGAGCATTGCTCAGCTCCCCTCTGGGGCTGCTCTTCCCCAGGCTCAACACCCCCAGGGCTCTCAACCTTTCCTCCTCAGAGGGATGCTCCAGGGCCCTTCAGCACCTTTGGAGCCTCCAGTGGGCTCTCTGCAGTAGCTCCCTGTCCCTCTTGAGCTGGGGAGCCCAGACCTGGACTGGAGGTGAGAGCCTTAGAGCAGCTGTTATTTAACCAACACTACTCACTGTGTGCCTCCCACACCCCCCAGGCAGCAGAACCCAAAGCAGAGCTCATTTCAGCCAAGCACCTGCTTGCCCAGGGCTGGTTTTCACCTCCCAGAGAGTCATTTTTATGAAGCACCAATATCAGGGCAGGTCACTCAGCACCAAGCCTGCCCCAGGGCAAGAAGCTGTCTGGCAGTGTTGGGGCCCTGAAGCAACAACACCCAACCACTCATCTGCAGCTGAGGACAACTCCATCTGGGCTGGGCTGGCAAAGTTAATCTTGAGGGGGGCAAATTCCAACCCCCCACATCTGATCTGCTCAGGAAGGAGTAACCACTTCAGAACTGCACACACACACCCCAAAAAGGAGAAGAAACTGCAACTTTCAGCCCCCTACCCCCCCAAATCACAAATACAGAGGTGGAGAGAGCAGCCCACCCTCATATGGGGAGGGCAACACCCTGGCTCCTTCCTTGCTCCAGTCCCAGCCTGCTGCATGCCCTGCACCTGGCTGTCAGCACTGCCAGCAGAGTGGGCAGGAGTGGCACAGCCCCCAGCACTCCCAGGGGCACTCTCCCACCTTCCAGGGGTGCTGCAGCCTCGGTGGAGTCGCTCTCCTCCAGCACCAGACCGCTGCCCATTTTGGTAGAGCCAGCAGGCCGTGGGGTGGCTTTGGTCTCCCCACCCTGGTTCTTCATCTTGACCTTTCCTCCCTGCTCAGCCCCAACAAAACCTAGAGAGAGAGAGAAAAAAACAGCAGCCAGGGTCAGCCTTCAGAAACAGCAGCTTGGAGGATTTCAGGAGTTATCAACCTGGACTAAGAGGCTGAGGGGAGACCTTCTGACCCTCTACAACTCCCTCATAGGAGGCTGGAGCCAGGTGAGGCTTGGTCCCCCTAGCAACAAGAGGAAACAGCCTCAGGCTGCACCAGAGGAGGTTTAGGTTGGACATGAGAAGGAACTTGTTCACTGGAAGGGTTCTCAAAGCCTGGCTCAGGCTGCCCAGGGAGGTGGCTGAATCCCCATCCCTGGAGGTGTTGGAAAGCCACAGAGACATGGTGCTGAGGGCCATGGTTTAGCACCAGGCTCGGCAGGTAGGGACCGGTCGGGCTGGGTGATCTTAAAAGGTCTCTGCCAGCCAAAAGGGTTCTGTGATCCTCCTGCCCTTCCCCAGCAGGCAGGCAGTGAGCTCAGCCCTTCCTCCGAGCGCAGCCCAGGACAGGGCTAAGGAAGGGAAAAGCGCCGGAGCAGAGGAGCGGCGGCAGCCAAGCACATGTGTCATCCACCCACGTGGAGGAGGCCGTGCCCCCTTCCACGGCGGCTCGGCTTCACGCCCCGCACATGCCCCACAGCCCCGGGCGCTCCTTTTCTGCCTGGGCTGCTGTAAATAGCGCAGCCGCCGAGCGCTTCCCGAGGGCTCCCACCGGCGCTAAGCGGCTCCGCGGCACCCCACGCGTGCTCCGCACCCCAACCCCAGGCAACGAGGCAGCAGCTTTGACCCTCTCCTGGGCCTCGCCCCCAGCCTGACCCCTCGCACCCCACACCCTCACCCCTCCCGCAGCCTCGACCCTGACCCCCTCGCAGCCCCGACCCTGACCCCCGGCAGCCCCCTGCCCATCGCCACTGACGTGGCTCCTCAGCAGCCCCTGCCCTTGGCACTGACACCCCTGTCCCGGCCAGCCCCCTCTCCTGGCGCCCCCCCAGTGCCTCCACTCCTCCCCTACCCTCATTAATATTCCCCCAGCCCTAATTGACACCGCCCCCCCCCTCCCCCGGCCGTACCCCCCGGTCCGTACCCCCATTCCGGTACCCCCCACGGGCCAGCGCTCCCACGCTGCTCCCATTCCTGCTTCCGCTTCCCCCTCCCAGCCCGAACCCCCCCCCCACTTATGACGTCAAAAGCAGTCCCCCCCGGCACCGCAGTGACGTCATCCACGCACCCCCGTGGCGTCAGCTCCAGCGGTCTGACGCAGGTCTCCCCTCTCTCCTCAGCCAATCACGGCGCAGGACCCGGCGGCACCCCGGGACATCGGCAGGGCGAGGGAAGAGGCGGGAGGTCGGAGCGACCCCTTCCAGCGCGGCAGCCGCCGCCGGTACCGCTGAGTGCTGCCCGCGGCACCCGCCCGACACCGCCGCCTCCCGCCGGCCTCCGCGCTCAGGGAAGCGGCTCCGGCCCGGGCCTCCCAGCGGCCGCGCACTGAGCATGCGCCAGGCCGCGCTGCCGCCCAATCAGCGGCGGGGCGCCGCGGGGCCTGCCGGGAAAGACCGGGGAGAGGCGGCAGCCGCGGCGGGAGGCGACGGGGACTACAGCTCCCGGCACGCACTGCGCGGGGACTACAGCTCCCGGCGTGCGCTGCGCGGAGGGGGCCGAGGGGACTCCAGCTCCCGGCACAGACTCAGAGCTACTCTGCTTGTCAAAGCCCTTTAGGATCGTTGCGTCCAACCCTTCCCTGCCACTGCCACGGCTGGGGCTGAGCCAGGTCCCTCAGCGCCACATCGCTGCCTCTTTCAAACACCTCCAGGGACAGGCAGTCCACAACTTGTGACCTCAGGTTCCCCTTTTAAGGCCTGTCTGCATTTCAAAGAGCAAGACTGAGCAAGACTTTGGGGTTTTCTTTTCCTCTGTGCTCCTGGAGAAAGGGGTCAAGAACCCATTCAAGGAGGGAGTTTCTTCTAATGTTCAACCTAAACCTGCCCTGGTGCAACCCCAGGCCACTTCCTCTCACCCTGTCACTTGTTCCTTAGGAGAAGAGGCCAACCCCCACCTGGCTCCAGTCTCCTGTTCGGGAGTTGTAGAGAGCCAGAAGGTCTCCCCTCAGCCTCCTGTTCTTCAGCCTGTGTAGTCCCAGTTCCCTCAGCTGCTCCTCCCCAGCCCTGTTCTCCAGGCCCTTCCCCACCTGTGTTACTGTTCTCTGGACCTGCCCCAGCCCCTCCCTCTCCTTCTTGGTGTGAGGGACCCAAAACTGAACCCAGGATTCGAGGTGTGGTAGAGCAGGCCACCATTGCTGATCCAGCCCAGGATGGTGTTTGGCTTTCTTGGCCACCTTCAGCCAGGTGTGGATCAACACCCTTGGTGCATGCTGTGCACAGGGGTGGCAATGGGGCATACAGCTCCTGGCCCCCTCCTGCCCCTCCCTTCCCTTATCATTTAGAAGTCTCACCCCTGGATGTTTTCAAGGCCAGGCTGGATGGGGCTGGGAGCAGCCTGATGTGGTGCGAGGTGTCCCTGCCCCATGGCAGGGGGGCTGGAACTGGATGACCTTTGAGGTCCCTTCCTACCCTAACAATTCTATTACTTCCAGTGCAGTGAAGCCCCAGCCTGAGGCACCACCAAGTCCTCCCATCACCCCTGGAGGAGAGACTCCCCCACCATCACCCCAGAGAAGCTGCTCCAACCCTCCCCCCCACGCTTCACCCACCACCGCCCCTCAGAGATTCCCACCACAGCCACACCTCAACTGCACAGATGGAGTTTATTCATTTCACAATTAATTGGGTTCAAACCCGAGCTCAGGCCGCTGTGGGGCGATCACCACACTTCGCTTCTCCCTCCCCACCCCAGAGCGGCGGCCGAGGCTCTCTTCCCCCCACACCCAGGAAGTGTTCTTTGGCTCTCCAGAGCCCAGCCTGGTGGCTTCTGTCTCAACGAACTGCTGGCTGAATTAACTCAACCCCTGGCAGAGGAGCTTTTTTAAGACAACTCTATGTTTGCTGATACAGTACTATGAGTGAACAGAGGAAGAGAAGCAGGACAACCAGTGAAGGGAGCTGGGGGGGGGTGTGGGGGGCCGTCGTTCCCAGGCCTGCCTGCCTCACAGTGCTGCTATTTACATAAATTACAGAGACCTCATAGAGAATTCTTGGCTTCTTTTTGTTTTTCTTCTCCTGCAGCCCAATTAGACAAATATCTACCTATATATAATATAAAAAATACAGAGATTTGATTTTTTTTTTTGCCTTTTTTTGTTGTGTTTTCTCTTCAGTAAAATGTACAATGGAGCCAAACTGTGAGCAGGAGGTCGGCCTGAAGAAGTCAGGCCCGAGGCCGACACCGCACGCGACGCCGCCGCTGGAGCCAGGGGAGCTATGTCCTCCCCCTCCTCCTCCTCCTCCTCTTCCTCCTCCCCCAACCCAGAAGTGATCCAAAAAAAAAACCACAACCCCAACAAACCCAGAAGAAAAAAAACCAAACCAACCCAACCACCCCCCCAGAACTCCAAACAGGTTCTGAAGGGGGAGGGAAGAGGAAAGAAAATAAGGAACCCACTCCTTCAAGTAAAGATGAAGTTGAGTTTTTCACCCTTTCAACAGTTCCATGACTTCAAGTCAGTAGCAATGCAAACAAAGCCTGTGCAAGGTGGGGGGTGGGGGGGCAGCTGTGCTTTGCTGTTTCAAAACCCACCCACCCACCCCCCTCTCTTCAGAGTGTGGGGGGGGTCTTGGTGCCTCTCTTTTTCTTTCTCTCCTTGCAAATACCACTGCCAATTCTTCCAGGGAATCAAAAAGAAAAGAAAGAAACTCAAACCAAATCTTCCCTTCCCCCCAAAAAAAATTCTAACCAAAAGAAGCTTTCCCCCCCCACACACCCACCCTTGAAAAAGAAATACCAATAAAGCTTCCCAGGAGTGGGAGAACTTCCCAATTTCTTTGTCCATTTACAGTATGTTGCAGGGGAGGGGGAGCTTGGCCCGAGGTTCAAGAGGACTGTCCACTGAAGGAGGGTGGTAGAAAAGCCCAGGGTTAAAAACTTGGCTCTTGGCAAAAATGAGTCTGTAATGAAGAGTAACATGTGCAAAAAAAAGAAAAAACCCAAAAAAGGGAAAAAAAACCAAACCAAACCCAACCAAACCCCAGAAATAATTCTTAAATAGATCCAGAAGAGACCAAGCCCAGGCTTCCAGAATTACTGCTTGTCAGGATTGCTTCTTTTCTATTTGTGTTCTTCCCCAACCCAACGTTGCCACCTCGACTGAAAAAAGTACCAGAGGTAAGAAGTGAGACATCTGGGAGACAGCACCACCCAGAAAACCAAACATCAACCAGCCCAAGAGGTGCAGATCTGTTACCTCGAGTGTCCTTCCTTCCACCCAGATGCCTGCTTTAAAGACATGTAATGCAGCAGCAGCAACAAAAACCAAACAAAATCAGAAGGGAAAAAAGTGGAAGAACATCTCCTTCTCTCTGTGAGGACAAAGCCCTGCTCCTAGTTGGCTGAAGGAAGATTTCTTTCCCAGCAGGTGGAGTGGGTGCTCAGCCTTCCGTTTGCAAGGAGGGGATGGAACCATCAGCTGCTCCCAAGTTCCTTTTCCAGCAAGTTTGTGGTGGTTTAGTAGTTGTTGTTTTGGTGTTTGGGTTTTGTTTTGTTTTGTTTTATAGCCACTCCAGGCACATTATAGCTGGAAGCCTTCCATGGGAGCTTCAGGTTGCTGGAAGATGAATTGCTGCTGGTTGTCGTCTACCTGGGGGGCTAGAGCGGAGTCGTCTTCCACGCCGAAGTAGTGCTCAATCAGGTCAAAGGCCTTCTGGTAGATCTCTTGGTTCTCGTGGCTCTGTAGGAACTCTATCTTATCCAAACCTTGGAAGGAAGAAAGAGTGGAGTGGGATGAAACAGGGAGAGCCTGCTATTTACACTGTCCCACAGCCATGCTCCAACCCTGCCCCTGCTCACTGCTAGGTCTCTGTCAGATCTGCGCTTCGGGAGCGGCACTGATGACTAAACCCAGCGATTCCAGGGCTGCCTGGGGGGGTGGTGGGGGGCTGAGATTTCCCACCCCCAACATTAACTTTGCCAGCTGGATCAGGCAGCACTGAAGTCCTTCCAGTAGCTGCTTTAGCTTCCAGGAGCTGCTTTAGCTTCCAGGAGCTGCTTTAGCTGACACAGGCAGAGCAGATGTGCTCCCTGCAGTGAGATGACAACAACTGCCTGTGAACAGCTGGAGGGTTCAGAGGGTAGGGAAGGAAGCAGAGCCCATCCCAGTAGCCTCCAGGAGGGCAGCAGAGGGCTTTTGGCTGTCCTAATTAAACCCACTGCTGAAGAGGAAACATCCAAGCAGAAGAATGTCAAGAATGATTCTTCCTGGGAGAATCAGGACACCAAGTGTAACAGCAAGTGAGAGGGCAAAGCAGACACTGGCAGTACACAGGGAGTTTCAGACCAAAATAGGAGCTGCTCCTCAAAGCATTAAGAGCAGGCCAGAAAAAATGAAACCATCAAATGAAGTCTCTCTGGGAAAAGCTGAATCCCTCTGGATTTCCACTGTACATCTTGGACTAAGAATAGAATCAGAATGCTTTGGGCTGGAAGGGACCTCAGAAGTGTCACTTTTTACTTAGCTTATTTCTGATTGCTCCCAGCTGATGCAGGCCACAATTACCAGCTTGGCCTCCAGGTCTAGGAAGCCTGGAGCAGAGGTGTGAATAGTTTTTGCTTCCAAGTACTTTGTCCTGTGCTACATCAGCAGACCTGTCCTGTCTCTACATGAAAAGTCCTGCTGCAGCCTTCCTGTAGGATCCCTTCAGGTCCTGGCAGGCAGCTCTAAGGTCCCCCTGGAGCCTTCTCTTCTCCAGGCTGAACACCCCCAGCTCCCTCAGCCTGTGCTCACAGCAGAGCTGCTCCAGCCCTTGGCTCATCTTTGTGGCCTCCTCTGGACCCACTCCAACAGCTCTGTGTCCTCTTTTTCTGGAGACACCAGAGCTGGCTGCAGTATTTGAGGTGGGGTCTCAGCAGAGCAAAGGGGCAGAATCCCCTCTCTTGCCCTCTGGCCAACCAAACTGGCAGACTCCTTCCAGTACATCCTGTGCTGTTCAGCAGCACCAAGGCCACCAGCCACAACCTACCGTAGGCCTCCTCGATCAGGCTGCAGTAGGGGTTGATGCCTGTCCCGCTCTGGTTGGCCTCCTGTTCCCCAAGCCTCAGGATGTTCTCCAGCCCATTCAATGCTACCTGAACGATCTTGGAGTCCATAACAGTCAGCAGGTCACAAAGAGGTTTGATACAGCCCAAGTTTACCAAGTACCTGAAAAGAGAACACCACCAACACATGCTCAGCAGCTAGCAAGCATCACTTTTTGTTTCCCCTCCTCCCAAGAGGTCAAACTAAACCATCAGAAGCTCCCTTTAAAATGCTTGCTGCCTGCACAGCTCATGTTAGCCACTTATTTGCACACAGGCACCTCCCCCTTTAAACTTAACTCCCTTTGAAATCCAGGTGAAACCCAAATTCCAGCATGGAGTTGATTTGAATGGTCACCCAGCTATCTAAAGGGGAAGGAAGGAAGCAGTTTGGATCATCTTATCCTGATCACAGAATGGTTTGGGTTGGAAGGGACCTCCAAAGGTCATCCAGTCCAAGCCCTCTGCAGACAGCAGGGGCATCCTCAACTGGAGCAGGCTGCCCAGAGCCCTGTTGAGCCTCACTTTGATTATCCCCAGGGATGAAGCCCCAACCACCTCCCTGGGCAACCTGTTCCAGTGTTCCACTACCCTCATGGTGCAGAGCTTGTTCCAGAAGGAGGCAACAGTTTACAACCCCAGCGACACCTCTGCCTGCGGCTCAGCTGCTGGCCCAGAGGGTCTCCAGATTCTGGGGCTGCACTGCAAGCAGCAAAGCCACCAAACAGTTAGATTTCCCACCACCAGGGAGTACCTGATCTGCTCAGGAGTTCCTCCTGAGGTTGCATTTGTGATGGCCCAGGCTGCCTCTTTCCTCGTGCGGAACTCTGCTTTCTGCAGGATCTCAATCAGCACTGGGAAGATGTTTGCATCTATGACTGCCTGGGGAGAGGGAGGGAGGGAGAGAGCAAGGGAAGAAATACAAAAGTTTGAATTGGTTTCTAAAAGGGCTGTTAAGCACCTGAAAGAAACCCCTCCCTCCCTTTTTCACTGCTGAGCTTTTCAAGCTGCACCCCTCAGCCATTCCTCAGCCAAATCCTATTAGCAGGAGAGATTCAATTCCATAGCCAGCAGAGTGCCAATCCCTGCTCCCATTGCTGCAGGAAAGCTTTCAAGCCCTCAGCTGCCTTTGAATGTAGGTCATGCAAAAGAGAATTAAAACTTCTGCATTTCAAAAGGGGGGATCTCTAATTCAGCAGGGAGAAATGGGGGCTGGAGCTCTCCTCCTCTTCACAGACCCCCAGCGTGGTGGGGATGGAAGGGACCTCTGGAGATCACCCAATCCAATCCCCCAGCTCCAGCAGGGCACCCCCAGCAGCTTGCCCAGGAGCACAGTGGCCAGGTGGGGTTTGAAGGTCTCCAGAGAAGGAGACTCCACAACCTCTCTGGACAGCCTGCTCCAGGCCTCCAGAATCCTCACACCAAAGTTTCTCCTCCTGTTCAGATGGAGCCTCCTGGGTTGCAGTTTGTGCTCACTGCCTCTTGTCACTGGGCACCAGCCCCATCCTCATGGCCTCCACTCTTTAACTACTGATCAGATCCTTTCTCATCTCCAGACTAAACACCCCCAGGGCTCTCAGCCTTTCCCCCTCACAGAGATGCTCCAGGCCCCTCAGCATCTTTGTAGCCTCCACTGGATCAGACCTGGACATAATACTCCAAGATGTGACTTCACTAGGACAGAGTAGAAGGGCAGGAGAAGCTCCCTTGACCTGCTGGCCACACTCTTCATGCCCCCAGGAGACCCTTTGCCTTAGTTTCATAGTTTCATTCAGGGTTGGAAGGGACCACAAGGATCATCTAGTTCCAACCCCCCTGCCATGGGCAGGGACACCCCACACTAGATCAGGCTGGACAGAGCCTCATCCAGCCTGCTCTTAAACACCCCCAGGGACGGGGCCTCGACCACCTCCCTGGACAACCCATTCCAGGGTTTCACCACTCTCATGGTGAAGAACCTCCTCCTCACATCCAGCCTGAATCTCCCCACCTCCAGCTTCATTCCATTCCCCCTAGTCCTATCACTACCTGATATCCTGAGAAGTCCTTCCCCTGCCTTCCTGTAGGCCCCCTTCAGATACTGGAAGGCGACAATTAGGTCACCTCGGAGCCTTCTCTTCTGCAGACTGAACAGCCCCAACTCCTTCAGTCTGTCCTCATAGGAGAGGTGCTCCAGCCCTCTGATCATCCTCGTGGCCCTTCTCTGGACACGCTCCAGCACCTCCACATCCCTCTTGTAATAGGGGCTCCAGAACTGGACACAGTACTCCAGGTGGGGTCTCACCATGGCCTTCTTGGCCATGAGGGCACATTGCTGGCTCATGACAACTTCTTGTCCCCCACCACCCTCAGGTCCTCCTCCTGCCAGCTGCTTCCCAGCAGGTCACCTCTCACTTGTCCTGGTGCAGGGGATTATTCCTGCCCAGGTGCAGGACCCTACACTTGTCCTTGTTGAACTTTAGAAGGTTCCCCCTCCCCAGTTCTCCAGGGATCCAGCCATGGGACTCATTCCAGGCCAGTCTGTTGGTACAATTAACAAGCTATGATTTCCCACCCCCCCCAGCCCTTGCTTAGCAGATGGCTGGGAGCAGCAGAGCTCCTAATTACTGCAGAGTAAGAGATGTGAACAACCCCAGCCTCTAAGTGTCAGCTCTGCAAAAGAGCTGAGCTTGGAATCTGGGGTCATTAGAGGTGGGGTGGAGAAGGCTGTACCTGTATTTGTGCTCTGTTTCCTGCTGTGATGTTTGATATGGTCCAACAAGCTTCTTTCCTGATTGACTCCTTGGGACTACTTAATAAATGAAGGAGGCAGGGCAGGGCTGAACAGTTCAGAATCACCTTTGGAGAAAGCAAGCAGAAGTGAGGTCACCAGGGATCAGGAAGGATTTTTCCCCCCCTCTCATTTCCCTGCCACACAGCCCAGCTCCTCTCACCTGGGTCTGGATGTCATCTCCTGTCACAATGTTGCCCACAGCTCGCAGAGCTGGGGAGGCCACTTTGTAGTCGTTGTGCCTGCAGGAGAAGAGGTGCAAGGACAACAGCTGACCTCACAAGTGAAAGAAAAACAGACCACAAGCACTGGGATCTTCAGAAGAGTCTCTTCCCACTATCTCACCTGCTCTCTTTACTTAGAATCCCATCCCCTAGCACAAAGACTGATTCCTTGATGGCCTCTGAAGGCTTCCCTGAATGTATCTGAAGTCTGAGAGCAGAAGACACTCTGCAGCCCTCTCCCTTTTCACAGACCACTTGTGTCAGCCCAACCTCAAGTCCTCCTTAGCCTACAGAATGAACAAGCAGCCCAGCACTACTCATCTGGCAAACCAAAACCAGGCAGCTACAGCTCTCAGCCTGCTTCAGCTCCTCCAAAGCCAGCTGAGGTATCCATCACCTGAACCTGTGCACAGAGGGCTTTGGCTGTGAAGCCCTGCTCAGCCTCCCAGGGCTGAAGCAGCAGGAGAAGAGACTCACATTAACAGCTCCACCAGTCGCCGGCACACTCCCGAGTCGATCACTGCCTGAATCTTCTCGTTGGGACCGTCGGATAAGTAGGACAGAGCCCAGCAGGCATCTGCCAGCAAGTCAGAGTCGCTGTTGAACAGCAATCTGGACAAGACTGGCAGGCAGGGAGATACCTACAACACCAGAAGGGTTAGTCAGGGGCTGCTGAGGACCAGCACCAGGTTTGCATGCAGACACCACGGGGCTTTGCTGACTGGCAAGGGCAAGTCCTGGATGTCCACAGTTCCCACCCCAAAGGCAGCAGCTTCCTTTGCTGGTTCACATCCCTCAGAGTGAGTGTCTGAAGTCACCCCAACAGCTTGATTGCTAAACTGAAATGGCCTCTCTCCCTCTTGGAGCAAGTCTAGACTGTGGAGACAAGCAGCACCTGTGCACACTTCTGTTCTGGAAGCTCCTTACAGGGCTTAAGAGCGAGCACTGCTTGGTTTTTTCACTCCTAATAACCCTAAAAAGCTCTGTTCAGAGCAGGAGCCATCACCTCTGAACACTTCAATCTCTTCTAAGTGGTTTCACACTCACATGCAGCTCAGATTCCACCTCTCCCCACAGCTTCCCAGCTTTGACACGTGAGCTTTCCCTCTCACAAAGTGAAACACACTGATCTGAAAACGTTTTTGCTCTTCCGAAGGAGGAGGAGACACCTGAAGGCCAGCACCAGCTTTTGGTCTTGCCAGCAGCACCCCAGGAGAAGGGACAGAAGAAAGCTCCCAGGGTCTTGTTTGGTAGCATTCAAGAGGGCTCAGAATGAAGTTTCCAGTCAGGATTTGAGCAGTCTCAGAATTCCAGAGTTTGTAACAAAAGGGTTTAAGTGAAGACCAGAGTGTGCTGCTACCTTGCAGGGAAGCCTGGGCTCAGCCTTTACTGGAGGGCTTCAGCTGCCAGCTGAGCTGGGCAGAACAGCTGGCAGAGATTTGACCACTCAAACACATCTGCTGAGCAAGGAGGTCGACCTCAGCAGGAAGAACCTCACCCTGTTCCCTCCCAGAATGACTTAGGGAAGTCCAGCAGGCAAACCCCATGTAGAGACACATCTCAGCTGGGTGTCTCCCTATCAGCTGCCTGCCAGCAAGGCTTTTCCTCTCACCTTATCAAACTCAGGTGGTGGACTCTTCCCTCTGCACAAGTTTGACAAGGCCCAGACTGCATTTCGTGTCATTGTCAACCTGGTGGACTTTGTGAGGAGCCTGAGGAGACAATCACCAGGGATCACAAACCTTGCTGTGGAAGCCAGCAAGGGAATCAAAACACAAACTAGCAGGACTTAAAAAGGAAGTCCAACCACTATTCCACTTGCTGCAGCTCAAGCCATGCTGGCTGTCACTGCAGCCTCTCCATAAGCAAGGAGAGAAGTGCCCTGCAATGACTTCTGAGGCTAAACAGCTATTGCTCCTAGCAGCATCAAGTGACATGGGGCAGGAAAGCAAGCTCCACACTGGACAAGTTGCAGAAGGAAAAGAAAGTTAGCTGAACACAGTTCCAAGTTCAGATCCAGCCCAGGCAGACACTCACACCACTGGCTGAGCTGGTCCTTACTAGAGGACACCTGGCACAAACTGGCTGCCTCTCAACCCTGAGGGCAGCAAGTCCTGAAGGCTGAGGGCTCCAGTCACTGCTGACAGGTGGCTGACAGGAGTAGCAGTGTCACAGGCCAAGGCAGCTGTGACACAGCAGCAGTTTGCCAGCATAAGATGAACTCTTTGCAGAGCAGTGAGAGCAACAGGCCTGACAGACTACTTCTGCCTCTCTGGTGGGTGTGCACCACACTTCAGAGCTGCAGAGGCAGGATGGGTGTTCAGAAACCTGCTCCCTTTCCTCAGCCCTAGAGGAGCCCACTGAAGACAAGGCACTGGAAACCCACAGCATAAGCACACAGAGCAGGCATCTGGAGGGATGCAGTGAAACAGCAAGGCCTGGGACTCCAGAAAGGGAGGCACACTGCAACAGCACCCAGTGCAGCTTCAGAGCAGGGTAAAGGGCTGTGAGAAGGCATGTTAGCTACCAAGTCCCACTCTGTTGGTCAGATACTTGTCTGAACTGCCAGTTGATGTGGCACCAATGGTTTGATTCCCAGAGAACATCACCACCCACGGCTGGGGAATCTCTTCCCCCAGCTCAGACACTGCTCTGCTGTGGCACAATGGGACTTCAAGAAGTGCACTGGCAAGTACTCATGGCTACTCACATTAACAAGGGAGGAAGGATAGCGCAGTTAAGGACATAATCTCTACACACAGAGCTGTCTCCAGCAATGTTCCCCAATGCCCAGACAGCCTGAAAGGAAACAGCAACAGTTTTAGCATTCACCCAGTTTCTGAACAGAGGAAGAAAAGGCTAAGTGTGCTAAGGAAGCATTTCCCCCCCTCCCATCCCAGGCAAACAGCACTTCGGTCTGGTCACTCATGTTAAACACCGCCTCCACCGTCTGCAATCCACTGCTGCTGTCATCTCCCTGAGCCCACAGCAAGCCATGAAGCTTACCTGCTCTTGAACATCCTCAAAGTCAGAGTTTAACAGCTCTATGAATATAGGAACTGCCCCAGCCTCGATGACTATTTTGGTCTGTTGGGAAGTGCCAGAGGCGATGTTCGTCAGCGCCCACGCCGCTTCGAACTGAAACGAGCCAAGAGATGACACCAAAAAACCAACCCCAAATGAGCAAATGCAAGGATCCTTAGCTGACAAAACATTTGCCACTTGAGTTTGGGCTGTAGCTCTCTAAGCCTCTCCTGAAGAGGCTGAGAGAGAAACAAAGCACAGGACCCTTCAACAGGCAGAGGGAAGCGTTGCCTTCGCCTGAGCAGCGAGGAGAGCTCCCTCTGCTAAGTGCCTGCTCTGAGGCTGGAGCTGCCCAGAGGATCAGCAGGTGAAGGCATCACTGTGACCCACACCACATCATTTCACCAACACAACCATTTTTCAGCCTTGAGCTCCAGTGAAGCTGAGCAGCCAGTTCCCTGCTTTTGCCTCTCATCCTCTGGGTTAAACCTGGATTTCCATTCAGTTCTTCTTGAAAGTAAGCTCCTGTGATAAATGGCCTTGGGCCAGAGGGGCAGGAGGATGAAAGTGGCCATCAGCTCTGATCCAATTCCATGTATGGAAGCATCTTTAATCCCTACAGAATACCTCCAATCATTACCAAGCTGGAAGGAATCTCAAGAAGCCATCTAGTCCATCCCTCTGCCCCATGGCAGGACCAGCACTACCTAACCCCTTTCTTACAGGCTCTCAGCCTGTATTTAAGTCTCCAGTGATGGAGGTGTACTTCCTCCCACACATCTACTGTGGCCCCAGTAGCTCCTATCAGACACAGGAAGGCCAAATCCCCTTCTGCTGCAGCTGAACCATGATCTTTTTGCCAGCATTCTCCCAGGGCCATCTGCAATTCCAATTCCCCCCCCTGTACATCACCCAGCCTGCACCCTGGGGGTTCAGGACACCTTTTTTCCCTGTCAGCACCCAGGGGTTATCTTGTTAAACTGTGAAGCTGCAGGACAAAGGGCTCAGAGCAATCTCCCTTACCTGTAATGTGCAATTTTCACTTCTTTTCAGGAACTCAACAAATCTGTCCACCACTCCTTGAGTGTTTATCACTTCATCTATTGGAGGGTTGGGCTCTGAAACAGCAAGGCAGTGTCAAAACAGTCCAGCAGGCCAAGGCAGGGGAGTAACATGCATGAGCTGTTAACTGCATGATCTCAAGGTGTACTGAATTCAGCAGGGCAGCTCCCCAGGCTCACAGCTTCTGGACACCAAGGTGCATGCAACAAACACTTGCAAGGAGAGCCTATGACAGATCCCCCAGCAGGGATGAGGGGAGTTCTTTTTACCTTTGGAGAGTAGCTTCCTGAATTTCTGAGTGGTTGCTAGCTGCAGATCAGGGTCATCTGAGAAAAGCATCTCCACCATCTCTCTTGTGATCACTCCCTCCTGAAGAGGAAACAGCACAATGGTTCCATTTCACACCAGGATTGTTTAAAGCATCCCAGTTGTGGCAGCCTACCAGGATTTAGTGCTTAGCCAGCAAGCCAGAGTCACAGCCTGAGCTCCCAGCACACTATTTACTCCCTGCCAGGCTTTCCCAGCTCACTGTAGTAACACTTGCAACACACTCAACAGTGAGGAAAACAAATCAGCAGCCTGGTGTAGTGGGAATGTCCCTGCCCATGACAGCAGCTGGATGGTCTTTAAAGACCCTTCCAACCCTAACTGGGCTATGAATCTATGAAAGCCATTGAGGTCTGACAGCACCAGGCAGCTAAATCCATCTGAATGCACAGCTCCAGCACCAGGAGAGGCACCTTCCCTTCCCCCCAGTTCCAGCACCAGGAGAGCCACCTTCCCTTCCCCCCAGCTCCAGCACCAGGAGAGCCACCTTACCCCACATGTTGTGGCACTGACATATGAATCCACAAGGAGACTATCAAACATGGAGGCATCTTCATTGATCAGTTCCACATTTCTTCTTTTGAAGAGCTGGGGAGGAAACAGAACACAGGAGTCATTATTAGAAAGCAATGAAGGACAGTCCTCCTAACCAGATATTCCTGTTCCTCAACCCTTCAGCTAGACTGAAGGCAGCCAAGGGAGGGAAGCAGCCATTAATAACAGCTCTGCACTCTGAAGGCAAGCTTGGCCTATAAACCCCACCAATAAAACAGGCTAAGTCTTGCCTTCAGATATGCAAATGCCCAAGTCACTGAGCCACTGGCACAGGCAAGCACAGAATTTGACCCAGCAGGTTAGGAGGACTGGGGAGGAAGCAGCTGGTTTGCTCTGCCAGGGTCTCATTTACATCCAGCCTGAGCCACACACATCACCTGGGAGTCACCTCTTACTGTCATGGACCTCCAAGCCAATAAACCCCAAACCAACTCAGGAGTAACTCTGTGCAGCCCACACTTGCTCTGCCTGCTTTGAGGAAACAACCTCCACCACTAAATAATCCAAAACCACACAGAATCAACCAGGTTGGGAAAGACCTCTGAGATCATGGAGTCCAACCTCTCACCCAACACCATCTCATCAACTAATCCATGGCACCAAGCACCACATCCAGGCTCCTCCTAAACACCCCCAGGGATGGTGACTCCACCACCTCCCTGGGCAGCACATCCCCAGGGCCAATCTCTCTTTCTGTGAAGAATTCCTTCCTAACCTCCAGCCTAAACCTCCCCTGGCACAGCTTGAGACTGTGTCCTCTTGTTCTGGTGCTGGTTGCCTGGGAGAAGAGACCAACCCCCACCTGGCAACCCCCACCCAACCAACCCAACCCCTTCAAAACCAAGGATCTGTGAACAAAAACCCTCCAGCAGCCCAAGGCCAAAGTGCTTGGGCAGCTCTTGGGGTTACCAGGCAGGAAGAGAGGAGAGCAGGGTCTCGGTTAGAACAAGGGGCAGGGGGTGAAGCAAAGAGTAAGAGGACTGCCAACAAACCTTAATGCACAGATCCTTGAAGGTCCCAGTTTGGCAGCAGCAGCATGCTGGCTGTGTTAAGGCTGCACACAAGCTACCCAAGGTGACAGTTACCTGTTGCTCTCGTTTCTGTTTGCGCAGCTGGATGCCCTCCTCCTCCCTCCGCCGCCGCATCTCCTCGGGGTTCAGGGCTTTGTTCTTGTAGCTCTTCATGCGGTAGTTGTCCTTGGCGGGGCTCGCCATGCTTTCTGCCGGGACAAAAGGGCTGTCTCAGCCTTCCTGGCGCTCTCTGCTCTTTTATCCTTAGCCCAGGGGGGCGGTGGAGTCACCGTCCCCCAGAGTCGTTGGGGAAAGGCCTGGAGGTGGCCCCCCGGGAGGCGGCTGAATGGCCGCGGTGGGGCTGGGCTGATGGCTGGAGTGGATGATCCTCAAAGAGCCATCACAGGATGGCTTGGGAAAGGACCTACAGCAGAGATCATCTGCTCCAACCTCCCTGCCATGGGCAGGGATGTCTCTCAGACTAGTTGCTCAAAGCCTTATCCAACCTGGCCCTGAACACCTCCAGGGAGGAGGCAGCCACAGCCCCCCCGGGCAGCCTGTGCCAGTGCCTCACCACCTCCACTGCTGTGGCCAGGTCTGGTGTCCCCAGCATAAGAGGGACACAGAGCTGCTGCAGTGAGACCAGAGGAGAGCCACAAAGATGAGCCAAGGGCTGGAGCAGCTCTGCTATGAGGACAGGCTGAGGGAGCTGGGGGTGTTCAGCCTGGAGAAGAGAAGGCTCCAGGGGGACCTCAGAGCTGCCTGCCAGGACCTGAAGGGATCCTGCAGGAAGGCTGCAGAGAGACTTTCCCTGAGGGGGTCTGGAGACAGGACAAGGGGGAATGGTTGGAAGCTGAGGCAGAGCAGGGTCAGAATGGAGCTGAGGACTCAGAGGCCTTTTCCAACCCAAGCAATGCTATGACTCTGCTCCTCACCAGCAGGTCCACACTCATCAAGCAGCATGGAATAGTCCAACAGATTTGCAAGAGCTGCTCTCAAACACTGAAGTAGAAGCTTCAAGATTGAATGGGAGCCTGACCTTGGCTCATGGGAGTTAAGAGGGGTTGGTCACTGAGACTCTGGCACAGGCTGCCCAGGGAAGTTCTTCACCCTCCCTGGGGGTGTTCAAGGCCAGGTTGGCTGAGGCCTTGAGCAGCCCAGGCCGGCTCAGAGGGCCCCTGCCCATGGTGGGGAGCTTGCAGCAGATGATCTCTGAGGTCCCTTCCACCCTGGGCCATTCTGTGGCACCCTGAGCATGGCCTAACCACACATGGACAGTTTTTTCCCCAGACTGCAAGGTTCCCAGTGTCTGGATGGCAACAACTCCACAGAAGTGAGAGCAAGCCAAGGCCTTGCTGTCACAGCCACCCCAGCCCCCCTTGCCAAGGGAGCTGTGCAGGCCACCTCTGCCCTCCCAGCCTACTGCAGTGCTCAGTGCCTGACCCACTTATTCTGCTGTTTCATCTCGACTTGAAACTTGATCACTTGTGGCTCTGCCTCTCAGCCAGGGAAGTGACACACCACTCATTGGCACAGTTAAAGGCAATCAGGGCCAGGCAGTGCCCTGAGTACAGAAGGCCACAGATTCCTCAGCTGCACCCAGCTGTAAGGCACTGCTCTGACCAGCTGGCTCCCCCTTGCCCCACTCCAAACTCTCCCTTTCTCCCACTTGTGACACCAATGACTCTGATTAACATCTGTGCCCCTCTCAGGGCAGGAAGGGATTGTGACAAACAATGGCACTGAACCCTGAGCCCAGCCTACACAAGTTTGCTGGGCACCCACAGCTTTGTTTACCTCCAGCTGTCCAAGGCAGGTGGAAGAAGTGGCTCCTGCAGCACCCTCTCCTCAGCCCTTCTCTTTCAAGCTAAGCACTCCTCAGCCAACTGCTCACACAGAGTTTCAGTCTGGCTTATCAACTGCCTCCAGCCACCCTGGAACCCTCCCAAGATCAGCTGGAGAAGATTCAGACCTCACTGCCCTCCTACCAGGAAAGCCCAGGGCCAAACCAAGCAACAAATAAACACACAACATACAAATGTCCAACATTTCATTGCTGCTGAAGGAGAAAGCAGCTGGGAAACTGCAGCTCAAGCAGGAGAGGAAGCTAAAGGCTTCCAACTCTGTGAGTTCCCAGAAGTCAACTGCCAAGACACCAAGCACTGTGAGGAAGTCAGCCTTGATGTGGCCCTGGGCAGCCTGATCTAGTTGGAGGTGTCCCTGCTGACTGCAGGGGGGGTGGACAAGGTGAGCTCTGAGGAACCTTTCCAACCCCATGCAATCTGGGAGCCTGTGAAGTCAGCCTCCACAGCATCTGCTTTCCAAGGGGACATTCTCCTCCCCAGCCAGCAGGAGGACATCCTTCTGCAGAGCAATAAAGGCAGATCCCCCCAGCCCCTCCAGGTCATTCCCACCCTAACACAGATGCTGCCCCCAGCCCCCCCAGGTCATTCCCACCCTAACACAGATGCTGTCCCCAGCCCCAGGTCATTCCCACTCTAACACAGATGCTGCCCCCAGCCCCCCCAGGTCATTCCCACCCTAACACAGATGCTGCCCCCAGCCCCCCCAGGCCATTCCCACTCTAACACAGATGCTGCCCCCAGCCCCCAGGCTCCCCAGGTCATTCCCACTCTAACACAGATGCTGCCCCCAGCCCCCAGGCTCCTCAGGTCATTCCCACTCTAACAGAGATGCTGCCCCCAGCCCCCCCAGGCCATTCCCACCCTAACACAGATGCTGCCCCCAGCCCCCCCAGGTCATTCCCACCCTAACAGAGATGCTGCCCCCAGCCCCAGGCCATTCCCACCCTAACACAGATGCTGCCCCCAGGCTCCTCAGGCCATTCCCACCCTAACACAGATGCTGCCCCCAGGCTCCTCAGGTCATTCCCACCCTAACACAGATGCTGCCCCCAGCCCCCCCAGGTCATTCCCACTGTAACATAGATGCTGCCCCCAGGCTCCTCAGGTCATTCCCACCCTAACACAGATGCTGCCCTCAGCCCCCAGGCTGTCCAGAGCTGGAAGAAGGTCTGAAGCTCAGCACCCAACAGCTTGCACCCAGAGACAACACCAAACTTGAAGGTGGCTTGCAAGCCTGCTGGCACCTCTGAAGGCAAAGAGAAACTACCAAGCAGAGCTTCTCATCAGCTAAAGCAGCAGTCCAGGGCCAGGTTAGAAAGCTTCTCCCAGTGAGGTGCTCAGGGCACTTAAGTGGCCAGAAGCTGTAAGCAAAAGGGACCCCATCACACTGGGGCCAGTAAGGAAGAGCTGTAATTGCCTCAGAGTTGATGGCAGGGTTAAAGCAAGCACATGAAAGGAGGCCTTGCAAGATCTTGAGCCCTCCAGGAGTTTGCTTTTAGTCCCTTTCCTGAGCCCCCCCCCGTTTTGTTAAGGTCTATCCTCCACAAAACCAAACTGAGAAACCTACTTACAGCACTGAGCAGGGCTGCTGGACTGCACCCTGCTGCCAGCTGCACTGGGAAGCCTGGATTAAAGCATGAATTGTCTTCCTGAGTTGATTCCTCAGAGGTTCAGAGGACAAGCTGGCCTCTTTCAAAAGGTATCTGAGCATTTACATGGCAAAGGAGAGCAGGGACTGAAGATCACAGGAACCATCCAACTGCTCTCTCACTCCTCCTTCCCTCTTCCCAGCAGCACTGTAGGCCAAGAAGGGAGGGAAGAATTCCATTATTAACTGACAGGCAGCTCCTTCACAAGGCTTTCAAAGAACCTGGAGGCTCTGGGGGGTTAGATCTGACCTTACAGGAGCAAGGTGTCACCTACACACAGACCTGGACTCCCAGTGATGGGCACTCAGATTGCCACACCAAGAGCTGGCCCAGCCACACAAAGAACTGCTGCCTTCCCTCTGAGGAGCACAAGAGAATCCCCAGCAAGGCCAACTTCACCTCTCCTTGGGAAGCAAAGTCTCCAATTAAAAGGTAATTAAGAAAATGGGGAGGGGAGGGGAAGGGGGAAGTGAAGTGAAGTGACTTCATGCCACACACAGGATTACAGCCAGGAGTGCCACAGGACAGCTCAGCTGCATCCAAGCTGGCACAGCCCCACTCAGCTGGGCACAGCCTGCACCCTGCTCTGGCTGTCTGAATGCAAGCAGAGACTCCTGGCTGTGCTGTGAGGGCTCAGAGCACACCCAGAGCCTTGGAGTTTGAGGCTTTGCCTTGCCAAGAGCCCTGCTGGAGGGCAGGGAGAGCCCAGAGGTGCAAGCAGCCCCTCAGCAGAGATTTGCCCCCTGGGCTGTGACAGCACAGCACTGGGCAGCAGCTGCTCTGGCACTCGTGTCCCATCTCCTCTCACACATCTGTATCTCTCCAGATGTCATCACAGAATCCCAGCGTGGGGTGGGGCTGGAAGGGACCTCTTGAGCTCCCAGGGTCACACAGGTTACATCCAGGCAGGTTTGGAATCTCCCCAGAGGAGAACTCCACAACCTCTCTGGGCAGCCTGCTCCAGGCCTCCAGCAACCTCACACCAAAGAAGTTTCTCCTCCTGTTCAGGTGGAACCTCCTGGGCTCCAGTTTGTGCCTCTTGTCCTGTTGGAGAGGCTGGCCCCAGCCTCTTGCCCCCCAGCCTTTAGCTCTTGCTGAGCACTGAGCAGATCCCCTCTCAGGCTGTTCTTCCCAGGGCTCTCAGCCCCAGGGCTCTCAGCCTTTGCTCCTCACAGAGCTGCTACAGGGCCCTCAGCACCTTTGGAGTCTCCACTGGATTGTCTCCAGCAGTTCCCTGCCTCTTGAACTGGGGAGCCCAGACCTGGGCACAACAACAGATGAGGCCTCAGCAGGGCAGAGCAGAGGAAGAGGAGCAGCAGGGCCTTCTTCCAGCCCAGCACCTCTATCAATGCTTCACCCACACCAAGCCACTGATTTCTTCCCTGAGAAGGGAACACCACAAGTGCCTGGTTACGACCTGAGGGTGAGCTCAGCAGCTGCTGCAGCAGCCCAGGCTGCAGCCAGCCCAAACACAGGAGGCAGGACAGCCAGGGGGATGCCAGGCAGGTACAAACCCATCACCTGCAGTGTTTCAGCCACCAGCCCATCCCAGCACCACTGCAGGCCAGGCTGCAGCCTGCCGAGTTGTATCAGTGGGGGCACACACACAGCACCACTCACTGAATCTGGAGCAGGCTGAAGTGCCAGAGCAGGGACAGCAATCAGCTGCTCACAGATGCACAGGAGATACTCAAGCCACTGGTTTTCCACTCAGGGTCTTAACACCTTGCCCTGAGAAGCTTGGCTTTCACAGGAAAGCTTTCACCTGCCAAGGGATGGAGTGGAGCAAGGCTCCTGAGCTGCTGCTCAGCCTCTGCAGAGCACTGACCCACTGACAGCACCTTGTGCTGCTCCTCTCCTAGGGAGAGCTCTCCTTTTGCTTCCCCAGGAGCCACCTAAGCCCTGCCTTAAATGACAGAATCAGCTCACACCCCAGAGCTACAAAACTCTTCTGCTGCTGTCCCAGCTCCAAGCTTACCTGCAGGGCTGGAGGGCACTGAGGCTTTCTCCTTCCACACCACAGCAGCTCAGCCAGAGCTATCTGTGCAGCCTGGGGCTGCTGAAGTCCCCCTTTCCTTCCACCCTGAGACCACACCAAACAGACTGCACAGCAGATAAAGCCTCCTGGCAGTGCCTGCAGCCTGCCCAGCCCTTATCTCTCCCCAGAAGCCACCCCCACAGCAGGCACAGGGCCCTGCCTCCCCGATGGGGAAAGGCTGCAGGCAGCCAAGCACAGGTGCCTGGGGCAGTGCTGGGAGCACATCTAACAACCTGCTGAAGGAAGAGGCCAGGCTGACTGCCCTGCAAGGGGGCTCTGCAGAGGTTTAGTTGGCTTGGCCACGCACCACAGCCTTCTCCCTCCCTGCTATCACCCCCAGAGCTGCTGAGGCACCAAGGCCAGCTCAGGCCTGCCTGCCCAGGTGCAGCACCATGCCTGTGTGGGAGCACAGGATCGTTCAGCAAGGGCCAGAGCTCGTCCTTGCTCCCCTGGAACACCAGCACAGGGTGAAGATGTTGTCAGGACAGAAAGGGAAAACAATCTAGGCCAGAATCAGGAGGAGGCAGCTCCTCCACCAGGGCAAACAGCAACAGAGCTCTCCCAGATCCAGCAGAAGCCACTTCAGCTGCTCAGGCTGCAGGCCCTTGCTTCTCCTCCACTCCTGCTGCACACATCCTGCTTTCCTAGGAACCTGCTTCCCTCTGAGCTCAGCACCCCTTGGACTGTCCCAGAACCACCCAGTCCCTGCCTTCTCTTTTCACTGGTCGCTTAGAACTGACACAGAAGTCCCTCTGAAGTCCCTGTGTCTCCTCCCCATTCCTGACAGGGGGTCAGAGGGGTGATTCCTAATGCAGGCCAGGATGCCCTTGGCCCTCTTGGCCCCCTGGGCACACTGCTGGCTCATGTTCAGGCGGCTGTCAATCAGCACCCCCAGGTCCCTCTCTGTTTGGCAGCTCTCAGCCACTCTGACCCCAGCCTGTAGCTCTGCCTGGGGTTGCTGTGGCCAAAGTGCAGCCCCTGGCACTTGGACTTGTTGAATGCCATCCTGTTGGCCTCTGCCCATCTGTCCAGCCTGTCCAGGTCCCTCTGCAGAGCCCTTCTGCCCTCTGACTGACCAACATCTGCTCCCAGCTTGCTGTCAGCTGCAAACTTGCTGATGACTGACTCCATCCCCTCCTCCAGATCATCAATGAAGATGTTCAAGAGCACAGGGCCCAGCACTGCTCCCTGGGGCACACCACTGGTGCCTGGCTGCCAGCTGGCTGTGGCACCATTCACCACCACTCTCTGGGCTCAGCCTCCAGCCTGTTCCTCACCCAGCTCAGAGTGTAGTGGTCCAAGCCAGGAGGTGACAGCTTAGCCAGCAGACTTGAGGTGTTCTGTGAGCTGAGAAACCTCTTAGCAAGAGGCAGAGGAGCCACCAGACTTCAGGGTGAAGCTGCACTGCCTGAATTCGTTGGCAGCTCCTTGTGCAAAAGGAAGCTCCTGCAGGACACAGAAGTTTGCCTCCTGCAGTAGCTCTGATTGGCTTTGCTGAGAAAGGGGGAAAAACATCCCCCAGCTGTCAGACTAAAGCCTCACAGAGTGTCAGGGGGTGGAAGGGAGCTCAAAACATCACCCAGACCAAAGCCCTTGGCCAGAGCAGGATCACCTGGAGCAGGTTACCCAGGAGCTATGGCACAGGCTGCCACACTCCTCCTTAGGGATAGAGTTAAGGGATTCTCCACCTCAAAGAGGAAAAGCCCAGGGTGGAAGTTTGATCTTTCAAGGCTCAAAGCCTGCAGACAGCTCTGGCAAAAGCCAGGCTCCAGCAGCTCAGCTCTGGAACCCCAAGGTCACTTCTGCCATGCCAAGATTCCAAGAGCTTCTTCACCTTACTGGGTCCCAAGCTCCACCTCACTGCTGTCCAGGTGCCACTGACCCAAGTGCCCTGCACTGCAAACAGCTTCAGCTTCAGCCACTTCTTGCTGTGTTTCTCTTCACCTCAGCAGCTGGTGAAAGCCTCCAAGCTGAGTCACTGCAGGGACTCACATGTCTAAATCAGGACTTGTGCTGCTGAGTCAGACCAAAGTGACAGAGCAGGGGAAGAGTCAGGCTGGCAGGTCTGACAGGGCCTTTTTTGAAGCCACACAAAACAGCCCTCAACCAAAGCTCTGAAAAACCCTTCCCCAAAGGCAGGCTTCAGAAGAGAGCTGGGGCAGGTTTGGTGCTGGGCACAGGACACATCCCTGCAGCCAGCCTGGGAACAGCAGGGCAGAAGGGTAGGAGAATGACACTGGGGACTTGAACACACTTCATCAACCCCAACACCACTGAGCCACCACTGGGGACCTCTCAGAGCTCCCCAGCTCTGAGCACACACTTGGGCAGATGACCTCCAAAGGCTCCTTCCAGCCCCACTTGTCCCTGGGATAGGACAAACCTGCTCAGGCCTAATGAAGCCTCACCTAAACTAGACAAGCAGCAGCCCAACACACTCAGTGAGCTCCTGAGCTCCATCTGAGAAGCCTCACTGGCCTCACTTTGGGGTTCTCCTACCCAGCAGGAAGTTTCTCCACCTCAAACACTGACTGAAGGCCCAGAGGAGCTCCCACCTGCCCCTGCCTCCCCCCTGCCCCAGGCTCTGAGCTGGGCAATGAGTTCCTACAGCATCACACTCCCCCCACAGCTGCTGCTCTGATCTTAGGAAGAAGTTATTCAGCACAAGGGTGGTGAGGCTCTGGCACAGGCTGCCCTCCCTGTGGCTGTGGCTGCCTCCTCCCTGGGCAGCGCTCAAGGCCAGGCTGGATGAGACCTTGAGCAGCTGAGTCTGGCTGAGAGGTGTCCCTGGGCACGGTGGGGAGGATGGAGGGGATGAGCTCTGAGGACCCTGCCAACCTTCTTGAAGGTCTCTTCCACCCAGACACATCCTGTGGCTCTCTGTGGGTCCCTCTGCCCTGCTGCCTTTGTTTTGGGTCTTTACTCCAAACAAGCAGGGGCAGCCCTCCCAGGGGCAGCCCTCCCAGGGGCGTCTCACACCCAGCCTGCTGCAGTTTCCCGGCGAGGCAAACGCCCCCAGGCAGCTCTGGGGCTGCCTGCTGCTGCTGCAGCCACCCCTGGCTCATCCCCCTCCCGGCCTGGGAACAGCCAGCCATGTGCTATCACTGCTGGAATGTGCAGCAGCTTCACTGATGCTGCTGTGGAGGAGGGGAAAGGGGAAGGCAGAGGTTCTCTCTGGGGAAAAGGAAGAGTCCTGCAGCTTGCTCCTCCTTCCCCAGGTCAGCCTAGGATCCCCCTGAGGCTGCCCACAGAGCCACCAGTTCCTCAGCATGTGCCCAGTTCAGCTCCACTCCTCCCCCAGAAGAATACAACACCTGAGGCTTTCAGGCTCCAAGCCTCTCTTCATGCCCACTGCCATCTCCTGAGGCACTCAGACCTCCCTGCCAGTGGCTCCAGCACAGCAGTGCCACCAGCACAGCAGTGCCACCTGAGGCCACAGAGTCCCTGGGGACAGGGACTAACTCTTCAACTCTGCCAGCTCACACTTGACACCCAAGAGCCAGCACACAACCACAGGATGGTAGGGATGGAAGGGACCTCTGGAGATCATCCAGCCCAAGCCTCCTGCCAGGGCAGGGCACACAGGAGCACAGCCAGCTGGGTTCTGAATGTCTCCAGAGCAGGAGACTCCACAGCCTCTGCTCCAGGGCTCAGCACCCTCACAGGGACAAAGTTTTCCCTCCTGTTCCCCTGGCACCTCCTCTGCTCCAGCTTGCCCCCAGTGCCCCTGGTGCTGTCCTTGGCCAGCCCTGAGCAGAGCCTGGCTCCAGCCCTGCACATCTTCATCCCCAGCACTGAGGGCAGCCCTCAGGCTGCTCTGCTCCCAGCTCCCAGCCCCAGCTCTCAGCCTGGCCTCACAGGAGATGTTCCACTGCCTGCAGCAGCTCTGTGCCTCTGGGCTGGACTCTTTCAAGCAGTTCCCTGAGGTCCTTCTGGAACTGAGGGGCCCAGAACTGGGCACAATATTCCAGACACAGCCTCAGCAGGGCAGAGCAGAGTGGCAAAAGAACCTCTCTGACCTACTCACCACAAGCCCTTCCACTCCACCCCAGGATGCCTTTGGCCTTCTTGTCCACAAGGGCACAGTGCTGGCTCCTGGCCATCCTGTTATCCCCCAGGACTCCCAGGTCTCCAGCAGATCATCAGCCCCCAACCTACACTGGTTCACAGAGCTGTTCTCTCCCAGGTGCAGGACTCTGTGCTTGCCCTGCTCGTATTTCATTCAATTTCTCCCCACCCAGCTCTCCAGCCTGTCTGCAGGAGGCTCACATCCACACCAGAGGAAGAGCTACAATCACTCCACCGAGCTCAGGCTTCCCAGCCCCTGCCCTGCTGCAGAAGCAAACCAGCACTGATTTGCCAGGCAAATCCGAGTTCACCTGGCCCCTGCTGGCACACAGGAGCTGCAAGGCTGGGGAAATGGCTCACTGCACCAGTGCACTGCCTCAGTGCCCCAGCTCCCCTTCCCAAAGTTCATGTTTGCTCACCTGCAGAGAAGCAAACAAAGCAATGCAGCCAAATAAGCAGACAGAAGCCCTCAGCCCCCCCAGCTTTGGCCAGGAACTGCTCCACAGGCTGGACAGCAGCAGAGAGGCAAGCCAGAGCTGGCATTTGCATGGCAAGGCAAGCAGGGACTGAGGAGCACCTGAGGCTGAGGAGCACTCCAAGAGCAAGAGCACAGCTGTTAGCAAACCCTGCACCCTCGACCCACAGCATGCAGAGGAGGCTGCCAGCACCCAGCAGTGCCTGACAGGACATGGGCTGAAGGAGGGAGAGCAGGGTTGGACTGGAGCTGAGCAAGGAGTTACTCAGTGCAAGGGTGGTGAGGCTCTGGAACAGCCTGCCAAGGATGCCTCCCCCCTGGGGGTGCCCAAGGCCAGGCTGGATGAAGCCTTGAGCAGCTGAGAGGTGTCCCTGGGCATGGGGGGGAGGTTGGAGCAGATACCTCTGAGGTCCCTTCCAGCCTAAGCCCTGCTATGCTTGAGATCATCAACCCCACACCATGCAACAGCAGCCTCAGCTCACTGGAGAGGCACAAGTGCCATGAGCATGAATTTAATCTCCCCCTCATTTCCATCCCTCTGTCAGAAAAAGGCCTGCTTCAAACTCCAAGAAGGAATGGGGAGGGGTGGTGGGGAGGGCTGGGAAGCTCCTCTGCAGCTCCACACAGCACAGGCAGCTTTCAGACAGTCACCAACAGGCCCCAGGAGATTTTTCCAACTCCCAAGTTGCCAGTCAAGATTTCACAGCTGAAGCTACAAATGAAGGTGGAAGAGCTGGGCTGGAGTGGGAGAGCCAGGGCACACACAGACCTGCAGCCACCAACCTAACCTGGAAGGTCACAGGAGAGCTTAGGATGAGATTGTGTTGGTCAAGCAGCATCCCACCCCACAAGCTGCTCCTCAAGCTGCTGGAGTCTGGGTAAGAAGAGACAACACTGCTGGGGAAAGTTGCCAAGAACTCAGCCCTTCCTTCTCAGAGGATCTTTACTTTGCTAGGACAGGAGAAAGCCCAGGGCAGCAGGGCAGGGGAGAGAGAGCCCAGGGCAGCAGGGCAGGGGAGAGAGAGCCCAGGGCAGCAGGGCAGGGGAGAGAGAGCCCAGGGCAGCAGGGCAGGGGAGAGAGAGCCCAGGGCAGCAGGGCAGGGGAGAGAGAGCCCAGGGCAGCAGGGCAGGGGAGAGAGAGCCCAGGGCAGCAGGGCAGGGGAGAGAGAGCCCAGGGCAGCAGGGCAGGGGGGAGAGAGCCCAGGGCAGCAGGGCAGGGGAGAGAGAGCCCAGGGCAGCAGGGCAGGGGAGAGAGCCCAGGGCAGCAGGGCAGGGGAGACCTTTGAGATCATCAAGTCCACCCCATCACCCAACAGCATCTGATCAACTAAGCCACGGCACCAAGCACCCCATCCAGGCTCTTCCTAAACACCTCCAGTGACTCCACCACCTCCCTGGGCAGCACGTCCCCATGGCCAATCTCTCTTGCTGGGAAGAACTTCCTCCTCACACCCAGCCCGAACCCCCCCTGGCACAGCCGGAGCCTGTGCAGGCAAAGAGCAGGCTTCCCACAGCCTTGGCTCTCCCCTCCACCCGAGCCACCCAAGCTCTGGCTGACTGCTTACAGCCTGAAGACAGAGCCCTCTGCGAGGGAGGGCAGGCAGCTTCAGCTTCAGGCTGCAGCAGAAGCGACCAGGAGAGAGCCTGCTCCTGCTAAAGCACTTTCTGCAGGGCACGCCTCGGTGGGGATTTATCCGTGGCTAAAAGGGAACCATCTGCTCCCCCTCTGAGCGCCTCGGTCTGGTCAGTGGCTGATGGCGACGCTCCCTGCCGCTCCGCTTCCCTGCCCAGCGCCGTGGGATGCGTTTGCTCGGGCTGTCGGCAGCAGCGTGCTGCTCGGGGCGGCCTGGGGAAGCCCACACTGACCCCGCTGCTCCAGCCGCAGCGCGGGGAGGCTGCCACACGCCGAGGCCCTGCCGGGCCGGGGGAGCGCTGGGCGTTTGAGCAGGACCTCGCTGCAGCTCGCAGCTCAACTCTGACAGACTTCAGCGTTTAAATAAACTCGAGAGCTGAGAGCTGACAGCAAGCCCCAGCTATTCCAGCGCCGCTTCAACAGCAGCGGCTGGCTCTGCACCCCCTGCGCTTCCCAGAGCCTTCACCTCGGTACCGGCGCCAGACACAGCTCCCAGCCCCCGAGAACCAGCCTCCAACCACCCCCGCCGCCGCTCTTCCTCCAACCTGAAGCTGCCCAAAGCCCGATCCAGCTATTAGCGGCAAACCCCTCCGGCGGGACGCCAGTTCCAAGGGCCCGGCTGCTCGGAAGGGTCAGCCCCGGCCCCCGCACCACGGAATGCCCTCAGCAAGAGCCCCCCGCGCCGCCGGCTCCCCGCCAGGGGCCGCCCCGGCCCCGGCCCCGCGCCCGCCCGCAGACAGGCAACTCCCAGAGCTCTCCCCGGGCACGGCCCCACCGTGCCGGCGCCGGGATGACTCAGCGGCGGCCGCCGGGGCCGCGGCCCGCTGCCCCCCGCCCCACAGGGCCACCCCGCCGGCACTGAGGGGAGGCGGCCGGAGCCTCGGCGGGGGGCGCGGGCAGCGCCGCCAGGAGCTGTTCCCTCTGCTAGCCCGGCGGGGCGGCCTCTCCTGCCCTCCCCGCGTCCCCTCCACCCGCTGCCGGCGAGCCCCGGCCGGCAGGACCGCGCCCGTCCTCACCCATCGCGGCTCCTCAGGCGGCGGCTCCTGAGCTGCGGCGGCCACAATATGGCGGGCAGGGGAGAGGGAGGGCGAGGGGAGCGGACGGCGGCCGGCACGGACCAAACCTGCTCCGTGCAACGGCCGCCACGCCCCCTACGGCAGCAAGGGCAGGGAGGGGTCGCTCCCTCCCGCTAGGGACACGGCGCTCGGGCGCCCCCGGCTGGAGCGGAGGACCTGGCCCGGCCCTCGCGTCCCGCCGCTGGCCCTTGCGTCTCATCATCCCAATCTCATCCCCTCGCACCCTCTCCCCTCCTTTCTCACCCCTCACATCCTATCTCCTCCTGCCCAATCTCCTTTTGCCCCGTCCTCCACGTCCCCTTCCCTCACACCTTGTCCCCACCACGTTCCCTCTCGGTCCACAACCCCCTGAAGCCAACCCCCCACGCATGGGTTTTGAGCTCAGAAACACTCTAAGCTGTCCTTTCGTTGTAAAATCTGCCAAGAACTTACCTCCTCAGCAGCTCTGGGGCTGGCTGCAGCAGGCGTGGTGACATCAGGGGATGAGAGGCCACCCAGGGGTGCCAGGCCAGCAGAGTGCCCACCCTGACCTCAGGGGTGAGCACACCCTGCTGCAGGGCCACCCCTGGAGCCTGGCAGATTCTGGCTTCACCAAGCTGCTCCCCTGAGAGCCAAACCAGACCTTCTGTGGCAGCACCACCTCTGCAGTGCCCCCAAAGCCATGGCTAGAGCAGGGGTAACAGCCTCTAGGTCCTGCTCTGTGCCCACCTGCCCTGCTGCTGATATCCCCAAGGGGCTGCACCAGGAGCAGGAAGGAGTCTCCAGACCTGGGCACCTCCAAGAAGTGCCAAAACCTCCTGAAAATGCTCCTGGACCCAGACATGACCCTGAGACTCTGCACCAGGGGGAATCAACAGGCACCCATGGTGAATAACCCCTGAGGACTCATCCTGCTCCTCCCAGATGGAACAGAAGGTTGCCAAAGTGGCAATAACTTTGGAGGTCAGTGCTTCCCCTCCCCTCTCCCCTGCCCCTCAGGGGGTGGTGCCAGGCCCCCAGCCAGCAGGGACAAGGCTTGGTTCACAGCTGGGCATTTTCATCAGCTCACTCCCAGCCAGCAGCAGTGGGGAGCAGGCTGCACAGCAGCTCTGAGCAAGCTGCTGGAGTGCAGATTCAGCTTCCCAAGGCTAGGGGAAACTTTCCCCTGAGGTGGCTAGGAGGGAATGGACATTTAAGCAGCTGGCCCAGAGCCCCTCTGAAGGTAGCTGTCCCCATGCCCCAGGCAAAGGAAACAAACCCCCCCCAACACAGGCAGAGACTCTGTAGAATTCCTTTAATTGCTGTTAACTGCAAGTCTGTAAAAGGTTTGGAGAAAGTCCTAGTTACAAAACTACCAGCTGTTAGAATGGTTCCTGGTTTTCACCCCAGCTAGAAAAGGCTCAGGGAGGTGCAGAGTAGTTCAGAACAGGGAATATTGCACAGACAACCAACTGGTTAATTTGACTTCTAAAGAGAGAGAGAAAAAGGAAACCCCCAAAGTGACAGAGCTGAGAGCACTGCAGCCTGGGAGCTCTGCTCAGCCCCTCCACCCCAGAGGCAGGACAGCCCCTCTCCAGTGTCATCCTCCCACTGGGGTCAGCTCCCACAGTAGGTTTGCCAGCTACAGCTGCACCTGAGCCCAGGACAGGGTGAGGCCACAGAACATTTCAGAGGCTTGGCTGGGCCCACCCTGACCCAAGCAGAAGAGCTGCAGCTGAGTCCTCGTGGGCTTTGCAGGACAGAAGTGCTCTCATGTAAGTGCCTGAGGTCACTGGTGCCACCAATCCACCCCCCCTGTGGGCAGCTGCAGCTGAGAATCTCCCCAAAGAAGGGGGGGAGGGAAGGAAAAACAACCCCAAACAACCCCAAACCACCCCAACTTTTCCAAGTGCACCTAAGTGAATGCTATCCAAACCCAGGAGGAAATCCCCAGCTCCAACAAAGCAGCCCTGGGAGGGGCAGAAGGACAAAGGCAGCATGTATAAAACCACCACCCAAAAGGCCAGAGACAGCAGGGAGGGCTCTGGCACTGCATTAGCAACATCTTGAGGAGCATCTGGTGATGTGAGAAGGGAACTGCCCCCAAAAAAGAGAGGCCACAGGTCTGAAGGAAGCATTGCAAGCAGCCATGGGGGCTTAAGCAAAGGGACCCAAGTGAGGCTGGTGAGCCTGGTGAGTGTGGGGACAGGCAGGACATGAGGGCTCAGGGGAGGGGCCAAAGTCTCAGCCAACAGGTACCACCCATGCTCTGGTGCTTTGCCTCCTCCTGGGCTGGGAGAGGGAAGGGCCAAGCCCCAGCAGCAAGGCAGAGGTTAAAGCAGTCAGTGGGTCAGACTGGGGCTTGGCAAGGGCTGACCTGGGCACCACAAAGCAGGGGTGCTGCTCCCAGCATGGCCCCAAGCACTGCTGGCCCCAGAGAGTTCAAGTAAGAGCAAGCCACAAGTATGCTGTTGGAGAATTGAACCCAGAAGCACACAAAGCCCAGCAGAAGGCAGCAGGGCAGGGGAAAGCAGCAGGCCATGGTGCTGCTCCTGCAGCAGGGAACAGGAGCTGCCCTTAGAGAAAGCTTCCAAGATGAAAAGCCAGGCAGAAGCTCAGGGTTTGGCAGGGAGTTTGGCTCCTTCCAGCACAGCCCAGCTGGGAGTTAAAGCCACAAGCCAACTGCCTCTCTTGGCAGCAAGGTGCAGCACAGCAGAAGGGGCTCTGACTGCAGCACCTCCAGCCCCCAGCCTCGCCCTGCACCGGGAGGGGTGCTCCTGGTGAGCAGCACAGGGCAGGCAGTGAGCAGCCACAGCTTCCACCCAGCAGCTGCTGTGCTGTGTCTTGGGCACACACACACAAGCAGACAACCAGCCAAGAGGGTAGTCTGGTGGCGCCAAGCAACCCTGCCAGGTGCCTGGGTGCCCAGCTCTCCCCAGGGACCCCTTGCTGCATCCCATCTGCCGCCCCCCAGCAGCCTGGGGCAGTCAGGGTTTGGCTTGGCCAGTCTCCAGGACCTACTGAGAAGATGGCTCCCTAGCAGCTAAGTGTAGGAGTGAACTCTTGCTTCCTCCTCCTCCAGGTCTGAAGGAGTCACTCGAGTTGCCCACAGGATGTAGCAGGAATGCAGACTCCCCCAGCCTGGACTGCAGGCCCCAGCAGAGTCACACACAAAGGAACAGCCAGGCCGTGGTACCTCACACTCGGTGGTGGAAATGAGCCTGTGACACACTGGAAGCAGCTGCTTTACTCCCAGTCTTCCCACTCTTCATCTTCCAGCTGCAAACAAGAGTAACAACATCAACTCAACAGCCACCTGCAGGAGAGCCTCCTGCCCTGGGCACCCAAGTCAGCACGCAGCCCGACACATCCTCACGCTCTCACCGCAGCCATCGGCTCCCTGGGGAGCTTGCAGACTCATCCCTCTCCAAGCATGCCCAGACAGCCCCTCTGCTCCAGCCAACACCCACAGCTCCCAGGGAGAGATCCCAAGCTCAGCCCATCCTCCAAGAGCAAGTCACTCCTTTGAGAAGCCTCCTGTGAGCTGCTCCAGGAGGCAGCTGCTTGCTGCAAGTGAGGCCTTGGGGCTGCTAAGCCTGGAGGAGAGAAGGCTCCAGAAGACCTTCTTGTGGCCTTTCAGTACTAAAAGGGTTCAGTAAGAAAGCTGAGGACAGGACAAGGACAAGGGGTGATGGTTTGAAACTAAAGAGAGGAAGATTCAGACTGGAGAGAAAGGAGAAATTTCTTATGCTGAGGGTGGTGAGAGCCTGGCCCAGGCTGCTCAGAGAGGTGAGAGATGTCCCAGCCCTGGCACCACTGCAGCTCAGGCTGTTTGGGGCTCCCAGCAACCTGCTCTAGCTGCAGATGTCCCTGCTGACTGCAGGGGGGGGTAGGTTAGATGACCTTGAAAGGTCCTTTCCAACCCAAACCATCCCATGACTCAATTCCCTTCCCAGGCAGCAGCACCCACACCTGAGTGCAGCATGCAGCCCAGCGGGCTCCAGCGTGGGGGCTGGCACCGAGGGAGTCACACTCCTGCTCTGGGGCACCGTGGCCTCCCTCCACCACCCAGGGGAACCATCCAGCAAGGGCAGAGCTCATGCAGCATCAGCCCAAGGAGCTGCTGCTGGGTTGCTGGGAGCATCCTTCATGGCTGTTTGAGTGAGCAGCTCCCCACAGCTCACCTCCCCAGAGACTGCCACCTTCGAGAGCGCCAGCTGCACCTCCTCCTCGGTCATGTCCAAGTCAAAGTCCTTCTCCCAGTCCTCACTGATATCAGTGCTGGAACCTGCAACCACAAACACCAGGACTGAGCCTACCAGAGCTGCACAGGCTCTCCAGATGCTCTGGCCAAGGCACACAGCTGCCAAGCCTGCCCCCTCCTGCAGCTGAGGGGGTTCAGACCTGCCTGAGGAGAGGAAGCCTCTCCTGCTCCCAAGAGCAGGCTGTCGAGAGGTGGGTGCTGAAACATCTCCTCCTCTGGCCTGGGAGAAGCAGCCTGGGTCATGTTTCAGTCCCACAGGGAACACAACAGATGACAGCAGTGACTTAGCCATGGGGACTCTCACAGGCCCCAAGAAGAACCTCCTGAGGCAGGGGAGCAGCAGGGACACTCCTTGGGGTGACCACATTCCCTACACAAACCACAGCCAGGGACCAAAGGCCTGCTCTGTGCAGCCAGCAGGTTTCTTGTCTAACTCCACTCTGCTCAGGGTGCTTGGCCACCTTGCTGGATCTTGGGCTGCTTTATAACCCTATAACCATCAAGGTAATTATGCTGAGAGACCCTCTGCTGAGGGCAGAACCCCCTGCAGGGAAAGGTTTGTAGCCAGTGTCAGAGCTGCAACACAACCTTTCTCAGGGTCCTCAACCTCTGTTCTCCCAAGGGAGCACAGGAACAAGGCTCAGGCCACAGCCAGCCATGGCAGCAGCCTGCTGAGAGCACTGTCCCCACCTGCTGTGGCACCCTGGACTCAGCCCAGCAGCATAAGGCTTTGCTTCCCCTTTAGTCTTGGCCATCAGACAGTCTTGGGACCCAACCATCCTGGGTGAGTGTGGCAATCCTCCTCCTCTCCTCCTGCACCATCACAAATTCAGGCCCTCTCCCCACAGCTGCCATGGCCAGCAGAAGGCCTCCAGGCTGGCCTCACACCCACCTTTCTTGCCATTGTTGGAGGGGGTGGACTTCCCACTGTCTGAGTTCAGCTCAAAGACTCGGAGATCCGTTGGTCCTTCCTCTTTCAGAGTCTCTGTCCTGCCCTGGGCTCTGCTCTCCACCTCCCTGAGCTCTGGAGCAGCCACGGGCTCTGAGGATGCTGCTGACTGCCGGGCAGGTGCAGAAGAATGAGCAGGGTCTGAGGGCTTTGGCAGGGAGCTCTGCTCTTCTGAGGTGGCCTCCAGCAGCCTCTGGGAGAGGTCTCTGGTCCCAGCTGGTTGTGCTCCAGTCTGTAGCTGTGCAGCAGGCACAGAGGCAGGGTTTGCAATCTGAGTCACAAGGGAGACGCTCTCACTGCTCTCAGAGGGGCTCCCCTCTGCTGGGGCTGGCCCTGCAGGGAGGACAGCCCAGCTCTCCTCTGAGGGTCTCTTGGGAGCAGTGGGGTAGCTTCCCTCCAGGCCTGCAGGGGCAGATTCGTTCTCTGCTGCTTCTGGAAATGTGATGTTTGCACAAGGCAGGGGTGACATCCCCAAGAACTCCTCTGTAGGAAGGCAGAAGAGAAGCAAGAGATGTTTCAGCAAGTGCAGCAGCAGCTGGTGGGGCAGCAGGGCTGGCTGCAGCTGGGCTGGGAGCTGAATTTGTGGGAAGGAAGAGGAGCCACCACCCTCTCTAACTGAGACCTTCCAAGGTCCACACCTGCCCTCCCACAGATCCCCAAGCACCTGACTCACCCTCATCCTCTTCCCAGCCTGGCTCCTCTTGGTGAATGCTCTGCTCTGCTCGCTGCTTCAGAGCCTCCCTGCGGGCTTCATCCTGCAGGGAACTCAGTGTCAGCAGCTGCTCACCTCCCCAGCCCTCCCCACCCCAGGCACTTCAGCACTACTGACAAGGGCACAGACAAGGCAGCCAGAGCCCTGCTCCTCCAGCAAAGCTACCTTAGAATCACAGAACTGGTTTTGGCTGGCAAAGACCTTTAAGATCATTGAGTCTCTCTCTGTGCCAAGCCTGGTGCTAAGCCATGGCCCTCAGCACCACAGCTCTGCCACTGTGAGACCCCTCCAGGGATGGGGATTCAGCCACTTCACAGGGAGCCTGCTGCAGTGTTTGAGAACCCTCTCAGTAAAGAAGTTTCTTCTAATGCCCAAGCTACACCTCCCTTGGTACAGCTTGTGGTCACTTCCTCTCCTCCTGTCACTTGCTCCTGGGGAGCAGAGCCCATCCCCCCCGGCTAAAGCCTCCCTTCAGGGAGTTGTAGAGAGCCAGAGGATTTCCCCTCAGCCTCCCCTTCTCCAGGCTGAACAACCTCAGTTCCCTCAGCCTCTCCTCACAAGCTCTGTTCTCCAGACTCCCTTTGGTCTGCATCAGAGGTCCCTGGCTGCAGCCAGCCCCCTCCTGAGCTACCTGCTGCAGGCGATGCACTCTGTAGAAGTAGCGCTGCCAGAACTCCGAATGGGAAACAGCCACTGGGACCTGGGCAGGGGAAACACCAGGAGTCAGTCCAGGGGGAGGGCTGTGGCTGCTGCCTTGCTATGCCCTCCTCTCCTCCCAAGCCTGGCACTGACTCTCATGACCTGTGCAAGGCTTGGGGGTGAGCTGGCAGAGGCTCTGGCACACATGAGGAGCTCCCGTTCCAGGCCTGTGGCAGGGAAGAACACAATCTGCTGTGCCACTTCAGCACACCACCACAGCCCCTTGCACCACCAGCTCCATGGCCCAAGCAGCTCAGGACTTCCTTGCACCATACCCTGACTCAGAAGCTGCCTGCTAAAGGAGCTGGGCAGGGCCTTACCATCTTGGTGTAGAGAGCCCTGATGGAAGGGCTGGTTGCCAGCAGCTCTGCAATCTCCCCTTTCTTCTCCTCTAGGTCAAACTGGGAGAGCCAGGCCTCAAGGAGCTCAGCAGGACCTGCAGAGGACAAGCAGAGAGCTATCAGCCTTTGGAACAAACAGGGCAGGAAGCTTCAGTGGAAGGATGCTGCAGGCCAGGCCAGCTGGGGTGAGCAAGGGGCAAAAAAGGAGGGAGACAAAGCTGAGCCCAGCCAGCGGCGTGGGCCCTCTGCCAGCACACAGGGCCAGGGTAAGCTGGGCCAATAAACTCCCAGTCTAAGCCAGCCCCCACTGTCAGAGGCAGATCTCTCCACTAACACTGCCCACAGCCAAGCTGTAGGTACTCCAGGGCAGCCCACAGACCCCACACCAGACCCTCCCCACCCCTACCGTCAGGCTCGTTGCAGTAGGTGGCTGGGTCTGACTGGAGGCTGTAGAGGCGAGCCTGGAGGAGGAGACAGAAAAGGCAGAGCTGTCAGTGGGGAGGCAGCAGCCCAGCCTGAGAGCAGAGGAGCCCAGAGGGCAGCTCTGGCAGTGGGGCACTCGCCTTGGCGCTGTCGTAGGGCTCGGTGGTACCCGCGGGCGTCGCCATCAGCGTGATCACGTCGCAGTCGATCGTCTTGTCCGGCGACGGAGCGAACGTGTCCGAGATGACCCCCAGGAGGTCAGAGATCCCCTTCCTCACCTTCTCAGTTGCACCTGAGGAGCCCTCTGTCCTCTGGCAAAGGAAAAGCAGCACACTGTAAGGAGCAGTGCCTGCAGCAGCAGGACAGGCCTCAGCCTTCTCTGGGTAGGCTCCTTCCAGGGAGCAGGAGCTCTCTGCCTGCAGAAGACGCTGAGGGCATGGCTGTGGGGCCAGGGCTGGGCTAGGGGAAGGCTGTGGTGGCAGTCACCAGCCCCAGGTGACAGGGGGGCAGGCAGGCCTTGAAACAGGCTTGTGGGGAGCTGAGCCTACGCTTTGAAGGGAAGGAGGGAGCCAGGTTTGGGGACTGGCTGGTTTAGGATTTGTGTGCTGTGACAGCAGCAGAGGTGCAGGGCTGGAGCTTGGGAAGAGGTTCACTGTGGTACTACACACCACAGAGAGAGGGAAGGCACTGGGAACCCTTCTCCAGTCAGACCCAGAGGTTCCTCCCCACTATAGCACAGAAACTCCACAGGCTGCTCAGCAGTGACTCTGCTCTGGGGAGGAAGTCTGAGATCTGGAGCTCATGGTCAGACACTGGGGGCTGCTCAAGGAATCACATCCCCAGAGGCAGCTGCAGCCTATTCACAGCTGCCTTTGCCTTCTGGCACAAGGAGCCCAGCTCCCCTGCTCCTCTACTCACTGCCAGCTTGTCCTTGACCACGCTGGCTGTAGCAGCAATGGTGCAGGCTGTGTCATGCTGCACAACTTGAGTGAACTCTGCCAGGTCCCTTTTCATGAACTCCAAAGCTTCTGTGGACTGTAAGAAGAGGAGAGAGAGATTGTGTAACCTTTGCAGTCTCCAGCAGAGCCAAGGCTGCTCTGGGAATACCTGACACATCAGAAAGGTTAAGGTGCAAGAGGCTTTAACCCAAGCCCTGACCCAGACAGGTGCACCAGGTAAGGTTGTACCAACCAACCTCACAGAGTGGTGGGGATTGGAAGGGGCCTCTGGAAATCATCTAGTCCAACCCCCACGGTGAGGATAGGGCACAAACCCACAGATGAAGAACAACAATGCAAACAGCTGTGCCCAAAGGATGTTACTGGGGTGGTTATTTCTCAGGATAAGAACATAAAGAGAGGTCAGGAAAAGCCTTGTTGTGAGTTTTGTGTATAATCAACACAAGCACTGGTGTCAGAGGCAGGAAATTACACATCGGAAAGCAATGTCCTCCCTGCTCAGGTGGCGATTTGCACACCAACAGAACCCAACATCGGTCAGGACAGAGAGACACTGAGTTATACCAAACACAGCCCAGCCCCCCCTGCGTGCACCGGTCGGTCTCTCTGCCGGGGCCCCTGCTGGGTACCAGCAGTCACCAAGGCCAAGCTCTGAAGGCATCAAAGCCACTGCAGACAAAGCCGCTGCCAGGACCTCGTCCCACAGCCCACGGGGAGCGCGGTGCAGCGCTGGCAGGGGTAGGGACATCGCGTCCCGCGGGGGTCGCCCCACAGCCCCATCCCCTCCCGCCTCCTCCTACCTTTTCCTTGACAGCTTGGTAGCTCTGCTGCAGCCAGCTCCGCCACCAGCCGCCGTCCTCCCTGCCGGGGGACACAGGCGTCAGGCAGACCCCTCCCGGCCCCACCCACCACCCAGGTCCCGCCGCGCCGCCCCTCCAGGCCGGACCCCCTCCCGCAGGACCCTCTCCCACCGCCCCGAAGCCCATCCCCGGCCCCTCCCCCGCCGCCGCCGTCCCCCCCAGCCCACCGGGCCACCCCCCGAGCAGCACCGCACTCACCCCTCCGCCATCTTGGCGGGCTGACGTCACCAATATTTACCGACCCCTCACCCCGCAGGCCCCGCCCCCCCGCGGCGGCTTCCGTGACGTCACTTCCTGCCCCCGCCTGCCCCGGCTGGGAGGGGTGGCGTGGCCGGCGGTACGGTGGCCGGGAGGGAGCGGGAGGGCGGCTGGCGATTGCGAAGGTGGGCTGCGGATGGTGAGCGCGGGCGTGCTCCGGGGATGCCAGGTTATGAGGTGGAAAAACCTCCCGGGAGCGGAGCAGGAGTGAGGGTCCGTGCGGAGGTGGCGGTGTCGCGGCTGCTCCCGGCCCCTCCGGTTCCCGCTGTCCGGCAGTGACCCTGCGCTCCGGGGAGAGGCTGGGCGGGTCGGTGCCCGGGAGCTGATGGTGCTTTCTCGCTGACCCTGGCAGCGGGCGGCGGCGGTGGCGGGCGGATCTGTCTTTTCCCGGGAGTTCTCCTGCTTGACGGTGCCTTCTGATTGACCCCGGCAGCGAGCAGAGGCAGCGGCGGCGGGAGCGATGGAGATGCAGTCGTACTACACCAAGCTGCTGGGAGAGCTCAACGAGCAGCGCAAGAGGGACTTCTTCTGTGACTGCAGCATCATCGTGGAGGGGAGGATCTTCAAAGCGCACAAAAACATTCTGTTTGCCAACAGCGGCTACTTCCGAGCCCTGCTGATTCACTACATCCAAGACAGCGGACGCCACAGCACCGCCTCCCTGGACATTGTCACCTCGGAAGCCTTCTCCATCATCCTCGATTTCCTGTATTCTGGGAAGCTAGATCTCTGTGGGGAAAACGTTATCGAGGTGATGTCTGCAGCTAGCTATCTGCAGATGACCGATGTGGTCAACTTCTGCAAAACTTACATAAGGTCCTCCTTAGATATTTGCAGGAAAATAGAGAGAGAAGCTGCGCTCTACCAGGCTGATAGCGGGAGCGCCAGCGCGGCGAGAGAGGGCACCTCCTGCAGCGCCAAGAGCCAGTGCTTTGCCTCTGGCTCTTCCCTGCAGGAAAAGGAAAGGCTTTCGGATTGCCAAAGGGATCCTCCCTGCGGGGAGTGCAGCAGCTGCCACCCCCTGGAGCTGGTGGTCAGAGAGCCTGTGAGCAGCGACTGCCCGGACGCCGTCAACTCCTCGCTGCCCAGGGCGCTGGAGCCCAAAGTAGAGTTTGACTCTGACGAAGTGGAGGTGGAAGTCGGTGACCGCCTGCCCCAGTACCCCCCCCCGCTCTCCCTCGAGCAGGTGGAAGAGGGCCTGCAGGGTGGGCAGGCCGTGGACCTGGCCTGCAATAACTACCACATGAAGCAGTTCCTAGAGGCTCTGCTGCGCAACAGCTCCGCTCAGAGGAAGGAGGATGTGGTCCATCACTTTGTCCGGGGCTTTGAGGGTAGGCCAGAGGACCCGGGGGTAGCCATGAGTTCCATGATGGACATTCACAGCGACTGGTATGGTGAGGACACAGGTGAGAGGACCCTGGGGGGTGTAGTCTGTACAAGTGAGGAGGAAACCTGCTTAGCTGTGCCACTTCCTTTGTTACTCTCCTGCTTGTTGAGGGTTCTGTTGCTGACTATTATGCCTTAGCCAAATAAAGGATTGTTCTGGACTTCCAAAGCAAGCTGTACTCATTTATTCAGTGCAGCATGTGGCAGGTAAGGATTTCTTAACTGCTTTTACAAAGTCTCTCTCTGAAACAGGTCCTGGAGCTTGGTGTTGGTGACACTGCTTCAATAAAACTCCTCTGGGGCCTTGTTGAATTCTTTTAACGTTGTGAGAGGAAGAACTTTTTGGTGGTGGTGGTGTAAAGAGCAATTGGAAAGAGAAATTGAGCTGCCACAAGAGGGATCTGCTGTGGAGCCTGCCAGAGCACAACAACTCCTCCTTCCCCGGGAGCTCCTGCCAGCAGCTCAGCTGCTGGGTGATATCTGTTTGCTGATAACTTTCAACTTCAAAAGGGCAGAAATTTGCTTTATTCTACACCAAGTGATACCCAGAAAGTCTTTAACAGCTTTAAACTCTCTGGTGTTGATAAAGACAAGGATTAACTTTTACCTCTAGGGGCAGACTCGTTTTTCAGCTGCTGTCAGCTGGGGCTCTGCTGCTCTGCCAAGCCCAGGCCCCAGCTGGGCCAGCAGGAAGTATCTCCCAGCAGCAGTGTCAGGGACCTGGAGCAGAGGGTGACATCCATACACATTTCTCCTGAAGTGGGCAATAAGGATCTGGGCATTTTGCCTGCTGCTGATAACGTGGCACACAACTTCTCTCATCCCAGCTGCCTCATGGAGATGGGAGGTGGCTCTGTAAGTGCCATCAGGATGTGAGGAAGGAGATAGTGCTGCAGGCAGCAGAGAGGAAATGTGTCACACAGTATTCTACCCTAGGTAGCAAGCTTATGTTCATGGAACCATAGAACAGTTGGGTTGGAAGAGACCTTGAAGACCATTTAGCTCCAATCCCTCCACCACAGCCATGGACACCTTCCACTAGCCCAGGTTGCTCAAGGCCTCATGTTGCTGTCATGCATGCATCATGTCTGTGCCAGGCATGCATCTGTGATCTTAAAGCAAATCAAACCCAATGTTCTCTCTCTCTGCTTTAAAACTCAGGCATCTGGTAAGGTCACAAGTCCAGCCTTAAAGTCACCAAGCCCCTGGAGTGCTGCCCCCAGATCACTCCTGTGGGTTGTGGTGTGTAGCAAGGCAGGAGCATCTCACACACAAACCTTGCTTGCTTGCTTGCTTCCTCTCCTAAAATCTTCAGGTTGTTAATGAGTCACTAGAAGGGAAAGTGATAGAAGCCATCAGGGGTTGTGACAAGGCAGTAGAAACTGTGAGTGTTTAGCAGAATGGGAGTCTCTCTTCTCTGCTTGTGGTGCTCCTGCTGCTTTCACAAGACACCTGGAGTGAGAAAGACAAAGTCCTGATGAAGGCTCTCTCCTGCATTCAGCCTGACAGGTGAGAGCAATGCCACTGACTTCCAAGTGGCCACAAGTGTTCAGTCATCCTGGTCCCCTTCACGGCTGGGGGAGGGCAATCAGGCACCTCTGGAGAGCCTGGAAGCAAAGGAGGGCCAAGAAGTGCTTCTCTTCTTCTCAATGGAGCTCTGACTGCCCAGCAGGGGTTAGCAGCACCTTGTGAAGGTGCAGAGTGGAGGGAGAGTCCTTTCACCCTCACCTTAACGCTGGCCACTCCCTTTGATTGAGTCTGGGTTGGCCAAACCTTAGGAGGAGGAATGTTCTCTCCAGCCCCACCTGCTTTGGTGTAACTGGAGGAGCTCAAGGCTTGCTGTGGAAACACTTCCCTGAGTCAGTAACAGGGAGAGCTGAACTTCCTCATACAACATCTCAACCTTTTGTGCTGGAGAGAGGAGGTTCAGTCTGGGCTGCTGCTGCTGCTGCAAAACAGGGCAAGAGCCCTGGGTCTGTAGAATGTGAGCTGCAAAGTCAGTTCTCTCTCTTTGTCTCTTTTTGCACCCAACCTCCTACATCAGATAATTGCTTTTTGGCCCAAGGGAAAGGCTCATCAGCAGAGGTCACCAAGTGGAGTTCTTCAGCCTCTCACTTCCAACAGCAATGCTCAAAGGAATGGCAGCAGAAGCAAGGGTTTGGATTCTCAGGTGGCCTCCCCAGGTTCATCTTAATGCACTTTGGAAGAGCAGATGAGGAATTCTTGTTCTGCCTGTGGTTGGTGTCCAAGGTTGTCATTTCCAAAGCAGTTTGTGGCTGGTGGTGTCTTAGAAAGTCTCCTGCTTGCCTTAATACTTCTATGTGATAATGCAGAGACCACACTGAACTGCAGGTTGGACCTGAGGAACAATTTCTTTGCTGCAAGAGTGGTCAGGGATTGGCACAGGCTGCCCAGGGAGGTGGTGGAGTCCCCATGCCCGGAGGTGAGGAAGAAATGAGATGTGGCACTTCAGGGCATGGTTTAAATGGTGGTGGAGGTGTTAGGCAGGAGGTTGAATCTGATGATCTTCGAGGTCTTTTCCAGCCTTGATAAGTTCTACACTGTTCTGGCACTTAAACAGCTTCTTAAAATAAACCTGATTTGGTTTCCTGTTGCGAGCCAGCTCCCTGAGCGTGTCAGCAGCGTGAGTGTAGGCAGGCTGAGGTCTGAGGGACTCCTGCAGCAGCACCTCAAATTGCACAGCCACCAGGAATCCCAGGTGAGCCAGAGAGGGGAAAGCATTGACTTCATGTGCTTTAGCTGCCAACTGACCTCCCCCTCTCCAGCCTCTGGGGAAGGCTGTGTGGACATGGCCCTTCAGGCCACGGTCTAATGGCCATGGTGGTCTGGACAGTTGGATTTGATGAGCTGGGAGGCAGGACTCAAACCTGCAGCGAGGAGGAGGAGGAGGAGAAGCCAAGAGAGCTGACCCCAGCAAGCTGCCTGACCTAACTGCCTGTGTTTTCTCCCCCCAAGGTGACGTGCTGGTGGTGCCAATCAAGCTGCACAAGTGCCCGTTCTGCCCCTACACGGCGAAGCAGAAGGGGATCCTGAAGCGGCACATTCGCTCGCACACCGGGGAGAGGCCCTACCCCTGCGAGACCTGCGGCAAGCGCTTCACCCGCCAGGAGCACCTCCGCAGCCATGCCCTCAGCGTGAGTCTGCAGCCTCTCTTGGGGAGCTCACCATGCTTCTGCTCCTGCAGAGAATCACCAGAGAATTGTCAGGCTTGGAAGGGAGCTCAAGGCTCAGCCAGCTCCAACCCCCCTGCCACAGCCAGGGACACCTCACACCACAGCAGGTTGCTCACAGCCACCTCCAGCCTGGCTGCAAACACCTCCAGGGGTGAGGCTTCCACCACCTCCCTGGGCAACCTTTGACAGACTCTCACCACCCTCATGGGGAAGAACTTCTTCCTAACATCCAATCTGGATCTACCCATTTCTAGTTTTGTTCCCTCCCCCCCAGTCCTATCCCTCCCTGACACCCTCAAAAGTCCCTCCCCAGCTTTCTTGTAGCCCCCTTCAGGTGCTGGAAGGCCACCATTAGGTCTCCTCAGAGCCTTCTCTTCTGCAGACTGAACAGCCCCAACTCCCTCAGTCTGTCCTCATAGGAGAGCAGCTCCAGCCCTCTGCTCATCAACCTGCTGGGGACTGCTGGCATTTCCCAAAACAACCTTGGGCAAAGCAGTCGCTGCCGATCCCAGGGCAGCTTTTCTACTGACCAGTTCAAGCCACTCATGTTTGGTTCCTTGGTGTTTGTGTAGCTCCAGAGCTTTGTTGTTGCAAATACTCCCTCCCTGGAGGTGTTCAAGGCCAGGTTGGATGAAGCCCTTGAGCAACCTGGGCTGGTGGGAGGTGTCCCTGCCCATAGCAGGGCGCTTGGGACCAGATCATCTTCAAGGTCCCTTCCAACCCATCCTGGGAATCTATGAAATATGATGGGATTAGAGAACCACTTTGGTTGGCAAAGCCCTTTAAGATCACCCAGTCCAACCCAGTCTCTAACTCTACCAAGCCTGGTGCTAAACCATGGCCCTCAGCAGCACCTCTCTGCCTCTTTTAAACGCCTCCAGGGATGGGGATTCAGCCACCCCCCTGGGGAGCCTCTTCCAGCCTTTGGTCATCTGCCCTTTAGTTTAACTGTGGATGATCTTGGAGGTCCTTTCCAGCCAAGGCAATTCAGTGATTCTCTGTACTTGTGTCGCCCCTAATCTTTAGCACTGCACATGTGGTGAGATCATCTGTCCTTTAGCTTATCACAGGGTGGTTTGGGTTGGAGGGGACCTTAAAGATCATCCAGCTCCGACCCCACTGCCACAGGCAGGGACACCTCCCACCAGCCTCATCCAACCTGGCCTTGAACACCTCCAGGGAGAGGGGACATCCACAACCTCCCTGGGCAACCTGTTCCAGTGTCTCCCCACCCTCACTGTCAAGAATTTCTTCCTCATCTCCAGTCTCAGTCTCCCCTCTTCCCTCCCCATCCCCCCCTCACCCTATCCCTCCAAGCCCTTGTAAGAAGTCCCGCAGGGGGCAGAGGTTTCCCTGCTTTGTATTTATCCGAACCTCCGCCCCAGAAAGAGCTAAACCAGAGGGCAGACTTCCCTCCTCACCCCAGGGTTTTCTTGCTGCCTCCAGGTGCACCGCTCCAACAAGCCAATCATCTGCAAAGGCTGCAGGAGGACCTTCACCAGCAGCCTGTCCCCAGGGCTGCGCCGCTTCGGGCTGTGCGACAGCTGCACCTGCGTCACCACCACCCACGAGGACTCCATGCCCATCAACCTCAGCCTCGTGGAGCCTTCATCAGAAGGCCAGGAGAAAGGGGAGGCTGATAATGATTGGCCCATCTATGTGGAGTCTGGAGAGGAAAATGATCCAGCTGATGATGATGATGGGGATGACAAGCAGGAGATCCACAGGAGCTTGTTGGACCGAGAAACTCTCATGTAGCAGTGAGAGGAGAGTGGGAGCAGGGACAGAAACCTCCCTGTTTGACCCCAAACCTCCCTGTTTAACCCAGTTTGTGAGACTGAGCTGGATTTTGTTACTGCACTTTTTTTGCTCTCTTTTAAACACAAGAATGGGGAGAATTGGAATTCTTAAGGCTTTGAAGTTTTCAGTGCTGTGCACCAGAAAGCTGTGAAGAATCTTTTGCTTGGGGGGTGGGGTGGGGTGAGGTGGGGTGTGGGGGTCACAGAGGTTGTACTCCAGCAGCTCCTGGTGGTGTCTCTGCCTCCTCGTTTGGATTTGGCAGGTGGAACATCTCTGCTGGTTTGGTAAGAAGGGTTCTGCATGGAGTGCTGTCATGGTCCTCAAGCCCTGAGCTGAAAGGGGCACCAGGTTCCTTGTGAAGATGGCATGAAGGGGGCACCAGGTTCCTTGTGAAGATGGTGTGAAGTGGAACAGGTTGCCCAGGGAGGTGGTGGAAGCCTCATCTCTGGAAGTTTTGAAGGTCAGGCTGGATGTGGCTGTGAGCATCCTGCTGTAGTGTGAGGTGTCCCTGCCCATGGCAGGGGGGTTGGAGCTGGCTGAGCCTTGAGGTCCCTTCCAACCCTGACAACTCTGTGGTGAGATCTGAGCTCTGCACAGGAAACAGCTCTGAAAACCCTTTCTGAAGCAGCTGGGCAGGAAATCTCAGACATGTTTATCAGCCTCTTTGTGTGCAAACCCTTTTCTTGCTCCTTTGCTGTGTTTTCCTCTAGTCCTTGGTGATCCTTCTCATGGTTTACCTTGGTGGGAGTTTATCCAAGCACTGTTTGGTTCCGTTGGGCTTGTTGTAAACCTCAGCTTGGACCTCCTGGGGTTTTGCTTTTTATTTTGGTGGGATGGTTAAGGTTTGACTTGGAAAGGAAGTAAGCTTTGGATTTGTTTTTGTTTACCTTTCTAGTAGCAAATTGATGGGAAATAAGCTAGGGAGAAAATGCACCCCCAACAGAAATGCTGTGAGCTCCTGTTTCCTACTGGAGACAGAACTGAACTGTACTGTGAAATGTGACTGTTGCTGCTTCTCTGCTCTGCTGTCCATAAGGGTTGCACCAAAAGGCAAACTGTGGGAGCCTTTCCAGCTGGGGTGGGAGGCTGGATCAGGAGCCTGCAGGGCAGACAAGGACTGGGCAGCTCCTCCCACTTACCGCTGCTTGAGGTGCTTAGTGTAAAGAGTTTTCCCCAGTAGATGGAACCTCAAAAGCAGAGAGCCCTCTGATGTAACCAGTTTGGTGTTCTGCACACTTGGTGCTTTTAATTTACATGGGGGGTGGAGGGGGAATCCAACAAACCCCAAAGAGCAGCTCAGGTTCCCTGCCTGCTTCACCCCACAGCAAAACCTTTGTCCCATAGTGATGCAGCCCAGACGGCAAAGCCTACCCTAGGCTGCATCCAGAGGAGTGTGGCCAGCAGGGCAGGAGAAGGGATTCTGCTCCTTGACTCTGCTCTGCTGAGACCTCACCTCCAGTGCTGCCTCCAGCTCTGCTGTCCCCAGCAGCAGAAGGACACAGAGCTGCTGGAGAGAGTCCAGAGGAGGCCACAAAGGTGATCCAAGGGCTGGAGCAGCTCTGCTGTGAGGACAGGCTGAGGGAGCTGGGGGTGTTCAGCCTGGAGAAGAGAAAGCTCCAGGGGGACCTCAGAGCTGCCTTCCAATAGCAGAAGGGATCCTGCAGGAAGGCTGCAGAGGGACTTTTCCAGAGGGTGTCTGGTCATTTGCTGGTCATTCTAGCATGAGGCTGCCACCTCCTTGTAAATAACTGGCTGCTAGAGCATGGTTCTGGCTGCTGCACCACCACTGAGCAGTCAGAAGCTCAGCCTGGCTGAGCTGTGCAGGGCTGGGGGCTGGCCAGCTCTGAAACTCTGAGGACATTCAGAGCAGGGAAAATGAACCTCTTGTGCAAGTCCACTCGTGGTAAGGGCTGCAGGAGTTGGCTGCAGGAGCTGGCTGCAGAACCCTTCAGTGATTCCCCCCCCCTCCCCCCTTCAACCCTACTTCCTTTGGTCTTAGAGATTGTTCTTGTGTGTCTTGTGCCTAGAGAATGGAGCTGTGCTAAGGTCTGTGTAGTGTGGGGGCGTGGGTGGGGGTGGGGGTTCACTGATGGCATTCCTGATCCAAAGGGACCACCAGAGTGGGATTTGTTTCCTGTGGAACTGTCATTTTGTGCTGCTTTGTTTGCAATGGAGTCCTTCAGCTGTGGTGGTATTTAGGAGGGGATGTAGCTGATCCACATTCTTGTGACCAGATGTTCATGTAACTCTGTTTGCTGTGCTTTTCCACTTGGGTTTGGGTTGGTTTGGGCTTGGTTGGTTGTTTTTTTTTGGGGATGTTTTGCTTCCTGAACTCTTCCATTGTAGATCCAGCCTCTTACAAGCTTTGAGAAAAGGATGTGGCTGCTAAAAATACAGCCTGGAGAAGAGAAGGCTCCAGGGGGACCTCAGAGCTGCCTGCCAGGACCTGAAGGGATCCTGCAGGAAGGCTGCAGAGAGACTTTTCCTGAGGGTGTCTGAAGACAGGACAAGGGGGAATGGTTGGAAGCTGAGGCAGAGCAGGGTGAGAGTGGAGCTGAGGACTCAGAGGCCTTTTCCAACCCAAGCAATGCTATGACTCTGCTCCTCACCAGCAGGTCCACACTCATCAAGCAGCAGGGAATAGTCCAACAGATTTGCAAGAGCTGTTCTCAAACACTGAAGTAGAAGCTTCAAGATTGAATGTGAGCCTGACCTTGGCTCATGGGAGTTAAAAGGGTTTGGTCACTGAGACTCTGGCATAGGCTGCCCAGGGAGGCTGTGGCTGCCTCCTCCCTGGGGCTGCTCAGGGCCAGGCTGGATGAGGCTCTGAGCAGCTCAGTCTAGCTGAGAGGTGTCCCTGCCCATGGCAGGGAGGTTGGAGCAGATGAGCCCTGAGCTCCCTTCCAACCTGAACCACTCTGTGATTGATTGATTGCAAATTCCTGTGGTGCTTGATGACCAATCCCCAAAGTGCTCTTTGTAGGGAACTGATTTCTGCCAGGATCTCTTTCTCAAAGTTTTTTAAGGGCCATGCCACATATCCTAAAGTCTTAGCTCTGTGTCATTGCCTCTCTTCAGGGGTCCCAGGCTTTGCAGGTACTTTGCAGGCAGCTGCAGCGTATCTCAGTGGAGGAATACAGCCTGCACTGCTCGTGGGAGCTGGTGGAAACCTCTTGGTGCAAGACTCTGTAAACCTTCCAGATGTGGTGATTGAACCCTACTGATGTTTTGTAAAGCAGTTTCATAACTGAAGTCCTTTAGTCTAGTTTCAATGACAAATTCCTTCTCCACACACAGAGAGAAAAAACAATTGCTGTTTGTAGAAGTGACTTGAGTTCTGTTTGTGGATCTTGGAGCAGTCTGAAGATTTCTCTCTCTTCCTTTTTCCCCTTCTTTTTTATTTTCTGGATTGTCTAGAAAATAAAACTCCTCTGAGAGGGTTACTTGGATTCTTTATTATTATTAGCATTAGCATTGTTAGCATTATGATTGTCAGCATCATATTGATTTAGTTATTGTTTCTTATATTCCTGTTCCAAAGTTGACTGAGCAAACCAGGCAGTGTCCTAGGTTAAGGCTCACTTTATTTATCACCTCCTCCCCCACCTCCTCCCCCACCTCCTCCCCCACCTCCTCCCCCACCTCCTCCCCCACCTCCTCCCCCACCTCCTCCCCCACCTCCTCCCCCACCTCCTCCCCCACCTCCTCCCCCACCTCCTCCCCCACCTTCTCCCCCACCTTCTCCCCCACCTTCATCTTTATCTTCATCTTATCAGCATTCTATTTATCTATTTATTATTTCTTGTTTTCCTGTTCCAGAGTTGTCTGAGCAAACCTGGGGGCATCATCGACTAAGGCTCACACTTTATTCTTGTTATTAGCATGATTATCAGCATTCTATTTAGGTATTTATTATTTCTTGGTTATTATTATTATTATTATTATTATTATTATTATTATTATTATTATTTTCTATTCTTCTTATTATTATTATATTCTTATTATTAGCATGATTATCAGCATTTTATTTAGGTATTTATTATTTTCTGGTTATTATTATTATTATTATTATTATTATTATTATTATTATTATTATTATTATTATTATTATTATCTTATTATTAGCATGATTATCAGCATTCTATTTAGGTATTATTTCTTGGTGATTATTATTATTATTCTTATTATTAGCATGATGATCAGCATTCTATTTAGGTATTTATTATTTCTTGGTTATTATTATTGTTGTTGTTATTATTATTATTATATCAATATTAATATTATGGATATAATTATATATACAGTATATTATATATAATGCAATATATAATATAATATTTAATAGATAATATATATTATATATAATATATATTTGTAATATATAATTATAATAAATATATTTTATATTTTTATATATAAAATATATTATTTTTTATATAAAATATATTATTTTTCTACTATATATTATTTATATATAATATATAAACTTATTATATTAATATTAATAGTAATTAATATTATTACTATAATAATAATATCAGCATTATCAGCAGTGTCATAGGTTAAGCCTCACATTTTTGTTATTTGTTTTTTTTTTCATCATCCTTATTATTATCATCATCATCATCATCATTATTATCATATTAATTTATGTATTTGTTCTTTTCCTGTTCCAACGTTGACTGAGCAGACCTGGGAGCGTCACAGATTAAGGCTCACATTTTTGGTACTATTAGTAATAATCATTTTTCTTCTTATTATTTATTTTAATCATCATCTTCAGCATCATTATCATTTTTATGGTATTAATTTAGTTCTTATTTTCCTGTTCCAGCATTGACTGAGCAGACCTGGCAGTGGCCCTAGGTTAAGCCTCACGGTTTTGGTACTATTTATTATTATTATTTCTTTTTATCATCATTATCATCATCATCTTCATCATTATTCCCCTATTTAGTTCTTACTTTCCTGTTCCAGAGTTGACTGAGCAGACCTGGCTCTCTGGCTGAGAGACTGGGGCTGAATAATCTGGAGAGAAGAGTGAGATGGGATTTAATCAGTGTTTACAAATATCTGAGGTCGGGAGGGAGGGGACAGGCTCTGCTCTCTTGCTCCCTGGGTCAGGACAAGGGGCAATGGATAGAAACTCCAGCACAGGAGGTTCCACCTCTACATGAGGAACTTCTTCACTGTGAGGCTCACAGAGCCCTGGAGCAGGCTGCCCAGAGAGGTTGTGGAGTCTCCTGCTCTGGAGACACTCAAGGCCCTTCTGAATGTGTTCCTGTGTGACCTGTGCTGGATTCTATTAGGGTCCTGCTCTGGCAGGGGGGGTTGGACTTGATGATCTCCTTAGGTCCCTTCCAACCCCTGACATCCTGTGACAGGTTGGACCAGATGATCCTTGAGGTCCCCTCCAACCTGGTGTTCTATGAATCTATGAGCTGGCAGTGCCCTAGGCTCAGGCTCACACATCTCAGTTCCTGGGAATTAAAAAAGACTTAAATCCAGCTCTGAAGACTTTGCAAGCAAGAATCTGCTTCGTGGTGAGAAAAGATCCAAAAAGCTGCTCTCAGCTTCACCCCCCAGCCAACCAGGGCCTTTTTCAGAAGGTCTTTTATATCATTAACACTGATTTTTGTTTCCTTGCCAGCCTTTGTTGGTTTATGATCGAGGCCACAAAGATGATCCGAGGGCTGGAGCAGCTCTGCTGTCAGCACAGGCTGGGGCAGCTGGGGTAGCACGGGCTGGGGGAGCTGGGGTAGCACGGGCTGAGGGAGTTGGGTAGCATGGGCTGAGGGAGCTGGGGTAGCACGGGCTGGGGGAGCTGGGGCAGCACGGGCTGAGGGAGCTGGGGTAGCACGGGCTGGGGGAGCTGGGGCAGCACGGGCTGGGGAGCTGGGGCAGCACGGGCTGAGGGAGCTGGGGTAGCACGGGCTGAGGGAGCTGGGGTAGCACGGGCTGAGGGAAGCTGGGGCAGCACGGGCTGGGGAGCTGGGGCAGCACGGGCTGAGGGAGCTGGGGTAGCACGGGCTGAGGGGAGCTGGGGTAGCACGGGCTGAGGGAAGCTGGGGCAGCACGGGCTGGGGGAGCTGGGGCAGCACGGGCTGGGGGAGCTGGGGTAGCACGGGCTGAGGGAGCTGGGGTAGCACGGGCTGAGGGAGCTGGGGTAGCACGGGCTGAGGGAGCTGGGGTAGCACAGGATGAGGGGAGCTGGGGCAGCACGGGCTGGGGGAGCTGGGGCAGCACGGGCTGGGGGAGCTGGGGTAGCACGGGCTGAGGGAGCTGGGGTAGCACGGGCTGAGGGAGCTGGGGTAGCACAGGATGAGGGGAGCTGGGGTAGCACAGGATGAGGGGAGCTGGGGTAGCAGAGGCTGGGGGAGCTGGGGCAGCACGGGTTGAGGGAGCTGGGGCAGCATGGGCTGAGGGAGCTGGGGTAGCACGGGCTGTGGGTGCTGGGGTAGCACAGGATGAGGGGAGCTGGGGCAGCACGGGCTGGGGGAGCTGGGGCAGCACGGGCTGGGGGAGCTGGGGTAGCACAGGATGAGGGGAGCTGGGGCAGCACGGGCTGGGGGAGCTGGGGTAGCACGGGCTGGGGGAGCTGGGGCAGCACGGGCTGGGGAAGAGAAGACACCGAGGGGACCTTAGAGCTGCCTCCCAATACCTGATGGAATCCCACAGGAAGGCTGCAGAGAGACTTTTCATGAGGGTGTCTGGCAATAAGTCAACATAGATGAGCTCCATGCAAATATGCTGCCAGCTGTAGGTGCCAGTTGAGGCTGGGTTGAAGATAAGAATATCATTCTGCTGGCACACATCATCAGCTCTTACTGGTGGTGTTGCTGGCACAGAAAACTCCAAAGTGGAGAGCAGCTGAAGTGCCACAGGTCAAAGGCTGACATGCACTGACTGACAAGGTTCATTTGCTGCAATGAAGGAGAGTCCAGCGTGGAACCACAGAGCTGCTGCAGGCAGTGGAACATCTCCCCGTGAGGCCAGGCTGAGGGAGCTGGGGCTTGGAGCAGAGGACCCTGAGGGCTGGGGATAAAGATGTGCAGGGCTGGAGCCAGGCTCTGCTCAGGGATAGCCAAGGACAACACGAGGGGGCCCTTGGAGGCAAGCTGGAGCAGAGGAGCTGCCAAAGGAATATAAGGAGAAATCTTGTCCCTGTGAGGGTGCTGAGCCCTGGAGCAGGCTGCCCGGAGAGGTTGTGGAGTCTCCTGCTCTGGAGACATTCAAAACCCACCTGGATGTGTTCCTGTGTGCCCTGCCCTGGGTGATGCTGCTCTGGCAGGAGGCTTGGACTGGATGATCTCTGGAGGTCCCTTCCCAACCCCTAACACCCTGTGAGTAATCCACCCAGGGCTTTAGTTTACACTTTGAAAATGACTGAGCATGACCCTGGGCTGAAGCAGCAGCACAAACTGCCGAAGAAAGAAAGAAACCAGCTCCCATTTTTGTTTTCCCCTGGCTCACAACCTGGGGGAACTCATTCATTTACCTTTATTTATCTGATGTGTGTGCTGAAAATGTCCTTAATGAGCCAATGTGCACAGCAGGAATTTTAATCCATCCTCCTGAAAACAAACCCCAAACCCCCCCCAAGCAAATACTGCTTTTAAAGGAGCTTTCCTCCTCTCACAGGAAAAGTCTTTCTTCTGAGACTAGTTTTGCTTGCCTCCAAGCTTGTGAGAAACTTTGGGTGACACAAAGATCAGCATTTTAAAATGCCTTTTAGTAGTATTTTGGTAGCAGTTCATTGGCAAAGTTGCTAATTGTTCCGTGTCAGGAAACCTTTCTGTGTTGCAGGACTTAATGCCTCGAGGAATACGAAGTATGCAAGATAAGAGCAGATCCCTGTCGTGATGAAAGGGCTTTTAAAGCTCCAAAGAGGTGGTTTGGAGACAGGGGAACAAGCAAGACACCCAAAATGGATTGAGGAGGAGATGACAATTTTCACCTAATACTCTGCCAGCTTCTATCTGGCTTCAGCTCATCAGCCCAGTCAGCAGCTTCGCTCTCAGCAGCTTCCCTCTGATGAAGCCAGCAGACTCGGCTGTGGTTTCTGTAGTGCTGTCGTCTCCACCAAGATCCTGGGCTGGGGCCATCCCTACAAGAGGGACATTGAAGTGCTGGAGCAGGTCCAGAGAAGGGCAACCAAGCTGGGGAAGGGGCTGGAGAGCAGCAGCTGAGGGAGCTGGGGGTGTTCAGCCTCAAGAAAAGGAGGCTGAGGGGAGACCACCTGGCTCTCTACAGCTCCCTGCAAAAAGGTTGGAGTGAGGTGGGGTTGGGCTCTTCTCCTTAGTAGCAACAAACAGGGTGAGAGGACACAGCCCCAAGGGATGTTTAGGTTGGACATTAGGAAAAACTTCTCAAAGGGCTGTTGAGGCCTGGATCAGGCTGCCCAAGGCAGTGGCTGAGTCACCATCCCTGGAAGTGTCCAACAACCCACAGAGATGTGGTGCTAAGGGACATCGTTCAGTGATGACTTGGCAGCCTTGGGTTAATGGTTGGCCTCAACGATCTTGGAGGTCTTTCCCAACCTTGACGATTCTCAAACCAGCACAAAATCAGTCCCTCTGCAGACACAGAAGCAAAGCCTCTTCCTGGCCTTTCCCAGCAGCAGGAGCAGGCTCCGGGGCAGGGCTTCTGAAGCACTCCAAGCAGAGCACTTGCAACGTCACTGAGAATTCTGATGGAGCTACTCTAGATACCACTGCATTTTTTCCCCCCTTGGTTTTTAAGATTCTATTGCCTGCTGCTAGCAGATGGAGAACCCTTGAGGCCCTATTAATAGTGATAGCAACTATCAAGTGGAGCACTCTCCATCACCTGGAAAGTCAGCGGAGTCAAGCAGCAAATTCCTTCAAATCCCTACTGATCCTCTTTAATTTTATAGCTCTCCCCTGCTTCATTTTGTCCCTGAGCTTGGACACCTCTCTCTCCACAGCCACTTGCACAGAGCCAGGCCAGGCTTTTACCATTTCTCTTTTCCTTCCCAGATCCATTACAGGTTGCTGCCTCCATGCTTTGGAGCGACCCCAGTGCTGATGGCGCAGGGTTGCCGGCGAGGAGCTGTGAGAAGCTGGCTGCTGGGGCTGAGTGGCCAAGGCAGGATAATGTGTGCCAGCAGAATGGATACTTTAAGATATTCTTATCTTCAACCCAGCTTCAACTGACACCTACAGCTGGGAGCACATTTGCATAGAGCTCATCTGTGTTGATTTATCACCAGCCACCCTCACAGAAAGGACAAAGATGCTGAAGGTCCTCTGGGCCGACTTTGGGAGCAGTTCTGCTAAGGCACTCCTCAGGCTTTGAGACAAAAGCAAGAGAAATGGCATGAAATGCTGAGGGGGTGGCTGCAGCCCAGCAGGGGGACGTGGCTGGCAAAGGCTGGCCACTTGTAGGTACATCAGGCTGAGATGTTTTCAGTTGATCATTAACATCATTACCCAGTGGACTCCAAAGATGAGTGTAAAAGACTCTGAGAGTTCCACTGGCTTCCCTTCTTCAGGAATGATTAACACTGGTCAGGTAGCACATGGAGTCCCACCAGCAGCATGGATCTCCTGGGAAGAGCTCAAAAGCCTGCTGGTGGATGGAGGTGGAACCTGCAAACCTTTGGGTGTTCAGGGGAAAAGGGAGAAGCAGGCTGGTGGGAAAACAAATGTTGGGGCAATGTAAATGGCTATAAATGACCACAAACAATTGTTAGATGGGGCACATGGCCAAGGTTTCTAAAGAGTTTTAGAGTCTTTGGAGGTCTATCCCATTTTTGCTACAGTGGGAAAAGGAATGGAAAGGGTTTCGAGATGGAAAGTCAGAGGGAAGGTGAGGAAGGACACAAAGGATGAGGCTAAGGCAGCTGTTTTCCAGTGGGAGCCATTCTATTTGTGAGCAATAAGTAGGGTGTCAAGAGCACAGAAAAGACCCTGGTGGCAAGAGGAGGAAGGAGAATGATACCAAACTTCGAGTGACAGAAGGTGAGAGGTTCAGGTGCTGGATTTCAGAGAGTTTTTATTCAGAACCTAACAAACATGAACAGGAAAAAAAAAAAATCCCATGTTCCACCTCCTTTGGAGGAAGCTGCAGGCGCATTAAGGAAGGATTTGGGTCATCAAGGCCCCTGCTATAGATAAAGGTGTGAGAAGGAAGCATCTAGGGCATCATCGCATCCCCTCCCGGGCAGGCTGTGGGTGTGGGAAGCAGCGAGGAGCCCCGGCTGCAGGGCGGGCAGCAGAGGAAGCCGCTGGGCTGCGCCTGCAATCGGTGCGTTGCCCCTTTAATTGTGTCCCCAGCCCTCGGGCGGCTCTGTCCAACGCCCACGTCAGCAAATACCTTTTGTTTCTCTCACGTTCGGGCTTGCAGGGCTCGGGGCTGCGGGACCAGCGCGGAGTCGCCTTCAGCCACCGTCAGCCCCGACGCGGGGCCGGGGACCCCCGCACCCATCGCCCGCCGCCGAGGCTCCGCGACCGCCGCCCGCAAGCCAGCACCCAGCCGGTGAGTGGCGGCTCGACGCGCCGGCAAGGCCGGGCTGGGCGTTGTGATTGGGGCGGAAACGGCCCCGGAGCCAGCCTGGCTGCGAGCAGCCGCCATGGGCGGCCGTGGGCGACCTCGGGCTCCGCAGCCTGGCAGGGCGCCGGGGCCCGTCGGTACCGGGGGCCGTTAGCGGCGTCCCGGCGGCAGCCGCCCCGCGCAGCCGGCGGCTTGCGGGGCTGCAGCGCGTCCTCGGCGGGCGCCATTTGCAGCCCCGGGCGCGGCAACAAAGGGCTGCGCGGGAGCGGCGGCGGGCGGCGGGGGCGCGGCGAGCGGGGCCGCGCAGGGGGCGGCTGGGGCACTGCCAGCGCGGGGAGGCGGCGGGAGCGGGGGGCGGCTTGGGCTACGCCGGGCACCGGCCGTGGCAGCGTGCGGGGCGGCCGCGGCTGGACCGGGGCTTGTGCCGAGGCGGGCGGCTGCGGGCTGCGCGCCCGGCTCGGCTCTGCCGGGCCCGGCGGAGGGGAGCGGGGCCGCCCGGAGCCCGGGCGGGCGTGGGCGCTGCGGGCCCCTCGGCGGCAGCGGGGTGGCGCCGGCAGCCCCGGGGCTGGGAAGTGCCTCCGCGCTGTGGCGGGCGGGCCCGGTGCCATCGGGCGTCCCGGGGCTCCCCGGGGCCCAGCGACCAATTCGGGCGGGCGGGCGGGCGGGGGGGGGTGAGTGACAGCCGCCTCGGCCAATGCCGGAGCAGCCCGGGCCGGGCGGGCGCTGCCGCCGAGTCCCCTTTCTGGTGCCTTCGGCGGCGGGGGCGTAAGCGCTGCCCGAGCGGGGCGAGGCGAGGCGAGACGGGCTGATGAAGGCGCGGACGCGGAGCGCAGCCCGAGCTACCGGCAGCGCTGAAGGGCTGTGGAGCTGCCCGGGGAGAGCGCACCCTGGTCCGGAGGTGCCCCCAGCTGCGGCACACATGTCTGTGCCAACAGCCTGTGCGCAGCGGGCAGCTTCACCCCGCTTTTCGTCTTGGAGATAAAACGCGTGGTGGTTGCCTGTTGTCATTTAAAGAGAGTTAAATAAAAGAGGTTATTTGTTGAGACGTCTGTCAGCTTGATCTCACTCCCTTGCACGACGCTCAAGAGTCTCCTCTGATTCTCTTTTGTAGAGCAACTGTTTCCTTCCCATCTCTTCTGGAATGGAGATTTCTTCCCACCAGTTTCACCTCTTGCAGCAACTCAATGAGCAGCGCAGGCAAGATTTGTTCTGTGACTGCAACATCCTGGTGGAGGGGAAGGTCTTCAAGGCCCATCGCAATGTGCTGTTCGCCAGCAGCGGCTACTTCAAGATGCTCCTTTCGCAGGGCTCCAAGGAGACGACTCAGCCCACCACGGCCACCTTCCAGGCCTTTTCTCCCGACACCTTCACAGTCATCCTGGATTTCGTCTATTCAGGCAAGCTGTCCCTGACCGGGCAGAACGTCATCGAGGTCATGTCGGCCGCCAGCTACCTGCAGATGACCGACGTTATCAGCGTCTGCAAGACCTTCATCAAGTCCTCCTTGGACATCAGCGAGAAGGAGAAGGATCGCTACTTCAGCCTCTCGGACAAGGAGGTGAATTCCAACGGCGTGGATCGAGCCTGCTTGTACAGCACCGGCTGGAGGGCGGAGAGCAGCCCCCCGCGCCCGCACCTGAGTCCGGACCAAGGGACTTGTATGATGGGTGGCAACACCTGGAGCAATTTCAGCTACTACCCAGCCTCTCAGAGGAACGCCCAGCAGCAGCAGCAGCAGCCGCCGCAGCAGCTGTCCAAACACGAGCAGAGGCAAGATTCGGGCAAGAAATCCAGGCACCTGGGGCTGCAGCAGCCCTCCGATGTGCCTCACTATAAATCCAGCAAACTGGAGGACAGGGCTGCCGAGCCCCCCGGCCACGTCACGCAGCCCGAAGAGCAAGTTCCGATCGAAGCAGAGGTTGAGTCTCCTCATGTGGGTTACCAGTACAGCCAAGGGGCTGACGTGATGCCCAGGAGCTTGGCTGTGTCACAGCAGGAGCATGAATCACCTCGCTCTTCCAGTAAATCCAAGTCTTCAAAACCAGAGGAGCAGTACGGGAGCATGCCCTCCATTCTGGGGGTGATGGGAAACTGGGCTGAAGGTAAGTGAAGTGTTGGTGCTGTGGCTGCACAGTCACCTGTGAATCCGCTCTGCTTCTCCGTGAGGAAGGGTGCTGGATGGAGCCTGCCAGTGCCAGGAAGTCACCTGGCACTGGCCACAAGTGTAAGCTTGGGAAGTTTAACTCTTTTTAGTGTTTTTGAATGATGGAAGTGCCTGGTTTATTCAGCAGCCTGCTCCAGGTGAAGATGATCCAAGAGCTGGAGCACCTCTGCTGTGAGGATAGGCTGAGGGAGCTGGGGTTGTTAAGCCTGGAGAGGAGAAGGCTCCAGGGGGACCTTAGAGCTGCCTCCCAATAGCTGAAGGGATCCTGCAGGAAGGCTGCAGAGGGACTTTTCATGAGGGTGTCTAGAGACAGGACAAGGGGGAATGGTTTGAAGCTGAGGGAGAGCAGGGTAAGACTGGAGCTTAGGAAGAAGTTCTTCAGTACAAGGATGGTGAGACTCTGGAATAGGTTGCCCAGGGAGGCTGTGGCTGCCTCCTCCCAGAGGTGTTCAAAGCCAGGTTGGATGAGGCCTTGAGCAGCCAAGTCAAGATGAGAGGCATCCCTGCCCATGGCAGGGAGGTTGGGGCAGATGATCTCTGAGGTCCCTTCCAACCTGACCCATTCTGTCATGCTATGAAGATGTCCCTGCTGACTGTAGGGAAATTGCTCTAATGACCTTGAAAGTTCCCTTCCAATCCAAAGCAGTCCAGGATTCTGTGATCCTAGAACTAGCCTTTGAAAACACATGAGCTTCAGTGTCTGTACAGCTCCATCCTCCACATTCAAGTCACCATCTTTTGGGATGTTTTAAAGGTCATTTTAATCCAGCTGATGGTCCACTCCTTTTCCTTTGTAGCACTGCTGTGTAACTGACAGGAAAAGCCAACATTTTGCTCTTGACATATGCTATGGTGATTTATTTATTCTTAATAGAAGTGCTTTGCTCTTCTCAGACTGCCTTTTCCTAGAGCATTTCATGGTGAGAGGAAATGGCCTCAAGTTGCACCAGGGGGAGGTTTAGGTTGGACATCAGAAGAAACTTCTTCCCTGAAAGTATCACAGAATCAACCAGGTTGGAAGAGACCTCAGAGATCATCAAGTCCAACCTCTCACCCAACACCTCCTGACTAACTAAGCCATGGCACCAAGTGCCACATCCAGTCCCCTCTTGAACATCTCCAGGGATAGGGACTCCACCACCTCCCTGGGCAGCACATTCCAATGGCAAACAACTCTCTCTGTGAAGGCTTCTCAAAGACTGGAATAGGCTGCTCAGGGAGGTAGCTGAGTTCCCAACCGTGGAGATGTTTCAAAGAGGCAGAGATGTGGTGCTGAGGGACGTGGTGTAACACAAGTCTTGGTAAGATTGGTTGGAGATGGTCTCAAAGGTTTTGTCCAACCAAAGTGAGTCCATGACTAGCCATGCCATGACTTTATTGCTCTTTCAGTCACACTGGTTTCTAACAGAGGTGTTTGAGAGACACAGATGTGGCGCTGAGGGCCATGGCTCAGCACCAGGCTTGGCAGAGTCAGGTTATGGTGGGCTCAAATGGTCTGTCCCAAGCGGTCCTGTGACTAGACGTTGCCGTGGCTTCACTGCCTTGTGTGTAATCACCTCATTTTCCACCAGATGATCTGCCCAGGATGAGGTTCAAGTGCCCCTTTTGCACTCACGTGGTGAAAAGAAAAGCAGACCTGAAGCGTCACCTGCGCTGCCACACCGGGGAGAGGCCCTACCCCTGCGAGGCCTGCGGGAAGCGCTTCAGCCGCCTGGATCACCTCAGCAGCCACTTCCGAACGGTGAGTAGCCGCTGCTGGCCCCTGCAGCACCACCACACGCAGCACAGGGGCAGCTGGCTGGGGAGCTGACTCCTCTGAAGGAAGAGGCGAGAGGAAGTAGATCTGGTTTTGTTGATCTGAGTTAGCGCAGGAGGGGCTGAATGTCTGTGTTAATTGGTGGCTGACAAAGGCATTGCTCTGCCTGAGCTTAACAGGGCAGCTGCAGCTCAGTGGTGCTTTGGTTTGGCTCCTGACATCTGGTGATGTTCAGTGGTGCCCAGTGACAGGACAAGGGGTGACAGGCACAAACGTGAACATCGTAAGTTCCATCCAAACATGAGGAGAAACTTCTTTAATTTAAGGGTGCTGGAGCCCTGGAGCAGGCTGCCCAGAGAGGTGGTGGAGTCTCCATATCTGGAGACATTCAAAACCCACTGGATGTGTTCCTGTGTAACCTTCTCTAGGTCAGCCTGCCTTGACAAGGCCAGCCAAGTTGAGAGGTGTCCCTGCCCAGGGGGTTGGACCTAGATGATCTCCAGAGGCCCTTTCCAACCCCTGCCTTTCTGCAATCCATAAATTCAGAGAATGGTTTGGGTTGGAAGGGACCTTGAAGATCACCTAGGTCCAAACCCCTGCCATGGGCAGGGACACCTCTTATCTTGACTTGGCTGCTCAATGGCCTCATCCAACCTGGCCTTGAACGCCTCCAGGTAGGGGGCACCCACAACCTCCCAGGGCAACCTGTTCCAGTGTACCTCACTGGAACAGATTTCTTCCTCCTCTCCAGTCTCAGTCTGCTCTCCTCAAGCTTCAGCCCATGACCACAAGTTAACCCTGCTCCAGCCCTACTTTTTTTTGCCATCCTAACCAGTGCTCCTTTGTGGCTCCAGACCTCCAATGTCTTGCTGTTGCTTTCCCCAGATCCATCAGGCCTGTAAGCCCATCTGCAGGAAGTGCAAGCGCCACGTCACCGAGCTGACCGGACAGGTGGTGCAGGAGGGGACGCGACGTTACAGACTCTGCAACGAGTGCTTGGCCGAAGCTGGCATAGACAGTATCCGCATTGACTTGGAGGCTGAGGCACCCCTGGAGTTCCCCCAGGATGGGGAGAAAGATTCCAGGTGGCAGTATGGGGAAGACAACAGATCCGACGTGGAGATCGTGGAGGACGGCTCGACCGATTTGGTCATCCAGCAGGTGGATGACAGCGAGGATGAAGCAGAGGAAAAGGAGGTCAAACCCAATATTAGGTAGCTGTGAGACCACGACTGGGAGTGAGTGTCAGAGGGAGAATGTAGTGTCCTGACCATAAGCCCTCCACCAGCCTCCTCATCCTCCAGAGACACGCTGGTTTCTCTTGAACAGGTCCAGATTTGCATGTTTGTTATGGACACCGTTGAGTCCAAGTCTGAGTTTTGTCATCAGGATACCCATTGCCTGGCTTCAGTGGAAAGGATCCGTCCTTGAAACCATGGGTGGACAAAGAAGCTGAAGTACTACAAGGATAATGTTTTATAGTAGACAAAGGGTCGCTTCTTAAGACCTCATTCCAGGGATTGAGGTCTAAATGCATCAGAAGTCACACACAGTACTGTAAACTGCCCAGTTCTGAGGCTGGAGGGCTGTGGGGTGGGATGTAATGTCTGGGGAGAAACAGGAATACCCTGCCCCCAGGATACTTCTCCTCAGTGGTCAGAAATGAAGAGAATCTTCCATGAAAATTCATAGAATCCTAGAATGCCAAGTTGGAAGAGACCCCCCCCAAAGATCAGCTGGTCCAACCTTAACATTCCTGAAGGCTTCATGTTATGAGGAGGAAGCAAGCAAAGGAAGAAAGGCAGCTCATTAAGGGGAAGCACCTAAAAATGCACCTGGGAAAACATTTTCTTGTAAAGTTTATTAGAGTAAGGAAAGTCTTGAGCAGGTCTTTCAAGACCTCTTCTGTAATAGAAAATACAGACATGGGTGATCAGGAAGCACCTCTGCTACAAGGACAGGCTGAGGCAGCTGGGGCTCCTGGAAAAGAGAAGGCTCCAGGGAGACCTTAGAGCAGCCTTCCAGTACCTGAAAGGGGCTAGAAGCAGGCTGCAGAGGGACTGTTTGCAAAGCTCTGCAGCGATGGGGACAATGGTTTGAGGTTAGAGGAGATTTAGATTGGATGTGAGGAACAGGTTCTGCACCATGAGGGTGGTGGAACACTGCAGCAGGTCTCTCAGGGAGGTAGGTGAGGCCCCATCCCTGGAGGTATTCAAGGCAAGGCTGGACAAGGCTCTGAGCAACCTGCTCTAGTGGAGGATGTCCCTGCTGACTGCAGGGGGCTTGGACTGGATGACCTTTGGAGGTCCCTCCCAACCCAAAGCATTCCATGATTCTATGAATGCTGGTGCTAGGCAGCACCTCTGAGATGAAATGATTACAAATCTTTGATGCTGAGAGATCTTTTATTCATTCTGGAAACTGGGAGCTCAAGACTGGGCAGTGTTTTAATAAGCACTAGGAAAAGTTGTGTCTAAGCACTAAGAAAATGCTTTCTTCTTCTTTTCAACCTCTCCAAAGTGCCAGGCTGCTGTGACTGGCATCCACAGGGCAGTGCCAACGTGAAGGGGGCAACCCTCACAAGGTTCCTTTGAACTGTTGTTTTCTCTTTGCCCACCGTTTTTATTTGCCAGCAACCAGAGGCAGAATGATTTGGGCAGCACATCTGCTCCACCAGAAATGGACCTGAGGAGATCTTCCACCTGAAAGCATTGACTGCTCTTTCTTTCTACTGACCTGTACTCAGTTTGAAACTGAGGGCTGTTAGGATGGAGCTGGAATCAGCTGATACATTCCCAAAGCCAGGAGCAAACCATACCTTAACCTTCTTCAGGCTGTGTTACATGCCAGTGAGAATGAGGTCTGCTGGAAGTTCTAGACATCACCTTGGTAGAGTTTTACCTACAATTAGACCACAGGAGAGGAGATGATTAATGGGGAAGCAAGTTTTCTTCTGTAACAGCATCCCAGCGTGGCGAGGGTTGGGAAGGACCTCTGGAGATCATCCAGTCCAACCCCCCTGCTGAAGCAGGGCCCCCACAGCAGCTTGCCCAGGAGCACAGGGGCCAGGGGGGGTTGGAATCTCTGCACAGAAGGAGACTCCACAACCTCTCTGGGCAGCCTGCTCCGGTCCCACTTGGTTTTGGTGCTCAGAGAGTTCACCTTAACCAGCACTGCAAGCGGGAGAGGAGCCGGAGTGTGCTCCTGGGGTGTTTTTGCTCTGCCTTTGCTTGGCCAGACCTGAGTCTTCATCCCTTGGTCATGGAACTCAGTGGCTACAGGCTTAGAAAGTTTGATTTTTGTTTTCTTTCCTTTTTTTACAACTTTGAAGCATGTTTGGCTGGCACCTGGGAGTCATTCCAGAGCAGCCCCATATATATGTCCTATATAATCTCCTTCCCAGGGACAGCTGCAAAGTCACTATTTTGATTTTTTTGTGTCAAAAAGAGAGAAATTGTATAGCCTTAGTAGTGTCAGCATTAGCAGAGGGTGCAGCATTAGCAGAGGGTGCAGCATTCCCCCTGCAGATGGCCAGCCTGCAAGTCTCTAACATGACAGCTCAGGTGCTTCCTGCTAAGTTCACAGTGTGGGCATTTAAGTGGCCTTCCTGTCAAGGAACAGCCAAGTTGCATATTGCAAGGAGATGAGAAATGAGGTTTTACTCCCCCTACAAAAATCACCATCCCTTGGCTTAGGGGTGGAAGGGGAGAGCTTCCCAAACTCTCTGCAGACCCACATGGAAAAACCATCTTCTCCAAACAGTGAGTGGTGTTTGCCTTGGGTTTTATGTTCCACCCTGGTCAGCAGTTCCCAAAAGGGGCTGGATGTGGAAACAGCTGGTTGAGTTCTGGGGAGTTCCTTACTCCTAGAAATGCCAATTAACAAATGGCTGAGCATCACTCCTGAGCAACCTTGACTAAATCAAAGCTGGAAGAAAGGAAGAGCTACGACCCAGATGGAATGACCTCGCTCAAGCTGCCACAGAGAATGCTTGCTGATGAAATCCAACTGAAGAGATTGGTGGTTGGTTGGGTTTTCTTTTCCTTTCATTTCCCTTTATATTATGCACAATAAATTCCAGGTCATGGTGCCTGCTGTCCCAGAATATCAAGTGGCTGGGAATTTGTGTGTGTTGGGGGGGAGGGGGAAGGTGGATTAAAGAGAGAGGAAAGCAAAAGTCACTCTAGGCCTGGAGTCTGAACTGTTAAGGTAAAAGTATTAAGTGCTTCTTTGTACTTTTGGGGGAGTTCTGAGAAGCAAAGAGATGTGGGGATCAATACCTCAATCTCCTTAGAGAACACTGAGGACCAGATGCTTCAGATGTGGCTGTAAATGGGCAAATGGAAGACTCTCTCCATAGGAAGAGACTTGCTTCACAGATCTGGGCAGATGACTTCTTGGTTTGCCTGGCCCAGGAGGGTTTTCCTTACTTGTATGTTGTTGTTATTCTTCGGTAGCATTAATTAGGTTATCTGTAGCCATGTTTTTGAAGTCCCTTGTTAAGCTTGTGGAGGTTTAGCTCAAGTCTGTGCTTTCCCCCAGAGGTCAGTTATGGTTTTGTGTTTTAAAACAAAAAAAGGTTACCATTTTTTTTACATTTGTTGCCTTCATTTCAGTTGTTGTTCCCTTATTTTTGTATCACCAGACAAGATAAATGTTAAGTGCCTTCTGTTTTCTACGTCCTTCATTTTCTGTTGCCATTTTGCTTGGTTTTCTCTAAAGGAAAGCAATCCTCTTTGGGGTTTGTTTTCCTTCTCATCTCCTTGCACTGCCTCCAGTGAGGTCATTGTCGTGTTTCTTTTGGCATCACACACCACTCATTGCATCAGGGAATGGTTTGGGTTGGAAGGGACCTCCAGAGGTCATCCAGCCCAACCCCTCCTGCAGGCAGCAGGGATGTCCTCCATTAGATCAGGTTCCTCAGAGCCTTGTCCAGCCTCACCTTGAGTATCTCCAGAGATGGAGCCTCAACCATTTCCCTGGGCAACCTGTTGGCAATGTTCCACCACCTTCATGGTGCAGAACTTGTTCCTCACATCCAATCTAGATCTGCTCTGCTCTCCTCTCATTTCAAACTGTTGCCCCTGGTCCTGTCCCTGCAGGCCTTTGCAAACAGTCCCTCTGCAGCCTGCCTGTAGCCCTCTTCAAGTACTGGAAAGCTGTTCTAAGGTCTCCCTGAAGCCTTGTCTTCCCCAGGCTGAACGACCCCAGCTCCCCCAGCCTCAGGCTAACCTAGAGAAGATGACACAGGAACACATCCAAGTGGGTTTTGAATGCTTCCAGGGATGGAGACTCCACCACCTCTCTGGGCAGCCTGCTCCAGTGCTCCATCACCCTTAAACTAAAGAATTGCTCTTCATGTTTAGATGGGACTTCGGATGTCCAAGTCTGTGCCTGTTACCCCTTGTTCTATCACTGGGCACCACTGAAAAAAGCCTGGTCCCATCTTCCTGACACCTACTTTGGAAGGTTTTATAAGCATGGAAAAGATTTCCCCCCCACACCCCAGTCTGCTCTTTTCCAGACTAAAAAAAAGCCCAATTCAGTCTTTCCTCATAAGAGAGGTGTTCCAGTCCCCTCAGCATCTTGGTAGCCTTGAAATCATCGTTGCAGCCCTGAGTACCAAAATGCTGGACTAGAGAATTGGTGAAAATAGAAGCATAGAATCAAGCAGGTTGGAAAAGACCTCAGAGATCATCAAGTCCAACCTATGACCTAACACCTCCTGACAACTAACCCATGGCTCCAAGTGCCACATGCAGTCCTTTTCTGAACACCTCCAGGGACCAGCCTGGGCCACTCCAGTGGCCAATTACTCTTTCTGGGAAGAACTTTCTCCTCACCTCCAGCCTAAACTTCCCCTGGCACAGCTTGAGACTGTGACCTCTTGTTCTGTTGCTGCTTGCTTGGGAGAAGAGACCAACCTCCACTGGTCTACAGTCTCCTTTCAGGTAGTTGTAGAGAGCAAGAAGGTCTCCCCTGAGCCTCCACTTCTCCAGGCTAAATACCCCCAGCTCCCTCAGCCTCTCCTCAACATTCCCAAACCCTTTAGCCCCACAATGTGTCCAATCTGCACACCATTTGCAGGCAATTTCCAAAAGCCCAACCCAAAGCCAAAGTTGTTCATTCGAGCCCCAGGCTGCCAGCCAATCAACTCACCCAAAGAGGGAAGCACAGGGCCCCGGTGCCTGCTGGACTCCCCACGACCCCACTGGGCTGATGAGGATCTGGAAGGTTTGGCTCATCTGGGTGACCAAATTCTGTCTGTGAAAAATCAGAATAGAGGAAACTCTCCAAAGCTCAGAGAGCTGACACCAGCTTGCTGCAGTGCTGGACACATGGAGGATTTCTCCTCCCAGCCAACAGCAGGGTTTAAAAGTTGGCTATTTTTATACCCTCAAGACAAATAACATATTCAATGATTTCCACTGCCTGCCTGCCCGTTTCCAATCAGCCTCACACACATGCAAATTACTTCTGCAATTAGCTCAGCACATGTCCAGATTTATCTATCAGGGGCCAGGTGGTCCTTTGGGGAAGAACATCCTAACTCTGCTTTCACTTAGTGAGCCAGGGCTGAGCTCTGGACACAGCCTGTGGTTTGGCAGCTTTTAGTTCTTTGTTCTCTGCCCAAAGCTATAATCTTACAGTCACAACATCTGGCTATTTTAACCCAAATTCTTGCCTGCTCAGTCTCCTTGTTTCCTGCTAAGCTTAAGTTAGCTGTAACTTGCTATTTTAGTTCAGACTCTCACTGGCTCAGATTCTTCCTTCTTGCTAAGCTCTGCTGAAGCAGCTTGATTTGCAAGGCTGCTGGCATCACCCATCCTCTAACGGGCACAAGATGGAAAGTCTCATCTTCTAAGCAGCACAAGATTGAAGTGTTTTGTCTTGTAGTGGGCACAAGACTGAAGTATTTGTCTTCTAACGGGCATCCTGATTTCATTTCCTTTCCCCACACACACACACAAAAGCAAAGGACAATCTGTTGTCTTGCACTGCCATTCCCAATGCTTCAACACAAAACTCCCCTGCCATAAACCCGCTGCTCTATCGAGGAACATATCCTACAGCACAGAACTACAGGTATTTCTCACTCCGGCGATGCCTTCCTTCCACACACACAGTCCCAGAGTGCCCTTTACAACAGCGCTGCATTGTCTGCGGCTCGGCGGCGGCCTCCCGGGCAGGCTGTGGGTGTGGGAAGCAGCGAGGAGCCCCGGCGGCAGGGCGGGCAGCAAAGGAAGCCGCTGGGCTGCGCCTGCGATCGCTGCGTTGCCCCTTTAATTGTGTCCCCAGCCCTCGGGCGGCTCTGGCCAGCGCCCACGTCACCAAATACTTCGCGGTGCTTTCACGTTCGGGCTTGCGGGACCAGTGCCGAGTCGCCTTCAGCCCACCGCCAGCTTCGACGCGGGGCCGGGGACCCCCGCACCCAACCGCCCGCTGCCGAGGCTCCGTGGTCGGCCGTCCGCCCGCAAGCCAGCACCCAGCCGGTGAGTAGCGGTTCTGCTCTACAGCGACAGGTCGGACCGGGCGTCGGGGCTGGGGACGGCTACGAGCGGGATGCTGCGAGGACAACCCCGGGCTCCGCAGCCTGGGAGGGCGCCGGGGCCCGTCGGTACCGGGGGCCGTTAGCGGTGTCCAGGCGGCAGCCGGCGGCTTGCGGGGCTGCAGCGCGTCCTAGGCGGGCGCCATTAGCAGCCCCCGGCGCGGCAACAAAGGGCTGCGCGGGAGCGGCGGCGGGGGCGCGGCGAGCGGGGCCGCGCAGGGGGCGGCTGGGGCACTGCCAGCGCGGGGAGGCGGCGGGAGCGCCGGCACCGGGGCGGGGAGCTGCGGCCGGGGCCGCGCAGGGGGCGGCTGCGGGCTGCATGCCCGGCTCGGCTCTACCCCGACCGGGGGAGGGAAGCGGGGCCGCCCGGAGCGCTGACCGGCGTGGGCGCTGCGGACCCCGCGGCGGGAGCGGGGGCGGCAGCCCTGGGGCCAGGAGGTGCCTCCGCGCTGCGGCGGGCGGGCCCGGGGCCATCGGGCGTCCCGGGGCTCGCCGGGAGGGTGAGTGGCGGCGGCTTCGGCCAATGCCGAGGCAGTCCGTCCCGGACGGGCTGCGGCCGCCATAGGGCTGCCGCCGAATACGGCTCCGGTGCTCTCGGGCTGGGGCTGTGCCCAGTGAACCAGGGCAAGGCAGTATCAACCGCGGCGCTGCCCCCGGCAGAGGGTCAGAGTTGTCCTTAGCCTGTGAAGCTGTCACCTCCCGGTCCTTTCGCACACGCAGTAACGCTGCCCGAGCACCGTGGTCTCCTCTGGTGAAGTCGTTCAGGTTCTTCTCTCCCGTTTCAACACGAGCTAAGGGCTGCAGGGGGGGATGGAGATGCATTAGGAACGTGGGGACAATGTTAATGTTTTTAAAAACACAGGTAATCTCTTTAAATAGGACTCAGCCACAGCTCATCATTGTATGTGTTTTCCCCTTCAGGCCAAGCCTTCCTTCCCTTCCCCTGCCTGGAATGGAGATTTCTTCCCACCAGTTTCACCTCCTGGAGCAGCTAAACGAACAGCGGAAGCAGGACCTGTTCTGTGACTGCAAGATCCTGGTGGAGGGCAAGGTCTTCAAGGCCCATCGCAATGTGCTGTTTGCCAGCAGTGGCTACTTCAAAATGCTCCTTTCTCAGGGCTCCAAGGAGACGACTCAGCCCACGGTAGTGACTTTTGAGGTCTTCTCCCCAGAGACATTTATGGTTATCTTGGACTTTGTGTACTCAGGTGTGTTGTCTTTAACCGGCCAGAATGTGATCGAAGTCATCTCAGCCGCCAGCTACCTACAGATGACTGATATCCTTCATGTCTGTAAGACATTCATTAAGTCCTCACTGGATATTAATGAGAAGGAAAAGGATCATTACCTCAGCCTTTCAGCCAGGAGCCCCAGCACTGAACCTGCCCGTCCGCCTCTCTACCGCTCAAGAAGGAAAGCGAAGAGCAACCCGCGGCGCTCCTGTTCCGGCCCGGGTGAAAAGGCAGACCCAGCCAATGAGAATTCCTGGAGCAGCTGCAGCGGCTCCCAGGTGGTTCTCCAGCGGGCAGAGACTCAGCTGTCCAAGAGAGGCAGGAAGCAGAGCTCTGCCAGGAGGCGCCGCAAGCTGCTGGGGCTGTCACAGAGCTGCGACCTGGCGCCGCGCAAAGCCAACAGGGGCGAGCGGAGCGGCGCCCCCGCGGCCTCCCAGGACGGAGAGGAGCCTGGGGTGGATGCTGAGAATGATGCTGGGCATGAGTATGGCTACAATCGTGAACCAGAGGTCATCCCCAAGAAGCAGGCTGTGGCTCAGCTAGAACAAGACCTTTCCAGAACTGCTGAGTGTGTGGAACTAAAGGCAGAGGAGCTGTACACCTCAGCACCCACCGTCCTGGGTGTGATGAGTAGTTGGAATGAAGGTAACAAAACCCACAGAGCAGTTGGAGTGAGTCCAGGGGAGGCCACAAAGATGAGCCAAGGGCTGGAGCACCTCTGCTTTGAGGACAAGCTGAGGGAGTTGGGGTTGTTCAGCCTGGAAAAGAGAAGACTCTGGGGGGGACCTTAGAGCTGCCTGAAAGGATCCTACAGGAAGGCTGCAGAGGGACTTTTCATGAGGGTGTCTAGAGACAGGACAAAGGGGAATGGTTTGAAGCTGACTGGAGCTTAGGAAGAAGTTCTTCAATACACAGGTGGTGAGACTCTGGAACAGGTTACCTGGGGAGGTTGTGGATACCTCCTCTCTGGGGGTGGTCAAGGCCAGGTTGGATGAGGCCTTGACCAGACAGATGAGAGGTGTCCTTTCCCACGGTGGGGAGGTTTGAGTAGATGATCTGTGAGGTCCCTTGCAACCTCAGCTGTGCTATGATCATCTGCATGTCTCAGACATCCCCTGAGTGGCAGAGCACACACTGCCCAATCCCTGTCTCCCACGCTCAGTAAGAAATCCTGGCCTCGGGGGCGGCAGGGGGGGATTGTATTTTGGGATTCTTTTTTTTCCCCTATTTAGGGCCAGAGCAGAAGAAAACTGAACTGCTTCATTAAGCTGAAAACCCCCACTCAGAACTGCTGGGTGAGGACAAGAGGGGTGGGTTGTGACCCTGCGTTTGTCTGTCACAGACGAGCTGCCTCGCAGGCGGTTCAGGTGCCCCTTCTGCACGCACACGGTGAAGCGCCGCGCCGACCTGAAGCGCCACCTGCGCTGCCACACCGGGGAGCGGCCCTACCCCTGCAAGGAGTGTGGCAAGAGGTTCACCCGGCTGGAGCACCTAAGGAACCACTTCCAAACGGTATGCCCAGCCCAGAAACCCCCGCCCCACCCTCCCCTCCCAAGCTGTTACTGGGGCCAGCTGTTCTGGGCCCCTCAGGTTAGGAAGGAGGTTGGGTTGCTGGAAGGTGTCCAGAGAAGGGCAACAAAACTGGGGAGGGGTTTGGAGCATAGCTCTGTGAGGAGAGGCTGAGGGAGCTGGGGTTGCTTAGCCTGGAGAAGAGGAGGCTCAGGGGAGACCTTATTGCTGTCTAGAACTCCCTGAAGGGAGGTTGTAGCCAGGTGGGGGTTGGTCTCTTCTCCCAGGCAACCACAGTATCACTAAGGTTGGAAGAGACCTCGAGGATCATCGAGTCAAACCTATCAACACAGACCTCATGACTAGACCATGGCACCAAGTGCCACGTCCAATCTCCTCTTGAACACCTCCAGGGATGGTGACTCCACCACCTCCCTGGGCAGCACATTCCAATGACAAACGACTCGCTCGGTGAAGAACTTTCTCCTCACCTTGAGTCTAAACCTCCACTGGCACAGCTTGAGACAGCACCAGAACAAGAGGACACAGTCTCAAGATGTGCCAGGGGAGGTTTAGGCTGGATGTTAGGAAGAAGTTCTTCCCAGAAAGAGAGATTGGCCCTGGGAATGTGCTGCCCAGGGAGGTGGCGGAGTCACCATCACTGGAGGTGTTTAGGAAGAGACTGGATGGGGTGCTTGGTGCCATGGTTTAGTGGATTAGATGGTAATAGGTGATAGGTTGGACTCCATGATCTCAAAGGTCTTTTCCAACCTGGTGCAACCTCCCCTGGTGCAACTTGAGGCCATTTCCTCTTGTCCTGTTCACTTTTTCCTTGGGAAAAGAGCCCAACCCCCATCTGGCTTCAGCTTCCTTTCAGGGAGTTGTAGAGAGCCAGAAGGTCTCCCCTCAGCCTCCTCTTCTCCAGGCTGAACACCCCCAGCTCCCTCAGCTGCTCCTCACCAGCCCTGTCCAGACTCTTTCCTGGCTTCATTGCCCTGCTCTAGACCTGATCAGTGTCCTTTTTGGAGGGGCCCAAAACTGAACCCAGTATTTGAGGTGTGGCCTCACCAGTGCTGAGTACAGAGGGACAATCCCTCTGCTGTGACTGCTGGCCACACTCTTGCTGATGCAAGCCAGGACGCCGGTGGCTCTTTTGGCCACCTGGGCACATGCTGGTGGCTCTTTTGGCCACCTGGGCACATGCTGGCTCGTTTAGCCGGCTGCCCATGAACCATGTGATGAACACTGACCTCTCCAAACTGTCACATCTCTTTAGATACACCAGGCTGGCAAACTGATCTGCAGGAAGTGCAAGCGTCAGGTCACCGAGCTGACGGGCTGCGTCCTTCAGCAAGGGACCAGACGCTACAGGCTGTGCCACCAGTGTCTGGGGGAAGCTAATTTTGACAGCATCCCTGATGATTTAGATGCAGAACATTCTCCTGTCTCCTCCCTGGCAAACAAACATTCCAGATGGGCTTTGGAGGAGGGGCAGAAATCAGATGAAGAGACAATGGAGGAGGAGCCCTACAACCTGGTTGTCCGCCGGGTTAACGGCGATGGCCTGGATAAAGGAGATGAAAAGGTGAAGCCAAACCTTAGGTAGAAATCTTTGTGTATTTATTACTGTTGTATTCCAGATCAAATGTCTTGGGTATCCTCCCAGCTCACAGGCTGGTTTGCTGCTTTCATTAGAACTAAATATTGCTCAGTGTCTCTGATGAGAAGCCAAACATGGCCTACAAACATGATGGATTTTAGCGACAGGCATGCAACGGTGGAACTGCTTCCAAACAGCACCCAGAAAGGACTTCTAAGCTGGAAGGCAGAGGAATTGTTCCTGCTTCATCAAAGACTTGCTCAGAGCTCCTGTTGGTACTGACAGTGTGAAGCAATTTACAGCTCTAGAGGGATTTGAGGAGTTTTAAACCCCCAAACGTTGACAGAGTGCTTTGGAAAAGCCTCACTGAAGGCAGCAGTTGGTTGAGGAGTTTGTTGGTGGAGGCTGTAATTGACATGCTCAGAAACTTAAGCTTCCTTCACACCTTTCTTGGGAAGGTTCTGAAGTGGAGTTCTTCCTGCTGAAGAACTTACTAAGGAGAACTTTGTTTTCTGAGAGAGCTTACTGCTGCTGCTGGTTCAGAACAGCAGGATGAAAAGTGCCACCCCACAGCCACACAGAGGAAGGAACAAAGCAGCTGCAGCGCACTTGGACAGCGCAAGTTTGCTTCTTTCAGACCTGCTGGGGGTTTGTGCTGTCAATTTCAAAGAGAGAGGCACTGAGGTGGTTCAGAGGAAATCAGAAATGCCAGCACTGGAAGGACAGTTGTCAGGTTCTCTCCATTTCCACACCCCCAGACTGGGGCAAAGCTTGCCTAAATTCCTGTCTGGTTTATGCTAAGACAATAAAGGAGACAAATCTCTTCAGTTGCAGTGGGACAGCTGTGATTTGGATCACAGAGCTACTTGAGCAAAGCTTTCCTGCCTATATAGATTAGGCTGCTTAACAGTTGTTTGACAGCCTGAAAACATTTGTTTAGGAGGGCAATTCCCCTCAGAGCTTAAGCAGCCTTTTCAGTTCTGGAGCCTCTTCAGCATTTTTAGCAAGTGGTTGGTTGGTTGGTTTGTTTTTTCCCCAGTCATAAGGCTCAGAGAATCTCCACTCAGTAGAGAAAAATACAAATGCTCAGTACTGAAATGATAGAAACAGATCTGGGAGAGAATGTGCAGAAGAAACCTTCTGCCTGGGAGCAGCAAATGGCATTCCCAGCAGGTGCTCCAGCTGAAGAGCCACTCTTCAATCTCCTGCCTCATTTTCATGCTATGTTTTCTTTCCTGCTAGCAGAATCTGTAGCCTGAGGTTACTGCCAAGCAAGGCAAAATTCCCTGTGGAGAACGTGAGCAACAGCCACATTGATTCACATCAAGGTCCTCCCTGCCTCCAATAGCTTCCATTAACAGACACCTAGGGAGAAGTGAGAGCAGGGCAAGCCTGGCTCCTCCTTCCCTAATGCTCTCCCAAGCTCCAGCTGCTTTCAGTTCAGGGCACTGTCTCAACTTGGTGTTGATACATTCAGTAGCCACCAGTGCAGCTCTTTTCCAAGTTACATCACCCCTCTACCTTCAAAATAATCTAAACCTCTTGCTTCAACACTTAAGTGTCCTCTGGCAATTGTCTCCACCACAGCTCTGGAATGCTCAGTGAGTCCCCTTTGGACTGGCTCCTAGAGCAGCCCTTGCTGCAGCCAGCTGCTCCCACAGCAATGCACACAAACTCACTACAGAACTTGCTCAGCTAACAGCAAGATAAGAAGGGTTTGCAGTGTAACCACGGGGTTTAATTAGCCACTTTCAGCTAGTTAATTGCCTCAGTGAGAGACAGCCAGGAGGCCTCCACCCCTGCACCCAGCGCCTGCTGTGGCCTCAGGCTCTGCAGAGAACAAAGCTGCCTCAATTCGATGCCCGATTGGCACTTGACCCAGCCAGCCAGGCAGGTGCCAAAGCTGCTGCCACCAGCTCCCACTCTGCCCTGGCCACCAGCTCCCAGCCGTGGGCCTGGCCCTCCCCATCACAGTCCCCACCTTCCCACCACAGTCCTCAGCTCCCCACCATGATCCTTGTCCCCCTGCCAAGGCCCTCACCTCCAGCAGGCTCCAGGCAGTTTGTTGTGCTGAGGTTCAGGTTCCTTTCCTCCTTTTCCTCTCCCAGAGCTGTTCCTTTCCTCCTTTTCCTCTCCCAGAGCTGTTCCTTTCCTCCTTTTCCTCCACAGGGTAGTGGGCATGTGCTGGAACCCTGGGGCTGTACCTTGAGAAGGGAGGAAAAGCCAGGGTGTGAAAATCCTGCTTTGTATCACCAAACACTCTCACCCATCATGCTTATCTACCACAAGGTCTGCTCACCTTAGCAGAGGACAAAGCACAGCTGTCATTCCTTGCTGTTCAAAACTCCCCTGCCCCAAATTACTCACACACAACACTCTTCATTCTTTGCAGTTTTATTTCAGCACTGAAGCTTTCTGGGGAGGAAACACAGCCCAGAGAAGTAAGAGGGATTCCAGCCCTCCCAGCTTTAAAATACGGAATAAAACCTCAGCTAGGTTAAGATGATTTCACAACAAAAGAGAGATGAGAGCCTAGCTCCAGAGGTGAGGCACTTGCAGCACTCACAGTAACAAAAGCATCTCCTGTCCCTCACTCTCTGCAACCCCCTCACACTGCAACAGCAAAGGCATTTGCTGTCCTGTGATTAAAACCAAACCCCACTTTTGATTCTTTCTGATTCAGTCCATGAGCCTTTTGGCACAAAAGGATTGTCTCTATCATCCTTTCCAAAGGAAGCCAGAGAAGCTGATCCAAATCATCTGCTTTGCTAAAGAAAAGAAGCAGCTTTTGCAAGACACAGCTGGGAGTGAACCTGCAGAGAGTCTGCTGTGTCCCCTTCCAGAGCAACACCCAAGCTGCCTACCTTTTAGAGTGCTAATGGCATCCTGAGCTGCATCAAAAGGAGCATGGCCAGCAGATGGAGAGGTGATTCTGCCACTCTGCTCTGCTGAGACCTCATCTGGAGTACTGCAGCCAGATCTGGAGCCCTCAACACAGAAAGGACCTGGACCTGATAGAGCAGGTCCAGAGGTGGCCATGGAAATGCTCAGGGGGTTGGAGCACCTCTCCTAGGACAGGCTGAGGGATCTGGGGTTCAGCCTGGAGAAGGCTATGGGGAGACTTTAGAGCAGCTTTCCAGTACCTGAAGGGGGCTACAGGAAGGCTGCAGAAGGACTGTTTGCAGAGGCCTGCAGGGACAGGACCAGGGGCAATGATTTGAAATGAGAGCAGAGCAGATTGAGATTGGATGTGAGGAACAAGTTCTGCACCAGGAGGCTGCTGGAACACTGCAACAGGTCACCCAGGGAGGTAGGTGAGGTCCCATCCCTGGAGGTATTCAAGGTGAGGCTGGACAAGGCTCTGAGCAACCTGCTCTAGTGGAGGATGTCCCTGCTGATTGCAGGGGACTTGGACTGGATGAGCTTTGGAGGTCCCTTCCACCCCAACCCATCCTATGGAGGTGCTACCTAGGGTTCCATGGACATGCTGACCTGCTTTAGGATGCCAGGTGGGAATTTATTCACAACAATTCAGCACCACCTGCTGGCATGCCTCCTGGGTGGTCTCACTTTGAACTGGCAAACTTTCTCAGGAGGGCTTTGAGCAGATATTTCTACATCAGATCTGGCCCAGAGCAGGCATTTTGGAGCCTTTGTGTAACATGGAGAAGGGATGGCACCTCAGAATTACACCACTTACATCTGCAAAGGAACTCCTGCAGAAGATCATCACCTCCTGCCACCCCACAAACAGGCAATATTTTAGCTAGCAGCTCCACCAATTTCTGTTCAGTTCACACAGCACCCAGCAGCCTTACCAGCTGACCCCTAGCATTCCGGAGAGACTTCCAACCCCTACAACTCTCTTTCTCCTTTTCCACCCCCTCCCCCCCCCCCAAACCCCAACTTGTTTTGTTTTTTCTCCTGGCATGCAGGGATTTCTGTGTCTCATCACCCTCAAGTCAAAGCACAAAGCTGACACTCCCATCCATCCCTCCCTTCCATTTATGATCTCAGCTGGCCAATGTCTTCAGTTACTTCCACAGGGATTACAGTTTTCCAGGGAAACCACTGACAAGTGTCCACTCCACCATGCTTTGCTTGCTTTAGATATCAATGATGACAAAGACTTCTGGCTTCTCATCCTCACAGATCTGCATTGCTGAGTAAGTTATGGCTTTGACCTCTGTGCCCTAGAGAGAAAAAGACACAGGGCCATGGGTCTGTGAAATGCCATCAGCATGTAGCAGCTCAGCAGCACAGAATGGTAGGGCTTGGAAGGGACCTCCAGAGATCAAAGCAGGGTCACCTAGGGCAAGCCCCACAGGAACACTTTCAGGCAGAGTCTCCAGAGGAGACTCCACAACCTCCCAGGGCAGCCTGCTCTTCATGTTGAGGTGGAACCTCCTGTGTTCTATCTTGTAGCCACTGCTCCTGATCCTATCACTGGGTACCACCCAAAAGAGCCTGGCACCTTCTGCTTGCCACCCACCCCTCAGATATTGACAGACATGGATCAGATCCCCCTCTCAACCTTCTCTTCTCCAGATTAAACAATCCTAGGTGTCCTTCTTCAAAGATGTTCAAGTGCCTCAAACATCCTCACAAGTTAACTCATGTCCTGGACTCCATCAGGAGGAGTGTGGCCAGGAGGGCAAGTGAGGAGATTCTACCTCTGCTCTGCTGAGATCCCACCTTGAATAGTGGGCTAGACTGCACCTTAGGAAGCTCTTCAGTATGAGGGTGGTGAGACTCTGAACAGGTTACCCAGGGAGATGGTGGCTGCCCTGGAGGTGTTGAAGGCCAGGCTGAATGAGACCTTGAGCAGCTCAGTCTAACTGAGAGGTGTCCCTGCCCATGGCAGGGAGGTTGGAGCAGATGATCTCTGAGGTCCCTTCCAACCTAAACCATTCTATGACTCTATGATTTAACAGGCACCACCCCTCCCCATCCCAGCACTAAACTGACAGATGCAGAGATGAACCACAGCATACCTGAGGGTGCTTGGATAAAGAGAACTCTTCTCCCCACCTTTAAGGGTAAAAGAAGGAAACAAAAAAGAGATGTGGTTGGCACTTCAGTCACAATGACCAAACCTTCACTCCCCTGACAGGGCAACTTGCACTTAAAAGCTTCAAAGGAAAGGAAAGAAGTCCAGAGTCCACTTTTCAGGCAGCAGCAGTGACCTCCAGCACATCACATGCTGCAGGGTGGGTACTCTGCAGTGTGTTCAGTAAAGGGACTCAGTACTCAAGGGAAGGTTTAAGCTCACCCAATGGATCTGACTTTGAATTGCATTCGGTCAATGTGAAGCACTTTCACCTCCTGCAGAGAGAGCCAGGGCAGAAGTCAGGCAGAGAAAGAAACACAGGAGTGCTTTGCTTGGCAAAGAGCTCTGAGAGCAGTGAGTCCATCCATCATCTACCTCTACCAAGCCTGCTGCTAAACCCTCTTTCTTTGGGTGTTCTTCCTCCTGTCTCTGGGCAGAAATCTCAGCACAGCTCATGGCTCTATTCCACTCTTCAGATGGAATCTGAGAGCAGGGATTCTGAGCAGCTTCAAGTTACACTGCTGCTTGGGAACAGGAAGGAAGCAGAGCTGCCCCTACCCCTTAAGAGCAGCTAAGAATTGGTGTTTGTGGTAATGAAGCTGAGCTCTTTCTTTCTCAAGCCTTTCTGCCCTGCTGTTTTCAATTCTCCATGTGCTGTGGTATCTCTTCTTTTTTCTCCCTAAGGTAACACTGCTTTTAGAGCTGCTGCTACCAGAGACCTGCAAATGGATAATGGTGAGAGCAGAGCACTTACCCTGGGTATAAAGAACTCATTAGCACTGAACTTATACAGCCATTCATCCAAGAGGTGGAAGAGAAGGGACAACATGTCATGTCCTGGGTGGTTGAAGCAGAGAAAACAGTCAAATGATTGCCTCAGCAAGAATCACAGAATGCTTTAGGTTGGAAGGGACCCCAGAGATCATCTGCCCCAACCTCCCTGCCATGGGCAGGGACACCTCTCAACTTGGTTGTTCAAGGCCTCATCCAGCCTGGCTTTGAACATCCCCAGGCAGCAGGCAGCCACAGCCTCCCTGGGCAGCCTGTGCCAGAGCCTCATACTGAAGAACTTCCTCAGCTCCAGTCTCAGCCTGCTCTCCTTCAGCTTCAAACCATTCCCCCTTGGCATGTCTCCAGACACCCTGAGGGAAAAGTCTCTCTGCAGCCTTCCTGCAGGATCCCTTCAGGTCCTGGCAGGCAGCTCTAAGGTCCCCCTGGAGTCTTTTCCTCTCCAGGCTGAACACCCCCAGCTCCCTCAGCCTGTCCTCATAGCAGAGCTGCTCCAGCCCTTGGCTCATCTTTGTGGCACTCCTCTGGCCTCACTCCAGGAGCTCTGTGTCCTTCTTATGCTGGGCACACCAGAACTGGAGGCAGTATTCAAGGTAGGTGTCTCAGAAGAGCACCCAAATGTTTTCAGAGCAGCTCAGCTACAGAACTCCTGCACTGTTAGAAGCTCAGATTAGTGATGCTTGCTTCACTCTAACAGCACTACATGGAAAGATTCAAAGTGCTGGTGCCCTCCTCCCTCAGGGCTCACACAGTTCCAACATGAAAAGTCAACCCAGCCTCACCTTCTGCCTCTACCTCTACTGTATCCACAGGTTCCACAGTCTCTGTGTCAGTCATGTAGCCAAACATGGCCATCACACACTGCTCAAATGCTTCCTCCAAAGTGTCTCCCCAGGCATGCAGCCTAAACAAGACAGGGGGATAACAGGTAAGTTACAACTTCCCAAGCTGTAACAGAACAGCCCACAGAATCCCCCAAAGGCACAGCAGGTGAGCAAGCAGAAGAGGAGAATTCATGCAGGGGAAGTGAATCAACACAAATGGTTGGGTTTCTGTGAGGTGTAAGTCTGCAAGCAGACTTCAAGCAGTCTAAGAAACAACCAATGTGTCACACTGAGAGCCCCCAGCTGCCCATACTTACTGCACATCTGCTGTGTGATCCAAATCTGAGGGGGAAGGAAAAACAGAAGGCAGGACATCAGCACAGGCACTTAATACATGAGGCTTAGAAGAAGAGAATCAAATGTTATTGTTAGAACAAGAACTTGCTGTGCTCATTTTCAGGTCTGAAACAGTGACCACCTATTTTCCTCACCCCCTTGCTCTGGTGAGACCTCACCTGGAATACTCCCTCCAGTTCTGTCACAAAGAGGACACAGAGCTGTTGGAGTGAGTCCAGAGGAAGGCCTCAAAGATGATCCCAGGACTGAAGCATCTCTGCTATGAGGATAGGCTGAGGGAGCTGGGGGTGTTCAGCCTGGAGAGGGAAAGACTCCAGGGGGACCTTAGAGCTGCCTGCCAGGACCTGAAGGGATCCTGCAGGAAGGCTGCAGAGGGACTTTTAATGAGGGTGTCTGGAGACAGGCCAAGGGGGAATGGTTTGAAGCTGAGGGAGAGCAGGGTTAGAGTGGAGATGAGGAAGAAGTTCTTCAGTATGAGACTCTGGCACAGGCTGCCCCTTCCCTGGGGATGTTCCAGGCCACGCTGGATGAGGCCTTGAGCAGCTGAGTCTAGTTGAGAGGCAGCCCTGCCCATGGTATGGAGCTTGCAGTAGATGATCTCAGAGGTCCTTTCCAACCTGAGCCATCCAAGGATTCTATGATTTTTGCAGAGTATTAGAGGAAGTTATCACAGGTGGAATCTTGACTGATTTCTACCAAGCACCAAGCCAGTGTCTCAGAGGATTATGTCAGTGCCTGTGCAAGGCACAGCTGCTGTAGCCCAACAGGCTCCTACAGGTTAACTGCAATAAAAAGAAACTTCACCCAGCAGTTAAAGAGGTTTTGCTGATGTCTGCAGGCCTGGCAATTATTATTCATGCACTGGATGAGATTTGCAAACATTTCCAGCTCAGTGAAGAAATGTGCCTGTCCACACCCCAAACCACCCAGTATGCAAAAAAAGGGAGACTTAAAACAGAAAACAAAGAGTAGTACCAAATAGAAGCAGCAGAATGAACACAGAATCCCAGACTGGGCTGGGCTGGAAGGGACCTTAAAAATCATCCAGCTCCAATCCCCCTGCAGGGACACCTCCCACTAGCCCAGGCTGCTCAAGGCCTCATCCATCCCGAATCCACCCCAAATACATACATATTCTAACAGAGTAACAGACACTGTCCCTCCAGACAGGCACTGCTGGAACACAAAGCAGTCAGACGCTGGAAAGGTCTCCTGTGAGCACCTTACGGCAGCCCTCGGGTTGCCAACCGCTTTGCTTGGCTTGTTCTCCAGGGGTGGAGAAAGGGAAAGAGAAAGCTTGTTGAGCAGGGCATATAGGAGGAGGAGGGGGGCAAACCACAACACTTTCGGATGTCTTTGTCTCCGCAGAGCGATGTACTGCCTGGCTAAAAGAAAATGGCTTGAAACGGGGAAGAATTCAAAGGCAAAGTTAACAAAATTCTTTCTGTCCCCATTCCTTTAGCACCCAAACCCAGCAGGGCATTCCTCTGCGACACAGCAAATGGTAGCTACCTCATCTCTCTTAACGCAACTGCAACTGCACACCTCAGTTTACCGCACACGACCACAACCCCATCACGGCCTCCCCTCCCCCTCCACGTGCCCATAAAGCCTCTCCTGCTGTCCCCTTCCTCCCCACGCTCCTCCCGGCTGCTGTGTCGCACGCAGGCTGCGGGGGGGGGGAGAGGGTTAGCAATACTCACATTCGTACTTCTTGTTGAGCGGGGGGTATTTGGCTTTGGTGGCTTTCTGCTCCGCCGTCAGGTTGTAATCCCTCTCGTCGGCTGCCATGGCTGCCGGGCTGGAGCTGGGAGCTGCGAGCTGCGCCGCCTCACTTCCTGCTGCCTGCGAACGCAGCCCCGGCCGTGCCGTTTAAACCCTGCCTGCAAAGGCAGCCCCGGCCGTGGCGGTTAAACCCTGCCTGCGAACACAGCCCCGGCCGTGGTGCGGAGCTTCCCCGCCGCCTGCAAACGCAGCCCCGGCCGTAGCGGTTAAACCCTGCCTGCAAAGGCAGCCCCGGCCGTGGCGGTTAAACCCTGCCTGCAAACAGAGCCCCGGCCGTGGCGGTTAAACCCTGCCTGCGAACACAGCCCCGGCCGTGGCGTTTAAACCCTGCCTGCAAACGCAGCCCCGGCCGTGGCGTTTAAACCCTGCCTGCGAACACAGCCCCGGCCGTGGCGTTTAAACCCTGCCTGCGAACACAGCCCCGGCCGTGGCGGTTAAACCCTGCCTGCAAACAGAGCCCCGGCCGTGGCGGTTAAACCCTGCCTGCGAACGCAGCCCCGGCCGCGGCGGTTAAACCCTGCCAGCAAAGGCAGCCCCGGCCGTGGCGTTAAACCCTGCCTGCAAACAGAGCCCCGGCCGTGGCGTTTAAACCCTGCCTGCAAAGGCAGCCCCGGCCGTGGCGGTTAAACCCTGCCTGCAAAGGCACCCCCGGCCGCGGCGGTTAAACCCTGCCTGCCAACGCAGTCCCGGCCGCGGTGCGGAGCTTCCCCCCTGCCTGCAAACACAGCCCCGGCCGTGGCGTTTAAACCCTGCCTGCAAACACAGCCCCGGCCGCGGTGCGGTGCGGTGCGGAGCTTCCCCCTGCCTGCAAACGCAGCCCCGGCCCCGGTGCGGTGCGGAGCTTCCCCCCTGCCTGCAGACGCAGCCCTGGCCGCGGTGCGGTGCGGAGCTTCCCCACTGCCTGCCAACGCAGCCCCGGCCGCGGTGAGGTGCGGTGCGGAGCTTCCCCGCTGCCTGCCAACGCAGCCCCGGCCGCGGTGCGGTGCGGAGCTTCCCCCCTGCCTGCAGACGCAGCCCCGGCCCCGGTGCGGTGCGGTGCGGAGCTTCCCCACTGCCTGCCGGGCTGCCTGCGAGCCGCTGCCCGGGGAAAGACGACGAGCGAGCACCTCGCACTTGCCCTGCTCACTCGAGAGCGGCTTCCAGGCAGGCTCAGCTCTTCCAAACGAGCCCCTCAATCTACCTAACTGAAGGGGGTTGCTATCAACGCTGTCACTGGGAGGGGGGCTGCCCAGGGAGGCGGCGGAGTCACCAGCACTGGAGGTGTTTATAAAGAGCCTGGATGGGGCACTTGGTGCCATGGTTTAGTTGATGAGATGGTGTTGGGTGATGGGGTGGACTCGATGATCTCAAAGGTCGTTTCCAACCTGGTTAATTCTATTCTATTCTAAATCCTAGCTTCCCCCCTTCAGCTTTCCCTATAGCAAGGGTGGATTCATGGTCTAGTTGATTAGGTAGGGTTGGGTGATCATTTGGACTCGATGATCTCAAAGGTCTCTTCCAACCTGGTTGATTCTGTGATTTACTTCCTTTTTTTCCTGGGATTTTCCCCCCCTCCCCTGTTTTTTTTTCCTCCCTTCCCCCAAGTTTTTCATTCATTCCTTCATTCTCAAGCAAATCAACCAGAATAACAAAACCAGTTGTAAAGTGGTTTAAGAGCTGAGGGTACACTCAGCCCACTGGTACCTGACACAGCGAGGAGAAAAATGCAAACCAAGCCACAAAATGTGACCTCCTTATCCCAAAGCTGGTTTGGTTTTTTCACCCAGTGTGCAAGGAAAAAAATCAACACAAAGACTCCAAGCATTTATTTTAACCCAGCTGTGTGCAGGAAAGGTGGGTGGGCTGCCTGGGTGAAGAGGCCAGCTTTGGCACAGCCTTACCCAGGAGCTTTCACAAGGAATACAAGTCCAGTTTTCTCTTAGGAGAGGGATTGGGTTTCATCTTCAAACTGAAACCCACCTGGATAGCAAATACTTCTGGTGTGGAAGGGTTCCTAGGATCCTTCTCTTGCAGAATGGGGGGTTCTTTTTAATGGGAAAAACCAGAATAGAACAGAATAGACCTTCAAGATCATGGTGTCCAACCCATCAACCAATCCAACCCACCTAAACAACTAACCCATGGCACCAAGCACCCCATCAACTCTCCTCCTGAACACCTCCAGGGATGGTGACTCCACCACCTCCCCAGGCAGCCCATCCCAATGGGCAATCACTCTCTCTGTGTAGAACTTCTTCCTAACATCCAACCTAAACCTCCCCTGGTGCAGCCTGAGACTGTGTCCTCTTGTTCTGGTGCTGGCTGCCTGGGAGAAGAGACCAACCCCTTCCTGGCTACAACCTCCCTTCAGGGAGTTGGAGAGAGCAATGAGGTCTCCCCTGAGTCTCCTCCTCTCCAGGCTAAGCAACCCCAGCTCCCTCAGCCTCTCCTCCCAGGGCTGTGCTCCAGACCCCTCCCCAGCTTTGTTGCTCTTCTCTGGACTCGTTCCAGCAACTCAACCTCCTTCCTAAACTGAGGGGCCCAGAACTGGACACAGGACTCAAGGTGTGGCCTAAGCAGTGCAGTGTACAGGGGCAGAAAGACCTCCCTGCTCCTGCTGGCCACACTCTTCCTGATGCAGGCCAGGATGCCATTGGCCCTCCTGGTTGCCTGGGCACACTGCAGGCTCATGTTCAGCCTGCCATCAACCAGCACCCCCAGGTCCCTCTCTGCCTGGCTGCTCTCAGCCACTCTGACCCCAGCCTGTAGCTCTGCATGGGGTTGTTGTGGCCAATGTGCAGAACCTGGCACTTGGATGTGTTCAGCCTCCTGCCCTTGGACTCTGCCCATCATCCAAGCAAACACTGAACTGTCTAAAATCTCCATTTGAAAGTCTCAAACCAGATCTCAGCAGCTGCTGCCTCATGCAAGCTTTCATTTGTAAATCCAACACAGACAAATTGCAAAGCCTGATTAACTCCACCCTAATTAGTTTTCATCAGATGAGACCTCCCCAGATCTCCAGGTCAAATAACCACTTTCACTCTTTCTTAATCTTTGTTGTTGTTCAATTTATCCACAGCTGAGCCCAAGCCCCCCCCCCCCCCCCCCCCAGGTAATGCAAACATCAGAGTTACAGAGAGCACACAACATCACCAGGAGTATTTTTAGACACAAGTGGCTCATATTCACAGGATCACAAAAAAAACCACTAAGGTTGGAAAAGACCTTCAAGATCAGCTCCAACCATCAACCCAACACCATCATGCCCAAAAGCCTGGTCCCAAAGTGCCAGGTCTACATCTTTGTGAATGTGTCTGAGCACCCTGCTGTGGTGTGAGGTGTCCCTGCCCATGGCAGGGGGTTGGAACTGGCTGAGCCTTGAGGTCCCAAAGTGCCAGGTCCCAAAGTCCTATGTCTACATCTTTGTGAATGTGTCTGAGCAACCTGATGCAGTGTGAGGTGTCCCTGCCCATGGCAGGGGGTTGGAACTGCACGAGCCTCGAGGTCCCAAAGTGCCATGTCTACATCTTTGTGAATGTGTCTGAGCACCCTGCTGCAGTGTGAGGTGTCCCTGTCCGTGGCAGGGGGTTGGAACTGGCTGAGCCTTGAGCTCCCTTCCAGCCCTGGTTCCACGATGGGGACTCCACAACCTCCCTTACAGACCAGGACACACAGGATTTCCAGCTTCTTCTTCTTTTTTTTTCAGGTAAGCAGCTGGGTATGTTGCAATGAGGCCCTGCACCTGAGAAGCCAGGGAATGAACTCACATTGTGGTTTTAGACCCCTTCAGGCCCTGACTGTGGGCACTCAGATCCACGACTGCTTGCCCCGAGTTGCCCGCTGCAGGCCCACCAGGACCGGCTAGCTGCTAGGGAGGGCTGCCTGCAGGGCCCACCACGGCGCCGAATTAGGGTGAAAGACGTACAGCAGCGGTCACAGACGATTAATAACCCCAGAGCCAGGTGAAGAGGCTCAGGGGCAGCGCTGGGTGTGGAAGGGAAGCCACCGGGGCTGGGCCTCAGCCTCACACACTCACCAGTCCTGCCCAGTCGTGCTCTCCTAACACAGCCTGCCCAGGGCCGCGGTAACCGGGCCGGGGCCGGCTCAGCTGGGTGCGCTGCCGCTTTAAGAGCCGCGAGGGGCGGGCAGCCCGGGGAAAATGGCGGCTCCCAGGGGAGCTTCAGCGGCCCCCCGCGGACAACCCCCCCTCCCCGCGCCTTCTTCCCGGCCGCCCTCCCACGTGACCTCCGGGCGCGCTCGCCTGCCCCTTGTCCCCGCCCCTTACCTCTCACCGATTGGCTACCGCGACCCGGAGGGGTGTTGCGATTGGCCGGCGTTGGCGCGCGAAGGGGTGCGCGGCGGCGGAGCGGCACGCAGCGGGGGCAGGAAACAATAGAGCCGCGGCCGGAGGGGTCCGAGCAGCGAGCGGAGGAACCGGCCGCCCGCCTCACCCAGCCCAGCCCAGCCCGCCCCGCCTCGTACCCCCGCAGCCTCCCCGCTCCCCGCCCCGTCCCGCCATGGCGGATAAGGAAGGTAGGGCTCGCGGCGCGGCGTGGCGCGGGGTAGGCCCCGCGGCGCGGCCTCCTCCGCTTAGGGCTCCGTGAGGCGCGGGGTAACCCTCCGTCTCCTTCCTCCTTCTCCCACCACCTACCGGGCACCAGCCTTCGGTGTGAGGAGGGTGGGGGCGGCTCCACCAGGGGGCGCCCGTCCGCCTCCCCCGGTACTCGCCGCCTCTCGTCGCCCCCGGGCCCTGCGGTGGGGGCGGGGGGAGCCGTGGCCCGGCGCGGGGAGGCCCGGCGGGGGCATTGCCTGCGGCCGGTTTCTTCCGCTCACCCACCGCGCTGCACCTTCACCCCTTGATCCTTGCATATTCACGGCCGAGGCTCGCGTTCTCCGGCGCGCCGGTGGAGGCGGGCAGGCCGCAGGCGCGCCGTGCCCGGTGAAGGGTGTGGGCAGCTGCCTGGCGAGGGCAGACAAAGAGATGTCACCGGCCAGGGCCCCGTGTTCCCTGCGTCTGCCTGCTGCCGCTCCCCTCTTCCCGCGGGGGGGGCGGGCGGCAGATGGTGTGAGAAAGTCTGCGAGGGAACCGAGCGGGAGGAGCCTTGGCAGACCGGATTGGGGGAGCCGGCAGGCTCAGGGCTGTGCCTGGAGCCCTCTGAACTGCACCTCCCGCCCCGAAACATCCTCAACAGTTCCTCCGATGCCGGCTTGTGCTTCCGCACCAGCAACGAGTTTCGGGACTTTTATTGCTCTGCTTCGGCTGCGGTGATGAAATCTACCACAGTTAATAATAATAATAATACCACTTCTCAGCCTTCCAGCCAGAGAGGAGGATTAGTGGGTGCAGCAGAGGGGGTTGAATCACCTAAGCCACTGTTGCAGTAAAGGAGTCGACAGCAAGCAGGGTGTGATGCAGCTGCCTCTTCACTCAGCTGCCCACTCGGCCTGGGGCACTTGTAAACGTGTCCATCGGGGTTAATCCTCTGCCTCTCTCTGCTCAAATCCTTTAGCAGCCTTTGATGATGCAGTGGAAGAACGTGTGATCAATGAAGAGTATAAAATATGGAAGAAGAACACCCCCTTCTTATATGACTTGGTAATGACCCATGCTCTGGAGTGGCCCAGCCTGACTGCTCAGTGGCTTCCTGATATAACCAGGTAAACTGATCCTCTGCCTCCTGGAAAGCAGAGTAACCAGTAGATCTAGGGGCACACTTCTGTTAAAGCTGGAAGAAGGGAGGTTTAGACTGGAGGTCAGGAGGAAACTCTTGACAGTGGGGGTGGTGAGCCACTGGAACAGGTTGCCCCCTCCCTGGAAATGTGCTAAGCCAGGTTGGATGAGGCTTGAAAGAGTCCAGCACAGAGCCACAAAGATGCTGAAGGGAGGGGAGCATTTCCCTGTGAGGCCAGGCTGAGGGAGCTGGGGCTTGGAGCAGAGCAGCCTGAGGGCTGCCCTCAGTGCTGGGGATAAAGCTGTGCAGGGCTGGAGCCAGGCTCTGCTCAGGGATGGCCAAGGGCAGCACAAGGGGCACTGGGGGCACTGAGGTGCCACAGGAGCAGAGGGGAAACCTTTTTCCCTGTGAGGGTGCTGAGCCCTGGGGCAGGCTGCCCAGAGAGGTTGTGGAGTCTCCTCCTCTGGAGACTTTCCAAACCCACCTGGATGTGTTCCTGTGTGACCTGCCCTGGGTGACCCTGCTCTGGCAGGAGGGTTGGACTGGATGCTTTCCCTTCCAGCTCCTTGCATTCTGTGTTTGTGTGAAAGAATGTTTGGAGCTGTCATAAAACCATGTTGCAACAGCCTGGTGAGCAAACCCTTTCCTTTGTGTCTCATTTTACTCTCTTTCCTTGCAGACCTGAAGGCAAAGACTTCAGCATCCACAGGCTAGTGCTGGGCACTCACACTTCAGATGAGCAAAACCACCTGGTCATAGCCAGTGTGCAGCTGCCTAATGATGATGCTCAGTTTGATGCTTCACACTATGACAGTGAGAAAGGAGGTAAGGCACCAGAGGTGTGGATCCAGGAGGACTTTTGACCATTTCTTCTTGTCCCTTTTCTACAGAATATTTCTCTTGCCTTGAAGTTCAGAGAGCAAAGTTCAGATGCTGCTCCTGACCTAATCAAAGTGATGCTTTAAGGAGGGGAATCTTGATGGGGTTTGAAGCTATGCCTTGTCTTGATAATGCAATGATGTGGAAAGCTAGTGACAGGCTTGGTTTAGTGGGGGGAAACCTCACTCCTCCCTCTGTCTGATCAGGAATTGGCACTGGATTCCCTGCAGTGCTGCTCCTGGGTGTTGTTATCATCCCTTTGGGGTTTTATCTGAACCTTTCCAGTGACAAAGTCACTCACCTGAAGGAATGTTTGGTTTCAGAGGAGTGTAACATTTCAGGTCTCCTCTTGCCTGAAGCTGTGCTGCCTGCTGGTTGTGCCCAGCCCCTCCCTGGGATGAAAGGCTTGTTGTGCTGTGGGGGTAGCAGCCTTGAATGTGATACTGAGGGCTGTCTTTAAACATAGCTGCCTGGGTGGTGGTAGCTGAGTCTGGATCTCTGTGTCTTGCTCTGAAATGGACTTCTTGTTTACATCTAATCATTCTTTCCAGAGTTTGGAGGCTTTGGGTCAGTCAGTGGAAAAATTGAGATTGAGATCAAGATCAACCACGAGGGAGAGGTGAACAGAGCTCGGTACATGCCTCAGAACCCCTGCATCATCGCTACCAAGACTCCATCCAGCGATGTCCTTGTCTTTGACTACACCAAGCACCCTTCCAAACCAGGTGTCTGCTGCTTTGTGATGTCTGTGCAGTAGAGGTCAGGTAGCTCTTCACTTGGGAGGAGTGAAAAAGAGCTTTGAGAAGCTTGGTGGCTTGCATCTCAGTTGTGAGTTTAGGAGGCAGTAGGTATTTAGTGTAGGAAATTACTCTAGCTGGAGCTTGACCCTCTGCATGCAGCATGGCTCAGCAGCTGGGTGTGCTTTTTGCTGCTTTATTGCCTGCTTTGTCCTGTCACTCTCTGGGGTGGGGGAAGGTGGCTTTTGGCAGGCAGCTGAGCTGTTGTCCTGATACCCTGTGAGTGTATTAAGCCATTTACTGATGGACACTCCAGGGTCCTGTGGATGGCTCCTTCTGCCACTTGTGGGGAGGGTCAGGAGTGCACTTCTCACTTTCAAAGTGCAGTTGGAGATCACAGAGTGGTTTGGGTTGGAAGGGAGGGACCTCCAAAGCTCATCCAGTCCACCCCCCCCTGCAGTCAGCAGGGGCCTCACAGTATCACCAAGGTTGGAAGAGACCTCAAAGATCATTGAGTCCAACCTGTCACCACAGACCATGGCACCAAGTGCCACATCCAATCCCCTCTTGAACAGGTTGCTCAGAGCCTTGTCCAGCCTCACCTTGAATATCTCCAGGGATGGAGCCTCAACCACCCCCCTGGGCAGCCTGCTGCAGTGCTCCAGCAGCCTCCTGGTGCAGAACTTGTTCCTCACAGCCAATCTCAATCTGCTCTGCTCTCATTTCAAACTGTTGCCCCTGGTCCTGTCCCTGCAGGCCTTTGCACACAGTCCCTCTGCAGCCTGCCTGTAGCCCCTTTCAGGTACTGGAGGGCTGCTGTAAGGTCTCCTCAGAGCCTTAGGTTGGAAGGCATCTTTCAAGGTGATCTCCTCCAATCCTTACACTGCAGTGAGCAGGAAAATGTTCAGCTAGGTTGCTCAGAACCCCAAAACAGCCTGAGCTGGAATGAGATGATGAGAGACAGCAGCAGCAGAATGTTGAGGAAGGCTCTCTCTTTGAGGAGTAACTGAGAGGAGCTTCCCTTCATCCATCCAGCTGGCCCAGGTGACTCATGTCAAAGCAGGGAGGTGACTGCTGAGCTGCTTTGGCTCTGCAGCAGCACTCAGAATGGAGCACTGCTTGGCCAAGACCAGGTGAAACAAACAGAAAAGACAGAGAGGAGCCTGGGGAAAGGTGCACTGTGGGTTCCTCAAGCTGAGAAGGACAAACTCCTCTGTGCTGCCTCGGTGTGTCCTGGGTCACTGGGGTGGCTTCAGTCACACAGAAGGCTAGAGAAGGATTCTGTTGAAAATGGCAAAGCAAAGCTCAGTAAAGCTTACTGCCAGCTGTGGCAGGTTGTGCTGGAAAGGCTCCTGGGCTCTGGAATGCTTACATCACCTCTTTGCAGACCCTTCTGGAGAGTGCAACCCTGACCTGCGGCTGCGTGGCCACCAGAAGGAAGGTTATGGACTCTCCTGGAACCCCAACCTGAGTGGACATCTGCTTAGTGCTTCTGATGATCATGTGAGTAGTTCCCAGCTGGGCTGCAGCCTTGTGGTGAGTTCAATTTCCAACCCCCCCAACATGAAGTCTGCCAGAGCAGCTCAGCTGGAAGCACATGGAAGCTGCATTCACCACCCAAAACTCCAACCTCCAGTGGAATGCAGTCAGTGTGCACAAACAGCCAATGGTTGCAGTGTCTGCAGGGATTTACAGGGAATAAACAGCACAAGGAACCCCCCTGGGGGACAGGGGGTCCCCAAAGACCAGGGGAAGCTTCTAGCTTCTCCCTTCCTGCCTCCCCCTTACCCTCCTGTACAAAAGGGACAAGAGAAAGGAGCAGAGAGATGTTAGACTGAGCCACAGCAATGCAGCCAAGGTCAAGCAGAAGCCAGTTAGAATCTCTCCCAGAGCCAAGAAGCCAGAAGAGAAGGAGTTGTTCCCCAGGAGGGTGGTGAGAGCCTGGCACAGGCTGCCCAGGGGGGTGGTGGAAGCCTCCTGCCTGGAGGTGTTTGCAGCCAGGCTGGATGTGGCTGTGAGCAACCTGCTGTGGTGTGAGGTGTCCCTGCCCATGGCAGGGGGTTGGAGCTGGCTGAGCCTTGAGCTCCCTTCCAGCCCTGACAGCTCTCTGATCCTAGGAGAGAAATTGTTTTGGGACAGCTACTTTGAGTCCCTGATCTCTTCCCCTTGGGTTGTTCAGAGTTAGCCTTGTCTTCCTTTTTGCACCCAAGAGTGATTCATTGACTTTTTTTTTTCCACTACTTTCTGCTCAAGACCTGTGGAAAAGTTTAAAGGCAGAGCCTAAAACTGCCCCAAGCCTGCACTGTGTCCCCCCCTGGCAAAGCTCAGAGGTGTCTGGGGGTTGAGGGCAGGAGGTAAAGGGGGAGTCTGAAGATGCCATGTTGAAAACAGTGTCTTCTTTTAAAGACCATTTGCCTGTGGGACATCAGTGCTGTTCCAAAGGAAGGCAAAGTGGTGGATGCCAAGACCATCTTCACAGGACACACAGCAGTGGTGGAAGATGTCTCCTGGCACCTGCTCCATGAATCCCTTTTTGGCTCTGTTGCTGATGATCAGAAGCTCATGATGTAAGTGGGGGTAATGCCTTAATGCCTTCAGGCTCTGAGCCAGCCTCGTGCCCTCCCAGCCTTGTGCCCCCCTCCCTCCCCTTGGCCCTCCCAGCCTTGTGCCCCCCCCCCCTCCCCTTGGCCCTCCCAGCCTTGTGCCCCCCTGTGCCCCCCCCCCCCTTGGCCCTCCCAGCCTTGTGCCCCCCTGTGCCCCCCCGCCTTGGCCCTCCCAGCCTTGTGCCCCCTCTTCCCTTGGCCCTCCCAGCCTTGTGCCCCCTCTTCCCTTGGCCCTGCCAGCCCTCTCAGGGAGCTGGGCTGGGAGCTTTGGCCTGAGTGCCCTGCTGTTGCCCCCTGCAGCTGGGACACTCGGTCCAACAACACCTCCAAGCCCAGCCACTCGGTGGATGCACACACAGCTGAGGTCAACTGCCTCTCCTTCAACCCCTACAGTGAGTTCATCCTGGCAACAGGCTCAGCTGATAAGGTACATCTGCCCTCCCCTGGGAGTGCCCTTCTTGACTTTCTGATGTGTGAATGTTGATCTGCACCACGTCTACACAGCCTTTCAGATCCCCCCCCAGGGGTGGGGACTCACCCACGTCCCTGGCCAGGCTCTTCCAGTGCCTGAGAGCCCTTGCTGCAAAGAGGTTGTTCCTAATACCCACCCTGAGCCTTCCCTGGCACAACTTGAGGCCATTCTCTCTTGTCCTCTCACTTCTGCATGTGAGAGGAGACCAAGCTCCACCTTTCTCCAGCCTGGTTTGAGAGAGCTGTAGAGGGAGATGCTGGAGTCCCTCCTCAGCCTCTTCTGAAGGCTACCCAGCCCCAGTTCCCTCAGCAATGCATTCCTTGTCTTCAGAGCCCTTCACCAGCTCTGTTGCCCAGCTTTGGGCACACTCCAGCCCCTCAACATCCTTGCAGTGAGAGGCCCAAACCTGAGCAGTGCTGGGGGATGTGCTTTGAGTGGTGGTGGCTCAGGAGTGGGAGCTCTTCAGGGTCTCTCCCATGCTTCTGTGGTCATCACTTTGACAAACCCATGCTTTTGTGGGTTTTTTTTTTTCCCTCTAGACTGTTGCTCTCTGGGACTTGAGGAACCTAAAGCTGAAGTTGCACTCCTTTGAATCACACAAAGATGAAATATTTCAGGTACAACAAAATGTCTTTGCCTTTTATGTCCCTAAAACTGCTTCCACTTAGCTGGGGGAAAAAAGGAAGGAGAAACAGCAACCTTCTCTTCCACTCTGCATGGTGCTCTCTGTTGCATGGGCTTGCACTAACCCTCACATTCCTCTCTCATCTGCTTGTGATTTTCTGGCTGCCTCTTGTGGAGCTGTGCTGGGGTAGAGCTCCACTACAGATAAGGGAGTCATAGAATTGTCAGGGCTGGAAGGGAGCTCAAGGCTCAGCCAGCTCCAAGCCCCCTGCCATGGGCAGGGACACCTCACACCACAGCAGGTTGCTCCCAGCCACCTCCAGCCTGGCTGCAAACACCTCCAGGGATGAGGCTTCCAGCACCTCCCTGGGCAGCCTGTGCCAGGTTGTATCCTGAGAGCCAAGGGCAGGACAGGGCAAGGAAGGAGCCAAGAGCTTTAACCACAAGAGAAGGCTGAAATGCTACCAGTGCAGAGCCAGTGTCAATTATTCATGGAGCAGGTTGAAGCACAAGGAAATGGCTGCAGTGGTTTCATCTTCTCAGCTGCCTCCTGGAGGGTGGCTTTAGCTGCTCCCTATTCAAGATGGTCACCAGAATAGCCTGTGGCCACAAGGAAGGACATCAGAAGGAGGACACAGAGCTATTGGAGTGAGTCCAGAGGAGGCCACAGAGATGATCCCCAAGGGCTGGAGCACCTCTGCTATGAGCACAGGCTGAGGCACCTGGGTTGGTCAGCCTGGAGAAGAGAAGGCTCCAGGAGGACCTTCAGGCTGCCTTCCAGTGCCTGAAGGGAGCCCACAGGGAGGCTGCAGAGAGACTTTTCCTGAGGGTGTCTAGAGACAGCACAAGGGGGAATGGTTTGGAGCTGAGGGAGAGCAGGGTCAGACTGGAGCTGAGGAAGAAGCTCTGCAGTGTGAGGGTGGTGAGACCCTGGCACAGGCTGCCCAGGTAGATTGTGGCTGCCTCCTCCCTGGGGGTGCTCTGTGCCTTGAGCAGCTGAGTCTGGCTGAGAGGTGTCCCTGGGCATGGTGGGGAGGTTGGAGCAGAGCAGCTCTGAGGTCCTTTCCAACCTGAGCCACTCTGTGATTCCATGAACAAACAATTCCTGGGGTAAATATAGAACCTTAGCAGCAGGGCTGGCACCTGCTCAGCAGATACAATATTTCCATCTCCAGCTCAGGCCTTAGTCAGAAGAAAAATATGTAGAGATACTTTTTTTTTCCTTCCCTAGCAGGATTAGTGGTGAAGACTGCAGCTCCCTCCAAATAGAAGTACAGATGGGAGCTTGAAATGTCAGCTTGGTGTGTGGGGAATTAGGTGTTCTTGTTTTAATCCTCTGATCCTCTTAAGTCCTGTGGTGTGGGAGAGGCTGAGCTCCTCAGTGCTATGGTTTGGGAGAGATTGATCTGCAGCAGTAGCAAAGGTGAGGTTTGGAGCAGCTGAGCTTAAAGCCAGGGAGCTCTTCTCCTGTGTAAACTGTCCCTGCCCCCTCAGCAAAGCCCAGTTTACAGCCCCCAGTTAGCTGCTGAGGGGAAGGAGCAGCTGACAGCCTTGAGAGCTGTTTGCACTTCAGAACTCATGGTCTCTGGTAGAGGGAAGGTTACCTTCTGTGGTGCCCCAGATGCCCTGCTGGAGTCTGAGCACTCCCAAAGCAACCTTCTGGCTTAGGCTCTCACAGAATTACAGAACAGTAGGGGTTGGAAGGGACCTCTGGAGATCAACCAGTCCAATCCCCCCAGCCAAAGCAGGGTCACCTAGAGAAGGTCACAGAAACACATCCAGGTGGGTTTTGAATGTCTCCAGAGATGGAGACTCCACCACCCCTCTGAGCAGCCTGCTCCAGGGCTCCATCACCCTTAAAGAAGTTGCTCCTCCTGTTTAGATGAGCTTCTCATGTCCAGGTTTGTGCCTGCTACCCCTTGTCCTGTTGCTGGGCACCACTGAGGAAAGCCTGGTCCCATCCTCCTGACACCCACCCTGGAAGTATTGATCAGCACTGAGGAGCTCTCTCCTCACTTTTCCACACTACAAGGCCCCAATCCCCTCAGCTCTGCCTCATCACAGAGCTGTTCCACTCCCCTCAGCAGCTCTGTTGCCCTGTGCTACCCTCTCCAGTAAGTCAGGGAATCAGGGAAGCATCAGGGTTGGAAGGGAGCTCAAGGCTCAGCCAGCTCCAACCACCCTGCCACGGGCAGGGACTCCTCACACCACAGCAGACTGCTCACAGCCACCTCCAGCCTGGCTGCAAACACCTCCAGGCAGGAGGCTTCCACCACCTCCCTGGGCAACCTGTGCCAGGCTCTCACCACCCTCATGGGGAAAACTTCTTCCTCACAGCCAATCTGAATCTCCCCACTTCTAGTTTTGCTTCATTCCCCCAGTCCTATCCCTCCCTGACACCCTAAAGTCCTTGTCCTTGAAATGAGGAGCCCAGACCTGGCCCAGCTGCTCCAGATGTGGCCTCACCAGGGCAGAGCAGAGGGGAGGGGAGAGGAGAGGAGAACCTCCCTCAGCCCGCTGGCCACAGCACCGCTGCTGCTGCTGTGGGGCACCTTCATCCCTCAGGTTCTTACCCATTTGAGAGCTGTTGTGATACAGAACTGAGCTGGGGCTTGCTGTTGGGTGTCCTGCTGGAGCTTCTGGAACCTGACCTCCTTTCTGCTTTCCTCCTGGTAGGTTCAGTGGTCTCCTCACAACGAAACCATCCTGGCCTCCAGCGGCACTGACCGCAGGCTAAACGTCTGGGACTTGAGGTAAACCCCAACCTTCCTCACACTCTCCTGGCAAAAATGGGATGGATTAGCTGCTTCCCCCAACCAAACATAAAGCCCAAGGAACATCCCCCCCCCCTTCTCATTGTACTCCCTTTTTCCTTGCAGTAAAATTGGAGAGGAGCAATCCCCTGAAGATGCTGAGGATGGTCCCCCAGAGCTGCTGGTAAGGCTTTGGAGTCTCCTGGATTGTTCTGACCCTTGTGCCATGGATCCATGGAATGGGTTGGGTTGGAAGGGGCCTTCAAGATCATCCAGGTCCAGCCCCCCTGCCACAGGCAGGGACACCTCCCACCCAGCCCAGGTTGCTCAAGACCTCATCCAGCCTGGCCTTGAGCACCTCCAGGGAGGGGACAGCCACAGCCTCCTTTGGGCAACCTCTGCCAGTGCCTCACCACCCTCACTGGGAAGAATTTCTCCCTGTCTTTAGTCTGAATCTCCCTTCCTCCAGCTTCAATCCATTCCCTCTCCTCCTACCACTCCCAGCCCTTGTCAGAATTCCCTCCCCAGCTCTCCTGGAGCCCCTTCAGCTACTGGAAGGCTGCTCTGAGGTCTCCCTGGAGCCTCCTCTTTCCCCAGGCTGAACAGCCCCAACTCTCCCAGCCTGTCCCCATGGGGGAGGTTCTTCAGCCCTCTTTTCATCTTTGTGGCCTCCTGGGGACCCTCTCCAGCAGCTCTATGTCCTTATGCTGGGGGCACCAGAGCTGGAGGCAGTGCTGCAGGTGTGGCCTCAGAAGGGCAGAATCCCCTCCCTGGCCTGCTGCTCTCCCTGCTTTGGATGCAGCCCAGGACACAGTTGGCTTCTGGGCTGCCAGTGCCCATTGCTGGCTCCTGGGGAGTTTGTCACCCACTGACACCCCTAAGGCCTTCCCCTCCAGGCTGCTCTTGAGCCATTCCTCACCCAGCCTGGAGTTATGCTTGGGATTGCCCTGACCCAGGTGCAGGACCTTGCCCTTGGCCTTGCTAAACTTCCTGAGGTTGGCTTGAGCTCATCTCTCCATGCTGCCCAAGGCCCTCTGGATGGATCCCTCCCCTCCAGAGTGTCACCCAGACCACACAGCTTGGTGTCATCCACAAACCTGCTGAGGGTGCCTCAGTGCCACTCTCAAGACACTGGTCCCAGTACCACCCCCTGAGGGCCACCACTTGTCACTGGTCTCCAGCTGGGCATTCTTCCTCTCCACAGTGCAGATTTGCAAGCATTCTGCTTTCTCTTTCCCCACCCCCAGTTTATTCATGGTGGTCACACTGCCAAGATCTCTGACTTCTCCTGGAACCCCAACGAGCCCTGGGTAATTTGTTCTGTATCAGAAGACAATATCATGCAAGTCTGGCAAATGGTGAGTGCTGGGGGGAGGGGCTGGGGGTGACAGATAGCTGGGAGGTGGTGCTGAGCTGCCTGGATTGCAGCCTTCCTGCTGGGGTTTACAGCTCTTGGAGCTGGGCACTGGGTTTAAGCACAGCTTAAGCCTCAAGGGGACAATGGAATCCACTTCAGGTCTGGCCAGAACAGTGGGTCAGGAAGTGCTCAGAAGCTGCTTTGTGGTGTCATGATCCAACAGATCAAGCACTGGAGCAGAAGCAAATACAGGCTGGGTGAGGACCAAAGGTGGAGCAGAATAGTTGAGGCTGGAAGAGACCTTTCAGATCATCAAGTCCAAGCCTTACCCCAGCACTGCCAGGTCACCACTAACCCATGGCCCTCAGCACCATTGCTGCACAGCTCTGAAACCTCTCCATGGGTGTGGGGACTCCACACTGCCCTGGGCAGCCTGGGCCAGGGCTTGGCAGCCATTTTGGGGTAGAAACAGTTCCTCATCTCCAATCTAAACCTCCCCTGGCACAACTTTGAGGCAGTTTCCTCTTGTTCTGCTGCTTGTAAGGAGAGACCAAGCCCCACCTGGCTCCAGCCTCCTCTCAGGGAGTTGTAGAGAGTCAGAAGGTCTCCCTTCAGCCTCCTCTTCTCCAAGCTGAATACCCCCAGGTCCCTCAGCTGCTCTTCACAGGACTTGTGCTCTAGAAATTGAGGATTCCTTTAGTGACCTGAAGAGCAAAAGCTTTGCCAAGTGTCCTTCTGAAGCTGGGTGGTGAATAGGAAAAGCTTAGTGGCCCTGGATCAGCACCTCTGGAAGGCTTTGGGACACAATCCCAACTCGTGGACAACCTTTGCCCATCAGACCATGCTAATTTTCAGCTGTGAATTGGCTCAGAGGAGCTTTGTGCTCTGCAGCCTTCCACTCTAGCTCTGGTGGAAGCTGCTGCTGGGTAGAAGATCTCCTAGATGAGCACAGCTGTTGGCTGTGGATTGAAGCAAGTCTGGCAGTGGCCTCTGCCTTGGCCAGGCAGATTCCCATAGCTCCAGTAAGTGACTGGATGCTTCTGGAGCAGGCTGCCCAGGCAGGTGGTGGAAGCCTCATCCCTGGAGGTGTTTGCAGCCAGGCTGGACGTGGCTGTGAGCAACCTGCTGCAGTGTGAGGTGTCCCTGGCCATGGCAGGGGGGTTGGGACTGGCTGAGCCTTGAGCTCCCTTCCAGCCCTAACAATTCTCTGATTCTGAACTGCTTTGGAGCCATGGAAGTGATGACAAAGAACCTTTAGTGTGGCCTTCAGGGATCATGGGTGAGTGATGGCTCTCTGCAAGTGGGAAAACTGCCAGACCTTTGGGCCTTAGCAGGGGGAATCCTCTTCGCTATGGAGGTGAAAGCTTCTTCAGCTCTTCCATCTCTGTCTTGCAGGCTGAGAACATCTACAACGATGAAGACCCTGAAGGAAGTGTGGATCCAGAGGGTCAAGGATCCTAGATGACCTTTTCCTGGGTTTAGTCTATTTTATTGTTGGTTTTTTTTCCCCTTCTCTCCCCTCTCAACCCTGATACTGACTTAACACTGGTTTTGAGACACACGTAGGCTTTGTGTTCAGCCATCCTTCTGTAGATACCATCAGCAGGCTTGGAAACCCCTACAGCTCCCTCAGCAAAGGGCTCAGCTGCTCTCCAAGCTGTAGCTCCTTGGTCAGACTGCCCACAGCCACCTCTGCCCCCCTTCCCCCCCCATTTTTAGCTGCTTTCATCCCGCAGAGCAAACCTGGGTGGGTTTGGCTGCTTTCCTTCCTGCCTTTAGCTTGCTACAGCTGTGGGCTTCTGCCTCACTGAAACAAAACCAATCAGCAGAGCTGCCAGAGGCTGAGGAGCCAGTGGAGATGCTACAAGTGTTAATCCTCTGGCAGTTCAGAGATGGGAGTGTGAAAGGTCTTGTCCTCTTCAGTGGCCTCAGTCTCAGCATTCCTTTGAGTTGCTCTGAACCTTTCCTGCCTCTACACAGCCAAACCTGCAGCTTCATTGTTGAGCTGCAGTGAAATCCTTTTGGATGGTAACCTTGGGGGTTTTCATTCTTCCCTGTTCCCCCCACCCCACCCCCCTCTTTCCTCCCCTCTGCTGGATGCCAGCACTTTGGCTTCCTCTGCTGTTCCTGCAGGGGGGGAGGAGAGCTCGCTCCTCCTTCACCTCCTTCCCTCTCGTGTGTGTTTCTCCAGCTGTCTTTTCCACTTCTGTTTCTTTCCTTTCTGTGAAATGGTTTTTAAAAACAAAAGAAAAAGGAAAACAAACCAAGCAAACTTGGGAGGGGAGGGGGCACCAAGTAGTGCTGTTTCTCCCCCCTGCTGCCCCCCAGCCAGCGTGCCCTGTGCCCTCCCTCCCTCCCCCCACAGCGCCGGCGGCAGCTGGGAGCCGGAGAGCAAATTTCACGTGGAGACAAAACCCAACTTCTCTGTAGGAGTTAGTCCTTGACCACTACTGCTAGTTCCTGCCCACCTTCCACTAGGGTGTCCTGTGCCACCAGCAACCTGTTTCTCTCCATGCTCCTCATGACTAACTGTGTGTAAGTGCTTCAGAGGGAATAAATTTTTTCTACGTAGCTGCGGTGGAGCTGCTGTGATTTGGTCTGGTTGGGAGGGGGGGGGGTGGGGGCTGTGCTCTTCTCCTTCCCTGATTGCTTTGTTCAGGCTGAACTCTACCCCTTCAGAAAGCAAGGGCAGAGAAAGGAGGAGCTGAAGGTGCTCCAGCAAGTCCAGAGGAGGCCACAAAGATGAGTGAAGTGCTGGAGCACCTCTCCTACGAGGGCAGGCTTGGGGAGCTGGGGTGGTTCAGCCTGGAGAAGAGAAGGCTCCAGGGAGACCTTAGAGCTGCATGTCAGTATCTGAAGGGGACCTACAGGAAGGCTGGGGAGGGACTGTGCAGAAGGGCCTGTGGGGATAGGATGAGGGACAGTGGTTTGAACCCGGAGCAGGGGAGATTCAGGTTGAGCAGCAGGAGGAAGCTCTGCACAGTGAGGGTGGGGAGACACTGGAACAGGCTGCCCAGGGATGTGGCTGAAGCTCCTTGCCTGCAGACATTCAAGGTCAAATGATGTAGCCTTGGACAACCTGGTTGGAGGTGTCCCTGCTGACTGCAGAGGGGTTGGACAAGACCTTTGAGGGCCCCTTCCAACCTGCTGCCTCTCTAGCCATCCATGTGCTGGTGTTAGATGCTCCTCTGTAAGCTGTGGCTGCTTCCTTTGTGAAGTAAGTGAGGACCTGCAGTCCCCCAGCAGTCACAAAAGCCCTGAAGGGTGCTGCTGCCTGACTTTGGGCTCTGCTTCCAGCCCTGCCACAGGGCTGTTGGTCTGCAGTGTGAGCAGTTTCACACCTCCCAGGCCCTGGCTCTGACACAAGCTTCTTGGTTCATTTTGGAGACAGAGCTTTGGAGACCTCAAAAGGATCCTTAAACTCCAACCTTTATTTTCAGTGTGAGGCTACCTAAAGTGGAAAGCTGTTACCCACAAACTGGGTTCTCTGGCCCATGCTGGGGCACAAAATGAGGCTGGCAAGGACCTTGAAGCAATGTCACCAATACAGCAGAGACCCTTGAAATACAAAAGGCAATCCTCTCAAAAGGATAAAGCTTCTCCCTGTAAACTTTTAAAGCCCTCAACTGCCTTGGCACTGCCTGCCAGGCTCACACAATTCCACCTGTGGAGCAAAGCCACAGATCCATCCTCCCAGCAGCACACCCAGCCAGCTGCTCTTCTTCATGGAGGTCCTTCATTTCAGTGCAAGTTTCCTTTGCTCTGCTCTGTGGAAAAGCAGTTCTACAGGAGCAACGGCAGCACCTTGAACCACACAGGAGCAAACCACTTTGGTCCTCCTGCCTGCAGGCAGCTGCTGTGCGTCGAGTAGGGGCAGCAGCAAGAGGAGATGGCCCCTGCAGGTGTCCTCTGTCCTTTGGCTCCAAGGAGGACAAGTCCCATGGTTCCTAAGAGTCCTGCTCTGTTTTCTCTTCTGATTTGCAGAGGTGGCCATAGATTTCTAAGCAGCTCCTGTGTGGGGAGAAATGGCAGTTAGGTTACTGACTGCTGGCAGGAAGCACTCTGGAGGGAACAGGGAGAGACTGGATGAGGCCTTGAGCAGCTGAATCCATTTGAGAGGTATCCCTGCCCATGGCAGGGAGGTTGGAGTGGATGGTCCCTGAGGTCCCTTCCAACCTGAGCCAGTCTGTGGTTCCACGCTGTGGAGCTGTTGGGATCTGCTCTGAATTACAAATGCAGTTAAAATGCTCCCCAAAGATAGGGATATTTTCTGGAGCTTTAATTAATCCTCTGGAATTAAGAAGATCTGAGTGACACCAGCAGAGCAGCAGGGAGCCACAAGCAGAGGGTGGTGTCCACAGTGGTGTTTCCCAAACCTAAACCTCAGCTCCTTTCCACATATTTCTGGAGGAAGCTGCCACTTCAATCACAGAATCAGCCTAGAATGGCTTAGGCTGGGAGGGACCTCAGAGCTCATCTGCTCCAACCTCCCCACCGTGCTCAGGGACACCTCTCTGCTAGACTCAGCTGCTCAAGGCCTCATCCAGCCTGGCACTGAACCCCTCCCAGGCTTCCACAACCTCCCTGGGCAGCCTGTTCCAGAGTCTCACCTCCCTTGTACTGAGGAACTTCTTCCTAAGATCCAGCCTAACCCTGCTGCCCCACAGTCTAAACCTAAGTATAAGTTGCTGTGCCTGTGCCTTGGAAAGCAACCCAGCAGCCCCCACTCCTCTTGTTCTGGAGTGTCCATCAAATCCTGGATGGGAAAAGGTCTGCAGTTCCCCCTGGGCTGCCCCTCCAGACCCCTTGCTCACACACCAGCCATGGCACCAGGAGCAAATGGCTGTGTGACCACCAGCTCCTCTTCACCATCCTCCTCCTCATCCCAGCCCCTCCCCACCACAGGGGTGAGACACAAACAGACTTGTAGATGGAGAGCTCCCGGTGGAGGCTGGTCCTCAGCTCCTCCAGCTCCTGATTCTTGCGCTGCTGGAGCTGGACTCCGTTCTTCAGCTCCTTCAGCCTATCTTCCAGCTCCTCAACCTGCTCCTGGGGAGTCAGAGGACAGCTGTGGATTAGCTGGAGGAGGAAGGCTGCTCAGAACCCCCACCCAGCTGCTGCCCAAACTCTCATGGGGGGATCTGCCTGTTGGTGGTGTTGGTCTGGACAAAGCACAGCCAGGCTGAGGGTTGGCCAACCAGCACCTTCCAAAGCCTCTGCAGAAAGGCTTTGGTTTATTCCAAAGATGGGAGCTTGGGCTGAGATGTGAAGCACTCAGGCTTCTCCTGGCTGCTTGGTTCTGTCCCCTAGACTACTCTCTGTGTGTTTTGAGGCTGTATAAACCACTGAGTCAGGAGCAGATAAGCAAGGAATCTGGGAAAAAGAAAACATGGAGCCACGCCAGGAATGCCCCAAAGCCCTCCAAGGGAGAGGAGACCCTGAAACCCAGGAGGAACAGTGTCTCAGTGACCTGATCCCCAGCTCAGCAGGGAGGAGAAGCAATGGAGGGAGGACTCCAGCTTCCAGAAGCTGCCCAGAGCCAGGCTGGGAGGAGGCAGCGACTGCAAGCTGAGAGCAGGGAGTGTTGAAAAGGGGGAGATTAATTGTGGAGCCTCCTTGCCAAAAGTGCTCTTGCAGATATTGAATTCCCTTGTCCCTCAGGGTGAGGTGCTGGGGAGAGGATGCCCAGCACAGCCAGGAATGACCCTCTGAGGAGGCAGCCCAGCCCCTGGGCTGCAGGCACAAGGAGGTGAGACCCTAGCTGGCAGTGGGAAGGGCAGGATCTGGCCTGGCAGGGCTGGGATTTGAAAGGAAAGCCATTTTTATTTCAAACTGACTCTTCCAAGCACTTTGGCTCAGCTCCTGTGCTAGCACAAACTGCAGGGAACGTGCAGTGCATGTGTCCCCTGTCCCCTCTGCCTTCTCCCTGCTTTCTGGGGCCACTTCTGAGGGGCAGGTCAAAACCAAGTCAGAATTTCAACAGGCAAAAACTGTTTGGTTTTTCCGCAGCAGCTCATCAGGTGAAGCCCCAGCACTTTCCCATCACATCCCTGTAACCTCAGCACGTTTGCCGTGTGCCCAGGAGCTGCTGCCTTGGCTGGCCAATGTCTTCAACCAGCAGGAAGTACTCCACCTCCTTACCCTCCTCATCCACCCTTCTCCTCCCCCCTCGGCCCCGTGAGCAAGACCTTCAGCATCCACATTTCCCTGGCTGCGAAGCACAGCTCTGCCTCTCTAAACGAGAGGCTGCGGGGGGCGCCGAGCCGGGGCACGTACCCGGTACTGCCCGACCTCTTCGTCCCGCTTCTGCTTCATGAGGACAATCTGCTCCTCCAGGCTCCGGTTCTGCAGCCGCAGCCTGCTGACCTCCCCCTGCAAGGGCCTCAGGGCTTCCTTCATCCCCTGGATCTCCCCCTGCATCTCCTGCAGCGCCTTGGCCCCCGCCTCACGTCTCTCCAGCAGCCGCAGCAGATGGGGCTCGTAGTGCTCCTCCAGCCCTCGCCGGCTCTCCGCCACGAAGCTCTCGAACTCCATGGAGAGCCGGCGGCTCTCCTGCAGGTACAGATTATCTTGTCGGCATGGTGGAGCCTCCAACCTTTGCCTCAAAACCTCCTTCTCCTTCTCGCAGGTCTCCTTCAGCCGGGAGAGTTCGCCGGAGAGCTGCCCAGCCTGGGTCTCCAGCTCGCCCCGGTAAGCGGCGTGCTGGGAGAGGTCGTGCCGCCGGCTCTCCAGCTGGTACTGGCAAGCCACACACTCCTTCGTCACCTTGAACAGCTTCTGCTTGATCTGCCTGATCTCATCCTTCAGGTTGTCCCTCTCCAGCTCCACCTTGGCCAGCAGCCTGCAGGCCTCCTGGATCTCCTGGTGGGCATGGCGGATCTCCTGCAGCGCCGGCTCCCGCAGCTGGGCCAGCTCCGTGATCAGGCTGTCTCGCTCCTTCTCCAGCTGCTCCACGGCTTCGATGCACTCTTGGAAGAAGTCCCCCAGCTCTTCCAGGGTCAGGCACTGATGCTCTGCACCAGCCGCGTCCAGGGGGCTTCCTCCTGCTCCCTCTGCATCCATGTCCAGTGGGACCCCTGCCCTGCCTGCATCCACATCAGCTGGGATCCCTGCCCCGTCTGTGTCCATGTCCAGTGGCATCCCTGCCCCATCTGCATCAGCTGTGGTCCCTGCTCTCTCTGCATCCATATCCAGTGGGATCCCTGCCCTGCCTGCATCCACATTGGCTGGGATCCCTGCTCTCTCTGCATCCATGTCCAGCAGGATCCCTGCCCTGCCTGCATCCACGCTGGCTGGGATCCCTGCTCTCTCTGCATCCATGTCCAGCAGGATCCCTGCCCTGCCTGCATCCACGCTGGCTGGGATTCCTGCCCCATCTGTGTCCATGTCCAGTGGGATCCCTGCCCCACCTGCATCCACATCCAGCGGGATGCCTGCCCCATCCACATCCAGTGGGATCCCTAATCCATCTGCATCCACGTCCAGCGGGATTCCTGCCGCGTCCTCATCCAGTGGGGTCTTGGCCCTGGCTGTGTCCTCATCCAGCTGGGAGCTTGGCAAGGAAGTGTCCCCACTCTCTGCCTGCATCTCGGGGCAGGTGTCTGGGCTGCCCCCATGCTGGACTGGCACTCCCACACCCACCCCTGGGCTGCGTGCAAGGTCCGGGTGGGGAGCAGCTCCTGCAGCTGCTCCCTGTGAGGCTGAGGATGCTCCAGCTTCATCCAGCTGCAGCTCTGCAGGGGGCTCAGGCTCTGCCATCAGGTCCCTGAAAAGGAGAGGAGATGTGAACCAGAGCAAGGAGTGTAACAGGTCTCAGCCCCTCCTCTCCATCTCTGCAGCAGGCTGAGCTGGGAGTGTCCTGCTGCTGCCACCATCCCCCTGTCACCCGCAGGCTGGGGGAGCTGGGCAGGGCTGTGCTTCCACCCCCTGAGGACCCAAACTTTGACATAAGCCAAAAGAAGGGGGAAAAAACCCTCAACAAACACTTTAAAGCGCCTGGGTGCCAGGGAGAGAGGGTGAGGGAAGCAAACCTGGACCCCAAACCCGAAAGCTACCCCCAGTGCCACGGGAACTGCCACTGTGCCCTGGCTGTGATCTCCCTCAGCAGCACCAATGTGAGTGGCTTGGGGCACCCCCAGTACACCTCGCCGGGATTTTAGCAGCGTGGCAGCACCTCGCAGCAGGGGAATGCGCTGTGAAGCTCAGGCAGGCTCCGAGCTGGCTGATCCTGGTGATCTTAAAAGGATTCTCCCTCCGCAAGCAAAAACTGCTCCACGGTTCTGCGATTCTAAAGCACCACGCAGACAGCACCCGGGCGAGCGGCGGCTCCTGCAGCAGGAGCCGGGCGAGCTCCGCTTTGCAGAGTCATCCCACCCCATCATCATCATCACCATCCCCAGCCCCGGTACCTGCGGCTGCCACCGCCAAACCCTCGCATCTCGCATCCACCCAGGGAACTGTTTGGGGGGTAGGATGAAGAGAACAACCCTCGAGGGCTGGCCGGGGGCTTTTCCTTCTGCGTGCAGGAGCTGGGGCTGGTGGGGCTGGTGAGAGGATGCTGTCAGCTCCCGGCCACGCCGCTGAGCTCATGTCTGGTCATCCCCCAAGGAATGAGCACAGGAATGGCACTCGCAGGCAGCCCTCGGCTCGCAGCGGCGGCTTGAAGGAAAGAGCCGATTTTCACCGATACTTTCTCTCCTAATAAGGTAGTTTTGGGATGTTTCTTTTTTCCCAGCAGTGATGACACATCTCCAGCGGCCGGTGGCTGGAGAAAGGGGACGGAGCCTGGAAAGGTGGGCAAAGGGGTTTGCTGCTTTTATCTCTCATTGCCCCTCTCCGGTGCCAGCCTTTATTTTTCAAAGTTCTGGGCTCTGCTTTGCATCGGAGGGGCAGGAGGGGAGGGGGACACTAAACACCCTCGCAGCGGGGCACAGAGGCTTGCTCCCACCCATCACCCTTTATCCCAGACACCGCCCCCCCCCGCCCCCCAACACTCCTGGGTACCCCAGAGGGGCTGTTCCCTCCCCTGGTCACTCCTGAGAGTCCAGGGATGCTCCCTGGGTGCTGAAACTCAGATCGAGCCGACCCCATCCCTGCACCCCAACCTCGGGCAGCCCCCTCGCCTACTCCCCACCCCCCACCTTGCCAAGGCTCCCGCACCCATGGCACCCTCCTGAGGGTCACCAACCCCTTCTCTGCTCCCCACTGCTGGCCCCGGATGGGCTCTTACCTTCCTCCCCTGGAGCCCAGCGCCTCTGGCTCGGTGCTGCACATGGGTCTAGCATGGGGCGGGGGTGGGGGGTTATTAATAAACGGGGCTGGAAATCAGACTCCCCGGAGCAGCCGCTTCCCCTGGCCACCGCCTGCAGTGCCAGCTGCGGGCGGCTGCCTTCCTCCGCCCCGGGCAGCAGGAGGAGGAGAAGAAAGAGGAGGAGGAGGGCGGGGAAGGCCAAGCTGCCTGCATCCCTAAGCAGCGGCAGCCTCAGGGACAGGCTGCATGCAGCCTGCATCCCTCGCAGCGCCCCCATCTTCCCACCAGGATTTATGGTGGGGATTTGCTTCGTGCAGCCCCAAGTCTGCCCCATCCCACAGCGCCGGGGACTCCCTCCCACCAGCTGAGGGGTCCCATCCTGCCGGGGCCCAGGGTAGGATGCAGAGGGGCAGGATGGGGAGAGTAGGATGCCTGGGTCGTATTGGGGTTCACCTCCAGTGTGGGTGGCTGGAAGGGGAAGTGCTGGAGGACACAGCACATGGCTGCTGAGGGCTGTGGCCTCATCCTATGCACAGAGCAGGGAGCTGGAAGGCAACAGGGTTCTGAACCCCCCTTGGTATTTATTAAAGCAGATTAATGCATTAAATAGCAGAATCCCAGGGGCCTTTAGATGCCCCAAGCAGGCCCCACAAACACCCCAGCAGCACCAGAACGCAGCCTTCACTTCCTCTTCCGCCCATAAGCTCTGCCCTGCCTCTCCTTTCCCCTCTGTTTTGGGGATGGAAAGGGAGGTGGTTCACCCTGCAGAGCCCCGTGGTGGCCACGGCCACATTCCTGGGCACCTGGCAGTGACTCTGCCCACCTCTGCTTCCCCCCACCCCCACCCCATGCCCACAGCTCTGCTTTCCCACGGCGCCCATCCGCACCCTTCCCACAGCAGCCCAAACCACCCCTGCAGGGGCTGTACAGTCTGCAGCTATTTACATCAAACACCTATTTCAGATACATTGCCCCCTTGGCACGAGTGCCAGAGCCCGTGCTGGCGGCATGGGCCAGTGGGCATCCAACCCATCTGCCCCCCCCCTCCACCCCCCACGGCGCTAGAGCCAACCCAAGCCTACCTCTGCCAGGCCCCTGCCCGCTGCCGCCGCCGCTCCTCAGGAAACCAGCTCAGGAAGTCGCCAGCTTACGTACCCCCAAAACCACCCAGCCACAGAGAGCACAGCTCTGCCTCATCCCCCAGTGCCACCCTGTGCCCACGTCACTGACCCCAGCACCGGCACCTCGCCCGTGCCCTGCCTGGCCTGCTAGACTCAGGTCTAAAATAACTGTGCCTGTCCAGCCCTCAGGCTCAGAGCTTTAAAAGGCAAAGGCACATTTGGGTGGGATTAGTTTTCTTTCTTTCTTTCTTCCTTTGGGGTTTTTTATCTTCTTTTTTTTTTTAATCCTCTTGCCTTTTTTTTTTTTTTTTGTTCTCCCCAGCACCTTTTTTTTCTCTATATATATATATATATTTTTATCCTCTCTCTCTCTTTTTTCCATGCAGCTCTACTCGTGCTCAGGCTTTTGACTCAACGGCCAAGGAATGCCGTTAATTGGTGTGAGCTGCGCATATAAATATCCAGCCACAGAGGGTAGGGGAGAAACCTGCGGGTCGTGAGGGCTGGGTCCAACAAACCCCTTGTTAGGGGTCGGAGGGGACGATGCCAAGCGGCGCTGCCAAGCCCCTCCGGGGGTTATGCGATGAGCTGCCAAGGGCAGGGTGGGGATTGAAGAGCCTCAGCTGTTCTCGGCTCAGTAAGAGGATCCCCCTCGCTGTTTTGTGGATATAACCAGGCAACGCTTGGCTCGGGTGTCAGCGCCGGACCCCGACGCGCTCGGCAGAGCCCGGCTGGTCCGCGGGCATGAGCTGGGTTCAGCCGGTGTGGAGAGATTGGCAGCGTCTGCAAACCAGCGCGGACTTTGCTCCGGTAAACAGAGCTGGCGGGGAGCTATCGGCGGCGCTGCTGGAGGAGAAAGCAAAAGGCAGCAGAGAACTTCAGAGACAAAATGTTCTGGCTGCTGGAATCAATGGCGGCAGCTGCGGCTGCTGCCCTGCCCTGCCCTGCTGCCGCCGCGCTCCTGGCACGGCCCCGGCGAGCGGCTGAGGGGGGGCATGGGCAGCACAGAGCAACCTTGGGGCACTTTGACACCCCCCGCAGTGACCTGGCGTTGCTGTGCCACTTCCTGGTGGATTTTTCCTTCCTGTCATGCACGACAAATCTGCCCCACGAGCAGGGAAGGAGCTGGCACCGCAGCTTCACCACCAGCATCTTGGCACCAGCACCCTGACACCGCTACAGCAGCTCTGGCTCTGTCACCATGTTGTGCCCTGCAGTCTTTAGGGACAGGCTTGGGGTACCAGGGAAGTTTGCCCAGCTTCGGGCCAGAGGCTCTGGCAGCACGGGGTACTGACAGGACTGGGCAGTGGTGACCCTGGGCAATGCTGCTAGCGCAGTGCCCTCTGCCCACAGCTCGCCGCGGCTCTGCCGAGGGCACGAGGGTCTGGCTGTGGCAAGGGAAGCAGCGCCAGGGCCGGCACCCTGTGCACTGAAGCTGCAATCTGATCCCAGGGGAAAGTGTGATTCATCGCCGGAGCCGGGAGCGCTTCCAAGGACAGATCCTGGCTTGGAGGAGGGCGGTGGCACCATGTGCCCGCTCCAGCCCTGCCCTCACAAGGTGGCCCTGGGTGGGTGTGGAGTCCCTGGAGCCAAACTGGCCGTGGCTGTGGGGGGATGGCACATGGGGACATTCACCTGAGCCTGGGGAGTTGGTTGCCACTGGCCCCTTGGGAGCAGCCCTTGGCTCACTCTCCCTCCTGTCTCAGTTTCCCCAGCTGAAGTCGGCCTCCCTGTGGGGCAGGGATGCAGGATGCTGTGGGAATGCTGCTGTGGGAACTGGCACGGGGTGAGCACCGTGGCTGAGTCCCAGGAGCTGGCATCTGGAGAGTCATCACACACCTGCCATGGAGATGCTGGTCTGGTCACAAACTCTGGGTGCTCCAGCCTGGGCCAAAAGGCTCAGGACAGTCTCTCAGAGAGGGAGGTGAAGTCACCCAGTGAGGCCTGAAGAAGAGAAGGAGGAGGAAGAAGAGGAGGAGGAAGAAGAGGAGGGTGGTGTGGGCATGTGCCCAGCTGGGGTACAGATGAAAGGGACCTGACAGTGCTGTCTGCCCCATAGGGACCTTGGGAGCTTCACAGGATCAGGGCCAGACCCTGCCCCCAGGCCACAGACGCCAGCAGCTTCTGCTTATCTGAGTGTTGGGTCCTGCTCTGTCCTGCGGCGTGGGGGGATGAGGAGAGCACCGTTCCTGCCATAACTGCTCCTCAGACAGGCACCAGCCCAGCCAGAGGGATTCCAGTGAGGTTCCAGCTGCAGGGACTGAGCCCCTGCCAGCACTCCTGCATTCTGCTCCTCTGGCTTTATCTTTGCTCAGCCCAGACACCTCTCCTTAGCCACCTGCAGATCCTGAGTTTCCCACATTCATGCCAAGGCTGCCTGTGTCAGCTGCTCCCATGGCAGCCCCCACATGTGCCATCCCATTCCACGGGTTTAGGAGTGCCCCAAGCAGGTCAGCCAGTGTGTGCCCAGGTGGCCAAGAAGGCCACCAGCATCCTGGCCTGGCACAGCAATGGTGTGGCCAGCAGGAGCAGGACAAGGGTTGGTCCCCTGTACTGGGCACTGGTGAGACCACACCTCAAATACTGGGTTCAGTTCTGGGCCCCTCACTCCAAGAAGGACATTGAGGGGCTGGAGTGGGTTCAGAGAAGGGCAATGAAGCTGGGGAAGGGTCTGGAGAACAGGGGTGGGGAGGAGCAGCTGAAGGAGCTGGGGTTGTTCAGCTTGGAGAAGAGGAGGCTGAGGGGAGACCTTCTGGCTCTCTACAACTCCCTGAAAGGAGATTGAAGCCAGGTCAGGGGTGGTCTCTTCTCCCTAGTAACAAGTGACAGGGCAAGAGGAACTGACCTCAGGCTGCAACAGGAGAGGTTTAGGTTGGACATGAGAAGCTTTTTCACTGAAAGGGTTCTCAAACACTGGCACAGGCTGCCCAGGGATGTGGCTGAATCCCCTGGAGGTGTTTCAAAGCCATGGAGATGTGGTGCTGAGGGCCATGGTTTAGCACCAGCCTTGGTAGAGTTAGAGAATTGTTTGACTCCATGATCTTAAAGGTCTTTCCCAACCACTGCTCTTCCAGTGGCCCAGACACCCTTTCACAGACCCCATTTTCAAGCCATCAAATGCAGCTCTGAGCATGGCAGAGACCATTCCTGTGTCCCAACGATCACAGCAGGGTCACTACTGCCTGAGCACCAGCGGAGAGGGCTCCTCGCTGGGTTTTTTCCATACCCTGGGGCGAGAAGCAGCGAGCAGCAGCTCCAGCTCCAGCTCCCATCCCCGCAGGAGGGGTTTGGAACGAGTGGCTCCCGCTGCGGGATGCAGCAGGTTGGGAAGTGACATCTCTGGGGCTCTGAGGCACAGGGGTGTCTGCATGAGGACCTTGTCCCTGCAGCCTGTGAGCTGTGGAAGTGTTAATGAGTAATGAGGGAGCAGCCAGCCCTGCCGCTGTCCCAGCCAGGGAAAGGAAATGGGGACAGAGATCAAGCTGAGCACAGCCCAATAAGGCTCTGGCTGCAGGTGGCTGCTGCGGCTGGTGGCTGCTCTGCTTTGGCACCTTTAGGTGCTACCTGGGATCTCACCTCCCACGGATCAGGCATGGGGGGCTCTAACGGTGCATGGCAGCCCCCCCCACTGCTCTGCCTCCCCTGCCTTGTGCCTCGGTCTCGCCGGCGCTGAGCTCCAGCCGGCATCCTTGTGACCGGCTTGGCCGTGCAAGCGGAAAATGAGTTCTGCAGCTGGGTACCGCTCACGCCCCCGGCGCTGCGGCTCTCAGGGCAGGGGGGAAAGCTCGCTGGGACTCTGCGTGAAGGGCTGGTGCTCTAGGGAGCTCCTGGGTTTTCCTTCTCCACCAGGACCAGGGCTGTAAGGAAGGGAAAGCTGAGGCTGACCTTGGTGTTCAACTTCCTCCTCTGCTTTCCCTCCGTGCGGGGTAAGGGATACTCTCTCGTTGTGATTATCCAAGCCATGCCCCACAGCTGTCTGCAAACATATCTTTCAAACTGGCTTTGGTGCCATCTGAGGAGGGGCACGATGTGGAAACCAGGAGCTTTTGGGTTTGGTTTGGTTTGGTTTGGTTTGGGGAGGCTGATGACTCGGAAGTTGGAGCTGGCAGCAGAAAATCAACACAAACACCCTAAGCTGGGATTAGCTTTGCCCCAGAGCAGTTCAGCTCGGAGGGCAGTGGAGTGCCCAGCCCTCCCTCCGGGAAAGACCCATTCCTCTGGGATCATGGAGAGCAGGGGGGATGCCAGGAAATCGCTGCCCTGCGTATTCAGAGCTCATTATGTCTTGAGTCCAGTGTCGAGGGGGGGTGAAGAGGAGGCGATGAGAAGGCAGAGCCACAAGAGCTCAGCGAGCCCCAGCCCTCCTGCAAGCATCACCGCAGGCTTGGTGTCACACCGCCCCCATCACAGGTACCACTGACCAGCCGCGGCACACTCAGAGCCCGCAGGACACAGAGTGCCGGAGCCCGGATCCCGCCGGAGATGGCAACACGCCGGGCAGGCAGCGGGAGGGAGGGAGGGGCTCCTTGTTTTATAAATTCTTCCAGTCATTTCCAGCAGCTGGCAAACTCCTCCGGGCACCCTGCCAGCTCCTTGCGAGCCTCCGGGAAGGATGCGGCGATGCAGGAAGCGCAGGGACCCAAACCCGGCTGAGGGCTCAGAGCTGAGAGCGGTGGGAATGCAGCAGGAGCCACCTGCGTTCCTGCCAGGCTGCCGGCTCCTGGCTTCGCGTCCTGCCCCCCGACAGGCTCGGCGCCGTGCGGCGTCACCGCTCCGGCACAGGCTCCCCGCGTCCTGCCGGCCCACGGCAGCCAGGTCCGTGCGGTCCTGCTGCTGAGCGAGGCAGTGCCTGGAGCGAGCAGTGAAACCTTTCCCGAGAGCTGCTGCCATGCCGTGCTCGGCCGTGGATGCTGCCACCCTGTGCTCTACCAGCTCCACGGGGTTCGTAGAGGCACGTCAAGGGCTGAACTTCCCCACCCCACCACCCACCCTGCGTCACTTCGTTTCACAGAGTCACAGAATGGTTTGGGTTGGAAGGGGCCTTAAGGATCATTTAGTTCCAACCCCCCCCCCCCCCCGCCATGGGTGTGGACACCTTCCACTAGACCAAGTTATTTACTGCTACAGTCAGTGTGGCACAGGAGCGTGGTGGTGGCCTTAGGTACACCCAGGTCACACTGTTCTGGAGCATCATGTCCCCCTGAGTGCTGCCATTGTGTCACCCCCTGGGTGCTGCCATCAGCAGTGACATGGCAAGTGTGGCACATCAGGTGAGGACGTGGTGGTGGCTGTGGGGAGAAGGAAAAGGGCTCCTTTGATTCCTCTCCTGGGGACAGGGACAGAGACAGCCCCCCTGTGCTTCCTGCTGGGGGCTGCTCCAGGGGGTGATGCTGTAATGACTTTCTCTGGGGTTTTATGGGCTTTGTTTAATTTTTAATTCCTTCCAGACCATTTCACTCCAACACCATGGGAAGGATGTGGAAAGGGGAAGATGGAATGTCCCAGGGGGTGAAAGCAGCCCCCTGGCTGTCCCCACAATGTCCCTGCAATGAGATGACAAAGCTGAGGCTCACTGAGGTATGGGGGGACACAATTTGAGGACCCCTGGCAGCCTTGTCCTTGTCCCTGACGCTCTGGTTGCATCAGGGGAGGGACCCCCTTTGGTGGCATCAAGAGGAGGGTCCCCCCTTTGGTGGCATCAAGGCGAGGGTCCCCCAGGATCAAGAGGAGGGTCCCCCCGGAGTGGCATCATGGGGAGGGTTCCCCGCCGTGATCAAGGGGAGGGTCGCGCCCAGTGCCATCAAGGGGAGGATCCTCGCACCGGACCCCCCCTTCGCGGCCACCGGGGCCACCTGCGGGGCGGAGCCCGGTATGGGCGGGGCCCGGTATGGGCGGGGCCTCCCGCAGCCCGGCCCCGCCCCGCAGAAACTTTCCGTCGCGCCGGGCGCCCAGAGAGCGGGAGCCCGGAGGAACCGGGGGGGCGGGGGTGGACCGGCGGCTGCTAACCGGAGCCGGGCGGGCCCGGCCCTATGGGCAGCGGCTGCCGGCGGTACGGGGCGGTGCGGGGCGCTGCCCGCCGCGGCCATGTCCGCCGAGCTTGCACCTGCGGCGGGCGGCGAACGGGAACCGGAGCGGAGCGGTGGCGATGGTTCGGAAGCTGCAGCAACAGCGTCCCCCCCGCGGCGGAAAAAGACCCGGGTCGGGTCCCTGCGCCGGGCTTTCAGCTGGCTCCGGGGCCGGCGGCGGCGGCGGAAGGGCGGCAGCTCCTCGGGAGAGGCGGAGGAACGAGGTGAGGGGCGAGAGGGGGGTGGCAGCGGAGAGGAGGAGTGGCTGGGGAGGTGGGCAAGAAGGCGTCGGGATGATGCATAAGGAGGTGGACGTGGAGGGGTCAGGGTGGTGGCCATGGTGGTGGCCAAGCAGGGCTTGAGTTTGAGGCTGTGGTGGTGGCCAAGGAAGTGGCCAAGAAGGGGTCGGGGTGGTGGCCAAGAAGGGTCGGGGTGGTAGCCATGGAGTGCTTGGGGTGATGGCCAAGGAGCAAAGTGGTAGTCATGGAGCAATTGGGGTGGTGGTCGAGGAGTAGCCAGGGTGGTGGCTGTGGAGGAGTCAGGATGATGGACAAGGAGCAGTTGGGGTGGTGGCCATGGTGTTGGACAAGGAGTGGTCGGAGTGGTGACCAAGGAGTAGTGAGAGTGGTAGTCAAAGTAATGGGCAAAGAGGTGTCAGGGTGATGGGCAAGGAGAGGTTAGAGTAATGGGCAAGGAATGGCTGTGGTGGCCAAGGAGGGGTCAGGATGGGGGCTGTGAAGGGCTCAAGATGGTGGCTGAGGAGAGGTTATGGCAGTGGCCGAGGAGGAGTCATAGTGGTGGCTGTAGAGGCGTCCAAGGAGAGCTCAAGGTGGTGCTGTGGAGGTGGCGAAGGAAGGGTCACAATGGTGGCCAGGGAGGCGTGGAGGTGCTGGCCCTGGTGACAGCAGAAGTGGCTGAGGGAGGTGGGGGCTGCAGTGGTGGCCATGGGGGCTGCAGTGGTGGCCACGGTGGCCGCTGCTGTGGCAGCAGCAGGCTGGATCCGGCAGTCCCTGGTGCAATCTTGCCCCTGCCCCGAGGGCTGGTGCCGCTTCACTGGGTAGGTTCTCTCTCCGCTGAGTCAGAAGGTCACTGGGGCTGAGGGAAACCTGGAGGGACGCCAGCCGCTGCTGCCTCCTCCTCCTCCTTCACCTGGGCAGGGTGTTTGCGTGCTCCAGGTGTGGCCCTTCCTGTCCTAGATACGTTCCTCACCCCGGCCACTTTGCGGGGTGCTGCCTCCGCGGCCCTGCCACCTTGACCGGCACAAGCCCGTGGCAGAAGGCGCCCTGGGTGCCCTCTCTTCGCTGCCCTGGGGCTGTGTTGTGGGGATCTGTGGGCTCAGCCCAGCCTCCCGTGGGCTGGGACCTTCAGCAGAGCTCTGGGTGGCAGCGTGTCTGGTCATGCTCCTCTCCTTGGCGCGCTTGCTCCGCAGTAGTAGGTGTCCTGGCGAGGCAGAGATCGCTGGAGGCATCACCCTGTGCACCACAGGAGCCCTCAGCCTCTGCCCCTGTGTGTCACACCACTGCCCTCCTGGCAGGGCACCTCCCGTGGGGACGTCACCGGGCTTTTGCCAAGGGAGAGGCCGCTCCTGCGGCACCCCGGCGCAACAGGATGCCATCACCTGGGACTTTCTCCCTCGGTTTGCCCCAGGGAGTGAATTTGCAGGCGCCCAGGGCTGCGTGCAGACGTGGTGACTTGCTTGGAGGAGCTCAGGGAGATCTGAGATAGGAGAGGAGTGGCCACGGGGAGGTCTTGCCTAAGAGGCCGAGCCCTCCTCTCAGCCGGACCTTTGGATGCTGCCGGTGCCTCCCTCCCGGCTCGCTGTGCGTGGCCGCCGCTGCCACGGCCTGACGCTGAAACCTGAGCAGAAAAAATGAGATGTGCTGGAGCATGTGATGTTCCTCTTTGCAGTGCAAGAAACGCCCCCAGCAGCTCTGCCAGCCCTTTGCTTTCTTCTTCTTCTTTTTTTTTTTTTTTCCCCCTCCCCTTGTTTTATTTTAAATGTTTTCCTGAAGTTCTCCCATCCAACAGCTAATCCTCCCCAGGAGCACTCACTGCCCGGCAGGGCTGCAGCCTGGGCACCTCCAGCCCACTTACAAAGCAAGCTGCTGTCACTCTGGCATTCCTAGGGTCAGGATCATGGAACCCTTTTGGTGGGAAAAGGTCTCCAAGATCCTCAGCTCCAACCCAGCCCCACCCTGGCCATTAAAGCATGCCCCAAAGTGCCATAGCCGCAGGTTTCTTGAACCCCTCCAGGGATGGGGACTCCACCACCTCCCTGGGCAGCCTCTGCCAGTCCCTGACCACTCTTGCAGGGAAAAAAAAATTCCCTAATGTCCAACCCAACCCTCCCCTGGCACAACTTCAGGCCATTTCCTGTCATTCTATCACCTGATACCAGGGAAAAGACACCAACCCCCACCTGCCTCCAACCTCCTTTCAGGGGAGTTGTAGAAAGCCAGGAGGTCTCCCCTCAGCCTCCTCTTCTCCAGGCTGCACCCCCCCAGCTCCCTCAGCTGCCCCTCCCCAGCCCTGTTCTCCAGACCCTTCCCCAGCTTCGCTGCCCTTCTCTGAACCCACTCCATTCCCTCCATGTCTAGATTCAACCACAGATCCCTGGGAGAGCTGCCCCCGGTGCCCACCTGCCCGCGGTCCCTGGTGGTGAGGGAGGGGCTGTGCAGTGCCACAGCCACCCAGGAGGTGCAGGACCCTTCCCCTCAGGGCTGTGTTGCATCCTGCTTGGCCAGGAGGTGCCATGTTCCACCACATTTGGAATCCACGTGGATGTGCCGAGGTTGCAGCTTGCGTGCAGGATTGAATCACCCTCCCTGCGCGCTTCCAGCCGGGAACCCCACCCTGCCTCGCCGCCTCCGGCCCAGCACACCCCGGGGCTCCCAGCATCCTTCCCCACCAGATGGGGGGATGGCACTTCCCAGAGCCTCCAGCAGCAGTTTGGGCTGAGCTGTGGCAGTGGAAGGAGCATCGGCTCCGGCAGCACCCAGCACCGGCTGCTTTCCCGGGGTGGCTGCAGAGCTGCGTAGCATCAGCCACTGCTTCGTGCAGCTCTGACCTGCCCCCGGGCTGCATTGGCCTCACCGACATCACTGAGCTGCAGCAGGAGCTGCCTGAGCCCTGCCCCAGCTGGGAATTTTTCCAAACATCAGCTGGGAGCTGTGGGAGGGGGAGAGGGCAGAAGCTTCAGCAGCTCCTCGTAGGCTCCGGGTGCCCTCTGCTTTCCTGCCGTGGCTGCGTGGTGCTGGGGAGTGGTTTGGATCAAGCTCATGAACCAGCAGCTTCCAGCATCCTGCTGGTGGCTTTGGTCATGGAGCGGGGCCAGGGCATGTCTGACCATTCCCAGTGCATCCCAGGTGTGGGAAGGGGCTCTGCAGGGTCTCTGGATGGCTCTGGCAGGAGGAAGCTGTCCTGGTGAGGGGCAGGGCAGGACTGGTCATCTGCCCATCAGTGACCTGGGTGTTGCTGGGGTTGGAATTGCTCAGCACTGAAATCATGGCAGCAGGAGGATGAAGGCATTTCCAGTTTGGATCAAACTCGTGGGTCTGGATCATCAGAAATCCCATCCCTGGCCACCCAAACAGCTGAGCTGTGTAGAGGAAAGGCACAGTAATCCTGCTCATGGGCCAGCTCAGGCCACCTCTCTGTGGAGGATCACCAGTGGCTTTATGCCATCCCAGCTGGAAGCTGAGTCCTTTCCCATCTCCCAACTGGATGCTCTGCCCTGTTTGGGCCCCACTGGCTGCACCATCTCCTCTCTGTGCTGGTGCAACTCTTTGCCACAGGACAATTCCTGCTGCGAGCCAGAACGCCCTGTCCTGGGCGTGCAGAGGCTGCCAGGTGCTGCCAGCCCCGGGCTGTGTCACCTGTACACAGCCCATTCGAGCACCTCTGTGATCCCCCATCGCATCCCAGCACCTCGGGGTTCCCAGTGTGTTTATTTCCTCCTCTTTGGAGGCAGAGGAGAGATTAACCCCTGGGATGGGAAGCGAGGCGGGGAGAGCTGTGGGGCTGCACCGAGGGTCTGAGGTGGGAGTGAGCTGCTCAGCCAGCTCTGCTTTGCTCCCCGTGGCTGCTTTTTCCTGGTGAAAGTTGGAAAGCTGGAAGCTTCTCCTTCTCCCCTGTGAGCCCCACGATGAAGGCAGCCTGCTGACCCTCAGCAGTGTGGCAGGGCCGAGCTGCTCCCACTCCTCGAGCTCCCCACGCTGGGGTCCTGCGAGGGGTTTGAGGCCAGGTTTTGGCCACTGCTGTATCCAAGCTCCACAATACTCTTCTGAACTCCCTGATGAAGTGAAGGAATTGATGGTCCAGAAATATTAAATTAGGCTTGGCTTTTACATGTATTTATTTATTTAATTTCCCCCTTTTGATGCAGTTTGGTCTGGCAGCAGCAGATTTCCTGCTTGGGGTTGGGGAGGGTGTCGGGGGGGTTAAAAATGAAGCTTTAAATGCACACAGCTGCTGTGCTGAGGGGCAATGGATTTCAGCTGGAAGAGGGCAGATTGAGACTGGGGATTAGGAAGAAATTCTTTCCAGTGAGGGTGGTGGGGCACTGGAACAGGTTGCCCAGGGAGGTTGTGCATGTGCCCTGCCTGGAGGTGTTCAAGGCCAGGCTGGATGAAGCCTTGAGCAACCTGGGCTGGTGGGAGGTGTCCCTGCCCCTGGCAGGGGAGTTGGAACTGGATGAGCTTTAAGGTCCCATCCAACCCAAACCAGTTTATAATTCTGTGGCCTAACATCAACAACTGCTTGCTGAAAACAGTGCAGGGTGGCTTTGTTGTGTTCATGGGCACCAGCAAGTGGCTGTGGTGGGGACCTGGCTGATGGCACCAGGCTCTGTGCTATGGGGAGGTGGAGGTGCCTCGAGGCAGTTTGGGGCTGTGCTGCTCTGCTAATAATGGAGATGTGAAATCTCCCTGGACAGTTGACGTCCTCCATCCTCTGCTGCTGTGTGGCAGCTGGATTGGAGGTTAGGAAGAAGATCTTTGCTGCAGGAGTGGTCAGGCATTGGAACAGGCTGCCCAGGGAGGTGGTGGAGTCACCATCCCTGGAGGTGTTCCAAAAACATGTAGCCATGGCACTGTGGGCTGTGGTTTAGTGGGCATGGAGGTGTTGGATTGATGGTTGGAGCTGATGACCTTAGAGGTCTTTTCCAACCTGTATGATCTGAAGGGGGCTACAAGAAAGATGGGGAGGGACTTTGGAGGGTGTCAGGGAGGGATGGGCATGGGGAAAAAAAACCAGAAATGGGCTGATTCAGATTGGAAGTTAGGAAGAAGCTCTTCCCCATGAGGGTGGTGAGACACTGGCACAGGTTGGTAGAAGCCTCATCCCTGGAGGTTTTGAAGGCCAGGTTGGATGTGGCTCTGAGCAGCCTGCTCTGGTGTGAGGTGTCCCTGGCCATGGCAGGGGGGTTGGAACTGGTTGAGCCTTGAGCTCCCTTCCAACCCTGACAATTCTATGATTCCCTGTGGTTTGGTGTCCACACAGCATTTGGGGTTTAGTCCTGAGCTCCTCCACTCCAGGGAAGGAAGGAGAGGGGTTGGGCCCTGGGAACCGCCAGGATTATTCCCCCTGCCCACGTGGGAATGGATTTGTTCACCTGCAAAAGGCCCAGAGTGGCACCCCAGAAAATGTGAGCAGCAGGAATCCCCTGGCCTGGCCTGGCCTGGCCTGGCCAGGGTGAACAAAGAGAGGTGTGTCTGCAGCCACAGCTATTCCACCTGGAGACAACCGGGAGAGCGACTCCCGCGAATAACGTTCCGTGAGATCCGATAAAACTATTTGGCTGGAGTCATATTTCCCTTCAGAAGGAAGCTCTGGTTTCATAAGACAATATCATCATTGACTTGGGCTCTGGCAGCCAGGGGAACATAAGCCGTGGGGAGGTGAAGAGCTGGGCAACCATCAAGTGAAAAAGCATTTCCCTGCCAAGCAGGAGCCAGAGCCTGGGTTGGGTCCTTGTGGCTCCTGCTGTGCGTGGAGGGGAGAGGGGGAAAAAGCTGCTTTTAGCCAGAGCAGGGAGCTGAGCTCCTTCTGGGGCTGGAGCTGTCATCAGCAAGAGCCAGCCTGGACTCCAGCTTGAGCAGGAAATCAGTTAAACCCCTTCTGGTTATGCATTTCTGTTAATGATTGGGGATCTCAAGTGGGGTTTTGGTGTTACCTTTGCCTCGCTGAGCTTTACCTCCCCGTGAAGGGAACAAGAGCTGAATTCCTTTCTCATTCAGGCAGCTCAGCTCCCACTTGGTGTTTGCTTGGTGGTGGGGTCAGGTTTAGAAAGCACTGGGAGGGGGTGGATGGAGTACCAGGAGGGCTGGATAAAGCACTAGGAAGGGTGGAGCCTCCCCCCTGTGCCAGTGCAGAGGGGTCCCCAACACCCTGTGCTCAGGCTGGCTGCTCTGACCAAGGCAGTGCGTGACTTTGGGACCATCAGATGTGCTTGGAGCAGTCATGCTGTGGTGACAAGATCTGTATCTCATGAACCACTTCCCTTCCCCCCCACCCCTTTGCTCCTTGCTAGAGTCCTCTCGATGGATAAACCCAGGGGTTCTGGCCCAGGGAGTACTGGAGGCAGCATCTCTTGCCCCCAGTTCCTCATTCTCCCTGGCTGCTCCACAGCTGGCATGCCCAGCTTGCCTGCCATGCTGGCAATGAGGTACCAGGGAAGCTGCCCCACCTGCCAGGCTTTCCAAGCAGATTTGTGGATGCAGCAATTCCAGCCCAGGTCTGGGCTGAAGGCTGAGAGCAGCTGGCTGGCCACAGCTTTCAGAGGGGTTCATGTCCCAGAGCATTAAAGTGGGGGCTGCTGGACCGCCCTGTGCTGCTCTCAGCATCCCTCCCAGCTTGGCCTTTGCTGGGTTTTGGGGCTCAGCTCCCTGTTGGAGCCCCCTCAGCACCTCCAAGGCCGTGGCATGCTGTGGCTGGGGGCGGTGCAGCGCTGGTGCCAGCAGTGGCTGTGTTCTTGAGGCAGGTGCTGGCACCGAGGGTGTCTGTTTTGGGAGTGGAGGGGGAAGTGTCTCACTGTATCTAGGGCAGTGTTGCAGCCTCCAGCCTCTCTTTCTTGCAGGGAGAGAAATCAAAGTGCTCCTCTGGGAAAGCTGATGTGTGAGCTTGCAGAGGAGCCCCCTGTGTCACTGGGGAGGGGGATGCAGTGGCCACAGGGGGTCCATGCATCCTGTTTTGGAGCCACTGTCAGGGGATCATGGAATCATTGTGGTTAGAAAAGAGCTTTGAGATCAAGTCCAACCATTAGCCCAGCACTGCCAGGCCACCACTGAACCATGGCCCTCAGCACCACATCTATGCAGCTTGGAAACCTCTCCAGGGGTGAGGACTCCATCACTGCCCTGGGCAGCCTGGGCCAGGGCTTGGCAACGCTTTGTGGGGTAGAAATTGGCTTTAATGTCCAACCTAAACCTGACCTGGTGCAACTTGAGGCAATTTCCTCTTGTCCTGTCACTTGTTCCTTGGGAGAAGAGCCTGACTCCCATCTGGCTCCAGCCTCCTTTCAGGGAGTTGTGGAGAGCCAGAAGGTCTCCTCTCAGCCTTCTTTTCTCCAGGCTGAACATCCCCAGTTCCCAAAAGTATGCCCCAGGGAGGTCCAGGAGGTGCTGGGCAGCAGGTGGAAGCCCTGTTCCAGGCTGGAGATGCCTCTGGCTGACCTGACTCCTACAGCCCAGGGAGAAAATCATCTCCCCAAGTCACTGGGCAGAGACCTCTGATCTCCTGCACTTGTAGCCATGACCTTATTTGATCCCAGCTGCCCTGAGCTGGGAAGGCTGTGCCTTGATCAGGCTACTAGTGGGAAGCAGGGAATAGTTTGACAGCAGATCCCCCAACCCTTAGCAGCTCACACAGCAGATGGGGCACAGGGACACTGGTGCAGCCACCCTGGTGCCAGGCACCCTGCGTGGCACAGGTTGGTCTCTGCCCAGCTGAGTGTGCCTTTGGGGCAGCAAACCAAGCTGCTGAGGGGCAGAACCATCACAATTTCTATTGCAGGGAAGGAAAGTGAAGTCCAAAGATTAATTTCTTGCTGATCACCTTGGGGAGAGGTCAGGACAAAGCTGCTGGTTGATCTTTAATGTTATTTATTTATTTCTCTATCTATCTCATCACCTCCCCAGTTTTGTGCCTTTCCCACAGCCCCCTCCTTCCTATTTATCCCACTCTTGGGTGAATCACCTAAGGAACATAAACGTTGCCAGCAGGAATTGCCCACTGCCTGCCTGGCTGGCTGACCCTTCCCTGCCCTCACAGCATTTCATGTTCTAATTAAAAATCAGGAGGGAAAGGCAGGCTTTGGAGGGGGCAGGCTTTGGAGGGGGCAGGCTGGTGAGCCTCTCTCTGGATGGGCAGTGGTGGAGCTTGCCCATGAGCTGTAGGCAGCTGTTTGAGCAGCGCTGCCCACGCCCCAAGCTGCCCTTCCCCTGGTGGCTGCTTGCAAAACCCACAGGCAGCTGGAGCAGGGTCTGAAGCAGGGCTCCACCAAAGGAGGGCAAGGGAAAGAGGTGCCAGCAGTGGGGGGTGACATAAATGCAGGTGTTCTCCGGGTTTGCCCAGCTGTGACTTGCCCCAGAGCCAGGAGGGACCGCGGGGAGGGTGGCAGGGGGTTACCATCCACCTACGGGCGTGTGGGTGCTTGCCCTGAGGTTGGGCAGCAGCTGCATCCTTGGCACTGTGCTGCCGCCTCGTAAATCCTGTTCAGCCTTGGCTGTGCCGTGCCAGGCTCGGCTGGGATGTCCCCGTGGCACTAGGACCCCCTAAAACCTGGGATGGGGGGGCTCGTTCCCTCACTTGTTGACGGGCAAAAATGGTGATGGCTCGGTGGAGCGCAGCAAACTCGCGGGGGAGGTGGGAACAGGGCTGGAGGCGAGGACAGTGCCCACCTTGTCCCACTGCTTGGGGGCGTCTGGGGACCCGAGGGTCTCCCTTTTCCCTGCTCAGCTTTCCTGGAGCACCCACGCGTGCCTGCCGGAGGGATGGGGCTGGGAGGGTGCTCTGGGATCCGAGGGATGATTCCGGCAGGCCCCTCCTCTCCCTGCCCGAGCCATTGGCTCCGGCACCGCCGCCTGCCAGAGCTGAGCTCCGCCGAGGCTGGAGGGGATGGGAGCTGGCGGTTGAGAGAAGCCATCCTCGTCTCCCGTGGCCACCCGGGGGCCACGCCGGAGCCCGTTCGGCTCCGCCATGTAGCGTCCCGGCCTCCTCCACCCGGCCGCGGTGGAGGGCGAGAGCGGCCGCATGGGCAACGCGCACCGCAAGAGGAGCCCGGGGGGCGTCAAGGCCGGACCCCCATGGCCCTTCGGCCGCGCCGGGAAGCCAGCGGCAGGTAGGAGCCGGGAGGGGTGGTGCTCGGGGAGGGCTCGCAGCGGTCCTGGCTCTGACTTTTGGGGGACTATTGTGCAGGGAAAGTTGGTTGCTGCTTCGCTCCTCACCGCGATGTGGGGCTGGGCAGGACCCGAGATGCTGGGGGTGGAGGTTTCTCTCTCCTCTGCTCTCCATGAGATGGGAGGGGGGGATGGGGTGGGGAAGGCAGAATCAGACCTTCTGACTCCTTTTTCCCCTGGGGAAGAACCTCTGGCTGTGCCGACACGCTGGGGACCAGCTCGCCCGGGCTGTCAGGACGGCGATCATCTGCCGAACTGGTTACCAGTTTGTTTTTCTAGTGGTGTCCCAGCAGCCAGAGCAGGGACCCGGGGCTGCTGCCGTCACTTCAGCTTCCCTCGCTGCATCCCTGGTAGAAGTGGGTCTTGGGGAGGGATGGGGGTGGTGTGGTGTGGTGTGTGTTGCAGAGAGCATCAGGCTGCTCCCTGCCTGCACAGCTTGCCCACCCTGCTCTCTGCCTGTCTGTCCCTGCACCCATTGCTCTGCTGCTTTATGCTCCAGCTCCATGGGTGCAGCTGAAAAGCCCAGGAGGAGGCATGGGGCCGAGAGGGACCTTTTGTTTGGGGAAGAGGAGGAAGGGAAAGGGTCCCGGGTCAGCCTGGACCCACATATTGAACCGTCAGCCCTGTGGGGTGCTTGGTCCTGATGAGCTGCCTGCACAGTTTTGGTTCCTCAGTCAGAGTAGGATGATGTGAGTGGGGAAGGTCTCTCCCAGTAATGTTGCCCCCATCCCAGAGCTGCCTCACTGCTCTTGTTAAACTGCCCCTGCATGCCCCCGAGTCAGGGAGGGGACATGGGTGGGGGTCTGGGGTTGGTACAGTGGGGTTAGCAGGTCTGGGTTGTTTTCTTCTGCCAGCCCTGTGAGATCCCCAAGCCCCAGCATCCCTTCTGCCCTTGGCTGCTCTGTTTCCTTCTGTCTGCAGAACTCTCCACAGGGTAAACAGGGTCTGGAGTCAACTCCTTACAGGTTTAGGGAGTGAGCATGCCAAGCAAAACAGCATAAAGAGGTGGGGGCCAGGGAGGGGAGACCCTGCAAATGCAGGGGGAGAGGGTGCCAAAATGCCCTGGCCAGCAGCACCTGGGGAAACTGAGGCAGGGGTGGTTACACCAGTCACCCCTGGCTGTGCAGGGGTGGCATCTCCTTCACTGCAGGCTCCTCACTGGCTGGTTGCAGTTTCTTCTTCACTGAAGTCATCCTCTCCTTGTGGTCTTGGGAAGGTGTCAGCAGCAGAAGGCTCCTGCTCTTCTCTGGCTCTGCTGGATGCTGTCCCTTTGCCTCTGCCCTGCTGTAGGTGACTGAGCTGAGCCTCACCCTGGAGACGTGCTTCAGGGGCTCGTTGAGCATCCCTGCTGCTGTCCTCACGTTTTCCTTGTGCCATCCCAACCCAGAACTTCAACTCCTCTCCATCCCCCTGCCAGGCTTGGATGCTCTTTGCCCGTCTGAACCAGGACGGTGGGGCTGTCAGGGGGTGCATGCTGGGAGAGGGCCAGCTCCACTGCAGACACCTTGAGATGGGCACCGCGTTGGGACCGCGCAACAGAGGCTGGGCAGAGCCCGCGAGGCGCTGGGGCCGAAGGCCGTGGGGTGGAAGGTGCTGAGAAAACATGGGGCGAGTTGTGTTTGTTCTCTGCTGCGGCTCCATGGCAACGGTGCGGCGGCCACAAAGCGAAAGAATTTGCATTGTGTGGCTTCAGCGTTTCGGAGGGCGCAGCCGGGATCACCGGCTGGGGGCTGGGTGTGCCAGCGCCTGCCGGCCGGGCCCCCGCGGCCGCTCTCCTCTCACCCTGAGTGCTTCTGGGTTTCAGATCAGAGATGAGTTTGTGCGCTGTGGGCAACTGCACCGGTGTCTCCCAGCTCTCATCTCTCCGTCCCAGCTGCTTGGGAGCACCGTTTTGGCCCCGCTGTGCCCACCGCCGGCCAGCCAGGCGCGGGCAGACAGCCGCAGCTGCCTTTGTGCCTCTGCTGTGTGCGGGGTGAGCTGGGCACCATCTTCCTTGTGACCCTGAAGGGACTGGGGATGGGAGCCTGGCGGAACGCGGCTGGGGTCGCTCTACCTGCCGCAGGCAGCTGCCTGAACCCTGCTCCCTGCTGCCTTGGTCTCTGCCTGGACTTCCCCACTCTGCTTCACCAGTGCCAAACCCATCCCCACGCTGGAGCAGGGTCTGACTTGCTCAGGGACATGTCCCCTGCCTCTCCTCCTCGGGTTTGTCTGCGGTGGGAGCTGCCAGAGAAGGTCCTTGAGCACCAGAGAGACTGAAGTCTCTTATCACCTTCTTATCGGGATGGGCCCCGCCGGGCCCTACTGAGTCAGGGTGGAAGAACGTGGCGCCCGGCCAGGCTGCACCCCGCGGACTCAGCGGGGATGTGGCCACCGTCGGCGTGGGGCTCCCCGGCTGCTGGATTTCCCTGGCACCCACATCCCCTGGCACCCACGTCCATATTGGTGGGCACCAGTGGGTAGGTTTCAGGGGGAAACACCCCAGGAGGAGGCAGATTTAGGACGAGGGGTAGTCCATAACTGTGAGGATCCCTGGCAGTGGGCGCCAGTGCCCATCCTAGCTGGATGACTTGTGGTGGAGCCCCTTGGCAGCCCTGGCTATTGCTGTGGAGCTCCAGGGTGGGCTGAGCAGCCTTGGGCGTCTTTTTCCTTCGCAGCTGCTCTTGGTGCCAGCCCCACGCTGCGCCGGCTCCGCAAACAGCCGGGGGGAGCAGATAAGGGCTGGGGCCCACCCCGCCGTGCCGAGATTTACACAGCCGCCCTCGCCAGGCACCGCCAGCCCGGCCTCGCCTGCCGGTATCCCGCTGCTGCCTGGGAGGGCTCAGCCCTTCCCGCTGCCTGCTGCTGCTCCTGGAGCAGCGGAGGAGGAGGTGATCTGCGGGTGTCCCGGCCAGGCAACTGCTTCCAACGCTCAGCCCCGACATGCCGGGCCGTGCCCGCTTGGCAGAGACACCAACGCGAGGAGGCAGGGATGGGACCTGCCTTTGTGCTGCTGGTTGTGCCCCCTGCACCGTTTTTAGTGACAGCTCCGACTCCATCCGACGGCTCCTCTCCCAGTTCCTCCCCTGATCCTGCATCGCTGGCTGCATTCCTCTCAATCCCTGCTGAAGGATCTGCAGCTCCTTGGTACATCCTTGCCATCCCCTGCCAGCGCTGCCAAGCTGCCCGTGGGCAGGAGCAGGCTTGGGTGCTGCTTGCAGGACGGTGGATCCCTGCACGGCAAAACCTGCAAGGTCTTGTCCCTAATCCCTCCCCTGGATTTGCTCCTGCGTGGAGCCAGCTACCTGCCGTGACAGGCAGGGCTGCCATCTCCAGCGCCGTGCCCTCGGTGCCCGGGCATGACGGCACGCGCCGTGGGGACGCAGCCAGCTCCTGGCACCGCGGCAGGCAACGGCGCAGGCGCCGCGGCACCCTGCGTGGGAGGGCAGAGGAGAGGACACCGAGGGAAGGTGAAGCAGGGATGTCGTAAAGCCGTGGACTTTGGCATAGCTGTGGGGAGGGAGGAGGTGCTGGTGGCCCGTCCCCGTCTATGGGTGTCACCGGCGGCGCCTCCGCGGCCCCATGCCGCTCCGCCCGCCGCCCTCTGCCGCCCCGTGCTCCCCATCTGGGCTGTTCCCACCCGGATCCAGCTCCTGGCCCAGGAAGGTTGTTATTTACCTTCAAACCTGTTTGGTGGCTTCTCCTGGGGAGCGCGGGGTGGGGATGTGGTGGGATGGAGGCTCGCTGGGCTGGAACAGGGGCTGGGGATAGGAGTGAGGCACACTTGGGTGGCACTGCGGTCCTGCCTCCCTCCCTGGTGCTGGGACCCTCACCATGGGCTGCTGCCAGGCCGGTAACAAGGTCTCTGGTAACAAGGAGCAGAAGACATTGCACGTCTCCGCACGGGCTGCCTGCGGGGCAGCGGCGAGGGCAGGCGCAGCTCCTTGCACAACCCAGCAGGGTCCTGCCACGACAGCAGCCAGGGCTGGAGGCAGCCGGCCGGGCTGGCTGGGTGACGGTTCTCCTCCAGGGAGGGTTTCCTCCTGCTCTGGCTCCTTTGCCCATTGGCTCGCCGAGGTGACTGCAGGACAGTTCTCTGTGCTGTGATTTAGAAGAACAAAAAAGACAACATCCAAGTTTGTTTTGCCACTCGAAATGAGTTTGGATCCTGCCTCTGCGTGGGGTCGTGCTTGAGGAGCAGAGCCAGCAGCGCCCATAGGGTCAGGTTTGTTTGCTTCCTGGAGATGTTTTCCTGGCAGAAGCAGCAGCCCCGAGGCGAGGCCGAGGGCAGGCTGCACCCCAGGCTGGCAGCTGGGGGTCTGCATGGCCAAAGCCACAGTAAATATTATTGTGCTCTCCTCCTGCCTGGAGAGAGCACAGTCCTGCGGCGTGTCCTGGAGCATGGATCCTGTGCAGGGACAACAAGAGCTCAGGGAGTGAGTCAGGCTGGGCTGGTTGCCTCCAGTGAGGCTGTGGCCACCAGCCTCCCTCACCAGTGGAAAGTTGGAGCAGAGAGACAGAGCAGGGTGGTACAGATGGGTGCCAGGTCCTACCTGGGGCCACAGAGCTGCCCAAGCAGAAGTGGTGGCCCCAAGGGAAAGATGGAGAGGGTCAGGCTCCTAAACAGGCACCATCCCACCAGGCAGGGAACTGGCCCTGGGAGAGACTGATGGGAGGGAGCAGAGAAGCTGGATACTGGGACAGGGACTGGACACTAGGGCAGAGGGGCAGGATGCTGGAGCAGAGCATGGAAGCTCTTGCAGATGTGGCAGGGTCCACAGCTGACAGCTCAGAGCCATGGAGCTCTTGGGACTGGGGTTCATGGTACACCCCATTGGTGTTATCCAGCAGATGAGTGCTGCTTTACTCCTCTACAGCACAGGGAGCAGAGCAGTTCCTGAGCCTGCATGCATGCCTGGATGGTGGTGGAAAGGAGCCTTAAAGGGTGGGAGAGCATCAACCCCACGGGGCAGAGGCACTCTTGCTGCTTTCTCACTGCTCTGCACCTCCCTGGCTGCTGGGAGAAGGGAGGAGAGGTCTCCATCCTGCTGAGCAGGAGGACACACACAGACAGGTTCTCTTCCCCTTCCTCCCCTGGGGACCTTGCAGTTCCCCCTCCTCCCCATTCTTCTGCGGTGAGTCAGTGGTGGTGGAAGGGGTGGGCAGGGAGCTGCTGCCTGTTCCCTGCCTCCTGCCACAGGACCTGAGCAGAGAGGAGGCAAGTCGAGGCAGTGCCTCGCAGGCAGAGATGGATGTTTGCAGCTGAGTCTGGCCAAACCTGCTGCTTGCAGGAGGCACAGGCCTGGTGAGGAGGGGGACAGGAGCCAGGAGTTTCTCCTCCAGCTCTGCCAGAGTGAAGAGCAGCGTTGTGGCTAAGCCAGCTCCAGGAGGAAGCTGGGCTGGCACCGTGTCCCACTGGCAGCATCACTGCTCCAGGGCTTTACACCTCAGCCATGTTCCTTTGGGGTCTCAGCTCTGGTCTCCCCCTTGTGTAACAATTCTCATTCCCATTCCAACCCCTACCCCTGTGCCCTCCAGTCCCTCTCTGCTGGCACAGAGTGGAGCAGGCAGAGCTGAAGGTGCCTGGAGTTCCCTGCCCTTCCCTGTGCATTTGTCTTGCCGTGGAGATGCTTCCCTCCCTCCAAAGCATCCCTGGCACCAGTAGTGGCAGCTACCAGTTCTGAGACAGGGTGGCCAGCCTTGAGAGAGTGCCCAGCCCCATGAAAGCCTCTGGCTTCTTCTCTGGAAGGATCCTGCCATGTGCAGATGAGCCACGTGTGCCAGATGAGCGCTGGAGGGGACAGGGTGCATGGGGAGGAATGCACAAGGGACAGGATGCCAGCTCTGACCGGGCATGTTGCTACCAGCACCAGCTGCAGCTGCAGCAGCTTCCTCAGCCCACCAAGACCTTCAGTCTCTGCTGCAGGGTCGGGCCATGCTCCCTCCTGCCTTCCCCACCTTTTCCCCTCTCCAGTTTCAGAGCTGGAATGAAGCTATCCAGGCAAGGAGGGCACAATAGTGAAGGCTGCAGGGAGTGGGAGGAGAGGCAGAGGTGGCTCCTCGTGCACTGCCAGGCTTCCCAGCCCATGGCACGAGGCTCTTCCACAGACAGGCAATGGTCCTGGCCTGGCTGGGTGGTGGCCATGGTGCCCTGCCTGGATTACCCTTTGGGTGATTGCAGCCAGCAATGCTGAGCTCCTGCCAAGAGCCACAGAGGTGTCATGCACAAGAGAGGGACGCATCTCCAGCAGCAAAAGACACCCTTGAGGCCCTTTGGGTCCTTGCATGTGATGAACCACGTTACAGGGAGGATGAACTGGCACAAGCTGTCTGCTGGCACCTGGGAATGTCCTCACAGTGCCAGGAAGCAGCAGTCCCATCAGCAGACCTGAGGGGCTGAAGCTCATGCTGTGCCTGGGCCCTGGACTGGCAGCACAAGGAAGGACTTTAGGAAGAAATTCTTCCCCATGAGGGTGGTGAGAGACTGGCACAGGTTGCCCAGGGAGGTGGTGGAAGCCTCATCCCTGGAGGTTTTGAAGGCCAGGCTGGATGTGGCCCTGAGCAACCTGTGAGGTGTCCCTGCCCACAGCAGGGGGGTTGGAACTGGCTGATCCTTGAGGTTCCTTCCAACCCTAACAATTCTGTGATTCTGTGAGTGTCCCCTTTCACCTGTGGTGGCTCCCAGAGCTCTGGGTGCCATGTAAAGGGTTCCCAGATACACCCCATCCATGTGGGCAGAACTGCCTGTGCCATGCTGGAGAGCTGGATCACAGAATCATAGAATGCACTGGGTTGGAAGGGACCCTTGAAGGTCATCCCAACCCCCCTGCAGCGAGCAGGGACACCTTGAACTAGATGAGATCCTTCCCTGCTGAGCTGGCAGGGCTGCCACTCCGGGCTGCGTGTGCCCACCACCAGCCGTGCCCCTCGCTGGGGCTCGTGATGAGCTGCCCAGAGAGGAGAGGGCAGAGTCCAGCACTGCACGTGGCTGCCTGCTTTGTGCATCCTCAGCCCTTTAATTATGTCCCTTTTTTCCCACTTGTGCTGTGAAAAGAGCCTGGGAGCCTCTGCCTGCAGCCGCCGGCACCTTCTGGGTGAGCTGTGTGGGCAGCGGGGCCGATCCTGCCCCTGCTGCAGGCAGGGTGCTGGGCTGTGGTGTGGCAAGGGCTGCAGGGTGCTGCTTCTCTTTGCTGTGAGGGGCACTGAGGAGATGCAGGGGGAGAAATCCTTGCCCAGCTGGAGACGCAGAGATGTCCTTTGCAAGGTCAAGCTGTCCCTTGGGCTGCACCGTGAGGCCTGGTGGGACCTTCGCTCCCTGCTGGCTCCGTCTGCAGCCCAACCTCTGCCCTGCCACAGGAAACCCTGGGCATGGCCTGTGGGGAGCTGACAGGGCAGGAGGAGGAGGAGGGTTTGACATGTTTGCTCCCAGCTGGCATGAGGACAGCCCTGCCCACTCAGTAAATACTGGCAGCTTGTCCTCTTTTGGGGCAAAATGCCGAGGGAAGGGAGGGATGGAGCTCCCTGCATGCCCAGAGCGGTGGTGGAGTCCCCATCCCTGGAGGGGTTTCAAAGATGTGGGGGTGTGGTGCTAGTGCTGGCCTGGCAGTGCTGGGTTAGTGTTTGGGCTGGATGCTCTGAAAGGTCTCTTCCAATTAAACCCATCCTCTGATTCCCTGAGGCATTGGGCACCTGGGGCTTCTGGACAGAGCCAATTCCCCTTCTGCTTGGGCACCTGCTCCAGATGGCACAGGGCCTCCTAGCACCCCAGGAGCATGCAGCACCTCGTGAGGTGGGGACAGGTGGCTGTCAATGCCTCAGTCTGTGCCAGTGCCTGACTGCTGGCATTTCTGCCCCTTCCCTCACGTGCCCCTGTGCCAGCAGCTGGAGCTACTGGTTAGACTGGTCTGGGACTTCGTTCTCCCCCAGTGCCACCAGCTCTTGTGACTGTGACGTGGCTGTGCTGGATGTCCTGTTCCTGAGGACAAAAGCCCTTAGCCCCAGGGTGGCTCCTGTCCCCTCGATGTGGGCAGGGAGAAGGGCTCTGGTGGGGCTGGGGGGTGCTGCAGTGGGCATTGGGGATGGTTGAGGAGGGGCAATGCTGGCTGTGCTGTGCCATATCCCAAGGGCTGGTGGTTGCCAGAGGGAAAGAGCTTCTCCCAGCTGGCCACACTGTGGAGGAAGCCAGCAACTGGTTTGCAGGGATGGTGTGCCCAGAGGGGAGCAGGCGAGGAGGGTCCTGGGGAGGGGGTCTCAGGAGTGCAAGGAGGAGGAGTTGAGGAAGTGCTGGCCCTGAGCCCAGCAGAAGGGATCCCTGCCAGCTCTGCTGTGCGTGGGAGGAGGCAGGAGGGCCGGGGGCGAGCAGGGGAGGCCAGAGGAGGGGCCCCTGCTCTCCTTCTGCCGTGACTGAGGAGCGCGGTGGGCGCAGCTGGGGCTGTCCCCTCCTGCCTCCGCGCAGCCGTCCGCGGGGTCAGGCTGCTCCCCGCACGCAGGCAGCTGCGCCGGAGCCTCTTCGTCCAGTGGAGCATCCTCCCACCGTGCGGATGAGGACGGAGGGAGGGAGCTGGGGACCACCAGCGTCTGCCGACCTGGCACACAACCGGGTGACAGCCCCCCTGGCACAATAGGCAGAGCCTCTGTGGGGACCAGACCCTCTCCCCGGACACCATGGTGGTTTTCATGGGCAGGAACCTCTCCTCCTTTCTGGCTTTCTTCAAGAAGAAGGGTGAGTGAGAGGCAGGCAGGGAGGGAGGGGAGGAGGGAGGGAAGGAGCCTTGTCCTTACACAACCCCTGCTCGCCAGGACCCTCCTGCCCAGCACCGGGCACTTGCCCACCCGCAGTGGGCAGAGATAAGGGAGCTGCCATCCCCGGGGGAAGGGCAGGGAGGGTCACCACAGCCCTGGCCTTGTCTGCCGGGAAGCGAAGGGAATAAATCACTGCGCTCCCCTGGCCGGAAGGCAGCTGCGAACGTGCCAGGGGGCTGCCAGACGAGGGGCTGCCAAAACTGGGGGAGAAAAGGGCTTAGGGGAAGGAGAAGCTGCTGGTGGGAGGCGGTGGGGGAGCTACGAGTGACTTGCGTCCCCTTCAGGGACCCTGCTGCAGCTCAGGGGGTCCCCTGCGCCATCAGCCGCGCTCCCTGCCTGGCCGTGCCCCCGGTGCCCGCTGGGCGTGCGGTGGGTGCCGGTGGGCGCCGGGGCCGGTGCGGCGGCACGGCCATGGCGCGGCAGGGCGGGCCGGCTCCATTGTTCCCAGCCTGTTCCTTTGTGTGCCGGAGCCGGAGCATGGCCGCCTCGCTGCCCGGCTGGGCTGGCCGGGAGGGGACAGGGGACACTGGGAACCGGGGGTGGGTGCACGGCGCCGGCGATGCTGAGCAGCAGGTGCCCGAGTCCCCTGGGTGCTGCTGCCTGCCCCACCGGTTTCCTGTGCTCGCCCTTCCCTTCCCTTCCCCAGCTTGAAATTGTGTTCTGTTCCGGGCAGGAAGAGTTTGAGGCGTCGCAGCAGGCAGCAGCATGCCGGCAGGAGAAGGCAGGGCTGTGCCCATGGTGTCCTGGCTGGGTGATGCCAGTGCAGCCCCTGGCAAGTGCCCTGAGCTGGTCATGGGCACCCCAGGGTGCTGCTGGTGGTTTGTGAGGAGGGAGCTGTAAAACAGAGCATGGAGGGCCCTGTGCTGGCCCTGACATCACAGGCAGGGTCTGCAGCACCCAGGTGGCTCGCAGGGAGGATTTGGGTCCTCTGGGGTCTCTGTGCCTCAGTTTCCCTCAGCTGGGCACAGGGTGAGTCCCTGCTGTTGGGGTGCTTTGCAAGGCCTGGGGATGACGCAACACTCCAGAGGCGAAGTCAGCATCTTTCTGTTGTCCTTTAACCCCCTCCATGCTGCCCTTTCTCTGCTCAGCTGCTGCCCACAGCCCCACACGACTCCCTGCCTCCTTTGCTCCTAAGGAAGGTGCTGGAGAAAACCTGTGAGGTGCAATGGAGACAGCCTGACTCCAGCCCATCAACCGGCCGGGGGATGATGTCTCCCATGGCATTCCCAGTCCAGAGATGAGCAGGATCACATCATCCTGGGCTGGCTGTCTTCACCCAGCTCCTTGGGGTTCACATCCTGTGGGTGGAGGTGCCTTGAGGGGGGTTGTCCCCCGTGCCAGCTGACCCCTCTCTGTCTCCACAGGCACTGCCAAGGGCGAGGGGGAGAAGCGGCTGAGCGTGCAGTACACGGCGGCCGAGGAGTGCCCCGACAATGTCTTCTTCCCCAGCACCCGGCCCCCGCACCTGGAGGAGCTCCACAACCAGGCTCAGCAAGGACTGAAGTCCCTGCAGCACCAGGGTAGGTGTCCCCAACCCCAGGGTGGCCCTGGGGACGCCAGAGAAGGGTACAGCTGGACGGCCCCCAGCTCCCAGCTGGCTGTGTGGATGGGGTGGGCGGTGCGGTGAGGCTGATCAGAGTCCAGTGCTGGGCTGGCAGTGGTGCCCAGGGGGTGTGTGGGCAGCACTGCTGGACTCGGCAGCTCTGTGGGTGGCTGGTGGCTCCCCCAGCTCCCCTGGAGGGATTTACCCTCTGCCTTCCCTCCACAGAGAAGCAGAAGCAGACCAAAAGTGCCTGGGACCACGGGGACACCAGCAGCCTCCAGGTGAGTCCTGTCGGGGAGATGGCTCCGTCCCACAGTGCTCTAGGGGTGCCCTGGGGGTGAGGGGACACAGGGTGGTCCCTCTGTGCCCCCTGGTTAGTGTTTAGGGGCTGGGAGTGCCTGGGGAACCAGCTGAGCATGCAGGACCATGGCTGGGAGGTTTGTGGGGCAGGAAGGGGCTGCATATCCCTCAGTGTTATCACCTTTGCCCCATGATAAGCCACTCTCACTGTTCTCATCCCCATCCTTGGCATGTCCTGCCCTGCCTTTTGGAGCTTTGTCTGGGGACCCCCCCTGTGCCTGCATTCCTCTGTTGTCCCCCTCCTGGCAGCCCCAAGTGAGGTGGGGTGACGTGGAGGCAGGACAGCGACCATCAGCCGTATCCAGCCCCACGGCTGGGCTCCTCCCTGGCTGCTGACAGGACAAACTCCCTCTCCCTTGGCTGAGCCAGGCTCTGCCTGTCCCTGGGCTCTGACCCCGCTGCCAGCACCTCACCCGCCCCTGTTTGCTCAAAGCTGCTGCCTCCAGCTGGCTCTCAGCCCCCTTAACCCCTTGGAAGCAGGGGGCCAGGAGCCCCTGGGCAAGCAGGGCTGGCTTAGGGTGGCATAGCAGAGGCATTGGGTGGTGGCTCGCACTGATGTGGCTCATCCCAACCTCTGCCTGTGCCAGGAGATGCTCTGGAGGAACTGGGGGGCGCTGCAAGCTGTGCCTGTCATGGGGTTGTGCCACTGGCAGTGCCCAGGGGTATATTCCCATGTCCTGGGTCCCCACCATGGCCATGATGCTGTCTGTCTGTCCCTGTCCCCCACCACCTCAGCCCCACACCCCTTTCGCAGCCACGGCAGCTCTCCAGCCTCAGGCTGTGGGGCACAGCAGGGTTGGGCACAGCACGGGGCCATCCTGGGCTTGCTCTGGTGATTCCTTCAGATGCTCCTCCAGCCAGCTGGATCCCGGCTCGCCTGCACTCCAGGGGGGGCTGCGAGGCCATCTGGGGTCCCTGGGGCTGCTCCCAGCCCCTCTCCTGGTGGGAGGACTCTGGATGCCGGCGTGGCTGACTCAGCCTTTGGCCCCGGGAGCAGCTTTTGTCTCGGCAGCGCTGGGCTGCGGAGTCAGTTTGCGGTGGAGAAAGGACCTGGTGGGGGCCGGGGCAGCTCCGTCCCTCCCCGCAGACCAGGGTCCTCCACCTGAGCTCACTCTCTGCCCACCCAGTCCTGCGCATCCTCGGAGGATGAGAGCCTCTCCTTCCGGAGCCGGGCGGCCTCCTGTGCCACGGACACCGCCTCTGAGGACGCCCTCTCCATCCGCTCCGAGATGATCCAGCGGAAAGGTGCCTGCCCGGGGGGGCTGTGGGGCTGGGGGCTGCGAGCTGAGGGGGCGCAAGGGGGGTTGGGGTGCACGGCAGGGGAGCAGGACTCAGCCTTGGCGTGGCCAGGAGCCAGCAGGAGGATGTGTTGGGGCCCTTGGGAGAAGAGAGCAGCTCCGTCTGAGTCAGAGCGTTGGGGCTGGGCGAGGGGACGGACGGATGGACAGACAGCGGCTCCTCCCTGCTCAGACTGTGCCAGCAGCTGCTGGTGCCTCTCTGGGCTGTGCCCAGCACCTGAGCCCAGCCTGCCTTGCAGCACCTGTGCTGGGGATGCCCTGGCCACGGACACGCTTCACGCCTCTTGCAGGTTCCACCTTCCGACCGCACGACTCCTTCCCCAAGTCCTCAGAGAGGGCTGGCAAGAAGAGGAAGGACAGGAGGACAACGGTGCTGGGCATCCCCCAGCATGTCCAGAAGGAGCTGGGTGAGCGTCAGGCCTGAGGGGGCAGTTTTAGGCTATGGTCCTATTGCTCTGCCTCCGTTTGCCTCATCTTGGTGCCTCTGCCTCGGGCTCACACTGGGTTTGTCTCTCCCTGCCGCCAGGTCTCAGGAGCAGCCGGGAAGCCAAGGGCCATGCTGAGGTGGATGGGCAAGGGCAGGGGGAGCTGGGGGGCAGCCAGGCTCCGCAGCCCTTGCTGAACGGTGGGCAGGTCCCTGGCGACGCCGTCCGCATCCCCACCATCGACGGGAAGCTGGAGCCGCAGGCTGCCCCCGGGGGGGCTCGTGTCTGCCTGGGAGCCTTGGAGGAGGCAGACATGGCCCTGCAGAAGCACATCAACCAGGTTTACTACGACGACAGCTTGCTGGGCAGGAAGACGGCGGCCAAGCTGTCCCCCATGGTGAGGCCAAAGTCGTTGGCCGTGCCGGGCATGACCACCAACGCCAGCCCCCCGGAGCTGCTGAGCCCAGTCATGTCCATCTCGCCCCAGGGCACCTACATGTCCAAGATCATCCCCAACGCCATCCTGCCGCCCATGGTGGATGTGGTGGCCCTGACACGGAGCAGCGTGCGGACGCTGAGCCGCTGCAGCCTGGTGTCCTCCAGCCCGGCCTCGGTGCGCTCCCTCGCCCGCTTCTCGGAGCGCGGCGCCCGCAGCCGCCAGCCCTCCTCCTCCAGCGACAACTGGAGCCACTCGCAGTCCACGGAGACCATCGTCTCCAACAGCTCCACCATCTCCTCCCAGGGGGGCTCCGACCGCCGGCAGCCCGAGGCGGGGCCGTGTGCTGAGGTCGATGCCTCGGCTCGCTCCGATGCCGACCAAGTCAGTGTCTACAGCTCTGCCAGCTTCGCCAGCTCCTGCTCCAAGCCTGTCTCCAGCCCCACGCCTGTGGTCCCCGGGCTCCTGGCCGTGGGGAACAGCAGCGGCCGAGCGTCTCCCACCTACAGCACAAGCAGCCAGGCCGAGGGCTCGGACACGGGCAGCCTGGCGAGCGAGCGCTCCTCCACCCGCAGCGTCTCCCTCAGGAAGATGAAGAAGCCCCCAGCTCCCCCTCGCAGGACCTACTCACTGCACCAGAAGGCCGAGGGGGAGCTCAAAGTGCTGGGGCTGCCCCCCAAGCCCGACCGGCGAGCCCAGCGGGAGACCTGGTCCCCGCATCCCGAGCCCTTCAGCCCCACGGCCGAGGATGAGGTCTTCTCCCCATCGTCACTGAGCGAGACCAGCAGCCTCCGCTCCGAGAGCCTGGCTGGTGCCAGCTCCCCCGAGGCCTCGCGGGGCAGCCCCGGGGTGACAGTGGTGCTGAGGGAGCCCCAGGCTCAGCCCAAGTGGAGCTGCCTGGATGGGTCCGACCGCACCATGTCCCCTTCCAGCGGCTACTCCAGTCAGAGTGGGACGCCCACGCTGCCCACCAAGGGGCTGGGACCCCCATCTGTGTCCCCGGGCAGGGCTCAGCCCCCAAAGCTGGACCGGGTCTGCACCCTGCAGTCCCCTGCGCTCTCCGTGTCTTCCTCCCTCACCTCCATTTCCTCCTCAGCCTCAGACCCAGCGCCCCCTGAGACTCTTCCCTGCCGCTCAGACCGGTTCATCATCCCACCGCACCCCAAGGTGCCTGCTCCCTTCTCTCCACCACCCACCAAACCCCAGCAGCCCGCGGCCCCCCCTGGCCCCCTCCTCCCCTCGCCAGACCCACCAGTGCCCAGCACTGCCTGCCAGGAGCCCTCGGCCAAGCCCAGCGGCAAGTCTCCACCACCATCACCACCGCCTGCCTACCACCCGCCTCCCCCACCGGTAAAGAAGATGGAAGGGAGCCCCCAGGGCACGGGCGAAGCCTCCCCTGACACCACCTGGCCCCCCCCGCCCCCGCCGGCTCCTGAGGAACACGACCTGTCCATGGCAGACTTCCCCCCTCCAGATGAAACCTACTTCTCCAGCCTGCCCGATGCTGCCCCGGCTCCGGCGGCCGGGCAGAAGGCGGCACCAAGCCTGGGGGCTGCGTCCTCCTTCTCAGCTGCCGTCACCTCCCGCAGCCAGCAGCCAGCCCCCCCGGCCGGGGCACCGCAGCCACCTGCCCCTGCTGAACCCCTTCCCCAAGCCACCGTGCCCCTGCCACCACCGCCACCACCCCTGCCCCCTCCAGCAGCTCCGGCTCCACCGCTCCAAACCAGCCTTAAGAAGGCGGCCAACGGCCCCCGGGCAGACCCCAAGAAGGAGCCGGCGTCGCGGAGCAAGAGCAGCCCGGTGGCCAAGGAGGATGCCAGCCTGCCCATCGTCACCCCCTCGCTGCTGCAGATGGTTCGGTTGCGCTCCGTCAGCGTGGAGCCGGCCGCCGGGGGCGCGGCCGGGGCCGGGGCCGAGGAGCGGCTGGCCCCCCAAAAACCTGTCCGCCGCTCCCTGTCCACACGGCAGCCCCCCCCTGCCAAAGACGCGGTGCCTTCAAACCAGCTCCACCACGCCGTGCACCTCAAGGCTGCAGCCCTCTGCTCCGACGAGGCTGCCGAGAAGCCGCCGCCGCGCCCCGGAGCGTCCCCGCCCGGCGCCGAGGGGCCCCCCGGGGATGGGCAGCTCTCCCCCAGGAGCAAGTCGCCGGCCTCCACCGCCAGCTTCATCTTTGCCAAGAGCTCCAAGAAGCTGGTGATCGAGACGGCCTCGTCCCCCGAGGCCCAGGCTGACCTGAAGAGGAACTTGGTGGCCGAGCTGATGAATCTCTCCGGGCAGCGCTCGGCAGCCCCTGCTGCCCCCCAGCAGGGTCCTGGCAAACCACAAACTCACCGGAAACCTGGCAAGGTTCCACCTCCAGTAGCCAAGAAGCCTTCCCTTGGCCCGGGGCTGGCTCCTTCCTCTCTGAGCCCAAAGGTCCCGGGGGCAGAGGCGCTGGGCTCCGCTGTGCCGGATGGGAAAGCCAAGGCAGTGCCAGCAGATGAGAGCAGGACTAAGAGCGAGCCGGCAGGGACGGTGGCCTTGGCGATGGAGGGCAGGAGCACCACGGAGCCACCAGCTCAGAGCCCACAAGGTATGTGGGATGAGGGCTGAGTTCAGCCACACTGTGGGACGATGCCACTGAGGAGCTTGGGCTCCTGAGCTATGTCAGTAGAAGGGTTTTGGTGGGCAAAGCTCTTTAAGCTCAGCCAGTCCAACCCTTCTCCAACTCTGCTTAGCCTGGTGCTAAGCCATGGCCCTCAGCACCACAGCTCTGTGGCTTTTAAACACCTCCAGAGATGGGAATTCAACCACCTCCCTGGGCAGCCTGGGCCAGGCTTTGAGAACCCTTCCAGCGAAGAAGCTTCTTCTAATGTCCAACCTAACCCTCCCCTGGTGCAACTTGAGGCCATGTCCTCTTGTCCCATCTCTTGTTCCCTGGGAGAAGAGACCAACCCCCACCTGGCTCCAACTGCCTGTGAAGCAGTTAGAGAGAGCCAGAAGTTCTCCCTTGGATGTTCCTCTTGAGCTGTTGGCTCCCAGTGCAGCACACAGGCTGAAGTGGGGCTGGGATGGCACCTGGGTGGCAATGGGGCGGCTGGGGGCAGAGCTGTGGCACAGGAGGGTTCAGGGGGACTGATGAACTCTTCCCTCCTGCCTTGCAGATGGCCGGGGAGAGACAGCCTGAAGGTCAAAGCTGCAGGACTGGTGCCCCCACGGACAGGAATCCAAATCTCTCAGGGACCTGGGCAGGTCAATGGACGAGTGTGGAACTGGCAACTAACTTAATACAGGAAGCAAACAGCCTTAGCCTCCATGGCCTTGATGATATTTATGCAAAAATGGTGTTGGTTTCACTTTCCTAAGTACTGCAGCTTTTATTTTGCTCTTTTTTTTTTAAGTACTGGACTCAGAGGCCTGTGCCCAGGGCCACCTCAGAGGTCTGTGCCCAGGGCCACCTCAGAGGCCTGTGCCCAGATCCACCTCAGAGGTCTGTGCCCAGGGCCACCTCAGAGGTCTGTGCCCAGGGCCACCTCAGAGGCCTGTGCCCAGAGCCACCTCAGAGGTCTGTGCCCAGGGCCACCTCAGAGGCCTGTGCCCAGATCCACCTCAGAGGTCTGTGCCCAGATCCACCTCAGAGGTCTGTGCCCAGGGCCACCTCAGAGGTCTGTGCCCAGGGCCACCTCAGAGGCCTGTGCCCAGAGCCACCTCAGAGGTCTGTGCCCAGGCCTCTCCCTGCCAGCTGCTGCTTGGCTTGTGGGTGCAGAGCAGAGCAGCAGGGCAGAGAGGGAGCTGGAGCCACTGGAGCTGGAGCCACCCTGCTCCCAGGCAGCTGGGCCCGTGGGGAATCAAAGCACTTTGGACAAAGGAAGGGGAAGGCTTGGGCCATGGCAGTGCCCACGGGCAGAAGGAGCAGGATGGGATGGAGGAATCTGAGCCTCAGCTCTTGAGGGAAAGGCAAGAAGGGCATCTTGGCCAGCACCCCTCTTGCCCACAGCAGCACAGGCTCTGGGCACTTGCCCACTGGCCACAGGGTGAGCCTGGCTGCCCCACGAGCTGGGACTCCAAGCCCTGGGCTCTGGGGGGAGGTAGAGCCTCGAGTTCCTGTTTCTGTAAAACCTGGCTCCCATCTTTGATTTCTTTGATTGTAAAGAGGAAAAAGGAAAGGAGAAAATAATAACAATAACCAAACCAAACCACAAAACCCAACCCAACCCAACCAAAAGCAACCACCCCTCTGCTGCTGAGTAGCTGCTCCAAGCTCTGTACCTGGCTGGTAAAAAAAGAACCAAACAACAAAACCTGATGACTGAAGCTTGCTGCCTCCTGTGCTTCCTGGCCACAGCCTGGCCACGCAGTGCCAGCTGCCCCTCCCAGCGCTGCCAGGCTCTGGGGCAGGCACAGCCCCTGCCCAGGGTGGGCAGAGGGCTTGGGCAGCACTAGAACACAGAAGCAGGGCTGGCTGCCCAGCTCAGCCACCAGCCCCAGGACAGACAGACAGACAGACAGCTGTGGCTGCAGCCAGCTCCATGTTTTATTGGGGTTTACAACAGACAGAGAGGGGTTCCCGAGTCAGTGTTCAAGGCCTGTGCCTCCCATGGGCTCAAGGGCAGGCCCACCATGGCTGCCTGTGGGCTCCTGGGCAAAGAGCAGCACCAGCAGTGGCACTGGGCCGAGCAGGGGGCAGGGTCTGCCTGGCTGTCCCCAGCTCTGTTAGCAGCAACACAGGTTTGAGCAAGCAGCCTTCCCTTCCTGCCCTCCCCACAGCATATGGCATCCCAGTCAGGACCAGCAGGCAGGGCAGCCAGTCCCTGGCACAGCTGGGAGCTGGAGGCCCCAGCACAGAGCCTGAGCCCAGGGGCAGAAGTCACACAGGTGCCTTGGGTACGGTGCCACCGCCAGTCCCCAGAGCTGGCCCACGGCTGAGGCACAGGCGCTGGCTGAGCAGGCCCGGAGGAGTGTCAGAGCCAGCTCCTGAGGGGGCAGAGCTGCAAATTGAGTCCCAGAGCCCCCCAAGGACTGAGCCCCCCCAGCTCAGGGTGCCAGGGAGGAGATGGCAGAGCCCAGGGAGGGCTGAGGCAGTGGAGAGGGCCAGGCAGGAGGCACGAGCAGAGGCTCTGGTGGCATTAGCCGATGCTGCCACCCTTCAGGCTTTTACAGGAGACTGTCCCCAGCTTGGTCAGGAAGTTCCTCTGCTTCCACTGGGCCACACAGTCCTCAGAGACACGGAAGTCAGCCTGGGGAGCAGAGCAGGGGGGGCAAGGTCAGACCTGGGCTGCCATCAACACCCTGCTCAGCCAGTGGGGAGCTTGCTCTCCTCCACAGCCTTGCTCCCAGCAGCAAATGCAGGCACCCAGGGGCTAACAGCTCATCTGGGGTCACCCAGAGGTGGGGACAGTGGCTTCCAGACGTCCCTAAGCACTGCTGTGGCACAGCCCCTCACCTGCAGCTTCTCAAAGACCTTCTTCTTGGGCTTGAGCTCATCCTCAGGGTCCCCATCCTCATAGCCCTCCACGTAGACTCGCTCCCCAGCGCAGCACCCCGCGGGGGGGTCCAGGAGCTCCACTTGCCGAGGCTCCCCCAGGCTGTGGAGGAGGCAGAGTCACCCCAAAGCGGGTCCCACTGCCCCTCAGCACCACTGGGCTCTGAGGCAGGAGGAGGGGGTACCCCAAGGCTCCCCTCCCTCACCTGGAGGCACACAGCACCATGCCCTTCGACTCCACCCCCCTCATGGCCTTGGGCTTCATGTTGCAGAGCAGCACCACCAGCCTGTCCTGCAGCTGCTCCTTGGGGACAAACTGCACCAGGCCACTGACCACCGTGCGGGGCTCCGGCTCCCCCACATCGATCTGCTCCACGTACAGGCTGTCGGCGTCTGGGTGCTGCCAGGCAAAGCCAGGTGAGGAGCAGAGAAAGGGGACTGGGCTGGCACAGAAGAGAGAGGCAGCCCCCAGCAGGTGCCCATGGCAGGGTGGGAGGGTGGCTGCCCTCTCCCTGCTGTCCCTGTACCTTCTCCACGCTGATCACTTTGCCCACTCGCATGTCCAGCTGGGACGGCACCACTGTGTTCTCCGGCTCCGAGTTCTTGGTGTGCTTCTCTGCAGGCTCTGCAGTGCAAAGGCAACAGCTGTGCCACCCAGCACAATGCCAGGGAGCTGGCCAGGCCCTGGGCAGCACTCAGTGACCCCCCAGATGCTGGCTCTGGGGCACACTGTGCATCAGAGAACTGTAGTGGTGTCTGTCCTCGCCAGGGTAGGCAGAGCCCTCCCCCACTGGCCTCTCCTCCCCCTTCCTAGCACTCTCCAGGACTGCTCCTGAGACTGAAGCATCAGAACTTCTCCCTAGCCTCATTCTCTGGAGGGATTTTCTCCCACCCAGCCTGCATGGCCAGGACCCCACTTCCCTGAGCTCCCAGCACCTCCTTACTGGCTTTGGGATAGGCTGCCTGGCTCAGCTTCTTCAGTTCTGGGCTGTTGAACTTCTCTCTGATGGGGTCAAGCAGTTTGTTCAGGGCCACTTCCACGGAGTTCTTCAGGTCTCCAGGATGCACAACCTGTATCATGACAGACAGGTTCCTGTGTGGTTTCCTCCCAGGCAGGGGAAGCAGCAGAATTTGAGTCACTGCCCTGAGGCCACAGAGGTAGGAAGTGGAGACCAAGGAAAGTGGAGAGGTAAATCCCAACCCTTGGCCTGATTCCCCCTTGGAAAGCAAAGCCCTTCCCCTGGACACCCTAAGGCTGCAGCCTTAAATGGGAACAGCTGAAAACAAACTGCTGCTCTGTGCCAGGATGTGGCTGATGTGGCTCCTTCCCACAGCAGGTGCCCCCCACAACCTTCACCTCCCCTCCTCTCACCTCCAGGCTCTCCCGGCTGGGAGCAGCCTGCAGCCACCCTACAGCTACTGGGCCACACTGTGCCCCGCACCTCCTCCTGGTGTGCATTCCCATCTCCCACTGCTGCTCACAGCCCTCCCAGGGAGCTTCCAGAAGGGACAGGGAGAGGGTTCAGCCCACCCCAGTGCTCACCTGCTCAGCAAAGTCCTTCTCCAGGCCCTCATAATCTGTGTAGGTTTTGTTTCCTCCCCATTTCTCTTCTCGCAGCACCACGAACTCTGGGACACAGATTCCAAGGCTCAGATGAACCCAAGCAGTGACTCACACCTTGCTCAGCCAGGCAGGGCACCCACCCCACACAGCCCAGCAGCTGAGAGGGCCTGCAGCAGGGGCTGGGCAGAGGACACTCAGGGGCAGCACGCTCCTGTCCCCTCCAGCAGACCCCAGAGCCAGCAGCTGAGCATGGCGAGAGCCTCACCTGACTTGAGGGGAAAGAGGACATGCTTGATGAAGGAGAGGACTCCATTGTTCTCCACATTCCCTGGCTCACAGAAAGCCTTCCTCAGCTTCTTCTTCACATCCTCCTTGCGGTCCAGAAGGTCAATCTTGGAGTCCTGCAGGAGGAGGCTCTCTGTAGCCCCTTCAGCCCAGCCTCTTGCTCAAGGAACTCACAGCAGGAGGTGCTGCAGCTTCTCCTCAGGCCCAAGTGTGGGTGGAGAGAGAGGTCACCTCCTGGGGTGCAGCCTCTCTGCCTCCATCCATCAACCCTCCTGCAGAACCCCTGCCCACAGCCAGCACTCAGGCACCAACCTCTTCTGAGGAGCTCATCTTGCTGCCTGTCAGCCCAGGAACCATTGGGTTCATCAAATGGATTCGCTTGGCATAGCCTAGGGAAGGAAGGTACTGGGGGGAAGAAAAGCAAAGAGGCAAGTTGGGGACAATCTCCTTCTAAAGAGGAGCTTTAACTCACACTCCCTGTCTGCTCCTAGCTCCAGATAGCTTGGGGACCCAGAACAACAGCACCCAGAAAGCTGTCACAGGCTCACAAAGCCCTGGCAGCCCCAGCCAGGGATGTGTGGCAGAGCCCCACAGGCATGGAGAGCAGCAGCAGCAGCAGGCCCTGTGGTGGTGCCAGCTGCTTCTCCCAATGGATTATGAAGTGCTTGAGCCCTGAGCCACAGCAGCACCACAGAGGCCTCCCAGATTCCTCATTCCTCACCTTCTCTGCAAAGGTGAAAATCTTCCTCTGATCAACTCCTCCAAACTGTGCATCAACCTTGAGGTACTCCTCATCCAGGGCCTGCAGAGAGATACCCACAGCCCTGAGACTGGGCCCAAGACTCCACACTCCAGCTGTGCTTCAAGCTTCCCCTCTGCTGGGGCACTCCCACCCTTGGGAAGGATGGGAGCCCTCTGGCTTTCCTGCTGTGCAGCTGGCTGGGGAAGCAGCTCTGTGCTGGTGCTATGCTTTGTGCTGCTGCCAGGGGCAATATTGGGGTGGAGTGGAACAACCTTGGCACTGGTGAGGCCACACCTCAGACACTGGGCTTAGTTTTGAGGCCCTCACTCCAAGAAAGACATTGAAGGGCTGGAGAGGGTCCAGAGAAGGGCAATGAAGCTGGGGAAGGGTGTGGAGAACAGGGCTGGTGAGGAGCAGCTGGGGTTGTTTAGACTGGAGAAAAGAAGGCTGAGGGGAGACCTTTTGGCTCTCTACAACTCAAAGAGGTCTGGGGCCAGGTGGCAGTTGGGCTCTGCTCCCAGGGAACAAGAGATGGAAAGAGAGGAAATGGCCTCAAGTTGCCCCAGGGGAGGCTTAGGTTTATTAGGAAGGGGTTGCCAAGCCCTGGAACAGGCTGCCCAGGCCAGTGTTGGCATCCCCACCCCTGGAGGGCTTTCAAAGCCATGCAGATGTGGTGCTGAGGGACCTGGTTTAGAGCAGACAGGGCAGTGCTGGGCTGAGGGTTGGCCTTGATGATCTTAAAGATCTCTTCCAGCCCAACCAATTCTCTGAGCCTGCCATTCACTCTCCCACGTCCCTGTGGTGCTGCCTTCATCCAGCAGCTCCCTGGCCAGGGGGCTCTGCCTCAGCATGACATACCTGCAGGCCTGGGTAGAGCAAACCACTCAGCAAGGGATGCTCCACCTGCTTCACCACCTCCGCTCCTGCCTTCTTGGCGTCGTGCTGCGTCATCAAGGAGGAGAGGCGGTACACGTCCAGCGTGTACTCCCTGAGGGGAGGGACAGCACTCTCAGCACTGGGAAGAGCACATCTTCCAGAGGTGCTTCACACCAGCTCTGGCCACTTCAAGAGGAGCCAAAGCTCAGAGGAGCCAAAGCTCAGAGGCACCTTGGCTTTCACCCCCGAATGACGGCGCCGGGGAGCAGGCTCAGGGATGGGAGAAGCTCAGGAAGAGCAGAGCCCCAGGTCAGGCCTTCTCCTCCCTGAGAGGCCCAAGTGCCTCAGGACTCACTTGCTGAGCTGGTAGTCAGTGCCCCGGACAAACTTGAGCTTTTCCAGGGGCACCCCAATGCTCTCCAGCATGGCTTTGATCACGTTCTCGTAGTAGCAGGTGCGCAGCTCCAGCAGCTCCCAGGGAGCCTTCATGTTGTCCAGGTAAGCGTGGAGGTCAGCAAAGAGTATTGTCACCTGGGACAGAGGGGCACAGAGCCAGGAGTCAAGGGAGCTCCAGGTGCCCATTCATCAGCGTGCTGACAAGGCTCCCAGCCCGGCCCCGTACCTCGCACCCTGCCTTCAGGAAGTCTGCGATCTTGGACATGGGCACGAAGTAGGCCACGTGTGGCTTGCCGGTGGTGGCGGTTCCCCAGTAGATCTTCAGCTCCCGCTCCTTCAGGATGGCCATGAGCTTATCCTCCCCCAGCACCTCCTGTGCAGGCGACAAGACACACACCTGGCTCGGCTGGGTCTCCCCGGGAACGCGCCGGCATGGCTCGGGGAGGACGTGGGGCCCGCCCCGCATGCAGCGCGTCCCCGGGCTCCCGCTGGGTGCAGAGGCAGACGCGGGCCCACTCCGCTACGCCCAGGGCTCGCCCTGACCTCGATCCCCCCCACCTCGGGCCTGCCTCGGCCCCGGTGCCCCCGCCCCAGTACCTGCAGGTTCCGAGTGATGAGGTGATACTTCTCCTGCGGGCCGGGCGCAGGCTCCATGGCGGCGGCTAAAGGGAACGAGACAGCGTTTACCGGAGACACCAGCCCCGCGGGAGGCCCCCGAGGCCCCGCCCGCTCCTGGGGCGCTCCGGTTCCCCCCGGCCCAGCCCCACCGACCTCCGCCGGGTTGCATCAGCTCCGCTGGGCGCTCGGCGCTCGGCTGGCCGCGCCTGGCCGTCACTTCCGCCGCCCGAGCGCCGAGCTGTCGCAGGGAGGGGGCGGGGCCGCGCTCCGCCAATCATTTGCAGCCTTGGGCTGGGCTGGGCGGGGCTGAGCGGCTCGCGGCTTTGGGATGGCCGCGGGCGAGCGCGGCGCAGTGCAGTGCAGTGCAGTGCAGTGCAGCCGCTGCGGGGCCCGGGCCGGACCCGGGCAGGTCTGGTGTCTTATCGAGGCGGTTTGGGTGATTATTTGCTCCTCTCCCCGGTGCAATGCTCGGGGAGGACGCTCGGACCTTGGGCCTGCCCGGGAGGAAGAGCCGGGGACTGGAAGGACTCCTCCCCCGGGGCGGTCTCGGCGCCGCGCGGCGCTGCCGGGCTCCGTTTGGGAGCTCCGGAGGGACGGGGCAGGTAAAGGGAGTGCTGAGGGAGCAGCAGCCCTGTGGCAGGTGTGAGTGAGAGGGTGAAGGCTGGGAGCTGCGGAGGTGGAGCGCTGCTCTTGGTGCTGTGAGTGCCGGGGCGCAGCAGCCGCAGCTCCCGAGTTTGCCTTTCCGCAGCTCTCTCGTGGTGCTGGGGACTGCCACCCGCCGGCTTCCCACTCTTTTCTCTAGTACGTGCCCCTTTGTCTTCAGGGAGCACATCCCAGAGCGCTGAAGGCCTGTGAGAGCTGTGTCTGGCAGCAGGGAAGGCAAAGTGGCCGCTGAGCCTCCAGGGGATCAGGGAATGGCTTGGCTGGGAAGGGACCTTTAAAGATCGTCTGGTCCGGCCCTCTTGACAGCTCTCTCTTGGTGGCTTTCTCTTCTGATTCCCCTAGTCACTGAAGCTGTGCTAGAAAGCCACAGAGAGTCTCTGCAGCTGCTGAAGAGCCTCTGACTGCCCACCCTGGCGCTGCTGCTGCTGCCTTTGCAGTCAGGGCTGAGCTGGCTCCAGTTTGGTCTCACCAGTGCTGGCACAAGGGACAGGGTGAGCAGGCAGCAGCAGGCAGCATCACTTTAGGAGCCATTTAAGCTGTTAGGGAGTGTTACCCTGGTGCAAATCTTTGAAGAGCCCCTGAATTCCACACTCCAGTGAGGAATGATAGAATTGTTAGGGTTAGAAAGGACCTCAAGGTTCATCTAGTTCCACCTCCCCTCACACTAGATCAGGTTGCCCAGAGCCACATCCAGCCTGGCCTTAAAAACCTCCAGGGATTAGGCTTCCACCACCTCCCCATGCCTGGAGGTTTGGCAGGAGGCTCTGCCTGGGCCCATGCATCACCCATCACACAGTCATTTGAGCTCTGCCTCCAGAATCAGTTGATGTAAGGCTGAGAGGACCCAGCACAGGCTGCAGTTAGGTAAGTTGGGAAGGTCACAGAATTGTCAGGGTTGGAAGGGAGCTCAAGGCTCAGCCAGTTCAAACCCCCCTGCCATGGGCAGGGACACCTAACACCACAGCAGGTTGCTTACAGCCACCTCCAGCCTGGCTGCAAACACCTCCAGGGATGAGGCTTTCACCACCTCCCTGGGCAGCCTGTGCCAGGCTCTCACCACCCTGGTGGGGAAGAACTTCTTCCTCCCATCCAGTCTGAATCTCCCCATGTCTAGTTTTGCTCCACCCCCCTCAGTCCTATCATTACCATGGCAGTAAAACCATTTCCTTGCCTGCAAGCTGAGCATGAGAACATCTCCAGATGTACTCTTTGTAAGCTGGTTCCAGCAAACAGGCTCGAAAGTGGTTGGTTCCTGTTCCAGCCCTCACTGGTTAGGAGTCAGTTTATTAGGCTGCTCCCCTCTGGGGGATTGAATCCATGTTTAATTGGGTTCAATTTGCCTTTTGTTTCTCCTTGAACCCCTTAGGCACTGCCTGAACGGCCGAACTCCAGGCAGAATGTCACCTCCTGAGGACTGCCCCTGGCTCCTTAACTTCTTGTGCAGGCTTTGTACCTGGGGAGGTCATTCTTGAGGTGGTTGGTTTGTTTTGTTTCCCCTCGCTGTGGTCAGAGGACTGGCCTGGAAGTGCTGGGGTTTATTGTTGTGTTTGTCATTGTTTGGCCAGAAGGACAAAAGGAAGCAGCAGAACTGCCTGGGGTTTATTCCTGGAGTGGGTGAAACCACCTCCACCCCCCACCTCCTTGTGTTTGAAAGCAGCAGGACAAAAGGTATTCCTCTCACCCTGTCGGTCAGAGAGGGCAGGAAATAGCTCTCCTTAAGCCAAACTCTCCTGCTGGGTGAGGGTCAAAGGCAGGGCTGCCAAGCTTCCAACGGTTCACGTGTCTGTGAGTCCTCCCTGAGAGGAAGAGCAGCTTGGGGACTGCTTTTGGGCTGATGAGGTTTAGGGGCAGGTTCCTTCCCTTCTGCTCTTTCACCACGATGTGTGTGCTGTGGGAGTGTGGCAGTGACTGATCTGCAGCTGAATGCCCTCCCAGCTCCCTGGCAGAGCTGCTCTTCCCTTGCTCAGTTTTTCCTCACCCTGAAAAGAGAAAAATAAAGAAGGCTTTTTGATTTGTTTGGTGTCTTTGGGGGCTGGAGGTGGTGGGGGTGAGATGCTGGGAGAGGGGCTGTGAGGCTTCATTTCATCCCTGGAGTGTGCTGTGTGCTCTCAGGGTGAGGTTGCAAAGGATGTGATGTGTGAGTGCTGCTGTCTGGTGCTGGGGTTCAGAGCAGGTTCAGGCCCTGCAGGCCCCTCAGAGAGCCTTTGTGTTGAGTCATCACTGTAGCACTCCAGACCCACCCAGGATGCCCTGACCTGGCTGCTCCTGCCCGTGGGGACCTTGCTGCCGGCTCTCCTGCCTCCAGGGATGATGAGCTTGTCATTTCTCTAGACATAATGAGCTGTCTTGATGAGGCTGGGATGGGTGACTGCTTGTTGGAGCTGTCAGGCACTGAAGGAAGGAATTCTGCTCTCAGTGGCACTGAGGAAGAGATCCAGGAAATCTTGGCAGGTGGGTGCATGGAACCTAAGTAGATAAAGGACTCTGAGCCAAAATGTTAATGGAGAGACTGACAAGGATGAGAGCAGCTCCTCTGGGGCATCACTCACCAGCAGCACTGCAAGTGCAGCCTCAGAGATCCCTGAGAAACCAAGGGGCAGGGGCCCAGGGTCCTCCCCAGGCAGTTCTGAAGGGCTTTGCAGTCGAGGTGCTGCTAATTGGGATGAGAACCATCTGCAGTCAGCACAAGTCCCTCCTTTGACCTTGACATTCAGGAGCTGCTGAGCCTTAGCCCCATTGGTGCTGACTCTCTGGATCAGCCTCTGGGGGGCAATTGTTTGGAGGGAGCTGAAGGAGGAGCTCCAGAAGCCCTCACAAATGGTTGCCTGGCTGATGATCAGGCTGTGAGGAGCTGCCTGCCCCAAGAGCCCTCAGAGGGGGCTGATGTCTGCTGGGCAGCAGAGCCTGGGTGTGGATTTCCTGGCAGAGACTCCCTTAAGCAGCAGGGATGTGTCCAACATCTCTGATGATCCTGTGGGGAAGATCCAGATCCTCTTCTCCCCACAGCCAGAGTGCAGCTGAGCAGAGCTCAGCACCAGCATGGCCAAGGTGTCCCACCCCAGCTGAGGCCAGAAACCAAAGCAGCCAGGAGCAGTTTCCCGAGGAACTTGACCACTCCACAGGATGCTGAGGGGGAAGCAGCCTCCAGGCAGCTTTAGAGTGAAGGACATCTCCAGTTCCTGTAACTAAACTGGTTTGAGCTCCATCCCTTTTGACTTGCCCTTGCAGTGGTGTCCAGGTGCCCAGCACTGTGGTGTTCTCACACTGCCAGGGAAGGGCTTTCCAGCTGGGGGGAGGTGTGGGGTTTGTAGAACTGCAGAAGCTAGGTTCAAGGGAATCCTTTTCTCTCAGGTCTTAACCTCCTTCTTCCTTATCTTTCCAGCTGAGTGCCACAGCTCCAGCCCAGATGAAGCAGGGAGAGCCAAGCAGTGGCAAGAAACCTGAGCCAAGTTATCCCTGTACCACGGCAGGAGGACAAAAGGAGGCTTCTCAGGAGCCTCTGGGATGCCTTTGAACTCTAAATAAACTCCTGAAGCAGTTGGGTTGGTTGTGTGCTGCTGGGTTGGTTTCTTTCTTGAGCTGCACCGAAGGAGGTGTTTGGGGGGGGAAATACTTCAAGACTTCAGCCTGTGAGAGGGGGAAGAGTACAGGGCTGGGCCGAGTGGGAAAGGAGGTTGTGAGGCAGCCCTGGGAGGTGTTCAGCAGGGCAGGAGAGGAGAGGTTTGCCCTGCTCTGGTGGCTGTCTCTCTGGAGAGGTTTCCAGCAGATGGCAGCAGCCGAGCAGCTCCTGGCAGCGATCGGTGCCGGTTGCCTTCTGCTCTCCCGTGCTCCAGGAGTTGTCCCTGGGTTGGTTCATCCCTGTGGCTGCTGCAGACCTGCTGCAGTCAGATGTTCTGTGCCTGCCTGGCCGCTCCCAGTGTGGCTTTGAGTAAGGAGAAGGATCTGCAGCTTTGACCTTGGCCTTCAGGAGGTGGAGGGGGATGGAGAGCAGGGCTGGTCAGGAGCAGCTGAGGGGGCTGGGGGTGTTCAGTCTGGAGCAAAGGAAGCTGAGGGGAGACCCTCTGGCTCTCTACAGCTCCCTGAAAGGAAGTTTCAGCCAGGTGGGGGTTGAAATGAGTGATAGGACAAGAGGAAGAACTCCTTCTTCCTCCTCCTCAGAGCTTCTTTGCCTAGGAAGGTTCTTTCTTCCTCTTCCTGTGGCACAGGAATACCTTGGCCAGGCTTCTTCCCACTGCTTTGTTCTTCCTTCCCAATCTGCTGTACAACTGTGTCACTTAACTAGAAAGGGAAGGAAAAAGGGAATTAACACCTAGAAGACAATCAGAGAACTGCTTGAAAGAGTCCAGCCCAGAGGCACAGAGCTGCTGCAGGCAGTGGAACATCTCCCTGTGAGGCCAGGCTGAGAGCTGGGGCTGGGAGCAGAGGAGCCTGAGGGCTGCCCTCATTGCTGGGGCTAAAGATGTGCAGGGCTGGAGCCAGGCTCTGCTCAGGGATGGCCAAGCACAGCACCAGGGGCACTGGGGGCAAGCTGGAGCAGAGGAGGGGACAGAAGGGAAAGCTTTGTCCCTGTGAGGGTGCTGAGCCCTGGGGCAGGCTGCCCAGAGAGGCTGTGGAGTCTCCTCTGGAGAGCCTCCAAAGCCACCTGGATGTGTTCCTGTGTGCCCTGCCCTGGGTGCTCCTGCTCTGGCAGGGGGTAGGGCTGGATGATCTCTGGAGGTCCCTTCCAACCCCTGTGATCCCTGAGCTCTGGCTTGTGTTGGGAGGCAACTTCCTGTCAGCCTCCAGCTGTGAGCTCAGGGAATCTTCAGCTTGAAGGCCAGGATTTGGGTTTCCTCCTGCCAGCTTCTGCACGTTGCCCTTCTCAGCAGTGTCAGCCAATTTCCTATCAGCTGCTGAGCTTTGAAGGCAGGTGCCTGTGAGGAGCAGGCCTGGCTATCAACTGAAGAGCAATATCTGGCAGGTTGATGGCTGGAGCTGGGAGATGCTGAAGGGCAGAGAGTGTTCTGGTAGCTTCCAGAGCTGCCCTCCCAGCCTGGCTGCAATCATTGGGTGCAATAATTGTCATTTCTTGGAAGGATCTGAGGCTGCTGTGGCACATTCCACAGAGCCTGCACTTATCTGGGCAGCACCAACAGCTGCATAGCCACAGGGCTGCTTTCCAGCCTCTGAATACAGCAGCAGGAGGAGGGGACTGTGCAAGGGAAGCTTCAAATGGCCTCTTTTCCCCCCTCTTCCCTTTCCAATTAAAAATGCAAGACTTCTGTTGTGAGTCCCAGAGAATGAGGCAGCAGCAGCAGCTCCAGATGAGGCAGGCTGCTGAATGGAAGCAGAGCTCTGGATTTGCTGGGGCACAACCTTCCCTCTGCCACACACAATTGGATTCCCCCTCCCCTTTTGTCTCATTAGTGCAATGCTCTTTCTTCTTCCAAAGAGCTGCAGGCTTGGGATTCAGCCTGGCAGAGCCAGCCTGAGCCTTCCCACTTGTCACACAACCACCAAGGCTCAGGGGCTTGGCTTCCATCCCTCCTCCCCGTGGTTGTTCTGGGCCCCTGGCTCTGCTGCCATGTCTGGGGGGATCATTCCTGTGGGAGATGGCAGAGCTGCAGAGTGATCCCCAGAAACTCCTGGCCAAGCTGGCAGCCCCTGGCTGGGACAGCAGCACTCTGAGCTGGGTGAGGAACTGGCTGGAGGCTGAGCCCAGGGAGTGGTGGTGAATGGTGCCACAGCCAGCTGGCAGCCAGGCACCAGTGGTGTGCCCCAGGGAGCAGTGCTGGGCCCCAGCCTGCTCAATATCTTCATTGATGACCTGGAGGAGGGGATTGAGTCCATCAGCAGTGAATGTGCAGATGGCACCAAGCTGGGGGCAGGAGCTTCAGAGTCACCTCCCACCAGCCTCATCCAGCCTGGCCTTCAACACCTCCAGGGAGGGGACATCCACAGCCTCCTTGGGCAGCCTGTGCCAGAGTCTCCCCAGCCTCACTGGGAAGAATTTCTTCCTCATCTCCAGTCTCAATCTCCCCTCCTCAAGCTTCAATCCATTCCCTCTTGTCCTGCCCTTGTCAAAGGTCCTTCCCCAGCTTTCTCTGTGGCCTTTACTGTCCCCTCTGACATGATTTGTCTGCTCTTCCTTGTGTCCTTCCTCTTGCTCCTGGCTTGTTTGGGTGAATTACAGACTGCAGCAGAGGTTTTATCTTTTCACTTATCACTTTGCTCAGCTCTGGAGTCTTCAGCACAAGGACATTAACCTGTTGGAGTGAGTCCAGAGGAGCTCACAACAGTGCTGGGAGGGCTGGAGGCCCTCTGCTGTGAAGCCAGGCTGAGAGAGTTGGGTTTGTTCAGCCTGGAGAAGAGAAAGCTCCAGGGAGACCTTCTGGTGGCCTTTGAGTGCTTAAAGGGAGTGAGCAGGAAGCTGGGGACAGACTTTTGAGCAGGGTCTGCTGTGACAGGACAAGGGGAAGGGGATGGTTTGAACTGAAAGAGAGGGATTCAGACTGGAGAGAAGGAAGAATTTTTACCACTGAGGGTGGGGAGAGGCTGCCCAGAGAGGTGGGAGGGAGCACATCCCTGGGACCATTCCAGGTCAGGTTGCTTGGGGCTCTGAGTGCAGGGGGTTGGACTGGATGACCTTTAAAGGTCCTTCCCAACCCAACCTGCAGCTGCAGGTTCTGTACCAGCAGAGCTTCCCTCCCTCCAGGCTGGGTGAGGAAAGAGGAACCACCACCTGTGTGACCACGGAGTGAGTCTGGAGCTGGCCCTGGTGGCTTATGGCTGTGCTGCTGCTCCTTCCAGTTCCTGGAGGATTCATTCAGTCTGAGCAGAGAAATTTGCTTGCAGCTTCCCAGAGGAATTGAAATGCTGCTGAGGCTGTGCTGGAGCAGATGTACAACTGAGATGTGATGTGAACATCTGCTTGGAAATGGGTGGCTGGCACTGATAATTGACCACAAAAGACTTCTGCCAGCTGACCGTTTGTTAGCCTTCACACTTCATTATTGCCCTTTAGCCAGCACTAAATAGAATCATCTCCTCCTTGATGAGATCCTCCTAGGCAATTCTGCCTGCATCAGGCCACAGGAGCAAGCAGGCTGCTGCTCTTTGAGCTGTGACTGCTGGCACTCTGCTGCTCAGTCCTGTCCTCAGCGAGGTCCATAGCAGGACACGAGCAGAGGAAGGTCAAGCTTGGCAGAAGCTGCACCTTCCTCCTCTTGCTTTCCACCCAGGCATCTGGACCTGAGGAGATCTGCTTGCACAGGCCAGCAATGTGCCTGCAGGGCTGTGCTGCTGCTCACATGAAGCTTCTCAGGGTCTGCCACCCAGCCCTGCTCTGGTGAGACCTCACCTGCAGTGCTGCATCCAGCTCTGGAGCCCTCAACACAGGAAGGCTGTGGACCTGAGGGAGTGGGTTCAGAGGGGGCCATGAAGTGGCCTGGGGTGTTCAGCCTGGAGAAGAGGAGGCTCAGGGGAGACCTCATTGCTCTCTACAACTACCTGAAGGGAGGTTGGAGCCAGGTGGGGGTTGGGCTCTTCTCCCAGGCAAGCAGCACCAGAACAAGAGGACACAGTCTCAAGCTGTACCAGGGGAGATTTGGGCTGGATGTAAGGAAGAAATCCTTCCCAGAAAGAGAGATTGGCCATTGGGATGTGCTGCCCAGGGAGGTGGTGGAGTCCCCATCACTGGGGGTGTTTAGAAAGAGCCTGGATGAGGCCCTTGGTGCCATGGTTGAGCTGATCAGATGGTGCTGGGGGATAGCTTGCACTTGATCTCAAAGGTCTGTTCCAACCTGGTCTATTCTGTGTTCTTAAAGCCTGGGCTGGTGGGAGCTGTCCCTGCCCATGGCAGGGGGGGTGGAACTGGATGACCTTGAAGGTCCCTTCCAACCCAACCCATTCCATGAGTCTCTGAGTTTGCCTTTTGTGAGCTGTCTTGGAGTGGCTGCCTGCCCCCTGCCCCATGCAGCACAAACCCAGGGAGCTGCTTTGCTTTGCTTTGGTTTGGTTTTCCCCAGGAACACTTCTGACATCTCTCCTGGAAGTGGTGAGGTTTAGTTCCTGACAAGAAATGATTCCTTTGGGGAAATAAAAGCTGCTAGTGCAGTTTATGAAGGAGCCCTGGGTTTGCTCAAGGGCCTGGATGTTCCCTGCAAGGGGAGAGCCCTGATTCACATTTGTCACATGGCTGCAGTGGCAGGGTGGAAAAACCTCTCTGAGTTTCCCCTGGGCAAGGACCAATCCTATAGGGGCAGGCTGGGGCCTCAGAGCAGCCTTCCAGTAGCTGAAGGGGCTCCAGGAGAGCTGGGGAGGGAATTCTGACAAGGGCTGGGAGTGGTAGGAGGAGAGGGAAGGGATTGAAGCTTGAGGAGGGCAGATTCAGACTGGAGATGAGGAAGGAATTCTTTCCAGTGATGGTGATGAGACACTGGCACAGGCTGCCCAAAGAGGTGGGAGATGTCCCACCCCTGGAACCAGGCCAGGCCAGGCTGGCTGGGGCTCTGAGCAACCTGCTCTAGCTGCAGATGTCCCTGCTGGCTGCAGGAGGGTTGGACTGGATGACCTTGAACGATGCCTTCCAACCCATTCTGTGCTGAGCTGATTCTCTGCCTTTAACTCCACTGCTCCACAGTGCTCCCAGCACAGAGCAGTGTCACAGAATCAACCAGGTTGGAAAAGACCTCAGAGGTCATCAAGTCCAACCTAGCACCCAGCACCTCCTGACAACTAACCCATGGCTCCAAGGGCCACATCCAAGCCTTTTGTGAACACCTCCAGGGGTGGGGACTCCACCATCTCCCTGGGCAGCACATCCCAGTGGCCAACTGAGACACTTGAAGGTGTCCAGAGAAGGGCAACGAAGCTGGGGAGGGGTCTGGAGCACAGCCCTGTGAGGAGAGGCTGAGGGAGCTGGGGTTGCTTAGCCTGGAGAAGAGGAGGCTCAGGGGAGACCTTCTTGCTCTCTACAACTCCCTGAAGGGAGGCTGTAGCCAGGTGGGGGTTGGGCTCTTCTCCCAGGCACTCAGCACCAGAACAAGAGGACACAGTCTCAAGCTGTGCCAGGGGAGGTTTGGGCTGGGTGTGAGGAAGAAATTCTTCCCAGCAAGAGAGATTGGCCATGGGGATGTGCTGCCCAGGGAGGTGGTGGAGTCCCCATCCCTGGAGGTGTTTAAGAAGAGCCTGGATGAGGCCCTTGGTGCCATGATTGAGTTGATCAGAGGGTGCTGGGTGATAGGTTGGACTCAATGATCTCAAAGGTCTGTTCCAACCTGGTCTGTTCTGTAGGGGTGCAGTTTGTTACTCCTCCCCAGATGCAGGGCTGATGATCTTCTGCCTTTGGTGTGAGAGGCTGGCTGCTGTGCTGCAGAGTCAGGGCTGGCTGGCAGCAGTGGGCTCCTGTTCAGCAGCTGGGGGTGCTAAGGCTTGAGGCCTTTTCTTGGTCGGTTTGCAAAGGCCTGCAGTGTGCTGTGGAGTGTCAAATGGCACCGTGGGGCTGTGCCATTACTGCCTCTCAGTGACTCCTCAGCCAGCTTGCAAATCCCCCAGGGGAGAGAGGACAAAAAAAGCCCCAAAAAGGCTTTTCTGGCTGCCAACTTTGCTGCCTCCATCTGGGATCTAAAATCCAAGCTGTGCCTTTCTTGGCTCTGTCACTAATAATAAAGATTCTTCATTTGGAGCTTAGTTAACAGAATTGATGCTGCTGCATGAGCTTGCAAGGAGACTCCAGCTCCCTCTCCTCCAGACATGTGGGCTAAGAGCACTGAGGAGGGAGATAATCATTTTTAATCTGGGAGGTCATCAGATGGTTTAATAGACACCAGATTTGTGTGAGGAAACAGAAGATGTTTCAAGCACAACAAGCATCTTGCTCAGGCAGCTTGTTCCCAGAGCCTGGGAAGCTGCTGGAGTGTGGTCAGCCAGGCTTCTGCTCCCAGCCCAGCCAGGAAGCTGCTCCTGCAAAGCTGGGCATCTTCCAGATGGACTCAGCTTCAGCTCTGCCACAAGCCCTGTGAGGAGAGGCTGAGGGGGCTGGGGGTGTTCAGCCTGGAGAAGAGGAGGCTCAGGGGAGACCTCATTGCTCTCTCCAACTCCCTGAAGGGAGGTTGGAGCCAGGTGGGGGTTGGGCTCTTCTCCAGCACCAGAACAAGAGGACACAGTCTCAAGCTGTACCAGGGGAAGTTTAGGCTGGAGGTGAGGAGAAAGTTCTTCCCAGCAAGAGAGATTGGCCATTGGGATGTGCTGCCCAGGGAGGTGGTGGAGTCCCCATCCCTGGAGGTGTTCAAGAGGGGATTGGATGTGGCACCTGGAGCCATGGGTTAGTTGTCAGGAGGTGCTGGGTGACAGCTTGCACTTGATGACCTCTGAGGTCTTTTCCAACGTGGTTGATTCTGTGCATCCCTGGGGAAGCAGAGTCTGCCTCCTCAGCCCCTGAACCCCCCCATGTTGCTCAGCAGGATGGGTGTGCAGCTGGGACATCCTCTCCTGAGCCAGGGCACCTTGCATCCCTCTGGCAGATCCTGGCATCAGCAGCCTGTTCCTCCCCATTTGCATCTCCTCCACAGAGTCATTACCAGCTGAGATGATACTAACACTTCCATGTCGTGTAGGTGTTTCCTCCTCTGATGCTATTGAAGTGTCAGGGAATCAGCTGCCTCCTGTTCTCGGTTTGGGGCTTTTTTTTCCCCTCCCGTTGGAGGAGCAGCAGAACAGAGCTGAGGGGAGGGAGGGAGGGAGGTGGGGAAGGGAGCACACGGTGCTGTGTTGTGAGTTGCAAGGACATGCTGTGCAGGATTGTTTGCTCCACACCACCTCCTGCAGCTCCACTTTACTCAACTCGTGGGGGAGGACTCTCTTGGCTAAATTGTACTTGTAGGCATAACATTACAGGCTTGAGAGCCTGGAGGCAAGTGGTGCTTAGCTTCAAAGGCAGCAGCCTGTGTCTGCTGAGGGTTCTGCTTGCAGCTCCTTCTCCTGCCCCTGGGCTCAGCTCAGCTCCTTCTTGGAGCTCAAGGGGCTGAGGCTGGAGGGCTGCTCCCCTTTGCTTCTCAGACAGTGGAGAGCAGTCCTTGCAGGGCTCTCAGGGATGTCAGCCCCCTCCTTGCCTGCTGCTTTGTAGGGTTTCCTGAAACCTTCCCTCTCAGGCAAGTTTCTTCTGATGTCCAACCTAAACCTCCCTTGGTGCAACTGGAGGCCATTTCCTCTCATCCCTTGTTCCTTGGGAGAAGAACCCAACCCCCACCTGGCTCCAGCCTCCTCTCAGGGAGTTGTAGAGAGCCAGAAGGTCTCTCCTCAGCCTCCTCTTCTCCAGGCTGCACACCCCCAGCTCCCTCAGCTGCTCCTCACTGTAAAGTAATAGAACAGAATAAACCAGGTTGGAAGAGACCTCCAGACCCTTCCCCAGCTTCATTGCCCTCTCTGGACCCACTCCAGCTCCTCAATGTCCTTTTTGGAGTGAGGAGCCCAAAACTGAAGCCAGGATTTGAGCTGTGGCCTCCCCAATGCTGAGTCCAGGGGGGGACAATCCCTGCCCTGCTCCTGCTGGCCACACCATTGCTGAGCCAGGCCAGGGTGCTGGTGGCCTCCTTGGCCCCCTGGGCACCCCCTGGCTCCAGTTCAGCTGCTGTCAGCCAGCACCCACACTTTGATGCTTATGGCCCTCAGAGAGCTAAGATCTTTAGTCACTTTTCCTACAATGGGAGAGGTTTTTTTCCTTCCTTAATTGAGGACTTCTCACAGCGATTCAGAGCTGCTGAATCCATTTCCTCTCAGAGAATGGCTTGAATTGGAGAGCTGAGCTGAGCTCTGCTGGGCTGAGCTGCTGCCAGCCTGCATTTGTTTCTGCTGGCTGGTGGCACCATTCCCTTCCTCTGGCAGCCTGCAGCTCTGGACCATAATGATAACCAACCCCTCCAGCTCCTGCCACGTCAGGGTGTGAGGAATTAACTCTGCTCCAACGCCAACACTTCACACTTTAATCCTTTTCCACCAAACAAGGAGGCAGCACTTGGGGCTGGTGGGAAAGGAACAGTTTGAACCTGTCTCTAGGGGACCAACAGTTGCTGTAGCAAAGGGGCTGAGCTCCCAGGGACAACTGCATTTAAATACAAGGCACACAACCCTCCCCCCCAAACCTGCCGAGTGACCAGGCTGAATTTCCTCCCTGGCAGGCTTCTGGGGGCTGCTGCCTTGGCTTGGCTTGGCTGGCTGCTCTAGGATTAGGAGAGAGCATCTCCCTTATCACTTTGCACATGCTGGACCATCTGTCCTAAGTCTCCCTTCCCAGGGGTGTGGATTCCCAAGGACATTTCTTTCTTAGGAGATAACAGAAGTGCCTGGAGGATCTTGCTAGGTATGGCTCTGGTGCTATTTATGCTGCAGGCTTGGGGTTTTTTTTCTCTCTCTCCCCTCTTGTCTTGCAGCCAGAGAGCTCTGGTGAATCTTTCTGGTTTCTATCCTCTGCTGTGAGCACAGGCTGGGGGAGCTGGGGGTGTTCAGCCTGGAGAAGAGAAGGCTCCAGGGGGACCTCAGAGCTGCCTGCCAGGACCTGAGGGAAGCCCACAGAAGGCTACAGAGAGACTTTTCCTGAGGGTGTCTGGAGACAGCACAAGGGGGAATGGTTTGAAGCTGAGGGAGAGCAGGGTGAGACTGGAGCTGAGGATAGAAGCTCTTCAGTAGGAGGGTGGTGAGACTCCGGCACAGGCTGCCCAGAGAGGCTCTTCCCTGGGGGTGTTCAAGGCTTCAGCAACCAAGTCTAGGGGAGAGGTGTCCCTGGGCATGGCAGGGAGGTTGGAGTGGATGATCTCTGAGGTCCCTTCTGACCTGAGCCATTCTGGGATGCTCTGCAGCCAGCCTTTGAGGAAACATCTCCTGCTGCAGCCCCTGGGGCACACCCAGCCTGCCCTGCCCTGCCCTGTGTGTGCTGCTGCAGGCAGGGGCAGAGGCAATGCTGCTGAATTCAGACTCCCAAGGACACATTTGAGGCCTTTAATCCTTTATTGGACATTATAAAATGTTTATTGCTCTGTCTGTACCAGAGGTGTTGACCTCTCCCTCTTGGTGATGGAGGAGTGTGTTTTGGCAGGGGATCCACTGAAGAAGCCTTTGAGCTTGGCCTGCCTGCTGCAGCCAGCACAAGGCTGCTGGTTGCCTCTTCACCACCACAGCTGCAAGCAGACCTCCTGGTGCCTTTCTCCCACAGGAGCTGTGGGGAGGGCTGGGGACAGTGGAGGAGGAGAAGTGGCTGAGCTCTCTCCTACTGCCAGCCTGCTTCTCTGCAGGGACTTTGAATCCAAGCTCTCCTGGTTTGTGGGAACCAGACCCAAACCCTCCTCAGGCCAACCTCTCCTGGTCTTTGATGGAACAGGTAGGATCTTGCCTCATCCCCTAGTGCATATGGAGTGGTCTTGTGGAGCAGGTAACTAAATGCAGATCCCCCCATGGCAGGCTACAGAGAGTAAACCTTTTCCACCTGCTGGACTTGGCTTCCAGGGCACCAGCAATGCCAGGGAGGATCCTGGCAGCCTACAAACCTCATCCCCTCAGGAAGAGAGAGAGGAACCCCAGCTCCTGCTGATGGAGGAGTGCCTCCAGCAGATCCCTGCTAGTCCAGCATCACCAAGGCAGTGCAGACAGGACCTGAACCAGACCTTCCCACAGGACCCCTACCTAAAGAATCAGTTGAAGAACTTCAGCCCTCAAGAAAAGGTCTCTTGGGCAAGACCCTTCCCACTAAGCAGCTCTTGCCCCTGGAGACCTTGCATAGCAACCAGTATCAGGAGAGGGTTTTGTCCTCTTGGGGGTTTTCTCCTCTTTTTTTTGCTGGCTGGCTACATTTTGCTGGCCCTTTGTTAGTCACACATGGTGGTGGTCTCAGGCCCAGCTGTGAGAACAGCATGAAGAAAACAGTGGAGATGATCTCCTGGAAGCTAAACAACAACTCCTGGTGTCCCCCTCACCGTTGGTCTGTGCCTCAGGGGCTGCTGTGCCCCCAGTGAGCTGAGGTGAAGAGCACCAAGTGTGAGATAGGAGAGAGAGCAGCAGTGAGGATGTGCTGCAGGCCAGCTGGAGAACCACCAGGGAAGTTCTCACAGTGGGAATGGAAGCTGGGGGCTGCCTTTCTGTCCTGGTTGTGTGGTGGTGGTGGTGTAAAGAGCCCCCTGCAAGCCTTGGTAGCACGACACACATCAAGGGGAGCAGAGCAAGCTGGGAGCACTCAGCAGCCTGCAGCTGCTTGCTGGTGGTGCCTGTGCTGAGCTTCCCTCCCTTGCTTTGCTGGGAGAGCAGTGACAGTGACTGATGCCTGAGGGTGTGGTGACAGTGAGATGAAATAAAGACACAACAAAGCCTCCTACACCTCCAAAACAGTTCCAGAAGATGGAGTGTGAGGGTGGAGAGGAGGAGGAGGAGGTGAGAAGTTGCTCCAGCCCAGGTGATTCGTGAGGCCAGCCTGGGATCACCAGCAGCAGTCACCTCACTGCTGCTTTTCCATCCTCCTTTGGTTGGTTTGGGGCTCAGGGCAGTCTTGCAGGGTTTGGGGGTTTGTTTTCCTTCCTGGCCAGATGTTTTGCAGAGCACAGAGCAGGAGGTGGATGCCAGCAAGTGACAAGCACTAAACTCTCTTCCCAAATGGCTCCAGTGAAATATTTCACCTCCCTCATCATCAGGGCTTGGAGGCAGAGAGGGAGAGTGAGGAATGGAGTCCATCCATCAGCTGTCATGCCTCGATGATGTTCACTGAGGGCTTGTTTTTTGGGTACTGGAAGGGAAAAAAGGGAAGAAGGGAGGGAGGGAGGGAGGGGTAAAAGGGAAGAAGGAAGGGTATGAGGGAAGAAGGGAAGGAAGGAGGAAGGGTAGGAGGGAGGAAGGAACAGAGGGAAGGAGGAGGGAAGGAGGAAGGGAGGGAAGGAGGAGGAAGGGAGGGAAGGAGGAGGAAGGGAGGGAAAGAAGAGGAAGGGGGGGAAGGAGGAGGAAGGGAGGGAAGGAGGAGAAAGCGGGGAAGGAGGAGGAAGGGGGGAAGGAGGAGGAAGGGGGGAAGGAGGAGGAAGGGAGGGAGGAATGGAAGAAGAAGGGAGGGAGGGAAGAAAGAAACCAATTACTGAAGAGAGGAAAACCCACACCAGGGATGAGTGCAGGGTGCTGCTGCCCGGGGCTGAGGGCCAGCCGCTCAGTTTTGGGGGGGCAGGGACACCTCCCACCAGCCCAGGTTGCTCAAGGTCTCATCCAGCCTGGCCTTGAGCACCTGCAGGGAGAGGACATCCACAGCCTCCCTGGGCAGCCTGTGCCGGTGCCTCACCACCTTTCCTTTCAGCACCCAGCTGGAGGGAGGAGGCTGGGCTGAGGCTGGGCTGAGGCTGGGCTGAGGCTGTTTAGCCGAGGCTGGGGGTTACTGAGGGCGATTGATCTGCTTCCCGGCTGGATGCCATCGCCTGCCCTGTCCCCCGGCAGGTCCCAGCAGCTCCTCACCTTGCTGCGGAGGAGGCCTCCGCTCTGGTGCTCGGGGGTGCTGTTCTCCGAGGCGCTCTTGGCTTTCTCCTTGCTGTTGTTTGGTTCATTGTCTTTGATGATGTCGTACTGCCTGCAAAACAGGGCGATCACCCCTGGCAGGGAAAGAAAAGCCTTTAGTGATCACACAAAGGAGCTGAGCCCCCCTGGAGCCTGCAGAGATCAGAGATTTTTCCCTCTGCTTTGTGCCCTTCTGAGAGGGAATCTCTGCAGCTTGCAGCATTCCTCCCGAGCTCATTTTCCAGCGCAGCTCCTCAGCCCTCTGGCTCTTTGCTTCTCGCTGCCTGGTTCCGTGCTAAACTGGCTGGCCAAAAAGACAGAAGGTTAATTACCTTCCAACTTCTCTGTCACTAATTGGCACGAGTGTTTTAAGCCCTACGTGGGGGCAGCCCCGCCCCGCGCTAAGCCCTGTGGTTAAATGGGATCTTTGCTCTGCAAACACAGGAGCCGCTGGAAGTCCTGGATTCATGGAATGGGTTGGGTTGGAAGGGACCTTAAAGATCATTCGGTCCCAAGCCCCCTGCCGTGGGCAGGGACACCTCCCACCAGCCCAGGTTGCTCAAGGTCTCATCCAGCCTGGCCTTGAACACCTCCAGGGAGGAGACATCCACATCCTCCCTGGGCAACCTGTGCCAGTGCCTCACCACCCTCACTGTGAAGAATTTGTTCCTCCAGTCTAAATCTGCCCTCCTCAAGCTTCAATCCCTTCCCTCTCCTCCTATCCCTTCCAGCCCTTGTCCAAAGTCCCTGCCCAGCTCTCCTGGAGCCCCTTCAGCTACTGGAAGGCTGCTCTGAGGTCTCCCTGGAGCCTTCTCCAGGCTGAACAAACCTAACTCTCCCAGCCTGGCCCCATAGGGGAGGTTCTCCAGCCCTCTGATCATCTTGGTGACCTCCTGTGGACCTCCTCCAGCAGTTCCATGTCCCCCTTTTGCTGGGGGCCCCAGGACTGGAAGCAGTGCTGCAGTTGTAGTCCCAGCAGAGCAGAGGGGCAGAGGCCCCTGCCTCACCCTGCTGGTCAGCACTGCTTTGGATGCAGGAATTGCTGGGGAGTGAAAAACGTTCTTTGTCCTCTGGGGTGAAGAGAGAGAGCTGGAGCTGGCAAGAGGAAAGGCAGGTCCCATACCTGCCCACGTGTGATAGGAGCCAGGGTCCTTGGAGCAGCAGGACAACATCTGCAAATATGCAACAGTGACGGCAGCAGAGGCTGCCAGTGGAAATTTCCTCCCACACATGCAGGCACAGGAGGAGAAAAAAAAAGCAGGGGCAGCCATGGCACGTAGGAAGACTGCAAATGCCTTCCAAGGAAGCTTGTGTGTGTGTGACTTTGTGACCAAATTACTTCCCTGCCTGCCTGCAGACTGCAAAGATGGAGGCTTGGAGCAGAGGCAGGCAGATGCTCCTGTGCCTGCCTCAAAGGTATTCCAGCCCCCTCCCCCCCCCAACAGCCCAACACGTGTGGAGCTTTCAGCAGAGCATCACCAACTGCTTCAGAAAGAGAGGTGGTGGTGTGGCAGCTGCCCCTGGGTGCTGCTGCTAAGGACAGGAGGCCAAATCCTTCCTTGCATGTGTGAGCAAATGGCTGACCCTAGGAGAGCTGCTCCACATCTGCCACAGTCAGACCTCCCCTGCTGCCTGCTGGGGCGTGGGGGAGCAAAATGCCCAGAGAGGCAGCACCAGGGCCTGAGGCTCCTCTTGGTTCAGAGCTCTGGGGCAGCAAAATGCTCTGAGCTGTAGGCAGGAAGGCAGCACAAGAACTTGAGGCTGCTCTTGGCTCAGGGCACAGACTGCTTGCAGTTTGCTGACACATCCTCAGTGGGTTCAGGTCAGGTGAAGAGCTGGGGAGGGGGTTTTTGTTTCTCCCCCACACCCCCACTGCTCCCTTTTTAAACATTAAGTCATCTGTCTAGGAGGGAAATTGTGGTATTAGCAAAGTCTTTGTTCCCAGGCTGATCTGAGTTGGAGATTAAAACTCGGGGCAGGAGATGAATCAGTTGTGCACTCCTTCCTGCAGCTCTCACCCAGGATGGTTGTTACTGGCAGGGCATTGAAATTCCAATGTGCACCGCTGAAACTTGACAGCAAACGCTGGGAAGGGCCCGGGGAAAGCTTTCCATTTCCCTTCCAGTTTGCATTTCCATTGTCATCTGCTGCAATAATTGCTGACATGCAAAGAGCAGATTGGAAACTCAGGACTTCCCAGGGCAGAAAAACTTCTTCCACGTGGATCTGATGCTGTGTCACCTGGATTCAGGTTGTGAGGAGCCTTGCAGAGCTGCACAGGACACAGTTAATCCTTTCCCCCCCTCCCTCCTCTGCTGTGTCAGATCTCAGAGCAGTGATTGCTTTCCCTCTCACATCTCTGCCTGGAGGTGTCTCATCTGGCCACAGTCTGGTCTAGATGGGACAAACCTGCTGCTGGAGTAACCTGGTGTAACTCTGCCAGCTCAGGGCCACTGCAGTTTGCAGCAGCAGAGAGGCTGCAGCCCACCACCAGCTTCTGAGGCCAGTGTTGGGCTCAGCAGTGGAAGGAGTTGTCCAAATCCTCAGCCACTCAGTGTGGTTGTGGTGGGTTCCTGTGTGTGGAAAAGTGCTTCGACTGGGGCAAGAGATTCCAGAATGGGTTGGGTTGGAAGGGACCTTAAAGACCATCCAGCTCCAACCCCCTGCCATGGGCAGGGACACCTCCCCCCAGCCCAGGCTGGTCAAAGGCTTCTTGCAGCAGAGACACTGCTCAGATGTAAAGGATCAGAGGCTGGATGGGATTTCAAAAGGTGGTGAAAAGTGTGGCTCCAAAGAGCCCTTTAGGATAAAATCTTCCAGCAGTAGATGGGGGTGGAAAATACTTTAAGATCATTGAGTCTCCATCAAATCTGGGGCTAAGCCATGGCCCTCAGCACCACAGCTCTGCCTCCTGGAAACACCTCCGGGGATGGGGATTCAGCCACCCCCCTGGGCAGCCTGGGCCAGGCTTTGAGAACCCTTCCAGTGAAGGAATTTCTTCTGATGTCCAACCTAACCCTCCCCTGCTGCAACCTGAGGCCATTCCCTCTTGTCCTGTCACTTGTTCCTTGGAAGGAGAGACCAACCCCCACCTGGCTCCAGGCTCCTTTCAGGGAGCTGCAGAGAGCAATGAGGTCTCCTCTCAGCCTTCTCTTCTCCAGACTCACCACCCCCAGCTCCCTCAGCTGCTCCTCCCCAGCCCTGTTCTCCAGACTCTTTCCCTGCTTCATTGCCCTTCTCTGGACCTGCTCCACCCCCGCAGTGTCCTTGGAGTAAGAGGCCCAAACCTGAACTAAGTATGTGGGGCAGCCTGGTCCAGGGCTTGACAACCCTTTGGGGGCAGAAATTGTTCCTCCTGTCCAACCCAAACCTCCCTTGGCACAACTTGAGGCCATTTCCCCTCATCCTGTCCCTTGCTCCTCGGGGGAAGATCCCAACCCCCAGCTGGCTCCCCCCTCCTCTCAGGCAGCTGTAGAGTACATGCAGTATACTGTGCAGTGCTCCTAGGGGAGGAAGGCTTCCTTTGCAGCTCTTACACCATTAAACACACAAACCAAGCAAGGCAGCAGGCCCCAGGGAGGTTTGCTGCCTCTGCCAGGCAGCCAGCACTGACCTGCCCACATAAACAACACCACCACAATGATGAGAACCTCCCCTGCTCGCAGCTGTTGGTTTTTCTTCTCCATCTCCTTCATTGTCACCTCATCTGCACAAGGGGAAAGAGAGAGCATGAAAGCCCAAGTGCCCAGCTCAGCCTGCACCACTTGGCTCTAACCAGGGCCACAGAGTCCTCACCTATCCTAGAATCACAGAATGGTTTGGGTTGGAAAAGGTCTCCCAAAAGCATCCAGTCCAGCCAGCAACCCAACACAGCCACTGCCACCAAAGCATGGCCCCAGGTGCCATGGCCACAGGTTTCTTGAACCCCTCCAGGGATGGGGACTCCACCACCTCCCTGGGCAGCCTGTGCCAATCCCTGACCACTCCTGCAGCAAAGAAATTGTTCCTCATCTCCAACCTAAACCTCCCCTGGCACAACTTCAGGCCATTACCTCTCCTTCTATCACCTGATGTTAGAGAGAGCAGCCCCCACCTCACTCCACCACCTCGACCTCCTTTCAGGTGGCATCAATCCCACCAGCAGCTCTGTGAACTGCTCTGCAGCAGCTGCCCCAAACAACCCACAGGAGGTGGGGTGAGGGAGGGGCAGCGAGGTGGGATTGAGGAGCAGCGAGGTGGGATTGAGGGGCAGTGAGGTAAGATTGAGGGGCAGCGAGGTGGGATTGAGGGGCAGCTTCCCCAGAGGAGCTCCATGGGCTCAGTCCAGGTGCTCTGGCCCCATGGTGGCTCTCTCTGCTCAGGCTCTGAGCTCCATGGGCTCAGTCCTGGGCTCTCTCTGCTTGGGCTCTGGGGTCTCTTGGTGCTGTCTGCTCCTGTCACAAAGCCCTGCACGCTTCAGCAGTTCCTCTCCCAGCCTCAGAGTGTGGAGCCTGCTGTGGTGTTTGCCAGTGGAGCCATGGGATCTGGGGAGGAGTTGAGCCCTTTTGCAGGGCACAACTTGGCTCCTTGGCTTCAAAAGCACTAAGAAGATTACAGTGCAGGCCCCTGGGGATGGGAGCAGTGCTCCTCTGCCTGCTTTCAGCTGAACAGCAGCTCAGTGCTTACAGACACCAAATCAGTTTAGCTGACAGAGCCAAGAGCTCACAACATCCCAGGAACCACAGCCACAAAGCCCTGCAACAGGCTGGGTCCTCAGCAGGCAGGCAGTGACCCTCCATTCCCCACAGCTCCCAAGGCCTTTGGGTAGCAGATTCTTGGCTGACACAAAACCTTCATCAACCTGGTTTGGCTTCAGAGGAACCAGTGAAGGATTTGCCAGTGAGGAATCGCCTGGTGTGCTCCATGGAGATATTCCAAACCCAGCCGGACACAATCCTGGGACAACCTGCTCCAGCTGACCCTGCTTGAGCAGGGGTTTGGGCTAGGTCATCTCAACAGGTTCCTTCCCACCTCATCTGTCTGTGGTTTGGCAGAGCTGTTTGCAATGTAAGCCAAGTGGGAGTCTCTGGGTAGTGTTTTCCCCCCTGCTGTCCTGGAATCCAAGCACAGGAGGCTCAGGGAATCCCTCCCCTGTGTGGGGCCTGAGTACCAACCAGGTGTCTAATTCCAGATGAGCTCACAGGGTGCTCAAGATTATCCCCTGGCACTATTCTCTGCTTGTTGGACACACAACTCCCAGGCTGGAAATCTCCTCCTCCTCCTCCTCACTTTTTGCCTGTTAAACCTCACCTGAAAGAGGAGAACTGCACAACCAGCCTTGGGTAGCCATCAGCCTTGTCTGCTGGGCACACCCAGGGCATCCCCACCTGTCCACAGGAGGCTGTGAGAGACCACTCAGCCCTACCTGCCTTGAACCCAGCTCCTCTCCTTGCACAGGACACTGCTGCTGTCCTCTCTGCAGGACCCTGCCGCTGCCTGGCTGTCCCCGGGGGGCACAGAGGAACTCACCCACACTTGCCTTTATTTTTAGAGGCTAGTTTCTCAGCTTCCCTGGGGGTCTTGAAGAGGACTGGCTCACTGGCAGGGCTCTGGCCTTGGATGCTGATGGACTGGACATGCACAATGTACTCAGTGTCCTCCTCTAGGTCCCAGAGGGCACAGGAGCGGGTGGTGGTGTTCACCTCCTGGATGAAGCGCAGCATCCGCACGTCCTTCTTCTGGAAGCCGAGAGAGGAGAGCACAGAGTGGGGGAGAGGCCTCCCGTGGGCACTGCTCTCACCTAAGGCCATTGCTCTCTGCCCAGTCCACCATGGAGGTGGAGGCCACTGAACCCTTCCCCTCTCTGCAGCTGCCAACGCAGGAGGCACCGCTGCGGAGGGGGCAGGGAGCCAAGTCCCCTCCCGGACCACGAGGGACAGGACGAGGAGGAATGAGCTGGAACTGCAGCAAGAGGGTTTGGAAACTGAGAGGAGCTGGGGTGAAGAGGGTCATGACCAAGAGCAGGTGGCTGCAGGCACCATACCTGTTGGGAAATAGCAAATCCAATGACAACTTCATCTTCCAGCACGTCCCAGGTGACAACAGCTGAGTTGGCTTTCAGGTGTTTGACTGTGACATTGACTGGAGCCGAAGGGCTGTCTGCAAGGAGGGAGAGCAGAGCCTTTACTGAGGCACACCACAGCCATGGGCAGGAGAGAGAGCCAGGGAAGGAGTGGGAGAGGACATTGCTCCAGGTCCTCCCTGTGTGTGGTTCTGGATATGGGACCTGGAAAGTGCAGGTCCTCCAGGGAGCCTCCAAGGTCTCCTTGCCCAAGCCCTCTGCAGGCAGCAGGGACACCTCCAGCCAGAGCAGATGGCTCAGGGCCACCTCAGCTTTGGATGTCTCCAGGGATGGAGCCTCAACCATATCTCTGGGCAACCTGCTCCAGTGTTCCACCTGCCCCACTGTGAAGAGCCAGTGAGAACCCTGCCAGAATGTGAGCTGGGTTAGACCTGTGGGAAGTAAGTGACCCTTGGGAAGAGCTGCTTGGGCCAACACAGCAGACCTCTGAGCAGCTCATTCATCTCAGCCCTCCCAGCCATGTGCCACATTCTCTCTGCTGTTTCCTGTCATGGTCTGACAGTGACAGCTGGGAGGAAATGCAGAACCTGCCTGGGAAGGATGAAACCAGAAGGTTTTGAGGAGCACTCCTGAGGTTTGACACTCAGCAGCAGTGCATGGGGAGTGTTCCTTTGGCTTTTCCCTGCCAGTTTGACACAAAATCTTTCACAGACGTGTTGTGGCTGATGGGCTGGGCTCTCAGGTGGGCAGAGGACATCCAGCAGCTATCTCCTTACAGCTACCAGGGCGGAAGAGGCTGCAGCAGCACCGAGGGACCATTGCTGTGGGCAAAGGGCAGGCCCAGCAAGGCAGCAGCTGTGGTTATTCCCAGCTCCAGAGCCCAGCTGAGTTGCCTGCTGCAGGATGGATCCATGCAGCCTTACCAAGGAGAGCTGGGCTCTGATGGAGCTGCTCTGATGGAGCTGCTCTCCTGCACCCCCTCACTGGAAGCTGCTTCCCAAGGGAGCTTCACAGTGCAAAGCCCTTCTTGGCCCCTCAGGGGGAAAGGTTTCACCTCGTGGGCTTGGCACAGTCCTCCCAGTGCTGCCTGCAGCAGGTTAGACCTCCTGTGTCCTCTCCCTGATCAAAACTGAACTCACAACCTGCAGCTTTAGAACCCCTGCATGACCCTGGCCATGGGCTGGGGCTGAGGTCAGCAGGATGCATCTGTGCAGGTCTCCAATGACACTGGTTGGGGCTGCAGTCACTCCCAGCTGCCTGCATGTGGCTGAAAATATTCTGCCTGTGGTGTCAGTGTCTCCTACCAACTGACCTCACTCCCAGGGAATGTTCCCCCTGGGAATGCAGAAAATAACAGGAGCATGGAATTCCCCAGCTGAAGGTCAGTGCTGAGCTGCACCTTAATCCTTTCTCTCCTCCTCAAACAGCACCCAGAGCTCCCCCTTCTAACAGGTGGGAGACCCAAACCCAGCAGTGGGACCTGGAGGAACAGGAGGTCTGGACAAGCTGACCCAAACTGATTCTAGTGGAGTCCTTCAGTCAGCCAAAAGCTGCATGGCTAAGTTCTGAGGGATTTGGGACTTCAGAAGGAGGAGCAGCAAGCAGAGCTGGGCTGCAGGGTGTCAGAGTGGGCAGTGTCATTCCTCCCTGGAGAAGGTGATGAGGTTCAAGCAGAGCTGGGCTGCAGGGTGTCAGAGTGGGCAGTGTCATTCCTCCCTGGAGAAGGTGATGAGGTGCAAGCAGTGCTGGGCTGCAGGGTGTCAGAGTGGGCAGTGTCATTCCTCCCTGGAGAAGATGCTCAGGTTGGTGTTGACCTCACCTCTCCAGGGCTGGCCCTTGTGGGACGAAGCAGTGATCTCCAGCTCCCAGAGAGCAGAAACATTTCTCATCCTCACACTCTCCACTGCAGGGCCAAGGACAAACAGAGCAGAGGAGATCATCCTCCTCAGCCTGGACACCAGCACCTTCAGGACTCAGCTGCCTGCTGTGGCACAAGGAAGGGCCCTGGCTCTGCAGCTCCTCACCTTCCCCCCACGACTGGAGCCGTGTGGCAAGGCAGAGTGGGGGCTAATTTTAGGAAGGGGCAGTCAGCAGATGGGAATGCATCAGGGAAGGTCTGTGAGTCATGCCTGATGAATCTGCTAGAACACAGGGAGGACAGGACAGGGCTGAGTGATGGGAGACAAAACAGTCCCCAGCTGCAGCCAGGCACTTCACCCTTCTCGGGGTACAGCTGCACAGCTCAGCCCTGGCCTGGCTGGGTGTCTTCTCTGGGTATTTTTAGGAGCTGCATACTTTATTTATTTATTTATTTTAGGAGCTGCCACTGACTTGCCCAGCTTAGGCCCTTGGAAAAGGGAGGAATCAACCCCCCCCAGCAGCAGGCAGAGAGCAGAGCGTCAGGGTGGAGGCTTCAGGCTGGGAAGAGGGAATGTGGAGCACACCACACGTGGTGCCTGAGGCCCCTTTCCAAGCTGTGACCTTGAGAGAGGGAGAGCAGCAAACCTGACTGAGGTTCCTCCATGGGGGAGCTGGGAAGACCTGGCAGAGCTGGGCAAGGGCAAAGCCAACACCTCTCTGGGAAGTGGGGAGAGAGGGAGGAGGGCTGCAAGGCACAAGGGAAGCACTCAGCAGAGCTGCAACCCAGGGCTTGGAGCCTGCAAAGCAGGACTGGGGGTGCTGGCAGGGGAGGGATCAGCTGGTGGGGCTGGTCCAGAGCCCTCCAGCAAACAGCCTTCCCAGTGGCACCTGAGAGAGAGGTGGAGTGGACAAAGTCAACAGAGACCAGAGTGAAATCTGGGCCAGCAGAGCCTTTCTCTACCACAGCTTAGAGGCAGCTGCCTGCTCCTCAGTGGGGTCCAAGCAGAGTCAAAGGGATAGGAGAAGAGGATTAAGCTTGGAGATCCAGAAGCACAAAGCCAGGAAAATTAGCTTCCTGCTCCCAGCACGGAGTGGATGCTTTGGAAGTGCAGTTCTAATCCACAGGGATGTTTTATGATGAGCATTTCTAAAACCCCAAGATGTTCCCCAGCACTTTGGGCTCCCTGGGGCAGTTGTGGCTCTTTGTGGTGCCAGCCTGGCTGAGCCAAGGTAGAGAGAAGATGCAGTTTCTGTTTCCTGGCTGGCTGCAGGGGGTCAGCATCTCTAGCAGGGCCTTGAAGTGCCAAGTGCCAGTGTTTGGTTCCTTCTGGAGTCACACAGAGCTGCTGGAAACTCTGCTTCTGTGGCCGTGGCAGGCAGGGAGGCTGCTGGCAGAACCATGGTTGGCAAAGCCCTTTAAGCTCACCCAGTCCAACCAGCCTCTAACTCTACCAAGCCTGGTGCTAGACCATGGCCCTCAGCAGCACATCTCTGCCTCTCTGAAACCCCTCCAGGGACGGGCATCCAACCACCTGGATCTAACTCCATTGTCCACCACTCTCTGGGCCTGGCCCTCAGCTGGTTTTTCACCCTGGTGTTCTGGCAGAGGGGGAAAGGGTGGGATGGCCCCAGGGGCTGCAGGTGAGAGAGCAGGGAAGATGCTGTGCATCAAACCTTGCTCATCATAGGCATTTCCTCCAGACACAGCACATCCCCTGGCTGGGCTCTACAGCACCCACATGGGATGAGGTTCCTGGTTGAGCAGTGTCAGAGCAGATCCCACATCACAACCTGGCAGAGGATCTGCCTGGCCAGCTCTGGCCAGAGCTTTGTGCTTGGCTCAGGAGATGCTCTCACTCTCCTGGCAGCAGAGGCTGCAGCCCCCTGGTGAAGGGGAGGCCCTGATGAGCTGAAGCCAGGATCTTTCAATGTGAATGGCTGCTTGAAATCAGAACCTGCTGGACCCATCCTGCCCACAGAGAGCCTTCCTCAGCTGAGCCCCAAGCCTGCAGCCCCCAGAGCTGCATGTCCCAGCCCCATCTCACCCCAGCCCACCTTGGACATTTCTGGCAGAGCCAGTCAGAGCTGCCTGGGCAGAGTGAGGAGCAAGAGTGATGAAGATTACCCTTCATCCCCTCTTAACACTGAGAACTCCTCCTAGCTGCTCATTAAATGCTTTGCTGATTATTTATGGAGTTTTATTTGAGGGAGAGAGGGGGAAAAAAAATCAAACCAGCAACATCAACAACCCCACCCACACTTCACAGCTTTGAGCTGGTTCCTCCCTGCCTTGTCATTGTCAACACAGCAGCTGCTGGCACGAGGGAGAGGGAACCACACGTCTGCTCCTTCTGGTGGCTTCCCCATCCGAGCTGGGGTGGGGATGGGATGGGGAGGGAGAAGAGAGAGGCCCAGGTTTGTCTCCATGCCACTGCTGCTGTCACCTGTGAGGTTGGTGAGATGACAGAGAGGCTGTCTGAGACACCTCAGGGGTCAGGGAGGTGCCTTGGCCACAGAGACCTCGGTGGGAGCTGCTCAGAGCTCCTGGTTGCTCTGCTGAGGTCTCTCTCCTCATGGTTGTCTCCCTCTTTGGAAGCCACTCTGGATTTGCACCTTCTGCCATGAGCTCTTACAGTGGGGCTGGGGGGTCAGAGCCAGCCGAGGGGCTCAGCCTAGCTCCAAACCTTCTCCTTCTGAATTCAGCTGCCCTGGAAACCCAAACCACTTGGAAGTGCCTGGAGTGCAATCCGGTTGCTTCCTACACGGCTAAGGCTACGCTGCAGCAACACTTTCCAGTTCAGTTAGCTCCTCTCCCACAGGCAGCTCCTTTCCTGCTGTGAAGGGCTCAGCTGCTTTAGAAGCCCCAGGACATGGTCCAGCAAGCAGAGTTCCTGCCCAGGCTCTGAAGCAGCTCCTTCAGCACCATCCACCTGCGAGCTCCCTGCCCTTTCCCGCGGGAAGCAGCCAATGTCAGCCTCAAAGCCCAGCAGCTCTTTATTCCTGCCCTGCATCCTTCCATGAGGATGCAGGAGCCGGGGGGGGACGTGACCTGCAAGGGGAAGGAGCACCACGTACGGTCCCGTGTGATGTCCCCCACGGAGCACTGCTGCCCACTCCCGAAGCGTGGGGACACAAAAGAGCTGCCTCTCGCTGCCTGCTGGAGCCTTTCTTTGCTCTCCCAGCATGAGGCTGTAATTGCTTGGCAGCTTTCTGGGGTGTGGAGGAAGGGCTGGCACGTCACTCCTCTTCCCCGAGAGTGCTCTAATGAAGGGAGCCCGCAGGGGAGTGGGAGGGAGCAGGGCTCGGCGCTCGCTGCCGTCCCATCCCATCCCGCGAAGCAGGGCTGTGTGCTGAGCTCTCGGCGTTTCAGGAGAGCACAAAGACCAACTGGTGGTTCCTCGGGCTGAGAAAGAGGCAATTATTTCCTGCTGACCGCCCACTCCCCTCTGCAAATGGGATATTAATAGGACAGCCCCCTCCTAGCCACCCCCAGCCCCCCACTCTCGGCTCTAGCGCTGAGTCCCCAGGGGGTGGGTGCCTGAACGTGGGGATGGAGACGCTGCCAAGGATGGAAATGCTGTGAGGGATGGAGGATGGAGCCTTGTCAGGCAGCATAGAGATGCTCACTGTGCCCAGCCCAGCCTCTGGGAATTCTGTGGGGCAGAAGGAAAGGTTATTTGTACTCTGGAGAACATCCCCAGCTGCCAAGTCCTGGAGACCAAAGCTGGGCAGGATTCACCTGGGTCTCACCAAGCCACCACTTGGGTTGCAACCCAGCCAAGAGCAGGGGCATGGAATCACAGACTGGGTTGGAAGGGATCTTAAAGATCATCTACTCCCAAGCCCCCTGCCGTGGGCAGGGACACCTCCCACCAGCCCAGACTGCTCAAGGCCTCACTGCCCCAATCATGGCCATGTTTTACCCAGGGTCTGCATGTCCAGGGGCAGCTGTGTGCTGTGTGCCCTCCTCAGCCCTCCCCTCTGCCATACCAGAGAAAAGAGAGTGAAATCTGTCAGGGGAGGAAACCCTGGAGCTTCCCAACCAGGATCTGGGCACCAGTATCCAGCCCTCTCCTGGGCATTTGCTGCCTGACCCCAGCCCAGCTTCGCTCCGTGCCCAGCACTCCGCTTTTCAGTGCACACATAAAGACTTTTATGCTTTGCTGCTCAACACATTTCTGCTTCTCACTGACTTACACTGGAGTCAGGGCCTTCATTTGGCCTCTGGGTGCTCTATAGAGCAGGAGGGGTTTATTTAACAATAAAACCCCAGAGAATGAGGCCAAGTTCAGGGCACCACTCCGAGGGAGCTGCTTTTGGACCCTGCCACGGAGCCCATGGTCAAAGTGTCCCTGGCTGGGAGGCATCCCCGTTGTTCCCAGAGGGAAACAGCCTTTGGAAGAGGATAGCACAACCTCATCTGCTTTGCACAGCTCCATCCCTGCTGAGAGGCTGACACTGAGGTTAGAAACCTCCATATTTCAATTAAATCTCTCCCACACTGGATGCAGAAATCAATAAGGTGCTTACGCCATCCGTCAGCTGCCCAGGAATCTCCACGGCCTCTGTGAGGCAGGAAGGGGCTGCAGCAGGTCCCTTTGCTGTCTCCACACAGCTGCCAGACCCTTCACTGCTTTCTCATCCCTGCTGAGCCCAGCGCAGGTCTGGAGCCTGCCAGAGCAAGGCTGAGCTCAGCTCCCCTGGCTCAGAGAAGGAAGAGTGTCTGCAGTCTGGCTGTCACCTCTGGTTTGCTCTCCTTCCCCAACCTGCAGCTGCTGGGGCTGCTTGGGGAGGATGTGAGGATGGGGATCCAGCTCAGCAGAGGCAGAGGAGCCTGGTTTGCAGAGTGGCTCAGGGGGTGAGACCATCCTTTGAAGCTGAGCAGTGACCAGACTCCAGCCAGGTGGGTTTGATCCCCTTTGGGGTGGTGGAGGAGCTGCTAAAGGGCTCTGTGGATGGGAGGCCAGTCCAGGTCCTGTGAAGGCCGAGAGCTGGATGGGCCCAGATTGGTGCTGGAGGGGGAAGTTCTACCTCCTCCTGCACACTGTGTCCCCTTCCCCCTTCATCTCACAGGAACAGACCTGACTTGAGTTGCTCTACAAGTAGGCACCTCACAGGGATGCTGTTTGCCCTAACAAGTTGCAGGGACCATGACCTATTTTGGGGTCTTTCATCATCGTTACTCAGCACCATCCTGCTGCTCCTACAGCCCTTAACAGCAGACAATGAGCCCAGCACTGCTCACCTCCTGCCTCATTAACTCTGCCTAACGAGGAGGGGGCTGCTGGAAGCTCAGGCCACGCAGGCTGGGCAGGCTGGAGCAGTCCACTGCCAGAGCAAGGGTTGGAGCAAAATGAAATTGTCTTTCTGAGCTGCCAGCCACCTCCAGTGCTGTCCCAGGGACCCTCTCGAGCAGGCAGCAGTGGGGTGAGTCAAAGGGCCTTGCCCACATGGCACTGGTGGGATGCTGGGGGCTACCCAGAGCTGCCTTATCCTCCCAGTCCTGCTTCCCCTTCCTGCTCACCTTGGCATCACCTTGCCAAAAAAATGGTCCTGACTGGCCAAACCCTTGCCAGAGCAGGGCCTGCACTGGGTGCTGCTCAGTCACCACCCCCTTAGCCACTGCATCAGCACAGGGGGAGCTGGCACCAGCCTGGGGACAGCAGCTTTGACTTTAAGCATTACTTTAAACCCCCTCACACGAGCTCAGGGTCCAGAGAGGAGGGACCACCGAGCCTCCAGCCCTGCCTGGCCCTGCTGGGGATGATTTCCTCTCCATGTTCTCTTCCAGTGACTCTTGGCTTGCACATCTTGGTGGCCTCATGGCCACAGGGTGAGGTAGAGCTGGGGACACAGCTGGGGTGATGAATCTGATGCTCCTTCAGTGTGACCTTGGGAAGATCACTCTGTGCCCTCATTCCCCTTTTCCCTCTCTGAAACATCAGAGCATCACAAGTTTGCTGCCTCACCGGGGTGCAGGCAGAGCCCAGCACAGCCTTTGGCAAAAGGGAGCAGGGCCAGAGGAGGCAGAGGGCTGTGTGGCACAGCACCAAGGTCACTCAGCTCCCTCAGAGCCCAGGACCAAGCCTCCTGCCTCCCCACCACACGCTGTGCCCACAGGGCAGGGCTGCTCTCCGTGTTTACCAAGCTGCCAGGCTCTGAACGTGGCACGGGCACCTTCCAGCCCTCCAAGCCTGCCTGGTGAGACAGGAGCAGCTCTGGGCAGGGACACAGCTCCATGTTTACTCTCTGTTGCCGGCTGAGGTGATTCAAGGATAAGGAGGAGCAGGGACGTGGCCTAGTTTACCAAAAATCGGGAGGGCTGCTGGAGCTGCAGCCACCCCCGCTGGGCTGCGGTGTTTCCCCCTCCGCTCCCTCCGCTTGGGAATGTTTCATTAATCTCCCCAGGGTCTGGCAGTTGTGGAAACAGCAACTTCAGAGGTGCCGATGGCCGGCCGGGGACACGTGATGGAGCTGAAGGCATTTGGTGGGGGTTGGGGGGGGTGGCTGCAGCCCCAGCGCAGGCAGGACCGGGGCAAATGTAACTCCAGCAACTCCTCGGGCTCAGGAATTTCCCACTCCCTGGAGCTCTACATCCCTAAAAGTCAACCCTCTGCCTCCTGGAATGTGAGATATCCTGGCAATCAGCGTTTTGCAGATCAAAGCAGCTGTTCCACCGACGTCTTGCAGCCAGCCAGGGCTGGAGACAAGCCCTTGGGCCGACCGCACCGAGCGTCTGGCTCAGGCTGGTGCTGCCTGCTGGGGTGGGCTCCTGGAGGGCACCCACCGGCACCGAGATGTGGCACCCATGTGCAGGGTGCTCAGGTGAAGGTTTGGCTCAGCTGAGGAGGAGCAGAGTGGACCTGAGCGTGTCCTGGTCTCTCCAAAACGTGAGCTGGCTCCTGGGGACTTTCACCCTGCCAAAGGATCCCCCCCGCTTCCGAGGAGCCGCTCAGCTCAGAGGGGCAGGGGTTGCTCGGTGCCCTCGGGGCAGTGGAGCTCACCAGGCTCTGGCAGTGCCCGGCTGGGCCCTGGTCAGCCAGGGGGTGAGCAGGAGTCAGGGAGGGGGATGGCCAAGGCTCCTGTGCCATGGTGTTGGCAGAGCCAAGCTGGTTTTGCCGCCTCTGCTCCAGTCCGACTTGAGCAGACGCTGCGGCACAGGGGCAGCAGAGCCTCTGCCTCCCCCGTGCCCGGTGCTGGGCGAGGGTCTCAGTTTGCTGTCCCCAGACCCCCCTTTCCCCCCCAGGTCGCCACGAGCCTCCTTCCCCCGGGACAGCCTCTGGGGACACCGGCAGGGACCAGACCTCAGTGCTTCCCCAAACCGGTGCCCCAGGGCTGCGGGTCCGAAGTTCCCAGCCCGAGTCCCGACCGGCGATGCCCCCAGACCCCATCCCCTGCCCCGTCCTCGCCTCCCCCTTTGCTCCCACCCGTGCTGACCGGGGCACTTCCCTTGCAGGATCCCCCCCTCCAGCACCCCGGGGCAGCCTCTCCCCGGGGCCCGGCGGCCCTTACCTGCCTCCACCGGGCGCAGACCGGCGTAGCTGAAGCAGAGCAGGAGCGCGGCACCGGTACAACCGAGGAAGGGCTCCATCCCCCGCCGCCGCGCCGAGCCGAGCCGCTCCGGGCCGGGCCGAGCCGGGCCCCCGCCGGCGGCGCGTCCTGCGGGCGCGGCGGCTCCGTTCAGCACCGCGGAGAGCGCCGGGGCCCGGTACTGCCCCTGGTACCGCCCGGTACCGCCCGGAGCCGCCCGGTGTGGCTGGCCGCTGGCACGGCTCGGCACGGCTCGGCTGCGCTCAGCACAGCCCTGGAGCGCCCGGTACGGCTCGGTTCGGTACGGTACGGCTGGGTTCGACCGGGAGGCGGGGGCAGGCGCAGCCCCGCCGAGCCCCGGCTCCGCCCGCTGCAGAGCCGGGCAGCCCCGCTCCGGTCCCTCCCCCGGTCCCGGGGGTGGCAGGACGGGGGCGGCTCGGGCCCCCCAGCCCGGCTCCGTTACCTGCCTCGGTTTTCCCGTCCCGCCCCTCCCGGCACATCGCCGGTCCAGCCCTCCTGGGTGGGCGGGGGAATGCTGCTCCCCCCCCCGGGGCCCCCCCCGGGACAGCAGGGGAAGGAGATGAGCTCCCACCCGTGACCAACTCCCCCGTGACATTTTACCGCGGGGGCTTCACTCAGCCCCCGAGAGCCCCGGGCTCTGACTGGGAGCTGCTGGGGGTGAAAGGAGCGGCGGGCACTAGCCGTACCCCCGGTGGCGGAGCTGGCAGCACTCCGGGCTGTGGTGCCCGTCTGGAGGGGGCAGAGGCTGTTTCCCCAATTCAGCTACCAGCTGCCAACCTGTGTGGTGCTGGATGAGAGCATCCTGCTCTGCCCACTGCCCCCTCTGCCAACCCCACCAGAAATGGGAGTCCTGCCCCTGCCAGGGTCCTGCCCCTGCCAGGGTCCCGTTGTGGCAGCCACAGGGTGCCAGTGGGCAGGGGCTGCAGGTCCCAGCGTTCATGGAGGGGTCCAGCTGGGAGCATTCAGCCAGACTGTGGGTCCAGGCAGCATCCCTTGCTCTGGGTCTGACCTGGGTATTTATTTGCTTCTCCTGCCAGGGAGTGGGGAGTGGTCTGTGGGCTCCCAGCAGCACCAGTGGGGTCCTCTTGCTGACACCCAGCCTGGACCCCGTGGTTTGGTTTATGGACTGGGAGGTTCTCTTTGCTCTGCACCATCAGAGCCAGCAGAGCTGTGCTGGACAAAGTGGGGAGGGAATTGGGTGTGAGGGGCTCAGCTCTGGCAGCCTCTGCCACCTTCCCCTCCCCTCCCTGCCCCCCACAGTGGATCCTGGGACACCTCAGCCACGCACAGACCATGGCTGTGCTTGTGGATCACAGCCGAGTGGTTCCCTCACAGGCAGAAGCTCCCCCCAGAGCTCTCAGTGTCTCCCCAGGAACCAAAGCCCCCTCCCAGGGGAGAGAGAGGCTCCAATCATCCCAGAGAGACTCCAAACCCCTCCAGCAGAGCCAGCAGACAGCCCTGTACTGCCACCCCCCAGCCCTGCACCATTCCACCCCTCTCTTTCCTCAGCCTGAGACAACGACAATTCCCAGTGTGGCATCAGCACCGTGGTGGTGCCAGGGCCATGCCCATGCCCAGCCCATGGCACTGCCAGGGGCCTGGTTGCAGCAGGCTGCTTCCCAGGGGAGCTCCTGCGGTGCCTCCTCTTCATCTCCTGCCTGGCAGCAGATTAAAATTTCATCACTCCAGCTCTGGAGAAGGTTCAGGGGAGGAGCAGGAGCCCGAGGCTGGTGCTGGGGGTGGGGTGGGAGGGCTCAGCCCCTCTCCTGAGCTTGGTGCCCACTCCAAGTCCGTCTGCACGTGGCTGGGGCTGGCTCAGCCCAGCTGGTGGAGCTGGGATTTGGGCACAGCCGTGCAGGGGTGGCCACAGGCTGGGCTTCTGCTGCCTCTGCACCTTCCTTTCCTGGAGGATGAGGCTGAGCAGTGGAGCCTGCCAGGCTCTGGGCTCCTGTTGGGGTTCCCTCCATGGGCTGCACACCCAGAGCAGGACCAGAGCCCCTGGCTCTGAGGCAGGCACAGGGGAAGCAGCTGCAGCTGCCAGCAGAAACACAAAGCTGGGGATGTGCTGCTTCTGTAGTGGGAGCCCCAAGTCCCCCAGCAGCCATGAGGTGGAGTGGTTGTCACAAACCAAACAATAACTCCCTGCAGCTCAAGCAGCCCCACGAAGCTGCTGCCTGGGCTGGATCCCACCAGAGAGCCAAGGCTGGGCCCCAGGATGTGTGGTGCTCAGTGTTGTGCCCCACTCTTTCTGTGGCAGATGTGAGAGGACTGGTCCCTGCCACCCACTGCCTTCCCAGCCACCCCCCAAGAGGGTTTCTGATGTCTTCTGGTGGGGTTTTTCCAGAGGCTGAACACAGCTAACACTCATTCCCTGGGTTTTCTTTCCCCCCTTCCCAAATGAAGGGCAAACTTCTGCTCTTTTCCTCCCCCAGGATGTCTGGTTCCTGGGGACAGTGACACTGCACCGAGGTCCCCTCTGGGAGCTCACATCCCTCCTGCCCCCAGGTGCCCAGGGTGGGCCACACTGCTTGCTCCTTCCCTGTCCCCTCTGCTTTCCTTCCACCAGGCAAAACCCTTCAGGGTGTCCTGCCTGCTCTGGTCCCCTCTGGGCTCCCTGTGTGGTGTGGAGCCTCCTCCCCCCCCCCAGTCCACACCAGCACATCACCATTCAAGTCACACAGCTCCCACTGAGCATTCCCAGTTTGCCAATTAAGTCCCAGCTCTAATTACACAGCCAGGCTTGCCAGTCCCTCTGCTTCCCCCTGCATCACCAGATGGACACCTGGGAGCCGCCAGCTGTCCCCTTCCTTGCACCCAGCCCCTCTTCCCTCCCACCTCACCCTAAACATTCTCTGTTGGGCTCTGGCAGGAGATGAAGACCAAGACCATGTCCCCATGACGTGGAAAACTGTCCCCAAATCAAGGCCATGGGGGCAAGGCCGTTGCAAGAGATCCTTTTTGACCTGGGCTGCCTCTTGCACAGCTCATGAGGGAAAGGGAGGTGGTGTGAGAGGTGCTCCTGTGGTCCCCAAGTGAGGTATCCCCAGCCCTGGGGTGGGACACAGGGATGTTGGCAGACCTGAGGGACCCTGAGGCTGCTCTTCCCCAAGAGATCACTGCCCCCCAGCTCTGCAGTGCTGGGTGTCAGGCTGAGAGGGTGCAGGGGGTGCAGGGGTGCTGGGTACCAGGCTGGCAGTGTGCAGAGGGTACAGGGGGTGCAGGGGTGCTGGGTACCAGGCTGGCAGTGTGCAGAGGGTGCAGGGGGTGCTGGGTACCAGGCTGGCAGTGTGCAGAGGGTACAGGGGGTGCAGGGGTGCTGGGTACCAAGCTGGCAGTGTGCAGAGGGTGCAGGGGGTGCAGGGGTGCTGGGTACCAGGCTGGCAGTGTGCAGAGGGTGCAGGGGGTGCAGGGGTGCTGGGCACCAAGCTGGCAGTGTGCAGAGGGTGCAGGGGGTGCAGGGGTGCTGGGCACCAAGCTGGCAGTGTGCAGAGGGTGCAGGGGGTGCAGGGGTGCTGGGTACCAAGCTGGCAGTGTGCAGAGGGTGCAGGGGGTGCAGGGGTGCTGGGTACCAAGCTGGCAGTGTGCAGAGGGTGCAGGGGGTGCAGGGGTGCTGGGTACCAAGCTGGCAGTGTGCAGAGGGTACAGGGGATGCAGGGGTGCTGAGTGCCAGGCTGGCAGTGTGGAGAGGGTACAGGGGATGCAGGGGTGCTGGGTGCCAGGCTGGCAGGGCGCAGCGATGCAGGTCCGTGCCCGGTGCCACTCGCGGACCGGCGCTGCCGAAGGTCGCTGCTGCCATCTGCCGACTCCCCGCACAGCGCCGGGACCCTGTCCCCCCCCTCACCGCTCCGGCCCCCCCTGGCTCCGAGCCCCCTGGTCGGTGCCACTCCCCCGGTGTCTCTTCGGTCACCCGATGAGACAGGAGAGATGCCACGAGAGGGAGCCCGGGGCTCGCCTGTGGTGGCACTGATGGCACTGGTGGCACTGATGGCGCTGGTGGCACTGATGGCGCTGGTGGCACTGATGTCAGTGGCGGTGGAGCTGAACCCCTCCGGCCCTAGGGGAATGCAGGGGGGACAAGGCTGCGTCCAGACCCCTCTGGGAGCTCTCTCCAGTGCCAGACTCACTCGTGCCCACCTCAGTGGGGCTGTGACCTCCGTGGGGCAGCGATGTCACCACCGTGGGACACAGCAGGGACAAGCAGCAGCTCCCCAGCCAGCTCTGGGCATGTGTGGCAGCCACAACTCCCCGGGCAAGACAAGCTGGGGCAGCTCCCAGCCATGGGGCATCCCCAGCACAGTTTGGGGAACCCTGTGACCCTCTGGACAAAGGCTGGTGGTGACCTGGGACAGTGACAAACTGCTCCCACGTCAGGGAAGCTCCTTGGGGCTCTGCACTTCCCTGCCAGGGAGGTGGCACAGAGAAGTGGGCACCAAAATGCCCTCAGCTCTTCCACAGCCACCCCCTCCTTATAGCTGAGGATCCTCCTGTGCCCAAACTGCCCCCAAACGTGAGCCAGGGCCCTGCTGAGCACACACAGCCCGGGTGCCAACTCCTGTGTGTCCCTTGGGGACCAGAACTTGTGTCCCCAGGAGCCCCCAGCCTTGGCTGCCTGTGCTTCAGGGTGGCAGCGTGGGCAGCATGGGCACGTGGGGGTGTGGGGACATAGGGACAGAGGGATAGGGGGACAAGGGGACATGGGGATGTGGGGACATGGGGATGTGGGGACGTAGGAATATAGGGACAAAGGGACATGGGGACATAGGGACATAGGGATGTGGGGACATAGGGACAGGGGGATGGGGGGACAAGGGGATGTGGGGATGTAGGGACATAGGAATATAGGGACATAGGGACATGGGGACATAGGGACAAAGGGATGTGGGGACATGGAGGTGTGGGGATGTGGGGATAGAGGGACAGGGGGATAGGGGGACAAGGGGACATGGCGATGTGGGGACATAGGGACAGGGGGATGGGGGGACAAGGGGACATAGGGATGTGGGGACATGGAGACATAGGGAAGTGGGGATATGGGGACATAGGAATACAGGGACATGGGGACATAGGGACTTGAGGACATGGGAATATGGAGATGTGGGGACACAGGAGTGTGGGGATGTGGGGGCATAGGGACATGGGGATGTGGCTGCATGGGGACATGGGGACATGGGCTGGAGCCACCCTGTTACGAAAGCTCCCTGCATCCCTGCGCTGCTGAGGGCAGATTTAGTGAGCCAGCAGCTCCTGATCCAGATGAGCTGAGGCATCACAAAGGGCTTTGTATTCCAGGAAGCCTATTAGAGGTTTAAATGATCCAAACGGGCTTTTTCCCAGAGATCCTCATTATCTGGGCATTTGCCTTTAATCCTCAGCTACTCCTGCAGCCCCTGCCCTGCCCTGGGCCCCGCTCTGGCCCTGCTCCCTTCCCCTCTGCGTCCTCCCCAGCGGGGACAGCCTCTGGGCTCGGTGTGGGCCCCTTGGCAGGAGGCTGCAGGCTCCTGTGGCGACCCTGGTTGGATTTGCTGATACAACCTCTTGTGCTTTGCCCTCCCAGCTTGTCCCAGTGCCCCAGCAGGCTGTGGGACAGTGCCCATTTGTCTGCCAGGCACTAACCCTCCTTTGGGCACGGTCCCTAGGCACCCACAGCCACCCCAGCCATGCCTGGGCTCCTCCTGTGTCACTCTGGCCATGCCTGGGTTCCTCCTATGCCACCCTGAGCGTGCCTGGGCTCCTCCTGTGCCACCCTGGCTGCGTGGGCAGGTGAGGATGCTCCTGTGGGCACATGGCACTGGCAAGGCTCTGAGGGGGTGATGCCAGTGCCCATACTGTTAAAGCCACTGAATGTCCCAGTGTGGTGCTGAGCCCTGGCACCCTGAGCCTACCTAGCCCTACCAAGCCCTGGCATACTGGGCACCACCAGCCTGGGGACAGCAGCCAGGGCCGTGCCAGAGCCGACACCAACACACACTACCTGCAGGGACACGGTGATGTCGCCCTCCGCCCCGGGGAGGGGTCTCCCCCGCAGCCCCTTCCCACCCTGCCCTGCTTCGGAGAAGCCTCGGGGTGGAGGGGGGGTAGGGGAGGACTCCGCAGCTGCTATGACAACGCAGGAAATTCCTGCGAGGAGGAGGGGGAGGAGAAGAAGGAGGAGGAGGAGAAGAAGGAGGAGGAGGAGAAGAAGGAGGAGGAGGAGAAGGAGGAGGAGGAGGAGAAGGAGGAGGAGAAGGAGGAGGAGGAGGAGAAGGAGGAGGAGAAGGAGGAGGAGAAGGAGGAGAAAGAAGAGAAGAAGTAGGAGAGGGAGGAGAAGGAGGATGAAGAGGAGGAGGAGAAGAAGGAGGAGGAATCTGCTAGCCAGGGTATGCCAACACCCTGCATCTCTCCCTGCTGGTGGGGAAGGCATGGTGAAGGTGCCCACTGCAGCCTCCTCCTGGCAGCATCCTCAGCTTGGCCTCTAGGCTGGAGCCAGTGGAAGCCGCCCCTGAGCCAGTCCTACCACTTTCCTTGGCTGTGCTGGGGCCCTGGCACCCCCAGGAGATTGTCCTGCTCCCCATGACATGCTTGACCCCCCAGCCTGGTGTGTGGGAGCATGAGCTGTGGTGCTTCACCCTGCTGCAAGGAGCAGGAGGTGATGGAGGGGGCTGAAACCCACAGAGCTTTGGGGTGGAGGATGTGAGAGATGTTCTGGGGGCCGTTTGTCCCCAAGCCCAGGGACCCTGTTAATCAGTGAGTATTTGGTGGCAAAGCAGGACCCTGCCTGTGCCCCCTGTGCCCTGCATTATCCTCTCTCCCCCTCCTGCAATCCACTGCAGCGTGGGGATTAGGTGGGTTTAGGGCCAGGGTTGAGGCAGAGATGGATGCTTTCAAATCAGCCTGCGTCAGTGGTGCCCACTGCCACCCCTGCCCAGGGGATTAAAATAGATATGAAGATTATCAGAGTGGAACTGGCACCCCCCCACACCCTGCCCCCACCTTGGGGGGCCCAACTCTTCTCCCCAGCCCCCACACACAGGGGGTGCCCAGCTCCAGCCCTCCCCATGGCACCAAAGTCTGCCTCTTCCTCCCCTTTCTGCACATCCCACTTCCAGTCCCCATCCCACATCCCTCTCCCAACACCTTTCCCGTGTGGGATGGGGGGGCAGACACCATGGCAGCAGCTCTCACCACCACCTCCCTTGCTTCCAGGCCAGTCCCACTCCCAAACAACACCTGGAGCTTGAGGCTGCTCCTGCATGCGACCCCTGTCCAGACCCTGTGGAGAGTTCCCAGCCCCATGTGGGGATCCCAGCTCCAAGGAGGGTTCCCAGCCCCATGTGGGGATCCCAGCTCCATGGAGGGTTCCCAGCCCCATGTGGGGATCCCAGCTCCAAGGAGGGTTCCCAGCCCCTTCTAGGGATCCCAGCTCCATGGAGGGTTCCCAGCCCCATGTAGGGATCCCAGCTCCAAGGAGGGTTCCCAGCCCCATGTAGGGATCCCAGCTCCATGGAGGGTTCCCAGCCCCTTCTAGGGATCCCAGCTCCATGGAGGGTTCCCAGCCCCTTCTAGGGGTCCCAGCTCCATGGAGGGTTCCCAGCCCCATGTAGGGATCCCAGCTCCAAGGAGGGTTCCCAGCCCCATGTAGGGATCCCAGCTCCATGGAGGGTTCCCAGCCCCTTCTAGGGATCCCAGCTCCAAGGAGGGTTCCCAGCCCCTTCTAGGGGTCCCAGCTCCATGGAGGGTTCCCAGCCCCATGTAGGGATCCCAGCTCCAAGGAGGGTTCCCAACCCCATGTAGGGATCCCAGCTCCATGGAGGGTTCCCAACCCTGTGTAGGGATCCCAGCTCCTTGAGGGGTCCCCAACCCCATGGAGCCATTGCTCCCTCAGCTGGGCTGGGGCAGGGAGATGGCTGCTGCAGTGTGGAGGATGAGAAGGAACTGATGAGGAGATGACAGCACCAAGGGGGAGGTTCAGCACCAAAAGGTGCTGGTGAAGGGCAGGAAGGAGCCTCTGCAGGTCTCTGGTCCTCCAGAGCCCTCCAGCCACAGGCAGGGAGATGGCAACACCGTGAGGCTATTAAACAGGGGGGGAGGAAACCCCCACAGGAGAGCAGCAAAGCCTTCAGGGTCCATAGCTGCTGCTTCTCGTGGACCAAGGAGGGCCTCACAGCCCAGCAGCATGGCCTGGGTCCCCTCCCTGCTCTGGCAGCCTTTGGGCCAAGTGCCACCCACCCCACTGGCGTTTCACAGCATGCCCAGGAATCCTGATGGCTTGCCCAGGGCCAGTCCCTGCGTCCTGCCCAGCTTCAGGTTGGCATTTTAGGCCTGGAGGTGCCAGCTGACCCTCGATGGGCATCTGCAACCCCTCAGCCTCGCTGGTCTCAGCTTGCTGGGCTGACTTAGCCCCATCCTGTGTCTCTCAAGTGGTTCTTCCCCACAGCTCCTCGTTCTGCAGCAGCCACCCCAGCCCTCTCCCTGTGCCCCCCCCCAGCCTGGTGATGAGTTTAATCACTTTATGCACATTTATTTGTGTAATTTGGAGGAGAGTGCCTCTTCCTCCCATCTGCCCCTGCCATCTGCTCCCCGTGGCACTGCTCAACAATTCTGGGCTTGGCAAACCCTTGGAGCTGGTGCAGGAGCTCTGGGAAACCTGCCTGGAAAGAAACTTCCTTCCAAGGAGCATCTGTCTCCCCACCAGAGCCTTTCCCTGGTGCTTGGAGCAGCTGCTGAAAGCTGCTCTGCTGCAGCCCCTGGGAGGACCAAGGGTGCTGTGATGCCACAGGCCAGGCCCTGGCTGCATGCTGAGGGCACTCAACCCAAAATTGTCCTCTTCTAGCCCCCAGAACTCTTCCTTGGCACCTCCTTGGGCCAACAGGAAGGTGATGGCTGAGCCTGTGCCCAGAAGCTGGGGATGTCCAAAGGAGAGCTGAGCCCCTGGCTCACCTGGCCCTGCAAGGACCACCCTGGCCCACGTCCCTCTTCCCAAGGGGACAGAGTGGGGACAGGGAGGTGGGGTGGCCACGTGGAGGGAGTGGTCCCCAGTTTGGTGTGTGCACAGGGTGGGGGATGTGTATTCACACCCCCCTGGGCTTCCCAGTCTCAGCTCTCTCATGGCTGCCTGGGGCAGGGTCCCCCCACAGGAGGGACATCGATAGTGGAGTCCTCAAAGATGTGACCGGGGGCACGCTGCAGCACTGGGGGTCTGCTTGGCTCTGTGGGCAGCTTGGGACCCCAACTTCCATGTCTGTGTGCCCAGGCAGCAATGTCAGCAGGTCCCCAGTGCCCCCAGACCTCCCAGTGTCCCTGGGACCCCAAGACCTCCCAGTGCTCCAGATGCCCCCACACCTCCCAGTGCTCCAGGTGCCCCCACACCTCCCAGTGCTCCTGATGCCCTCACACCTCCCAGTCCTCCTGATGCCCCCAGACCTCCCAGCAATCCCAGTGCTGCCGGTGCCACCCCAGCTCTTTCCCGTGCATTTGAGCTCTCCTCTAGGGCGGGAGGGGACACGGAAGCTGCCGTGGGGCAGTGTCCCGGGGGGCACTGTGTAGGACCGCGGGATGGGTGGAGAATCGCGGAGAGATTCGGGGCAGAGACTGCCGGTGCCCGCGGTGCCCCACCCGGTGCCCCACCCGGTGCCCCCCGTGCTGGTGCCCCCCCGCCGCCCGGCGCTGCGGCGGGCACTACCGGCGGGCGCTCCCGGGCTGCGCTGGTGAACGGCGGCGGCGGCAGCTCGTCCCCGGGCAGGTAGGAGGTGGAAGGGGACAGGAGGACGCCGGGTGTGGGACACGGGGAGTGGGGGGCACTGAGGGACCGGAGAGACCAGGGTATGGGCACGGGCAGGGAGTCAGCCCCCGGGCACGTCCCTCTCCGCCGGCGGCTGCAGAGCCCTCCCCAGCCCCGCCGCATCTTGCCAGGGGTGCCCGGTGCCCCCCTCCCGCTCCGCCACCCCGGCTCGGGGTAATCCGATCCCCCCAGGGGGGTCTTTCCTTGGGTGTGTCCCCAGCAGCCCCCCTCTCTCCGGGGGTGTCCGGTTTGGGGGGAAGCCCCTGTAGCTCCCCTCCTCGAGCACCCTGGGGGTGCCCAACGACCCTTCTGGACATGCCTGCTTTCGGGGGGGCGAGGGGAGGGGGAATGGGAGGGGGAAGGGGAGGGGGAGGACGGACTTGTAAACCCCTCTCGGGGTGCTGAGCCTCACACACAATCTCCCCTTCCAGAACTGTGATCTGCCTCGGGGAGCGAGGAGGGGGCACAGCGCCCCCCGGGCAGCGGGACGGGGGTGGGGGTGTGGGGGGGTCAGCCCCGGGGGGACCTGCTGGGACCCCCGCGCGGGGTGGGGACAGGCAGATCCTCATCCTGGCTGCTGGAGTGGGAATGGAGCTGGGGTGGGGGTGATGAGGAGACACGGTGGGGTCCCAGCCCCCCTAACTGGGGGCGTCCAGCACTCCTGGGCTGCTGCTCCCGGGGTATCCTGTTTGCCCTGTGATGCCAAAGGATGGGGGGCTTGGGGGTGCTGGGACCCCTCCCCACTTTGGGCAAGACAGGGGCTGCTCCAGGCACAGAATGCAGCCCCCCAAGCCCTCCACCTCCTCGTGCAGGGGTCACAACAGAGCCTGGGGTGGGGGCAGTGGGTCGTGGTCCTTCCAAAACCCCTGGGTGTGGGGACCTGGGGTGTGCGGCCAGATGCTGGGCACCCATCCTGACCCCCTCCTAGCTGCTTTGCACTCCTCAGGGGTGACCCTGGCAGGAGGGCTCACCGGGGAGTGTGGGCACCTCGAAGCGAGGGTGAGGGCCCTGAGGAGAGATCTGCAGCCCCCGGCCCTTCCTGGGGCTTCCAGTGCCAGCCAGAGGCATCAAATATTAACGGTGGCAGCAAAGGAGCTGAAAATAGCCCTTCCTCCAAGGGAGCTGACCCAGATCCTGCCAGCCCCAAGGCTGGGCTGGACCCAGAGCCCACAAGCAGGCTGCTGGGGGGCCAAATCCAGCCCGTCCCCCTTCTCCAGGCTGCTCTGCCCTCCCGATGCCAGCTGTATGCCACCCAGATATTATGCCGATGAGCTCTAAGGGCTTATTACGCAAACACGAAGGGGCTGGCACTGCCCGGGGCTGGGTAGCCACCAAAGCTCAGAGGGGACACTGGGGATGGAAGGGACCACATCGTCACCCACCCGTCCGTCCGGGGGCCGCCAGGGAGCTCTGCCCCATCCCTCTCCCCTCCTGTAGCAGGGAGGGAACCAGAACCTGTCCCACAGCGGCGCTCATCCCCCCCGGGGGTGCAGCCGGCGCAATCCCAGCGGCATGGGGAAGCAGAACAGCAAACTGCGGCCGGAGATGCTCCAGGACCTGCGGGAAAACACCGAGTTCTCCGACCTGGAGCTGCAGGGTTGGTACAAGGGCTTCCTGAAGGACTGCCCCTCCGGCATCCTCAACGTGGAGGAGTTCAAGAAGATCTACGCCAACTTCTTCCCCTACGGCGACGCCTCCAAGTTCGCCGAGCACGTCTTCCGCACCTTCGACACCAACGGCGACGGCACCATCGACTTCAGGGAGTTCATCATCGCCCTCAGCGTCACCTCCCGCGGCAAGCTGGAGCAGAAGCTGATGTGGGCGTTCAGCATGTACGACCTGGACGGCAACGGCTACATCAGCCGGGAGGAGATGCTGGAGATCGTGCAGGTATTAGGGGTCCCTCCTCCTTCCTGCGGCTTCTCCCTCCCTGCCCCCTCTGGAGAGGTTCTGAACCTGCCTGGAGGGGCTCCTGTGGGATCTGCTCGAGGTGATCCTGCTCTGGCAGAGGGGGTGAGAGGTGTGGAGCAGAACCCTGTGAGGAGAGGCTGAGGGAGTTGGGGGTCTTTAGCCTGGAGAAGAGGAGGCTCAGGGGAGACCTCATTGCTCTCTACAGATACCTGAAGGGAGGCTGGAGCCAGGTGGGGGTTGGTCTCTTCTCCCAGGCAAGCAGCACCAGAACAAGAGGACACAGTTTCAGGCTGTGCAGGAGGAGGAAGTTTAGGCTGGATGTTAGAAATAAGTTCTTCACAGACAGAGAGATTGCACATTGGAATGGGCTGCCCAGGGGCAGCGTCCCTGGGGGTGCTTAAGAAGAGACTGAATGAGGCACTTGGTGCCATGGTCTGGTTGGTTCGTTAGGGCTGGGTGATCAGCTGGACTTGATGGAGGTCTCTTCCAACCTGGCTGATTCTGTGGATGATCTTTCGAGGTCCCTTCCAATCCCTAACACCCTGTGTGATTCTGTGGGGTGGGGGCCTGGGTGTCATGCTGGCATAAAAGTGGCTGTCCCCTCCTGGGATGGAGCAGGCTGGGGACAAGGACCCTGTGCTAGCCCTGGCACAAGGGTTGATCGTGCCTGGGATGGAGCCTGCAGAGAGCCACTCGCTGAGATCTGCAGCTGCAGGCACCCAGTCTGCCCCAGGGCATTCCCTGGTCCTTCCCTGTCCTGGGGACACTCCTGTGTCACCCCATCCCTGGTCCTGGTGCTCCCGAGGAGGGCTGGGTGCACACAGCCGTCCCTGAGCACCAGGAGGCAGGGGGATGCGCAATCAACAGACCAAGGAGGAGATGTTCTCCTCGCCCAAATCCCAGCCCAGCAGCAACAGCATTGGAATGTGACTCATGAGGCCGTTGTGGTGGCATCCCCGTGGGCACCTCCTGCATGCAGGAGCAGCTCCAGCTGCCTCCTGTGGCCAGATTTCCTTGCTGGCACCCAGGGCTGTGCTGGGACAGCTGGCGCAGGGAGGGTGTTCGACACCAGCCCCAGCCCCAGGGCAGTGAGCTCTGCCCCTCACCTTGGGTGGGCAATGGGCAGGCTCCCAGCCTCACCTCCAGCTCTCTGCCTCAGGCCATCTACAAAATGGTCTCCTCTGTGATGAACATGCCTGAGGACGAATCCACCCCGGAGAAAAGGACGGAGAAAATCTTCCGACAGATGGATACCAATAACGATGGTAAATGAGAGGAGCTGGGAGGGGATTAAGGGAAAGGTCTCATGGCTAAATCCAGGGGTCTTAGAAGGAGCTGCACACACCATGATTAAATGGCTCATGGCCGCCAGGGTGACCAGGGGGGGGTCCCCAGCAGCTGGAGGGTCCCAGGGATCTGACCCCAAAGGTGCTCATCCCCACTGGGTGAGTGTCCAGGGTGGGTACTGGGAGGTCTCTGGTGCTGTGTGCACAGCTAGGATGGGGTGGTGGCTCCCAGGCTGAACTGTGACCCCCCAGGCTGAGCTGTGACCCCCAGACTGAGCTTTGCTCCCCCCCTGCAGGGAAGCTCTCGCTGGAGGAGTTCATCATAGGTGCCAAGAGCGACCCTTCCATCGTGCGCCTGCTGCAGTGCGACCCCAGCGGTGCTGCACAGCTCTGAGCCCTGCTGACCCCCACAGCTCCCCTGCTGCAGCCCCCCCATGGTCCTGTGCCACCCCCTGACCACTGCCACTGTCCCTTGCCCAGCCCCTGTGGTCCCCACCACCGTGCCCCCATGGGGAGAGAGCCGGAGCTTGGCTGAGGCTGGGGGGGAAGGGGAAGGTCCCCATCTCTGGGGGGGGTCCTGCACTAGTTTGGATGGGGGAAGGACGAAGGCAGGGTCTGCCCCAAGCAAGGACAGTCCCTGGTGGGACTGGGAGCGAGGGGACAACCCAGCTCAGTGGGAAAGGCTGGTGGTGAAACCACTGCTGCACCTCCCATGGGGGCAGGGACACGGCCCAGGGCACAAAGCCCCAGCGGCTCTGGGGCCTCCCAGCACCCTCCATGCATGAACACACTGCCAGGGTCATGGGGCCAGGCCAGCCCCTTCCCCACGGCCAGGGGCCACAGGGAGGGGACCTGCTTCTGGTCTTTTAATACCTGCAGAATAAAGTTTGTGTCTGTGCAGCCAGTGGTGAGGAAAGGACCATCCACACCGAGGGGAAGGTTGCTCCCCACAGGGTCCAGGCTCAGCCTTGTCACCTCCCTCACTGCAGCCCCAGGTCACCCAGGACCACAGGGATGGGTTCACATCTTCTGGCTGGTGGCATCCAGGGGATGTGTCTGCCCCAGAGCTGGGCTGGGGGGCAGCTGGATCCAGTCACAGGGCTGTCTATGGGGCAGGGCTGGCTGGAGCATAGCCACAGGGTCATGCCTCAGGTCCTGCTCAGAGCTGGGCACTTTCCACACTGTCCAACCTCAGCAAGCTCAGGCACTGCCCGGGGTCGGGGCTGTCTGCAGGGGCTGCCTGCAGGGAGACCTGCAGGCCAGAGAGGATGAGGAGGATGAGACAAGCAGGAGGTGGGATTTGGGTTAATAAACCTTAGGTCACCCCAGAGCCCCCCAGCCCAAGCAGTCCACCCCAGCCCTGCCGAGCCCAGGGAGCAGGAGTCACCTTCCTGCGGTGTGTCCCGCGGCAGCAGCAGCCGAGCTGGAGGAGGTCGCTGGTGAGCAGGAGGCAGCGGACGCTGAAGATGATCTCCACGGAGTCAAGCAGGAGGGAGATGGCCCAGAGGGACAGCGTGGAGCTCTGGGGAGACATGGGGCATCAGCTCCTCGATGCTTCACCCAGCCCCAGCCCACAGCCCGCTGGGCACTCACATAGACACGGGTGGGATCGAAGGGGCACTCGCGGGAGACCGGGGGGAGGGCGACGCTGGTGAGGGAGCAGGGGGCCAGAAGTGCCCGGCCCTGGCTGCCCAGCGTCAGCCCGATGGAGGTGGCCGTGCCCAGCAGGCAGGACAGGCAGCCCAGGCAGCTGCTGGTGCTCAGGGTGAAAACCAACCACTTCTGCAGCAGGGGGGAGAAGAGGCAGCGTGGGAGACAGGACCATGCACAGCCACCCAGCCAGGCTCCCTCCCAGGGGACGGTCCCCAGGTGAGGAGATGTGGCTGTGCATGCTCCGTGGGATGGCCACATCCTGCTGGGTGCCGGGCACGGGGTGCTTACCAGGGCAGTGGGGGCGAGGTAGCGAGACAGCATGAGGACAGCTATGCCACAGGAGATGGTCTGTGAGGAAGAGTGGGGCGGTCAGTGACACGCGGTGCTTGCCCACCCCAGGCAGACCGGGTCCCCTCTCCCTGCTGGCATCGTCCCTGACCGCTCTCCAGGCCAGCTTGGCATCTCAGGGGGCGGTGCTTCATCTCCAGCCTCCCCCCAGCTACAGATCCTTGAGCATTTAACGCCCCCTGGCTTTGTGCTGGAAAGGCTAATTCGGAGCAGGGAAGGGGAGACAGAGCAGTGTCCATCCCGTGCCCGCCTGCATCCACACCACATCCACCCTGCATCCACACCACATCCACCCTGCATCCCACCCTGCATCCACACCACATCCCTCCTGCATCCTCCTTTTCATCCACACCACATCCCTCCTGCATCCTCCTTTCATCCACACCACATCCCTCCTGCATCCTCCTTTCATCCACACCACATCCATCCTGCATCCCACCCTGCATCCACACCACATCCCTCCTGCATCCTGCCCTGCATCCACACCACAGCCATCCTGCATCCACGCCAAATCCATCCTGCATCCCACCCTGCATCCACACCACATCCCTCCTGCATCCTCCTTTTCATCCACACCACATCCCTCCTGCATCCTCCTTTTCATCCACACCACATCCCTCCTGCATCCCCCCAGATGCCCCCCAGTACCCCTACCCCGTGGTACCAGCAGGGCAGAGATGACAGAGGCAGTGTTGGCGACGGCATACAGCAGGGAGGTGACATCCTGGAGGCTGACCACGAAGCGGAGAACGGTGCCATGGACCAGGGCACCAGTAATGAAGTTGAGGTGCCCAATAATGAGGAGGATGAGGCCAGTTTTCATCAGGACCCTTTGGTGGCTGCTGGGATCAAGGATGCCTGAAAAGGAAGGCAGAGGAGAACCGGGCATGGGGGCTGCGAGGGGTGGGATGGCTGCCCCCAAGCTGCCCCTCCTGCCTTTGCACCTCACTCAGCACAGGCCTGAGGCATCTGGGGACAGCATCAGAGGCCATGCCCCATGCTGGCAGGGGGATGAGGCAGGAGCTGATACCGGCAGCCCTGGTATGCAAACCACCGCCCAGCCGGCTCTCCTGGCTCTGTGGCGGTGGTGTGGGGCCGGTGGCCACGGGGCCAGGCAGCCCTGATGGGGCTGGGAAGGGCCAGGGCTCCCTGGAACGCTGAGGAGGTTCTGGGGAGAGCAGCTGCCCATGAGCAGGGCTCCAGTGCTGGCTCTCAGCACAGGGCAGTGTGAGGGGTGGCTGCAGCAGCCGTGGGGACACTTCCCCCAGCGGGACCCACCCCAGGACCACCCTCCTCATGCATCCACATGCTCATCCCTGCTCCATCCCTGACCCCAGCCCAGCCCCTCGGTTCTCCTCCCTGCCTGCCTCAGTTTCCCCACAGGAGGGCAGTGCTGGAGGCACAAGCAGGGCTGGGACACATCCCCCCGCCTCGATCACCACACCAGAGCTGGACTCACCCACTTGACACATCTTCACTAGGGCAGGATCAGGCCATCAGAGCCCCTCAACGTTCCCTGACCCCACAGCCTGCCCTGCCCTCTGCCCCAGGATCCATCAGGGTCCCCAGATGGCCAAGCAGGAGGGGGACAAGGACCAGGCCACTGCAGCCTCTTGCCTGCTGCACCCCAGTGCCACTCCAGTTCCTGTCAGACCAGCTCCCCAGGATGAACAAAGGGACAGCTCCACCTCCACCTGCCTCCACCAAGGGGAAGCACAACCCTGTCCCCACCCCTGTGCTCCTCTCGCTGCTGCTCCCTCAGCCGTGCTCTGGCATGCTGGGCCATGCCCCGATGCCACCCCGTGCCAAGGCACCACACCATGCTGCCTCGTCCCCTTCCCCATCTCCCCAGCACACTGAGCTCTGTCCACCCTAGACCAAGGGCAGCAGGCTGGGGTCTGGCCAGACAGGTCCAAGGGCACAGGCTGAGGGTTTGGGAAGGGGCAGCCCCTCGGGGTGGGATGCTGCTGGACCACAGATGAGAACCATCAAGCACTTGGGATCAACCTGCAGGGAGAGAGGAAAACAGAGAGGTCAGGGCTGGTGCTGAGTGCCCAGGGGATGACTCAGAGGAGCCACTTTGGTGGCTAATGAAGGTTCCAGGAAGGTTACTGATGGCAAGAGACAGAGAGGCAGGCTGAGGACAAGAGCTTGCTGAGGTGGCTGTGGGAAGGGCAGCCCAGAAGTGCTCTGGGAAGCCCTCCCCTGCTCACAGGGGATCCTCACCGAGCAGCATTCTCTGCAGAGCTCATTGCAGACATGAGGCACCCACAAGGACACCAAGGCAGCCCTGGCTTCCAGGACTGGTCTGGGGAAGGGTTTGGCCCAGGACTGGCTCCTAACTTCTCACCATAATGGTAAGATCCTGCCTGAGCCATCAGCCCAGCCCTCACCCTCCTCAGGTCCTCCCCACCCAGCAGTGCTGGGAACTGGGCTCAGCACAGGGTCAGCCTCCATGCTTCCTTCCTTCTAAGCAGCACACAGCCCTGCTGCAGGGGGAGGAGACCTCTCCCTGCCACAGCTCCAGGACAGAGCAGGTCTGGCCCCTGCAGCCAGCATACACTGTCCCCATGGCCACTGCAGACAGAGCAAGGCTCTCACAATCCACTTGCTAGAGGTGGCAGAGATGTCTGCGTTTCCCTCACGCCTTGGGCTAGGGCAGAGCCCACAAAGGATTGGGCAAAAGCAGCACAGAAGCCTTGTGAGGAGCAGCTGAGGGACCTGGGGTGGTTGAGTCTTCAGAAGAGGAGGCTGAGGGGCAGCCTCATTGCCCTCTGCAGCCAGAGGAGGTTGGAGCAAGGTGGGGTTTGGTCTCTTCTCAGAGGCAGCCAAGTGAAAGGAGAAGAGGGAATGGCCCCAGGCTGTGTCAGGGGAAGGTTCAGGTTGGAAACATTTCTTCCCAGAAAGGCTTGTCAGGCAGGGTCCCAGGCTGCCCAGGGAGGTGGTGGAGCCCCCATCCCTGGAGGTATTGAGGAGCCTTGTGGTGCCGAGGGACGAGGGCTGCGAGCTGCAGGCGAGGGCTTGGCCTTGAGGAGCTCTGCAGCTCTCTTCCAGCCTCGGCAGCTCTCTGGCTTGCAGCTGGGGAAAGGAGGAGCTGGAAGCAAGTGGAATGACAACCAGAGCCTTTATTCAAAGAGTCCCTTAGGATGGTGGCAGACATACAGACACACATATTTACACTCTTACACACCTCACAGAGCTTGGACCAATAAATTAAAAACAAAGAGAGAGAGGTGGGGGGAGGGGGGGGGGGAAAGGAGGAGACTGTGTGGTTTGCTTTGCCTTTTTTCCCTTTTTTTGTCTTTGCCTTTTTTCTTTCTTTATTTTCCCTTTCTTTTTCTTTTCTTGGCTTTCCCTTTTTCCTTTTTCTCTTTCCCCTTTTTCCCCCTATTTTCTTTCCTTCCCCCCCTTTATTTTTCCCTTTTTATTTTGTTTTTCCCTTTTTTCTCCTTTCCCCCCCTTTTTCTTTCCCTTTTTTCCCCCTTTCCTTGTCTTTCCCTTCCCCCCCTTTATTTTCCCCCTTTTTATTTTGTCTTTCATTTTTTCCCCTTTATTTCCCCTCCTTTTTTTCCCCTTTTCCTTGTCTTTCCTTTCCCCCCCTTTTTATTTTGTCTTTCCTTTTCCCCCCCTTTTTCCCTCCTTTCCCCCTTTTGGTCTTCCCCTTTTCCCCCCTTTATTTATTCCCCTTTTCCTCTTTTCCCCCTTTTGGTCTTCCCCTTTTCCCCCCTTTATTTATTCCCCTTTTCCTCTTTTCCCCCGTTTGGTCTTCCCCTTTTCCCCCCTTTATTTATTCCCCTTTTCCTCTTTTCCCCCTTTTGGTCTTTCCCTTTTCCCCCTTTATTTATTCCTCTTTTCCTCTTTTCCCCCTTTTGGTCTTTCCCTTTTCCCCCCTTTATTTATTCCCCTTTTTTCCTCCTTTCCCCCTTTTTGTCTTTCCCTTTTCCCCCCTTTATTTATTCCCCTTTTTTCCTCCTTTCCCCCTTTTTGTCTTTCCTTTCCCCTCCCCTTCTTCCCTCCTTTCCCCCCTCCCCTTTTTATTTTGTCTTTCCCTTTTTTCCCCTCCTTTTTCTTTCTTTTCCCCCTTTTTATTTTCTCTTTCCTTTTTTTCTCCCTTTCTTTCTTTCCTTTTTTTTTTTTTTGTCACATAAGAAACAGCAACTCCCCAAGGCAAGGCTTGGCAGGGGGGGAGCCAGCTGGAGGAGGGCAAACAGAAGCCAACATGGACACAAGCTGGTCCCCCCCTAAAAAAAGATGCAAGGACAGCAACTGTGCTCTTCAGCAGGAGGCAGCCTCATACCCTGGCTTCGATGCACTCCAGTTTGACCATTTCATCCAACCTGCAGCCCTCAGCTTGGGCACAGTGGCTCAGAGGGGCACTTGGGCTCTCAGCACCTCTGGCTTTGGGGGTGTGTGGGCAGGCTGCTGCAGTCTGAGGGTGGGGGGAGTCGCACTCGTCCGAGGTAATGTCCGGCACATCGTCCGACTGGCTGTCCGAGCTCTCCAGGTCGCTCCGGATGCTCTCGGGCTGGGCCAAGGTGATGTCCCAGGTTTTGCTGCCAATGCAGTCCTTTTGCTCACAGTTTTGGTGTTGGCACGTCTGCTCCTGCTCACCATCTTCCTCTTCCTCCTCTTCTTCCTCCTCCTCCTCTTCCTCCTCGTTCTCTGCCATCTGGGTGTGGACGTGCAGGGAGTCCTCTGTGCTGCTGCCGCTGGCCAGCTGGTAGTGACTTGGTTTGGCTTCGATGTCCACCTGGATCTCCATGTTATTGCACTCCCTGCAGAAACAAGCACCCCTAGGTGACTGGGTGGAGTTACTGGGTTTGGCTGGGTCAGCACTGGGAGCTGAATCCCTGTGGCAGGAGGATTATCTTTCCCAAACACGAGGGAGATGCTGCGGAGCACCTGGGAAAGGCCAGCACTCGCTGATGGACTCCTTGAGTCCTCCCAACAGCAGCCAGGATCAGCCCCCAGGTTGAGGAGGAATTGAACCAGAATCCCTGTGAGCAGCCTGGAACAGACCTTGAGGGTCCTGGGCTGCAGATCCCCTCCTCAGCCTCTAAACTACACAGGAAAGCTGCTCCCAGCTGTCCTTCTGTGCAAGTAAAAGGATCGATCCACTTGCCAGCTACTGAAGAGCAGGGCTGGTGTGACCACACTCAGCCCACCACCCACAGCAGCACGAGGTTTTCCCAGGACACCCACTACCAACAGCCTTTGCACCAGCACATGTCCTCCTACCTGTCCTGGGGGTTGTAGGAGCTGATGATGGAACCAGCCATGGCTCGAGTGCTGGCGTTGTCGCTGATAGCCCCCAGGCTGACCGAGTCCTTGGGGAAAATCTCCTTCTGGACATCTGCCTGCACTTCCAGCCTGCAGGAAAGAGAAGGATTCCTCAGGAATGCTTTAGGTGGTTCCCCAAGGGGCACCAGCCAAGTGCTGGTTTGTTGTGGGGAAGCAGGCAGGCCCCTCTGCTGGTGCAGCTCCCAAGGGCTGCTCTGAGGTAGTCTCATTTTGGGCTCCCTTTAGGCAAATCCATTCTGTTTCCCATGACAAAGGTGAAGTTGTGCTGCTGTCTGTGACTCACCCTTATGCCTACAAAGAACTGATCTGCACAGCTCCAGCACAGAGCCATCACTGTGTCCTGGCTGCTGCATCAACACGTGGCTCTAATTATCCACCACACTGACTCATGGGCAAGTTCAGAGGAAAACTGTGATGCAACCCTCCTGGCTTGGGAAGCAGTGCCCCTGCTGGCTACAGCCCACAGGAGAAGAGGCAGCAAAGCCTCTAGGCTGGGTTAAGAGGACTGGAAGATCATAGAATGGTTTGGGTTGGAAGGGATCTCCAAAGGTCATCCAGTCCAAACCCCCTGCAGTCAGCAGGGACATCCTCCCCTAGAGCAGGCTGCTCAGAGCCTTGTCCAACCTTGAGTATCTCCAGGGATGGGGCCTCAACTACCTCCCTGGGCAACCTGTTGTGGTGTTCCAGCACCCTCATGGTGCAGAACTTGTTCCTCACATCCAATCTAATCCTCCTCTGCTCTCATTTCAAACTATTTTTCCTCATCCTGTCACTGCAGGCCCTTGGGAACAGTCCCTGTGCAGCCTGCTTGTAGCCCCCTTCAGGTACTGGAAGGCAGCAGCTCTAAGGTCTCCCTGGAGCCTTCTCTTTTCCATGATGAACAACCCCAGCTCCCTCAGCCTGTCCTCATAGCAGAGGTCTCTAAAGGAGGCCATGCAGACATCTCTGTGCTGTTCCAAATTAACTTGAAGCTGCAGAGCTGAGGCTTCAAGGAGCTCAGCAGGGACACAGCCTTATCTTTTGTCCTTGCAAGAGCCAGCCTAGCACTGCCTCCACAAGCAGCCTGGTCTGCTGGGACTGGTTGTGCTACAACAAACCAAGGTGCCAAAACACTAGGCCACGAGTCCCAAGCCAAAGAAAGGTCACTCACAGTCACAGAACTGTAGAATCAGGGAATGGATTCGGTGGGAAAAGGCCTTGAAGATTGAGCTCAACCATTCTCTAACTCTACCAAGGCTGGTGCTAAACCTCTCAGCACCTCATCTGTCTTTTAAACCTCTCCAGGGATGAGCATCCAACCATCTCCCTGAGCAGCCTGCTCCAGTCTTTGAGGACCCTTCCAGTGAAGAAGTTTCTTCTGCTCTCCAACCCAAACCTCTCCTGGTGCAGCCTGAGGCCATTTCCCATTGTCCTAGCGCTGGTTAACAGGGAGAAGGGCTGTCCCAGAGGGCTCCTTGGAAAGAAACCTGCTCAACCAATACAACCCTGGGGAGCTTCAAGCCTTTTTCTTGCTGTGCCCAGCACTTCACTTACCTGCTGTACTTCCCCTTGCCTCCTGAGAGGACTCCCCCACTCAGGGTGCCCCCCGAGAGGGCAGCGAAGCTGGCAGTCTCGCTGTAGTTGCCCTGCATGACACTGAGCCCATCAGTGGGGCTGCCACTGGTGCTCAGCACGCTGGTCAGGCCCTCAATGCTGCTCTCACCGATGCTGGGGTTCTTCAGGGCTCGCCAGGCGTCAGCCACTGCGGGGAAGAGGAGCACAGGAATGGGAATCAGCGAGGGAAGGGTTGGCAGAGCTGGGGTGAGACAGCTGGCAGAATGTGGCTCATGCAGGGCAAGGAGCAGCTGAGATGCTGCTTTGAGAGCTGGTCACCAGCAAAAGACTGAAGGAAATAACTGCTTCTAGCCAAACCCAGGGAGAGATGTCCACAGAATCCCAGCATTCTACATGGTGGGGGTTGGAAGGGGCAGAGGCAGCCACAGCAGCTTGCCCAGGATCACAAAGGCCAGGGAGGGGAGGGTTGGAAGCTCTCCACAGAAGAAGATTCCACAACCTCTCTGGGCAGCCTGCTCCAGGGCTCCAGCATCCTCACCACAAAGAAATGTCTCCTCCTGGGTTCCAGTTTGTGCCCATTGTCCCTAGTCCTGTCCCTGGGCACCAGTGCAAAGAGCCTGGCCCCATTCTCTTCCCCCCTACCCTTGAGGCTTTTGCTGAGCACTGACAAACTCCCCTCTGGGGCTGCTCTTCTCCAGGCTCAACAGGGCCAGGGCTCTCAGCCTTTCCTCCTCACAGAGATGCTCCAGGCCCCTCAGCATCTCTGGAACCCCCACTGGGCTCTCTCCAGTAGCTGTCCCTACCCTTTAGATCCTTATTCAGATTTGGAAGATGTTAAGGCCCTTCACCATCTCATGACAAGAGGCCCTGCCAGGCTCTCACTTCCCCAGGCGCCCCCTTACCTGTGATTGGTCCATCATCTTCATCAAACTCGATCTTCACTCCCTTTCCATTGGCAGTGCTGACTCCACAGCCCCCTCCCCGGCACAGCGAGATGGGCACCACGCCGTAGACGTAAGCCAGCATGATGGGGACTCCAATACCTGGGAGCAGGATGTGCTGAGTTAAGAGGAGCTTAAGGCTGAGCTGTGGTGGGCAGAGAAGACTCTTTTGACAGGCAGTGACTCTTTCAGTGGTGTTTATGCTGCTTGTAAAAGTGCCAGCTCACAGCTTTGCAGACAGAGAGAGGAGGACCCTTTGTCTGCGCCGCTGCTGTGCAGGATGAGGGAGCTCCAAGAGCACAGCCAGCCTCAGCTGAACCCCCAAGCTATCAGCCACCAAACCACCCTGTGAGTAAGAGACAGCTCTGTGTGTCCAGAGTCTCCACTATGGGCTGTGGCACAGGCAGCTGATGCTCCAGACAAGCCCTGTGCTGGCTCCAGGCCAGCTGGAGCACAGGAGGACGTGCAGCCTGGGTGTGAAACACAGGGGTGTGCCCAAGGGAACTCACAGCAGCAACCTGCAGAGTGCCCTTTGCCCACCCTCATCTCCCAGGGCTGGGCCACCCACCTGGCTCAGTGACTGTTGGCCCACCAGAAGGGGAAGGGCCTGTGCCCACTTACCAACACTGACAGCAGCGATGACTGGAGAGGCAATCACGGACAAGGTGACCCCCCCAGTGATGGCCAAGTTCCTCTTGTGCTTCGAGGTTTTCTTTCCCTCATACCTGCTGTGGATCTGAAGGAAGGAGAAGCAGCAGGTGAGGGCAGAGCTTGGCCCTGAGCAAGCACCAGCAGCAGACATTCACAAGCTGCACAAGCCCCTGAAGAGCTTCCTCTTGACCAGAGACCTCCTCACAGGTCAGACCCAGCAGCTGGCTCTGTGTTTAAGCAGCAGCAGCAGCAGCATCTACACCTCACTGCTGAGATCTCACTTCTTCCCTCTCAGCACAGGCACACCACAGCTCAGGGCAGCAGGTCAGCATCAAAACACACAAGTGATGTATGCCAAGCAAAGTGCCCACTGTCCCCCGGGGCCCATCACCACAGGGTGTGTTCAGAAGGCACCAGGCTCCTCCTCAGCTGCTCTTGGCTCCAGGGAAAGGCACAAGAGCAATGCAAAAGGCATTTGAGAGGACTTCAGCCTGAAAAGCTATCAGCCACCACCTTCCCTCTCCCCACACAATGCCCAGAAGATAATCAGCCAAGGTTTGGAAGAGACAACTGCCTCTTGGTTCTGGGAAGAGCTCCACCCTGCCTATCAGCCCCCAAATTTTGGCTCAGATGCCCTGGGGAGAGAGAAAGCCCCAGAAACCCCAGATCCCTCAGCTCCAGCCTTGCCCCCTCCACACTCACCTTCCTCCCAACATACACTGGGATGCCAATGACCATAGCAGGGATGGCAATGCCAGCAATGAGGGAGATGCCCACAGGAGCACCAATCAGTGTGCCCAGCTGCCAGAGGATCTTCTTTTTACGGCTCCATGGCTTTTTGCCCCAGAATGTGCAGCCAGAGGGGCTTCAGGGGAGGGAAAAACCAAACAAAAAGCGCTATGAACATCACATCAGCTTCCTAAGTCTTCCTGAAAACCCCAAGTTCAACTTCAGCATGAACAGACCCCAAAGTTAGGGAGCAGATCACAGAATGGTTTGGGTTGGAAGGGACATCACCAAGGGCAGGGCCACCTTCCACCCCAGCAGGTTGCTCAAGGCCTTCTCCAGACAGACAACACAAAAAGAGGCTCCAACCCCTCCCCTCCTTTTTTGTCTCACCAGCATTAATCTGCTCCTCAGGGTGATTATCACATTACAAGCACTGTGTTTAACATCCAGCATGCTAAGAGCTCCCAAATGCAACTCCCTCAGAAGCTTTGCTGGGTGTGAAGAACATCCTCCTGCTATGACTTGGGGAGAAAGTTCAGCCCTTTGGGTCAGGGAGAAAGAAAATCTGACTGATAGGAGATGAAAGGCTACCCCAGGCAGTCAGCTCCTCCAACCCAGGTGTTCAGGGCCAGGTTGGATGAGGCCTTGAGCAAGAAGGTCTAGTGGAAGGTGAGTGATACCTGGGGACAAGATCCAGCCAGCATGGTCTGGAGAGAGGGAATGGTGCAAGCAGTGCTCACTGTGGGGGTTCAGGAGAGAACTGGGTGCCCAATGCAGCCATGCTCTGGCTCCTTATAATACTTTTGCAGTGCCCCAGGAGGAGCTTGCCCCTTTCCAGCCCTTTCCTGCTGCCTCTTGGTCTCTTCTGCCTAGTCTCAGGTGATAGAATGAGAGGAAATGGCCTGCAATTGTGCCAGGGGAGATGAGGAAAAATTCCTTTGCTGTAAGAGTGGTCCTGGATTGCAACAGGCTGCCCGGGGAGGTGGTGGAGTGCCCATCCCTGGAGGTGTTGAAGAAGCTGTAGATGTGGTGGTCCAGGGTATAGCTGAGTGTTCATGGGAGCTGGGTTATGGTTGGATGATGGCTCAGTGATGACCTTAAAGCTCTTTTCCAACCTTTATTCAGTGACTGAGGGAAGCTGTCCCTGCTCACGGCAGGGAGGCTGGAACTGGACGACCTTCGAGCTCCCTTCCGACCCAAACCATTCTCTGAATCCACAAACCCAGGAAGCAGGCTCAGAGAAGCCTGTGCTACCCCCAGCCAGGCTGTTCCCCTCCTCACCTGAGGTAATGCAGGTCTGAGATCTCCTTCATGCAGAGCCAGCAGAACTCGCAGCCGCAGACGGCGCAGGTCATGTGGTTACAGCTGCCATCGTTCATCTTGATGATGTAGGCACTGCAGCGTGGGCAAGGCTTGATGTCATCAGCTGCAGGGGGGGAAGAAGGGCATTCAGTTGGACCACCTGCTCTGGGTGTGAAGAATCAGGGCTGGGGGGGCTCACTATGGGTTGAAACCCTTCATTTCTATGCAGGCTAATCCCAGCGTGGGGCTGGTTGTGCAAATGCACAGAGTGAGATCACAGAGGGTCACAGGATGGCAGGGGTTGGAAGGGACTCTGGAGATCTTGGACTCCAATCCCCCTGCCAAAGCAGGACCCTGTTGATGAGATGGATTTCAGAATCCCAGACTGGTTTGGGTTGATAGAACAAGGGGCAGTGGATAGAAACTCCAGCACAGGACCTCAGCATGAGGAGGAACTTCACTGTGAGGCTCCCAGAGCCCTGGAGCAGGCTGCCCAGAGAGGCTGTGGAGTCTCCTCTGGAGACTTTCCAGCCCCATCTGGATGCATTCCTGAGTGACTTGTGCTGGATTCTATGGTCCTGCTCTGGCAGGGGGTTGGACTTGATGATCTCCAGAGGTCCCTTTCAATCCCTAACATCCTGGGATCCTTTGGAAGGGACCTTTCAAGGTCATCTAATGTAACCCCCCTACAGTCAGCAGGGAGGTGGTGGCAGCCTCATCCCTGGAAGTATTTAAGGCCAGGCTGGATGTGGCTCTGAGCAACCTGATTTAGTGTGAGGTGTCCCTGCCCATGGCAGGGAGGTTGGAACTGGCTGATCCTTGAGGTCCCTTCCAACCCTGACCATTCTATGATCTGCATCTTGAGGAGGTTCCTCAGAGCCCCAAATGACCTGGTCTGGAATGGTTCCAGGCATCTCCCACCAATCTGGGCAACCTGGGACAGGGTCTCACTACCCTCATGGTGAAAAATTTCCTCCTCCTCTCCAGTCTAGATCTCCCTCTTTCAGTTCAAACCATCACCCCTTGTCCTGTCACAACAGGCCCTGCTCAGAAGTCTGTTTCCATCTGTCTTTAAGTCCTGAAAGGCCACCAGAAGGTCTCCCTGGAGCCTTCTCCAAAGCCATTTGCTTGGGCAGCAGTGGCTGAGTCCCTTTTAACAGTTTATTCTAGCTCTGAAGAGGACTGTGATGGTTTTGGGGTTAAAGCATGACAGGGATGGACTCCAGAACATGCTTAGACACTGGAAACCAGTCATACCTGCCCCATGCCAGCCAAGGCAGCAGCCTAAGAACCAACCATTACTAAATTGCTCCACTGAGGTGATTCATGAGCCAAGAATGACAGAATACTCAGGAGAAACTCCAAGCCTGGCCTTCAAGAGCAGCCAGAAAGGGGCAGGGGATTTTCAGCCATGCCTGGGAACCCAGTGCAGAGGCTTCCCAGGGTGCTGCTGGCACAGCAGGATAAGGGTCCTTCATCTCTTCCTTAACTCAAGTGTCATCTGATCACAGTTATGCAATGGCTGCAGGGTGGTTCAGGGCTTTGCTGGCAGCCTCTGCAACCCTCCACAGTATGAAATCCAGCTGCTGAGACCAAGCTTGCACCTTATTAATCACTATATTGAACCCAGCAAGAACAGGGTGGGGGAAGAACCACCAGCTCCAGAACCTCCCTTTCAGTGGCTAAATGCTAAGCTCTTCCTGGCAGGAATCTCCTTTAAAAGGATGAAAAAAAGGAAGAAACCAACCTCAGAAACTACTCTTTTGGGGTTTTATTTGGCTTGCTGGCTTGTTGTCCATGATCAGGGTCCTTTAACCAGGGCATGCTGAACCTCCACACATAACTTAGCCACCTGGGAACCACCCAGGGATTGTAAGCAAGCACGTTAACATTTCAGCTCCAGACAGAGCAGCAAACCCAGGCTGTTTTGTTTTGGGGAGGGGGTGGGGAGAGCCATGAAATGGCCACAGTGGCCACTTCCAGAGCCAGTGCAGTGGTGTTTCACAAACCCTAACTCAGCAGCCCCAGAAGCTCCTCCCAGGGCAGCACAGGAGCCTCTGGGTCGGCAATTTTTCTGTGCCTGACACTATTAACACCTAGCAGCAGCATGAATGCTACTTGCTTGATTTTCTTCCCTACCACAGCAGGCAAGTTTGAAGCTGCAAGGGTAGAAAGGTTCAAGGCTTAAATCAGCAAGAAGCAAGAACACCCAAGATGAAAAGAAGCAGAAAGCCTGGCCAGGGCAGATGAGCTGCTGCGATCCTGAAGGACTCCAAGCAGGCTGTCACCTCCTGATCTGCTTTGAGTTTTGCAGAAGCCCATCAGGATTTGTTCTGAAGCACAGGAGGAGGGGAAATGACTCTGAGAGTCATGGCCAGTCTCATCCCCTGCTCCTAATGAAGCCCTGACTGGAGGTGTAAAGGGTTTCTGAGAGCAAATCCAATGAGAAATCCAAACCCTCATTATTTATGCTTCATTCCTAGGGCTGAAATGACAAACATCTCATGAACAAGCCCCCAGCTGTGGGGACAGAAAGCTGCATGGCTATCAGGGAAGGAAATAACATCTCCAAAGACAAGGTTAAGTAGAAAGAGGCTGTTTAGATCAGCAAGAAGCAAGGCCTGGCTGCTGGAGCCTCTTCAACATTGATGCCCCCTCCCAGGGCACCAACATCTCCCTGCTTTGATGGTTGACAGTGGAGGGATGGAGTTAAAAACATTCAGGCTGAATAAGCAGATAATGAACTGGTCTGAAACCAGGCTAACAACAATGGAAGGGCTCCAAGAGTAAAGGACAGAATGACCTCCAAGGTGAAAAGAACCAGAAACTGAGAGACCTAAAGACAGCTAAATTCTCTCAGCTTTTGCAGGCAAGGCCTCATTTTGACTTCTTCACATCAAGCAGAGACAGATCCAGACAAAGGCCAATATAAGAGGTGTCCCCTACACAACCTGGGCTAATTGCTTCACAAGCATAACAGCAGCACTGGGTGACCAAAGCCAAACAGAATGTCAGGGGCTGGAAGGGACCTCTGGAGATCACCCAGTCCAGGATCATCCAGTCCAGGTCACACAGGACTGCATCCAGATGGATTCTGAAAACCCAGTCCAAGCCAGGCTCAATGTGAACCTGAGCAGCCTGATCTAGTTGGAGGTGTCCCTGCTGACTGCAGGGGGGTTGGACAAGATGCCCTTGGAGGATCCCTCCCAACCCAATGCAACCTGTGAATCCCCCTGCTGGAGCAGGGGCACCTGCAGCAGCTTGCCCGGGATCACAACAGCCAGGTGGGGTTGGAAGCTCTCCAGAGAAGGAGACTCCACAACCTCTCTGGGCAGCCTGCTCCAGGGCTCCAGCACCCTCACACCAAGCAAGTTTCTCCTCCTGCAGAGGTGGAACCTGCTGCGTCCCAGCCCGCAGCTGCTGCCCCTCGGCCGGGCAGCGCCGAGCGAGGGGCTCCGTACCTGGCCCGGACTCCTGCCCGTAGCTGAGGCCCGAGGTGTGCTTGGTGCGGACGCGCAGGCTCTGCGCCCGCTGCTGCCGCGCCATGTCGCAGGTCTGGTTGGGGTGCCAGATCTGCTTGCAGTGGTAGCAGAACTCGGTCTGGCAGCCCTCCCTCTCGCAGGTCAGCTTGGGGCAGCTGGCGCAGCCGTAGGCGATCACCGCGTAGCTGCGGAAGGAAGGCAAAGAGGCGAGGTTAGCGAGGCCGGGGGCTCAGGGATCCTCTTGGCTCGGCCTGCCCAGGGTGGCACGGGAGGATGCTGCTGCCGGTGGCAGAGCTGTGGCCATCTGCTGGTGGAAGAGCCACGGCCATGAGCTGGCAGGGAGCTCGCAGGCTGCGCTGAGCAACCCGCGCCTTTGCTCCTGGAGCCTGCAGCGATGCTTTGCTCTATTCATTACTCAATCTGAGACTCACAGAGCCATGGAATGGGTTGGGTTGGAAGGGACCTCAAAGACCATCCAGTCCCAACCCTCCTGCCACAGGCAGGGACACCTTCCACCAGCCCAGATTGCTCAAGGTCTCATCCAACCTGGCCCTGAACACCTCTAGGAAGGAGGCATCCACAGCCTCCCTGGGCAACCTGTTCCAGTGTCTCCCCACCCTCACTGACAGCTCTTAAAAAGTGGCTTAAGCCCACCTCTGCCATCTCACTGCTGCTCACTCTCCATGCAGCCACCTGCATGCCAGTCAAATTCCTGCTTGCCCCAGTCCTGTGGCCTGACATGAGCAGTGCTAACTGGGTTATAACTGGGGCCGATTCCTCCTACAGGGACAGCTTGCAGGAGTTTCCTCTCCAGCAACCACTGGCAGCTCAGTTTAGACAGACCAGATCTGTCTCACCCAGGGTGTCCTCCTAACAGCTGGCAGCTCTGAGGGAACTGGGGTTGTTTAACCTGGAGAAAATGAGGCTCAAGGGAGACCTTTTCACTCTCACTACAGATCCCTGAAAGGAGCTACAGCTAGGTGGGGATTGGTCTCTTCTCCCAAGGAGTAAGTGGTAGGATGAGAGGAAACAGCCTCAAGTTGCAGCAGGGGAGGTTTAGGTTGGACATTAACAAAAAGCATTGTCAAGGCCTGGCCCAGGCTGCCCATGGCAGTGGTGGAGTCCCCATCCCTGGAGGGGTTTCAAAGCTGTGGAGATGCAGTGCTGAGATGTGGTTGAGGCCCCATCCCTGGAGACATTCAAGGTCAGACTGGATGTGGCCCTGGGAGCCTGCTCTAGTCGGAGGTGTCCCTGTTGAGTGCAGGGTGGTTGGACAAGATGCCCTTTGAGGGTCCCTTCCAACCCCATGCAATCTCTGCAAGCTGACTTACAGCCACCTCAGATGAGGTTGTTTCCACTGGCAGGGGCTGAACTGAGTGACTCCAGCAGTGCCTTCCAGTTCTGCAACACCAGCACGGCCAAGGGTACTTCTGCTGCTCATCCTCAGTGTTTTTGTTAGTGGTCAGAGAAGAAAACCTCCCAGTTAAGGTTTTATATTTAGAGCTTGAGCAGCTCTGGTTGTATGGCTGCTTCTGAGAGGCAGCAGCGTGAGAACCGCCGAGTGTGTCATACCGGAGTGATTCATACCCCGTGGGAGTCTGAGCAACTTCATCCTGCCAGGGTACAACAGAATGGCCAAAGACACAACAGCCCTGCACCCAGCCCAGGACCCACGACCACAGGGGCTCCTTCTGCACCAACAGCTGCAAGCTCCTGCTTGGGAGGTCAGTTTTGGAGGACAGATGGGGTAGAATCAGAGAGTTGTTTGGGATGGAAAAGGTCTCCAAGATCATCCAGTCCAACCATCAACCCAACACCACCATGGCCATAGGGTTCTTGAACCCCTCCAGGGGTGGTGACTCCACCACCTCCCTGTGCAGCCTGTGCCAGTGCCTGACCACTCCTGCAGCAAGGAAATTTTTCCTCATCTCCAACCTAACCCTTCCTTGACCCAGTTTCAGGCCAGTTCCTCTCCTTCCATCACCTGATACTGGAGAGAAGAGACCAACCCCACCTGACTCCAACCTCCTTTCAGGGAGCTGTAGAGAACCATGAGGTCTCCCCTCAGCCTCCTCTTCTCCAGGCTGAGCACCCCCAGCTCCCTCAGCTGCTCTTCACCAGACCTCTTCTCCAGATCCTTCACCAGCCTGGGGATTTGGGAGGGACAAATTTGCCCACATTGGCTCCTGCACACTTTGTCCAGGGAAGATCCAACTCAGCATCCTCACCCTGCCACCACCACACCACCAAAGACCCAGCAGCTCCATCTGCCCAGATGGATGACCAAGGTGAGCTTGGACTCACTGCTGCATTAAACAGCTGCTTCCAGGCTCAACCCCAGCAGTGAAAAAGGGAAACTTAAGAAGTTCTTCAGTGCAGGGGTTGTGAGACTCTGGAATGGGTTGCCCAGGAAGGCTGTGGATGCCTCCTTCCTGGGGATGTTCAAGGCCAGGTTGGTTGAAGGCCTTGAGCAGCTGAGTCTAGCGGAGAGGTGTCCCTGCCCATGGCAGCAAGGTTGGAGGAGATGATCTAGTCCATGGTCTGGTTGATGGGATAGGGCTGGGTGATAGGTTGAACTGGATGATCTTGGAGGTCTCTTCCAAGCTGGCTGATTCTATGATCTCTAGGGTCCCTTCCACCCCAAACCATTCTGTGATCCTGTGACACTCTTTCCCTGCTCAGTGACAACAGCGAGCATCTCCCCAGCGCCCCAGGACTCCACCGAGCCCCACTTCCAGCCCACCCTTTCAGATGGCCGTCCTCCTGCCACTCTGTGGGTGTCCAGAGCCTCACCAGTTGCCTCCAGCCTCATTCACCAAGCTCAACCTACACAGCTCCTGCTCCTTTCAAGGCTCTGTTCCTCTCCCCGGCGCTTGCGTGCGACAGACGCTGCGCAGCTCCGCCGCCGCCGCGCGTAGCGAGGAGCAGAGCAAAGCACAACACCAAGAAAAGGAAAGGGAAAAATCGCTGCAAACATAGGAACCCATTTGTCTTGTGCCTGATGGCGCATCAATTGACCAGGGTTTCCATGGCAACACGCACTGGGCTGGTGTTGATCCTCCTCCTCCTCCCCAGCAGCTCTTTCATTTACGAAAGACTGCGGTAGGAGCGCGGAAGGCGCAGGATGCTGCGTGCCACACGCCCAGGGGGCTGAGCCACCACAGCCCAGCAGCTCCTTGATGTTGGGCTCTGATGACAGAGGTCATAAGTGAAAGGCATTAAAATGTCCTGCTTTGGGGGGGGGGAAACACAAACAAAAATGGGAATGCTTTCAGGGTGTAGCACCTCCGAAGGCTGCTCTCTGTTAACGCTGGGTGGCTTGGATTTTCTTTTCCTCATTCATTCCACATCTCAGGCAGATGGTTGGAGCACCTATGAGGATAGGGTGAGAGCGCTGGGCTTGATCAGCATGGAGAAGAGAAGGCTCCAGGGGGGACCTTAGAGCTGCCTTCCAATACCTGAAGGGATCCTAGGATGGCTGCAGAGGGACTTTTTCTGAGGGTGTCTAAAGGCAGCACAAGAAGGAATGGTTTGAAGCTGAGGTAGAGCAGGGTCTGACTGGAGCTGAGGAAGAAGTTCTTCAGTAGGAGGGTGGTGAGACTCTGCAATAGGTTGTCCAGAGAGGTTGCAGATACCTCCTCCCTGGGGCTGGTCAAGGCCAGGCTGGATGAGGCTTTGAGCAGCTGAGTCTAGTTGAGAGGTGTCCCTGCTCATGGCAGGGAGGTTGGAATGGATGATCTCTGAGGTCCCTTCCAACCCAAACCATTCTATGACTCTATGACTTTATTAGCATGTGTTTGCACAATAAGAACTGAGTGACCCTTTTAAGACATGGATCTCATAGAATCATAGACTCAATAAGGTAGGAAGAGACCTGAAAGATCATCAAGTCCAACCTGTCACCCAAGACCTCATGACTACTAAACCATGTCCATCACCTGCAGCTACCTCACCCCCTTAAACTCCACCCATAGCCTCATCCAGGGGGACCAGGGCTTTCCCAGCCACACAGACAGGCAGAGCTCCCTGGAGGTGGTGAGGAAACACGTGGGACATGGCACCTCAGGCCATGCTTTAATGGCCATTGTGGTCTTAGGTTGAAGGTTGGACTCGAAGACCTTAGAGCTTGCTTCCAAGCAAAACAATTCTGTGTTTGTATGCTGTCACCCCCTGGGTGGAGGGTGACAGCCAGCACTGAGCACAGCCACCTCCCCAGCCCCATTCAGGCTGCGTACACCAGCACTACTACGAGGGGAAGCCCATTGTAAATAATTCATGGCCTGACTTTACAGAAGCGGGAGCTGGCTGGGAAGAATGGGCAGGGTGATTAATTCCTCACTCTGCCGGAGGGCTGCTTCCAACAGCCTTTGTTCCACTGCTACAAACACACCAGCAGCACCAGTCCACCCGAGCTGCCTGCTCTCCGACAGCCCTGCTCTCACTTCTGGCATCTGACAGAGGATCAGACGATTGTTTGCTTGGGAAAAGACCTCTAAGATCATCGAGTCCAAGGGTTGATCTCACCCACCATGCCCACCTGACCTCACCCTACAAACTGGCTAGACTGGGAGGAGGCTTTTGCTTGCACAAAGTGCTGTGGGACACCGGCCTGCCCAAACCAACGGTGGGATCAGGCTCAGGCTGGGCGGCTGTCAAAGAGGCAACGCCCTCCGGGCCGTGCCGGGGCTGGCTCCTTCCAACCAGACGAGCCTGGGTGACGTAGGTGGCATTGACACCTTATCCTGGGCACAGATAAGGATCACAGCAGCCAAAGAACTGAGATTCAGTCAGCAGGAACCGGATTTTCTCTAGCTGGTTAACAGCAGGGGCATTCCCTCTGGCATTGTATCCTGTGGCCAGTGCAACCTGCTCTACCTCCCTGCCCTACCGAAATATCGAGATCCAGCAGGCAATTTTGCTTCAGAAAGGAACAAAGCTGCTGTTCATTACGGAGGCTGCCATCTAAAGAGACCAGCCCTTCCCCAGAGATGCTCAGAGGTGGGTACCCAGGTTCTCCCATTTGCATAGGAAGGTTATTACATACTCTGATTAAATCTTCACAGCCCTCCCACCACGCTTTCTGCTCTCACTACCAGGTCAGACTTTCCTTTCATGTCCTTGCTACCCAAAAGTGCCATCCAAGCCCAGCTCTAAGCTGAAACTTCACAGCACTTCCCTCGGTTCCCTGAACAAAGCCCTTTTCCAGGCAGCTTTGGCTTGTGCTCAAACAGAAACCCAAAAGAGTTCGTTTGAAGGAAAAGAGAAGAGAAAATGAAAGCAAGACACAGATAACTACCAAGTCATGGAGCTTGGCTGGGCTGACTCTGGCCAGACAGACATTTCCTCACTTAAGGAACGAAGAGTGAGTCAACATCACTCCCCTGTGCCACGCACTCACGTCCTCACTGGGAAGAAGTGAGCCTTTTACAGTTCCTTATCCCACTCCACGGAAGCTGTAGGGTGTCCCCTTGCGCTGTCCCCAGGGCTCACAGTGACACACACGGGCGGGAAACTCCACGCTTCCCATTTGTGCAGAAAGAAAGAAGCCTTCTTTGAAAGTGGGGAAACAATGGATCAGCTAAACCCCCCCTGCGGGTCCTGTCACTCGGACTTGATTTGTCTGTCTTTCCACACTGTCCAAGGTCAAACCCTGGTGCTCCAGTGAGGTAGTTGGGATAGGTGGACGGTCGTTTAGGACATCAGTTGTCCTGAAGAGGCTGCTGACAAGCAGCTAAAAGGAACACCTGCAGTGAGGGCTCTTCACGGGGCTCAGCAGGACCAGGAGTGTCTATCAGCAACACTCCACTGCAGGTGAGCCACCCTTCCCTGCACTGTCCTGGCACCCAGGTGGGGACAGACAGCACCCCAGTAGGATAGTGGATGGGATCTCATCCCCAGAACCTGTTGGGGATGAGGAGAATCCTACTGGGATGGTTGGTCCAGAACCATCCCCACCTGGAATGCCATCTTCAGCTGTCTTGCCAAGGACAAGTGCTCTTCTATTCTAAGTGACACTCCATGGGCACACTGGGTCCCACCTTACCCAGCTGCCCCAGGACTTGCTGGGGATGAGCAGCACCCCGCTAGGTCGGTGCCATCCCAGGATGGATGGATGAGGCATGGCTCTATAGGGACAGCAAGTCCCTCACTTCCTCAGGCTGTCCCAGGATAGAGAGGGCAGCACCCCAGGGGAACGGGGAGTCCCAACCTTCTGAGGATGGAGGGGGCAGCACCCTACGGAGACACAGAGTCATCCCCAAGACCGTCCACAGAGCAGCACCCCAGCGGCACCCCGTGTCCCTCCCGGTACTCACCCGCAGTCGGGGGCCGGGCACCAGCGGCAGTCGGGGTCGGCGGCGAGGCAGCGGCGGAGCATGAACTCCTCGTACTTGGCGACGAGGTGCGGGGAGTCGCGGAGCAGGCGGCGGATGTCAGCGGGGTTGAGGCGTTCGCTGCACTCGGGGCAGCAGATGTTGACGCGGGACTCGGTGATCTCGATGCGGAGGTACTGCCGCAGGCAGGCGCCGCACGACCGGTGCGGGCACGACAGCAACCGCGGGGCGTTCTCGGCCGGCTGCCGCACCAGGCACAGAGGGCATTCCAGCTCCTCTTCGCCGCCAGCCTCCGGGACCACCGGCGCTTCTTCGGGAGGAGGAGGCGGAGGAGGAGGCGGCGGCGGCGGCGGCGGCGGGGCCGGTGGAGCGGCGGGAGGCGGCAGCGGGGCTGCGGGAGGCGGCTCTGCCTTAGCGCGGCGGCGGCCGCCCGCGGCGGAGGCGGCGGCGGCGGAGAAGACGCTCTGGAAGGAGAGGCGGCGGCGGCGACCGGGTTTCGGGCACTTGGCGGCGGCCGAGTGGATGGAGGAGGAACGCGGCGACTCGGAGTCCCGTTCCGAGCCCATGGCTAGCGGGCTGGCGAGCTGGCGAGGCAACGGTTGCCACTCAACGATGTCCAGCCGCGGCGGGGGTCCGGGCGGCAGAGCAGTGCTGTGCGAGGGCCGTTCCGGGAGGCTCCGGGGCTCTGGACGTTACCTCCACTGTGCTGTAATGACAGCGGCCCCGGAGCCGAGTGAGTGCAGCACCGCTCCCGCCCCGCCCGCCCCCTGCGCGCCCGCCCCGCCCCGCCCCGCCCCGCCCCGTCCGTCAGCGGCCGCCGGCGCCGCCATTTTGGTTCCGGGCAGCGCCCCCAGGGCAAGGCCAGAGGCCTGCGGCGTTCACTGAGGCGGTGGCCGGCGCCGGCCCCGTCCGGCAGCAGCAGGGCCCCGAGGGGCTCTGAAGCGTCTCAGCGGTGTGAGGAGGCGCGGCCGTGCTGCAGCCTCGCTCCACAGCCTCGATCCCCCCCTCAGTGCCTCGGATCCCCCTCAGTGCCTCGGATCCCCCTCAGTGCCTCAGCTCCCCCTCCGTGCCTCAGATCCCCCTCCGTGCATCAGATCCCACTCAGTGCCTTGGATCCCCCTCCGTGCATCAGATCCCACTCAGTGCCTTGGATCCCCCTCAGTGCCTCGGATCCCCCTCAGCTTTCTGCCCTCAGCACTGCCAGAGGCTTCACCCAGTGCTAGGCCTGGCGCTTTCTGGTGGGTTGTGATGGGCGCTGGTGCTCCCCTGGGGTGGATGGATGCAGCCCTGCTCCACAGCCTGGCTCCCCTCAGTGCCTCCGATCCCCCTCAGTGCCTTGGATCCCCCTCAGTGCATCAGATCCCCTGAGCATCCTGCCCTCAGCATCCTGCCCTCAGCATCCTGCCCTCAGCAACCTGCCCTCAGCAACCTGCCCTCAGCCCTGCCAGAGGCTTCACCCAGTCCCATGCCTGGCACTACTGGTGAGTTGTGAAAGACCCTGGTGCTCTCCTGGGGAGGGTGGATGGCTCTTGCCTGGGGCAGTCTGGTTTTTAATGAGTCTCTTGTTGAAGAAGGGGGTCTGTAACCACGGGAAGCCCCTCTAAATTCACTCATCCCTGTCTTGTCCCTGCCTCTCCTTGGCAGTATCTGCGAGGAGCTGTGTGATTTACTCACCCCTGCTGCAGGCTTTAGCCTCTTTTACACCCAGGCACTGAAACTATAACCCACATTCTTGCTGCAGTCATGCAGAAATTTGAAAGCCTGCATTTCCTTCCCGGGATCCCCCATGCCCACAGGGGTCTGCCAGCCTCATCTCCCCTTCAGAGGCAGATAAGCAAAGGGGAAGGACGCTGCTGCTTATTATGCAGGGGAGGCGAAGCAGAAAGATCTGCCGGCTCTGTGAAGCGCATGTTAAATCAGCACAGAAGGGGCTGCTTTCCCTGAAGACTCTCAGCTCCCGACTGGACAGACTGTAGCTATTCATGTGACAAGTGTGGCTTCATCACTGTCTCCCAGCTATCACCATTCCTGAAATCATTCCTCTCAGCAAAATCCATTAGCATAGTTATTAGCAGGCTCCTTCCTGGCTGCTGAGGGCCCCGTTGGGTGCCTCTGGGATGGAGAACAAGGTTTAGCAAAGCAAACCCAGGCTGACAGTCGGAAGCACCTGGGTTTCACTGCCTGACTTGCTGTAGGCAAAGCCCCCGTGCCTGTCTGTGCAGCTGAGATAATGATGACGCTTCCCCCTTTGATGGACTGCTGAATGAAGGTACAGAGGGAGTAAATCACCTGCATAAGAGCACACAGATGAAGCTTCCTCCTCTCCTAACACCCTTCAGCTCTCCTGTTACCTTCATTAATTCTGTGTCTGCTTGCCCCCTCCCTGCTTGGTGCCTGCTGCACCCAAGTCCTTCCCTAGAGCTTATGTTCCTCAGATATTTGTCAGCTCTCTCTCACCTCTGCTGTGCTCCATGATACACACGGCTTTGGCCCAGCTGGAAGTTTGGGATCATGTTTAGAACTGGCCTCAGAACGTTAAGTTCCTTCCTGGGACAAAGAACCCTGTCATTAGCAAGCTAATTTAGCAAGGGAGCCAAATAGTTCTGCTCCAGGAGAGGCAGGGATGATACCAGGGTGTCTGTGGGCAGTTTGAGTCGCTGAGCTCTGGTCCCTAGCAGGTCATGGGCAGGTGGGAAGATGCTTAGCATTCCTCTGCCACTTTGTGGTGTGAGTGGAAAGATCCTCTCCCTGTTTCACTGGAGGGAATGGAAGCCCAGAGAAGGAAAGGAAAGATGTTGTGCTGGTGTAAAGCAAGATGAGACTGAAACAAGCTGCTCCAGTCTGTGATGAGGCAGGTATGTGGCGTCTTCAAATGGCTGTCACTCCCCATCTGTGGCAGAGGACCATCTTGGGCTGATGACTTCACTCAAAAAAACCACACTCCTGACTGAAACAGAGAAACCTGAACAGGACTTGTGTGTGGGATGGATCCCCCAGACAAGCTCTCTGACAGCTCAGCCCTGCGTCCTCTGCAGCGCAAGAGCACAGACTGTAACTAATTGTGGGAAGGTTTCAGCTCCAAAGCTAATGTGAGACAGGCCTGAATTACCAGTAGTGCCGACACAAACAGAGAGGCAGAGAGCAAAACCATCTGGAGTCCCTGGGAAAGGCATCAGCTCACAACCTGCTGACGGGGCAGAAATGACTCTTCATTCCCTTAGATGAGGAATCGTCACACAAACAGGGCTGGAGGAGGCCAGAGGAAGTCTGAGGGGGCTCACAATGACTGCAGAGCCATCCTCAGAGCCATCTTCCCTGCTCCTGAGCTGTGCAGTCTTGGCAGTAGGGCAACAAAGCTGGTGAAGGGTCTGGAGATGAGTGAGAAGGGCAACAAAGCTGGTGAAGGGTCTGGAGATGAGTGAGAAGGGCAACAAAGCTGGTGAAGGGTCTAGAGAACAAGTCAGCAGGGCAACAAAGCTGGTGAAGGGTCTGGAGATGAGTGAGAAGGGCAACAAAGCTGGTGAAGGGTCTGGAGATGAGTGAGAAGGGAACAAAGCTGGTGAAGGGTCTGGAGATGAGTGAGAAGGGCAACAAAGCTGGTGAAGGGTCTGGAGATGAGTGAGAAGGGCAACAAAGCTGGTGAAGGGTCTGGAGAACAAGTCAGCAGGGCAACAAAGCTGGTGAAGGGTCTGGAGAAGGAGTCAGCAGGGCAACAAAGCTGGTGAAGGGTCTGGAGATGAGTGAGAAGGGCAACAAAGCTGGTGAAGGGTCTGGAGAACAAGTCAGCAGGGCAACAAAGCTGGTGAAGGGTCTGGAGAACAAGTCAGCAGGGCAACAAAGCTGGTGAAGGGTCTGCAGAAGAAGTCTTGTGAGGAATGGCTGAGCGAACTGGGGTTGTTTAGTCTGGAGAAGAGGAGGCTGAAAGGAGACCTCCTTGCTCTCTACAACTCCCTGAAAGGGGGTTAGAGAGAGGTGGGGGTTGGTCTCTTCTCCCTGGTATCAGGTGATAGAATGAGAGGAAAGAGCCTCCAATTGTGCCAGGGGAAGTTCAGGTTGGATATTAGGAAAATTTTCTTTCCTGCAAGGGTGGCCAGGGACTGGCAGAGGCTGCCCAGGGAGGTGGTGGAGTCCCAGTGCCTGGAGGTGTTCAAGAAGCCTGTGGCCATGGCACTTTTGGATGTGGTTTAATGACCATGGTGGGTTTGGGTTGTTGAGTGGACTCCATGATCTTAGAAGGCTTTGTCAAGCAAAACAATTCCATGATTCTATATTTGAGGGACTTCAGTGCTGTGATGGAGCTTAGAAACACAGGCTTCTAACTGTCCTGCCCCCACTGTGGTCCAGACATACCAGCTACTTGAAAACAAGTTCTCCATGGCCGAGGTGTTGCTCTGTGGTGAGTTTCCACAGCCCCTGCCAGGAGCAGAGGCTCCTGCTCAGCATGTTCAGTTTGAATCCAGTAGTTTGTTTTGATTCAAACTGGGGGAAAAAAATATCCCAGCAAACCAGTCAGGACCTGGAGCTGGGAAGGAGAGGGCAGGGAAGGGAGCTGCCAGGGAGGGCAGGAAATAGGTTTCTTGGAAAGTCATTGGTTGGGGAATGAGATTAACTCAGCCCCTCCCTAGGGCTGCAGGGAAACTGTCACCAGTCTGACCGTTTATCTGAGGGGATATTTGAAAAGATAAACAATAGAGAACAGCAGGAGGGGGGAAAAAACAGCTAGGAAAGGGAGGGGAATTCAAACGCTTCAGTGAGCTGCTCCACAAATCCCAGCTCCCAGAGGCAAGTTTGCTTCTGCTTACGCTGGCAGAAAGCTGCAAGGCTGCTGACTTCCAACCCCACCGCTTAAATGGAAGCAGGATTTGGCAGAGGCAACTTTGCAAGCTGCCTGAAAGTGCTGCCTCCCAGCAAGGCTTCCAGCGGTGGTGTGGGGCATGGCACCAGCTGGAGCCGACCCACGCTGCCCAGCGCTGTCCCCAGCCTGGACCGAGCGGCTGAGGAGGTTGGGCTGGGCTGAACCTGCCTTTGGGAGGCACAAGGACACTTTCCAGAGAAACACCCCAGCCACCCACACCCCAAAATCCCCCTGCACAGCAGAGTGACAGCCTGCAAGGAGGAAGAGCCTCTGGTGATGTAACAAAAACTCCCCTCGGTAATTCAGAGAGTGAAAGCAGAGGCTGACTGCCGGGAAAGGGATTGCGAAACTCAGTGCTCAGACTGGGAGCATTTGCATGGAGGGACCGGGGCGTGCTGTGGCCAGGGATATTGCTGTGGTGGGGTGCTGCCAGGCCTGGTGGTTTTGGCTTGCAGCTGATAAAATAGAAACTCTGGGTCCTAGCATGTCCTCTTTGCCCTTCCCTGCCCTTTCCTGGTTACCCAGCTAGCACAAATATGGTAAAAACTGCCCACTGCCCTCCAGGATGCAGGAGGATGTTGAAAGAGCTATTTCAGGACACACACAGATTCGATTTGCCTGAAAGCTCCAGGTTATTCTGGCACCAAGGTGTGAACCCCTCCCTGGAACAGGCTGTTTTCTCCAGAAGTACACAGGTTTCTTGGGGATTTCTCCCTCTTTACCCAGGCAGGGCTGGGCCAGTGGTTGCTCATGGGTCACAGGAGGCATTGCAGAGCAGATGGAGTTTGGAGCAGCTCATGCTGCTGCTTTCTGAAATAGCCACAGCCACCATGAAATGGGGGAAGGAGGGGAACAGCTTTCCACCAGGGATTGTTCCTTGTTGCAGGGCAGGGGCACTCTGCAATGACTCAGCTCTGGTCTTGCTGGGCAGGTTGAGACCTTTGGTCCTGCTCTTGTGGGACAGCCAGGGCTGTTAAAGGGACCCAGATGCACCAGGATTCACCAGTGCCAAAATGCAATGATAGCTTCAAGGGTCTGTGACCTGAGGGGCAGGGGCACAGCCAAATACAGGCTGACAACCTGAGAGGTTGCTGTAGACACAGCATCCAGATGAAGGTGAGAAGGATAGACAGACCCAAGCAGCACAAAACCTCCCAGAGATGCAGTGTGAGCATCTCTGCTTCCTGCACTCCCAGCTTCCTGCCTTGCAAAGTCATGGCCAGGAGCATGCAGACCTCCCTTAATTCCTCCTCTAGCAGCTCCAGCTCCCCTGTGCAGAGCTGGGATGGCATTTTGGTCTGTCAGAGATTCAGTGAAGCTTAGCCCTGAGAGCTTTGAGCTCTGTGGGTGAGAGACGCTTTGCATTCAGGAGGCAGCAGCTGTGTAGCCAAGAGCTGAAGCTCATTGGGGTCATTTTCTGCCAGGGCCTTGGGGAAGCCCTGGTTTGTAATGACATGCACTCTGATCACTTCTCAGATGGAGATGTCATTAAGGGCTGGTTATGTCTCTCCAGGGAGGACAGCAGTGGCTGGGGAGGGCTCTCCCCAGTGTGCAGCTCTGCACACGCTTTCTGGCCTGATCTGGTTAGTTCATGTGCTGTTTGCTTCTCCTGCTCCCTCTGAGATGTGCTCAGGGAAGGAAGGGATGACTCTGCTTGACTCCCTTTTCCTCTGCTGGACTTAACAAGGATTGACATTCTCTTAAATGAAGAGCAAAAGGCAGGAGAAGGGAGCCCTGGGATCAGGAATGCAAAGCTTTGCCAGGCTTGTTCTGGTTGACTCTGTGGCTGCATCGCCACCTCCCCATCCCACTCTGCTCCCTCCTAACACCCACAAGGCACAGCACAGCCATCTTCCACTCCCTGCTGTGGCTTTCCGAGGAAGATGCTGGCATGTGAAATCCTGGGAGAGAGTTCCCACATGGAGCTCTCTGAAAGCATCCTCTGAAGACAGAGGAATGCTCTGCTCCCCCCCCTTGAGATCCCGAACGTGCCTGTGGATGGAAGTGGGGGAGCAGGGAATCATCTTGTAAGCCTGGGAGCTGCCTACACACACGGCAAATCTTGTCAGCAGCTGAAGGAAAGGGGTGGGAGGTGGGGAGATTGTGAGGGGGGAGAACTTGGAGGCTTGTGTGTGCCCATGGAGCTCCCCATCCTGTCTCCCCCAGGGCTCAGCCAGCCAGGAGGGCCACAGCCTTGGCCTGGCTGCTGCCACGCTCGCAGTGCAAGGAGGCGCAGAGAGATCTGCCACGGACTTCAGCGGTGACGTAAAGGTAGGGAGAGTTAAGCAACTACTTAGAATAGCAACCTGCCAGGCTTTGCCCCTCCACAAAAGCAGCATTTCCTTTTGTAATAAAAGCACAGGCTGTTCTGGTTTCTTTCTCCACCTGCTGTCCTCTGCAGCTTCGGGGAGAGGAGTTACCAACGATCCCCACTCTCAATTCACTCTTCCTGGTGACCTGCCAGCCTTAATGCCAGGGGATTTGTAACTGAGAAGGTTTAGAGCAGTAGGGTGCTGCCATCAGGGAAAGTGCTGGGCTGAGCCTTTACAATGTGAGGAAGCAGCCAGGGCTCCCTCCTCACCTGAGCTGTTAAACAGACAATTGTGTGTTTGGTGTTGGCATAGACACAGGCAAATTAGTCACTGGAGAAAACCCCAGTGTCTGTGACAGCTGCTTGTGGCTAGAAGAAAGTTGAGGGGACAAACACCTCTGACAGCAATGGGCAGGAGAGCCAGGTGCCATCAGCAAGAGGCATGGAGATGGCATGACAGGGCAGGAACTGGCTCTGGAGCCTCTCCTCTCTCCTCATTCCCCTGATGGCAGTGGGTTTCTGGGGTGCTCAGCATCTTGCAGGCTGTGAGCAAACCTGGCCAGCAAGGAACAAGGCGAAATCTTCAAGAGATCTATTTGTGGAGGACTGAGGGAGGTTTGTTCTGCCCTCCAGAAAGCAGACACAGAGAAGCTAGGAGAGCACTGGCACAGGGTTTGATTTCTGCAAGGAGAACAGAGTGATGCACTGGCCTGGTTTCCAGGAAAGGAGAACAGTGTGTCACAGAGAAGGCATTGAAAAGACCTGAGGCTTCTGCCTCAGCTTTGTGTCTCACTCTGGCAGACACGTGGGTGCTTGGGAGTTCAAAAGGCTGAACTGGAGCTGCCCTGCAGCTGGCACAGCTCTTGTTGGTGTGTAGACCACAGCCAGTGTCCCTGTCCCTGCTGGAGATCCCTGCATGGCTCAGCATCCTTCTCCCTCCAGCGCTGCCCTTTGTAGTGGGGGTGTGGAAGCTGGAAGGCTCAGTATGAGAAACTGGCTGTAGTGGCCAGACCTCCAAAGAGACACTGGCAGCACTTCAGCAGCCCCTCAAAACCTCCCAGCACCTCTGCCATCCTTTCCAGCTGCTGCATCCTACAAGCACAGGTGGGGCTGGGCACACCACACGTTTCCTCCTCCCAACCCACCCATTTCCTATTTTCTGCAGCCATGACAAGCAGTGAGTTAATCCTGCAGGCCATAAACTAAGCTGCATTAGCAGACACCATCTGTCCTCTTTCATTTGCTGATGCACGACCTATTTTGCTGGGTAGTGGAGCAGGCAGTCTGGGGGCTTGCATGTTGCAGTGTCCCTGTTGCCAGGGTCTAATCCGTGGCTCACAGTGACCTGCTGGTGGGAGAAGGCTCCAGTGAACAGAGCACCAGAGGGACCTGCTGTCATGGGCAGGTGGTGACCTGTCCCTAAGGCTGCTTGGCCTCCAGGAACAAGAGCACAGCTATCCTCAGCAGAGCCTCTCCTTACCTGGAGCCCCTCCAGCAATGGCCATGGGGTGCTCCCTGTGAAACCTTCTCAGAGCCACCACCCAGGCTTCATAGCTCTGCACTGGGGCTGAGGACAGGAGAAGTGGGATAAGACAAGTTAAAGGGCCTGCTTTCATCTTGGCAGGGCAAGAGACTCATCCACACTCCCTCACTTGCCAGGAGGTTACTGCCATGGTGGGGAGAAACCTGAGACATTCACCCTGTGTCTGCTCCACACAGATGTGGTGATTCTTTCTCTGACTTTGCCTCTGTCTTGGAGGCAAAGTCTCCAGAGCACCACCTCAGCACCTCCAGGAGTGCCAGACACAGAGCTCACTCTCACATCAACGTGGGCTTCACGGAACAGGGCTGTGGTGCGCCCAGAACGTCAGCTGCGCCGCTCTGGCCTGGGGTAGTTCTGTGCTTGACCGAAACTGAGCAGTGTCAATCACATCAGGAGAGGGAAAGACAGGAAGAGAATTCTTTCTTTATCTGTCTGAGGGGATCTGGCCATGTCTTGAGGCAGTCTGGTGACCCTTGACTGGGTACAGAAGTACAGACGTTATTGAAGCTCATAAAACCATCAGGATATTTCCAAACCAGTTATATTTGACTTAACCAACTCTTAAAGCAATTCCAAAGGTCAGCACCTCTAGAAGCTGCATTTCCTCCTCAATTCACCAACTTTTTCACTCGGGGCTGGTGACAGAAAATTTCCCTGAGCTCTGAAACAAAACCCATTAGGGGTCGGGGAGGGAACTGGGTGCAGGGAGCTTGGTGCTAGCACACTCATCACTTACTCAGAACCAGGGCAGTTGCTGCTCATTGCCTGGGCTCCTAAAACCAGCTGGGGAGTTTTCAGTTTCCTGCCTTAGCTCACAACAAAAGTGGAATAGGTTTCCTGCACTGACCTTGGCATTAGCCAGCAAACTTCTTTCTGAATGAGCTCAGTTGCACCATTTGGGCTTTCCGGGGAAGTCTCGACCTGCCGGGTAGGATCCACCCCCTCCTGTGCCGTCGGTGCTCTGGGAGTGGCCGGGGCTGGCTGCTGCGAGGCCAGCGCAAGAATGCCGCTGTGGAGTCATTTCCCTTTCCTGCTAGTTCTGCTCTTTTCTCTTAGCAGCTGCCTCGAGCTCTGAACCCTGAGGTTTCCTACCCTGCAGCTGCAGTCTGGGGTAACTCCTGCACAGTCTCTCGCTGACTGCAGAGGTGCTTGACCCCTCCACCAAGACTGGGACACCCACAGCTGCCAGTATCACTGAGCCCAGCTGCCTCCTTCCTGTCTTCACTAAGCTCTGCCCAGTCTTCCCTTGTCCATGCTGTGGACACTTTGCATCAGATGTGACAAGAACTCACGTCCCTCTTGTGAGGAGTCATGATGTCCCTCAGGCTCTGCTGTGAGACCTCCACCTGCTCTGCAGGGAGAGGGGATGGTGCCTGCCTGCTGTCAGGATCTGTGCTAGGAACAAGGTTTACTTGCTTGGGGTATAACCCCCACAGCAGGACTGGGCCCAGTGTTTCTTCTTTTCCCCTTTGTGCTTTGGGAAGAGAGTTGACTCAAAAATTGGACTGATCTGAGGCCAAGGAACAAACATGTCCCCCCCTGCTTCACAGGCCACTGGCCTCTCCTGTGTGCTGTGTGAGGAAGAGGAGCAGGGAAGAGGAGTGCTTTGCCAAGACTAGAATGTACCCAGATCTGTGACTACTGCTGGGAGGTGGGAAGAGGAAGAAACAGCCCCATGTGGTCAGCCCTGGAAAGGGCAGTTCCTGCTGAGAACGGCCTGGGGAACGTTCCCATTTTCATAACCAGCAACAGCTGTCAGCAGGGGGAAGAAGAGTGATCTGGAGCCTGCCAGCAGCACCTCCTGCTGCAGCCAGGATGGGAGAGCAGCAGAGTGCTCCCAGCACAGCCCTTTGGCCCCACAGCAAGGAAAACCTCTGTCATTTTCCAGAGGGCTGAGCCAGCACTAAGCAGGTGGGAAAGGGATGAGTGTCTCACTTTGAAAATCAGCTTGAGCAGGGTTTCCTTGTCTCAGGTGAAATCTTTCCCCAGCCTGGCCCTTGGCAGCCTAGCCCCTGCCCTCAGCCTGGTTCAGTCCAGGGCTGTTGCCCCTGCAGCAGAACGAGTTGGCTGACCTGAGAAGGGGGCTGCAGTTTGGTGCATCCTTCATTCCTGGGTTCTGCCAGGGTTTGCCACTAACCCTTCCATCCCCCAGCCTGTGACCATGACCACAAGCCCATTCTCTCTGACTTTTCTTCTAGCAGAGCCCCCCTTTACCACAGCCAGGAAATCCCTCCTCTCCCTCCCTCCTCTCCCTCATCCCTTCACCACCATGAGAAACCTTCTTCCCTCCCTGGGGCTGATGCCTCCTGTGGGTTTCCTTAGCCAGGATTCAAGCAGACCTAGCCCCTGTGCTGCCTGAGAGGGCTGGACTGTGCACAGCAGAACATCAAGTAGGAGGTTTCTGGGGTGTGCAGCATGTGCTGAGACCTCAAATGCTTCTCTGAAATCAGGTCCTGCTGTTGCTCTATAGCATCATGCTAACAGGGAGGCAGCAGCTTTGACCATCTCTGCTCTTTCCAGCCCTGCCCACTCTGATCCAGGCTGCCCTGCCAGTTCCCCTGAGCACCAGGAGAAGTCCAGTGCCTGCCCCTGGAACAGCAGGAGCTGCCAAGTGCCTCCCACCCATCTCCCACTTACAGAATCCTTCCCCAGCATAAGTCCTGCAGTCTCTCAGGGGGCAACAGCAGTCCTGTTCAAGCAGAGCAGAGACAGTCTAACTTCTCCTTTGCCTGCCCCTGCACCCCTGCCCTCCCTCTGCCTTCCCCTGCCCCCCTGCTTATGTGGGAAGGGCAGGAGCCTGCGGTGCCCTTCCCACCGTACGTGCAGCTCAACCACAGCCACATGCTGGGCTTCACGTAGCTCTGGGTCCTGCTCCAGCTCTTCCCACCCACTCTCCCTGGATCTCCTGCAGGATGCACCCAGAGGTGCTGCCCATCCCCAGACACGTAAGAAAGTGCTCTTAGCATGGGATGAGCACCAAAACTGCAGCTGGAGAACCTGGCAGTGGCCACGGAGCACAGCCCTGTCCCCGGGCTGAGGACCAAGAATGTCTCTTTCCCATCCGACAAGCCAAGGCTTTGAACCCTGCCAAACCCCAGTGTTTGTTCCTGCCTTTGGCAAGCCAGAGATGGCAACAAAAGCATGTGTGAGGCAGCAAGAGGAGCTCCAGTGAAGGAGGGAAGTGGGTTTCTCTTGGGTCTCTGTGACCTTTTCGGGTTTGGAAATAACAGGGATGGTGCAGAGACTCTAACAATGCACACTGAGGGCGTTTCAGCTGCCCCAGCAGCAGAGCAAACCCTGTGGCCTTCTTCAGCCAGAGGAAACTGGAGCCACAGCCCAGCTTTTGGCTGCTGGGGTGGAACCAGTGCAAATGCAGCTCTGGGGAGTTGATGCCTCTGCCTGTTTGCAAGGAAAATTTCTTTGCAGCCAGGGAGCCTTGCTGGGGGCAGCTTGTCTGCCAGCCCTGGGTCTCTGGGCTACAGGACCTGCTGTGTGAGGGGCACTTTATCTTCTGCTGGGAAGAGCAGCTGAGCCAAGTCCTCCTGGAACCTGTGGACTGGGATTTATATCAGCAATGCCTTTGGCCAGGAGGATCCCACTGCCTCTGTCCTCACTGCCCTCCTTAGAGAAGCAAGCACAGAGTGAGCTGTTGGGGCAGAGCCGAGAGCTGCTGAGACTGAAGAGAGCCAAACTCCTCCAGAAATGTCACCAAGTGCTTCCAGCCCTTCTTGCTCAGCTTCAGAGAGAAAGCAGCATTGGCAGGAGACAAGGAGGAGAGCTCTGCACAGGTAGGTTGGGAACACACCTGGATGTCCCCAGAGCTGAGAGTTAAGGCCAGGTTTCCAGCAAGGATGGAAAAGCTGATTTGGCCGAAGGGATATTTCCGTTGGGAAGCAGGGAACTATTGATTACTCAAAGTAACCTCAACTACTGAGCAAACAGCTACCTCAGCACAAGGAAATTTCAGCCTGTGTTTAGGGAGAGGCTAGAGGGGACTCCAGGGAGGCCCAGGCAGCAGGGGGAACACGGCAACCCGTTGTCCTTGACTCAGCTGCTGTGCTGCCTGCCCTGCCTGCATTCAGTGGTACCAGATAAGGAGTGAAAACAAACACAAGGTAGGCACCTCTGAGTACCAAAGCAAAAGGAAAACATTCACTGCAGTGGAGTCATGGCCAACACAGACTGTGGAATAGGAAGGATTAAATATCTCACAGGACTTGGCTCAGCTCCCAGAGCCCTTTCTGGACACTGGCACAAGGGCAGCTCCTCCTGGTGTCCCAGGGCTCTGCAGAGGTTCACAAGGTCCCTGGCCCTCTTCTCCTAGGAAGGTGTGCGCTGCAGGCAGGCACCAACACTCCACAGAGCACAAGTTCCCCTGTGTTGTGTGTCTGGGTTTTTTGTCTGTCTAGCAGTGATCTGCTGTGGCAGGGACCAAAGGCAGAGATAGAGCAGCATGGCTGTGGAGTGGGGGCCACAGAAAGGCACAAGGAACATGGCAGAGGCTCAGCTGCTTCAGCTGATGTGCAGATGCCAGGCTGTGTAACATTCACATGATCATCCCTTTTGCAGTGTAGGCAAGTACAGGGGGAACAGAAAGGAGAGGCAGCTGAGCAGTGGAGAAGCTCAATGGCTAGGGGGGTTGGCTTGGCCTTTCTGCTTGCAGGAGGTTCTGGTGCCATTCCCTACTAAAGTTCAAATAACCTTGAATGAATCAAGTGCAAACAGGACTTAGAAGCAGCCCCAGCAGCTAGGTGCTGGTCATGCAGAACCAGGGACAGAATCTGCAGCATTAACTCCTCCCTGCACCTTCCCAAACTGCCCTTGGGAGCCTGGATCAGGCAGTGCCCAGCAAGGTCTCACTCAGGAGCACCTAGGCCCATCCAGAGCTGACTCCTTCCCAGCACAGCTGCCCTGTGCAGCCCCGAGAGCTGCTGCCAGGTCCTCACCTCCCCTGCCCCTGTCAGAGGCACAAACACAGCTGGCCACACAGCCACCTGGGTGATGACACCACAGCCTGCTCCTCAAAGCCTCCAAGTGCTTCTGGCTCCCACAGAAGTCTCCACAGCAGCACAAGCTGCTGCTGTTTGCAGGGTTAGCACGGAAGCAGCAGCAGCATGGCCACCCTGGGCCACTCCCAAACACCCTCTGTAGCCCCTGCATCGGTGCCTGCCTTGCCTTGGAGAGGTTGGTGCAGCTCACTGCAACAGCCTTCTCTAATGAAAGCTTATTTATGCTGCTCTCTCATGTCCTCTGAGGAATTCCTGGCTGCACTGCTCCCTGGCCCCACTGCTGCCCCCAGCCCTGTAAATGCCAACCAGAAACGTCTGAGAGTCATTTCAGCAAAATGGTTGTGACAGGACCCTTGGCCTCTCCTTGGCCACAGATTTCAAACTAGGTTTCTTCAGCCCTACTGAGCTTCTGCTTTGTCTTTCTTCCCCCTCCACTCCAGCACTGCTTGCTGACACCCTCAGGGGTTACCAGTAATGGGCTTCTGGATCCCAGATGTGCTTTCAGATACACATCAAGGATCCCAAGGGGCAAGAGGCTGGCATGGATTGAGGCTGGGAGAGCTGGCTTTGTTCAGCCTTGAGAAGAGAAGGCTTAGTGGCTACCCAGAGGATGGAGACTCCCTTTTTACAAGGAGTGCCATGGAAGAGACAATAGCTACAAAATTACTGCTGAGGAGATTCCCACTGGACTCCAGAACATCTTTTTTTCCCATGGGAAGAGTCAGAGAAGGGAATCATCTCCCAGGGGAAGCAGTGGATTCCCCTACATTGGCCAGTTTTAAGACTCAGCTTGACAGGGTGCTGAGCCAGCTCATTTCAACTCCACTATCACCTAGAAAGGTTGGAGCAGATGACCCTTGGGGTCCCTTCCAACCTGGCATTCTGTGAGCTCCTAGATTGCCAACGTGCTGCAGGGCCCTGCTGCCCAGCCTGCCTGGAGGTGTGGAGTGAGTGCCTACAACCCCCTGCTGTGGAATCCAGCTGTAAAGCCACCAGCTTCTGCAAGCATTAGAGAGGGACCCCAGCTTTGGGATTAGGAAGAGATGCTACCCCCTCACCTCCCAGCCCCAGCCCGGGGCCAGCAGAGCTCCTGGGTGCTGCTGGGATGCTGCAGGGCACAGAGGTGACCGTCACCCCTCGCTCTCTCTGCTAGCAGCTGGGATCCTGTTATGCAACCACGATGCCAAAAGGCAATATGACATCCAGAGCTGTTTCAAGGACTTTTTTTTGCCTTCCAGGTCTGCAGATCCCCAGGATCCACATGCAGAGAGCTCCCAGCAGTGATGGTGCTCCTGGCTGCCTCCCCCAGAACCATCGCTTGCCACATGGGCAGGGTAAGTGGAGAGGCTGCTGGAGATGTGCAGCTCAGGATTCCCACCCCAAATGCAGGCTGCTGGGCTCAGCCCCAGTGCACCAGCTCTGCTTACAGCCTCCTGTTAGCCAGATGCAGCTCAGGGGACTGGGTCTGCAAACTTCTGATTCATTCCCTCCATGATTCCTGCTCTAATCCCAAGAGGGAACTCTGGTCCCCTTCCCCAGAGAGGCACCAGAGCTGCTCCCCATCTCCTGAGCCCCTGCTGCAGCTGCAGGTACTCCTGGCTCTTCCCAGCAGTGTCAGGGACACACCTGCAGTTTCTACACCAGCCTGCCAGGTTCCGACCCGATCCCACTGTCCAAGAACCAATCCCTGCTGTGCCAGGCTCCCAAGGCATTGTATAACATTGCTGCTGCCCAGGAGCCAGCCCACTCCAGCACGTTGGCTATGAGGATGCAGAGGCCACCAGGGAGCCCACCCTGATCCCACAGCATCTCTTACCTCTCTCTGGAGCCCACTCCCGATGCAGCTCTCTTCCCTCCGCAGTCTCCCGACTCTCCCTTTCCCACTCCCCTTCCCTCTGCACCACCTCCTCGCTGTGATGTCAGCGCGGCCCTGCCTCCGCAGCCGCCCAGCACAGCCCTCCGCGGCCACGCAGCCTCCCCAGCACCCCCTCTGCTGCTCCCCAGCCCGACGGTTGCCACAGCGACAAGGAGAGGGAATCCCATCCTCTGCTCCTCCACTGCAGCTCTTCCTAGAGAGCCTGGAGACCATGGGAAGGACAAGGTGACGACTGGAAATAGCAGCAGGCAAGGGCCAGCGATACCAGTATGGCCCTAGGGGAAGCTGTGGCTCATACCTGGAAGGGAGAGCAGAGGCAGTCATGGGATGCAAGCACTCAGCTTCTCAGCAGCAGGCACCACCACCCTCCCCGGTGCTGTACCAGCGCCCTTCCCACCTTCCCACCCCTTCCATTCATTGCTCTCAGCCTGTTCTTTGTTCCTCAGCCCCACGTGCTCTTTGTTTCAGGGCTGGGTACATGCACCAGCATGGTACAAACCCTCTGCACACGAAGGGTCTGTGCTGTTTGCCCACAGCCAGGACTCTGGAGTGGCTTCTCCTCTCTCCCAGCTCAAGGTCAGAGATCAGGCATCGATCAGAAACCCAAGCTCAGCTCCCAACCAGACCATCAGGAGTCAGTGGATTCATTACCACCAACCACAAACCCACAGTGAAAGGTTTTTTCCTGCAATCTCTCTTTTGCAGATGGCTTCAGCAGGAAGGCAGAAGGGCAGATACAGGAGTTGTAGGACTGCAGCACAGTGTTGGTTTAAATGGAAAGAGATGGCCCAGGGCTTTTCATCCCTTCCTCCCTTCCCCCCCCTCCAAGATGCTCTTCTCTTTTCAGCAGAAATATTGCTGCATTACAGAACAGGTCACTTCCTCTAGCAGGGAGGATTCAGTGTCCTAGTTGATGCTGGTCCTTGTGCTATAAATAGGCATTTTTTTTTCCCCTCCTTTTATAGTTGCTGGATAATTGTGTGTATGAAATATGAACAGTTTTCAAAAGAGTGCCTGATAAGCAGCTTGCTGGAGTGAAATCATTGAACAGAAGGAACTTAGAGCACCTGCAGAGCATCACATGCTGTGGAAAACATTCAAGGGCAACATCACAGAGATGGGTCACAGAACAGATCCAGCTACAGAGGATACAGGCTCAGAGCTAAACAGCCTCCCCACAGCAGCCTCCCCACAGCAGCCCAGCCATCCATTTCACACTCCACACTTAGCTAAGGATCAAACAGAAGCCCAGCCTGGAGAGGCCAAGATCTCTCCATCCCATATTCTAGACTCCACACTTAGGTAAGGATCAAACAGGAGAGGCCCAGCTCAGAGGAGCCAAGACTTCTCCCATCCCACATTCTAGAAAGCCAGGAGGAGCAGGCAGAACAGGTTTTTAAGACAATAGCAGGCAAGCAGCAGAGGACACAAAGCCAAACAACGAGGAAGAGTGGAGCTGAACATCCACCATCAAAAGAAAGAAGGAAAGAACATCAGAAGCAGCAGAGAGGCACAAGCTTGCCATCAAGAGAGAGAATGCTAATGAGAGGTACAAGGAGGTAATAAAACCACCAGAACACAGAGAGACTGAATGGCTGAGGAGGAGGAGAGCCCAATTATGCTAAGGAAGCAGTCATTTCTGGAGGAAATGGGCAGATGCAGCCTGACCCTTTCTGAGCCTGGCCCACAACACCCAAAGCAAAGCAGGGCTGCAAGGGTGGTACCAAGGGCACTGCAGAAAAATGAGCCTCCATCAGGATATTGAGAGCAGCCCTCCTCTGAGCACCTCAGAGCAGGATCCCTGTGCAGGAGGATGAATGGAGGCCAGGGAATGGTTCTGCTCCCTGTGCTAGGGCAGATTTTTGCCCTGTGTACCTTAGAGAGAAGGGGCAGGAAGCAACGAGGTACAAAAGGCAGGAAGCAAAGGAGCAGAAAAGAAGGCACAAGATGTGGCTTCCAGTTTCTGCAGGAGGAGAGAATCAAATGACATCAGCTCCTGCAAGCACTGGTGAGGTGGAGGGGGAGAAGGCTGGGAATGATATCAGTAAAAAACACCTGAAAGGAGCTGTGGCCAGAAAGGATCAGGCTAGGCAGGGGCTCAGTGCTTTCAACATCACACAGGAAGAAACAGGAAAGAGAAAAGCAGCAAGACACCATTGCTATGGTGACAGAAAGCATTGGGACACACTCAGCAAGGGGAAAAAAGGAGAGATAAAAAGGAATTACAAGGCACATTTCCAACTGCACAGAACAACATCCTTGAGATAGGATCAGGCCTGAGGATCCACCCAGCTCCACTGCTAGTTGGCTTAGGCTGTCTGTCATCTGCCTCTTCATCTCCCAATGCTGTCTGCAGGTCAAAGAGGACACAGCAACAGACAAAATGTAAAAAGGGTTATTTTATTGATTCAGAGGTTAGACAAGGCACCATTTGATCTAAAAAGAAATGCAAAACCCACCCCACCCCAGGTAAGTGTTGGTTGATTATTAGGTTTTTTTGGTTAAGAAAGTCTCTTTTGCATTGCTCCAGCATTCAGTGTGAATTCCAGCTTGGTCAAGATCACAGAGGCAGCCACTCCTCTGCCAAGTAAGGCAGGCTTGGACTAGAGCTGTGGCCCCCACTGTTCAGCAGCAAAGAAACCTGAAGAAGTCTCTGTGCTGGGTTTAGGAATGCAGCAGAACAAGAAAAACAAAACTTCCAGGAAAGGAGCATGGCATCTCTTCCCTTTCCATTTCAGCCGTGAGTCATTTGTTCATTTTGGTCCTGGCTTACAGGAAACAGCTTCAGACACACAACACCACCACCACTCATTAATCACAGCAAACCCTGCAGTGGCCTCAGAGTACCAGGAGCCCACCAGGCAAGCCCTGAAAGGCCCAGAGAAGCCTGCAATGGCATTCAGCCCTACCCTGACAGGTCAACAGCCTGCAGCTGCTCAAGTTTCAGCTCTCTGCGATTGTTTTGCCTCTCCCAAGCAGCGATTCCAAGGGAGGTCATCTCCTCTTCACAATGATTCTGCTGAGTACAAAAAGCCAAACAAAACCCAACCAAATCAGCCCCCAAGCCCCTTGTCTACCACTTCCCTTTTTTCCTCCCCCCCTCTCCCATCAATCATCTCCCCATCCCAGTTGCCCCCTCCCTTCCTCCCCTGCACCCAGGGGAGGGCTGCAGTGGGTGATGTAGCAGTGTGCAGCATTTGGTGGTGTCTCATCTGGATCACGGAGTCACTCAGCTGGAATAAATGGGAACAAAGAGAGAGAGAAAAAAATATTTAGGGGGAAAAAAAACCCAAAATGAATGATGGTTTCATGGCAGAAAAAGGCTGGTGAGCTGAATGCCAGGGGAGCACAAGGAGGGGAAAGAAATGGAGAGTGGCAGAACAAACTGTTCTTGCTGTGGAGTAAAGGACTGACCAAATGCAGGCACACCACCAGGGCAGGAAGCTCTCCTGCCAGGATGGCAAAGTGCAGGGGGAAGGCTGCAGCTCTGACTCTCTCAAGCAGCCAAAATGAAAGCTGCTTCCACTCCATTTTACAGTCACTGAGATGCTGGGGCAGCTCTAACACACACAGTCCTCCCCACTACCCTGGAGCACGGCAGCTCAATCCCATCCCCATCTCCTGGGGCTACCCTGCTGCAGGTAAACCATGGACAAGGCAAGGACCATCTGGGGACTGTCTCAGAGGGCTGCTGGCAGAAGCAGCACCATCTGCTTTCAACCCCTCTCTCCCCACAGTCACCTGCTTCCAACAGCAACAAGTCAACTGCTTTCAGTTCCTGGTGTTGGCTGGAAGGGAAGAGGTTGTTTCCTCGGAGAGGATGTAGGAGGACAGAAGGAGACTTTCAGACAAAAGAGAAATGATTAAAAGAGCAAGGGATTGCTGAGGATTAGGCATCTGCTCTGGATGTGCAGCCCACAGCAGCTCAGGGCACAGGGGCAGGCCACTCAGTAACACCAAGTCAGTAAACACACACAGAAGGCCAAAGGACAAAGTTTCATCAGGACCAATCTGCATGTACAGCAGGGTCCTCTAGGAAGGGCTGAAATCCAGCATGGGCAAAGGTCACCACCAGCTTTCCAGGGTCAGCACAGAGCAAGCAAGGCCAAGAAGCTGGGGCACAAACCACCCTGCACAGGGTGTGCTCCAAGGGGCAGCCTGGCAGAGCAGCTTGGTTTGCTCAAGAAACAAGTACATTTCCATGAGCTCAGCAGGAAGGTCGTTGGCTCAAGGGCACATGAAGCCAGTGGTTAATGCTGCTGCCTCTCAGGCCTTGAGAAAAATCATTTGTGTTCCAGTAAGGCTTTATTTAGACCTTGAGAATCAGGAGAAGCTCAACATTGTCTTCACCTAGTTGGAAAAGCCAAGGCAAAAAGTAAAGAGGAAAACCCCAAGTCTCTTCCTTGCCCTCAGGAGAGCTCAACTTGCCACACAGAGAGACTGTCAGACTCTGACCAGAGACTTCATGTTAGAAAAAGAAAGGCACAAAAGCATCTCTCTAATATTTACCATATTGGAGGCCTACAGATGAGGAGAGACTGAAACCCCCCAGCTCTCACCCACCCTTTCTGCCCCACAAGCCCCATCAGAACAGGAGGAAGCCAGGCAGTGCTCAGCTCTCACCTGCCATCCCACAGAGAATAAAACACATCCAACTGAGATCAAATTCTCACCCAGCCCTGAGCAGCAGCAGCACAGCCAGGCTGTGCCTCCCACAGCTCTCTCTCTCACACACACAGAGCCCTTCACATGCTTCCCACGAGCAACCTCCCCTTTCATCTCCTGATTCACCTATCCAGCACCCTCTGAAGGTCCTTCCCCCTCCCACACTGCTCAGTCCCTGTCTCCAGAGTACTCCCAAGTCCTGTGTGGAGCAAGCAGGAGGAGGTGCAAGCACAGCTTCTTTCAGGAGAGAATAAAACAAAAGAATCTGCACCCAAGGGAGTGCAGAAGCTCATTTCTGGCAGCGGGCTGCTGGTGCTTGGGCTCGCCGCGACCTCTAGAGGCCAAATCTCCAGCACGGGCAGACAGACTGACGTTCACAGGTACCGAGAGACCGTTAACAGCTTCTTTAATGGACAATCAGCACGGCCCTGCCTCGGGCCGCGGCCCCTCCTCTACTCTGCTTAGCTCTTCACCCTCCCTCGACCCCAGAGAGACAGAGATGGAGAGACAGAGAGAAAAGGGAGAGCCCCATCCTGGGACAGAGCCCTAAATGAACATAACCAGGTCTTTACATGTTGCTCTTGAGAAGGCTGCCAGGATGCTGGCAAACACCACGTCAGGAGACTGGGAGGCATCCACCGCCGTGTGGATCCCACGCTTGCTGTAGTAGGAGACCAGGGGCGAGGTCTGGGTGTGGTAGGCCTTGAGCCGAGTCTTCAGGGCTGTCTCATTGTCGTCCGAGCGGCGGATCAGGGGCTCTCCGGTGACCTGGGACAGGCAAGGGGACAGTCAACAGCTAGCTGCAGCCTGGCACACTCCCCCAGCCCCTCTTCTCTCCAGCAAGGACCTGCAGAGGTGATTTGCAAAGGAGAGCAGAGCAAGCCCAGGGCAGCCACTGAAGAGAGAAGGTTTCAGCGACGTGGGCATCCCCCCATGCACCACTCTGCCTGCTGAAGAGTGCCCAAGGAGCCCTGAGAGCAGACACCAGCTACAGCTGCTTCCCAGGAGGGAAACAGGTCACAACACACCACAGGTTCAGCTGTGGACAGAGGCCAGCAAGTTCTGAGAATGGCAGAGCCTGGGCTGGCTCCGCAGAAGGGCCATGCCCTTCACTCAGCCCTCCAGGCCTCACTCCCCATAGCGCCGCTGGCTGTCCAGGCAGCTCCCCACGCTCCCCAGAAAGCAGGGAGAGAAGAAAGGGAAGGAGTTTCCTCAGGGATGCTGCAAAGCATCAAGCTAGACCCAAAGCAAGGCCAGGCTGTGGCCTGGGGAGCTCACATACATCGTCCTTCATGTGCTCTTTGGGGGGCCGGAACTCCTCGTGGTAAGAGCGGCCACTCGCTGGGTGAATCAGCCTGGGACAGAAAGCAAATGTCAGCAAAGTAGCCCAGTGCCAGGACAAGATCTCCTGAACCTGCCACTCAGCAGCACAGAAACATCTGCAGTAGCAACAACCCAATCAGCCTCCATTAAGACCCAAAAAACCCCACTATCTCTTGTGGCTATTTCTGTGCCAAGAGCCTCTTCAGGCACTTGAAAAAGGCAGCTGCACCAGGGATCACAGAATCGTTCTGGTTGGCAAAGACAGACCTTTCAGATCATTGAACAACCATTCTCTAACTCTACCAAGGCTGGGGCTAAACCATGGCCCTCAGCACCACAGCTCTGCCTCTGAAACACCTCCAGTGATGGGGATTCAACCACCTCCCTGGGCAGCCTGTGCCAGGCTTTGAGAACCCTTTCAGTGGTTCCTTCTAATGCCCAGCTTAAACCTCCCCTGGAGCAGCTGGAGGCCATTTGCTCTTGTCCTGTCTCCTGTTCCTTGCAAGAAGAGCCCACCCCCCACCTGGCTCCAGCCTCCTTTCCGGGAGCTGTAGAGCGCCAGGTGGTTTGCCCTCAGCCTCCTTTTCTCCAGACTAAAGAAGAGCTGGGGAAAGGCTTTTTACTTCACCCTTTTACTGGGGAAGCAGGTTGGATCTTGGAGGTGCAAGGGTAACAGATATCAACAGGAGAGAGGTCTGTGTGCCTGCATAGCCACAACTGACCCTGGGCAGGGTGCTCAGCAGTGCCCCAACATGTGATATCCTGCCAAGAGAGCAGCAATAGCTCCAGAGAAGCAAGAACACCAAGACATCAGTGGTCAACACCAGGCTTAAAGGCTAAGCTGGGTCACCAAGGACGCTGCTTCCTATCAACAACCCCTATTCACAGGGCAACAAAGGATCTCTGTTCCAGGCTGGCAGGCAGAGTAGAAATCTAACAGAGACCAGCACAGCACTGAGGAGGACACAAGGGTCCAGAATTAGGATGCCCTCTGCTAAACTAGGGAAGCCCACCCTGTGCACCAAGGGGTTGGGGGAGGAGAATGTACCGGCCAGTGATCCTCCTGATCAGCAAGGAGTCAGGGATGCTGAACTCGACAACTGAGTCCAGCTTCTCCCTCCTCTTCTCCAGGAGCTCATCCAGCTGCAACAGAAAACACACAGCTCAGAGGGAAGAGGCACAACCAAGGGATTCCCCCATCCCCAGGGGAGGGGCAGAAGAAGTCAGAGCAGCCCCCAAAGCAGAGCTCAGGTACCATTTCAGCCTGCTTCACCGTGCGTGGGAAGCCGTCCAGGAGGAAGCCATTCTTGCAGGGAGGGGAGTCGAGGTTGTTCTCAATCAGCTCCACCACCATCTCATCACTCACCTGCAGAGAGGAGAGACAGCCACAGGGTCAGGAGGGACACCCCAGTTTTACACACAGGCTTTCCCCCCCGCCAGCAGTGCCCAGGCTGCGTCAGACCCCTTGGTACAGCAGTTCCCAGCTGCAGGGGCAGAGCCACAGCGCAGGGCATGGCTCCAACAGGGTGAAAGCTGCATGCCTGGACCTGCCCGTGCCAGGGAAACACTCCCTGCCCTGGGTGTTAACACCAAGAGGTAGCTAGTGAGACATTTCACCCCTGGAACACTCCACCTGGCCAGGACTTGGACCGACACTGTAACCTCAGCGTTACAAAGGTTGCAAAGATGACTGAAAGAGGGCAACTTCCTTAGGTTATTGCATTTTCTTTTCCAACCAAATCAGAAGACAAAATATCAACATCATCTGTTACTTTGTACTTTCACCCACAGCTCCCTCTCAGCAGGCAGGCTTGGCCAGGAAGGGCAAAGCAAGCGAGCAGCTCCTCCACTCTCATAAACCTTGCATGAAGGTAACTGCCCAAAAGCTGCTGACAAGCTCTGGCCTGGCTGGTTGGTTGGTTTTCCCTGTATCCCCATTTCAGCACACCACTGGGATTAGCTCCTTTTCTACACTGCAGCATTTGGAGAAGTCCTCACAGATGCTGCAGCCCCAACAGTTGTTGTTTATTCCAGAGCAGCTCTCCCCAGCAGTGCTGTTTCTCTCCAGCACACGCAGCTGGGACCCAGCAGGATCTGGGACCAGACTGGCACCAGCAGACGTAAACAGGAGCCCTGCAGCAGGAAGCAAATGGGCTGGGAGGGGGTAGTTTGGGTGAAGAACCAAGGCACTGCTGTGCTTTCTTGATTATTTCTTCATCACCAAGCATAAAACCCCATCCTGAAGCTGCTGTGCTCCCAGCTGAGTTATCACAGCACCAGAGGAGGCTGTGAGGAGGTACCTGTGGAGCAGCCCTGGCGCTGCCTGCCACACACACACGTGGCAGACACCACCAGCCTCACCAGATAAGGTCCCTATCTTTCACAACCAGCTGGGATATTGCAGGCTTGGTGTTGCAATGCCAACTTTTGAGTAAAATGCTGGAGATGAGCCAGGCTGCTTTCCCTGCCCAGGGCCTGTGGATTCTCTGTGGGGTGTTACAAGCCCACGACAGCTGGAAACACTGCCAAAAGTCTGCCCCAGGCTGCTCAGCTGTGGGGCAAGTCACTGCCACTCACTGGCCCTCAAATTTCCTCAAGATGTTTCAGTCCTTTTTGGCAAGATAATTGTGCCAGAGGTCCCAACTCTTGTCTCTTGGGGATCCAAAATGTCCTCTCTCACCCTCTGTAACTCTCACAGCGACACTGACTCTGTGTTCACCTTGCAGTTACAGGTAAACACCACTTATTCAAGAGCTGGAGCACAGATGAACCATCTGAGCAAAGTTTTCCACCCCACAGGAGTCCAAACATCATGTGAGGAGCTTTGGCTTTGAGGAGGTGAAATGAGGATATTGAGGCTGATGGAAGGATAAACATTCACCTCAAGTGTCCAGGAGCCACAGAAGAGGCAGCTAGATCCCACCCTGTGGCAGAAAAGACAACAACCCAGGGACACAGGCTGCTGGTAAGGAGCAGTTTTGAACAGGAGAGATGTTTCTATGGGATGTTTCTCCTGCAGGAAACCCTCACCCTGAAATCCTTCTTCCTCCACTGCCTGAGTTTTGTCATTGAGGCTTCTCATTGCAAGGTGGATTTCGCCTGTTCTCGTTCCAGGTGCTGCCAGACCATCTCCACCCCCCAGCACATCTCCCCACTACCCACCAGCTTCCCCGAATCCATCGTCTCTTTCAGCCGCTTGCCCAGCTCGGACCCTGAGGCCACCATGGCCCGCAGCATGTCCCCAGTGGCCAGGTGGCAAACGCAATAGGTCTCGGCCAGCTTCGGAGCCTGTAGGAGAGGACAGACACGAGGTGAGTTCGCCGGAACGATTCCGGAGCCAGGACCCCCCGCCACGGTAAGGCCTCGTCGCCCCCTCGCAGCAACGCCATGGTCAGTGACTGGTCAGCACGTGGCAGGGCCCGGTGGGCAGCCCCGAGGGCCGGCTGCTTCGGGAGCGGGGCTAGGGCATGTGAGCCCCGCAGAAGACCCGAGGAAAGGCAGTCGGGACAAAGGGCCCCGGCATACGGGGCTCTGCGGACGACGAAACCACAGGCCTGAGCCTCGGGGTCCTCCGGAGCAGGGCCAAACCGCACACACTAGTCCCTCATCGGGGAAAGTGAGGCCGGCCTCCCGCGGCCCGTCAGGCCTTGGCTCAGACGCTGGCCCAAGGGCAGTGAGGACCAGGCGGCCCGGTCCCGCCGGCCGCTACCGGGAGGTGGCCCGGGCCGCCCGCAGGTCTGCTGGGAAAAGCCCCAGCATAGACACGTTCCCTCTCCTCAGTGCTCCTCTCACCTGCGTGCCCTTGCCGGCGCCCGGTGGCCCCAACAGAACAGCGCGGATACCCTGCCGGAGCCCCGGTCCGGGGGCCTGCCCACGGCCACCCCCTGCCTGTGCGCTCGGAGCCATGGCCGCCGCCGTCTGCGCGCTGCCGCGCCCCGCCCCACCTACGGCCAACGGGCGGTGACGCCGGGGACGCACTTCTCGTGGGCGGGACCGCGAATCCCGTGGGCGGAGTCATGTGGCGATGGGCCGGGTTAGAGCGGGGTGGGCGGGGCTTCGGCGGGGTGGGCGGAGCGAGGGCGTGGGTCACTGTCAGTGGGCGGAGGAGCAAGCAAGCGCTGCCGTGCTTTGCCCCGCACTGCCAGAGCCTGGTACCGCTCTCCCCTCCTCCCGCTGTAGTGCTCTCTGCACAGCTCCCTCCAATCCTGCACAGCACAGTGGTGATTAGATAGTGTTGATTAGATAGTGCTGGATGATAGGTTGGACTCGATGATCTCGAAGGTCTTTTCCAACCTGGTAAATTCTATTCTATTCTATTCTATTCTATTCTATTCTATTCTATTCTATTCTATTCTATTCTATTCTATTCTATTCTATTCTATTCTATTCTATTCTATTCTATTCTATTCTATTCTGTTCTGTTAGAGTGCTGGGCCAGAGAACCAGGAAAACAGGCCAAGATCTCACAGGAGACAAGAGCTTTGCTGGCCCTGGTTGCCAGGAGAGCCAATGGCAGAGCCAAAACCACAGTGCTGAGTACAGGATAAATTGGTCCTTCTCACCTCCACAGTGGGGGCTGCCAGCCTTCCACACATGGAGCGTGTAACATGTGAGAGGGTGCAAATTAACAAGGAGAAAATAACTCCCCTGCCCAGCCTGTGCTTTGTGAGATGAAGCAGTGGAACTGTTTCCAAGTGCATAAATGCAGGCAGAGAGAGAACTGCTTGACCAGACAGGGCATCTGCATGTATGGCAGGGGTGGTTCTGCTGCTAGGGAACCCACTGACACTGGCAGTGGGACAGCAAGGACAGAATGAATCCCTGATGTCTTCCCAAATACTTCCCCTGGCCTGTGTCCCAGCCATCCAGGAGCTGCTCAGCCTTTCATCTGCAGAAAGCTTCGTTTCCCTGGCAGCAGCCTCGCTGAGGTATTTTTGGCTCTCTCCCCCCTGAGGGTCCCTGCGCAGGCCCAGGCTGCAGGCAGGCTCACAACATCCCTGTCAGCCTGGGGATGGGCTGCCGGCACGGTGGGGACTCGGTGAGAACCTGGGGTATCCGCCGGGGGCCCTGGGAGGGGTTGAAAAGGGGGAGAGCAGTCCCCAAAAGGGATGAAGGATGGTCAGAGGCAGCTCAGCCAATGGAGTGGTTTGGTTTAGTTGCCATGGCCACGGTTGTGAGGCAGAGCAGGAAGAGGAGTGCTGGGATGCAAGGGGTGCGGAGCGCCCCCCCCCAGCCTCTGCAGGGGTAGCTGAAGGGCTCAGGGCAGGCAGGGAACCGGGGCAGGACGAACGGCTGCTGCTGGGACCGGTTCCTTCTCTCAGAGACCCATGGGCATACTCCGTTTAAATGCTTCCTAAGGTACTGGGGGGGGGGGGGGGGGGGCATGCGGGCTGCTGGGGGGGCTGGCTGGCCTGAGGAATGCCTGCAGATGCTGAGTTTTGGGGGTGCTGGGTGGAGGGCATCTTGCTGTCAGTGCCCCTCTCCCCTCGTAACCCCTTGCATGGCCTCTCCCCAGAGACCTCGGACCCCCAGCCACAGCTGCGCCTCGGGGTGCTGCAGGAGCTCAGCCCCCCTCGGGGTGCCCCCCTGGCAGCACATCTAGTCACCCAGGAGGGAGGCACTGGGCCTGGGTAAGGAGGGGGTGGCCCAGGCTGGGGCTGGCAGGAATGACCCACTTAATGCCTCATCGTTTTCGTGCCCAGCCATTGCAGGCTGGGTGCTGGTTTGTGATGTCCTCGGGGAGGGGAGGATGAGGCTGGAGGAGCTGCTTTCCTTTCCTGGGTATGAAGCAATAAGAGCTTCAAGAGCTCAGCTTTTCTCCCCCTTCCCCATCTCTGGAGATCACTGGTGGTGCTTGCTCAATGCATTACAACACCCAAGTGTGGTCTTTCCCCTGGTGCCCATCGAGATGTTGTAAGTAGGTCTCTGCAGAGGAGCAAGTGATGGGCCAGAAATGAAACCTCTGTCTCCAGCTCACTTCAGATCAGACAGACCATGTTCCTGTAAGAGCCCTGGAGCTAGATCTGGGCTACTAGAGTGGAAATGTTTCCTGAGATCCTGTGCTGGGTCATCATCTCCCTGGGCTATGGATGGTGTGGATTCAGGGGAGGAGATAGTTAAAGTTAACTGTGTGAGCTTCAAGCTAAAGCTCTGCTAAGTGTGTGAGCCAGGGAACACCCTGTGGCTCCACTTGTCCCCTTGCCCCACAACACCTTGTGTCACAGGAGAGAGGTGAAACTGCAACCACAGCACAGATCAGTCTATCCCCAGGTTGGCAAATGGCCTGTGCTGTGCTCTTTAAAGGTGTCTCCCTTCTCTTGAGGCTTGTGTTGCTGGGAGGGTGGATCCAGGAGACTTCAGCTATTTGGAAACCATGAGATAACTTCACCCCATGCAACACAGAGCAGATGCAGCTACATGCCAGAGCCTGAAGGACCATCTTCTGGCACATATAGGCCATCTGCTTTGCAGTGAAGTTGGCTCTGTTGTTAACTGTTTTGGTGCCTGAGCTGCTGCTGAAGAAGCCAGGGCTGCTCTGTGCCAAAACAAAGCTCTGAGCTGCAGAGAAATGTGCCTCCTCCCCCTGGAAAAGATGCTTTGATCCACAGCAGGGTTCCCAGCTCAGATGCTGGTTGGCAGGAGAGCAGCAAAGAGCTGAACCCACTGCAGTGCTGCCATAGACTCATAGAACAGTTTGGGTTGGAAGAGACCTGAAAGCTCATCCAGATGCAGCCCTCCTGCCATGCTGCCATGAGAGGAGTGAGGAGCACCTGGGGGTGGTGAATGCTGGTGGAGCTTCTGGGCCCTGCCTCTAATAGCCCCTTTCTTTTTCCAGTGTGTTGCATACTTAGAAGCTATACCTGACACAGGGAAGCTTTAACCTGACATTATCACACCTCAACCATGAATGGGTACCTGAAGGAATCTAACTTCATGATGGTGGAGGAGGGCTTCACCACCAGAGACCTCCTGGAGAACCTGCTGGTGGAGCTGTGCCAGGCGGTAAGGGCACGGTGCTCTGCTTGCCCCCTTGACAGAGGTGGTGGTGAGGACACTTCTGCTCACTCTGGCTGTCTCCTAGAATGACCAGCAAGCCTTCTTCGTGGCAGACCTTGGTGACATTGTGAAGAAACACCTGCTCTTCCTGAAGGCCCTGCCCAGGGTGAAACCCTACTTCCCAGTCAAGTGCAACAGCAGCGAAGGAGTGATCCGGCTGCTGGCTGAGCTGGGGACAGGCTTTGCCTGTGCCAACAAGGTAGGGCTGTGGGAGCACAGCTTGGGGTGAGCATCTTTTGGGCATCTGTGGGAGAGTGGCAGAGCTGAGCCTCCTTCCCTAAGTTCCCAGAATCACAGAATGGTGAGGGTTGGAAGGGACGTCTGGAGATCATCTAGTCAAACCCCCTGCTCAAGGGTCACCTCCAGCAGGTGACACATGAACACAGCCACATGGGTTTTGAAAGCCTCCTGAGAAGGAGACTCCACAGCCTCCCTCATCCTGCTGGTCACACTCTTCTTAGTGCACCTCAGGAGACCATTGCCCCCAAACTGACATTCACAGGGGCAGGAGTCTCCCTCTGCTCCTTGCTGAGAGAAATCTCTGCCTTCTCTGGTGGCTCAGGTTGCTCCCTGTGACCAGCATTCCTTTCTCTGGAAGTGGTGTCCTAGCTGGCAGGCTGGGCAAGGTGCATCCCTGGGGTGCCACTGCCACAACCTTCCAACTCTTGGCAGCTCTTGGCAGCTTGAAGGCTGAGCCTAAAGCTCCCTGCTCCTTCCTGGTTGTGATTTCCTGCCAGACTTCCAGGCAGGAGCCAAAGTTGAGCTCCTAATCAGCCAGGACATGTCACCAGGAGGAGAAAGTGCAAAGAGTTGTGACAGCTCAGCTGTCTGTGTGTCCGTCTCCCACACCTGCTAACCTACTTCTTGTCTCTCCTCCTGCTCTCTTGCTGCTCATAAATATCTTGCTGGAGCCTGCCCCTTGCCAGGACAAAGTCCACTGTGATCCCTTTGAGCTCCTGCAGGTTGTCCCTGGAAGAGGGCAGGCTGCACCGCTGGCGGTTTGCCCTCAGCAGTGCTGCAAGCTGGCTGAGGCCCAGGGCCGGTGCTGAGCAGCTGCTGAGGACCTGCCCACACACACGTGGTGTCCCTGCAGGCAGAGCTCACACGGGTTCTAAGCCTTGGTGTCCCTGCTGACAAGATCTTCTACAGCAGCCCCTGCAAGCAGGTTGCCCACATCAAACATGCAGCCAGCCACGGGGTGCAGCTGATGACCTTTGACAATGAGGTGGAGCTGAGCAAGGTGGCCAGGAGCCACCCTCATGCCAGGTTGGTGTCCAGCAGCCTCACTGCAATGGGGGAGATGATGTCGAAGCTGGGGAGGTGGCTGTAGGGTGAACACAGCATGGCTTTGCTCTGCAGGATGTTGCTGGGTGTCACTGCTGACTCCTGCCCTTCTGCCCATCCCATGGCCTTTGGCACCACGCTCGGGTCCTGCCGGCAGCTGCTCGAGACAGCGAAGGAGCAGGCGGTGGAGGTGGTGGGAGTCAGGTACAGCACATGGGCCTTGTTCCATAGGGGTGCTCAGACCCTGGTGGAGGGGACTGGGGGGAGCTCTGCTTTGCTGGAACAACACAGGGGTCATAGAATGGTAGAGACACAGAATCCCCAACTGGTTTGGCTTGGAAGGGACCTTCAAAGGTCCTGCAGTCCAATCCCACTGCAGCCAGCAGGGACATCAGCAGCTAGAGCAAGTTGCTCAGAGCCCCAAACAACCTGACCTGGAATGGTTCCAGGGATATGGCATCTACCACTTCTCTGGGCAACCTAGGCCAGGGTCTCATTGTCCTCAGTGTAAAAGATTTCTTCCTGGGTCTGGGGAGCGCAGAGGGCCAAGCAGGGTGGCTTGGGATGGTGTCTGGGAGGCTCAGAGCTGCCACCGGTGAGCACCACCCCAGGGCCGTGTCCCTGCACTGCTCTCTGGGGACAAGGGGACCCTGCTGATACAGGGACTGTGCCTCCAGCTTTCACCTTGGGAGCTGTGGGCTGGAGCCCCAAGCCATCACTCAGTCTGTAGCTGCAGCACAGGTGGCCTTTGAGATCGGCACAGAGCTGGGCCACCAGATGCACCTCCTGGACATCGGAGGGGGATTCCCTGGCACCGAGGACACCAGAGCTCGCTTTGAAGAGGTACCACAGCTCCCACCACCTGCACTCAGCAGGCAGAAAGCGAGGCTGGAGGGTCTCCCTGGGCCTGGCTCCCTACAGAGGGGTAAAGTTAACCAAGAGGGAACATCTTCTTCCCATCCAGGTCACTGCCACGATCAACTCTGCCCTGGACTTGTACTTCCCGGAGGGCTGCGGGGTGGAGGTCATTGCGACCCCCGGGAGGTTCTACGTCAGCTCTGCCTTCACCCTGGCTGCCAGCATCACTGCCAGGGAAGAGGCTCCTGCAGAGCAGCCTGGCTCTGATGGTAGGTGGGATAGTGGGATAGGCCTGACCAGGTACCTGAGCCCCCCTAAGCCCTCTCCATGCTCCCCTCCAGAGGAGGAGTCCAGCAGCAAGAAGAGCCTCATGTATCACCTCAGCGATGGCATCTACGGCGCCTTCAGCTGCCTCCTGTTCGACAGCCCCTGCCCCACACCTCGGCTGCACAAGGTGAGTGAGGGTCTGGCCCAGCTTGAGGAGACCCCAGTGGGTCCTTCATACTGTGCTGCATTCCCTCAGCCAACCCTGCTCTTCCTTCCATCGTGGCTGGCCCCAGGTTCCATGCCAGAGGAGAGCAGAAGCTGTGGGGCTGTGGGGCTATGGTCATAGAATCATAGGATTGTTTGGGCTGGAGAAGACCTCTAAGATCATCGAGTCCATCAACCCAACACCACCATGGTCACCAATCCATGTCCCAAAATGCCATGTCCACACTTTTCTTGAATGCCTCCAGGGATGGTGATTCCACCACCTCCCTGGGCAGCCTGTTCCAGTGCCTGACCACTCTTGCAGCAAAGAAATTCTTCCTAACTCCAACCTAAACCTTCCCTGGCACAATTTCAGGCCATTTCCTCCTCAAGTTGGACAAGTAGATCCCCCTCAACCCCTCTCCTTTGTGAGCAGAGGCTGTTTCAGTTGCTGTCTGATGGGAGGTGAGTGCATTGAGCACTGCACAGTGAGTGGCACAGCATCTCAGAGGATAACCTGCAGTCCTGGGTTCATTCTGCCAGGAATAGCATGGAGAAATGACGAAGACAAGCCCACCACCAGAACACCAAGCAAGCTACCCATCCAGACTGAGCCTGGAAGAAGGCAGAAGGACCAGCTTGGTACTTGCACAGCACTGTTGTGAAAGCAGCCAACCTGCCAGCTAACCTACAGCCAACCTACCAGTCATGCCCCAGGAAAGCTGTAGCTGGAATCCCTGGGTTCCTGAGGTGAAACCTTCAAAGCAGGTGGAGGTGTAGCAGGCCACTGTGACAATGGGACAGCCTTTAGGCCTGTGGCTGCTCCATCTTAAATTTCTTCAGGTCACAACCACCCTGTGCTGGGTCACAATGACCTGCTACAGTGCTCCAGGCTTGGCCAGAGGGACTGAAAAGCTGCCAGTGGAAAAGGAGCTGAGGGTGCTGGTTGACAGGTGGCTGAATGTGAGCCACTCTGTGGCCAGGTGGCCAAAAAGGCCACCAGCATCCTGGCTTGGAACAGCAATAGTGTGGCCAGGAGGAGAAGGGAAGTGATTGTCTCCCTGCATTGGGCACTGGGGAGGCCACACCTTGAGTATTTGGTTTGGTTTTGGGCCCCTCACTCCGAGAAGGACATTGAGGAGCTGGAGCAGGTCCAGAGAAGGGCAACAAAGCTGGGGAAGGGTCTGGAGAATAGGGCTGGGGAGGAGCAGCTGAGGGAACTGAGACTGTTTAGCTTGAGACAAGGAGACTAAGGGGAGACCTCCTGGCTCTCTGCAACTCCCTGAAAGGAGGCTGGAGCCAGGTGAGGCTTGGTCTCATCTCCCAAGGAACAAATGATGGGACAAGAGGAAATGGCCTCAAGTTGCAGCAGAGGAGGTTTAGGTTGGACATGAGGAACAATTTCTTCCCCAGAAGGGTTGCCAAAGCCTGGCCCAGGCTGCCCAGGGCAGTGATGGAGTCCCCATCCCTGGAGGGATTGTAAAGCTGTGTAGAAGTGGTGCTGAGTGCCATGGTTCAGTGGTGCCCTGGCAGTGCTGGGTTGATGGCTGGACTCATGGTCTGAAAGGTCTCTCCCAACCGAGAGGATTCTCTGATCGTGTCTCTCCCCTGCAGAGACCCTGCCCAGAGCTCCCATTACACAGCAGCAGCCTCTGGGGCCCCCCAGGCCACCCAGAGGATCGCATCGCTGATGGCCTGGAGCTGCCTGAGCTGCAGGTGGGGGAGTGGCTCATCTTCGAGGGCATGGGAGCCTACAGCACAGCCGCGGCCCTGCCCGCGGGCTGGCCCCAGCCGCACACCACCTACGCCATGTCCCGCCTGGCCTGGTAAGAGATGCTCCTGCCGGAGCAGGGGGAGGGGACAGGGCTCAGCCCCGTGCCATGGGGTCTTCCCCTCCACCTGGCCTCTTGGCCCAAGGGAAAGGATCAAATTGAAAGTCCCAGAACCTGGAGATTCGGGGTGAAGACCTGGCCTCAGAGTAGAGGCTGAGAGCCCTGGGACTGCTGAGCCTGGAGAAGAGCTGCCCCAGAGAGAATCTGATCGATGCTCAGCAAGAGATAAAGGGTGGGGGGCAAGAGGCTGGGGCCAGGCTCTGCTCAGTGATGTCCAGGGACAGGACAAGGGGCACAAACTGGAACCCAGGAGGTTCCACCTGAACAGGAGGAGAAACTCCTTTGGTGTGAGGGTGCTGGAGGCCTGGAACAGGCTGCACAGAGAGGTTGTGGAGTCTCCTTCTGTGAAAAGCTTCCAAACCCTCCTGGCCCTTGTGCCCCTGGGCAAGCTGCTGCAGGTGCCCTGCTGGAGCAGGCTGTTCACAGGCTCACAGATTGCACTGGGTTGTAAGGGAGCCTGGAAAGTCATCCTGTCCAACCCCTCTGCAGTGGGCAGGGACACCTCCAACTAGATCAGGCTGCCCAGGGCCACATGGAGTCTGGGCTGGACTGGATGATCTCCAGGTGTCCATAAAACCCCAGCCTTGGGGGCCAGACTCCTGGATTTTAAGCACTGGCAGACCTGAGCTGGTTTGTGCCTGGGGAAGCCTCGGCAGCCCCTTCCTGGCCTTGCAGGTGGGACTGGGGGGACCCCGGAGCCCCTGAGCTCCCCTGAGCTGCCCTGCAGCGCTGCCCGAGGGGGTGCTCCCCTGTTGCTCCCCCATTGCTCCCCACTTGGGTGTCTCCTGTTGCAGGAAAACCCTGCAGCTCTTCCAGGGGAAGCCACCCCAGACAGAAGACGAGCGGGGAGAGCATCTGCACGCCGCTGTCCTGCGGCTGGGAGATGGCCGAGAGCCTCTGCGTGTCGCCGGTCTGCGCTCCAGCCAGCATCATCTGAGCAGCTCCGCTCCTGGGGGCTGGGGGCGGGCTACAACCTGCCCCTGGCCTCGCCCCGCGGCAGGGGGAGCCCACAGCCAGGGCTTTGAAGTGTGCTGCATAAATCCTGATCCTGTTCCTCCTGCTCCTGCGGTGCCTGTGCCGACCGGAGGGGTTTGGTGGGCCTGGGGGGCGGGATTACAGAGCAGGTTTGGGTGCCTCTTTTGAGGGCTGTCCTGTGAGGAGCCCTCCTGGCTCTTCCTCCCCTACCCCATGCTGGAGGTGATGGAGAGTCTGTCTGGGATAAGCAATTGGCTGCCTAATGAGGCTTTGCTCGTTAGGGATGGGGAAATCCTTCAGCCAAACCTCGGACGGTGCTCAGGCATCTGGATGGAGCCCTGGGATTTGGGGATTGATTGGGTTCTCCCAGTCCCTGAGTTCTTGTCCCCAGACTGCCCTGGGCGTGTGGGCAGGGGTCCTGCTCTGTGGTGGGGGGCAATGGGCATCAGCAGATCACAGAGGCAAAGAATGGGGACACTGTGAGACCCTGAAAACCAGGGACTGGGGGAACTGGGAGGACCCTGAAGCAGGGGGGTGCTGGGACACTGGAGTGGGGGCACTGGCAGCACTGGAGCGGGGCACTGGGAGCCCTGGGGTAAGACGAGCCCTGGGAGGACATTGGGAGGACACTGGGAGCTCTGGGAGGACACTGGGAGGACACTGGAAGCTCTGGGAGGACACTGGGAGCACTGGGAGGACGCTGGGAGCACTGGGAGGACACTGGGAGGACACTGGGAGGACACTGGGAGGACACTGGAAGCTATGGGAGGACACTGGGAGCTATGGGAGGACACTGGGAGGACACTGGGAGCTATGGAGGACGCTGGGAGCACTGGGAGGACACCGGGAGGTGTAGGAGGACACTGGGAGGTGTAGGAGTGCACTGGGAGCTCTGGGAGGACACTGGGAGCTGTGGAGGACACTGGGAGCTGTGGGAGGACACTGGGAGCACTGGGGGGACACTGGGAGCTGTGGGAGGACACCGGGAGGTGTAGGAGTGCACTGGGAGCTCTGGGAGGACACCGGGAGCTCTGGGAGGACACTGGGAGCACTGGGAGCACACTGGGAGGACACTGGGAGCACACTGGGAGGACACTGGGAGCTCTGGGAGGACACCGGGAGCTCTGGGAGGACACTGGGAGCTCTGGGAGGACACCGGGAGCTCTGGGAGGACACTGGGAGCACTGGGAGCACACTGGGAGGACACTGGGAGCTCTGGAGGACACCGGGAGGTCTGGGAATGCACTGGGAGCTCTGGGAAGAGGCCGGCAGCACTGGGGAAGCTTGGGTGGGCTGCCGCAGCAGCCGGCAGGGGTCGTCGGGGCGCGGCAGGAGGCCTCTCCTCCAGGCCGCTAGAGGGCGGTGCAGCGAGCAAGGGCTCCCGAGGCGCCGGTCCCGGCGGCGGCGCCGTAAAGCGCGGCGCTGTCGCGGCTGCGGCGCTCTTGACGGCGTCGCGGCAGGCTCCTGAAGGACGGCGGCGGGCGCGGGGCTCGGCCCGGAGCGTGTCGGGGTCGTGACAGCGTCCGTGCGGCGCCGAGCGCGGGGCCGAGCGCGCAGCCATGCCCTTCTGGGACCTGCAGCGGCAGCTGGGCATCGACGTGGACCGCTGGCTGGTGCGGCAGAGCATGCCGCAGCCCTACGGCATCGCCGGCGCCTGCCACGCCTTCGAGCGCGAGTGGATCGAGTGCGGGCACGGCCTGGGCCAGACCCGCGCCCGCCGCGAGTGCCAGCCCGAGTACGAGGACTTCATGGAGTGCATGCACCGCACCAAGCTGGTGAGGGCCGGGGGCACGGCCGGGTGCAGCTCACACCGAGGGCAGGCGCTGCGAGCGCCTCAGGCCCGGGGCCGGGCAGGGGCAGGGCGCTGGAGGCTGCGGGAGGAAGGCAGGGGCAGGGCGCTGGAGGGCTGCGGGAGGAAGGCAGGGGCAGGGCGCTGGAGGGCTGCGGGGGGAAGGCAGGGGCAGGGCGCTGGAGGCTGCGGGAGGAAGGCAGGGGCAGGGCGCTGGAGGCTGCGGGAGGAAGGCAGGGGCAGGGCGCTGGAGGCTGCGGGAGGAAGGCAGGGGCAGGGCGCTGGAGGGCTGCGGGAGGAAGGCAGGGGGCAGGGCGCTGGAGGGCTGCGGGAGGAAGGCAGGGGCAGGGCGCTGGAGGGCTGCGGGAGGAAGGCAGGGGCAGGGCGCTGGAGGGCTGCGGGGGGAAGGCAGGGGGCAGGGCGCTGGAGGGCTGCGGGGGGAAGGCAGGGGGCAGGGCGCTGGAGGCTGCGGGAGGAAGGCAGGGGCAGGGCGCTGGAGGCTGCGGGAGGCGGGAGGAAGGCAGGGGGCAGGGCGCTGGAGGGCTGCGGGAGGAAGGCAGGGGGGCACCGGGGCGGTGCTGGGAGCCCCCCAGGTGCTGGGGCAGGCTGGGCTGAGGGCCCAGGCCAAGCACCTGAGAGTGTTCTGGGGCTCTGGTGCAGGCTGGGGAGAGGGGCAGGGGATGGGAGTAGCTGCCAGGAGTGCTGCTGGGGGCAGCCTCCCAGCTGTCAGCTCTCAGCTTGCGGGGGGAGGCTTGGTCCTGCAGCAGCCCTTTGCCCCAGGGGTGGTGTGGGGTGTAGCAGAAGCAGAGCTCTGCAGAGCCTTCCTCCCTGCCTTCATGGCCCTCCTCCTCTCCAGCAGCCACAGCCAGTCCTCAGCTGCAGCAGCCACGGGAGCAGCTGCTGCCTGGTCAGCTGTGGGCTGAAACCCCAGGTGCCAGCAGCAGCAAAATGTGTTGTGACAGCCTGAAAGCCCAAAAAGCCTTTGGCAGGAGGCTGAAGCCCACATGAGGAGCCCCAGGGCAGGGTTAGTGTGGGTGCCACATGCACACAGCTTCTGGGGGGCTGCCAGGACCTGCGCTGGGAACCATCCAAGCTCTTCCCTGACTGCTGTGACCCTGTTGTGTGCCTGCTCCATCCCTCCTGTGTGTGCTTCCCCAGGCTATGAGGCTGAAAACCATCCTGGCCCAGAGGGACAAGCTGATCAAGGAAGGGAAGTACACTCCTCCTGACTACCACAAGGGCAAGGAGGAGCCACGGCCTTGAACCCTGAGGGAGGTGGCCACCAGTCACCTGTGGAGCCATGGTGGGAGACTCCTCTGGGAAGAAAACCAAGGACACAGCTGCATTGTGCTGGAGCTCTAGGGGGCCTCTGCAGTGGAGCCCTGCCCCTGCTGAGGGGGTTGACACCACTTTGGGCATCACTTGAACAAGTAAATGTCTCCTTTGCAATGGCCTTTGGCTCTGTCTTGTCTCTTCTTCTCCCGAGTAAAGCACAGCCTGAGGTTCTCTCTGCTCAGCAGCACTGCCCAGGGAGCTTCTGAGACACCAAAACCACAGCAGTGGTGCTGGGGATGTGCCCCTGGGGAGGTCAAACCCTCCTGGAGCTGGAGGGAGCTGGTGCTGACTTCTCCCTTGGTACTTACAGCTCCTGAGGGAGGCCTCACCAAGCCAGGCCTCCCAGGCTGTGATCACTGCTGGAGTGTCCTGAAAGAGTCCAGTCCAAGCTTGTGCTGCCAGACTTCATCCCCAGTTACAGGCAGCACTGGACTGGTGCTGGGCTGCCCCCAGTCACCCTCCAGTTGGCAGTGTGTGAGGTGCAGACCCAGCTCACACCACTCTCTGCTGGAGGGATTTGTGCCTCTCCTGCCTTTCCAGTGTGTGGGAGGCAGATCTCCTGGCTGGGGGCTTTGCTTTGGAACCCTCTGAGTCAGCAGGATCCCTGCAGCAGGCACTGGGCCTTGCTGATGGCAGCTGGTGGGTGGCCCTGGGGCACTCTGTCCCCTCCTAGCAGCAGGACCTGCCTGTGCTGCTCCCCCATCCCAGGGTGGGGGTTTCCCCCCTGTCCCCTCCAAACCCAGGGTGGTTTTGTAAGGGGGGAGTCAGGTGAGTGCCTGGCAGGGGTGAGGGGACAGGTCTGAGCTTTAATCCTTGCTTTTCATGCTGTTCATTGGGGCTTTAATGCTTAATCTTTGGTGCAGGTGGAGCCTCTGGGTTCCCTGATCCTGGCAAATCCCTCTGCTGGGATGACAAAGGCTGATCCCAGCCTGCTGTGACCTGCAGCAGGAGGAGAGGCAGAGCTGCCCCTGGGGGCTGTGTGGGGTGGTTGCTCCTGGCTGCAGACCACAGGTCTCTGACTCCTGCCCCAGCAGTGCCTTTGTCCAGGGCTCAGGATTTGGGGTGTGCACCTCTGTGTCTGGCTCCAGCCAGCCAGGAAGCTTTTCCCTGTCCTGCCTCTCAGGCCACACAGCAGTGGTGGCTGAGCTCCTCTTCACCTTGTGAATGATTAACTGGGTGGGGGAGGAGCAGTGGTTGGAGTGGTCTGAGTGGAGATGCTGAATGCCTGAAGTTGGAGGGTTTCAAAGGTGCCAAAGGATCCCAGAGTCCCAGCAGGGTGGAGCTGGAAAGGGCCTCTGGAGCTCACCCAGCCCAAGCCCCTGCTCCAAAAGGGCCCCCACAGCAGCTTGCCCAGGAGCAAAACAGCCAGGGGGGGTTGGAAGCTCCCCAGAGAAGGAGACTCCACAACCTCTCTGTGCAGCCTGTTCCAGGCCTCCAGCAGCCTCACACCAAAGGAGTTTCTCCTCCTGTTCAGGTGGAACCTCCTGGGTGCCAGCTTGTGCCCCTTGTCCCTTTCCCCTGGACATCACTGAGCAGAGCCTGGCCCCAGCCTCTTGCCCCCCACCCTTTGTCTTGCTGAGCAGTGATCACATCCCCTCTCAGTGGGCACCTGGATCCCTCCTGGGTGCCCTGACTCTGGGCACAGGCCCTGGCAGAGCAGCCCCCTTGGGTGCCACAGCTGGGTGCTGTGTCTCTGAGGCTCTCTGTGCTGTCCTTGTGCCACCCTGGAAGGAGCTGCCCTGGATTTCACCTCCGTCCCCCAGGGGCCGTGGCACTGATGTCTTGCAGGTGCTGTGCCAGCAGGATTTGGCCTTTCTGGGGCTGCTGCTGCTCCTCACCAAGCTCTTCTCCTGCAGTTCCTTCTGAAGCAGCTTTTCCAAGTGCTGCCAGGAGGCTTCTCCCTTCCCCCAGGCCCAGATGGATGCATTACTACGGCCCAGATGGGTTCCCTCCGCTCAGGCTGATTCAGGGCTGCCGTCAGAGCCACGTCCTTGCCTGGCAGGAGCAGGCACTGGGGGGAGGGTGGCATCAGAGAGCCCCAAAAGCCAGGTTCAATCAGTCCTCAAGCTGCTGGTGATGGGGAGCTGCTCTCCCTGTGTGTGTCTAAGGGGCTGAGTTGGTGCTCTCAGCTGTGGAGGTTATTCCCTGGCAGAGAGCTTCCATAAGGATGCCAGCCCCGGGTGGGTCACAGTGTCCTGGCTCTGAAGCTGCCGAGGGGGAGCTCCATGGGCAGCAGTGGAGGGAAACACCAGGAGGGTGGGAGAGCAGAGTGGAGAAGTGGGCAGAAATGGGGATGGGTTGGGGGGGGGAAACCTCTTTGGAGGCTCCTGGAACAGGGGTTGGGTGCTGGAGCCACCAGAGCTAATAAATGATGGACAGAGAGGGGAAAACCAGGCTGGGGTAGAGCTGGAGCCATGCCACAGGAGCTGCTGGTTGGAGAGTGGGAGCTGCAGCGGAGAGCTGTCCATGGGGGCTCTGGGGAGAGCAGAGGGGCTAGGGCTGTGGGGCACAAGGACTGCAGGCAAGCAGGGCTGAGCTGTGCCAGTGTGCTGGGAAGCACCCCCAGCCCATGGGCTGCTGTGTCAGGAGCTGTTTGCCCACACAGCCAGACCTCAGTTTTCCCAGGGTCAGCCTCTGGATTTCATAGATTCATAGATCACAGAAGGGGTTTGGTTGGAAGGGACCTCAAGGCTCAGCCAGTTCCAACCCCTGCCACGGGCAGGGGCACCTCCCACCAGCCCAGGCTGCTCAAGGCCTCACCCAGCCTTGAACACCTCCAGGGAGGGGACATCCCTGACCTCCTTGGGCAGCCTGTGCCAATGCCTCACCACCCTCACTGGGAAGAATTTGTTTGAAACCAAGGATGGAAAGCTGTGGAGTGGCAGCAGCCAGGAGGTCAAACCTGTGCGAGTCCTGGTGCCTGCCTCCCTCTGCCTTGCAGTCACTCATTATGGGGGACAACTAATTACCCTCCCCTCTTCCCCCAGAGGTGTTGTGCACCACAGAGGTGGCTGTGGGGAGGCAGCAGGCTCCCAAGGCTGTCCCTGGGAACGATTCTTTTGGTGGCAGCTGCACTGTGACAGCAGCTCAGAACCAGAGAACGATGAGGGTTGGAAGGGACCCCTGGAGACCATGGAGTCCAAGGCTCCTGCCAGAGCAGGATCACCTTGGCCAGGCCAGGAACAGGAACAGGTCCAGTATGGCAAAGCTCTCATGAGCAGGCTGCAGCACCAAGCTCCCAGTCCCAGGAATTGCTGAGTGGGGATAAAAACAACCCCCAGAGCCAAGCAGGCTGCGAAAGGGAAGGGTTTTGCTTTCCCGAGGAGAGAGGGGGGTGGGGGGAAAAGGGCTCAGCAAAACACCCAACAACTCGGTGGTGTCAAGAGTGACTCATCTCGTGGAGAGGAAACGTTCAAGTGTCTCTCAAGCACTTCTGCCTCCCGAGGGGCTCTTCAGACCCAGCCAAAATCTAATTGTTCTGGCGCTGGTTGTTAACGCAGCCAAGGGTGAGCAGCAGGGACTGGGAGGAGCTGATCGCTGTGTGGTAGTTAAAAGCTCTGTCAGATCTCTCAGCCCACAAGGAAAATGACCAAAGACCTGATGAAAACAATCAATTTGATGGAGATAAAAAGAAAGACCTCCCAGCGCTGGCAGGAGGAGGCTGTGGCTGAAGCTCTGGCAGAGCAGAAGTGAATCAAAAATGGATCTGATGATCCCAGCTGAGCTCCTGCAGGCAAAAGGGATTTGGAGCATCCTCAGCTCCTCCAGGCAGCTCACCACGGAGCCCTGAACGAGGTTGGTTCCCTTTCCAGTGTCTGGTAGAGCCACGTTTGTGTTCCACTGTTTGCTTTTCGTCATTCCTTTGATGTGGGGCACAGCCACATCTTGGTTGCGTGGCAGGCACCTAGGCTGGGCTGGGCTGGGCTGGACGGGGAGGTCCCCACCGGGCAGGAGCTGGTGAGGGCAGCGCTCGCATCGCTCCCCGGCTGCGTTCCCGGCAGAGTCTCTTCCTCTCAGCTCCCCCATTCCCATTCTCCTACAAACCTGAGCTGCACAGGGGCAGGAGCTGGGGCCCGGGGAGCGGCTGAGCTCCCATCTCCTGCAGCTCCCGCAGCTCCCACTGCTCCCACAGCCCCGGATGTGCCGGGAGCCTCCAGCAGCGTCTGCAGCTCCTCTCTGCCTCGGAGAGGGGGAAAAACAACTCCTGGGAGATGAATAATTTATCAAAAGTCAGGGGAAAGGCAGGTTTCGGCTGGGGGAAGGTTTTAATGAGGGAGAGGGGACAAATCCTGGAGCAGAGCCATGTGCTGCTGGTCGGCACCAGAGGCATCTCCCTACATCCCTACAGACGCAGAGTGGGACCCCAAGGTCTCAGCACCTTCCTCGGGTTGGTGTCCACAGGATCCTGGCGGGGGGGGGGGGGGGGGGGGGGGAGAAAGGGCGGGGGGTCCCATGGTCCTGCTGTGCAGAGCAGGACACAAGGAGATGAGACATTTAGGGAGGACACCCCCTGCCTGCCTCCCCCCTTCCTGCTGAGGTAACGACTCCCTGGCCCCCACGCAGGCAACACAAGGCAGGATCTTAACCCAGATTCGCAGCACAAATAATCCAGCGCCGCGGGGCGCTGCCAGGGATTTCTGGAAGCACGTTTGGGGAGTGAGATCCACGCAGGCTAGAACAGGCAGCGCTTCCCAGCCGCCCTCACTCCTCCGGGGCTCAGCGCGGCTCCAATCGGCCGGCTTCGGGCACCGCGAGGGAGGAGGAGGAGAAGGAGGAGGCGGCTGGAGCCCAGACGGTGTCACTGAGCAGAGGGTGACAAAGGGATGTGTCAGCCTGCAGCCAGCGCCGTGGCGTGCGGGTGCCCGCAGCTGGCCGTGCGCTGAACCGTGAGGTTTGTGCCCTGGCAGCGAGCAGTGCTCAGTGCCACGGGTGGGAGAGAGCGCGGCCAGGGGCATCGTGCCCATCACCCCGGTGTGGGAGCATCGTGCCCATCACAGCATCACAGCACATTAGAGGTTGGAAGGGACCTCCAGAGGTCATCCGGTCCAACCCCCCCTGCCAGAGCAGGATCACCCAGGGGAGTCTGCCCAGGAATGCATCCAGGCGGGGTTGGAAAGCTCCACAACCTCTCTGGGCAGCCTGCTCCAGGGCTCTGTGACCCTCTCTGTAAAGAAGTTTCTCCTCCTGCAGAGGTGAAATCCTCAGTGTTGAAACTTACACCTGGTGTTTCTTGGCTTATTGGTCTGCACCACCCGGAAGAGCTTGGCCCCTTCCAATCACCCCCACCCCGCAGATAATGATAGACATCGATCAGGTCCCCTCTCAGCCTTCTCTTCTCCAGACTAAACAGCCCCAGGCTCTGAGTCTCCCTGCACAGGGGCGATGCACCATGAGCTGGGGAAGCCATGGGGCTGTCACCTCAGGCCGCAAACCTGCGGCAGAGCCACCCAACCCGTCCGGGAGCTTTGGGCACGGCTGGGGCAGCGTCTGCCTCTCCAGGCACATTCCTCCTCCCAGTGTGTCTGAGGCCACTGGCTCCAGCAGGAGCCCTTCCCACTCCCCAGCTCTCAGGGATTTGGGGGTCTCCTGTGGTGCCCTGCTTGAGCACAGCAGCTTCATTTATCCCCAAGTGTCCAGCATGGACCCAAACACCTGCTCAGAGTGGGTGAGACCCTCATGGGAGGAGCAAAGAGAAAGTGGTGCTGGGGCAACAGGGCTGGAACTGGAGCAGTGGGGCTGGAACTGGAGCGGTGGGGCTGGAACTGGAGCGGTGGGGCTGGAACTGGAGCAGTAGGGCTGGTGCTGACCCTCGAGGACACCATTTTCCATCACACCCAGTACAGTGCCCACACCCAGCACCAGCCTGGCCTGGCCTCAGCATTATCAAGGCTCTTGGGGAGCTCATGCCCCCATGACCAGCTGGTGTCTGGAGGGCCTTGACCGCTGCAGCTGTGGCCTCGATTCACCCCACCAGTGCCTCCACTCCCGGGTGGGTTATGGCCAAGTGCTTGCTCCTGCTCTGCCCATCCCCTCCCCGTCGCGGGATCCGGCCGGGCAGGGCTGCAGGGCAACACGTGCTCTGCAGAGCCACGTCCCAGGTGTCCAGGAGCAGAGTTGTCACCACACCCCCGCGCCCTGTCCTCCGCCGCCTCCCACCCCCTGGCTGGAGGTACTCGAGGAAACAGCCGCCGGGAAGCAGAGAGGGACGTGCTGGGATGAGATCTGAAAACCAGTGGGGGCGAGATGCCCATGGGCCAAGCAGCTCCACCGAGACCCCAGGGGGACTGGGGCGCCGGGCTTGGCCCTGCCAGGCGCGGCGCCACCGCGGGAGCGGCCGCGCTGGCTCGGGGCCGTGGCACGACGCCGCTGCCGCTCGCTGGGCCCCGCCGTCGGTGCGGGGCGGCTGGATCTGCCCTCCGCCGGAGCAGTCGATCCTGCTTCACTCCTGCCAGGCAGCTGGGGCTGTCCTGCAGCTCAGCCACCCCTTCGGGCTGCTGCTGGTGACCCTGCCGGCGCCGCGGCTGCTGCCAGCGCTGACTCGCTTGGCACTGGGATGCTTCGTAGCCCCGCAGGTGAGCCCTGGGCACCTCATGGCTTATGGCTGCCTTCAGCACAGCCCTCCCCAAGCCCCTTCCAGGCCTGACCCTGCTCCTGTCCCCCTGCTGCCTGCTCCTGCCAGGGCTGCTGGCCCAAATCGATGGGTGTTCTAATTATCCTGGCCTGGATGGGGGAGGTGATGGAGGGGGAGGGGGGGAGAATGGATGGGCTGTGTGGGGAGCTGCTAGGTGTTTTGGGGGGAGCAATGGGGGTTCAGGGTGGGAGACAGGCAGAGGGTGCTCAGGGAAGCTGTGGACAGGCTGGGGGATCCCCCTGTGTAATGGGGTTGAAGAGTGGGTAGCCGGCATCAGGGTGCTCTGAGGAGCCGTGGGCAGATAGGGGGAGTGCAGGATGGATCGAGGGGTCCCCGGTGCTGGATCGGGGGTGCCCGGGGAGGAAGGTGCTGGGGTTGGGTTGGTGCAGGGGCGGGTGGTGCCGAAGCCGGTCCCCGGAGCTGCGAGAGGCGGTCGGGACCCCCCCGCCGCTCCGTGCCGCCCCGGTGGGCAGGGCCGGGGGAGGTGCCGCGGCGGCGGGAGCGGCGGGAGCGAACGGCGGGGCCGGGAACGGCGGGGCCGGGAACGGCCGTACCGGGAGCGGCCGTACCGGGAGCGCACGGCGGGGCCGGCAGCCGCGGGGGGGCGAGAGCGCACGGCCGGGGCCGGGGCCAGGGCCGGGGCCGGGGCCGGGACCGGTAGCGGCTGCGGCACCGGGAGAACCGCGTCCTGCCTGCACCGAGCCGCCGGGACCGGGACCGGAGAGCTGCCGGGGGTGAGCGGGGCCGGGCTGCGGGAATGGGGGGTGCGCACCGGAGATGGAGCGGGGAAAGGCGGCGGATGGGGCGGGGATGGAGCTGGGCAGGAGCACGAGCAGCAGGAGATGGAGATGGAGCGGGGATGGAGCAGGGAAGGCGGCGGATGGGAATGGGGATGGAGCGCGGAAGGGAGGCAGCAGCTGCCGCGGCTGGGCTGGGGCTGCGGGCACCGGAGGATGCCAGCGGAAGCTGGGCAAGGGGGGAGCCCAGCCCAGCCCCGTGCGCCCCTGCCGAGCTGTGCCCGCACCCTGCTGCCTCCCGCACCTGCTGCTCCCCCTGCCCGCCCTGCTCAGCCCCCGCAGCCCCCCCCCAACCCTTCGGGTTCCCCAAAAGCAGGGCGAGGGCTGAACCGCTGGGTGCTGGTGTCAGGGCTGTGTTGGGGGGAGACGCAGATTTGGGCCAGGATTGGTGGGGTTTGCGGGTTTCAACGAGGGGTGAATGACTCATGGAATCCTTTTCTCCCTCATGGAATCCTTTCTCCCTTTCTTGCAGGGCTCTTTCGGTTGGGGTTGGGGTTTTGGTTCTGGGTTGTTTTTTTTTTGGGGGGTGGGGGTCTCTTTGTTCCTGTTTTGCTGATGAAACGATGGGAATCAGGAAAGGCTGGGAGCGGTGGAGGCGGCTCCTCAGCCGCGGCACCTCGGCTGTAGGAGTCTCAAGCATTTCGTGTGCATTTCTCCTGGTCGAGCGCTTAGAGGACACAATGAGAACGATTTGAAATCCGCCTCATGCGAGGTGCTTGCTTGCCCAGCGTGTGTGCGCGGCGCAGCTCGCCCTGTGTGCCGCGGAAAGCTCAACCATTTCCCCCTTCCCATCATTTAATGGTTTGCCCTTTTGTTTCCCCCCTATTTTGGTGTTTTTTTTTTCCCCCCAAACCTCGCTCCCATTCCGAGAAGGGAATCGCTGAGGGTACAAAGGGCAGTGCCCATCTGATGTCTTCTTGTAGTGAGCACAAAGAAATCGAGCCCCAAAGGATGGACTTTGCTTTGTGGGAATGAGCTGGCGCTGGGGGTGCCAGCCTGGCCACTGTGTCTTGTCCCCCCCAACCTCTCACCCCCCATTCCTGGTTTCCCCCAGCTGTCAGAGCAGCAAGGGGGACGCTGAGGTGGCATTTAGGAGCTCTGGGAGGGCCGATTCACTTGCCCAGGAAGGTGCTTGGGCACAGGCATGAGGGCAGAGATGCCCGTGGCGGGGTGATCCCTTCTCCAGTACCCCCAACACCCGCGGCAGGGAGGGAACCGCGGCCGGCGGCCCGGTGTCAAGCGCTGTTTGCTCCTTCTGCAGGCTGCCACCCGTGGGGACGTCCTGCCAGCCTTGCTGCCCGCACCCTGGGCCATGTCGTCCTCCGACGAGGAGACCCTCAGCGAGCGGTCGTGCCGGAGCGAGCGGTCATGCCGGAGCGAACGCTCCTACCGCAGCGAGCGCTCGGGCAGCCTCTCCCCGTGTCCCCCCGGGGACACCCTGCCCTGGAATTTACCCCTCCACGAGCAGAGGAAGCGGAAGAGCCAGGACTCGGTGCTGGACCCGGCCGAGAGGGCTGTCGTCAGGGTGGCAGGTAAGCCCTGTTCCCTGGCGGCTCCCCCCGAGGGTGGGTGGACGGAGCTCCCTGGGCTCCCCTCGAGGTGCCCGAGATGGTCGTGGGATCATCCCCGTACCCCGCTGCTCCGCAGGGATGCTGGGGATGGATGGGATGAGGAGAAGGAGGATGGATGTGGCCTTCGGTGGCTGAGGGCCAGGGTGGAGGTTCGGCTCTGCGATGGCTTTGTCCTCTCTGATGGCTTTGTCCTGTCCGGGCAGGGCTCGCCGCGGGTTGTTTGTACCCTCGGCAGGCTGGGGTTAAGCGATGACTGCGCACCCAGTTGGGTGACATTAAAACACCTAATTAAGGACTAAGTGGCTCCTTGGTGGAACAATGTCCTTGGCCAGACTCCGGGGAGGAATTTCCCCTGGGAGGTTTGTGATTCGCACCCAGCCGAAGGAGCCGGGGCTGCTCCTGGTGGAGCCGGGGCTGCTCCTTCCCCGCGACGGTGCCTATCCCAACACTGTGGTCACTGGAGACCCCTCGGGGTCCCTGTGCTGCTGGGTCGTGGAGGGGACGCTGGCCTGCGTGTTCCCTTGCCTGGAGTGCTCCCACAGTACCCCCTGGCTGCTGTACCATCCCAGGGGAAGCGATGGGGATGGGAAGGAGAATCTGAGACAGGGGTGGACCCACCGTGGCTCCTTTCCCAAACACTGGTTGGTGGGGCTGGTGAGGACACTGCGCTGGGGTCACCAAGGAGGGAGGACAGAGGAGCTTCACTCAAGGCCCTGGATGTTGGAGCTGGGAGCTGCTGCTTCACCTGGGACAAATGGCCCCTGGGGGCTTTGATCTGTGGCTGCTGGGCTCTGGCCCCTTCTCTCCACACCTCGGGGCCTTTGATCTGCTCTCACCGGAGCAAACAGGGCTATGGGGCCATTTGAGGGCCCTCCACTGAGTTCTGAGCAGGCTGCTCCCAGCTGCTGCCCCAAGGGAATTCCAGAGCCCAGCTGGAGGTGGGCATGATTGTGGCAAAGCCCTGGGGCACCCACCCACCCCTGCCCACCCCTGCCAGCACCCAGCTGGTGGGAAAATTGACCCCAGTGCTGTACTCCACACTCTGTGAGGCCTTAGATTGGGAGTACTGGGGAGGAGGAGAGACCCTGCTAGCACATGGGCAGGTCCCACAAGGTCAGGGGAAGCAGCGGGAGGCTGGCTGCCTGCCCTCCATGCCCACCCCACATGGGCACTGTGGGGTGTGTGTGGCTCTGGCTGTGCCATGGTGCTGCTGGGGCAGGTTGTGCCATCCCAGCTCCAGGCATCTCGGGGCAGGAAGAACCAGTTGAGTCAAATGAGGGTTCTCAAGAAGGTGCTGGCTGGGGCTGGGGGAAGCAAATGTGCAGGGTGCGGCCAAGCCCTGCCCCAGACACCAGCACTGCTGAGGCTGGGGGCTGGCTGAGCTGCTGGGGTCCCACCACTGCTCATGGACTGGTCAGGCTGCCCAGGGAGGTGGTGGAGTCCCCATCCCTGGAGGTGCTCAGGAAATGTGTGTCCCTGGCACTTGGGGCCATGGTTTAGTGGCTGTGGTGGTGTTGGGTTGATGGTTGGACTCAATGGTCCAGGAGGTCTTTTCCAATCAAAACCATTCTATGAATCTATGATTCCACACTCTGGAAACCCCCATCCTGCTGGGTACTGAGCACCCTCCACACCTCCAGGGCTGGGGCTTGCTGAGCCATTTCCCCAGCTGCCTTTCTCCCTTCAGGGCCAGGCTGCTGGGCTCCCACCATCCCCATCCCTGCTCATGGACTGGTTCTGCCCTGATCAAAAAATCTCCCATCCTGCTGGGTGCTGAGCACCCTCCCTTAGCCCAGGGGCTGGCCCCTGCTGAGGCACAGCCATTTCCCCAGCTGCCTTTCTCCCTGCCTGCCCGGGATGCTGAGCGTTTGTCGTCAGGCTGGCTGGATCCAGGCCGTGATGAAAGGCAGGGGGGTGGCACCAGATCAGCTCCCCTGCAGCTTCCCCATTAAAAATAACTGGAGAGGTGCAGCCAGACAGGGGCTGAGCCGGGAAGAAAGAGTTTGGAGACAGTTTTGTGTCACCAGGCTTGGAAATGAGCTGAAATATTGATTGGGCTCCTTGCATAATTCAGAGGGAATGTCTGCAGCAGGCTGGCTGCCCCCCACCCCCTGTCCCCTCCCAGGGCTTGGGGACCAGGGGTTGGTGGCTGGTGGGATGCGTCCAAAGGGGGCTGGCACCACCTGGTGTTGCCTGGGGAGGGGGACAGGGCTTGGCTCGCTGGCACCCCTGGGAATGGAGCCTGAGCATTGTGAGGGCTGTGAGACCCCATAGAGGTGGCACAGGAGACATTTAGGTGGTTGAGGGGGGGACACACGGATCTGGGGTGCTCCTAACTCACTGCCCATGGGGGCTGATGGTCTCTGCATCCCTTCTGGCCATCAGAGCCAGGGAGAGGAGGACACAGCTGTGCCCTAGGAGGGGACACACCAGTGAGGACCTTGTGAGAGGGGCTGGTGTCTTGGGGGGGCTGGGACATGCTGCTGCCCGCCCTGGGTTTTCTGTACCCCCGGTGCTGGACTGGGGCCCCAGGCAGCCTCTGGAGCCATTCCCTGCTTTGCTGGCATTGTCCTGGAAGGTGATGACATGGGGAGGGGGGAAGTGGCAGAGGGGGAGGTGGGGGGTGGCAGAGGGGGACGTGGCAGGTCAGAGTTGGGCTCTTGGCACCTCGCTGTTCTGTCTTGCTTCAGCAGCTTGGCAGAGGCTGATGGCCCTGGGGGAGCTGCTTGGGGTAGAAAAGGCTTTTTCATCCTGGACCTGTTGGCACTGGGTCCTGCCAGGGGTCACCGCGGGGTGCAGGGGGGGTGCTGGGGTGTGAGGGGCTGGGGAAGGGGGCTGACGACAAGGGGTGAGCAGCAGGGCAGGGGTGACAGGAGAGGCGTCGCAGGGGCTTCCCAAGGGCTGTGCTCGGCCTGGTTGAAAAGGCTCCTGGGAGTCCTTTGTCACCCGGGAGCGACACCCGAGGCGCTGGCAGAGGCAGCCTTGGCTGAGCAGGGAAGGAGCTGGGGGGGCCGGGGGGTGACTTGAGCTCCATCCTCGGGACGTGGGAACAAAACCTCCTCACTCCCTGCTGCCTTGGGAGCCGCGAAGCCGCCCGCTGGCGGGGCCGGGGCAGGATTTGGGCATCGCTCCCGACGCCCGAGGAGGAACTGGGAGGTGCCAGCTGGCGGCTGCGGAGTCCCCTTGGAGGCGTTTTTGGGTCAGGTGGAGGTTGGGAGCGCAGGAACCTCTGCAGGGGCCGTGCCCGGTGGGGGATGTTCTGCCCTCCCCCTCCTCCCCCCCGGGCGGCTGCCCCTCGCTTCGGCACCTGCTGGGCGACATTGAGATGTTAATTACTGCTCCCAATTAAGGTGCCGCCGAGAAGGGGAGATGCCTCCAAAGGTGGGGTGAAGAGGGTGGTCTGTGTAACCCCCACCTCAGGCTGGTGGCTGCGGGAGGAAGATGAGGATGATGAGGATGAGTATGGAGGTGAGGGTAAGGATGAGGATGAGGGTGAAGATGAGGATGAGGGTGAAGATGGGGGTTAAGGATGAGGATAAGAATGAAGATAAGGGTGAGGATGAAGATGAGGGTAAGGATGAGGGTGAAGATAAGGATGAAGATGAGGGTAAGGATGAGGATGAGGGAGAAGAAGAGGGTAAGGGTGAAAGTGAAGATGAGAGTAAGAATGAGGGTGAAGAAGAGGGTCAGGGTGAGGATGAGGATGAGGGTGAGGATGAGGATGAGGGTGAGGATGAGGGTGGTGGCTGCTGCTGGCCTCTCACCATCACACAGAGGGATGTGGGGTGTAGCTCCCCGCCCGGGGGTGCCCCTGGGAGGTTTGGGGGCGGTCTCCCCTGGGTGACGGTGGGGAGACACTGGCTGGCTGCGCCGAGCAGGCTGGGGCTTTTCTGGTTGCCATGGATACCCAGCTGGCAGAGCCTGGCCCTCCGGTTGCCATGGCAACGGTGCAGCCAGGGTGAAAAAGCAGCATCTTGTGGTGGCCAAAGAGGGCTGGGATTTGCCCTGGTGGGGGCAGGGATTTGCCCTGGTGGGGGCAGGACTACCCAGGTGGGGGGGATCTGGGTCTGGCCTGGGCACAGGGAAGGAATTTGGTGTTGGCTGAACAGGAGGTGCTGGGAAATGAGGTCCCTGGTGTGTCGCCCAGGCTGCGGACAGCCACCTCTGTGCCCCCATAAGGGCTGTTTTGGGGGACACTGGGGGGGGGGGTTGGCTGTGTCACATCCAGAATTGCCAGGCCTGGCGGGGCTCAGTGGGGTTATGGTGGGTGAGGGGGTGCCAGGCAGGCACCCTATCTCTGTTTTCCCGTTGAGGTTTACCCCTGGTTCTGCTGTGCCCCTTGGCAGGGTCCTCTATCCCCACCTCCCCAAGGTGATGCCAGGGGGCTTCCCATTCCCCCGGGGCTTGGCATCCCCTGCACCCCATTCCTGTACCAGCTGGAGGTTTGGTGGCAGTGGGGACAGACCCTGAACCAGGAGATCTTTGGGATCTTCAGGAGTGGGGTGTTAGCAGCCCCTGGCACCCCACAGGTGGAATGTGGGGCTGGGGCCCTGTGGGGCTGCACTTGGTCCCTGGCTTTTGGGCCAGTGGCTCTCCCACAGCTGCTCCTGTGGGGTGCAGAGCCCTGATGCTTGAGGCCAGTGGGTGTGGGGCCAGAGCAGGACCCTCATCCTGGTGGGCAGCAGGACTGGGTCAGCTGAGATGCCTCCTGGCTTGGTGGGGCTGAGCACTGGGATGCACTGGAACGCAGTGGTCTGGGCCCACTAGGATGCATCGGGATGCAGCACTCTGGGTGAACTGGGGTGCACTGGGGTGCACGCTCTGGGGTGCACTGGGGTGCAGAGTTCTGGGGTCACAGGGCACGCTGGGTGGCTGCACTCTGGGCTCACTGGCCTGCACTGGTTGCCACCAGGGAACGCTGGGAGGCTGCGGGTCGCCAGGCGGCAGTGACGACGCTGGGAGGCGGTGGAGGGCCTGGGGGGGCCCCGGTGTCACGGGTGGCCCCGGCATCACGGGTGGCCCCGCCTAGGCGGTGTCACCTACCAGGGCCTCCACCCAGTGTCCCCTCCCAGTGTTCCCACCCAGTGTCACCTCGTGGTGTCCCCCCACCCAGTGTTCCCCCCCCCGGTGTCACCTGTTGGTGTCCCCTCACCCAGTGTCACCTCCCGGTGTCCCACCCACCCGGTGACTCCTCCCGGTACCACCCCACCCATTGTCACCTCCCGGTGCCCCCCAGCCGGGGCTACCCCTCGCCGCCGCCAGAGGTCGCGGCAGGGCCGGGGCGGATGTCAGGGGGCGGGGGCCAATACAAGGGGGTGGAGCCGACGCGAAAGGGGCGTGATCAACAGTGGGGCGTGACCAATGAGAGAGGCGGAGCCTACACGGAGGGGGCGGGGCAGGCCGGAGGGGGCGGGTCCGCCGCGCCGGGGGCGGGCCGTGGTGGGCGGGGCCTGTCCCGGGGGCGGTGCCGCGGGCGGGCGGCGGCGCGGGCGGAAGCGGGGCTGGGCGCAGAGCGGGCGCAGTCCGGCCCTGGCCGCGCCGGCAGCTGCACCGGGGCGCCGGCACAAAGGGCCGCCATGGCCGGCTACGTGCCGGGGCAGCTCCCGGCCAACCTCAGCCAGGAGAAGGAGTTTGTTCAGGCCTACGAGGACGTGCTGGAGCGTTATAAAGGTACCGCGATCGGTGGGGCCCGGTGTGGGGCCTGGAGTAACCGACGGGGACCGCCCCGCGGGAGCTTGAGCCGGCGCCGTTCCTGTGCCCGTGGCTGGGGCTCGGGGTTGGGGGGTGGGTCGGGTCTCGTCTGGTTGCCGTGGGTGGGATGGTTGGGGCGAGCATCCCCCGCGTTGCTCAGCGGCAGCTACAGTGACCCTGCGTGGGGTGTTCCCGTGCGTGGGGTACCCGAGGGAACAGTGTCCTCTGCGTGGGCTGTCTCCGTGCGTGGGGTAGCGAGGGGCAATGTTCCCTGCGGGGGCTGTCCCCATGCGTGGGGTACCCGAAGGAACAGTGTCCCCTTGCGTGGAGTGTCTGGGGTCTCTGGTGTCTCCTGAGTGAGGCACTCGAGGGGATGCCCGGCGTCCCAGTCTCTCTGGTGTCCCCCGCGTGGGGAGTCTGAGTGTTCCCTCCGTGGGGTGCCTGGGGTCCCAGTACCTAAGCTGTTCTCTGCATGAGGTGCCTGGTCTGTGTCCCTGTGTCTGAGCTGTGTCCGAGGGCTGGATAGCCTTGGTGTCCCCTCCGTGGGCTGCCTGGGGTCCCTGTTGTCCCCTCCGTGGGCTGCCCAGGGGCTTAATGTTCCTCTGTGGGGTTCCTGGAGTCCCTGTGCCACCCGCATGGGCTTCCCGGGGGCAAAATGCCCTTATGTGTGGGTGCTGGACTTCTTTATCCCCTGCGTGGGGTTCCCAGGATCCCCGTGTCCCCTGCATGGGCTGCCCAGGGGCTCAGCATCCTTGAGGGGAGGTTTCTGGGGTCCTGGGCTCTCTGCCTTGCCCGCATGGGCTGCGCTATATCCCAGCACCTCACCTTTCCTCCCCGAGCACCGCAGCATCTCCGTGCCCTTACCCTGGGGTGGCATGAGATCCACGGGCACCCCCATCTCCCATCTTTACTCTGGGCTGCCCTGGTCTCCCCATAGCCCCGCGTGGGGCTGAGCTGCACCTCCCTGAGACATACCTGGGCGGGGATGGAAGGCTGAGGTGCTCCCGAGGCCCCGGTGTCGGTACCGGCAGTGAGTGTGCAGTTTTGATGTCAGTGCCTCGTCTCCGGGAGTTTTGTGCATTTCCATTCTTCTCCTTCTCCTCCTTCTGTTTGTTTTCCCTCTTTGCTGCAGGGATAGACTTGTCTCGAAGCCCAGATTTCAGCCCCACAGAGCTCCCAGGGCTCAGTTTTGTAACTTTAGCAGCCAAGACTCTTTAAACCGCGGATGGCTGAGCGGAGCCGAGCCTGGAGCTCACGGCTCCCGTTTCCTTCTGCTTCCTTTTCCTTCCTCCCTGCCGAAAACAGGGAATAATGAACACCCTCCCCCGGCTTGCTCCCTGATCCAGAGGGTGCCGCTCAGACCTCCCAGGGGTGGGAGGAACAGGGCAGCCTGGCTCTGCTTTCACAGGCAGCAGGGGAGTGAGAAAAGCCTCTTTGGGTGCTTTGGAAAGGGGCTGGGTAACGTGACCTGGGCTTGTCCGAGGGCTTGACAAACTTTTTATTAAGGAGAAGGCTGCTTTGATGTCGTTGGGCTGAGCGTGGAGACGCGGAGGAAACGGTGCAGCAGCTGCCAGCGGAAGGAGCTGCCTTTTGCCTTGGCCTTTTGCTTTTGTTCCAAGCCAGGAGCTGCAGTTGTGGTGCCTGTCGCTGCTGGTCCTGGCTGGGGAGCATCGCTGGGCTGGGTTCCCTCTCACCCAACGCCAGGCTGCAGCTCTTGGTGCCCTCATTAAGCTGGGATCCCCCCCCCCCCCCCCCGCCCCGTGAAGGAGGTTTGGTTGGTTGGTTTATCTTTTTTTTTTGTAGGTCAGAGCTAATTTCAGCACTGGGTTATGGTAGTTGCTTGGAAATGCCCTGCTGGGTGGTGTTTGATCTGGTTTGTGGTGTAGGGGAAATGAGTGTTTGTGCTGCAGAAATGCTTTGCTTTGCCTTTGACCCCTTCCCAGCTCCCCCCCTCCCCCCCTTCCCCCTTCCCAGGACATCTCCTGTGTGCTGCAAGCCCCCCACTTTGGGTCACTGAGCTTTGACTTGGCTCTTCCCTGCTTTCCTGTTGTTTTTTCCTGCTATCTGGAACAAGTTTTCCGCTGGCTCATCCCCTCCCCCTCTTAATCCTGCAGAAATGGAGAGGTTTCCCCCAAACGTGGCTGCTGAGGGCTGAGCACCGAGAGGTGGGGCTTGGGCTCTTCTCTTTCTATCACCTGAGACTAGGCAGAGGAAATGACCTGGAATTGTGCCAGGGGAAGGGTTAGGTTGGAGGTGAGGTAAGAATTTCTTTGCTGCACGAGTGGTCAGGGACTGGCAGAGGCTGCCCAGGGAGGTGGTGGAGTCCTCAGCCCTGGAGGGGTTCAAGAAACCTGTGGCCATGGCACTTGGGGCTGTGGTTTGATGGCCATGGTTGGGTTGGTGGTTGGATTGGGTGATCTTGGAGGTCCTTTTCAACCAAAACCAATTCTGTGACTCTGTGACAACCAGGAGGTTGATGTCTGGCTCGTGGTGGCCACTTCATACCTGCTGCATCCAGGACTGCTGGCACTGGCTTGTGCTATTGGAGGGCAAGGAGGAAGCCAGGACTGCAAATGCCTCCCAGCCTGTCTAGCAGACAGCTCCACTCCTTCTGATAGGAAAACAACCTAAAAACCCCCAATCTGAGCAGCAGGGCCTCCACCATCCAGCAAGCTGGGCCGAGGCTGGAGGCTGGTGGCACAGGAAAGGTCCTGGGGCTGGCACAGCGAGCTGTGGATCCTGCCCTTCTCCAAGGAGCTGGAGTGAAGCAGCTGGCAGATCCCTGTGGTTCCTTTCTTTATCCAAACACCCACCTCAGGCAGAGCAGAGCTGGGGGGGTGCAGGGTAGGTGGGTGCTGCAGTGCTGCCATGCTCGTGGGGTGCTCCTGCTCCCAGGCCTGCCGGGGGAGGAGGTTGGCAGCGGCGTCGTGAGCTGGCGTGGGCACTGCGGGGGCACCCCCGGCCCTGCTGCCGGCGGAGCTGCTCTCAGGTCCTACCTGATGCTGCACCCTGGTCCTCAGGGGGTTGATTGAGCAGGGGGATGGGGCTCAAAGTGGGCATTTGGGGGTGTGTGGAGGCTCTGGGGCCACCCCACAGTGCTTGGAGCGTGGCAGAGCTGCCCTGCTCTTGGCTTGCTGTGGCTGCTGGTGTGCCCGGTGGGCACAGCACCCTCCAGGGTCTGCACCTACAGCCTACCACCCAGATCTTCACCAGGCTGCCCCAGCTGAGAGCCAGCAGGGCAGTTTCCCAGGGAGGTGTGGGGTGACTCCCAGCCCTGCTTTGCTTCCCAGATGGGTCGTGATGCCGTGGCACATGCCAGGACCTGCAGCTGGAGAGAATGATCACAGCAGCCTGGGGGGTGGCAGTGGAGCTGTCAGGGACCCCTCTGGATGCTGCCACCACGGTGTTGGTGGAGCTTTCAGGGACCATTCTGGGTGCTGCCACCATGGCACAGCCAGCAGTCACAATCTGGGCAGGAGGGGATGCCCTGATCTGTCCTCTCTGGGGTGAGGTTGGAGCTCTGTGGAGCCTTCTGGGTGCTGCCACCATGGCAGAGCCATCGGTCAGAGGGAGCTGGGCAGGAGAGGATGCCCTGATCTGTCCTCCTGTGGGTGCTGAGTGGAGCTTGGCACCAGAGGGCTGCTGTTTATCCCCGTGGCCTGTCCCTCCCGTTTGTTTTGGCCACTTGCTGTGCCCTCAGGGAAGCAGGAGGTGGCAGCTGGCTGCGCGGTGGCAGTGCAAGGGTGGCAGCGCTGGCAGCGCTGCTGGGCAGTGCTCAGCACGGGTCACAGCCCTCTAAACATTAACTCATCGACCCTGCTGAAATCCTTTCTTTCCAATAATCAACTCTTCTCCTTTTTTGGGGGATCAGGGGTGGAAACCTGGAGCTGGAGTGCCCTGGAAACCTTTTCCCCAGCCCCGGTGCTGTCTCTGCCTGCTCCGTGGTGCCCAGCACGTGGCCTGGCTTGTTTGAGCTGGGAGCATGGGATGGCTTTGTCACCTTGACTGCTCGACCTGAGTCGGTGCTGGGGAGGGAACAACCTGCTCAGGAGCTGGAGAGGTGACCCCAGGGTGGGATCCTTATATCTGGAGTACCTTGGAGCCCTGCTTGTGGTTGGTGGGCAGCAGTCCTGGCCATGCTCATCTCTCAAGAAGGTTTCTCTGTGTGTGTGCTTGTGGTCTTGTCTGCTGCTCTAAGAAATGCCACCAGAGGTGTGGGGACCCCAGTGCTGCAGGCTTGGAGCTCCAAGGTGCCCCCAGGTCCTTGAGCTGAGCATGCAGAGCTGCCTCCCCACCTGGGGCTGTTGCTGCTGGGATTTCATCCTGCGAGGATAAACATCGTTGCTGGGTGGTGCTGAGCAGGCTGCAAGATGCCTCTGTGGTCTGCAGGAGTGCTGACAGGACTGGCAGCGTGCTGGTGGCTCCTCACAGGGGGAGAGGAAGCCCTTCTTCCTCTTCATGCCCCACGAGGAGGGGTGATCGTGGCAGTGGAGAGTCCCCGGTGCAGGGAAGCTGGGAGCTGCTGGTTTGTCATCAGCAGGGTGATTAACGTCTGATATTTTGGGGAGGCATGTGGCAGTTGCTGACTTCCCTGGGACAGGGGGAGGAGCAGGGACCGAGGGTGGGCTGAGGAAGGCAGCAGGAGCCTTGGGCTGCCCCCCCAGGGCATGAGGGCATGGTGGAAGGAGCTGGTTTGCTGCCGTTTTTTTTGGCCAGGAGGGAAATGAAGTTGGAGGTTTTTCAGGTGAGAGGATCCACCCTGCCTCGCCTGGCCAGCGTTCTGCTGCCTTCCTGCTGCAGTCATCTCCATTCCCAGCAGCTGCTGGTGCCCCCTGGGCTGGCCTGGCCTTGCTGAGGGCACCTGCCTTGCCCTGTATCCCGCTGGCATCTCCAGCCACAAAAGCCACGGCAGCAGTGGCAGTGCCACGGTCATCAGCGGGGAGCCAGGGCAAAACGGGGCCAGGGCTGAGCCCTGCTTGCAGGGCTGGTGGCTGCTGCTCCTTTCCATATGAGAAAAGCCCCTGGGGAGGTTGGGGCTGTTGGTGCACCTGCAAGGTGCCCCTGGTACCTCCCTGGCATGGGTACCAGGAGGTGTGTGACTCCCGTGCCGGGAAGCTTTGATCTCCTTTCAGCAGCCAGCTCCTGCTGAGCTGCCTCTTGGGGCAGGGCTCAACTGTTCTGTGCCCACCTTGCCCTGCCCCCCTTCCCCCTCCCCGCCTTGCCCTGCTCCCCCCTCCCCCTTGCCCTGCTCCTGGCGTTCCTGTCGGAGCCTTTTCCTTCCTGGCTCCTGCTTCAGGGTGAGACTGAAGTCTTTGACCTCAGTCTGCTGGTTTCTGGCCAGTCTCCTTTCCAGGCTCGTCTTGCTTGTGTCAGCTAAGTTTAGACTGCTCTGGCCATGGCCATGGCTGATGCCAGCGGCAAGAAACCTCCCAGAGGGAAGCAGAAGAGGTTGTATTTAAATTCAAAGTGTCTTAACGGCGCCCTTTGAATAGCAGGGCGATAAAGCCCTTTGTATGCGCCTGGAGCAGAGAAATGCAGGCTGCGGGGTGCTTCACTTTCTGGTTCCTCCTGTCTTGGTGCAGGGAGCAGCCACACCAGGGCTTGGGGTGGGTGTGAAGGAGCTGCTCCGCTCTGGGGCTTCCCAGATGAAGCCATTCCTTGCTCCCTCTCTCCCGGGGCCCTCGCCGGGGCCGTGGGCTCAGCCCGGCTCCTGCACGGGGCAGTGTTTCACCGCTGGCTGGAGCCGCAGGGCCGGGCCGGGCGTGGGGCAGCTGGGAAACGCTGTGGCCCTTCCCAGGGCTCTGCTCAGCCAGGGCAGCCCTGGGAGGAAGGTTTGGGGGAGGTGCTTCCATCCCACCCAGGGCTGAGCCGCAGGCAGCGCGGTCAGGTGGGTGCTGGGGGGCACCCAGGGTGGCATCTGCAGCCTCTCAGGCTTCGGCTCCAGGAGGAGGGTGACTGTGGTGGTGCTGGTTTGACTGGGGAGTGTTGGTTGGAATCCATTGCCTCTCTGGAAGGAACACAAATGCATTCTCATTAATATTCCCCAGGGATGGCTTCCATGAGCAGCCTCTGCTGTGCTGGGGAGCGTGGGCAGGGCTGGCTGGTGCCTGGTGCAGGCTCTGCTCACCCCAGGGGGCTCAGGGGGCTGTGGGGGGATGAGGTTCCTTGGAGCTCGTGGGGCTGGGATCCCTCTCCCTGAGCACCACTCCAGCCCTTCCCTGCTCCTCTCAACACCCAGGGCCGTGCCCAGGGTGTTGCTGCCTGGGGAAGCTCTGTGCTGTGTGGCTGGATCCTGGCAACAGCAGCTGAGTTTTCCAGGGTGGATGAGGCAATCGCTGCCCCCAGGGTGAGGTGGTGCAGTGGTGGGTGTGAGGGCACACCTGGCGTGGGGATGGCAGCCTGCTGTGCTGGCAGCCCTGATCTCTGGGGCTGGGGGTGGCTGTCACCCACGACCTGCCCCCCAGCATGGCCACACAGAGCCAGCCTGGCTGGGTCCATGGGGAGCACCCAGAAAGCAGCTCCTCTCTGCACCCCAGCTGCTTGCTGCCACCTTTCCCACCCCATCAGAGCCTGTGGGTGGGAACCAGTGCAGCTGCTGCTGCTGGGGGGTGGTGGTGGGTGGGCAGTGGGTGCAGGCAGGGTGCTGGTCTCCATGGCATGGGGAGGAGAGCAGCTTCCTGGCAGCTCTTCCCTGCTGCTGGCAGCGTTGGCAGCCCCCATCCTGCATCCCAAGCAGCCAGGCTTGCAGCACCCCTGCTGGATGCTGACCTCGAGTTCCCCTTTCTCCTTCCAGATGCTCTTTCTCCAGGCTTGCTGAAAGCTCCAGGCTGAACATCTCAGGGCTGCCCTGGTCTGGGGGAGCTGAGCCGCCTGGGGGGAGTTTAGGGGTGTTCAAACAGCCTCCAACTTGGAAACAGCCTCTAGCTTGGCACCAGCAGAGGAGGTTCCACCCCTGGCAGTGGTGGCAGAGCCCAGGGGGTTCCTGTCTTGAGAAGCTGAGAGGTTTCATTTCCAAGCTCATCTTGTGGGAGTTTGTTCCTCTGGATGCATCCCACCTGGCTTGGGGGGGCCAGGGAAGGGGATCCTCCAGCATCAGCTTCCCAAGGAGATGTGTGGTGGGCCTGGGAGGCTGGGTGGTCAGATTTGGGCTGTCTGGCTGTGGTGAGATGAGTCCCTGGGTGTGAGGTGAGGTGTGCCCAGGCTCTGGGGCAGGGAAACCCAGAGGCTGGTGCGAGGGGAGAAGTGGGGAGGGAGGGCTGCTGGGTGAGGTGGCTGGGGAGCTTTGGGGTGAGGAGTGAGCTGCCGCTGCTGGCAGGATGAACTGGGGGCTCCCTCCTGCTCTGCTTGGATCCACCAGCAGTGGCTGTGGGTGTCCTGTGTTCGTGCCTGCTCCCTGCTGCTGTGGCCTTGCAGGGCTGGGAGTGCCCCTCCATCCCCCCCCTGCTTTATCAGTGATCTGGAGCAGTGGGTTGAGGCGGTTGGCTGGGCACTGCCAGCTCACAGCTGTGCTTTCTGCTGTCTCCTGTGCACACCAGGCTGCATTTCCATTCCTCATTTCCTGTTGGATTCCTTTTCCCCCTGGTGAGCCCAGGGCGGCCGGCAGGCAGCCGGCACCGTGCCCGTGGTGCCCCAGCAGCTGCCTGCTTCCCTGCCCTCCGCTGCTGGCACCAACCACTTGTTGCTGATGCCAGGGAAGCTCTACCAGCCTCCCACAGGTGATGGCTGCTGTGTTTTGCACCTCTGCAGCTCCTTCATAGGTCTTCTGCTTTTCCAACCTCTACTCTTGCCCCCTGGGAGCTCTGCTGGGACCTTTCTTCCAGCTGCCCCTGCCCATGAGGGCAGAGTCACAGAGTCCCGGAGTGGGGGAGGTTGGAAGGGACCTCTGGGGATCACTGAGTCCATCCCCCCTGCCAGAGCAGGAGCACCCAGGGCAGGTCACACAGGAACACATCCAGGGGGGTCTTGAAAGGCTCCAGAGGAGACTCCACCACCTCCCTGGGCAGCCTGCTGCAGGGCTCAGCACCCTCACACCAAAGAAGTTTCTGCTGGTGTTGAGGTGGAGCTTGCTGGGTTCCAGCTTGTGTTTGCTGCCCTCATGCTGTTACAGGGCACTCCCCCTTGGCCCCCTTCTTCTTGGCATCCCCCCTTTAGCTAAGCATTGCTAAGGCCTCCTGCCAGTCTTCTCCAGGCTAAATAACTTCAGGTCTTTCACCCTTGGCAGTCTGGGCCAGGGCCACCTCTGCCCTCCTCTTGTCCCAGCCCTTGCTCTGCCCTTGCTGGCTCCTCCCCAGCCATGGAGCTGTGCCTTGGTCCCTTGGTGGGATCTTTGTGCTGACTTCTGGTTGTCTCAGCTCAGGTTGTAACTTCTGCCTTGCCTTTTATTAATCACTCTTGAGGTCCTTGGTGGCCTTTCAGAAGTGCTTTTGCCAGCAGCTGCTTTTTCCCTGTGGGGAACTGTACACAAAGGCTGCTGTGGCATTGAGGTTGGCCTTGACCTTGGGGCAGTGTTTACTGTAAGGTGTCCTGGTAAAACTATCCCCTGGGAAGGACTCTTCTCCATGGGGAGCAGGGCCAGGCTGTGGTGATCCCACACCCTCCACGCTGCCTGCAGCTTCCCCACCACCTAATTAGCAGCCCCCTCCCCACCCTTTGGGTTCAGCTGGTGGGAAGATCACTACAAGGGGTGCTGGGGACAGCCTGGTGTGGCCATGACCCTGCTGGGGGGTGGTGATGGTGCAGCCATACCTGTGAGGCTCTCCTGAAGCAGAGGGATCCCACGGCCCAGGCTCTCTCCTCTCTGTGCCCAACATCCTTGGTGCTGCCTGAGCTGCCTCTGCCCCACTGCTGGTGATGGATAGATTAGATGGGTGGCTGGTTGGTGGGGAGGAAGGGCAGCATGGTTCCCCATGAGCCCTCCCCAGCTTGTGTGTGCCCCAGGGAGCTGAGCAGGGGCTGGGGTGAGGCTGGTGGGGGGCAGCCATGGCGCAGGAGGCTCTGTGGCCGGCGGCTGCAGATGCTGCACGTGGAGCTATTTCATCCTGGCCGGCTGCTTGGGATGCTTCTCATGCCTGCTCTGGAGGGCAGTTGCCAGGCTGGGAGATGCTGGGATTCCTCAACTGGTTGGGTGCCTGGTGGCTGTCCCAGGAGCCGGGGGCTCCCCCCTCAGATTGAGCCAGCTGGGAGCGATCCTCCCCAGGCTGGGCATGCTTGGCGTGCCGGTGGGGAGAGGGAGCTGGGATGCTTGGGGGTGGGGTCTGCTGACATCACCCTGGGCCCCCCAGGATGGGAGGAGGGAAGGCTTTTTCTCCCCATCACCATGGGGCTTGGGGACTTGGTGGGTGCTGGGCTGCCTGGCCCCACTCCTTTGTTGTCAGGGAGCAGGGCAGGAGGGAGGCCCTGAGCCCCTGCCCTGGTGGGTGCTGGGGGTGGGGGCTCGCTCGGGGCACCCACATCTCCCTCCTGCCCCTGTCACTTTGGAGCAGCTGCCTGCTTGCTGTGTCTGGTGCCTGTCCCAGTGGTGCTTGGTCTCTCAGCTCCTCTGCTGGGAAGGAGAAGACAGATAAATAGAGCAGAGCTGCTGGTGCTGCCCACTCCCCCACGCTGGGCTCTGCTCTCCATGCCCAGGCAAGGCCACCCCCTGCAGATCGTGTCCCTGCTGTCCCCTCCACCTTTCCTTCTCCCAGACTTTGCCAGGGAGAAGCAGGGACATTTTTTTTCCTCTCCTTTAGAGGAAAATTCCATTGTGCTATTTTTAGTGGTGACAACTTTGGCTTCTTGCAACAACTTCATTCTGCTCCTGGCTGTGCTGGCAGGCAGGGGGGGGTGGGATGTCTGTGGGACCAGCCCCACTATGCTGGGGCTGCAGCTGGGCTGGCTGGTGAGGAGGGCACCACTACAGCTGGGCTGGTTCATGTTGGGATGGGGCCAGTCTCTTGTCAGTGGTGCCCAGTGATAGGGCAAGAGGTGCTGGGCACAAGGCTGACCAGAGGAAGCTCCATCTAAATGTGAGGAGGAGCTTCTTTACTTTGAGGGTGGTGGAGCCCTGCAGCAGGCTGCCCAGAGAGGTTGTGGTCTCCTTCTCTGGAGCCATTCAAAACCCCCCTGGGTGCTCTCCTGTGCAACCTGATCTGGGTGACCCTGCTCTGGCAGGGGGGAGGTTGAACTGAGATGGTCTCCAGAGGTCCCTTCCAACCCTCCCCATTCTGTGAAGAGTGGCCACCCACCACCAGCTGCTTGGGTTCCTCCCTTGGGTGGCAACAGGTCCCCTGAGTGTCACCTCCATCCCACCCAAGCCTGGTGGTGTGGAGGACAGGGATTGGGTGGGGGAGGACCCAGCCTTGGTGGTTCTGTGATCTGTGATTTAAGGATGCTTCTCCTCCTCCTGTTTCCCCCCCAGAGCTCCCAGAGTGATTCTGGCTCTGGGCAGGCAGCTGTCAGGGGCACAAACAGCAACTGGCCCCTGGGGTTTGCTCTGCTGCTGGAGGAAAGTGATAGCCCTGCTCTGTCCCCACAGAGGTGTCTGTCTGTCTGTCTGCAGAGCTCTGGGGCAGCAGGGCCCTGTGCCCCCCTCTGGGGCTGCTTGGGGGTGGAAGTTGATTCTGTGGCTCCTGTGGGGCATTGCTGTGGGGTGCTGCCTGCTTTGGGAACGGGGGATCTGCTCCCCCCAGCATGTGGTGAGTTGGAGCATCACAAACTGGCTTGGGTTGGAAAGGACCTTCAAGATCATCCAGTTCCAACCCCCTGCCATGGGCAGGGACAGCTCCTCCCAGCCCAGCTTGCTCAAGGCCTCATCCAACCTGGCTTTCAACACCTCCAGGCTTGGAGCAGCTTCTCTGTGCAGCCTGTTCCAGAGCCTCACCTCCCTCATGGGGAAGAATTTCTTCCTGATGTCTCATCTCAATCCAGCTCCTTCCAGTCTGAAGCCACCACCCCTGGTCCTGTCACTCCCTGCCTTGGTGCCAAGTCTCTGTCCTGTAGCCCTCTTCAAATCCTGGAAGGCTCTTCTCAGGTTTCCCTGGAGCCTTCTCTTCTCCAGGCTGAACAACCCCAACTCTCTCAGCCTGGCCTCACAGCAGAGGTGCTGCAGCACTCAGGTCATCCTCGTGGCCTCCTCTGGACCCACTCTAACAGTTCCACATCCTCCTGGTGCTGGGAGCTGCAGAGCTGGAGCTGGACCTAGCGCTGCAGGTGGGAGCTGGGGATCCTTGTGCTGGTACCTGCAGTCAAGGGGCATCTCTGTGCCAAGATGCAGGGAGCTGCCAGCCTGGGTTGTGTTTTGGTGGGGTGGCTTAGCTCCTGCAGCACCTCCTTACCCTGGTTGCTGTCTCCTCCCTTCCAGCAAAGCTCAGATGTGTCTGGGGTGTGCCGGGAGGGCTCTGCGCTGTGCGGTGCGTCCTGCACTCTCTGCTCTTGCTCAGTCTGCTGGGACCTCTCTGGAGAGGCAGTGGGCTGACAGATCACACTCTGCCTCCATGGCAAGCACATTGCAACACCCCTGGGGATTGTGCTAGCATCCTTATTGTTATTTTGGTTCAGGAGAAGTCCTGGGAGGTGCCTGGGGGACCCCAGCCCTGCTGAAGGGCGGCGATCAGCCAGGCAGGCACTGGGATCCCTTTGGGTCAAGCAGGGCAGGCTCCTGCTGCCAAAAATCCCTTCAAAAGCAGCAGATCTCCTTTTCTGCTTCCTTGCTGCTGGTGTGGGGCAAGTGGGAGGGCTGGGGGTGGCAAAGGCAGGAGGGATCATGCTGTCCCGTGCAGGCACTTGCTCCTGGGGCTCACCTGGGCCAGTTTTTTCCCCACACTTGATGGCACTTCTCTGGTGCCAGAGTCACCAAAGTGGCTTTCCCCGTGAGGATGGGGACCCACCGACTGCACTTCCCACATCTTCTGCCTTCCAGCCATAAATCCTTTTGGGTTTTTGTTTCCTTCCCCTCCCAATTCCCTCCAGCTCCTTGCTGGAAATATCCCCGGGACACACAATCCCTGAAAGCTCTGGCATGGAGGAGGGGAGGGGGGAAGGGATGCCGGGAGCCCTGATGGTGTGGGGCACTTACTGGTAGCTCTGGGCTCATTTGCAAAAAGGGGGGTGGCCTCAGCCCTGGGAGGTTTTAATGCTTCATCAAATAAGGAAACAGGAGGGCTGTGCCCAGCCGGGTGGTCAAAGGGCGATGGTGGTGAGGCCAGCGGCGCTGCTGGGGCTCCTGGGTGCCCCGATGCTGCCCGGCTGAGGAGAGGGCTGAGCTGGGCTGGAAGATGGACTTGGAGAAGTACAAGAAATTCCTGGATGGACTTGGCACCCTGAAAGGTATTTCCAGCCGGGCTGGTGTGGCCGTACGGGGAGGAGGAGGGAGGCTGAGCCGCCGCCGTGTCACCTCCTCCCGGCACAGCTCCACCATCTGCCATTGATTGCTGGTGGAGGCAAATTGAGGAACCCCCCCCCCCACCCTCCTGGAACATCGAGGAGTTGTTGGCTTCCCACGGAGGCAGCGGGGAGGGGTGGTGCTTTCCACGGCTCCGCTTCACTTCCCTCTTTTGTCTTTTCCTTGGATTTGGAGCGGTGTCTGGGCACAAAGCGAGCGCCGGGGCAGGGGCTGAGCCAGCCCCGAGAGCCGAGCAGGGGGGCAGGGGCAGCTGCTTTGCAAGGAGCAACTGGAGAAGGGATGGAGCTCGAAATCCAGCCCCAGGGAGAGGAGCTGCCTGCCCTTCCCAAGGGTTGGGGGCTGATGCAGCTCGGGTGGGGGTGGTTTTGCCCGGCGTGGCTCCGGGTGGAGGTGGGTGCGTGGCGGTATTGGGGCACGAGTCGGCGATTTTTCTCCCCTCTCTGCTTTCCAAACCCCTTTCCTGGTGCTCTGCCCTCTCCTGCCTCGCAGCTTTGTCCCCTGAGAGCTGCCTGTGACACTCGATCGTGCTGGGCCAGCCCCTGGCAGGTGGCTGGAGGCTGGTGGCCATTGTCCGTGCTGCAGCAGGCAGCCAGCCGGGGCTGTGGGTGAGGGCTTGGTTTACTTGGTGCTCTGGCTGCAGCAGGAGGGGCGAACAATTCCCTTGCTGTTCCTCCTCTTTTCCCTTTCTCTGTGGCCTCAGGTTGCACCAGGGGAGCTTTACATTGGGCATCAGGAAGACATGTCTTCAGCAGAAGGATCAGCAGGCACTGTCCCAGGCTGCCCGGGGAGGTGGTGGAGTCCCCATCCCTGGGGGGGTTTGGATGAGGAGCTGAGGGACACGGTCTGAGAGTTGTGCACAGGGAGATGTTAGGCTGTAGTTGGACTCCATGGTCTGAAGGTCCTTTTCCAGCCAGGAGATTCTATGACTCTTCCTTTCTTTTTCCCTTCCTTGCTGTCAAGAGAAGCTTTTTGCTCCGAGCCTCCCGTCCCGCTCTTGGGATTCACCAGGGCACTTCAGGGCATGGCTTCATGGCCACAGTGGTGTTAGGTCAATGGGTGGGCTCAGTGATCTTGGAGGTCTTTTCCAACCCATTCTATGATCAGGCAGGAAGGTGGCAAGCAAAGCAGAAGGCACCCAGGATGCCATTGCCTGCCATTCAGTGACATTTATTGACTCACCCTTCTTTATTTTACGGCGTGGCCTCGGCACAGCTGGGCTGCACCAGCTGATCCTGCCCTATAACAAAGGTGAATCAATTCTGTGTTTGATTTAGCTGGGAGCCAAAGGGAGTTGTCACCCTGGCAGGCTGGCAGCCTCCCCACCCTCCCGTGCCGTGCTGGGGCTGACGTGGAAGGGTTAATCCGGCGGCTCAGCGGCTGACAGCTGCCCTGAGCCATCGCCTCCGGCAGGAATATCCTTCCCTCACATCCCTGCTCACATCCTTCACTTTCTTAGCCTGCCTGTCATAAGTTTTTCTTGAGCCTCATTGCAGCTGGCACTGGGAATCAGTGGGGAAGGAGCCCTGAGCCTCCAGCACAAGGCTCTCAAAGCAGGATGGATGTGGAGCTGTTAGAGCTGGTCCAGAGGAGGCCATGAAGGGCTGGAGAGCCTCTGCTGTGAGGATAGGCTGAGAGCTGGGGAAGGCTTCAGCTTCTGGTGGCCTTCCAGCATTTGAAGGCAGCCTCCAAGAAAGCTGGGAAGGGGCTGTTTGCAAGGGCAGGTAGCACTAGGGTCAGGGGAAATGGTTGGAAACTGGAGCAGGGGAGACTGAGGTTGGACATTGGGAAGAAGCTCTTTACTAGGAGGGGTGGTGGGACAATGGAATGGGCTGCCCAGAGAGGTGGTGGGGGAGACCCCATCCCTGGAGATGTTCCAGGTGAGGCTTGTTGGGGTTCTGAGCAGCCTGCTCTGCTTGCAGATGTCCCTGCTTACTGCAGGGGGGTTGGACTGGATGAGCTTTAAGCTCTCTTCCAACCTGGCTGTGCTGGAGGTGGTGGTCAGCTTGTCCCTTGGCCGTGCTTGTCTCCCAGTCTGCAGCCCTTTGGTAGCTGGAGCAGGGATGGGTGCTGAGGTTGGGTGCAGTGCCCCCAGTCTGGGTTTTCTTATGGGTGCTGCTGAAGCTCCTGTGCTTGAGGAGGAGGTTCAGGGCTCCAGCTGCAGCTCAGCACATCCCCCTCCTGCCTGCAGAGCGAGGTGGGAGCAGCCGAGATGACATCAGGAGTGACATTATGAGTAGGGTTTGCAGGGTGACTGGTTCCAGGAGCTGAGCTGGCAGCCAGGTGCTGCCCAGAGCCCTGCTGGCAGCGCTGCCTGCCTGCAGCAGGGCACTCCTGGCACTCTCTGCTGCCATGAGCAGAATGGGGAATGCGAAAACCACCAGTGGCAAGTCCCCGAGAAGCCAAATCTCTGCTTTCTTTGGGTCTGGTTTGCTGCCTCCAGCCCGAGTGGGGCTGACTTGCTGGCTGCCACCAGCTGTGTCTGCTGCAGCCTTTGTGGTTTTGATCACAGAATCACAGGGTTGCTTTGGTTGGAAGAGACCTTTCAGATCAAGTCTAGGCATTAACCCAGCACTGCCAGGTCACCACTAAGCTGTGGCCCTCAGCACCACAGCCTTTCAGTTTTGCCAGGCTTGGAGACTCCACCACTGCCCTGGGCAGCTTGGGCCAGGCCTTGACAACCCTTATTGGGGAAGAAATTGTTCCTCATGTCCAACCTAAACCCGCCCTGGTGCAACTTGAGGTCTTTTTCTCTTGTCTTACCATCCAGAAGGTGCTGGCAGGGAGATGGAGGAAACTGGGCACAGCTTATTGTGGACAGGGGAGTCAGGGAAGGGACAGGAAATGCTTCAGTGGCCTTAACTTGCACCTTGGGGAGGTTTAGGTTGGATGTCAGGAAAAACTTCTTCACCAAAAGAGTTCTCCAGCACTGGAAGAGGTTGCCCAGGGCGGTGGTGGAGTCACCATCCCTGGAGGTATTCAAAAGCTGTTTGGATGAGGCGCTTAGGGACATGGTCTGAGAGTTGTGTACAGGGAGTTGTTAGGTTGTGGCTGCACTCTGTGCTCTTAAGGTCTTTTTTCAACCAGGAGATTCTATGACTGAAGGTAGTGAGATGGCTCTTTGAGTAGGCACAGCAGCCCCTTTCACACTGCTGGGGTGCTTCCCAGGGGTGCCAGCCTTTGTGGGCACCACTGAGATGGAGATGGCTGTGCCATACATCTCCCCGTGGTGGGTTGGCGTTTGCTGGGTAGCCAAATGTGCTCTTCAGCCCGCCCCTGGGCTGCAGGGCAGGACAAAGCTGGAGGGAAGGGAGAGGTTTTATTGCTGGAGAGGTTTCTGTTCCCTTCTCCCCCCTCATCTCTATTCATCTCCCCGGGGAGGTGGAGACAGCAGGATATTGGAGCTGGGAGCATTTCATATGTAAATGTCTGTGTGTGTAAGTCCAGGCCCCTGACCCCCGGCTGGCTGCCAGCATCCATCGCTGTCAGCCCTGCTGGGTTGGGGGTGAAGGGCTTGGAGAACATCCCAGTGCACCACTGGGATGGAACTGGGAGGTCCTGCCAGAGCCCTGCTTCCACGCTGGGGGACAAAGGATGCTGCCGGGGGCTGGTGGCCGCCCCAGCATCCGCTGCCGCGGGGGCTCGGGGGTCACCCGGACTTTCCATAGAGCCTCCAGCTCGGGTTTCCCGGGGCAGCGGCTGTCGCGGCCCCGAGGTGACAAAGAGCCGCGGGCTGGGCTCGGCAAACTCCATTTGATTCCCAATGTGTTGCTGGGTCACTTGCCCCGGCGGCACGGGGCCGCCCGGTTTCGCTTTCCGAGGAGTTGTTGTTTACTTGGGCGGCCAGGCTCAAACCCCAGCCTCTCCTCAGCCCTCTCCTCAGCGCTCCGCTTAATCTCCTGCCTTCATCTGACCTTGGCACTGCCTCCTGTTTTCCCCAGGGGAACCGGGCTCAGATTTTCTTCCCCCGTGGCCAAGCAGCCGGCCGTGGGGCTGTGCTTGTTCCTGCCGAGCTCCTCCTGGCTCCTGTGCCCGGCTCTGCCGCTCGGGAGGAGGAGTTGGGAGGTGCAGGACACCGCTCCTGGAGGGCTCTGGAGGATCTGAGCAGGAGGCTGGTGCCAGGGAGGTGCCAGGGAGGTGCCACAGCTGGTCCCTGTGTGCTGCTGTTGCCGTTGCCTTTCGTGCCATCATGTGATGGCTTCGCCGAGGAGCAGCCCAGGCCGGGGCCACCCAAGGTGTTTGGGTGTGATAAGACTTCCAGGGCCACCATCTGCCCTGGCCAGCTCGGGTGGAGGCCTCGGAGTTTTGGCTCCTCTGGCATGTGTCTCTCCCGGTCCCTGCTGTCAGTGCACAGGAGGAGGGCCTGGCTGCTTGCTCCCAGGGAAGTGTGGTTGCCTCCCCTCCAGCATGGGGGTAGATTCAGATTGGATGTCAGGAAGAAGTTCTTCCCCATGAGGGTGGTGAGAGCCTGGCACAGGTTGCCCAGGGAGGTGGTGGAAGCCTCATCCCTGGAGGTTTTGAAGGCCAGGCTGGACGTGGCTGTGAGCAACCTGCTGTAGTGTGAGGTGTCTCTGCCCATGGCAGAGGGGTTGGAACTGGATGACCCTTGAGCTCCCTTCCAACTCCTAACAATTCTGTGGCCACCTTGTGAAGTGTCCCCTGGGTGAGCACAGCCAGCTGGGGGGAGTCACAAGCTGTGCCCTAATGGAGGTTCCCCAGCAACGTGCAGCTCTCCCACCACAACCTGGTGGTGCCAGAGCTGGGTTTTTGCTCCAGGAAGGTCCAGCTCAGCCCTCCTAGGAGCATCTGAAGGGCTGGGGTGGGTGGGATCCAGCAGGTCTGGGTCTGTGCTGGAGTTTCAATGGAGCAGGCAGAGCATAAAGTTAGCAACTGGATTATTTCTTTTGCTTTTTTCGTGGGGATTAAGTTTCTCTGCGGGAGAGCAGGTCTCTAGGGAACAGAAGTTTCAGGCTCCTGCCTCTCCCCTCTTTGGTTGGGGTTTTTTTTAATCCCAAATTCCTCTCTGCTGCTGCAAGCCAAGGTCGGGAGCCGGCGGCGGCAGCTGGGAGGGATGAAGCATCCCTCCAGAGCACAGCACAGCCAGGAGTCGAGCCCCAGCGTCAGCCCTGGGAGCCTTCCTGCTCCCTGCAAGCAAGCACGGGAGGACCAGAGCCACATCCAGATCCTGCTCCCCAGCCCTGGCTTCCTGGCAGGGCTGGGACTTCCCATCCTGGGTGGGAGGGTGCTGGGGCTGGCCGGCAGAGCTGTCACCCCCCTCCCCCGCGGCGCTAATCAGGTTTCACACTGCTTAGTTTGGGACATCTAATGAGATCAGGGCTCAAGGTTGCTGCCTGCCCTCTGTTTGCAGGGGAAAAAGGAGAGAACCGGCAGCTTCCTTCCCTCCCATCCCCGGGGACTGCACATCTGTCCTGGGCAGGCTGGGAGGGGTCATGGGTCCCCTGTTTGTGGTCGTCTTTGGGACAGGATGAGGCCACTCAACCCCTGGGCTGCTCTGTTGGGGTTGAAAGTAGCAAAAGGCTGGGGGGGGGACGACGACATGACACAGCTTCCTACCAGCAGCTTGGACTGCATGCTTGGGCTGTGGGCTGCACCCTTGGGTTGTGAGGTGAACTTGGACTTGATGCTTGGGCTGCAGGGAGTGCTCCTGGGGGGCATGCTTGGGCTGCAAGCTCCCTGCTGCTTCCCTCTCAGCATTTTGCATCACTGCTTGGTGGGAGCAGTCCCAGGGGGTCTGAGCTGTTGATGGGCCCCATCACAGCCCAGTGTGGGAGATCCCATCCCTGCCACCCCCCCAAGCAGGCTGTGAGCTGCTGTGTGGAGCCTGTGCAAACACAGCTCCCGAGCCTGCCCCGAACAAAGCCAGGCCAGTTCCCACCAGCACAACCTTTCCCCATTTCTCCTGCTGCCAAGCAGCCCTCGGTTGGCGTTGGAATAACAACCCTGAGCCGAGACACCAGGCCTTTTGTTAGCTGCTAGAAAGGAGGTTTGATGACGGCCAGCCCTCGGCTCCCCCCCTGCAGGGCTTTCCTGCTCCCTGAGCCCCTGCTGTGGGCAGTGCAAAGCTTGGCCTTGAGCGACCAACGATCAGCCCAGGGCCAGGCTCTGACCCCCAGCTCCCCTGAGCTGGGCTGTGCTGGGCTGCAGCTCCATGCTGCCCTGGGGTCTGGACCCTCCTCAAGAGGGGCTGGGGCTTGAGGCTTTGTTTGGAGGATTTTTCCAGGATTTAGGATGTTTAATGGCAGAATTGCAGAATGGTTTGGGACCTTTAGAGATCATCCAGTCCAACCCTCCCCTGCAGTCAGCAAGGACATCCCCAACCAGAGCAGGTTGCTCAGAGCCCCAAACAACCTGACCAGGAATGGTTCCAGGGATGGGGCATCTACCACCTCTCTGGGCAGTCTGGGCCAGGGTCTCACCACCCTCATTTCTTCCTTCCCTCCAGTCTGTATCTCCCTCTTTGAGTTCAAACCATGCCCCCTTGTCCTGTCACAGCAGGCCCTGCTCAAAAGTCTGTCCCCAGCTATCTGTTCAGCCTCTCGAAGCACTGAAAGGCCACCAAAAGGTCTCCCTGGAGCCTTCTCTTCTCCAGGCTGGACATCCCCAGCTCTCCCAGCCTGGCCTCGCAGCAGAAGGGTTGCAGCCTTCCTCTCATTGTTGCCCTGGGTGTGCTCAGCCCCTCTGCAGATGGTGGCACCGCTTGCAGGCTGCAGCCAGGCCCTGGGCTGCTGCCTGGCACAGGGCTCTGCTGCTCACCTCTGCCAGGGCTTCCCTCACCTCTGGCAGTGGGGTGTTTTTGGGTGGGTTTTTTGGTTTGTTGTGCTTCTCTCTCCACGGAGAGAGGTGCTGCTGGGGTGTGCTGGGAACCTCGGAGCAGCTGTTTCCCCAGCCACAGAGACTGCAGCTTTGTGGAGGTGGTGTCCCCGTGGCCGGAGGGGCAGGGAGGGACCTGGAGATGGCATCACCACCTTCCTCCTCCCTCTTCTCCTCCTCCCCCAGGCTGGGAAGGGTGCCACCTCACCATGTCAGCACAGGCCCCTGGGAAAGCTTGCAGACCTGTGTGTCCTCTCGCACATGGGTGTGCAAGCAAGGCCTCCTCCTGCCCACAGCTGCCAGGATGTTGCTCACTCCCCACAAGCCAAAAGATTTTTCTACTGGGAGACCTTTGCTGTTCCTCCCCCTGTGCATCTCCATCCTCTTTGTCTCTGGCACCACCTCCATCTCCTCCTCCTCGTGCAGCAGCTCTGTGCACATCAAAGGTTGCCCTCACCCCTTGGCTCACCGCTTTGGTCTGTGCCCTGTGCCAGCTGCTGCCTGTCCCCACCACCGAGTCCCAGCCTGGTGGGGCTTGGAAGGGACTCTGGAGGTCATGCTAAAGCAGGGTCAGCTTCTCCAGGAGCATAATGCCCAGGTGGGTGTTGAAAGTCTCCAGGGAAGGAGACTCCACAACCTCTCTGGGCAGCCTGCTCCGGGGCTCCAGCAGCCTCGAGGTGCTGCCTCCTGCCCTCTCCTCGTGGGGTGTGATGCCAAGCAGTCGATGCCAGCTCAGCGGGGTCCGGTGCTTTCCCGGAGCCTGGACTGCCTGTTGATGGCATCACTGAATGAGCAAGCACAGGAGGGCTCCCTGCCAGCGTCCTCAGAGGGGGTGACAAACCAGAGGAGGCTTCTGAGAAGTGGGAAGCGATGAAATAATGCCTGAAGCGCTGCGTCAGCAGGATCCCAGCGGCCGTCAGCTGGGGAGCCTGCCGGGCAGGAGGGTGGATTTAGGGAGCTTTGTAACACCAGGGAAGAAGTGGTGAGATCACCCTGGCCACCTCTTCAGCCTGACCTGCTGGGTTTGCTGCAGGGAGGGAGGGTTCAAAAGCCTGGGCAGTGTTGGAGAGGAGCTGGGTGAGATGTGCCTTGGGGTGGCACTGCGTGCACGGGGCTGGGCAAAGCTGCTGGCTGGTGCTGAGCTCCATGCTGGAGGAGGAGGTTGGGGCTCTCAGGTCACCTGCTTGCTCAAGGCCCCATCCAACCTGGCTTTGAACACAGCATCTCCCAGCAGTGAGGTGATCCCCAGGGCCCTGTCCCACGTCCCAGCAGAAGCAGCTGTGCTGTGGGAAGGGAAGTTTGTTTGGGTGGCTTTTTTTAAGCTATCATTCTTATTTTGGTGCCCTGCTGTCTGCTGGAAAGGGGAACATCACCTCCTCTTTTATCAGCACTGCTTCCTTTCTCCTCTTCCTCAGAGTTCAGATCTCACTGCTGGTGGGGGTGGGGGTGGTCTGAGGCTTTGGCAGCCTGGGCAGCTCCTCCACTGAGAGATCTGCAGCTGAGTATTCACTTGTGCCACCCTCTTGATGGAGATGCTGGTGTGGAGAGGGCTGGTGGAGAAGAGAATCCAAACCCAGGATTGGATGGAGACTATCCAGGGCTGGGTGGGGATGATCCAGGTCAGGATGGGGCTGCCTCAGTCATTGGGTTGATGTCTTTTCCAACCTTAATGATTGTTCAGTGTCAGACCCTGCAGACTTGTCCCCATCCATCCTGGCATAAGCTTTTGGGCTGTGGTTTAGTGAGCATGGTGGTGCTGGGTTGATGGTTGGACCTGATGATCTTGAAGGTCTTTTCCACCCTTAATTATTGTTCAGTGTGGGACCCTGCAGACTCGTCCCCATCCCTCCTGGCATGGCACTTAGTGACCATGGTGGTGCTGGGTCGATGGTTGGACCTGACGATCTTAGAGGTCTCTTCCACCCTTCCTGCTGGATGGTTTGATGACGCCACGCTGCGGGATGATGAAAGCCGGGGGGAAACGTTTGAACGTGGGGAATGCTGCTGCTGTGCCAGCAGCCAGAGGCAGGCAGGCAGGGCCGGGCGCCGGCGCTCGCCGGCTGGCGAGAGGCTGCCGGGCTCTGCCCGCACACGCAGGGGCTGCTGATTCACCGCGGGGAGAGGTCTCCCCGAGCCAAAGCAGGGGAGCTGGTCCCGCGGGGCGGCGTTGGGCAGCGGCAGGAGCCGTGACCCGCTCCGTTTTCCACCTTGTGCTTTGTTTTAATAGCCTAGATCACAGGAGACGTCATCTTTGTTCTTGCTTCCCTTTCCCAGGGCTGCTGGCGCCGGGGCAGGGTGGAGCTGAGCCCCCGCGCCCCAGCGGGGTCCTGCCTGTGCTTGTCGGCACTGGGGGGGTGCTCCGGCACGAACCGGGGTGCGCCGGCACGTGCGGCGGCCCCGGCACCCAGGGCTGCGTCTGTCTGTCTGTCCGTCCGCCGCTGCCTCCCCTGCGAGCAGGCTGCAGTGGAGTGGCTTTGGCAGAGCTCTGGGAGAAGCTTCCCGAGGTTCCCGAGTGGGGAATGCTGTGATCCAAGGGGAGATGTTGCCCCTGGCTGAGTGTGAGCTCTGTACCCCCCGAGTTTGGGGGTTAGGGGTGCAGTGAGTTGGGTTGAGTGCTGGGCCAGATGGGCTTAGCCAAGCTGTAGGAGAAGCTTCCCGAGTGGGGAATGCTGTGATCCAAGGGGAGATGTTGCCCCTGGCTGAGTGTGAGCTCTGTACCCCCCGAGTTTGGGGTTTAGGGGTGCAGTGAGTTGGGTTGAGTGCTGGGCTCTGCAGATGGGCTTAGCCAAGCTGTAGGAGAAGCTTCCTGAGGCTCCCGAGTGGGGAATGCTGTGATCCAAGGGGAGATGTTGTCCCTGGCTGAGTGTGAGCTCTGTACCCCCCGAGTTTGGGGTTTAGGGGTGCAGTGAGTTGGGTTGAGTGCTGGGCTCTGCAGATGGGCTTAGCCAAGCTGTAGGAGAAGCTTCCTGAGGCTCCCAAGTGGGGAATGCTGTGATCCAAGGGGAGATGTTGTCCCTGGCCGAGTGTGAGCTCTGTACCCCCTCAGTTTGGGGTTTAGGGGTGCAGTTGTGTTGAGCTTACCCCAGCTCTAGGAGAAGCTTCCTGAGGCTCCCAAGTGGGGAATGCCATGATCCAAGGGGCAGTGCCATGATCTAAGGGGAAACAGTGAGCCTGGCTGAGAGTGTGTCCTGTCCCCCAGTTTGGGGTTTAGGGGTGCAGCTGGGTTGGGTTGAGTGCTGCCCCCCACCTCCAGCTGTCACAGATGCTGGAGTCAAGCTGGGCTCCCTGCCTCACTCTGGAGTGGGACCTGCCCCTGGAGAGGGCTTTAGCTGGGTGTCCCTGCTCCAAACCCAGAGTCTCCTTCCTGCTCCTCAGCAGTTCTCAGCTGCTTCCAGGAGTGACCCAGATTTGCCCTCTGAGCTCCCAGAAAGGAGGAAAAAACAACAGAAATTGGAAAGCAGAGGAAGCCTGGCAGGAAACCTGCCCCCTGTACAGCACTCACCAGCTTGTGTGCGCTCAGCACCGCTGCTGGATGGACCCTTTACCCTGCTGTGGGGTCAGGGGTGTCCCCTCCCCAGTGTGGGGTCTTCCCCCCCACCCCTCATCCATCTGGGGCAGAGAATCCTCTCTGTAAAACCCTGGAGGGTCCTCACAGCTGTTTCCACGTCCAGCAGTGCCCATTGTGGGTGATGGGAGGGGACTTTGGTGGGCTTGGCTGGGGGGGACTGTGGTTAAGACATTGTGTATGGGGGGAATGGGCTCAGACAGAGCCCTGGAGAGAGAGCCTCTGCTGCCAGCTCTGTCCGCAGCCACCATCCCCAGCGCCGTGCCCGCTGCGGCGTTTCCACAGTGCCACCTGGCTGCCACCTCCCGGGGCTGGGACGCTGTGGCGCTCGGCCAGAGCCCACGGGGCCTCCAGCGGCAGGCAGAGGACGTTGGAGCATCGCTGTGGCGCGGTCCGCCAGGGCGCTGGGGTCTCTGCACCCCGGGAGCGGTGCCGCGGAGCTCCGGCCGTGCCGGGTGGCCGCCGGCCGCTGCCCAGCAGCTTCCCCAAGTCATATAAGGAGATGCCGGAGCCGGCGGCGCGGAGCCGGCTGAGCATTACTCACCGGGGAGGCACATGGCGGGGGGGGGGAAGAATCAGTCCTGGACATGAGACTCTTGGCCAAAGCCAAGGGTGACTCAGCTCCGGGCGAGAGGCATGGCTGGAGTGAGTGGGGGGAGGGGGGTGTGTGCCCAGGGCAGTGTAGCCCCCAGAGCCCTCCCCGTGGGATACCGGCGCCGCTGCCAGGCAGGGCGCTGGGGGTGAGCGGCGCTGGGGGTGAGCGGCGCTGGGGGTGGGCGGCGCTGGGGGGGTGCCGCTTGGGGATCATGCACAAGGCTGCAAAATGCTGCACCCGGTGAAACAGGAGGGGCCCTGCAAGATGGGGGGCCCCCTGCTCCCCAGATTCCTGGGCAGGCTGGAGCTGGGTGTCCTCTCCCCACCCCTTTCCTTTCCGGGCTGAGGTGATGGTGGCAGCTGAGGAAGCTGCCGTGCAGGGAATGAGCTGTTTGTGTTTGGGCTGTGTGGGGTGGTTTCCATGGTGTGTGTAAGGGGTACCCTCATGCTGGGGGGTGCAACTGGCAGCTGTATCCGGGGCTGGGCAGCCCCTAGAATCTTGGAGGGGGTGGTGTCACCCCAAACCCTGCCATTGGCTCCCTGCACCCCGGATCTCCCACTGCTGGCTGGGTTGTGGCTGTTATCTGCTTCCTGCAGTGGCAAGAGGTGGCCAAGTGGCTTGTGCCAGGCATATGCTGGCAAGGGGTGGGGGTGGAGAAGTGTGTTCTATATATAAACCCAGCAATGTACATTATTTATACCTGTGCCTATATAGAGAGGAAGGAACAAATAGATTTGTATTTGTTTGTGTATTGAGAGAGTTTCTTCTGGCCCAGGCTTTGCAGCTGGCAGCACTCAGGGCACCACTGAAGCTCTTTGCTCTGAGGGTGGTGGAACACTGGGACAGGTTGCCCAGGGAGGTAGTGATGGAGACCCCATCCCTGGAGGCATTCAAGGTCTGTCTTGATGGGGCTCTGAGCAACCTGCTGACTGCAGGGGGGTTGGACTGGATGACCTTTAGAGAATGATGGACCTAGAGTCCCATCCAGATTGGTCTAAGTGACCTTTAGGGAGAGGGGGAACTAGAGTCCACCCAGGTTGGTCTAGATGACCTTTAGAGAAAGAGATGGACCTAGAATCCCATCCAGGTTGGTTTAAATGACCTTTAGAGAGAGATGGACCTAGAGTGCCTCTAGGCTGGACTAGATGACCTTCAGGGAGACCCTTCCCACCCAACCCATTCTGTGACTATGATTTTTATTGACCCCTCTGCACATGCAGCCCCCAGGAGCTACCAGGCACCCCTAGGTACAGCCAAGGGGAGGGGATGGAGCAAACCAACTGCTGCTTCCCATTCTCTTTTTTTACTGCCACATTCCAACCCCCCCCCTTGTCCCCATCCCCTCTCAGCCTTGCAGGCTGCTATTTGCCCTGCTCAAGGTGGACCGGGGGGGCCCATTTATGGTGGCCTTCACTGCCTCCTGCAGCCTTTCCCCTGCCTTAACAGAAAGCAGATTGCTTTAGATGAAAACTATGCTGGGATATTTTTCATCTGGGCAGGGCTGGAGCTCTGGAAAACATTGCAACAGCAGTGAGCCCTGGGGTGGCTCTCTGCATTTGCTATCACCCAGGCTGTCAGGAGGTGGTGGGTGGTGCAGCTCCGAGCCGCAGCGATGCAATCTTTGGGCCTGTCAGGTTTAACTTGCTGTGGTTTCCTTGGGGGGGCCCTGGCCAGCTCGGGGCTGTTGGGTTTTGGGGAGCTGCTCAAGGGTTATGAATGCAAGAGAAATCTCTGCTTGCATCTGGGTGGCACACACACCCCAGATCTTGGGTGGTTTCACCGTCACATGTTGTGGAGCTGCTGGTGGCTCCTGGCTGAGTCCTTCTGGGAAGGTAAAGGCAGAGGGGGGTGGGGGGAAAGAAAAGCATTGATTCTGTCCAGCTTTGAGTCCAAAGCTGACAGCTGGCTGAGGATGAGCCAGGTGGCCAAGATGGACAACAACATCTAGGCCTGCAGGACCAGGGCAGGGATTGTCCTCCTGTGCTGTCCACTGGTGAGTCCACACCTGGAATCCTGGGTTCAGTTTTGGGTCCCTCAGTCCAAGACGGACATTGAGGGCTGGAGCAGGTCCAGAGAAGGGTAACAAAGCTGGGGAAGGGTCTGGAGAACAGGGCTGGGGAGGAGCAGCTGAGGGAAGCTGGGGTTGTTCAGCCTGGAGAAAAGGAGGCTGAGGAGAGACCTTCTGGCTCTCCACAGCTCCCTGAAAGGTTGGAGTGAGCTGGGGTTGGTCTCTTCTCCCAAGGAACAAGGGACAGGACAAGAAGAAATGGCCTCAAGTTTCACCAGGGGAGGTTTAGGTTGGACATGAGGAACAATTTCTTTCCTGCAAGAGTGGTCAGGCATTGGACCAGGCTGCCCAGGGCTGTGGTGGAGTCCCCATCCTTGGCAGGACTGGAAAGCTGTGGAGATGTGGTGCTGTGAGGGCCATGGTTTGGTGGTGACCTGGCAGGGCTGCCTTGATGGTTGGACTCCATGATCTGCAAGATCTCTTCCAACCCAAACAATTCCATCAGGGTTATTCTAAGGGTGAATTTCTGGCTGGGGTTGTGGGGGGGGGAACCTGTCCCATGGAGGCTCTGAGAGCAAAGCAGGCTTTGCAAGGAGCTTCTCCACCCAGTTCTTTTGTGGTTACAACAGAAATCAGGCTGGGGTGGGTAACAGCCACCCTGCTCTCGGTTTCCCTGGGCTGTTTCTGTGCCTCTGCAGCCACAAACGGTTCTGAGAAGCAAAACAACCAGAGGAGGAGCCCTCAGCACCCTGCTCACCCACCCTTCATCCCTGGGGTTGGGCTGTGGGGTGGGTTTAGGCTATGCCTTTAAAATCAGCTGCAGATTTGGAGCAGAAAAAACAGACAATATAAATAAATCACTCTTGGGTGTGAAAAGGAGAGCCAAAGGCTGCAAGGTCTTGCTGGGGGTGATGTGATGGTGGTGGTGAGTGGGTGCAGAAGGGGCCAGGAGGTGGCTGAACCTTTGCCTTTAATGTCAGAGCACCTTTTGTGGGTGTTTGCCCGAGGACTCCGGGGGTGTCCTGGCAATGAAGGCATCAATAGAGCATCCAGGGTGGGTGAGGGAGATGTGCTTGGGGTACCCAGCTTGGTCTCCTTCACTTTTGCCCCTCTTGCTGGGCAGAGCGTTTCCTGCAAGCAGATGGGCGCTGGGTCCAGCCCGCGGTACCAAACCCCAGCTGGCATCTGCCTGCTGCTCCTCCCGTGCCACCCAAGCGCTGCCCACCTCTCCCAGCTGCTCAGATCCCAGCTGCCCTCACCGTGTTGGCATCACCGCGGGCCGGGGCGGCCGGGCCGTCACCCAGCGGGGTGGGCTGTGGCTGGGTGCCTCTCGCAAGCCCCTCCGTGAGGAGCAGGGCAGAGCCGCTGCGGCTGCCGCCGGTCCCCGCTCGCTGCGGCCGCGGCCGAGCTTCCAGCGGGGCCGGGAGTGGAAGCTGAGGAGGTGACGTCTCTGCTCTCCCCCCGGAACGGGGAGGGGGGGGTCGGGGGACGGCAAAGTTTGGCCGCCTGAACGCCGAGGGAAGATGTTTGAGCCGGCCTGACGCTCGCTTTCTGCCTCTTCCCACCCCCTCCCGCAGCTCCCAAATCTCCCTGGCCCCGTCCCGGCGACGCTGGCTGCCCCCAAGCCCTGCCAGCTCCGGGGCTGCAGCCAGCTGGAGGCAGAGGCACAGGGCAGGAAGTTTCCGAAGTTTCTACAGGCGGCAGCTCGGCCTCCCGGTCCCGTCGCCCTCCCGGCGATGCTGGGCTCTAGCAGCAGCAGCTTTGGGAGAAAGCAATTCCAAGCTGGGCTTGGGATAACGAGCTGGGAATAGGAGACGATGCCTCTTTCAGAGAGCTCCTATCTGCCGCCCGCCGCCTTTGTCCTCAGCCACGTCCTGGGCATCGCCGGCGTCCTGTACTGGAGGAGCCGGAGCAGAGAAGGTAGGGCTGGCCCCCGGGGGGGTCACTGAGGTGGCCGGAGTGCCACCAGCAAGGGCCGTGGCTTGTTCTGCCTCCCCAGGAGCCGTGGCAGCGGCGCAGGCAGGGCTGGACGTGGCCGGTGGGGAGGAGGGAGGGGAGGATGCGGTGTTGGGGATCCTCCCAGTGGCGCCGGTGCCCATGGAGGGGGGAGGAGGGCGGGGGGCAGAGGTTTTGGTGCCTAAATTTGGTCTCGTCACCCGTTCCTGGCCCGTGCTGGGGTGGGAGCATCTGGGATGGGGGGTGTCTGGCTGGGGACGAAGCTGCTTTTTGTCTCTCGGCACAAGCCCCACAACACGTGGCTGCTGTTCTGCCTCCTGGCTCCGGCTGCTGGCCAGGGAAGGGTTAGCCACCGGCAGGACGCGGCCCCGGCAGCTCCTTGGGAGCTGGCCGAGCAGCTGGGGCTGACCCTGCCTCAGTTTCCCAAAATAGGGCTTGCACATGACCTCTGCCTGAGGAGGGAGAGGGCTTGTCACAGGCATGTGTGATAGCTCCGGCTCCAGACAAGGATTCAGTAGCTCCTTCCCTGTCCCAGCCTCTTCTCCTGGGATTTGGTTGTTTTGATTCCTTTCTCTTTCTTTGCAGCGGGGCTTGGCCTCGCCCCTGCCTCTGCATGGGGCCTTTTCCCTCGGTCCGTGACCAATTCCCTCTTTTCTTTCACTTTTTCCATGCAAAAGAGCAGGCTCTGGGCAGCACACAGGGACTTTCCCCTAGATACTGCTGTGGGGTTGGGCTGGATGATCTCCAGAGCTCCCACAGGGACTTTCCTGAGGTATTGCCTCAGGATCACAGAATCATGGAGTTGTCAGGGTTGAAAGGGACCTCAAGGCTCATCCAGTTCCAACCCCCCTGCCACGGGCAGGGATGCCTCATACTAGAGCAGGTTGCTCAGGTATTGCTTTGGGGTTGGGCTGGATGATCTCCAGAGCTCCCACAGGGGCATCTCCTGAGGTATTGCTGCAGGGTATGATCTCCAGAGGTCCCTTCCCACCCCCTGCCATTCCATGGTTCTTTGGCACAACTCCTTCCTTCCTCCCCTAAAGCTACCAGGAGAGAAACATCGCTGCTGCGTTGCGCAAACGTGCTGCGGTGCAGGGAAGCTCCTGTCACACACTGACCCGGCCTGGCTGCAATCCCTTCTGGAGCCATGCTCTCCCCTCTCCCCTAAATTCACCTCAGTGTCCAGGCAGTGCTGTGCAGTGAAGTGCTGAGCCCCATCTAGGTGGTGTTTCCCAGCAGGACTCTCTCCTCCCTGCTCCTCACGCCTCTACCACCGACCTGCTGCTGTGCCCTGCCTGAACCACAGGAGGGTTTTGGTTGGAAGAGACTTTTCAGGTCATGGAGTCCAACCCTTAACCCAGCACTGCCAACTCACCACTAAATGATGGCCCTCAGCACCACATCTCCACAGCTTTTTAATCCTTTCAGGGGTGGGGACTCCATCACTTCCATGGGCAGCCTGGGCCAGGGCTTTTTGGGACAGAAATTGTTCCTCGTGTCCAACCTAAACCTCCCCTGCTGCAACTGGAGGCCTTTTCCTCTTGTCCTGTCACTTCTTCCTTGGGAGAAGAGACCAACCCTCACCTGGTTCCAGCCTCCTGTCAGGGAGTTGTAGAGAGCCAGAAGGTCTCCTCTCAGCCTGCTTTTCTCCAGGCTGAGCACCCCCAGCTCCCTCAGATGCTGCTCCCCAGCCCTGTTCTCCAGACCCTTCCCCAGCTTCTTTGCCCTTCGCTGGACCCCTTCCAGTGTCCTTCTTGGACTGAGGGCCCCAAACCTGACCCCAGTATTCCAGGTGTGGCCTCACCGGTGCCCAGCACAGAAGCAAGTCCCTTGTTCTAGGAAAACCCCCTGGGGCAAGTGCTGCAAGCAGGAGAAGCCTCAATTTCCTCCATCCCTCCTTCCCAGTTAAGGTCAGGTGAACCCACCCTGGGGGCACAGCATCCTGGAGGACAAGGCTCATCTTGCAGCAGCTTTTGTTGCCCTTTGATGCTCTCCCAGCTCCAGATCTCTTTTGTATCAGCCCTTCTCAGGTGTCTCTTCTATTAAGTATCTGGATGCTGGATACTTTTCCACCCCAGGTATCTCCTCTGCATTCTCCCAGGCTGAATCAGGCACCATTTCCTCTCCCTGTTTCGATAGGCTCTGGAGGTCCTGCCTGCTCTGCTCTCCTGTCAGGGTGCATTATGTCAGCTCCTGAGCTGGAAGCCAGCATGTTTTAAATACCTTATGCTCCTGAGCCAGCCAGGAGCTTTCTGTGTCAGAGAGTCATAGAATGGTTTGGGTTGGAAGGGACCTCAAAGATCATCCTGTGGGCAGGGACACCTTCCACTGGGCCAGGCTGCTTTGGACACCTCCAGGGAGGGGGCATCCACCACCTCCCTGGGCAGCCTGCTCCAGTGTCTCACCACCCTCACTGGAAAGAATTTCTTTCCCTCTTCTTAAAAGTACCACAGTAAAATACCAGCCCAACACCTTCCCATTCTCTGTCTTGAAGGGCTCAGGGCAGAAGTGGAGGCTTTCAGTGCTGAAAGAATTTGTTTCTAGGCATGAAGCTGTGACCAACCCTCCTTCAGCACAGGGCTGCCCCTTGCTGTCTGATGTCCAGAGCCACCTTCACATTGAGCATGGGTTTGGAGATGTCATCACAGAACCACAGCCTGGTTTGGGTGGGAAGGGACCTCAAAGATCATCCAGTTCCAACCCTTTGCCATGGACAGGGACACCTTCCCCTAGCGCAGGTTGTCCAAGGTCCTATCCAAGATCTCCTCCATCACAGAGCCCCATCTGGTGTCTGCAGGAGTTATGAACAGGAACAGGGAGCTTGGGAGACATTTCCAGGCTTTCTTTTTTTCCAGCAGAAGAGGCTGAAGGAGCTGATGTGGGACACTGGAACCCCAGGCAAAGCCTGATTCCAGCTCCTCCAGCCTGGCTGGGCTCCCACCAGTGCCTGGGGCTGGGCCTGGGCTTCAGAAGCAGCAGCCCAAGGCAGGAGGAGGTGGAGGGTGATGGAGCCTGACAGCAAGTGAGGCCAATGATGATGGAGGAGAGATCCTGGGGGGAGCAGCAGTGCCTGGCTGGGCGTGTTGGGAGCTGCTGGGGCCAGGCAGGCTGCCAGGGCAGAGACTGCTGCAGGCTGGCTGAGGGGGGAAATGTCTGTGCTGGGTGTTGTGGTGGGAGGGTCTTTGGCATCCAATGCCTGCAGGAGCTCTCCCAGTGACAAATGCCTGAGGGCCCTGGAGTCTGGTAACAGCTGGACTGGATGATCTTTAAGGTCTTCTCCAACCTAAACAATTCCATGAGTCTGTGTAGCAATTTTTCTTCTGGCTGGGCTGATGGCTCTGGTTTGGGGATGCTGGAAACCAGCTCAGGGGCAGGATGGCTGTCCCCATTCCCCCCACCACCACCTGGGGATCCAGCAGCAGTGGGAAACCCTCAAACCTCACCTTCCCCTTGGGCAGCCACCTCTGCTCCTTGGTCCTTGCTGCTTCTGGCCCCTCCAGGTGGGATTTATCCTGCTGGGGGCAGAGCAGGCAGTACCCCAGTTCCTTTGGGGTTACTGGGGATGGGATGGGCTGTGCCCCTGTGTGCAGGGGGGATATAGGAGGTGGTGAGGGAATGAAGCAGCATGTGGTCCTGCAGGGCTTTGGGGGCTGTGCACTTGAAGCCTGTTCCTTGCTTGCACTGGGGAGGAGCTGGGGCAGGTCCTGGAGCACTCTGAGGATGTCCCACAGTGATGCAGGCTCTGCCTGGGCAGGGAAGGGGCCAGCATGGCTGAGGCTCAGCTGGCCTCAGGGCTGGAAACTGTCCCCTCTGTCATTGTCAGCGGTGTGCTCTGTGCCCTGGGTGCAGGGGGAGCCAAGGCTCCGTGGTCAGCCTCTCCTGCCCTCACCCATCGCTGGCACATCTTCAGAGTGCTGCAGGTTCTCTCTGGCCGTGCCCTGCCTGGGCCACTGCCTCTGCTCACTGTCCCTGGCTGGTGCCAGGGTGGCTCTTGGTGGCTAGGGCCAGCGAACAGAGGATTGGGGGTGGGAGGGGTGAAGGTTGCAACAAGTTGCTTTTATCAGGATGACTCTAGGAAAGATTAGCCAGGGAGAGATAAGCTTGCAATGCCCTGCCATCATTAGTAAGCAGTAGTGGGCATTACGATTAGCTCAGACAATAGCAGCGGGTGGGGAGGGGGCAGCTGGTCAGAGCCCAGGAACCACCCGGGGGTGCTGAGCTGCAGCCAAAGCAAAAAGGCCAAAAAGGAGGAAAACTCCCCCGGGTTGCAGGAGATGGGAAGAGGGAGCGTGCTGAGGAGCCGCTGGCCTGCGGGCACCCCCTGGATCGGGCACCGGAGGCGCCCAGCTGCAGCCTTTCCGTGTGGGACTCGGTGACGCGACCCTGTCCCCGCCTGCTCCCGGCCATGCTCGGGGCCCGGCTCCTGCCGCCCCCCGCCTGCTGCCGGCCTCCTCTCGCCCTCCCGGCCGGGCTTTTGCCGGCAGAAGGTCTGCAGAGGGATTATATTTAGAAGAAAAGGAAGAGAGGTGGTGATAAGGAGGCCTCCCTGTTATCTCCCTGCGTGCCAAGCCCGGCTGGGACCTGCTCCCAGCTCCCGCGTTTGGGACTTGGGAAATGGTTTGGGAAGAAGCTGCTGGAGGCAGGCAGGAGGGAGCGGAGAGAACAGCCTGGCATTGTCCCTCCCGTGCCCGGTGCAATTAACTGGAAAACAAGAAGAGGGGAAAACAAGCCAAGAGGCTGCTGGCAGGGCAGTGCCCAGCGCCGTGGGGTGAGCCTGTGCCTGCACCCTGCTCTGCGCCCTGCGCCGCGCCGCTCGCTTGGCTGCCGGGAGGGAGCAGCTCTGCCCTGCCTGGCTGGGAGCTTTCTGAGCAGCTTGGGACCGTGGAGGATTTCGCTGGCAGCCCGAGGAGCAGGGCACAGCAGGCGGCGGTGGGTCCGGCGGCCATGGCCCGGAGGAGAGCCGGGGGCCGGTGCCCGCGCCGGGGGTGACAGGGTAGGAAGTGGCGCGGTGGGAGGAGCTGCGGGCAAGAAGTCACCCGGAGGAGTCCCCCAGCCACTCGGGCAGAGGCTGCTGAACGGCTGGTGCCCCTTGCAGAAGACCCTTCCTCCGGAATTGGCAGAAGGGTCACCCCAGGAGGCCTTTCCCCACCGCTGTGCCAGGAGCTGGCGCTGCCCATCCCGGGCGATGGAGAGGAGACCTCTGCCCGGGGACAGGAGGCGGCTCAGCGCCTGCCTGGTGTGCCGGATGTGCTGCATCGGTTAGTACCAGCTCTGCCCAGCACCCACCCTGCCCCCGGGGGTGGCTCCAGCTTTGCCCACCCCCGGCGAGTGCCGCGGTTGGGAAGGGACCTGGCGCCGCCGCTCTGCGTGGGTCGGGGCGAGGGAAGGTCCCCGCGGAACACGTGGGGGTGGCACAGCTGCGGGCGGCGGCCGGCGGTGCCAGGCGGCTGCTCCGTGCCCGGGCTGCATCGGCCTGGCAAAGCTGTGCCGAGGCCACAGCCTGGCGGGGTGGGGAGCTCGGGTGGCTGTGGCTCAGCCGAGGAGGGGTTGGTGGCCCCCGGTTCCGTGCCTTGGCCTGGGGCCGGAGCGGGGCGCAGGGAGGGGACCTGCTGCTGGCCTTGCCGCCTGTGCTGCTGCTTTCGGATGGGGGAAGCTGCGGGGAGGAGGAGGAGGAGGAAGGATGTGAGATGGTGCTTTCAAATCTGCACGGGTTGAGGCATGGGGAGGTTCTCCTGAGGGCTTGGCCGCTGCAGGTCCCCCTCCCAGGGACTCCTTGCTCAGCCTGGGAAGGCAGCTGTGGGGCAGTCTGGGCAGGACATGCAGCCTGGGCTGGGAGGCGTTGGGTTTGCCAGATCGAGAGGTGCTGCTGCCCACAGCTGGTGGGTTGTGATGTCTAAGGGGTGTCCTGGGAGGGTGTCCTGGGGTAGGACTCATCCTTTCCCATCCTGCCCCAGAACCCCCTGGGCTGGATGTGAGGCAGTGCTTGGTCGCTATGGCTCACGTGGGTTGGAGTTGAGGCACTCAGGAGATGCCATTTGGCACAGGGTTGACTTGAGCCCTCCTTCCTGCCTGGATATGGGGAAGTAGGGACTGAGTGGGACCCCCTTGCCCCCCACAGGACCCTCCAGTGGTGTGGTGCCACCCCATGCCCTCTCCTTTCACCTTATTTGTGTTTCATATATCATTTTTTGTGCCTAGAGCAACCTGCCAGCAGCTCCCCCAGTCCCACATCCCTGCTTGGCATCACCACAAGTCTCCCATCCCATCCCCCCTCAGTGGGTTCCCTAGGGACTGGGACCCCCTGGCACCCCCTGGGGATGACATCCACGTCGTATCCCGCCAGCATTCCAAGTTCCCAGGCAAGGGCAGCTGAGCTGTGGGACAGAAATAAACCTTCAATCCTGACAATCCAATGAACCAAAAATACAGCAGCAGAATAAGCTGCTAATTGCACAGGCTGCTGGTGCCCAGCACAGGCTTGGCATGGGACATCTGTAGGGCTTATATAATGTGTTCAAACCTTCCTGGAGCAGGCAGAGGAGGGGGGACACCCTCCCAAAACAAGGAGTGGGGGTGTTGAGCAAACCTCACCTCCCTGCACTGTATCCAGGAGGCACAGAGGGGACCAGAGAAGAGCCCACAGAGGGAGCTTCTCCACGACTGTAACAGCTTTAGAGGAGATATCAGGAAGAAGTTCTTCACTGTGAGGGTGGTAGGACACAGGAATGGGTTGCCCAGAGCAGCTGTGCATGCCTCATCCATGGAAGTGTTTTAAGACCAGGCTGGATGAGGTTCTGACCAACCTGGGGTGTCCCTGTTCAGGGCAAGGGGTTGGAACTGGATGATCTTTAAGGTCAGGTCCCTTCCTGCTCCAGCCAGTCTGTCACCCCATGACCCCGTTTTGGGGGCTCAAGTTGTCACTGCCAGCTGCAGCCATGACTCATCCCAGTCCCCCACACTGCTTTTAAGTTCAATACTACCATCCCTCCCTCCCCCCCCCCCCCCCCCCAAAACCAAAAAGGAAGAGCAGGGAGTTTTGTTCTGGCTGTGGGGCTGCTTCCACCTCCCAGCCCCATGCAGGGCCCCAACCTGCACCAGCCCTTGAATAAGCAGCTTCTGTTCTGCTGCTTGGCTGTAGGATGGGTCCAGTGGTCCTGGCACTTGCTGGTGGTTCCTCTTTGTCTCCTCTGTTCATTTCAAAGTCATTTGGAGTTTCTGCATGAGAGGCACTGACCCAGAGCTGCTTTGGTCTTCTTTTGGCAGATGAACGGGACAGAGTCCAAAAGAAAACCTTCACTAAATGGGTCAACAAACACTTGATGAAGGTAAGAGCCCCACAGTTGGTGATGGAGCTGCTCCAGCTGTCCTGCCTCAGGACAGGCAGACAAGTGCCTTCTCCCCCCTCCTGTTTTAACATGTTTCTCAATGTGGTTCTGTACCTGGGGAGTTTTTCTGTTGCTGGGGGGGATGTGTCTGTCCCCAGGAGATGGTAGCAGAGGGAATGTGCTGGTGCCTTTGGAGGGCACTGTGGCATCACCATCCTTGCATTTGCCTCCTCAGCTCTTGACACTGAGCTTTCTGCATCCTCCTCCATGGGGGCTGGGGGCAGCTGGGATGATGGAGAGGATCCCAGTGTGGGGCTGCTCCCTCCTTGTGCCCCCCCTCCCCCAGGGCAAAAGGAGCTTTGGAGGCCTTTTGGGGGCTCTCCTCATGGAGAGGAGCCCCACAGTGTGCCAGGGGAGATGGTTTGTGGTAGCTGAGTAAGATTCACATTGCATCACAAGCTGGCTCCTCCTCCTCTTGCTAGATGCCAGGGTGGGGGGGTTCTAATTAATTCTTCATTTGCTAAAGGGAAAAAGAAGGAGGAAGAAAAAGAAGTTGTTTGGACAGGAGGTGTCACAGAACAGCTGTTTCCCTGCCAGCTTTGCAAACCTCCTTTAACAAAGGAGGAGGAGGGAAAAAAAAACAAACCCAAACCAGCAGAAGCCTTGAGGCTGCTGAAGGAAAACATCTGGGGATTTGCAGCCCAGTCCAAGCCCTGGCCAGGCTCTGGGGCAAGAGCAGGGCCAGGGTTTGTGTGTGGTCACCCTGCTCTCACAGCCCCACAGGGACCTGCTCTGCTCCCAGATGGCAGCAAGTGCTGTGGTTTGGGATGCTCTAGGGTGGTGTAAACGATTCTCAGGCCTGAGCTCCTCTTTCTGCAGAGCTCTGGGGCTGTCTGGAGTCCAAAAGGGTTTCACAGTTTGGTTTGGGGAGGAAAACTGGCAGCAGGTTCTGCCAGGTCTTTTGGGATAGAGGAAGCTGCTTTTCCTTAGTGATGGTTCTGGATGGCTCCTTGGTCCTTGCTGCTTCTGGCCCCTCCATGGGGGAGGCCCTCTGCTGAGGGCAGAGCAGGCAGTGCCCCAGTTCCTTTGGGGTTACTGGGAATGGGATGGGCTGTGCCCCTGTGTGCAGGGGGGGATAGGAGGTGGTGAGGGAATGAAGCAGCATGCATGGTACTGCAGGGCTTTGGGGGCTGTGCAGTTGAAGCCTGTCCCTTGCTTGCACTGGGGAGGAGCTGGGGCAGGTCCTGGAGCACTCTGAGGATGTCCCACAGTGATGCAGGCTCTGCCTGGGATCCAGGGAAGGGGCCAGCATGGCTGTGGCTCAGCTGGTCTCAGGCTGGGGGGTTGCTTGCCTCCTCTAGGTTTTCAGCTCTGGATGGGTGGAAATGGGATGGGAGGGAGATGTCTGCTTGCAGGCAGCACTGTGCAGCCCTGCAGCCAGCACAGGAGGCTGAGGGGGATCCAATGAGCCAAAGTTTCTCCCCTCCCCACCTCTCCCCAGGTGCGGAAGCACATCAACGACCTCTACGAAGACCTCCGAGATGGCCACAACCTCATCTCCCTCCTGGAGGTGCTGTCAGGGGTGAAGCTGGTAAGTGCTCCAGGCTGGGCAGTGATGCTGCTGTGTCTGCCCCCCAGCCCAAACTCCTAGCCCCCTCTGTCCTCCTCCCTGCTCCCCTCTGCTGCCAGCCATCAGCTGTTGTTTCTCATGCCATGGGTTTGTTCTCAGGTGTCTGTTGTCATTTCTTTATTACCATTATTGCTTCTCCTTGTTGTGGCTTTTATTTGATTTATTTCCTCTCAAAGCCCTGTTCTCCAGGCTGGTCTCTTGGATACCACCAAAACATGTGATTAAAGCCTGCTGGTTCTCATGGTCCCCTAGGCAGAGCCCTCTTCTTGAAGGCTGCCAGAGAATCACACAGTGATAGGGGCTGGAAGGGACCCCTGGAGATCACAGAACCATTAAGGTTGGAAAAGACCCCCAAGATCTGGTCCAACCTTCTACCCAGCACCCCCATGACCACTAGAGCCACATCTACTCATTGTTTTGTGAACACCTCTCCCTGGGCAGCCTGTTCCAGTCCCTGACCACTCCTGCAGGAAAGGAACTCTTCCTAGCCTCCAACCTCACCCTCCCCTGGCACAGCTTGAGGCTAGAGGCCATTCCCTCTTGTCCTGTCACTTGGGAGAAGTAGATCATCAGGTCCAAGCCCCTGCCAGAGCAGGTTGCACAGGATGGGTTTGGGATGGCTGCAGAGATGGAGCCCCCAGCACCTCTCTGGGCACTTGCCTTCACCTTCTAGGCCTGGCTCCTTAATTCAAACAAGAGCTCAGAGTGGCTGTGGCCAAAATGGGTCCTGTGCTCCTGTGCCCCAGAGTTTAGCACAGGTTTGAGATTCCTGTTCCCTTCCTGGCTCCTGCCCAAGCTGGGTTTGGGGCAGTTGGTGGCATGCAAACCTCTTCCTGCACCCTGGGCATCACAGAATCATTGTGGTTGGCAAAGCCCTGCGAGATGCCCCACTCCAGCCATTCCCTAGCTGTGCCAAGGCTGGTGCTAAACCCTGGCCCTCAGCACCACAAGCATTACAGAGTCCCCCTCCTTCCTCTTTCCTCCTCCTTCTCAGACTTGACACATTCACTCAGCTCTGGGAAGATCCCAGTTGCTGTCACAGGGTAGCACAGCAGGAATTATTTTAGCACTCCCCTAAAATAGGATCTGGGCAAAGGCCTCCCAGCTTTACCTCCCTTCCCCTCTGGAGATGCCAGCTCAGGTTTTCTTTGTGGGGGCTGAAAACTTGGATCAAGCTACTTGTGATCCAGGCAGCTGCCGTCTCTTTGGCTTCCAAAGCCAGGGGGAAATCCCTGTGCTGGAGCCCAGAGACTCATAGATCCACAGAATGGTTTTGAGTTGGAAGGGACCTCAGAGACCATCCCCTGCCACCCCCCCTGCCCTGGGCCAGGATCCCTTCCCCTGGCGCAGGCTGCTCCAGGCTCCAGCTGCCTTCCTCCTCCTCCTCCTCCTCTCTCTCTTGGTTTTTTTTTTTCCTTTGACCTGGGTCTTGCATTTTTGGTTTCCACTCTGTCTCCCTGTTGTGTCACCCTCCTGTCACCACTGTCCCTCCCATCCCCGTTAGCCAGTCGAGCCTCCAGCTCAGAGGAGCCTCCGCCTGGTGAGAGCACCGGCCTGGTGCCGCGCGAGCAGCGAGGAGCGGGAGGAGGAAGATGATGATGATGAAGAAGTAGGTTGAGCCTGGCCCGGCCACAGCCTTGTCCCTGGTGGCCACTGGAGTGCCGACAGATAGTCCAGAGCAGCCCAGCGCCGCTGGCAGCTGCCACCCGCCCTTCTCCGTGGTCTGAGCCGGGTGAAAACCCACCCGAGGCGGTGACCCCGAGCCGGGGGTCTGCGGAGGGGAGGCCGCAAGAGCGGAGAGCCAGCAGAGAGCTCATTCCTGGGCTGTGCTCCCCCCAGCTGGACCATCTGGGCGTGCACTGCAGTGCCAGCCAGCAGCCAGGGCACGCCACCCACCTGCTGTGCCAGCATGGGGACCCTCCACGGGGCGGGAGGGGACAGGGACGGATCCTGCACGCTGCTCCCGTGGGGGCTGCTGCTCACCTTGCACTGCATGGACAGGCTCTGGGCACAGGCACCTTCTGGGGGGGCTGGTGACACTGTGGGGGCTGGGGTGTGACCAGCAGCCTCCTGCATGTCAGGGTTACCCCAGCTGAGGGTTACCCTGAAGGGGCTGGGCCCCAAAACCTTGCTCAGGTGTCAGAGGAGCTGTGTTTGCCTGGGGCTCTGGGTGAGCCTCCCCTTGAGCAAGGTCTCAGCTCCTACCTGGAGCAGTGCAGGAGGAGCTGGGGCTCTCCTGAGCCCTGGAGCTCTTCCCCTTGCAGGGGCAGCTCTTCCCTATCAAAGTGGGGAAGGAAGGTGGCTCAGAGTACTTCGGGTGTCCTAGCAGTTAATAGCATCCTGGTGATGCCTTCTGTTGAGGTTAGGATCAGGACTTGAGTGTTGATCCTCCTCCTGATTCAAAGCAGACCCAGCATCCAGACCCTTCCCCTGGGCAGAGCTCAGCCTCTGGGTACCTCAGAATGTGCCCCTCCTGCAGCAGCCACGATGAGCACAGCCCTGGCATCTCATTGCCCTCTTCTCCAAGGGTTCAGAGATGGTTTCTGGAGCTGCAGTCCCATGCCAGAGGAGCTGAGCCAGCTCTGCAGGGGCTGACAATGAGGTTGGAGTTTCTCTGCCGTCAGTGGGGACCTGCAGCCAGTCCCTGCCTGTGTCCCCACATCCTGGCATGGAGCAGACCTCTCTCTGCTTCCACCTGGATGAGATGGATGCTGAACCCACTTGAGTCAGTCCCTCTTTGCTGAGCCCTCTGCACCTTGTCTGGCTGATCAGAGTTGCTTTGGTTGTAAAGGACCTTGAAGATCATCAACCCCCTCGTGGGGTGGGTGAGAGCCTGCCCTGGGATCTTGGAGGCTGAGCCAGGCTGAGCCTGGACACAGGCTCTTGGGGTCTCAGAGGGGCTGAGATCCCAGGGCCTTCCATCAGGATCCTGTGGAGCAGTGATTTGGTTTCCCTCCCGAGCAAGAGGACAGCGCAGGGGCTGCGGAGAGCACAGCGGGGGTCACGCAGCGCCGAGCGCGGGGGGCTGCTGCAGGCAGCTCCAGGGGCACGTGGCGGGGGGCTGTGCATGTGGGGGGCTCCTGCCCTGGGCAGCCTGACCTGAGCTTGACCTGAAGCTGCCACCTCTGCCTTGCAGCCGCGGGAGAAGGGTCGGATGCGCTTCCACCGGCTGCAGAACGTGCAGATCGCTCTGGACTTCCTCAAGCAGCGGCAGGTGAGGGCTGAGCTGGGCTCCTCCGGGGGCAGGGCTGCCTCAGTCCTGCTTCCTTCTCCTGGGCAGGGCTTGGGAAGGGGAGAATCATGGAATCATTAAGATTGGAAAAGGCCTCTTAAGATCATCAAGCCCAACCAGCAGCCCAGCACCACCATGGCCCCAGGTGCCATGGCCCCAGGTTTCTTGAGCACCTCCAGGGATGGAGACTCCACCACCCCCCTGGGCAGCCTGTGCCATGCCTCTTGCAGGAAAGAAATGGTTCCTAATATCCAGCCTAACCCTCCCTTGGTGCAGCTTGAAGCCATTTCCTTTCATCATAGAGGAGTGCTGGGAAGCAGCAGCAGCAGCAGCATCCCAGCTGTGGTGCTCCTGCCTCTGTGGTGCTGGCTGTGGACAGCTGTCAGAGGGCTTTCCCCTGGAGGTGTTGTGCACTCTCAGAGCCACTCAAGCAGCACAAAAAAACAGGATCAAAAGGAGGGGCCAGACTCCAGCTCTGGGAAGGGGTTTGCAAATGTCACTTCTGTGCCCCAAAAGCCTCACTTGGGGCTCCCTGGCTGATCCCAGGGGTTGCTGTGGAACCTCTACCTCCCCACCAGCTCTGGGGTACTAGCATAGCTGGGTGCTTTTTTGTATGGCATCACCCCTCTGGATGGCAGCAAGGGCATCTTGTCCCCCTGGGCTCCATCACCCTTCAGCTTTTGGGGGACACCACCAGATTTGTGGGAGGTGCTGGCCTCACAGTGCTTGTGCAGCTGGCAGGGAGCAGGCATCTCCCACCCCTCCCAGGGCAGATCCTTCCTGGAGCAGTGGGATGCATCCCAAGACTTGTTGAGTGTGCAGGTGAAAGCCCTGCAGCCCCAGGGCCAGGTGTCCTGTTCTACCTGCTGGGTCAGGCCTCCTCACCATGGTGCCCCCAGGTAATGCTGAGAGGATGATGAATTGTACCACTTCATGCTGAAGCAGAAACCTTTCCCCCCCTGCTGGCCTCAGGGCACTGAATCAATCTGAGCCTGTGGCCCACTCCAGGGAGGCTGAGCCAGTTCCAGCCCCCCCTTCTCCCCCATAACCCCTTGATAGAGACATTTTGCCAGGGGCTCTTGGGAGCTTGTTTCTCTGGCTGCATGAAGCAGCTTTTCCCTTTGAAGCCTGGTGACATGGTGGCAGCTGCTCTGCTGGGATGTCTCACCTCACACACTCCTGCTAGAGACTGCTCATGGGGTCCTGTTGAGTGCTGGGGAGCAGGGAGTGCAGGAGAAGAGTCCAAACCAGGTGGCAGCTCCTGGGAAGGGGGCTGGAAGGAGAGCAGGGCAGCCCCAATCTGCTTTGCATCTGGCCAGGATCACAGAGTGGCAGAATGGGAGGGGCTGGAAGGGACCTCTGGAGATCACCCAGTCCAACCCCCCTGCCAGAGCAGGGTCACCCCAGGGCAGGTCACACAGGAACACATCCAGGTGGGTCTTGAAAGTCTCCAGAGGAGACTCCACAACCTCTCTGGGCAGCCTGCTCCAGGGCTCCAGCACTCTCATACCAAAGCTTCTCCTCATGTTCAGATGGAACCTCCTGGGTTCCAGTTTGTGCCCACTGCCCTTTGTGCTGTCACTGGGCACTGCTGGAAGGAGTCTGGCCTCATCCTCTTGCCCCTTCTCCTTTAGCTGATGCTGAGCATTGCTCAGATCCCCTCTGGGGCTGCTCTTCTCCAGGCTCCACACCCCCAGGGCTCTCAGCCTGTCCCCCTCACAGAGCTGCTCCAGGCCCCTCAGCATCCTCAGAGCCTCCCCTGAATTCTCTCTGCAGCAATTTTATGTCTTGAACTGGGGATGCCAGAAGGAGACACAATGCTCCAGATGTCCAGAGTGCTTGGGGTGACCTTGGGGACAGCTTGGTGGGGGACAGTGGCTGGCTGTGGGTGAAGCTGGTGGGGAGCTCTGACCCTGTTGCTTCTCTTGCAGGTGAAGCTGGTGAACATCCGCAACGATGACATCACAGATGGCAACCCCAAGCTCACCCTGGGGCTCATCTGGACCATCATCCTCCACTTCCAGGTAGGTGGTGAGCTTCTGGCTGAAGGGCACGGGGTGGGCAGCAGGAGTCTCCAAGGGGTGCTGGCATCTGGCTCTCCGCACATCTCGTGGCGGTGCCAGCAGGCAGCTGTGCTCAGGAGGGTCAGCAGTGGGGTGGAGACCAGTGCCAGGGAACAGCAACTCCCTGTCCTCATCCTTTACTTAAGTCATTAATGATGGGCTCTGTGTGGGGGCCTCCTGCTTGCCACTGAGGTTGGTGGTGGTGGCTGGTTGCTCTGATGAAGTCTCTGGAGGAGAAGGGCAGATTGAGACTGGAGATGAGGAAGAAATTCTTGCCAGTGAGGCTGGGGAGACTCTGGCACAGGCTGCCCAGGGAGGCTGTGGCTGCCTCCTCCCTGGAGGTGTTCAAGGCAAGGTTGGATGAGGCCTTGAGCAGCCTGGGCTGGTGGGAGGGGTCCCTGCCCATGGCAGGGGGTTTGGAACTGGAGGATCTTAAGATCCCTTCCAACCCAAAGCATTCTGTGAATCTGTGAAATGTGGAAGGGGCCACAGGCTGAGCTCCCACCCATGTGGGGCTGTTATCCTGAGGTGCTCCTGGCCCTTTGGGTGCTCACTGCAGCCATGGGATCTTTTGTTGGGATGGAGAATGTCAGCTGCATGACAGCAGCTCAGGACAGGGATGTGAGGAGCTGTGGTGCTGGAGAACCCCCTGAGGACCATCTCCAGCCCTGGTGTGCTGTAGATGCTGGTGTGAAACAGTGTCTGGGGTCTTTAACAGCCTCAGGTCATCCTGTTGTAGCTTTGATGCCCTCAGGGGGGTGACATGTGGACCTTCATGCCACATGTGGGGCTCTGCTGAGCAGTGCTGCTGTCAGCAGCTCCTTGCTGATGTGACATTGGCTCCAGGGCCGTCTCCAGCGTGGGACTGAGCCCATGGGAGCTGCCATGTCCTGGCTCCCTGCCCTGTGGCAATGTCAGGGGTTGGAAGGGACCTCTGGAGATCATCTGCTCCAACCCCCCTGCCAGAGCAGGTTGCACAGTCCAGGTGGGTTTGGAATGACTCCGGAGATGGAGACTCCACCACCTCTCTGGGCAGCCTGCTCCAGGGCTCTGCTACCCTCAGAGTGAAGAAATTCCTCCTTATAGCCCTGCTGGCATCTTCCAGAGGTGACCAGCACTGGCTTGAGGCCTTGTTAAGGAAGATTTTCTTTTAGAGGATGAGTGGACAGTGCCTCTGGGAGAGGTTTTGAGGAAAGCTTGGGGTTAAGTGGGGCTTAGGGCTGCTGCTGAAGTGCTTTGGCCGTGTTTTGGCTTTGGAAGCAGCTGAGGTCGAGCAGGGTCTGAATGCTGATGAGTCATCATCCCCAGCGGGGCCCTGCCTGGTGGCATCCTGTCCTTGCTGTCCTCCAGGGTGGCCCTGCCCTGGTGCATCCTCTGCTGCAGGAGACCAGGGCGGGGGGGGATTGGGAGGTGCTGATGGTTCCTGCCCAGCTGGGGGGGGCACTGTCACCCTGCTGGCTGTGGGGGACGTGGCAGGTGAGGAGTGGCCCTGGGGGGCTGGGCTGGTGCCGAGGAGCCTGCGTGTCCCACCCCTGCCTGCACTAACAGGATTTTTTCTGGGGTTGTAGCTCCATTGTCAACCTCTTAATCTCCAGTGTCCCAGTGCTGCTGCCCCGGGGGCAGGCAGCTGGGAGAGCCCTGTGGGGAGAGCTTTGGGATGGGCTGGTGCTGGTGTGGAGCCTGGGCACTGCCAGCTCTGCAGGGAGCTGGAGTGGTGAAGGTGAGGGGGCTGCTCCCCGTGTCCTGGAAGCTCTTGGGGTCTCTTTATCATCTCCTGGGTTGCTCTTTGTTGTTTCTCCCCTCCCAGCCCTGCTCACTGGAGCTTGGTTCAATCCTCCCCCATCTTTGTGCCCCCTACTCCCCTTTTTATGCCCCACCACATTTTTGGTTCAATCCCCCCCTTCTTTATGCCCTCTGCCCCCCATTTTCTGCCTCACCCCACTTTCAGTTCAATCCCCTCCCATCTGTGTACCCCCTGCCCCCCATTTTCTGCCCCACCCCAGTTCCAGCGTGTGGTGCCCAGCTCTGGTCCCTCGGAGCAGAGCCAGGATGCTGCCTGCTCCTCACGCCCCTGCCCTTGGCAGCACCTGGGGCAGGAGCTGCAGGAAAGGGGCATGGCACGGGGGCAGACTGGGACAAACTGGGATGGGGAGCGTCAGTGCTGCCGTAGCCTGCTAGGACCCCACAGCTGCAGCTCCCTGGAGCGATCCCAGGTCCTTCCAGCTGCCCTTTGAGCTGCTCCCGAGCCGGGCGAGCCCGGCAGGGGGGTGGGCACAGGGACCCAGCCCCTCGGGGCTCCGGGGATTAGGAATTAAGGATCAAACGGGAGAGACCCCGCTGCGGGGAGCCGGCAGCTCCCTGCTCATGCAGGGCTGCTCTGACTCCTCCCTGCTTGTGGATATTTATATATATATTTCCTCTCCCGTTTCTTTCCCACCCCTTTTTTCCCTTTATGCTACCTTTTGCCAACCTTCCTCGGCTGTAGTGGATTTTTTTTTCCTTCTTTTCTTTTATATCCCCCTCTCTCCTTTTCCCCTCCCAGCTCCATCCCTGCTCCCTGTTTGTGTTGGCGAGGGCCGTGCTCCAATTACCTCATATTTGGAGAGAAGGACGCCGCAGCCAATCCCCTTTCCCTCTGCTTTTAGGTCAAGTGATTTCTGAACTGCAGTGAGATGCTTTGAATTTGTCTTCTCGCAGCTCCCAGGCTGTAAGATGGCTGTCTGGAACCGCGGCAGCGGCGGCGGCAGGGTTGGTGGGAGGGAACGGCAGCGACGATGATGGTGATGATGATGATGAGGAGGGGTAGTCCGCGGCACGGTGTAGGGCGTGCGTTGTGGAGCCCATGAAGCCCAGCTCGGGATTGATTCGGGAGCTGGCGACTCGCTTAGCTGCCTTCCTGCTGGCGGTGAGGAGGAGGAGGAGGAGGAGGAGGAGATGGGGAATTCTCTGGGCTGCGTTAAGGAGCAGAAGGAAAAAGCCGCGGGGAAGGCGCCCCTGCCTCCCAAAAAAAGGGTGCGCTTTAAACGGAGGAGGAAAGGCAAGAGCAGAGCCATGCCCGAGGCAGCCCCGCAGGAGGAGCTGCCGGCCCCGGAGGCTGGCGAGGATGAGGAGGCTTCCAAGTCGAAGGCAGCCCCCCAGCAGCAGGGAGGAGAGGAGTCCGGCCGGAGCTGGCAGCGCGGCGCGGAGCCGCCGGCCGCAGCCCTGCAGCCAGGGCTGATCGTGCAGGTGAAGGAAAGCTTCCAGGGCGAGCTGCGGAAAGCTCGCCTGGTGCTGGAGCCGCAGTGGCCGGCTGCGGCCGGGACTTCCCCGGAGGAAGGCACCACCGTCATCGCTCGCTTGCTGGACAACCCGGCCGAGAAGGGCTGCGAGAAGGCGGTGAGCCGCCTGGTGCAGCTGCAGAGGAGCGGCACCGGCAACCGCCGGGCGGTGCTGCTGCCCCTGCCCGAGGGCAGCCACGGCCCCGCCGAGGGGCTCCCGGCCCCGGCCAGCGAGGAGCCAGCGAAGAGCCGGCAGCCAGGGGCTGGCAGCAGCCTGGGTGCCTGGGGAAAAGGAGGCAGCGACGATGCCAGTTCCAGCGCGGCGTGGACCTGCCCCTCCACGGCGGAGCCGGGCACCGTGTCGGAGCTGTCTACGCCGTCCCCCATGGTGGATCAGCTGGAAAACCCCAGCGTGGGGAGAGCCTCAGGACTGCCATCGTCTCGGGCTGGGGAGGGGGATGGACATGGACTGCCGGCCTCCCGCAGCCCGTCCTCCTTCAGCTGGCCCAGTGGTGGCGTGGCCCGGAGCTCCTCGGGGTACAGCAGTGAGCTGGCACGCCGGCCAGCCAGGGCTGCTGCAGCTGGGGGCACCACAGCATCTCCCTTTGAAGGTGGCCACAGGCTCACTGCAGAGGGCCAGGCTTGGAGGGGGAGCTCGGGGACAGCTGGAGGCATGGTCAGTGTCTGTCCCCCTGTTGGGAGCGGGGTGGGGGGTCCTGGTTCAGTGAACCCCAGATCTTGGTGGCCTCTGGGAGTGGTCGTCTTGGTGAGATACAAACTGAGCGTGGGCAGGAGCGCTCTGGGGCAGAAAGCTCCTGAAGCCTTTTCCTCTCTGAGCATCTCCAGCGGGAAAGCAGCATCCCCTGGGAGTAACCCTTCCTGTCCTCAGCTCCTGGCATGGGTGGCCAGAGGGTGGCTGTCACCAGAGCTGCTGGGTGCAGCTGGTGGTCCCATGGGCTCTAGGTACCACTGACACACGCTCATTGTCACTGGTGGCACCTGTGCCCCTGGGGCTGCTGGGTTGGGTATGAGGTTATGGTGTCCCTTTCCCGCTCCCAGGTGGGTGACAGCAGCTGGACATGGAGGTGCAGGGGCTCAGGGGCTCTGAGAGGAAGAGGAGAGGACAATGCTGTGTTTTGGAGCCAGTTGTTGTTGTCTGAAGGTTGCTCTTTGGGGCTGAAGGCTTTGCCAAGCACGTGGCTGGAGGGGCAGGAAAGAGGCTTTGTCCCAGATACCTTTGCTGGACTGGGCTTGGTGTCACAGCCACTACCTGGCCTTCAGCATCCTGCCACCGGTTGCTTGATGCACAAGGTCGATGTTGGAAGGGTTTGGAAGGGCTTGACCCCAAGTCCTGTGAGTTTCCACTCTCTTCTCGCTGGTGCCTCCCTAAATCTTTGTCCTGGCACAGACGTGTGAAGAAAGGAGGGTGGAGCTGGTGCCGCATCCTGCACCTCCCTCAGCGCATCCCTAGGAGGGTCTCCTGCAAGGATGCCCTCAGGGAAGGGTCCAGTGGCTGGAGAAGCCCAGGGCTGTGTGGCTGAGTGCCAAAGAAAGGATTCATCTGAGCTGGGTGCCATGAGGAGCTCCCTGCTGGGCAGCGGGGCTGGAGAGCCCAGGTGGGGCACAGCCGATGGGTGAGCTCAGAGAAGCTTTCGTTCCACTCTTAATTAAGACCTGCTGGGTGATCAATAAGGGAGTGCTGGGCAGGTGGAGGAGGTTTGTGGCTCCCAAGGTGTGGAGGGTCCCATCCTGCTGCTCACCCCAGGGCACTTCCAGCAGGTGCTGGCATCCCCTGAGGGGAAAGCTGGGGCTGGAGGAGTTAAAGGCAGCGGCGGCAGCGGTGTGGCAGCAGCTGACAAAGAGCAGTTTTGTGTGTGCTGAACGTATCAGGCTTGGGGAGAGGGGAGGTGAGCTGCAGCATACCAATGACAGCAGCACCGTGCTGCTGCCGTGCCTCAGCAGCAGCCCTCCCTGCCCTGCTCAGCATCCTCCCTGCCCGCGGCACAGGAGCATAATCCTGCGGCTCCCTGCCCCCTGCTGCAAAGGGATTGCTGGCAGCTGGGCAGTGCCAGCACCCAGCTGGGTGTATCTAGAGGGGGGGATAAAGCCAGCTGGGTGTTTTCAGGGTGGGCAGGGCCGTGGTCCTGGCACGGGCAGGGCTGTACAGGGTCCTGGCACACCTTCTGCCCGCAGTGCCGGGAGGAGGAATCCGGCAGGCAGGCGAACAGCTCAAGTTGTGTTTGCACAGGCACTCCAAGCAGCTCCCATCTCCCCCTTTGTCTGCCCCTTAATTAAGGGGAGGTAATTGTCCTAATTGGGGAGGGGGGGGGTGTGGGGGAGGAGGGAGCCGTGCCAATCAGGAAGACGCTGGCATGCAGGCACACGTGCGCTCCGTCACGTGCCAGTCTGGGCTCTGCAGCCAGTGCTGGGTGTCTGGCTGAGAGGGTTCTGTGCCTGGCACTCCCTTTTGTTGGGGAACTGGGTCACAGCACCTCTGCCAGCAGCACCCCCTGGCACTGGGTGAGGCAGAGCAGGGATGTGACAGCTTTCTGCCCATCCTTCCTTTTCCTCTCAGGATGGAGCTGGTGGCCTCACTCCAAACAGCTCCGAAGCTGGAGGTGGGGAGAGACATCTCTGCCCCACATGCTCTCACCCAGCACCTCCCAGTGCTGCTTCTCCCTTCTCAAGTTGGGATTTTTAAAGCAACTGTCCCCTCTTGGTCCTCCCTTGCTGCCCAGCCATGGGTGCTGCAGGATGGGGGCAACCATCTCTGCATGAGCTCTGGGTGCCTGAGGGTGCAGGGGCTCCTCAGGGTGGGTTTGTGCAGGAGGGGGCAGAAGCATTGCTGCTGGCACAGGGTGGGAAGGGACCCAGCTGGGTTCCCAGCTTGCCAGGGTGTTGCATTCCCAGTGAGGTGTCCCCCAAGCCCTGGCTGAGGTGGGGGGACAGGGACTGGGCTGCTGGTTGCATGGTGCTGCTCTCCACTGTGCTTGCAGATGTGTGGCAGCAGCTGCTCCCAAGAGTGCAGCCTGGGCTGAGGAGCTGCTCCAGTGAGCTGGGTGGTGGTAGGAGACTGATCTGGTGATGGCTGCGGTGGGCTGGATGTGTGCCCAGGCAACATCCTGTGCCCCAGTGAAATGTGGCTGGCAAATGACCCTCACTTGCCTGGATCTTCCCAGAGCATGGCACACCTCAGTGTCCTTCTGCATTTCCTGTGGTCCATTGCCTTGTGACCTCTCCTCCAAGAGTTTCCTCCTGTCCTTCCTGGGAGCTGCCAGATCTTGGGGGGCAAGTCCACAGGGGCTGGCTGTGCCTGGTGGAGCCTTTCCTCCTCCTGCATCACCCTATGGCTGTGCCACTTCTTCACAGATCTCTGACATCTACATCAGTGGGGAGTCAGGGGACATGTCAGCCAAGGAGAAGCTGCTTCTCTGGACACAGAAGGTGACAGCAGGGTACATTGGGGTGAAGTGCACCAACTTCTCCTCCTGCTGGAGCGATGGGAAGATGTTCAACGCCCTCATCCACAGATACAGGTAGGAGCAGGGGAGGGCAGCTGTCTGGGTGGGAGGAAGGGCTGAGGACCTCCCTGGGGGTCCCTGCCCCACCACTGCAGCTGGTGATGGTCAGGCTGCAGCTGGTGGTGGTCAGGCTGCAGCTGGTGGTGGTCAGGCTGCAGCTGGTGGTGGTCAGGCTGCAGCTGGTGGTGGTCAGGAGTGCTTGGGTGTGTAGGTGAAGCTTGCAGGCAGCGAGGTCTCCTTTACCTGGGAATCTCTGCCAGCTATCTGGGGGTGTGTGGATGCTTGGAAGGAGCAACAAATACAGAATGCCAGGTCACAGAATGCCAGGTTGGAAAGGACCCCAAGGATTATCTGGTCCAAACAACTACATCAGGTTGCAAGACAAAAACCATGTCGAGGTTGGGCAGAGAGACAAAAAAGGAAAAGCTTTTAAGCTGGGCATGCTGCAGTGCCTCATGTGTCAGAGCAGCACTTCCATCCCTGCTTTCAGCAGAGCACCTCAGAGCTCTCCCTAGCAGCCATTAAACCTCTCATAGCTCCTTGAGAAGACAGCACAACCCCCAGCACCTTCTTCCTGCTTGGAGCTGGGGGCAGCAATGCCAGCTCCTGCCCTGGCTGCTTGGTCAGGGGAGGCTGGCACAGCCTGGAGCTCTTGCAGGAGAATAGCAAAGGGCACCCAGGAGAAAACATCTCCTGGTCGCTGGAAGCCAGATCTTCTTTCACAGCTTGAGCATCCCCTTCCCAAAGGGGATGAGCTGGGGAGGTGCTGCAGCCCAGGTCCCCTCAAAGAGCCACAGCCTGGGACAGAGGCTCGGACAAGCCCTCAGGAATCTCCTGGACCAGCAGTGCCCATCTGGGATGCTCTGCCTCAGGCACCTTGTGCAGTTTGCTGATGCCATGACTCTGGGGCATGTCTTGCAGGCCAGATCTGGTGGACATGGAGAGGGTGCAGATCCAGAGCAACAGGGAGAACCTGGAGCAGGCCTTTGAGATCGCCGAGCGGCTGGGGGTGACGCGGCTGCTGGACGCCGAAGGTGGGCAGCGGTGGGAAGCAGCTGCTGCAGGGCAGATGCCAACCTGCTCCTGTTCCTCACTATCCTTTCTGCTCCCTCCTTGGCAGATGTGGATGTCCCCTCCCCAGATGAGAAGTCTGTGATCACTTATGTGTCTTCAATCTACGATGCCTTCCCCAAAGTCCCCGAGGGAGGAGAAGGGATCAGCGCCATCGTAAGCACCGCCGCCGCGGGCTGGGGGGCTGGCACCAGCAGCCTGGCAGGCAGCTGCTGGCTGTGGGGAGGGTTTCACACAACCCCCAGCATGACTGGGGTTGAAAGGGACCTCTGCAGATCATCTGGTCCAAGCCCCCTGCTATAAAGCAGGGTCACCCAGAGTGAATCCCACAGGAACACATCCAGCTGGGTTTTGGATGCTTCCAGAGATGGAGGCTCCACAGTCTCTCTGGCAGCCTGCTCCAGGGCTCTGCCACACTCAAGAGTGAAGAATATTTTCCCTTATGTTTCCATGGAACCTCCTGGGTTCCAGTTTGTGTCCATAACATTTGGTAGGGAGGTCTGGAAGTTCCCTGTCCACTGTAGCTGGTGGGTGGAAGAGGCTGGAGGGAGGAAGGAGCTTCCCCATTAAGGTGTCTGCTTTGTGAACTACCAGTGTGCCCTTAGAGCCACAGTGCTCTCCAGGCTCTGCAGGTCCTGCCCTGGGTTTTGAGCTCCTGGGAAAGCCAAGCTGGCTTCCAGGGAGCAGCTTGTGAAGAGGATCTTCCTCCTTGTACATGAAGAAGGCTTCATGTACCCAGGGTGGCCTGAGAGCAGGGAGGCACAGGAGAATGATTCACCTCATAGCTGTGACCTTGGCACCCTGAGTCTGTCCGTGCCCTGCCTGGCAAGGCCAGGTTCTGCCTCTCCCCCATGGAGAGCTGCCCACCAGCTGTGCTCCACAAGGATGCTCTTGCCCTGCAGGAGGTGGATTCCAGGTGGTTGGAGTACCAGAGTCGCCTGGAGTCCCTCATCTCGTGGATCAAGCAGCACACAATACTCATGTCAGATAAATCCTTCCCCCAGAACCCTGTAGAGCTAAAGGTAGGTCCTGGACAAGGTCTACCTGCAATGTCCCTTGTCCTTAGCACCCAGAGCTGGGTGGTGGCAGTCCCCAGGGTGGTTTCTGATGAGCTTCTCTCCTCCCAGGCACTTTATAACCAGTACATCCACTTCAAAGAAACTGAAATCCCAGCGAGAGAGCAGGAGAAGGGAAGGATAGAGGAGCTCTACAAACAGCTGGAGGTGAGAGCCATGTGGCTACCTGCAGGCTTGCTGGGTGGGGGAGGTTGTGCTTTCAGCAAGGCTGAAGTGTGCTCAGCTCAGGTTTGTTTTGGAGAGGAGATGTGGAAATAACCCTGAGGGTAAATGATGCATCGAGGGAGAGAGACGCTGCAGGAGCAGAGGCAGAGCTGCTGCCGCCTTACAGCCCCGCTCTGCCCTGCCCAGCCAGCTGCAGGAGGAGCAGGTGGGAACCTGCTGTCCTCTTGGTGATTTCCTCAGGTCTGGATTGAGTTTGGACGCATCAAGCTGCCCCAGGGCTACCACCCCAACGACGTGGAGGAGGAGTGGGGCAAGCTCATCATCGAGATGCTGGAGCGCGAGAAGCTCCTGCGGCCAGCAGTGGAGAGGTCGGTGCTGTGCCCACGGCAGGCGGTGCTGTGCCCCGAGGGGATGTGCCCTGCTCCCCTGGCTGGAGGCACAATCCCAAAGCTCCTCTCTCATCCATATTGTTCCCCCTCCTCTCCTCCTTCTTGTCACCTCAGGCTGGAATTGCTGCTACAGATCGCTAACAAGATCCAGAACGGTGCTCTGAGCTGCGAAGAGAAACTGACTCTGGCCAAGAACACTCTGCAGGCCGTGAGTGCCGGGGGTGCTGCTTCCCCCACTCCTCACTTCTCTGGTTCTCTCTTTGTTTTCCTGTCTCCTTCACACCCTTCCCTCACCCTGCAACCCTGCACCCATCTAGTGGGAGGTGTGCCTGCCCATGGCAGAGAGGTTGGAACTAGAGGATCTTCAGAGTCCCTTCCAACCCAAACCATCCTGTGAATCTTTTCTGGGCTGCTGTGGGGGAGTGCTCTCTCTTTGGGTTTCTGGGGTGCTCTCTCTCTGGGCTTCAGTGGAGGTCCTCTCTGGGCTTCTGTGGGGCTGTCTGGGCTGAGGGGAGCCAGCCCTCATTGTGCTCTCTGCTGGGGCAGGATGCTGCTCACCTGGAGTCGGGCCAGGCGGTGCAGTACGAGGCGGACGTGGTGGTGTACCTGCAGGAGTGCGAGGGGCTCCTGCGCCAGCTGCAGGTGGATGTGCAGATCCTGCGGGACGAGAACTACTACCAGCTGGAGGAGCTGGCCTTCAGGTGAGAGGGGGTGGGGTGGAATTTCCCCTCCCCCAGCACTAACTCTGCCAGCCCAGCAGAATAGAATAGAATAGGCCAAGTTGGAAAAGACCTTTGAGATCATGGAGTCCAACCTCTCACCCAGCACCATCTGATCAGCTAAACCATGGCACCAAGTGCCTCATCCAGGCTCTTCCTAAACACCTCCAGGCATGGTGACTCCACCACCTCACTGGGCAGCACATTCCAATGGCCAATCTCTCTTGCTGGGAAGAACTTTCTCCTCACCTCCAGCCTAAACCTCCCCTGGCACAGCTTGAGACTGTGTCCTCTTGTTCTGCTGCTGGTTGCCTGCAAATGCCTGCTGGTTGGAAGCAAATGGCAGCTGTATTTACAAGCCCAAGCTACAATCTCCAGTGGAATGCAATCAGTGTGTACAAATATCCAATAGTTACAGGGATTTCTGATTAATAAAGAGCACAAGAGCTCCCTGGTCAAAGACCAGGGGAAGCTGCAGCTTCTCCCTCTCTGCCCCCCCCCCCCCGCCCCTACCTCCCTGTACAAAAGGGACAGAAGCAGAGAAGTTAATACCAAAACAAGGCAGCCAAGGTCAAGCAGAAGCCAGTTAGTATCTCTCCCAGAGCCAAGAAGTGAGAAGAGAAATTGTTTGGGTGCAAGCAGTTTAAGTTCCTTATCTCTTCCAATGGGATGCTTTGGAATGATCTGTGTTTTCCTCTCCACAGCCAGCAGGGATTTGTTGACCCTTTCACTACTTTTCTGCTCAATCTGTGAAACATTTGAGAGGCATACCCTAAAACTACCACAGAGGGAGGTGGAGAAAGGTGGTGAGGGGCTGGGGAAGGAGGCAGTGTGTGTGTGAGTGTCAGCTGCTTGCCCCCCTCCAGGACCATGAGGCTGCAGGACGAGCTGGTGACGCTGAGGCTGGAGTGCACAAACCTCTACAGGAAAGGTCACTTCTCCACTCTGGAGCTGGTGCCCACCTCCACACTGAGCACAGCACACCTGAAGGGCGAGTCCCTGACCAAAGGGCTGCACACCTCCTCTGCCTCCTGGTTCAGGAAGCCTATGACCAGGATAGAGCTGGTGGCCATCTCCTCTTCAGAGGATGAAGGCAGCCTCCGCTTCGTGTACGAGCTGCTGGCCTGGGTGGAGGAGATGCAGGTGAGCATGGTGGCCTGGCTCTGCTCACGCTGGCCTGGGAAGGTTGGAAGCTGGCCTGGGAAGGTTGGAAGCTGGCCTGGGCCTCCTCCTGCCTTTATCTGTGGATAGTTCCCCTGGTGGTTTCTGGAGAGCACCAAAGCTTTTGGCTCGAGTTGGGGTTTCTCCCTTGTGATCCTGCTGACCTGTGGGGAACAGAAGATCTTTTCAAAGCTGGAAGCAAATCCCTCCTGACGCTGTCAGACCCTTAGGGACTGTGTGAAGCTTGTGCAGATTGCCCCAGAAATCTCTCAGTGCTGGGTTGGGACCTTCTGCCAGGGCTGCTGTGGTGGTTGTGCGCTCTCGAGCGGCCTCAGAGGCTTCTTTGCCCCTTGTGTCTTGTTGAGAGATGCTCCTTCAGCTGAGGAGTGCTGACCTGGACCTCTTGGCCTGTTTCAGATGAGACTGGAGAGGGCAGAGTGGGGAACAGACCTGCCAAGTGTGGAAAGCCAGCTGGAGACCCAGCGGCACGTCCACAGCAGCGTGGAGGAGCTGGGCTCCAGCGTGAAGGAGGCTCGGATGTATGAGGTGAGGTGGCACAGGCTGGGTGGCACAGGGCATGGCACACTGTGTGCAGGAAGGTGAGGGCATCAGGACCAGCTCTTGTGGGTGAAGGTGCCTGGGGCAGAGATGATTTGTAAGGATGGAGCTTCCGTATCGCTGCTGGGCTGGTGCAGGAGGCTGCTGCCCTGAGCCATGCTCTGTGCCTCCTGCTGCTCCTCCAAAGCTGGGGAGGAAGGCTCAGAGGGCTGGGGCTGCAGGTGATGCCATCCTGTGTGGGCTCACAGGGGCATTTTTCATCCTTCAGGGCAAAATGTCTCAGAATTTCCGTGCCAGCTACACAGAGACCCTGGGCAAGCTGGAGACGCAGTACTGCAAGCTGATGGTGAGTGGACCTCCAGGTGGGCCTCTAGCAGAGCTTGGGGAATGTGGGGTCCATCCCTGCTGCACTGCTCCAAGGCTGGGGGGGGGGGAAGAAAACCAGTTGGCTTCAGAGCAGGAAAGAGGAATCAGAACTGTCAGGGTTGGAAGGGAGCTCAAGGCTCAGCCAGTTCCAAACCCCTGCCATGGGCAGGGACACCTCACACCACAGCAGGTTGCTCACAGCCACCTCCAGCCTGGCCTTAAAAATCTCCAGGGGTGAGGCTGGGCAGCCTGTTCAGTGTCTCACCACCTTCCCTCTTGGTTGTGTTCAGGAAACCTCAAGCTTCCGCCTGAGGCACCTGCAGAGCTTGCACGGCTTCGTGTCCCGAGCCACTGCCGAGCTCATCTGGCTCAACGAGAAGGAGGAGGAGGAGCTGGCCTATGACTGGAGTGACAACAACCCCAACATTGCAGCCAAGAAGAACTACTTCATGGTGAGTGAAGGGGCAGGGCTGCTGGGGTGCAGTGCAGCTTCAGCTGCCTGGGCTCTGCTGTGGGACCTGCAGCTGCTTTGGGCTCTGCTGTGGCACCTTCAGCTGCTTTGGGCTCTGCTGTGGCACCTTCAGCTGCTTTGGGCTCTGCTGTGGCACCTTCAGCTGCTTTGGGCTCTGCTGTGGCACCTTCAGCTGCTTTGGGCTCTGCTGTGGCACCTTCAGCTGCTTTGGGCTCTGCTGTGGGACCTTCAGCTGCTTTGGGCTCTGCTGTGGCACCTTCAGCTGCTTTGGGCTCTGCTGTGGCACCTTCAGCTGCTTTGGGCTCTGCTGTGGGACCTTCAGCTGCTTTGGGCTCTGCTGTGGGACCTTCAGCTGCTTTGGGCTCTGCTGTGGCACCTTCAGCTGCTTTGGGCTCTGCTGTGGCACCTTCAGCTGCTTTGGGCTCTGCTGTGGCACCTTCAGCTGCTTTGGGCTCTGCTGTGGCACCTTCAGCTGCTTTGGGCTCTGCTGTGGCACCTTCAGCTGCTTTGGGCTCTGCTGTGGCACCTTCAGCTGCTTTGGGCTCTGCTGTGCCACCTTCAGCTGCCAACAGATCTCAAGTCCCCAGAGTTTGGAGCTTGCAACTCATGAGTGCAGCTGATGGAAGTGCAGCAAAGTGTTTGTTCAATCCATATGGCATCCAAAGATCTGTTTTCAGTGCTTTTTGGGACTGAAGGCATCTTGAACAGGTGAAAGGAAAAAGAAGCCTAAGCTAAAGAGGAGAATGAGTTCTCTTTAAAGCAGCAGAAATAATCACCTGAAGAGGTCCCTGGGCAGTTTTCCAGTACCTGTGCTGCATCTGCTCCATGGGTTTGGTGCACAGGAGACATCCCAGTGGGAATCAGCTGTGGTGCTCCCTGAGCATCAGCTGTGCTGGCTTCCCTGAGATCCACTGGGATTTACTGCAGGGTTTCCATGCTGTGTGCTGTAGCAGTTGGATGCTAGGAGGAACTTCTTTGAGGGTGGTAGAGCAGTGGGGCAGGCTGCTCAGAGTGGCAGTGAAGTCCACCTCTGGAATCCACCAGGTCTCTGGAGTCATTCAAAACCCACCTGGACATTGTGATCCTGGGTAACCTGCTCTAGGTGACCCTGCTTTGGCAGGGGGATTGGACTGGATGATCTCCAGAGGTCCCTTCCAGCCCCCACTGTGCTGGGATGCTGGGATCCTGTGCTCTGGTCTGAGTGAGGCTGCTCCCTGCAGCTGAGACTTGCTCTGTGCTTGTGTCCTCCTCGCAGGAGCTGACGGCGGAGCTGGAGGAGAAGCAGGACATCTTCTGCTCCCTCCAAGAGACAGCTGAGCTGCTGTCCCTGGAGAACCACCCAGCCAAGCAAACTGTCGAGGTGAGCAAGCACAAGGAGGAGCTGGGAGAAGCCCCAGGAATCTCACCCAGGACTGGGACATTTGCTGTGCCACCATCACCTGGCCACCTGGGGCCGAGGAAGTGTTCGGTGGTGGTGGGAAGGCAGCAGTGCTGTGCTAGGGCTGGTTTGGGCTCAAGGCCATTCCCAAACAATCCCCACCTCAAATTAAGGCACAGATACACCTGGATGAGCCTTTCCTGCAGCGAGGTGATGCAGGGAGTGGCCCTGGCTCTCTTGGAGAAAGCTGTGGTGGTGAAGCAAAGGGCTGTGGGGACAAAATTCTGCCTGAGGTTTCTCCCTGGGGTAGAAGAAGGCAAACCTGTGCCTGCTGCACCCCTCAGCATCAGCAGCCCAGGCTCTCCTGCCCTTCCTGCCTGTGTCTGGCTGCAGCCAGATCTTGCCTGTAGCTGTGCATCCCAGCAGCTGTCTCCTCCCTGTGGCAGGGAGGTGCTGGTTGCTCACCTCCTGCCCTGTGTCCCTCAGGCCTACAGCGCGGCCGTGCAGAGCCAGTGGCAGTGGATAAAGCAGCTCTGCCTCTGCGTGGAGCAGCACGTCAAGGAGAATGCTGCCTATTTCCAGGTACTTTGGAGGGGCAAGCCTTTGGGAGAGGGGGAAGGAGGCAGCTGGGCTGCCCATGGGGGCTGCCTTCTCCTGAGTCATCTCTTTCTCCCACTGGGATGCCTCGCTAGGGCAAGAAGGATCAACCTCCACATAGTTCTGGCCATCCTCATGGGATTCCTTTGCTGCCTTAAGGGCAGAATAGCAGCAGGAGCTGCTGGCTGAGATGTTGGGTGGTTCCTCAGGGGGCTGTGTGCTTCTGGGTGGCCCTTGTACACCTTTCCCTGAGCCTCCTTTGCCTCTGCAGTTCTTCAGCGACGCTCGGGAGTCGGAGAGCTACCTGCGCAGCCTGCAGGACTCCATCAAAAGGAAGTACTCCTGTGACCACAGCACCAGCCTGACCCGCCTGGAGGACCTGCTGCAGGACTCCATGGTGGGTTCCCCCACATCCTCCCCACCCTGGGCAGGCAGGCAGGCGATGGCTGGCCTTGCTGTGACCCACCAGCCCTGCTTGGGTGAATCCTTGCTTGCCAGGGCCACTGGGCTGTGTTTGTTGCCCCAGCGGTGCAGGCCTGTGTGATGTGCTTGGGTTGCTTCTCCATCTTGGTCAGTGTTGTGCTTTTGGCTGGAGCTGCTGCCTGTGTTTGTGCTTGGCTGTGGGGTGCAGGCTGGGTGGCTGTGATGGTGCCCATGGTTGCCAGACCTTGGGTTGGTCTCGTTTCAAGGTGCTGCTCAGCAGCTGGCTGTGTCCTCGGGGTGCAGAGCAGGCAGTTTGTGCTGTTTGGGCTGTCTCCTAGCTTTGAGATGTAGCAGAATCAAACATCTGCCCTGGTTCATCCCCATGGATGCCCATCCTGGCCTGCATGGAGCTGGTGGTGTTGATGTTGGTGTCGTGCAGAGCCTGGAGGATGCTCCTGGCTCTGGTTCTGAGCTGGTGCTGGCTGGGAGCATGGTGGCTGCAGGGAAATGCCTGTGCTTTATCCAGACCAAATCCCATGTTAATCCATCGTGGCTCTGAGGGTGGGGGCAGAGCCAGGGCAGCCTGGCTGCATGTGGAGATGGAGGCTTGGCCCTGCTGAGCCCCAGCACGTGGCCTGGCTCAGCTGTGGCACAGCAGAGGGCAGCCGGCCGGCGGTGGCCTTGTCTCATCCCACCTGAGAAAAAACCTAACCCCAACCTAACCCCAGAATGCAAGGAGCAGAGCATCAGGTGGTGTTTGATCTCAGGGCTGGGGGAGGATTTGGGTGGTGAGCTAACTGCTGAGCTGGAGGTGAGGTGACCTCAGAGTGTGTGGAGTCAGGAGGCTGCTTTGGCTTTGCTCTTGGTGCACGCCGCAGACCTCCAGCGAGGCCCCAGAGAAGCTGGGGGGCACCTCCTGGCTGTTTGTGAGGGGGGCATCAGCTGGGCTAGGCCTCACCATCTCCCCTGGAGGGGATCCCATCCTCTCTGTCATGTTCTTGGTGGGGTTGTCCTGGTCTGTTTTCCAGCACTACCAGGACATGGAGCAGCCAGGCTGGCTCCTGGGGTCCCTGTCTGTGAGCCTTAGCAGTCCCAGGGTTGTGGCAGGCAGCATCTGGGGTGGGAGAGGCTCCTCTGGGCAGCTGGAGAGTGGCCACGAGCTCAGGATGGGGGCAGCTGGCCTGAGCTCAGCTCTGTTTCTTACCTAATAAGTTACAGTTGTATTTCTTCCAATCATGCTCCCTGGGACAGGCACAGGTAGTTTATTTAATCATTTCTTCTTTTCTTTCTCCTTTATTTTCTTTCTTTGACCATTCAATGATCCTCCATCGTTGTTAGCACACTAACCAACCCCCAGAGGACCAAGCATGAGGGACAACAGCTGTCTGGGATCCTTATTTTTGTGCAGCCAGAGCAGGCTGAGTTGCCCCTAAGCACAGGAGCTGCCAGTGTCATGATCCACACACGTCCCCCACCGCTGCTGGAGGATGCTGCCAGGGACACTTGTCACCGGTTCCCTCTGGGCTCTGCCATCATGGGACCCAGCAGGGACTTGGGGCAATCAGTGACACAACATCTGCCCTCCAACTGGCCAGTTTCTGGCCAAACCCAGGGACCTGTGTGATCATTCCACCCCCAGCCCCTTCTCCTGAGGTGTTTTGTCCACAGGCTCCATTGTCTCTCCATTCCAGCCTCCACCTTCACCCTTTGCTTTAGAAGAGGGAGCATGCTTCTGTGGTCTCCAAAGAGCAGAATGTCCCCAGCCTCAGGCTGGAGCTTGTCCCTTCCACCTCCTGGGACTTCAGTTCTGGTGTATGCTGTCTTCTCTGTTTGGTTTGGGGTTTTTTCTCCCCCTTTTGGCAGAAAACCTTTGCCTGTCCAAGCAGCAAAAGCGCCAGAGGTGTGCATGTGGCTTTGCAGGGCAGTGGGAGTAGGAGTGGAGAGGTCCCACCCTGAGCTGAAGTCCATTCTCCTTTCCCATCCCTTCCCTGCCCTTCTCCTGGGCCAGCAGGATCAGCAGGGTCCTCCTGGCTCGGTGTTTGGTCAGCCCTTGAGGTCCCAGCAGGCCAGCGCCGGGGGGGGCAGTGCCGAGGTGCCTGGAGGAGATCTCTCCTCTGCCTCCAGCAACTCGACCTTCATCCTTCTCCCTGCCAGGATGAGAAGGAGCAGCTCATCCAGTCCAAGAGCTCCGTTGCCAGCCTGGTGGGAAGGTCCAAGAGCATCGTGCAGCTGCGGCCCAGGAACCCTGAGCACCTGGTGCGGAGCACCATCCCCATCAAGGCTGTCTGTGACTACCGGCAGATCGAGGTGAGGGCAGCTGCTGTCTGGGGGCTGCTCAGTCTGGAGAGGAGAAGGCTGCCAGGAGACCTAATTGTGGCCTTCCAGTATCTGCAGGGGGCTACAGGAAAGCTGGGGAGGGACTTTTGAGGGTGTCAGGGAGTTGATAGGACTGGGGGGATGGATCTGAGCTAGAGGAGGGGAGATTTGGATTAGACCTTAGGAAGAAGTTCTTCCCCATGAGGGTGCTGAGAGCCTGGCACAGGCTGCCCAGGGAGGTGGTGGAAGCCTCATCCCTGGAGGCTTTTAAGGCCAGGCTGGATGTGGCTGTGAGCAGCCTGCTGTGGTGTGAGGTGTCCCTGCCCATGGCAGGGGGTTGGAGCTGGCTGAGCCTTGAGCTCCCTCCCAACCCTGACAATTCTGTGATTCTATGACCTTGGGAGGGGGGAGCAGGGACAAGGCAGGGCAGCAACAGCCAGGATGAGCTCTCTGGTGCCTGTCAATGAGAAGGATGAATGGAGTGGGAAGACAGGAGGTGGGGGCAGTGTGGCTGTTGTTCCTGGAGCACATCTCAGATCTATTCTGGGTGGGAGCTCAGCTCCTTTCCCTGAGGAGGATGGGCTCCAGCAGCCCCAGCCAGAGCAGCACGTGGGTGGCAGCCAGCTCTGTGTGACTTCCTTGTCTTCCTCTCCAGACATTTGTGCTGTGCTGCTTGGCACTGTGCCAGGCTTCTGGCTTGATTAAAACCCCAATCCAGGTCTTGCTGGGGGCTGGCAGCCAGGGCAGGGGTGTGCAGCCCTGCTGCTGGTTGCTGATGGCTTGGGTGGTGTTGGTGCCTCTCCAGATCACCATCTGCAGGAATGATGAATGTGTGCTGGAGGACAATTCCCAGAGGACCAAATGGAAGGTGATCAGCCCCACAGGGAACGAGGCCATGGTGCCTTCTGTCTGCTTCCTGATCCCCCCACCCAACAAAGAGGCCATTGAGATGGCCAACAGGTAACTCACTGCTCTCTGCAGCAAGGGGGCCCAGAGGTGCAGTGGCAGGGAGGTGAGGAGGGAGTTGGTGCCATGGGAGGAGGCAGATCCAGGGTGGGAGTGGGAGAGGAGCTGGGATGGACAAAGAGGAGTGGTTGGCACAGCTAATTTTGGTGCAAGGAGAGGAACCCCTCCTGATTATACAGCTGCAGGCTCCAGCACAGCACCTGCTGCAGTAGCCTGCAGAAGGAAAAATGATACTTAGGGAGGGGAGAATCCCTCCAGGGATCTCTGGAACTGGGCAGCAGGAGCCTCTGCTGGGCTGGGCTCACTGGGCAGCAATGGCTGGGGGCCTGAGAGTACTGAAAGGGCTGAGAGTACTGAGGAGATCCAGGGCTGATGGATCTGCTCCTTGGCCTTGCAGGGTAGAACAGTTGTACCAGAAAGTGATGGCCCTCTGGCACCAGCTCCACATGAACACCAAGAGCCTCATCTCCTGGAACTACCTGCGGAAGGACATAGCCCTGGTGCAAAGCTTCAGCATGGAAAAGGTGTGGTAGGGGCCTCTTGGCTTGGCTTTGGGGCTGGGTTGCTCATGGTCCTTGGCTTCTTTGGGTGGCTGAGGAGGAAGGGAAGACCAGAAAAGTGCAGGGTTGGGGAAGTCAAGGGTCTTCACTGCCTCAGCAGAAGGAAAAGCTGAGCTTGGGGGTTCTGAGCTTGGGGGTTCCTAATAAAAAGAGCCTCAGCGCCGTGGCCTTGGTGTTCCATTACTGCTCTCTACAACTGCATGAGGGGAGGCTGGAGCCAGGTGGGGGTTGGCCTCTTCTCCCAAGGAGGAAGCAACAGGACAAGAGGAAATGGCCTCAAGTTGCAGCAGGGGAGGTTTAGGGTGGACATGAGGAACAATTTCTTCCCCAGGGGTTGTCAAGGTCTGGCCCAGACCGCCCAGGGCAGTGCTGGAGTCCCCATCCCTGGAGGGGTTTCAAGGCCATGGAGAAGTGGTGCTGAGGGCCCTGGTTCAATGGTAACCTGGCAGTGCTGGGTTGATGGTTGGACCTGATGACCTGAGGTCTCTTCCAAGTGAACTGAATCTGTGATTAGGGAGCAAGGGAGGCAGGAGGCCGGCAGGGAATAACTTTCCTTTGCTCCTCACTTGGCGGAGGAAGGCGACTGAGCTGGGGAGGGTGGCAGGAAGTCATTCCTGGTGGTTAGATGTGCTGCTTTCCCTCTCACAGCTCAGATCCTTAGCCCAAGGGGAGTGCCAGCAAGCCATGAAGAGCCTTCAGGCCCATTATGAGGACTTCCTGCAGGACAGCCGAGACTCAGAGCTCTTCTCGGTGTCCGACCGGCTGCGGCTGGAGGAGGAAGTGGAGGCTTCCAAGGAACACATCCGGCAGCTGCTGGAGTCCATGGAGAACGGTGAGCTTCAGAGGGCTGATGGCTTAACCAGGAGCTGTGGGGCCTCATAAACAAAGGATTTATGGGATGGCTTCGTCTCCTGCTGGTTGATGATGTGAGCAGCTGCCCTCTTCATTTCTCCATCCATTCAAGCCTTTGGGCCTCTGTCCAGCGACGTTCCTGCAGAGCAGTGCTCCTTGGCTCGGCAGCACTGCTGCTGAGTCCTCACCCCAGGGTTGTTGGGGATGGGTTCAAGTCATTAGGATGCATTCTGGGCCAAGGAGTTGTTGTTGCAGTGAATCTTAGGTGGTGGTGACATGTGTGACACGGCAGCACTGTGAGTCCCACCACGACCAGGGACTCCGGAGCTCCATCAGGGGAGGTGCTCTGGGGCTGGATTTGTTCCTGGCTGCTTTTGAACCAGATCATAGAATTGGTTTGGTTGGGAAAGCTCTCTGAGATGTCTGGAACACAGTGAGGAGAGGCTGAGGCAGCTGAGGTTGTTTAGCCTGGAGAAGAGGAGGCTCAGGGGAGACCTTGCTCTCTACAACTCCCTGAAGGGAGGTTGCAGCCAGGTGGGGGTTGGTCTCCTCTCCCAGGCAACCAGGCACAGAAGGAGAGGACACAGTCTCAAGCTGTGCCAGGGGAGGTTTGGGCTGGAGGTGAGGAAGAAATTCTTCAGAGACACAGAGACTGGCTGTTGGAATGTGCTGCCCTGGGAGGTGGTGGAGTCACTGTCCCTGGAGGTGTTTAAAATAAGCCTGGATGAGGCCCTTGGTGCCGTGGTTTAGTTGCTCAGATGGTGCTGGGGGATAGCTTGGACTTGATGATCTCAAAGGTCTCAAACCTGGTTAACTCTGTGTGATTCTGTGAGATCCAATCACTGCCCTAACACCACCATGGCCACTAAACCACCTCCCAAAGTGCCATGGCCACACTTTTCATGAGCACCTCCAGATGATCCAATTCCTGTGCAGGGACCTCGCTGCCACGGGGCTGGGGGCTCCCAGCAGGTCCCCCGTGGGGCAGGCACTGGCTGGGCTGATCTGAGCTGCTCTTTGGGGTTTGTCTGTGACTTGCAGAAGACAAAGACGAGACTGCTGCCAGGACTTACCTGTCAGAGCTGAAGAACATCCGCCTGCACCTGGAGGAGTGCGAGCAGAGGCTGGGCAGCAGAATCCAGGCCCCCGGCGGCTCCCGGGCGGACGGCGACACCATCCAGGACAACACCATCCGCACGGCGGAGCAGGAGGTCAGGCCTGCTGCTGGGAGGTGTGGAGGGAGGTGGTGGCCACTGGTGCCCTGTGCTGGGTTGAAAATTCCCCTCCCCAGCCCCCCAGCATTAACTTTGCCAGAGCAGCTCAGCTGGAAGCAAATGGAAGCTGTGTGTGTAAGCCAGTGGAAGCTGTGTGTGTGTGGGGAAGCCAATGGAAGCTGTGTGTGTGTGTGTAAGCCAGTGGAAGCTGTGTGTGTGTGTGGGGAAGCCAATGGAAGCTGTGTGTGTGTGTGTGGAAGCCAATGGAAGCTGTGTGTGTGTGTGGAAGCCAATGGAAGCTGTGTGTGTAAGCCAATGGAAGCTGTGTGTGTGTGTGTAAGCCAGTGGAAGCTGTGTGTGTGTGTGTAAGCCAGTGGAAGCTGTGTGTGTGTGTGGGGAAGCCAATGGAAGCTGTGTGTGTGTGTGTAAGCCAGTGGAAGCTGTGTGTGTGTGTGGGGAAGCCAATGGAAGCTGTGTGTGTGTGTAAGCCAGTGGAAGCTGTGTGTGTGTGTGTGTAAGCCAATGGAAGCTGTGTGTGGAAGCCAATGGAAGCTGTGTGTGTGTGTGTAAGCCAATGGAAGCTGTGTGTGTGTGTGTGTAAGCCAGTGGAAGCTGTGTGTGTGTGGAAGCCAATGGAAGCTGTGTGTGTGTGGAAGCCAATGGAAGCTGTGTGTGTGTGTGGAAGCCAATGGAAGCTGTGTGTGTGTGTGTAAGCCAATGGAAGCTGTGTGTGGAAGCCAATGGAAGCTGTGTGTGTGTGTGGGGAAGCCAATGGAAGCTGTGTGTGTGTGTGTGTAAGCCAATGGAAGCTGTGTGTGGAAGCCAATGGAAGCTCTGTGTGTGTGTGGGGAAGCCAATGGAAGCTCTGTGTGTGTGTGGGGAAGCCAATGGAAGCTGTGTGTGTGTGTGTGGAAGCCAATGGAAGCTGTGTGTGTGTGTAAGCCAGTGGAAGCTGTGTGTGTGTGGAAGCCAATGGAAGCTGTGTGTGTGTGTGTGGAAGCCAATGGAAGCTGTGTGTGTGTGTAAGCCAGTGGAAGCTGTGTGTGTGTGTGGGGAAGCCAGTGGAAGCTGTGTGTGTGTGTGTGTAAGCCAGTGGAAGCTGTGTGTGTGTGTGGAAGCCAATGGAAGCTGTGTGTGTGTGTGTGTAAGCCAATGGAAGCTGTGTGTGGAAGCCAATGGAAGCTCTGTGTGTGTGTGGGGAAGCCAATGGAAGCTCTGTGTGTGTGTGGGGAAGCCAATGGAAGCTGTGTGTGTGTGTGTGGAAGCCAATGGAAGCTGTGTGTGTGTGTAAGCCAGTGGAAGCTGTGTGTGTGTGGAAGCCAATGGAAGCTGTGTGTGTGTGTGTGGGGAAGCCAATGGAAGCTGTGTGTGTGTGGGGAAGCCAATGGAAGCTGTGTGTGTGTGTGTGTAAGCCAATGGAAGCTGTGTGTGTGTGTGGAAGCCAATGGAAGCTGTGTGTGTGTGTGGAAGCCAATGGAAGCTCTGTGTGTGTGGGGAAGCCAATGGAAGCTGTGTGTGTGTGTGTGTAAGCCAGTGGAAGCTGTGTGTGTGTGTGTGGAAGCCAATGGAAGCTGTGTGTGTGTGTGGAAGCCAATGGAAGCTCTGTGTGTGTGTGTAAGCCAGTGGAAGCTGTGTGTGTGTGTGTGTAAGCCAATGGAAGCTCTGTGTGTGTGTGTAAGCCAGTGGAAGCTCTGTGTGTGTGTGGGGAAGCCAATGGAAGCTGTGTGTGTGTGTGTAAGCCAGTGGAAGCTGTGTGTGTGTGTGGGGAAGCCAATGGAAGCTGTGTGTGTGTGTGGGGAAGCCAATGGAAGCTGTGTGTGTGTGTGTGTAAGCCAGTGGAAGCTGTGTGTGTGTGTGTGGAAGCCAATGGAAGCTGTGTGTGTGTGTGTAAGCCAGTGGAAGCTGTGTGTGTGTGTAAGCCAATGGAAGCTGTGTGTGTGTGTGTGTAAGCCAATGGAAGCTGTGTGTGGAAGCCAATGGAAGCTGTGTGTGTGTGTGGGGGGAAGCCAATGGAAGCTGTGTGTGTGTGTGTGTAAGCCAGTGGAAGCTGTGTGTGTGTGGGGAAGCCAATGGAAGCTGTGTGTGTGTGTAAGCCAGTGGAAGCTGTGTGTGTGTGTGGGGAAGCCAATGGAAGCTGTGTGTGTGTGTGGAAGCCAATGGAAGCTGTGTGTGTGTGTGGGGAAGCCAATGGAAGCTGTGTGTGTGTGTGTGTAAGCCAATGGAAGCTGTGTGTGTGTGTGTGGAAGCCAATGGAAGCTGTGTGTGTGTGTAAGCCAGTGGAAGCTGTGTGTGTGTGTGGGGAAGCCAATGGAAGCTGTGTGTGTGTGTGGGGAAGCCAATGGAAGCTGTGTGTGTGTGGGGAAGCCAATGGAAGCTCTGTGTGTGTGTGGGGAAGCCAATGGAAGCTGTGTGTGTGTGTGTGGAAGCCAATGGAAGCTGTGTGTGTGTGTGTGTAAGCCAGTGGAAGCTGTGTGTGTGTGTGTGGAAGCCAATGGAAGCTGTGTGTGTGTGTAAGCCAGTGGAAGCTGTGTGTGTGTGTAAGCCAATGGAAGCTGTGTGTGTGTGTGTGGAAGCCAATGGAAGCTCTGTGTGTGTGTGTGTAAGCCAGTGGAAGCTGTGTGTGTGTGGGGAAGCCAATGGAAGCTGTGTGTGTGTGTGTGTAAGCCAGTGGAAGCTGTGTGTGTGTGTAAGCCAATGGAAGCTGTGTGTGTGTGTGGGGAAGCCAATGGAAGCTGTGTGTGTGTGTGGAAGCCAATGGAAGCTGTGTGTGTGTGGGGAAGCCAATGGAAGCTGTGTGTGTGTGTGTGGAAGCCAATGGAAGCTGTGTGTGTGTGTGTGGGGAAGCCAATGGAAGCTGTGTGTGTGTGTGGAAGCCAATGGAAGCTGTGTGTGTGTGTAGGGAAGCCAATGGAAGCTGTGTGTGTGTGTGGAAGCCAATGGAAGCTGTGTGTGTGTGTGGGGAAGCCAATGGAAGCTGTGTGTGTGTGTGGAAGCCAATGGAAGCTGTGTGTGTGTGTGTGGGGAAGCCAATGGAAGCTGTGTGTGTGTGTGGAAGCCAATGGAAGCTGTGTGTGTGTGTGTGGAAGCCAATGGAAGCTGTGTGTGTGTGTGTGGGGAAGCCAATGGAAGCTCTGTGTGTGTGTGTGGAAGCCAATGGAAGCTGTGTGTGTGTGTGGGGAAGCCAATGGAAGCTCTGTGTGTGTGTGTGGAAGCCAATGGAAGCTGTGTGTGTGTGTAAGCCAGTGGAAGCTGTGTGTGTGTGTGTGTAAGCCAGTGGAAGCTGTGTGTGTGTGTGGGGAAGCCAATGGAAGCTGTGTGTGTGTGTAAGCCAGTGGAAGCTGTGTGTGTGTGTGTAAGCCAATGGAAGCTGTGTGTGTGTGTGGGGAAGCCAATGGAAGCTGTGTGTGTGTGTGTGTAAGCCAGTGGAAGCTGTGTGTGTGTGTGTGGGGAAGCCAATGGAAGCTGTGTGTGTGTGTGTGTAAGCCAATGGAAGCTGTGTGTGTGGGGAAGCCAATGGAAGCTCTGTGTGTGTGTGTGTGTAAGCCAATGGAAGCTGTGTGTGGAAGCCAATGGAAGCTGTGTGTGTGTGTGTGGAAGCCAATGGAAGCTGTGTGTGTGTGTGGGGAAGCCAATGGGAGCTGTGTGTGTGTGGGGAAGCCAATGGAAGCTGTGTGTGTGTGTGTGGAAGCCAATGGAAGCTGTGTGTGTGTGGGGAAGCCAATGGAAGCTGTGTGTGTGTGTGGGGAAGCCAATGGAAGCTGTGTGTGTGTGGGGAAGCCAATGGAAGCTGTGTGTGTGTGTGTAAGCCAATGGAAGCTGTGTGTGTGTAGGGAAGCCAATGGAAGCTCTGTGTGTGTGTGTGTGTGTAAGCCAATGGAAGCTGTGTGTGTGTGTGTGGAAGCCAATGGAAGCTGTGTGTGTGTGTGTGTAAGCCAATGGAAGCTGTGTGTGTGTGTGTGTAAGCCAATGGAAGCTGTGTGTGTGTGTAGGGAAGCCAATGGAAGCTGTGTGTGTGTGTGTGGAAGCCAATGGAAGCTGTGTGTGTGTGTGGGGAAGCCAATGGAAGCTGTGTGTGGAAGCCAATGGAAGCTGTGTGTGTGTGTGTGGAAGCCAATGGAAGCTGTGTGTGTGTGTGGGGAAGCCAATGGAAGCTGTGTGTGTGTGGGGAAGCCAATGGAAGCTGTGTGTGTGTGTGGGGAAGCCAATGGAAGCTGTGTGTGTGTGGGGAAGCCAATGGAAGCTGTGTGTGTGTGTGTAAGCCAATGGAAGCTGTGTGTGTGTAGGGAAGCCAATGGAAGCTGTGTGTGTGTGTGTGGAAGCCAATGGAAGCTCTGTGTGTGTGTGTGTGTGTAAGCCAATGGAAGCTGTGTGTGTGTGTGTGGAAGCCAATGGAAGCTGTGTGTGTGTGTGTGTAAGCCAATGGAAGCTGTGTGTGTGTGTGTGTAAGCCAATGGAAGCTGTGTGTGTGTGTAGGGAAGCCAATGGAAGCTCTGTGTGTGTGTGGGGAAGCCAATGGAAGCTGTGTGTGTGTGTGTGGAAGCCAATGGAAGCTGTGTGTGTGTGTGGAAGCCAATGGAAGCTGTGTGTGTGTGGGGAAGCCAATGGAAGCTGTGTGTGTGTGTGTGGAAGCCAATGGAAGCTGTGTGTGGAAGCCAATGGAAGCTGTGTGTGTGTGTGTGGAAGCCAATGGAAGCTGTGTGTGGAAGCCAATGGAAGCTGTGTGTGTGTGTGGGGAAGCCAATGGAAGCTGTGTGTGTGTGTGTGGAAGCCAATGGAAGCTGTGTGTGTGTGTGGGGAAGCCAATGGGAGCTGTGTGTGTGTGGGGAAGCCAATGGAAGCTGTGTGTGTGTGTGTGGAAGCCAATGGAAGCTGTGTGTGTGTGGGGAAGCCAATGGAAGCTGTGTGTGTGTGTGGGGAAGCCAATGGAAGCTGTGTGTGTGTGGGGAAGCCAATGGAAGCTGTGTGTGTGTGTGTGGAAGCCAATGGAAGCTGTGTGTGTGTGTGTGTAAGCCAATGGAAGCTGTGTGTGTGTGTGTGTAAGCCAATGGAAGCTGTGTGTGTGTGTAGGGAAGCCAATGGAAGCTCTGTGTGTGTGTGGGGAAGCCAATGGAAGCTGTGTGTGTGTGTGTGGAAGCCAATGGAAGCTGTGTGTGTGTGTGGAAGCCAATGGAAGCTGTGTGTGTGTGGGGAAGCCAATGGAAGCTGTGTGTGTGTGTGTGGAAGCCAATGGAAGCTGTGTGTGGAAGCCAATGGAAGCTGTGTGTGTGTGTGTGGAAGCCAATGGAAGCTGTGTGTGGAAGCCAATGGAAGCTGTGTGTGTGTGTGGGGAAGCCAATGGAAGCTGTGTGTGTGTGTGGGGAAGCCAATGGGAGCTGTGTGTGTGTGGGGAAGCCAATGGAAGCTGTGTGTGTGTGTGGGGAAGCCAATGGGAGCTGTGTGTGTGTGGGGAAGCCAATGGAAGCTGTGTGTGTGTGTGGGGAAGCCAATGGGAGCTGTGTGTGTGTGGGGAAGCCAATGGAAGCTGTGTGTGTGTGTGGGGAAGCCAATGGAAGCTGTGTGTGTAAGCCAGTGGAAGCTGTGTGTGTGTGTGGGGAAGCCAATGGAAGCTGTGTGTGTGTGGGGAAGCCAATGGAAGCTGTGTGTGTGTAGGGAAGCCAATGGAAGCTGTGTGTGTGTGTGTAAGCCAGTGGAAGCTGTGTGTGTGTGTGGGGAAGCCAATGGAAGCTGTAGCTACAAGCAAAACTCCAGTGGAGTGCAGTGACTATGTGCAAATATGCAATATTCACAGTAGTGACAGGGATTAGCAATTAATGAGCAGCACAAGGAGCCCCCTGCCAATGACCAGAGGAGCTGCTAATAGCTTCTCCCTCCCTGCCTCCCCCTTAGCCCCCTGTACAAAAGGGACAAGAGAAAGGAGCAGAGGGATGTTAGACTTAGCCACAACAATGCAGCCAAGGTCAAGCAGAAGCCAGTTAGAATCTCTCCCAGAGCCAAGAAGCCAGAAGGGAGAGAAATTGTTTTGGGAACTAGATCTGTGGTAGATATGGTGACCAAGAAGGCCAATGGCATCCTGGCCAGTATCAGGAACAGTGTGGCCAGCAGGAGCAGGGAGGTCATTCTGCCCTGTGCTCAGCACTGGTTAGGCCACACTTTGAGTTCTGTGTCCAGTTCTGGGCTTCTCAATTCAAGAAAGATGTTGAGTTGCTGGAAGGTGTCCAGAGAAGGGCAACAAAGCTGGGGAGGGGTCTGGAGCACAGCCCTGTGAGGAGCTGTGGCACAACTTGAGACTGTGTCCTCTTGTTCTGGTGCTGCTTTCCTGAGAGAAGAGACCAACCCCCACCTGGCTCCAACCTCCCTTCAGGGAGTTGTAGAGAGCAAGAAGGTCTCCCCTGAGCCTCCTCTTCTGCAGGCTAAGCAACCCCAGCTCCCTCAGCCTCTCCTCACAGGGCTGTGCTCCAGACCTCTCCCCAGCCTTGCTGCCCAGTGGACCCTCCCCAGAATAAAATTGCCAGACCAGCTCAGTTTGGGATGGAAGCAAATGAAGCTCTAGCTACAAGCAGACTACAGCCTAGAAATCTGGAATGCACTGGATAGGTACAAACCAGGCAATCTAGGTACAAACCAGGCAATCTAGGTACAAACCAGGCAATCTAGGTACAAACCAGGCAATCTAGGTACAAACCAGGCAATCTAGGTGCAGCACAGAGGTATATTTACAGTTTATAAACAACACAGAACCTCCTCAGAGCTCCCTCTTTATGCCCCTGCTCTGTCTTCCCATTAGCAACCCACTGAGTTCTGGATAGACCTTAGATGGATCTTTCCTTCTTGCATCCAGAGGTTCATTTCTTTTACTCTCAGCCTTTGCAGCCAGGATCTAGGCTAAAGTTTGCCTTTCAAACTGTAGCAGCAGTCCTGCTCTTTGTTGTCCCCCTGCTCTGGGCTTTCCCTTCATGTCCTCTTCCCCTCTCTCCCACCCTGCAGCGCATGCAGGAGGACCTGCAGCGGCTGCAGGCAGACCTCAGGTTCTTCTCTGAGAGGTGCTACAGCTTCCTGGACAAGGCACCTGCAGGGTCCAGCACACCCCAGCTGCGCTCAGAGCTTGACTTGGTGGTCAACAAGATGGACCAGATTTATAGGCTGTCTTCCATCTACCTGGAGAAGTGAGTTGGGACATTGCTCATCCCCACACAGCGTGTTGGGTCTGCCCAGTTCTGCTGCAGACCTTTCTCCTGGTCCCCTGTCACACACCTCCCTCTGGAGGATGGTGAGGGGCCTAGAACCTCTCTCTTACAAAGACAGGCTGAGGGACCTGGGGCTTTTTAGCCTGGGGAAGGGAAGACTGGGAGGGATCATCTCGGTGCTGCTCAGTCCTTGAAGGGTGGGCGTCAGGAGGATGGGGCCAGGCTTTTGGCAGTGGCAGCCAGAGCCAGGACAAGGGGTGGCAGGCACAGAGCTGACCATGGGAAGTTCCATCTGAACATGAGGAGGAACTTCTTTACTTTGAGGGTGGCAGAGCACTGGAGCAGACTGCCCAGGGAGTTTGTGGAGTCTCCATCTCTGGAGTTATTCCAAACCCACCTGGCTGTCATCAAATATGCAACCCACTGTGGGTGACCTTGCTTTGGTGGAAGGGTTGGACTGAGTGACCTCCAGAGGTCTCTTCCAACCCTTGTTGTGGTTCCATGGGCTTGTGTGAGCCTAACTGAGCTCCATCCCTCTGTGGGTGCCACCAACCTGATGATCAAGAGGAGCTGTGGCAGGCTGTGGCTGTCACTGTGTTGCCTGTGTTTGGTTTGCCAGGTTGAAGACTGTTGATGTCATCATTCGTGCCACCCAAGGAGCAGAGTCTCTGGTCAAAGGCTATGAGGTGAAGCTGAGCCAAGAGGAGGCAGTGCCAGCTGACCTGGCAGCCATTCAGTCCCACAGGACCACCTTACAGGTTGGTGCTCTTCCCCTCCCAGGGTGGGCAAGCAGAAACCAGCCAACATTTAGGGGCTTATCAAGCAGAGTCCTTCCCTTTCTCTGCTCAACTCAGACCAGCTGCCACCTTCTTGCCTCCTTGTAGCTGCCAGCACAGGAGGGCAATCCATGCCCCAGTCCTGCTGGCCACACAGTTCCTGCTGCTGGCCCTTAGCAGCATCTTGGCAGCTCTGTGTCCTGACACTGCAGGAGAGGGGCTGGACAAATCTAACTTGCTTCAGGCTGGGCAGATGGTGTCCCCCTCCATTCCTCACCACCTCTAGCAACCAGCACTGCAGCTTAAGGGCTGCAGGAAGACAAATCCCTTCTGAGGGTGCTCAGCTCCCTGCTGAGGACATCTCAGGTGCCTCTTGCTTTGCACGCTGCTGACCTGCTGCTCTCTCTCGCTGGTTTTGCAGCAGTGGCTCGGGGAAGTGAAGGACAAGAGCTCCATCTTCTCCACACTGGAGGAGGAGATGGCCAAGGCCAAGGAGGTGGGAGAGCAGCTGTACCAGCTGAGGCAGGAGCGCAGCATCGACCTGGAGCGCTACCAGGAGAAGGGCACCCAGCTGTGGGACCGCTGGCAGCGCCTCTGTGCCCAGATCGAGACCCGGTGAGAGCCCCCTGCCCGCTTCAGCTGGCACCTGGCACCTGGGCCTGGCCTGCTCAGCCCACAGCTTGCTCCTGCTGGGGGCTGGGGTCTCCCTCTGGTCTGTGCTGGCATTTTGTACAATCATTTAGTGGTTTTTGGCCGAGAGAGGCCTTCAAAATCAGTTGGTCCAGCCATGAAGCCACCACTGCCAAGTCCACCACTAACCCATGGCCCTCAGCACCACATCTCCATGCCCTTGGAACACCTCCAGGGATGGGGACTCCACCACTGCCCTGGGCAGCTTGGTCCAGGCTTTGACAACCCTTTTTGGGGAAGAAGTTGTTCCTCATGTCCAACCTAAACCTCCCCTGGGGCAACTCAGGGCTGTTTCCTCTTGTCCTGTTCCTTGCTCCTTGGGAGAAGAGACCAAGCCCCACCTGGCTGCAGCCTTTCAGGGAGTTGCAGAGAGCCAGAAGGTCTCCCTTCAGCCTCCATTTCTCCAGGCTGAGCAGCTCAAAGTCCCTCAGCTGCTCCTCCCCACCCCTGTTCTCCAGACCCTTCCCCAGCTTCGTTGCCCTTCTCTGGACCCCCCCCAGCCCCTCAATGTCCTTCTCGGAGTGAGAGGCCCAAACCTGACCCCAGTATTGCAGGTGTGGCCTCACCAGTGCCCAGCACAGGGGGATGATCCCTGCCCTGCTGACCAGCCCAGGCCAGGCTGCTGTTTGCCTCCTGGGCCCCTTGAGCACACTGCTGTTGTCCTCTCCTTATTTGTCTTGGTTCTTGTCTCAGGCACGCGGAGCTGGAGAGCATCCAGGAGGTGCTGAGCGAATACCGGCGGTGCCACAGTGCCCTGATCCAGTGGATCGAGGAGATCACCATCCAGCAGGAGCTGATGAAGCCAGGGCAGGCAGAGGACAGCAGGGTGCTGTCAGAGCAGCTGAGCCAGCAGACGGTGAGGCAGGACCCCTGCTGCCTGCAGAGCACTGGCACTGCCCTGCCTGCTCGCTCGCTTCCTTGCTTCTCCTGAAGTCTCTCCATCCATGAGCTGGGAAGTGGGTGATAGGTTGGACTGGATGATCTTGGAAGTCTCTTCCAACCTGGTTGATTCCATGGTTCCATGATTCTATGAAGTGCTGGGGGAGGGGGAAGGGGCTGCAGAGCTGAGCTGGGTGTCTGGGTAGTGGGAGAAGCTCTGCTAAGCTGGAGGTGAAGATGAGGCCTTGCATAAAAAACTGCAGAGGACAAAGATTTTTTCACCCAGAAGGGGAGGGAGGAGGACTGCAATCCAGGTCAGCTCTGGCTGCAGCTGTCCTGACAACTGTTTGTGCTTTGAATTTTGTGGAAGGCTTTGGCTGCAGAGATTGAGAAGAATCAAGCCAAGCTGGACCAGTGTCAGAAGTTCTCCCAGCAGTACTCAGCTGCTGTCAAGGTAGGGCTCCTGGCACACCTGGGGCCGTGTGTCCAGCTCTGGGCTTCCCCTCTTCAAGACAAGCAAAGTGGTGGAGAGAGTCCAAGAGAGGCCACAAAGATGCTGAGGGGCCTGGAGCATCCCTGTGAGGAGGAAAGGCTGAGAGCCCTGGGGGTGTTGAGCCTGGGGAAGAGCAGCCCCAGAGGGGAGCTGAGCAATAGCTAAAGGGTGGAGGTCATGAGGAGGGGGCTGGGGTCTTCGTTGGTGCCCAGGGACAGGACAAGAGGCAAGGGGCACAAACTGGAACCCAGGAGGTTCCAGCTGAACAGGAGGAGAAACTTCTTTGCTGTGAGGGTGCTGGAGCCCTGGAGCAGGCTGCCCAGAGGGGTTGTGGAGTCTCCTGTGGAGAGATCCCAAACCCAGCAGGAGGTTGTGGCGCTGTGGGTGCCTCTGCTCTGCCAGGGGGGTTGGACTGGATGAATCTAGGAATCCCTTCCAACTCCCCATCACGCTGGGGTTCTGTTCCTTCCTGCACCTGGATGATGCTGGTGGGGCCCCAGCACAGCTGAAACCTCTCATGCTCCATCCCTCTCCACCCCTGGTTGCCCCTGCAGGACTATGAGCTGCAGCTGATGACCTACAGAGCCTTCGTGGAGTCGCAGCAGAAGTCCCCCATGAAGCGCCGGCGAATGCTCTCCTCCTCCGACGCCATCACCCAGGAGGTAGGGGCTGGGCCATGCCCCCCAGGGAGAAATTGGCCAGGGGGGGAGGGTGGTGAGAGCCTGGCACAGGCTGCCCAGGGAGGTGGTAGAAGCCTCATCCCTGGAGGTGTTTGCAGCCAGGCTGGATGTGGCTGTGAGCAACCTGCTGTAGTGTGAGGTGTCCCTGCCCATGGCAGGGGGGTTGGAACTGGCTGAGCCTTGAGGTCCCTTCCAACCCTGACTATGATTCTGTGACTCTTTGATGCTGAGCAAACCACTGCTGTGCAGTGACTCTGGTGTATAAATGCCCTTTCCATCCTCACTGCTCTTCCCAACAGCCAGGCAGGATGGCTTAGTGCTCTGAGCACCAGTGTGAGATACCTACACTGGGAACCCCTGGGTCAAATCCAGCAGGGTCAACTCAGCCCTTCCACCCCTGTGAGGTAAATACCCAGAGCAGCTTTGTTCCTCCCTGTGGAACTTTTGGGGGTGAGACCTTTTAGCAACCCAAGGTCCTGTCTGCTCCATGTGGATATGAAAAGCTCCTGGTAGCCCTCTCGTCAGCTCTGAGCACCCATCCCAGTGTCCATGACCAGAGTGTCCTCTTCACTCCAGTGTTGTGCAGCATGCCCTGTGTGGCCACAACCCTTCCCCATCAGACCTGCTGCATTCCATTGATGCTGTGTGGGGGTCTGTGAGGTGCCTGGGGGCGAGGGGGGGGAGGGTGTGATGCTTTCCCGAGAGAGAGAGAGAGAGAGATGGTTCATCCATGTCAGCTGCTCTGAAGTGCATCCCCCAGACCCAGCAGTGGTGGCTGATGTTCCCCCTTTCCCCTCCCCTCTTGCCCCTGGCAGTTCATGGACCTGAGGACTCGCTACACGGCGCTGGTGACCCTGACCACGCAGCACGTCAAGTACATCAGCGACGCGCTCCGCAGGCTGGAGGAGGAGGAGGTAAAGGCCTTCTGTGGACCTGAACTCTGGGCAGCATCGTTTCCCAGCACCACTCCCAGCCCCCCACCCCCCTGCCAAAGGGTGCTGCCCCATGGCCTGAGAGTATCTCCAGCTTTGGAAGTCACAGAACCCCTTGGCTTGGACAAGATCTTGAAGGTCGCTGGAGTCCAAGCATCAACCCAGCGCCACCACAGGCACCAAACTGTGTCCCCAGCTTGCCATAGCTACACTAACTGGAGCAGCTCCAGGGATGGGGACTCCACCACCTCCCTGGGCAGCCTGTGCCAGAGCCTGACCACTCTTGCAGCAAACAAATTGTTCCTCATATCCAACCTAAACTTCCCCTGGGGCAACTTGAGGCCATTTCCTCTTGTCCTATCACTTCTTCTTTGAGAGAAGAGACCAATCCCACCTCACTCCAGTCTCCTTTCAGGGAGTTGTAAAGAGCCAGAAGGTCTCCCCTCAGCCTCTTTTTCTCCAGGCTAAAGACCCCCCCAGTTCCCTCAGCTGCTCCTCCCCAGCCCTGTTCTCCAGACCCTTCAGCAGCTTTATTTCTCCAGCCCTTCGATGTCCTTCTGGGTCCCCTTTGATGTGGACATCTTCCTCCCTCCTCTCTTTGCAGAAAGTAGTGGAGGAGGAGAAGCAGGAGCACGTGGACAAGGTGAAGGAGCTCCTGGGCTGGGCCCTGGGCTTGAAGCAGAGTGTGCAGGGCAGGACAGCTGCTGCTGGCAGCAGAGAGCTGGGCGACATCGAGAAGTCCATCTCGGAGCAGCAGGTGAGCTGGGAGCAGCCATCACAGCTGCTTCAGCTGCTGCTCTTCTCCCACAGCTGACTCACTTAAGCTGCTTGACTCCTTCTGGGTGGTTCTTTTTCCCCTGACAGGCCCTCAATGAGGAGCTGGCTGCCAAGAAGGAGCAGGTCTCCGAGGCCATCAAAACTTCCCAGATCTTCCTGGCAAAACACAGCCACAAGTGAGTGTGAGCGGAGGGGGAGGCAGGCAGGGAGAGCAGAGGGGCAGGTGAGACACCCTAGGGCTGCTGTCCAGGGGCTGCCATTAAAACCAGTGGTGAGCTGAAGGTGACAGCAGGATTCTTTCTTATCTGCATGAAAGGTGCAACCCATTTATGCTGTTGGGAGAACACTGAACCCCCTTCAGCAGGTATCCAGCCCTGGGCATCTGGGATGTGATCAGAGCAGGTCAGAGCTCAGCTACCCCTGCTGGTTTTAGCTGAGCTGGGCAAGGAGTGGGAAGAAGGCACCTGGGGGGAGCTGGGCTTTTTTTTCTTGACCAGAAGAAACTGGTAGTGTATACTAGAAGAAACTTCCCTGAAAGGGTTCTCAAAGCCTGGCACAGGCTGCCCAGGGAGGTGATTGAATCCCTACCCCTGGAGGTGTTTCAGAGAGGCAGAGATGTGGTGCTGAGGGCCATGGTTTAGCCCCAGCCATGGCAGAGTTAGAGACTGGTTGGTCTGGGTGATCCTAAAGGGCTTTGCCAACCAAACCAATCCTGTGGTTCTGCAGAGCTGGGAGCTGGTTTGTGCTCTTTCCCTGAGAGATCTCCCTTTGCCCTTGCAGGCTTTCCCAGGCAGAGAAGGAACAGATTTCTGCTCAGATTGGTGCCCTCAAGGAGACCTACCAGGTGCTGTGCAACGACTCCACGGAGCAGCTGCAGCAGCTCCAGAGCCAGCTGGCTCAGGAGGCAGAGCAGAAGGTACTGCTGCCCACTCAGTCCCGTGGCTGCACAGCCACAGGACACTCCTCAGGGTGTGAAAAAGGTTTTGCTGGGTTGTGTGTCTCGTGGCCACCAGCCACTGCCAGCCTGTCCACTCTCTCACTTGCACGTGGTTGCCCTCTCCTCTCTTCTGTCCATGTGTCACTGGAAGCATCCAGGCTGGGCAGGTTCCCTGGTGGCCAAGCAGGAGCCCTCCAGGTCAAAGGGTTGTCCTTTGCCATGGTTGTCATCAGAGCTCTGCCCTGTGCCCAAGGGTTGGCTTGGTCACAGTGGGTGGGCAAGGATGGAGCTTTGTCCTGGGAAGGGTCCTCTTAGCACATCTCTGTCCTCTGAGGAGTGTCCCTAGGCACAGGAGGAGGCACAAGAAGGTAGGTTCCTGCAGAAGGACATCTGCCATGTCTGAGGGCCTGCTGAGGGCTTTGCCTCAGCTCTGGCTGAGGGAAGTTGCTCTCCTCAGTGGAAGAGAACTGCATCAAGCCAGGCCCTCAGCTGACCTGGGAGACCTTCACCAGCCATAGCTGGACCCTGGTGCCATCTCCCAGTGCTCCATCAGTCCCTGTTTGTGGTCTGCTGGGTAGGGAGGGCTGAGGGTGCATCCTTCTGGGCTCTGTCTTGGTCAGTGCCAGGTGTATGTGTTCTCTACATGTTTGTACCTGTCTCAATGGATTTATTTGTCTCTTTGCTTGCTGGCTCCCTGTACTCTGAAGCAACAGCCTGCTCAGATCTGGCCACATGGAAGGTTTTGGCTCTTGGGGCCATGAGTGAAGCCCAGTTCAAGCCACTCCTGGGAAGAAGGGGGTGGGGGCTGCTCATTTGGAATCTGCCTGCCCAGCTCTCACCTAAACCTTGAGTTGTTCCTCTCCAGCTTGGCCTTTCCCAGCACATTGCAGGTGTCTCAGTGCAGCAAATGCTTTCCACTGGGAGCCTTTTAGGCCTTGTGCTGGCAGCAGAAAGCTTGTGGTGAGCAAACTCTCACCATTAAGACATCACAGCTTTGATGCCTTTGCTGCTGCTGCCAGGAGAGCAGCTGAGAGCAGCCTGCCCATGGAAAGGATTCATTTTCCTTTTCTTCCCTCCTGAGCAGGAAAATGACTTTTGAGCAGAAGCCTTCTCTAGGGCTTGCCAGGTTGTTCTCATCTTTGTGTTCAGTTTTTGGGTCCTCACTCCAAGAAGGACATGGAGGGACTGAGAAGGGCAACAAAGCTGGGGAAGGGTGTGGAGACCAGGGCTGGGGAGGAGCAGCTGAGGGAACTGGGGTTGCAGGCTGGAGAAGAGGAGGCTGAGGGGAGACCTTCTGGCTCTCCACAACTCCCTGAAAGGAGGCTGGAGCCAGGTGGGGGTTGGGCTCTTCTCACAAGGAAGAAGTGACAAGACAAGAGGAAAGGGCCTCAAGTTGCAGCAGGGGAGGTTTAGGTTGGACATGAAGAGCAATTTCTTCCCCAGAAGGGTTGTCAAGGCCTGGCCCAGGCTGCCCAGGGCAGTGTTGGAGTCCCCATCCCCAGGGGGCCATGGAGCTGTGGTGCTGGGGGCCGTGGTTTAGTGGAGACCTTGGCAGTGCAGTGCTAAGGGTTGGACCTGACGATCTTAAAGGTCTTTTCCAACCCCAAATCACTCTGTGATTCATGCAGCATGAGCACACTTTGGGGCTCAGGCTTGGACCACTTCACTCAGGCTCCCAACAAAGCCCAGCAAAGCAAACCAGAAGCTGGCAGCAGAGCTTTTGCTGTCCGTCCCCACCGGCTGCCAGCCCATCCTGCCCGGCGCAGTTGCTTCACTGTAGAGGGAGCATCAGGAACCTCTTCTTAACATTTGCTTGCTGGAAACAAACAAACAAACAAACAATAAGAAACCAAAACTGTCAAAAAAGAGAAATGTTTGACCAGAGCAAAACTGCAAAGCTTCAATTGAGCATGATGTGTGCCCCGGACACTTTGTGTTTCATGTCGACTGTGTTTGAAACGATTAACTGACATCCTTGCTTACCAGTTTGAACTAACCCCTGCGGGATATTTTGTGTTTTAAACCACCCAAACCCCCAAGAGAAAGAGGATGGATCCCCACCCCCCCACCCCCTCTCTGTGTGTCTGTGTGGGGGGAGGTTCTTTTTGCAAGCCAAGCAGTCGCATGCTGGACGCTAACACCAAGCTTTACACTGTGTGTGATACGGCTGAGCTGCTCCATAAGGCTCTGTCTTTAACTGCTCAAGGCACACCCTGCAACTCGGGTAAGTAAAAGCCTTTTACCCTCCCCCACCCCACCTCCTTCCTTCTCTTCCTCCCTCCCATCTCCTTTTTGATCTTTCTCTTTGGTTTTATTCCAACCCCCTTCTCTTTCCTCTCCTCTCCTCTGTCTTTCTGTGGCTTGTTCGTCTCCGACCACGCATGTCGCAGCCTGCTGCTGCTGGTGGTGGTGAGCTTAGGGGTTTCCAGGGGGTTCACCCCCATCTTCTCCAGTAGAAGGCAGTTTGGGGCTGCAGATTTTCCAGTAGGTTCAGCCCCAGCAGAAGGCAGTTTGGGGGCTGTAGATTTTCCAGCAGGTTCAGCCCCAGCAGAAGGCAGTGGAGGGGCTGCAGATTTTCCAGCAGGTTCACCTCCATCTCCCCAGCAGAAGGCAGTGTGGGGCTGCAGATTTTTCATCAGGTTCAGCCCCAGCAGAAGGCAGTTTGGGGCTGCAGATTTTTCATCAGGTTCACTCCCAGCAGAAGGCAGTTTGGGGCTGCAGACCAGCGTGGTGCAGGCTGCACCCTCCACTATACCATAACTGAGCTCTGCCACAGCTCAAATCCCCCCCAGCTGTTAGACTCACCAATAAAAGACCATCAGAGGTTGGTTGGGGTGCAAGAGGAATTCATTCCACAAGCCCAAATTCCTCCTCACTAGCCCCACAAAAATCTTGCAGTGCTTGGGGCAACTTCATACCCAGCCAGAGGGACTGGGAGAAACCCAAGCACCCAAGGAGCCTTTACCAGCGTAATTACTGCCCTGCCAGTGGGGATACCAGCAGGAATAGACAAACCCCTCCAGAAACACCACAGTGGAAGGTCTGTTCCCAGTCTGTCACTGCTCCCCTGCTGGGACCTCCAGCTTCTTGCATTTCTCCTCTTGCCCTGCCTGAAGAGCACGAGCTGGAGCCGGGCAGGGCAGGCAGTCGTGCTCGGGGAGCTGCCCTGCATGCAGAGCTCCTGCCCTAGTGCATGGCCAGGCTGTGTGGCTGAGGAGCTGCTCCATGGCACTGGGAGGGCTGTGGTGTTCCCACCACTTGAGATCTGCTTGGGAAGTGCAGGATTTGGAGCATGGCAGGAAGCTGTGCCTGGAGAGGTTCTTAGGTACCCTGAAGGAGACGTCTGTGGGGTGGGTTTGCTCCGTGGTGGGATTGGGTTTGTCTTTACTCTTGGCAAGTGGAGTCATTGAATGGCTTTTGGTGTGCTTGGTGGTCTCCTTCTCTCTGTTTGTCTGTGGAGCATCAGGAGCACTTCTGGGTTTGGCTGCTTGCTGCTTTGCTGCCTTACTCTTGGTGGATGTTGGAAGCATCTTGGTGCTGCCCTGGGTGATGGACTTAGAGGAGCATTAGACCTCGCTGGCAGCGTGCAGGCTGGCAGCTGCACCATCTGCCTGCTGTGGTGCCTTTGGGGTTGCATTTCAAACACTTTGGGACCCCTTTCTAGCCTGTTTAGGGTTTTAAGACTTTGGGGGTGGTGGTGGAACTCAAACAGTTTGAAAAGGCTCCATTTTGAGTGAGTTCTCCTCCTTTCTCTGTTCTAGGGCAGCGAAGCCGTGGCAGGAGTGATCGATCTTGGCACAGTAGAAATCCTCCCTGTCTTTGGTGCCATGCAGAGAGGTCTTGTAGATCAGGACACTGGCCTCCTGCTCTTGGAGGCCCAGGTTATCACTTCTGACTTGGTCATTCCAGAGACCAACGAGAAAGTCTCCTTGGAGAAAGCTCTGGCGAGAAACATCATCGATCTCCAAACCTTCCAGGCGCTGCAGCAACTGAAGGATGCTCTCCAGCAGGTGGAAGAAGTCAGGCATGAAGGGAGGCAGCTCCTCCCTGTTGCTGCTGCCATAGAAGAGGGGAGGATCAGTGAGGACGTTGGGCTAAAGATTCTTGAAGCTGAGCTCGTCACAGGGGGGTTTAGAGCCCCTCAGGGCAGAATCAGCATGGAGACAGCAGTGCAAGAAAGGCTCCTGCCCCCCCAGCTCTATTCCAGGCTTCTGTCTCACCTGGAGCATGAGAAGAACCTGATTGACCCCAGCACTGCTGAGAGGCTCAGCCTGCCTGAGCTCATGCACCGCTGCATCCTCCACCAAGACACTGGCCTGAGGCTGCTCCCGGTCAGGCAGCCGGCGGGTGGGGTGCTGAGCTCCAGAGCAGGCAGGAAGGTCACCATCTTCCAGGCAGCCCAGGAAGGGCTGATAGACAGGGAGGTCATGCTGAGGTTGCTGGAAGCCCAGCTCGTTGCTGGTGGCATTGTTGACCCCAGGACAGGGCTGAGGCTGACTGTGGAGGAAGCCATGAGGCAGCACCTGCTGGAGCAGGACCTGGCTCGGGCGCTGCTGGTGAGGCAGCTCCGGACGGGTGGCATCACCGACCCCAGCACGGGGCAGAGACTGACCATTGATGAGGCTGTAAGGAAGGGGCTGGTGGCACCAGGGATGGCATTGGTGGTCCTGGAGTCCTTGTGGTCCTTTATGGGGCTCCTGTGGCCAGAGACAGGGGAGGTGGTGGCGGCAGCAGACGCCCTGGAGCAGGGAGTGCTGTCTGCAGAGCTGGCCAGCAAGATGCTCAGCAAGAGGCAACTCCTTCAAGCTGTCTTCATACCAGAGACCACTGAGGTGGTGTCCTGGAAGCAAGCAGTGGAACATGGCATCTTGGAGAGGGATGTGGCAAAGAAGCTGAAGTCAGCACTCATTCCTGATGTCCTGGGCAGCGTGCAGCCTGCTGGCTCTCCAGGCAGCAGCAGGCATGGCCCAGGCCCCCCGGGTCCCAAAGAGCAAAGCGACCCTCTGCTGAGGAGCAATGAGGACAGGCTGATGTCCCACCTGATGACACACAGCTACATCAACATCCAGGATGGCCAGAGGCTGCTCTTAGTAGATGGAGAGCTGAACAATCTCACTAAAGCCCTCATCCAAAGCCAAGAAAATGGATCCTGTGCACACATGTTGGAGGAGAGGGAAGGCTTTGAGAAGAGCAAGGCAGGTGTGGCAGGTGAGCCTTGCAATGGCTTGGCTGTGCAGCAGCTTGAGCTTCAATTTGCTCCTCCCAAAGAACTAAGCAAAAAGGTCCTACCACCTAGAGCTGCCTTGGAGAATGGGGAGGTGGTGATGGCATCTGAAAGCCTCTTGTTGGAGGATGCAGAAGAGTTCCTGCTTGTGGAGGAGCAAGAGCAGGCTCCTAGCAAACAGAGGAGCATCAAGAGTGAAATTGATGCTGAGTTTGGAAGAGAGCAAGTGGCTGCTGCGAGCCAGGACAGGCATCAGGTACAGCTGTCAGTGCCAGCACATCCTGGTGACCTTGGTAGTGGATTCAGAGAAGCAGAGGAGATGATGACTGAGGCAGGAGAGTCATCCAAGCCTCCTGCAGTAGATGGAGTGGAAAGCATCAAAGATCAGAAGAAAGCATCAGAGAGTGGGATGGTTGTGAAAAGTGAGCTCTGCATAACAGTGCCTGCTCCAGAGTGGAGAGAGGGACTGGAAATCATGGCAGAGAGGTCTCAGGGGATGGAGGAACCTGAACTAGAGGCAGAAGAGCTTAGAGAGATTTCTTTGCTTAACAGGGAAACAGTTGAGAATGGCATGGTGGGAGGAGAGGAGATTGGGCTCCCTGGAGCTGGAGAGGCTGAGCGAGCAGAGTGGCAGAGTGAGGACATTGAAAGCGTCCTGGAAGTACAAGAAGGAGAAGGTGAAGCAGTGTTAGATGCTGAGAGTGGTGAGGGAACCTCCCTGCCAGCCCCTGGTGTCCTGGGAGTTCCAGAAGGAGAAAGGGAAGCAGTGTTAGATGCTGAGGGTGGTGATGGAACATCCCTGCCAGCCCCTGGGGTCCTGGGAGCTCCAGAAGGAGAAAAGGAAGCAGTGTTAGATGCTGAGGGTGGTGATGGAACATCCCTGCCAGCCCCTGGTGTCCTGGGAGTTCCAGAAGGAGAAAGGGAAGCAGTGTTAGATGCTGCAAGTGTTGATGGAACATCCCTGCCAGCCCCTGGGGTCCTGGGAGTTCCAGAAGGAGAAAGGGAAGCAGTGTTAGATGCTGAGGGTGGTGATGGAACATCCCTGCCAGCCCCTGGTGCCCTGGGAGCTCCAGAAGGAGAAAGGGAAGCAGTGTTAGATGCTGCAAGTGTTGATGGAACATCCCTGCCAGCCCCTGGGGTCCTGGGAGCTCCAGAAGGAGAAAGGGAAGCAGTGTTAGATGCTGAGGGTGGTGATGGAACATCCCTGCCAGCCCCTGGGGTCCTGGGAGCTCCAGAAGGAGAAAGGGAAGCAGTGTTAGATGCTGAGGGTGGTGATGGAACATCCCTGCCAGCCCCTGCAGAGCAGGAAGAGGATACTTTGGAGATGCTGCTGACACAACTCCAAAGTGGTGGCATAATCCACGAGCAGACAGGCAAAACTCTTCTTCTGAATGAAGCAGTAGCCCATGGGTTGGTGCCCAGCCACACAGCTGTGAAGCTGATGGAGAAGATGAAGATGTTCAGTGGCTTCTTTGACTCTCAAACCTGCGAATCGTTAACCACCGAGGACGTCATTGAGGAAGGTCTGATGGATGAGAACCTTCTCCAGAAGGTGCTCACAGCTGACAAAGCCATCAGTGGTGTTCTGGACCCAGGCAATAACTTTGTCTACTCTGTCAAGGATGCTGCTGCTGTTGGCCTTCTGGACAAGGAGACAGCCCTGAGGCTCTTGGAGGGGCAGGTGGTCACCGGAGGCATCGTTGACTTGAAACGTGGCAAAAAAATCTCAGTCACCCTGGCTTCCAAGCTGGGCCTCATAGAGCCAGCAAGTCAGAAGGAGCTGGGCAAGCTGGAGAAGGCTTCCAAAGGCAAAGACACTGATGAGGTGACCAGACAGAAGCTCCTCAGCTTACAGGCTGAGACCAGTGGAGTTGTGGATCCCAGAAGCAAGCAGGCTCTGACTGTCGCCCAGTCTGTGGAAAGAGGGCTCCTGGAAAGGGACGAAGCCTTCCAGCTCCTGACCAAGCAGATTGCTGCTGGGGGAATCATCCATCACGGCTCTGGGATGAGGTTTTCAGTGAAGGATGCAGTGAAACATGGTTTGATTGGCCAAGATTTATGTCATGAGCTGAGGCAAGCTGAAAGTGTGTGCCTGCAGGGCTGTGTTCACCCAGAGACGCAGCAGAGGCTGCCCTTGGCCCAGGCGGTGTCAGCAGGGCTGCTCAGCCCTCACTTCCAGAGGGAAGTGCAAGAAATCCAGGCTGGGAGTGGAAGTGTTTTTGATGCAGCTTCTGGCCAGAGGCTGGCTCTCTCCCAGGCAGTGAAAGAGGGCTTGCTGCCCCAGCAGGTTGTGGAGAAGGTGCTGGCATCTTCAGAACTGAAGGAGGGGATGGTAGATCCTGAGACCTGCCTGGTCCTGCCCTACTCAGAGTTCCTCAAGAAGTGTAAAATCGACATTGAGTCTGGCCAGAGGTACCTGGAGGTCCATCCCTTCAGAGCCATCAGGGATGAGGTGACAGGGAAGAAGCTGACCTGTGCTGAGGCTGTGAGGCTGGGCAAGGCGGACCTCCTGCCCACCCTGCGGCTGCTGCAGGCTCAGGCAGACAGCGGAGGGGTTGTGGAGGGCACTGTCAGCAAGAGGCTCTCCCTGAAGGCTGCTGTGGAGCGAGGGCTGCTGGATGAGGAGATGGCCAAAGCCATTGCCTCCAACCAGATGAGGGCTGGGGGAATTGTTGATGCTGGCAGTGGGCAGAGACTGACTTTAAAGGAAGCTGTTGGAAAAGAACTGATTAGCCAAAGATTAGCTGCGGCTCTGCAGGAGGCACAAACCTCCCAAGCCAAATATGGTCCTGAGGTTTGCCCAGGAGATAAACCCCACCTTTTCCAGGAAAAAAGGGAAAGAATATCTCCCAAAGAGGAGGATGTCATCATCCCTGCCAGGGCTGCCAAGAGCTCTGTTGGTGCTGAGCACAAAGCTGCATCTGAAGCCATGAGCTATGACACAGCTGGAGGTGCTGCTGCTGACAGCTCCCCAGGGCCACCAGCAGAAGGGAAATCAAAGCCTCAGGAACCCTCAGAGGTTGGTGTGAGGCATCAGCCCCCCCCAAAAGCTGAAGTGACTCCAGAGTACCCCTCAGTGTTGGGTACAACATCTCTCCCTGAAGCGATGGTGGAGGTGAGGGCTGTGAAAACAGAGACTGCAAAGAGCAGGTCCCAGGTGGGAGCAGCTGAGGGGAAGGAATCAAAGAGAAAAGGAGGAGGTAGAGAGACAGAGAAAGTAGAGGGATTGGGCATGGAGGAGGAACAGCTCTTGGACGTGGAGGTGCTTCCCAGTGTGGAGGGTGGTGAGGAGAGGAGTAGTGGGAGAGGCTTTGTAAGTGCAGAGGATGGTGAGGAGAGGAGGAGGAGGAGGAAAGATTTGGCAAGTGCAGAGGATAGTGAGAAGAGGAGGAGGAAAGGCTTTGTAAGTGCAGAGGGAGTTGTGGCAGGTGAAGAAGGTGCAGTGGTGGCTGCTGAGCAAGGAGGGCAAGCAGGCAGGCTGGAACAGGGAGCAGCAGCAGCCCCAGGGGAGTCTGCAGGGCAAGAGAAGGGTCCTACAAAGCCTGGAGAAGCCCTGAAGGTTGGCATCCCTCTGAAGCCTGCAGGAGATGAGCTTGCAGGTAAAGGAACTGTCAAACACACTGAAGGAGAGAGCCCCAGGCTGGGTGGAGAAGGTGCAGTGGATCAGGAGACACCAAGTGGAGCTGAGCTGAAACCTGCCCAGAAACAGAAAAGCAAAAGGAGGAGAGCAAAGCAGGTTGCTGTGCCAGGAGACAGCACTCAGCCAGAGAAACCTCCTGTGCAAAAGGAGTCCCTTCCTAGCCTGGTTTCCAAAGAAATTCCAGGGCAAGAGAAGGAGGAGGAGGAGGAGGCCTTTGTCTTGAGCACACCAGAACCAAAACATGAAGGCACCACCAAAGTTACTGCTGGCTTGGCCCAAGACTCAACCAAGGTCAAGGGGGGCAGCAGGGATGGCAAAGCAAAGAGAAGAACTGAGAAAGACAGAGACAACCTGGCTGGGGGTCAGCTCGTCCCAGGACAAGGAGAAGCTCAAGAAAGGCTCAGAAATGGTCCTGATTCCTTGCAGGCATTGAGCCTGGAGGAGAGGATGACCCAGGAAGGCAGCAAGGTGGAAGCCACCAGCGATGTGTCCATCTCAGGCCCCGCGGCAGGCAAGCTGCCTGATGAACTAATCATCAGGGAGGAAGCCACAGGAGGGCAGGAAAGTTCCTCAGCCCTTCAGCTTGCAGAAGAGACACAGCAGGAGATCAGCACAGTCCAAGGAGATGCCCTTACTGCCCCAGTAGCCCAAGGAGAAACAGCCCAGGAGAGGAGCAGGCAGCCAGGAGCTGGTGACCGAGGCTTGCTCCTCCCTGTGATAGTGGAGGGGGAGCTGCTGGAGACCTCGAGGGAATCCAGCAGGCCAGCCCAGGTCAGTTGGGTTTTGTTTGCTTGGTCAGCCTTTATTTATTTCTTTTTTCCATTGATGAGCTCTCTCTGTGTGGTTGGTGTTCAGTCTGGCCAAGGTCCTCACCACAGGGGACAGCCAGAAGACTGAGGGCTGGGTGCTGGAGCTTGGTGTTGCAGTGTCAGCTGGGAAGGATTTGGGATCCAGGGATGCTTGGCTGCAGGCACTCTCAAGGCTTAGCTGTGGCTGCTTTCTGCTGGAGCATTGTTTCTGAGTGACTCAGAAGCAGGGCTTTGGGGTTGGTGGTTTTTTGGCACTTCTGTTGTAAGCCCAGAGGTCTCCTGCCACTTCTGAGCTGATGCTGGGGGTGGGGTGGGAAGGAGCTGGCTGTTGTTTTGTTTTTCCTGTAGTAAATCTTGGAGATAAGGCTGGTGAGTGGAAAGTCCCTGAGATGGAATGTTGGGAGCAGAGTTCTTCTTGGAAACTAGGCAGAATCCTGTGGAATCCTTTTGTTTTCTGTCTCAAGCTGGGGTTTGGGCTTGCTCTTTGGGCTCTGCAGGTGATGTTCAGCAAGAAGATGTGCCTGGAGCACGATGAGAAGCTGGTCTCCTATCTCTCCATGCTGCGAGACATCGAGATGAGGATCCAAAGGGTGCAGCCTGCGGAGGAGAACCTGGCAGCTGTGCAGGACCTGCTGCGCCAGGCAGAGGTGAGCCAGGCTGGGCCAGGCTGCTGTTGGGCAGGGCAGAGCTCGTCCCTCCTCTCCCCACTGTGGCCAGCAGGTCAAGGAAGGTTTCCTGCCCTGCTGCTCTGCCCTGGTCAGGACACACATGGAGCGTTGTGGCCAGTTCTGGGTTCCTCAGTTCAAGAGACAGGGAACTGCTGGAGGGAGTCCAGCAGAGGCTCCAAAGATGCTGAGGGGCCCTGGAACAGCTCTGTGAGGAGCACAGGCTGAGAGCCCTGGGGGTATTGAAGAGCAGTCCCAGAGGGGATCTGATCAATGCTCAGCAGGAGCTAAAGAGTGGGGGGCAAGAGGGTGGGGCTGGGCTCTTCTCACTGGTCCTCAGTGATAGAGCAAAGGACACAAACTGGAACCCAGGAAGTTGGACTTAAAGCTAAGGAGCCATGAGAGTGCTGGAGCCCTGGAGCAGGCTGCCCAGAGAGGTTATGGAGTCTCCATCTCTAGAGAGATTCCAAACCCATCTGGATATTGCAAGCTGCTGTGGGTGCCCTGCTGGAGCAGGGGGCTTGGACTGGAGGCTGTCCAGAGGTCCCTTCTGACCCTTCCCCCCCTGTCTCTGTGATTCATGCACAGCCCCTGTACCTCCTCCTCCCCTTCTGGGAGCCATCCAGGGGGAGCAGTCTCAGGTTTAAGAGGCACTGCTCTGCAAACCCCATCCCTCCTGCTCTGACACTGCCTCTGGCTCACCTTCTCCTCCCTGCTTAGACAATAACCTAAGCTTGGCTGGAATGCATTTTGCAGCCTGCAGCCAGCCAGGCGAGTGCTGGCAGCTGAGCAGGGCTGGAGGATGCTGATGAATTGTTCTAGCAGATAGACACAGCGTTGGGAGCTGGGGCTCCAAAAGCTTTCCTCAGCTTTGGCAGTGGGAGGATGAAGTCAGCTTCCCTTAGCCATGAGGATGCTGTCTTGCCTCAGGCCCTGGGAGCTGAGCTGCAGGAGCTGAGCTTCCCAGTGAATCAGGAGTTGGATGCCGTGAAGTGGATCGTGGCCAACCCCCCCGAAGAAGTCCCTGAGCAATTACTGAAGGCTTTGGAGAAGGATGCCAAGAACCTCCAGAAGTCTCTGAGTTCTGCAAGTGATATCCTGGAGTCCAGGCTGCAAAACCTTCGTGGGGCAGCAGAGGCTGAAAAGGTAGAGCCGGGAGCCGTCCTCACCCTGCCCCTGCTGTCCCCTAAGCATCCCAACGTGCTCCTCGGAGCGCTCTGCTCCTCCTTTTAATGCTGCCTTTTCTGGGTTTGGGGTTCTTTTTAAGGCTAAAATCTTGGCACACCACGAAGCTCTCCAGGATAAACTCCAGGAGCTGCTGGGTTGGGTCTCTGGCACCGCTGGGTCCCTGGATGCCGCCGATTCCCAGCCTGCGCCCGACGCCGGCAGCTTGAGTTGCTGCCTGCAACGCTACAAGGTAACCATGGCAATGCCCCCAATCCTCCTGGCTGATGGAGCTGCTGTTCTCTGCATGGAGGAGAAGCTTTTAATCCTGCTTTCCCTCCTGGAGCATGCCAAGGCTTTGCCTTTATCCTTTGCTGCAGCAGGAGCGACGGTCTTGTACTTGCTCCGAAGTCCTTTGTCAGTGCAATGCGCAAAGCTTCGGCTGCCGGAGGAGCAGGCTCCGGTGCCAGGGCTGTGCAGGGGGCTGAGCAGCTGGGGAGGATTCCTCCATCAGCTTCTGAGGTGTTGAGGAGAGAGCTGCTTGCTCCATGGGGGCTCTGAGAGCTTCCTCCATCACATCTGCCCTGCTTTCAGGGAATCACCCAATGATAGATCATGGAATCATAGCATCAGCCAGCTTGGAAAGACCTCAGAGAGCATCAAGTCCAACCTAGTACCTAACACCTCCTGACTACCTAACACCTCCTGACAACCAAACCATGGCACCAAGTGCCACATCCAATCCCCTCTTGAACACCTCCAGGGATGGGGACTCCACCTCCCTGGCAGTGCATCCCAATGGCCAATCTCTCTTGCTGGGAAGAACTTTCTCCTCACCTCCAGCCTAAACCACCCCTGGCACAGCTTGAGACTGTGTCCTCTTGTTCTGTTGGTGGTCGCCTGGGAGAAGAGTCCAGCCCCCACCTGGCTACAACCTCCCTTTAGGGAGTTGGAGAGAGCAAGAAGGTCTCCCCTGAGCCTCCTCTTCTCCAGGCTAAGCAACCCCAGCTCCCCCAGCCTCTCCTCACAGGGCTGTGCTCCAGACCCCTCCCCAGCCTCGTTGCCCTTCTCTGGACACATTCAAGTGTGGGGAGGGACTTCTGGAGATCACTGAGTCCAACCCCCTGGCCAGAGCAGGTTCACCTAGAGCAGGTTGCACAGGACAGTGGCCAGGCAGGCTTGGAATGACTCCAGAGACTCCACCTCTCTGTGCAGCCTCTCCATCAGCTGTGTGAGGAGCCCAGGAGCATTTATTCAGCTCTCAAGATTTGATCAGTTTGTAGGATCAGCATCTCCTGTTGGCTGGTAGCACCTTGGCATTGAAGTCAGGGGATTGGAGGCTTTGAGGGTTGGACTGGATAGAGCTGCTGGTAGCTCTGGGTCACCTTCACACCCTGCATGCATGCATCCAAGCAACCTCTTGGTGAGGTGCTGGAGGAGAGTTGGATAATTGCCTTGGTGAGATGCTGTCAGCTCGATGCTGAGGTGCTTCTGGGAGCATTTAGGAGTTCTGGAATTCATCATTCTGGTGCCAAAGCTCTTGTCTGGAGCACCCATCCATGTGTCCCACCTGAACCTGGCAGTGCAGGCAGGTCAGGCTGTTTCCAGCTGCCACTTCACAGCCTGGCAAGGGGAGAGGAGCTCCAACCATTCAGTAGGCCAGGAGGCAAAAGCATTGGGCTAAAATTTGACAAAACTCCCCTAAAACCATATCCACAGCAGCCATGGAGGCAGCTTTACACTGACTGCAGAGTCACTGTGCCTGACAGGTCCTCTCCTCTCCTTCCTAGGAGCTGAAAGAGCCTCTGGCCAGCACCAAGGCCCAGCTGGAGGCCACTGCCTTCGACATCCAATTCCTCATCTCGGAGCACGCCCAGGACCTGAGCCCTCAGCAGAGCAGGCAGCTGCTGAGGTTGCTGAACGAGCTGCAGAAGGCTTTCAGGGACCTGTCAGAGCGGGTGACAGCTCGGCTGGAGGTGCTGCAGGTCTGCCTCCGGCAAGTGGAGCAGACAGATCAGGTGAAGGTTGTGAGACCTCTGCCGCCGGCTGCGGTTTGCTGGCTGAAGCGCTTCCCGGCCACCACACCTCCTGGCTGGGATTCCAGCTGCATGCCACTCACAGTCCATCACTTCTCCTTGCACATCTGAAGTCTGTCTTCTTCTTCTACCATCTACCTTCCCAAGTGGAAAGTCCCTTTCCTCCCCAAAGCCAGAGCCCTGCTGAGCTCTGGGTAGTGCACCTCGGCGGTGGTCTGGTGGCCATGGAGTCTCTTCAGGCTGCTGGGTGGAATAAACCTTGGTCCCTGTAAGCCCACCAGCAGATGCCAGTGCAGTGGGACCACCCCAGACACCTGGCAGTTTTAATCACAGAGTTGTTTTGGTTGGAAAAGCCCTCTAAGGTCATGCAGTCCAACCATCAACCCAAGACCCCCCCCCCCGGCCATTAAACCAAGTCCCAGAGTGCCATGGCCACAGGTGTCTTGAACCCCTCAGGGCTGGGGACTCCACCACCTCCCTGGGCAGCCTGTGCCAATCCCTGACCCCTCTTGCAGCAAAGAAATTGTTCCTAATCTCCAATGTCTAGTTGGATAGAATCACAGAATGTTAGGGGTTGGAAGGGACCTCCAGAGACCACCAAGCCTCTGCAAATCAAGATCACTTAGGGCAGGTCACACAGGAACACATCAGAGCAGGTTGTGAAGGTCTCTGGAGAAGCAGACTCCACAACCTCTCTGGGCAGCCTGCTCCAGGGCTCCATCACCCTCACAGCAATGAAGTTTTTCCTCATGCTGAGATGGAATTTCCACTGCACAACTGAGGTTTTGCTGTCCCAGAGAGGCAGCTGATGATGCAGCTGCAAAAACACAGTCATAGAATCATAGAGGGGTTTGGGTTGGAAGGGACCTCAAAGATCACTCAGTTCCAACTCCCCCTGGAAGGGACACCTCCCACCAGCCCAGGCTGCTCAAGGCCTGGCCCTGAGCACCTCCAGGGAGGGGACATCCACAGCCTCCCTGGGCAGCCTGTGCCAGAGTCTCCCCAGCCTCACTGGGAAGAATTTCTTCCTAATTTCCAGTCTCATTCTCCCCTCCTCAAGCCTCAATCCATTCCCTCTTGTCCTGTCACTGCAAGCCCTTATCAAAAGCCCCTCCCCAGCTTCCTTGTAGGTCCCTTTCAGGTACTGGAAGGCTGCTCTAAGGTCCCCCTGGAGCCTTCTCTTCTCCAGGCTGAATAACCCCAAGTCCTCCTCTCTGCTGCCTGGCTGCAGCACTCATCCCTGCATGGATCCTCTTAGTCAGGACAGGGATTAGTGTGGTTTTGATTAACAATTGCTGTCTGTTAACTCTTGCCTGTCCTCCCTGGAGTGTGTGTTTGTGTGGTTATTAACCAGTTTGCTTTGCCTTTTCAGATTGCCCATCCTAACCCAGGAGGAACTCGCTTTGCAGCTGAAGAGCTCTTAGGAAGGCTCTTGCAATTTTGCTTCTGTTGTTTGGGTTTTTTTTGTTGTTGTTTCCTTATGACTTGGGAGAAACAAGCACAGTGGTTGTTGGTTTTGGCACAAGTCTCAACATCACCTTGCTGAAATGCCCAGGGAAAACTCGAAAGTCAATAATGAAACAACCCCAAGGCCTTTACCTCCCCCTGGGAAAGGGGAGCAGGAACCCTGCAGGGACTCTCAGGTCACATCATGCTCAATTGCTCAAAGTGGCTTCTGTGTTGTGCTCTGGCAGCAGGAGGGAGGAGCTGGATCAGCTACAGAAACCTTTTTCTCTCTCCTGGGTTCCCTCTCCACCACCAGGATCCAAAGCTCAGCCTCTCTAGGCTGTGTGGGGGCTCGGGGGTGCTGCTGCCCTGACCTCAGGCTGTTGTCACCTCTCCTTCAGATGAGTTTCTGTCGCTGCTTGAAGCTTTGTAAGGCACAGAAACTTCTGGCTGAGCTCTCCTGGTAGAGGAGAGCAAGATCTGGAGTGTAGCTCCACGTTGGAGCTCCACAGGCTTCTCACAGGGAAACCTGCCTGGATGGTGGCAACCCTGCAGGGAGCAGCTGCTGCTCGGCCAGGACTCAGCGCCTCAGCCCCCTCCTGCCTCCAGCGAGCCTGGCAGGGGAGAAGGAGCACCTGGAGAGCTGCCAAAACTGTTTCTGTGCTGCATCCTCCTCCTCCTCCTCCTCAGGGAGGTGCTGCAGCTGTAACCTCTCACCTTGCCTTTCAGCCACGTGTGTGCCTGGAGGTGCAGCACTGGCTCTAACTGTGCCCTCTCCCCTTCCCTCTGCCCGCAGACGCTGCAGGAGCAGCAGGCAGCCCGGGCCCAGAGCCTGGCCGAGCTCAGCCGCTGGCTCTGCCAGGCAGAGGACACCTTGGCAGAGCAGCAGAGAGCAGCCAGCCAAGGGGACCTGTCCACCCTGCAGCAGAGGCAAAGTGATGTGAAGGTCAGTGCCTTTAAAAGGCAGGGGTGGGCTGGGAGGGGCAGAGGTGTGGGGGGAGTGCACAGAGCCTTACAGCATCCTCTGCCCAGGAGCTGCAGAGGAGCATGCAGAGCCGAGCTGCCTCCTTCGCCAGCCTGCTCAGGAGCACAGAGGAGTTTCTGGAGGAGAACAAGGCAAAGCTGGAGCCTGGCGAGCTGGCAGCGCTGCAGGAGAGGCTCCAGCATGCCAAGGAGCAGTACCAGTCCTTGCAGGAGAGGACAGAGGTGGCCCAGAAGGAGCTGGAGGATGCTGTGAGTGCTGCAGTGCAGCAGGAGACTGAAAAGGTAATGTGTGAAGAGCTGCAGCCCCAGGGGGCCTGCTTGAGGTGGACACTGAGGTCCAGCCCTGGTGTTCAGCTGGGTGATGTGGTGTAAAGAGATTTGCTGTCCCTCTCTGTCCCCTGGGTGAGGTGGGACCCTGATGCTGTGTCCTCTCCAGAGAGCTGCAGCCACACTTGAGCTGGTTGTGGAGGAGTCCCAGCACAGTGGGGGTTGGAAGGGACCTCTGGAGATCATCTGGTCCAAGCCCTCTGCTAAAGCAGGAGATGGGAGAATAGAACACACCTGGCTCTGCCTTTGGGCTGGCCTTCAGTGGGAGTGTGAGCACTGGGCACCTCCACATGCTGGTGGTGAAAGCCTGTGGGGAGTCCCAGCCCTGTGAGGTGCAGACCCAAGGCTGTATGGGGGTGAGGGATGCAGCAGAGCAGAAGCTGAGTTTTTATTCCCAGCTTCTTTGCACCTTTCCCAGAGAGCCACAAAGTGGTCTGAAGGTCTGTGAGTGCCTCAGGTGTTTGCTGGGGCTGGAAATCTGTTTGGGGTTGGTTGTTTCTGTTGGTTTTTGTCTCCCTCCCCTGTGCAGCCCTTTGCTGAGTGTGCATAAAATGGGTGGTTCTGATCTGGAGCCTTTCTGCTTGCAGGTGAAAGCTGCCAAGGAGCTGGAGGAGAACAGCAACAAAATTGATTCCCTTTTGAGCTGGGTGGCATCCCTGGAGCAGAAGGGAGAGCTCCCAGAGTACAGACCACATCCCATGGAGCGAGCCCCAGGGACACAAGCGGGGACAGACACTCAGGATGTCCCTGACAGCCACACTGTGGGAGCAGATGGTGCTGCTGAGAGCCTGGATGAGGAGTATGAGAGGCTGAAGGTCAGGAGCAGCACCTTGTCCTTCTTTCTGCCTTGTGCACTGAGCCTGGCTGCTGGATGTGGTGTTACAGCATCCCAGCAGAGTGGGAACTGGAAGGGACCTCTGGAGCTCACCCAGTCCGAGCCCTGTCCTAAAGCAGGGCACCCACAGAGGCTTGCCCAGGACCACAATGGCCAGGGGGGTTGGAAGCTCTCCAGAGGGGACTCCTAACATCTCTGAGCAGCCTGCTCCAGGGCTCCAGCTCCCTTACACCAAAGTTTCACCTCCTGTTTAGCTGGAACCTCCTGGGTTCCAGTTTGTGCCCCTTGCCCCTTGTCCTATCCCTGGGCACCACTGAGAAGGATCTGGCCCCAGCCTCTTGCCCCCCACCCTTTAGGAATTGACAAGCATAGAGAAGATCCCAAAACAACTTGGATCTGGCCTCTGAAATGTTCAGGGGGATTGTCTGTCCAGGAGGAGTCCCTGCCTGGCTTCCTGGAGGACCCCTCCTCCACGTGGGTGGGTGGGTGGCTGCCATGGCATGGTACAACCAGAGTAAGGAGAGAAGCTTCCTGTGGTGGTCAGAGAAGAGCTTCCTCTCCTGCCTGTCCCAGCCCCGGGGCCTTCCCCCACCTCGCTGGTGCTGTAGGCAGGGTGCAGAAGCTGCTGGTGGCCATCCCTGCCAGGAGCACATCCTCACCTTCCTTCACCACCCTCCCTTTTGTTTGCTTTCGTTCTGCTTTGCCAGGCCCAGCACCAGGAGCTGCTGTCCCGGCAGCAGGACATCATCCTGGCCACGCAGTCGGCGCAGGCGTTCCTGGACCGGCAGGGCCAGAGCCTGGCCGGGGAGCAGCGGCAGGGGCTGCAGGGCAGGCTGGCAGGGCTGAAGGAGCAGTACTCGGCCGCCCTGGGGCAGGCGGAGGCCAGGCTGAAGCAGGTGCAGGGCCTGCGGGACGAGCTCCGCAAGTTCCTGCGGGACCACGGAGAGTTCGAGGCTTGGCTGCGGCAAGCGGAGCAGGAGCTGGAGGGGATGGCCCGGGGGGGCGGCGACCCCCGGGCGCTGCAGCAGCTGCTCCTGCGGCAGGGCAGCTTCTCCGAGGATGTCATCTCCCACAAGGGAGACCTGCGCTTCGTCACCATGTCCGGCCAGAAGGCGCTGGAGGCGCAGGGAGCCGCCGGCGCTGCGGGCTCCCGGCCTGGCAGCCTGGTCAGGAGCAAGCTGGAGGATGCCACGCAGAGATACACCAGGCTGCACTCCAAGGTATGGGAAGGGCTCTGCCAGGGCTGGGAGGGGAGCCCTGGCTGCTGTTTCCCTCCGCCTCTGGGGTCTGGCCGGGCTTAGAGCATCCGTGGGGATCGTAGGGGGCATGGAGAGGAGTGTGGGCAGCAGGGCAAGGCAGGCTCTCCTCCCCCTGGGATCTGCCCTGCTGAGCCCACAGCTGCAGTACTGTGCCCAGCTCTGGGCTCTCCAGCTCAAGAGGGACTGGGGAGAGTCCAGCAGAGGCTACAAGGAAGATTAAGGGACTGGAACATCAGTGTGGTGAGGAGAGGCTGAGAACCCTGGGGCTGTGGAGCCTGCAGATGAGCAGCCCCAGAGGGCATCTGCTCAGTGTTTACAGATACCCAAAGGGTGGCTGTCAGGAAGGGGCCAGGCTCTTGGCAGTGGTGCCCTGTGACAGGGTGAGGGGCAGTGGGCACAAACTGGAACCCAGCAAGCTCCACCTCAACATGAGGAGAAACTTCTTTGGTGTGAGGGTGCTGGAGGCCTGGGGCAGGCTGCCCAGAGAGGTTGTGGAGTCTGCTTCTCTGGAGGCTTTCAAGACCCCCACTGGATGTGTTCCTGGGTGGCCCTGCTCTGGCCGGGGGGGTTGGACTGGGTGATCTCCAGAGGTCCCTTCCAACCCCTACCATTCTGTGTAGGACAAGGATTGTCTTCTTCAGGGTAGGAGCAACATCCCTCAGCCTTGGTGCTGGTCTGCAAGTTGCTCCCTGTGCTTCCTCTACCACACCTGACAAGCCTGGGGGGTTTCATCTTCCCTTCCTTGCTGGTTTCTGTGTGTTCTCCACCAGTGCCAGGCTGCTCTGTGCCTTGTGTGCATCCTCCCCTTACATCTGGTTGCTCCTTTGCAGTGCACCAAGCTTGGCTCCCACCTGAGCACTTTGCTGGATCACTACCAGCAGTTCCAGGAGGTGGCAGAGTCGCTCAGGACCTGGCTGCAGGGAAGTGAAGCTGCTGTTGGGAAACTGCTCTCGGAGGCAGTGTCTTCAGATCCGGCTGTCCTGCAGCAGCAGCTGGCCAGTGCTAAGGTACAGGGTCCTTGGGTGATCTCCTGGGGAGCACTGGAGCCTCTGGGGGAATTTGGTTGCTGCTCTGAGCTCAGCAGCAGGACAGAGGCTTGATCTGTTTGGGGGTTTGGCTGGCTGAGTGCAAAGCTGGACCTCAGCAGGTCCCAGTGCTGCACATCAGGTGGAGCCAAACACTTCTGAGAGCTGCTCAGAGCAGGGAGCAGGGGCTGTGGCCATGCACTGCCAGAGGAGACATCCTGGTGGGACATGGAGTGCCCAAGCACTCCTCCTCCATGCCCAGGCCCTCTGACCCAGCCCTGCCTGCAGCACAGGGTTGGACCTTCCTCCCACGTTGTTATTTTTATTAATGATTTGGGGATCGATGGACAGAATCCATCAGCAGGGTTGCAGTGGAGCCCTGAGCATCCTGTGGGTGCAGGGGAGCCAGCACTGGTTTGGTTTTGTCTTGCACCAAAGCAGCAGCTGCATGGAGACCTCGCTGAGCATCAGGTGCCGGTGGAGAAGCTCCAGAAAGCAGCTCGGTCCCTGCTGGAGATCCAAGGGGAGCCAGCTCCTGACCACAGGCACATCCAGGAGACAACAGGTACAAGGCAAAGCAGTGGCAGGGCACTTGGGGGCATGGTTTAGTGCCCATGGTGGTGCTGGGTTGATGGTTGGACTGGATGACCTGAGAGGTCTCTTCCAGCTGTAATGATTCTATGGTTCAGGGCTTGGGTTTGCCCATGGGGAGGGCAGGGATCCAGATTGGCCATTTGTGTGTCCCCTGTCTTGCTGCTGAGTTTGGGGACAGGGATTTGCCCTCAGAGAGGGTTTGGCAGGAGCCAAAGGTGTGATCCTTGGTGCTCACTTTGAGCAGCAGGTGAGAAGCTCTCTGCCACTGACTCCCTTGTGCTGGACTCTGCAGATGCCATCGTGAGTCGCTTCCAGAGCCTCTCCCAGCAGATGGCTGAACGCTCAGACCTGCTGCAGAAGTCTGTTGCCCAGTCTCAGAGCGTCCAGGAGAGCCTGGAGAGCCTCCTCCAGTCAGTGGCTGAGATTGAGAAGAACCTGGAGAGAGAGCAGCCAGCCACACTCTCCTCCAGCTCCATCCAGGACTCTCTTGCCACCAGCGCGGTAAGGCTGCTCCCTGGGCTCCCCACCTCAGCCAGGTCTGACTGCAGGACCTGAGCCATGCAGACAGCTGCTGGGAGGCTGCTACAAAGCTTCTGGAAGCACCAAAAAGCCTTAAGAAGAAAGATCAGAACCTCTGCTTCATTACCTTGAGCATGGACCTGTTGGGAAGGTCCTTTCTTTGTCTGTTGGCCAGCAGGTCAAGGGAGGTTCTCCTGTCCCTCTGCTCTGCCCTGGTCAGGTCACACCCAGAGCATTGTGTCCAGTTCTGGGCTCCCCAGTTCAGGAGGGAGAGGGAACTGCTGGAGAGAGTCCAGCAGAAGCTCCAAAGATGCTGAAGGGCCTGGAGCAGTTCTGTGAGGAGGAAAGGCTGAGAGCCCTGGGGGTGTTGAGCCTGGGGAAGGGCAGCCCCAGAGGGGATCTGAGCAGTGCTCAGCAAGAGCTAAAGGGAGAGGGCCAAGAGGATGGGGCAGACTCCTTCCAGCAGTGCCCAGTGACAGGACAAGGGGCAAGGGCCACAAACTAGAATCCAGGAGGTTTCCCTTGAGCTTAAGGAAAACCTTTGTTGTGAGGGTGCTGGAGCCCTGGAGCAGGCTGCCCAGAGAGGTTGTGGAGCCTCCTGCTCTGGAGAGCTTCCAACCCCACCTGGACATTGTGATCCTGGGCAAGCTGCTGGGGGTGCCCCTGCTCTAGCAGGGGGGTTGGATTGGATGATCTCCAGGGGGTCCTTCCAGCTCCTGCCATTCCATGATTCTTCTCTGCTAACAAGTAGGGCTTGGAAAGCAGACAGCAGGGGAGGGCAGAGCCGGCCGGGGAGATGAGAAAGGAAAACTGGGATAAAAACCATTCTTGCCCAACTCCTGTTTTCCTGAGGGTTCCCAGGGGGGGCCCAGCTCCTCACACCTGTTCAGTTTTGCTCAGGAGCAGCTCTTTGTCTGTGTGCCCCCCACAGAAGCTGAAGCAGGACATCGCCAGGCAGAAGAGCTGCCTGGAGGCCACCCGGGAGATGGTGACGCGGTTCATGGAGGCAGCCGACAGCCCCACGGCCTCTGCCCTGCAGGGCAAGCTGGCAGAGGCGACAGAGCGCTTTGGCAGGCTGTGCCAGCAGCAGCAGGACAGGGAGGACGCTCTGAAGGGTCTCCTCCCCAAGGTGGAGCACTATGAGCAGCTCTCAGAGAAGCTGCAGCAGTTCACAGAGAGCAGAGGGCGGCTGCTGGCCTCGGGCAACCAGCCGGACAGGGACATCGCTGCCTTCTCCCAGCACATCCAGGTGAGGGGCAGGGAAGAGGCCTCCAGCTGCTTTGGGCTTCTGGAGCAGGGCTCTTCTGCAGTGGTTTGTCCTGGGGAACAGCTCCAGGCTGGCAGGATCTGCAGGACCTGTGCTGGGGCAGCTGAGGTTGCTGCCAGCAGCAGGGAGCGTGGTGGCATCTCCCTGGAGCCAGGCTGGGGTTTGGAAGGGATTCTCCAGCCAGGCTCTGTGGGGCCAGACCAAATATAGCAAAGTTTTAGCAGTTAAACCTCTGTGGGGTTCACTGAGCAGCACCCTGCTGGCAGGAGGAGCAGTGCAGGATGTGACAAAGGCCTCAGAGATGCTGTGGGCCATGGTGGTCAGTCATGGCTGCATGGCATTCCTCCTCCTCCTCCTTTCCTGCAAGTGCCCTGCTTGGTTTGGCCACAGCCTCAGGAATGCTCTAAGCTGGCATAAAACCAGACACTTGTGCTGGGGGGAGGTTGATTTGCCTTGGGCTGGAGTCCACCATCCCCTCCACTGCGTGGCCTGCACCAGGGCTGGTGGGACTTGGTCTGGCAGCTGCTTAAGGTATTTGCTGAGTCAGAGCTGGAGGAGCAGGTGGGGCTGAGCCATGGCCCCTCGGTTTGGTGCTGGGGCAGTTCATGGTGCTGCCCATGGAGGGTCTCTCCAGCATGCCAGGACTGTCCAGGTCATCCCCTCTGCCCCAGTCTGCTGGTGGGGGCATGGTCAGCATCACCCTTTGGTCCTGGCAGGAGCTGAATTTGGAGATGAAGCAGCACCAGGAGGACCTGGCCACCCTGGAGCACCTGGCTGCAGAGCTGGGCTCCTGTGGCTTCGCTCCCAGCGCTTCCCAGCATCAGGAGAAGCTGCAGAGCCTGAAGAAAGACTTCCTGCAGCTGCAGAAGGTGGCAAAAGAGAGGTGAGTGCCACTCCCTGGGGGGATTCATAGATCATAGGATAGGTTCAAGCTCATCCAGTTCCAACCCCTTGCCAGGGGCAGGGACACCTCCCCCAGCCCAGGCTGCTCAGGGCCTCATCCAGCCTGGCCTGGAACACCTCCAGGGAGGGCACAGCCACAGCCTCCCTGGGCAGCCTGCTCCAGTGCCTCCCCACCCTCACTGGAAATGCTGAGATGAGTTTGGGGGTGGCTTCTGAGTCAGATCAAGACCCTGTGGAGATCTCCTTTCCATGGTGGGGGGCAGGAGTGAGCCCTTCCTGCCTGCCTGCTGCCAGCCCGGCAGAGGCAGCTCTGCAGCTGACGCTTTATAAAAAGCCTTTGCTGGGGGCGTTGTGAAGCATTCCTGGAGCTGCCAGGCCTGCAGCCTGCCTTTCCCAGTGTGTGGGCAGCCCAGAGCATCTTGCTGGAGGAGAGCAGGAGCAGGAGCCTGCCCCAAGCTCACCAGGAGGTGACACAGCAGAGCAGCCTGTCCCCAGATTCTCCCTGTACGTGGGGATAAAGGGAGCAGGAGCTTGTGTCCCCCTTGCAGCAGGGGCACAAAACATGAGGGTTATGAAATGATACAAGGGCTGGAAGCCCTCTGCTGTGAGGTGAGGCTGAGAGAGTTGGGCTTGTTCAGCCTGGAGAAGAGAAAGCTCCAGGGAGACCTTGTGGTGGCCTTTCAGGACTTGAAGATAGGATAAGAAAGCTGGGGACAAGGTTGGGGGGGGGTTGAACTAAAAGAGGGAGATTCAGACTGGAAGGAAGGGAGAAGTGTTTGACACTGAGGGTGGTGAGACCCTGGCCCAGGTTGCCCAGAGAGGTGGGAGATGTGCCATCCTGGCACCATTCCAGGTCAGTTTGTTTGGGGCTCTGAGCACCCTGCTCTGGCTGGGGATGTCCCTGCTGGCTGCAGGGGGGTTGGACTGGCTGACCTCTAAAGGTCCCTTCCAACCCAAACCATTCTATGATTCTGACAGCTGTGTCCCTGGGGGAAGTCACCCCCCCCCCCCAGGCTGTACCTCCACACCCCCAGCTGAACAGAGAGGATGTGATGGGGACAAGCAGATGAGTCCCATCACAACCCCCAGTACCTCAGCACCACTGGGAGGGCTGCCCCTGGCTGGCCTCATGCAGGCTGCTCCCAGCTGCAGCCAGGGAGGATGAGCCAGAGGGGCTGGTGGCACCCACTGGGGGCTGCCTTGTTCCTCTGGGATGGGCTTGAATGGATGTGAGCTGGGGGGGCTGGGGAGGGGGGGAACAGCCTGGCCTCCCCTAGGCTGCAGCTGGCTGGGGCCAGCATGAATGAGCTCAGTCTTCCCAAAAAAGGCTTTGCTTGCCCAGGGACAAAGCCCAGGGCAGGGTGGTGGTGGTGGTTCCCTGGCTGTTGAGTCCCACAGTGGTGCTGGGGTGACCTCAGAAGTGTGAGTGGATGTGTGGGGGGTGTGGGCAGCAGTGAGGGGCAGGCTGGGACATGCACCCCGCTTTGGCTGGCACCACTTCAGCTGTTCCTAAGCAACGTGCAGTGAGGAGAGCGAAAAAGGAGAGCTCCTGGAGACACAAGTGGGCTACATTCAGGGGGGTAATTGGGAGGCAAAGCACGAGCTCTGACTCTCCCAAATCCTTTCACTCCCAGAGAAAAGGATGCATCCTCCTGCCAGCAGCAACTGGATGAGTTTCGGAAGCTGGTCGGGGCCCTGAGGAAGTGGCTGAGGGAAACCGAAGGCAAAATGCCTCCTGCTGAGACCTCCCTGGGCACCCAGGAGCTGCAGCAGCGCAGGCAGCAGGTCCAGGTGGGCACAGGGAGCTGGAACCAGACTGGGAAAGCTGGCAGCAGCTGTGGAAATGCTGGAATGTGGAGTAAATCCCAGGAAGCAGAGCTCTGGGAGGTGTTCTATGGTCTTGGGAATCCTGGGCTGCCCTTTTATGATCCCAGGAATTCTGGGCTCCCCTCTGTGGTCTTGGGAAGCCTGAGATTCCCTTGGTGGTCTCAGGAATCCCAGGCTCCCTTCTATGGTCTCAGGAATCCTGGAGTTCCCCTCCCTGGTCTCAGGAATCCTGGGGCTCCTCTCTATGGTCTCAGGAATCCTGGAGTTCCCCTCTCTGGTCTCAGGAATCCTGGGGCTCCCCTCTCTGGTCTCAGGAATCCTGGGGCTCCCCTCTCTGGTCTCAGGAATCCTGAGGCTCCCTTCTACTTGCTGCTGGGCTGCAGCCCCTGCTGTGTGTGCATCCAGTGGTCCCTGGCAAGCAGTGTGAAGGTCCTCTTGAGCACTCCCTGCTTTCCCTTCTTTCCTCCACCTGCTCTGGGTGTAGTTTGGGGGTGGGAGCCCCAAACATGCTAATTTCTCTGAGTGTTTCCCCTTACTAGACAGGGAAGGTTGGACTTAGATGACTGTGAAAGGTCTCTTCCAACCCAAAGCACTCTGTGATTGTATGATTCCATGGCCAGGATCTGCTGGAGGAGTGGAAAGGGCAGGGGCCCCAAGTGGAGGAGGTTGGCCGCAGAGGGACCCTGCTGGAGAACCTGATTGTGGAGATCACAGCCCCTGACACCTCGCCCAAGGCTGGTGAGTGCCACCCTGCCCCTGCTGCCTCCTTCCTCAGCACTCTGCTCTCACCACTGCATCTTCTCAGCCTGCCTCAAGCAACAAATGAACTTAATTCCCCCCTTGAACAAACTTCAGAGGGCCTGTGGTGATCTGGGCAGCGTGGGGCTTGGCTGTGTGCTCAGGTCACTGCTGCCCACTGCATGACTGCAGCAGCCAAGTGCTCAGAGCCCAGCACCTTGGCTTCATTTGCTGTAGCATCATAACTAGCCCTGAATTCCTCCATGCCTACCATGAGCCCACCCTGGAGACACAGACCACTGCTCAGATGGACCATGGGAGCTTCAGGCTGCTGCAGAGGGTGGGGGTCTGGGCTCTCAGACTCACTGGGAGCTTCTGGAGGTGGCTCTTGGTGATGTGCTTCAGCCTTCTGAGGACTGGAGTCTTTTAATCAGCCCCCAGGATTTGGGTTTCATGTCTGAATTGAGGCCTGGGATACTCAGGAGTGATTTAGTAGTTTCCTTTCTGGCTTGGTGTCTGTGAAGCAGTGAGATGATGTCTGGTTCCTTTGGAAACCAGCTCCAGGATGCCTTCCAGCTTGGGAGAGCAAGTCCTGGGCCTCTCCTCATCGAGTTCCCAGCCTTGGACAGCTGGGGCAGGATTAACCTGATGAGCAGTTCAGTGGGAAAGCTCCAAGAGAAGTGGGGAGAAGCTTCTTGGGGGTGAGCCACATGCTCAGCCTGGTGTGGTGACCAAAGCTGCAGCCCCTTACACCCATGGGAGGGTTAAAATGTCTGGTTGGAAAGGGAAGGATTTAGCCCACGGTGTTCCTGATGAGTCCTCCATGGGCTGTGAACATGGCTGTGACATCTGGTGCCCAAGGAGGGGACAATGGCAAAGAGTGTCCATGCATCAAGGCAGGTTTTAGATAGCTTCATCCTGGAAGAAGAGGAAAACATGGAGGAGTTAATCCCTTCAGGAGAGTTAATCCCTCCAGGGAAGGCATCCAGCAGCCTCCCTTGCTGTTCCAACTCACAAAACCCTGCTCAGGGAAGCAGCTTCCAGGTGTGGAGACAGGACCAGGGGGCCCAGTACTCCAGTCCACATCCACCGTGGTCTCTGGGTGATGTTGGGGGAAGTGCCCACCTCCAGGCAGCTTCAGCTCCTCTGCTACTGGCCCAGCAAGGCAGGAGCAGCTGCAGGGGACCAGGGGGTGAGGGTGTGGGGAGGAGGAGGAATAAACAGACTCCTCATGGAGTGGGGTGGGTTCAGCAGTGCCAGGCAGGTGGGTCCAGTGTGGTCCCTGTCATGAAGGACCCTTCGCCACCTGCTGTCTGCACTCCTAACATGTCTGTCCTGTCCCTCTCTCTGTCTGTCTGTCCTGCTCAGGTGCTGCACTGCCCACCCCAGGAGGGTCAGCAGGCAGCGTGAACGGATACCACACGTGCAAAGGTGAGCTCGCTGCCCCCTCTGTGCCAGGACCACCTTGCCAGCTCCCTGTCCTTTATCTTTCTGTCTGTGCATCACCATCCATGACACCAGAGACATGTCCCCAGGGTGCCACCCTCAGCAGCCCCATCACAAGTGACATGAGCCTTGGGAATTCTCAGCCCCGCCGCAGCTCCAGGTGCTGGTGGAGGGTGGAGGTCAAGGCTGAAGGACAGAGAGGGGCAGCTTTGGGGGGTGCCAGCACCCAACAGCCTGTCAGGTGGTGTAAAGAGCTGATAAATGGGAGATCATTTTAAGACCTGCAATTAACTTAATTGGTTCTGAGGGGCTGTGATGGGATCCAAGCCTGCAGTTTGAGCAGCGGCTTTTAATTGCCACCCCTTAGCTGCTGCTCCTTCGCCCCTTCAGCCAGATAAGAGGAGCAGGAAAATGGCTCTGGGTTTTGGTGCCAGGTTCTCCAGTGGTGCTGTGTGAGCAGTGACATTGTGGACATCGTGGGCAGTGACATTGCTCAGCCTGCAGCAGCCCCACAGCCACGGGGGGCATTGGCTTTGTTTGCAAACTGTCACCAGGCATAAGCGGTGAGGCTGGAAGGGCTCCTCCGGCATCACAGACAGACAGGCAGGCAGGCAGGCAGCAGCCTGGCCTCTTGCTCCTCATGCTTGGCTGGTTGTGCCTGCCTGGGGCTGGGTTAGGACCTGCTAGCCCGAGTTAAGATGGGCAGCACAGGCAGAGGCGCTCATCTCAAGCTGCTCTTTGGAAACAGATCTGACCGAGATCCAGTGCGATGCGTCGGACGTGAGCCGGCAGTACCAGAGCCTTGGGGAGGCGCTGAGGGAGCGCCAGCAGCAGCTCTCAGCCATGCTGGAGAAGATGCAAGAGGTGCAGGAGGAGGCCAGCTCCATGCTGAAGTGGCTGGAGTCGAAGGAGCGGACGCTGTCGGAGCTGGACGCTTCCTCCTCGCCCACCAAGACGGAGACGATGAGAGCCCAGGCTGAGCACAACAAGGTAACTCCTCCTCCAGAGCCAAAAGCTGGAGAGCTGAGCACCTGTCCCCAAAGGTCCTCAGAGATCTGCTGTGTTGCAGCAGGACTAGAAAGAGCAGGATGAGGATCTGCCCTGGGTTAAAGAAGGGCTTTCCCCAGCAGGGGTGAGAGGAGCAGGAGCCAATGCTGTCTGCTCCACCTCTTTGCCTTCAGGCACTTGGCTCAGGAGGGAAGGAGCTTATCTGGGAGTCCTTGTTGCTGGGTCACTCCAACTTCTCCTGGAAAGCAATCCCCAGCCTTTCCCTGCTCTTGGAGCCAAGTGAGCTCAGGGTATTGCTAATAAAATGAAATGATTTCATTAAAGAGCAAAGATCAGACACTGTCCAGCTCCAGTTTGTGGCTGCTGCTTCGTTCCTGCTCGGTGAGTTCATTCTCTTGCCCTCTGTCTGCAGAAGTTCAAATCCTTGTTTTCCAGGCATTTTTGGCTGAATTGGAGCAGAAGTCAGGGAAGATCCAGAAGGTAAAAGAAGCACTGTCTGGCCTGCTGGAGAAATACCCAGATTCCCCAGAAGCAGCGAACTGGAAGAAGATGCAGGAGGACCTGAGTGAGTGCCTGAGGCTTTCTGTCTGGAGCCGTCACGTTAGAAGCGGGGCAGGATTGCAGGGGGGATTCCAAAGTCACAGCAGAGCAGAGTCACTTCTCATTAACATTCAGCAAATAGCAAACTTCTCTCCCAGCTGTCTCCTGCACAAGGTGTTCCTGAGCTGAGCACTGTGGTGGTTGATGAAAGCTCTGTGATGGATGCGTGGTTGAAAGCTTTGCCTCCTTAAAATGGCTTTAAAAAAAGAAAGGAAGGGGGGAAAAACCAAACCAAAGCCAGCCCCACACTGAAACCCAAAGCCAGCCCCACACTGAAACCCAAAGCCAGCCCCACACTGAAAAGCCCAAAGCCAGCCCCACACTGAAAAGCCCAAAGCCAGCCCCACACTGAAAAGCCACAGCCAGCCCCACACTGAAACCCAAAGCCAGCCCCACACTGAAACCCAAAGCCAGCCCCACACTGAAACCCAAAGCCAGCCCCACACTGAAAAGCCCAAAGCCAGCCCCACACTGAAATCCAAAGCCAGCCCCACACTGAAAAGCCAAAGCCAGCCCCACACTGAAAAGCCCAAGCCAACCCCACACGGAAACCCAAAGCCAGCCCCACACTGAAAAGCCCAAAGCCAGCCCCACACTGAAATCCAAAGCCAGCCCCACACTGAAAAGCCAAAGCCAGCCCCACACTGAAAAGCCCAAGCCAACCCCACACGGAAACCCAAAGCCAGCCCCACACTGAAAAGCCCAAAGCCAGCCCCACACTGAAATCCAAAGCCAGCCCCACACTGAAAAGCCAAAGCCAGCCCCACACTGAAAAGCCCAAGCCAACCCCACACGGAAACCCAAAGCCAGCCCCACACTGAAAAGCCCAAAGCCAGCCCCACACTGAAAAGCCCAAAGCCAGCCCCACACTGAAAAGCCCAAGCCAACCCCACACTGAAAAGCCCAAAGCCAGCCCCACACTGAAAAGCCCAAAGCCAGCCCCACACTGAAAAGCCCAAAGCCAGCCCCACACTGAAAAGCCAAAGCCAGCCCCACACTGAAAAGCCCAAAGCCAGCCCCACACTGAAGCCCAAAGCCAGCCCCACACTGAAAAGCCCAAGCCAGCCCCACACTGAAACCCAAAGCCAGCCCCACACTGAAAAGCCAAAGCCAGCCCCACACTGAAAAGCCCAAAGCCAGCCCCACACTGAAGCCCAAAGCCAGCCCCACACTGAAAAGCCCAAGCCAGCCCCACACTGAAACCCAAAGCCAGCCCCACACTGAGAAGCCCAAAGCCAGCCCCACACTGAAAAGCCAAAGCCAGCCCCACATTGAAACCCCAAAGCCAGCCCCACACTGAAAAGCCAAAGCCAGCCCCACACTGAAAAGCCAAAGCCAGCCCCACACTGAAAAGCCACAGCCAGCCCCACATTGAAACCCCAAAGCCAGCCCCACACTGAAAAGCCAAAGCCAGCCCCACACTGAAAAGCCAAAGCCAGCCCCACACTGAAAAGCCAAAGCCAGCCCCAAAGCCAGCCCCACACCCAGCCCCACACTGGTGACCTGGGGTTGATTATTTTGATTAGAAGCTTCACTGCTTGGTAAAAACTTCTGATCATTAGTAAAGCTATCCTTAGGTAATTAATTGTTGACTAAACAGAGCTGCTGTTAGGGTTGGAAGGGACCTCAAGGCTCAGGCAGTTCCAACCACCCCCTGCCATGGGCAGGGACCCCTCACACTAGAGCAGGTTGCTCACAGCCACATCCAGCCTGGCCTTAGAAGCCTCCAGGGGTGAGGCTTCCACCACCTCCCTGGACAGCCTGTGCCAGGCTCTCACCACCCTCATGGGGAAGAACTTCTTCCTGACATCCAATCTGAACCTCCCCTCTTCTATTTCTGTTCCACCCCCCCAGTCCTGTCCTGTGATGCTGAGGAGGTTTTGCATTCAAGAAAAGCATGGGGAGAATGGAAGAAAAAAAAGAAACCCTTCTTGATGGGGAGGGTTGGGCTGGCTTGGAGCAGGACCACCACCAACACAGCTGCTGCTTCAGATTGCAGGTGGGAAAGAGCCAGCCAGGCGACGGCGGAGCGGCAGCAGAAGCTGGAGGAGTCTGCAAACCTGCTGGCCAGCTTCCAGGCTGCTGAGGGCCAGCTGCGCCCCTGGCTCATGGAGAAGGAGCTGATGATGAGCGTGCTGGGACCTCTCTCCATCGACCCAAACATGCTGAATGCACAGAAGCAGCAGGTCCAGGTGAGCTGGGAGCCGTGCAGGCTGCCCCACGCCCTGGGGCCGGAGGGGCTGAGCCCAGGCGCGAGGCTGCGCTCGGAGCCCTGTGTCACGCCGAGGGCTCTGCTGCCCTTGGGAGACCTCGTGGCTCCTCTCCCAGGTCCCCCAAACCCTTGCTGAGCAGAGACTGCTGTGAATGACTTGAAATGAGCTCCCTTCCCTGCATTGGGTTGACTCATCAGTGAATCACTTGGCCCCTCGTGGAGGGGGGAAAATGGCTTTAAACAAGGCCTGTGCTGATGTTCTGCAGGACATGCTCATGCTGCTCCTCCACCTGCCCTTGCCATACCTCCTGCTTTCCAAGCCTGACACATCTATACTGTTCTGTCTGTAACTGGTCACAGCAGATCGAATCAACTGCCCCAGTTTGGATGATCAGATTTCCTCCTTCTCTGTCATAGAGTCATAGAATGGTTTGGGTTGAAAGGGATCTTAAAATCATCCAGTTCCAGCCCCCCTGCCATGGGCTGGGACACCTCCCACCAGCCCAGGTTGCTCAAGGCCTCATCCAGCCTGGCCTTGAACACCTCCAGGGAGGAGGCATCCATAACCTCCCTGGGCAACCTGTTCCAGTGTCTCACCACCCTCACTCTAAAGAGTTTCTTCCTAATCTCCAGTCTAAATCTGCCCTCTTCCAGCTCCAATCCATTTCCTCTCATCCTGTCACTCCCAGCCCTTGCAAAGGGTCCCTCCCCAGCTCTCTTGTAGCCCACTTCAGCTACTGGAAGGCTGCTCTAAGGTCTCCCTGGAGCCTTCTGCAGGCTGAACAGCCCCAACTCTCCCAGCTTCTAACTGGTTTCTGTTAGGTGACACAGCAGTAGGATGAATCAGAGCAAAGCCTCACAGCCCCCTCCCGGCTTTTTAAGTTGCCATGGTGGCAATCCATCATGGCCTGCCCAGCCCAGTGCCCTCCCACCCCGGGGTTTGGTCCTCCTGGACTGGATAGAGCCCCTGGAGGTCTGGTTTGTTTTGACTGTGTGTACTTGGAGCTGTCGCTTTTATGCAAACATTTTGATGTTATTTCTGTTGCAGTTTATGCTGAAGGAATTTGAAGCTCGTAGACAGCAGCACGAGCAGCTCAACCAGGCGGCTCAGAGCATCCTGACCGGCCCTGGGGAGGCTTCTCCATCCACCACCCAGGTGCGGGAGGAGCTCCAAGGCGTTAATCAGAAGTGGTCTGAGCTAACAGAACGCCTCAACTCCCGCTCCAGCCAGATTGACCAAGCCATAGTCAAGAGCACCCAGTACCAGGAGCTCCTGCAGGGCCTGTCAGAGAAGGTGAAGGCGGCTGGGCAGCGCCTGAGCAGCCAGTCTGCCCTCAGCACGCAGCCCGAGGCCGTCAAACAGCAGCTGGAGGAAACCAGCGAGATCCGCTCGGACCTGGAGCAGCTGGAGGAGGAAATCTCAGAGGCTCAGACCCTCTGTGATGACCTCTCCATCCTGATTGGGGAGCAGTACCTCAAAGATGAGTTAAGGAAGCGTCTGGAGACTGTGGCCCTTCCTCTCAAAGGCCTGGAAGACCTGGCAGGTGAGACGGAGCAGAGAGGCTGCTCAAGAGGTGTTGGGAGCAGAGGATCATTGGATCGATCATTTCAGTTGGCAAAGACCTCTAAGCTCACCCAGTCCAACCCTTCTCTAACTCTGCCAAGCCTGGTGCTAAGCCATGGCCCTCAGCACCACAGCTCTGCCTCTTCTAAACACCTCCAGGGGTGGGGATTCAACCACCTCCCCAGGCAGCCTGTTTCAATGTTTGAGAACCCTTTCAGTCGAGAAGTTTCTTCTGATGTCCAACCTAAAGCTCCCCTGGTGCAACCTGAGGCTGTTTCCTCTCAGATGTCAAACTCCATCCCTGCTTTTTCTCAAAGGCTTCTCCCATCATTGGCTGAACAACAGAATGAGAAGTCCCCATCCAGCCTGGTCTTGAACACTTCCCCACCTCATCCCTGGAGGTGTTCAAGGCCAGGCTGGATGAGGCTTTGAGCAACCTGGGCTAGGGGAAGGTGTCCCTGCCCATGGCAGTGGGGTTGGAATTGAGGTCCCTTCCAACTCAAACCATTCTGGGATTCCATGAGACAAATAAGAACATGAATGAAAAAGCAAACAGCAGCTGTCAGTTGAAGCCCCAGAGAGCTGTCAGTTAAGCACCAGTTAGCAGTTTTTAGGCTCCTTGCTGAGTGTCTTCTGGGGCACTAATCACAGGAGAGGTCACACTCCAGCCATAGCTGAGCCTGGAGAGTGAGCAGAGATATTCAGTCCCACTGATGTGGCTCTTCCCCAAGCCTGCCTGGCTTGCAGCAGCAGCCATGGCCTGTGCTGTGCTCACAGTCACTGTTCCTCCATTCAGAATGGGGCATGCAGAAGACCCAGCAGCCACCCTCTGACCTCGGGGATGCCTCTGCTGGCTTCTGAGAGGCTGCAGTTCGGGAGCGGTCAGGAGGGAGGCTTCAGCTTCAGCACTGCCTGTTACTACTTAAGAAATTTATGAATTGGTGAGGAGAGAGGGTGGGGGGGGTGCAGTGGAGGCCTCCTTCCTGTTAATCAAAACACAGTTGGTGCATCTGAGCTGATTTGAGGTAATTGCACTTTGCTTATTTGATTTGAGCTCTGATGGTGTCTCCCTCGCAGCCGACCGGATGAACCGACTGCAGACGGCGCTTGCAAGCTCCCAGCAGTTCCAGCATATGTTTGATGAACTCAGGACCTGGCTGGATGACAAACTCTGCCAGCAAGCTCAAAGCCAACCCATTTCTGCTAAACTGGAGAGGCTGCAAAGCCAGATTCAGGAGCAAGAAGAGTTCCAGAAGAGCCTCAACCAGCACAGCGGCTCCTACGAGATGATTGTAGCTGAGGGAGAATCTTTGCTGCTTTCTGTCCAGCCTGGGGAGGAGAAGACCACTTTGCAGAACCAGTTGGTCAGCCTCAAAACACACTGGGAAGAGCTCAGCAAGCAGGCTGCCGAGAGACACTCCAAGCTCAAGGACTGCCTGCAGAAGGCTCAGAAGTACCAAAGGCACGCGGAGGACCTCCTGCCTTGGGTGGAGGACTGCAAGGCGAAGGTGTCGGAGCTGGAAGTGACTCTGGATCCAGTGCAGCTGGAGGCCACCCTTCTGAGGTCAAAGGCCATGCTGAGTGACGTGGAGAAGCGCCGCTCCTTGCTGGAGATGCTGAACAGTGCTGCTGACATCCTGATCGACGCTGCCCAGACCCACGAGGAGGACGTCCGGGATGAGAAGGCTGCCATCAACCAGAAGATGGATGCCATCACAGAAGAGCTGCAAGCCAAGACTGCCTCCATTGAAGAAATGTCCCAGAGGCTCAAGGAGTTTCAAGAGAGCTTCAAGAACATCGAGAAGAAGCTGGAAGGGGCCAAGCACCAGCTGGAGATCTACGACGCGCTGGGGCCGCAAGCCTGCAGCAGCAAGAACTTGGAGAAGCTGAGGGCGCAGCAAGAGGTGCTGCAGGCCCTGGAGCCACAAGTGGACTATCTGAAAAACTTCACTCAGGGTCTAGTAGAAGATGCCCCAGCTGGGTCTGACTGTTCCCAGCTCTTAAGCCAAGCTGAGGTGGCCCAGCAGGACTTCAAAGCTGTGAAGCAGAAAGTAAACGACTGCTGCGTGCTGATGGAAAGCAAGCTTGAAGGCATCGGGCAGTTCAACAGTCGGGTCAGGGAGATGTTCTCTCAGCTGGCAGACCTTGATGATGAGCTGGACAGCATGGGCCCCATTGGGAGAGACTCTGACAGCCTTCAGTCCCAAGCAGAGGACATCCGAGCCTTCCTGGGCAAGCTCCACGGGCTGAAGGCTGACATCGAAGCTTCCGAAAGCGACTGCAAGAAGATGCTGGAGGAGGAAGGGAGCCCTGACTTGCTGGGGCTCAAACGTGAGCTGGAGACACTGAACAAGCAGTGCAGCAAGCTGAAGGAGAGGGGCAAGAACCGTCAGGAGCAGGTGGAGACCACCCTGGCTCGTGTGGAGGACTTCTACAGCAGGCTGAAGGAGCTGACCCACATGACGACGGCAGCGGAGGAGAGCGAAGCGCTGCAGTGGGTGGTGGGGACAGAGGTGGAAACCATCAACCAGCAGCTGGCAGACTTCAAGGTAAGTCCTCGATGCTCTTAAGGCTCTGAAGTGGGATTTGGGGTTGGAAGGTCTGTGTAGTGTTGTGGTGTTTTGTGTAGGACCTCTGGTCTTCGAGCTAGCCTGGCTTTGTGGTGTGCTGCTCTGCTGTCAGCGTTTGTGGTGTGGGCAAATGTCCTTGCGCTGGAGAGGAGAAGAGCAGCTGCTGGGCTTGAGAGCCTGTGGTGAAGAGAGGCAGAAAGATTTTGTGATTGGGAGGGGAAAATCCTTTCCATCTTCTCCTTGTGATGTGTAATGTTGGTGTGCCAGGTCCTTGTGGGCTCGTAGAGGTGGCTGGTGTTTAGGCTTTGGGTTTGAGACCATCTGAACTGTGATTTGGCATCATCTGAGAGTCTAGTCCAGATCAGCTCATCCTGCAGAGCAGCCTGGCCCAGCATCCCTGCTTGGCTCACTTCATCTGGCCCATGTGTTATGTCCACTTTGGGGTCCTTGGGTACAAATAAAGCCACAGATTAACTGTGGGACAAGGACAGGGAGGTCATGGATGTTGCCTCCCTGGAAGTGTTCCAGGCCAGGCTGGATGAGGCTTTGAGCAACCTGGGCTAGTTGGATGTATCCCTGCCCATGGCAGAGGGGTTGGAGCTGGATGATGTTTAAGGTCCCTTCCAACCCAACCCATTCCATGAACCTGTGACACACAGAGGGGAATAAAACCAGGTCAAAGCTTTGCTGTGAGCTCTTCATGTTTCCAACAGGGATGTGATGGAGAACATCCAGGTTTGCATGAGATGCTGAGGGAGGGAAGAGCTGGGGTGTGTTGGGTGGGTGTTTGGTGTTGGGTCCTGCTGTTCTGCTCCATTAATTAATTTAATCCTGCTTAGAAATTCTCTTGCTGTGAGACTTCCATCCCTGATGTGCTCAGGAGTTGGTGATTGAGCTGATTGACATCTGGCTGCTCGTTTCCTGGTGTTAATGGGGGGTAGGAAGGGGGGAGGCATTTTGGCAGCCAGTTACTTTTCATCTCATGGCTAATTGATCCCAGTTCCATCACTTCATAGATCACAGGATCACAGATCAGAGGATGTTAGGGGTTGGAAGGGACCTCCAGAAATTGAGTCCAACCTCCCTGCCAGAGCAGGAGCATAGAATCCAGCACAGGTCCCACAGGAACACATCCAGATGGGGCTGGAAAGTCTCCAGAGCAGGAGACTCCACAACCTCTCTGGGCAGCCTGCTGCAGGGCTCTGTGACCCATAGAGTGAAGAAGTTCCTCCTCATGTTGAGGTGGAACCTCCTGTGCTGGAGTTTAGATCCATTGCCCCTTGTCCTACCACAGTTCTGTGCAACCTTTCACCAGGACAGGATATTTGGGGTTTGGGTTTGGATTTGGTTGCCTATCCCAAAAGAAGGAAAAAAAATGAAGGGCTTGGAGGTGTTTCTTGAGAGGCAAACTGAAATTCTGCTGCTGGAGCTGCTGGTAGCCCCGCTGTTGGGCAGTGGTTTGCAGGAGAAGTGACAGGACGAGAGGAGGTGGCCTCAAGTTGTGCCAAGGGAGGCTCAGGTTGAATATTAGGGGGAAAAGTCTCCCCAGGAAGGGTTCTCAAGCACTGGAGCAGGCTGCCCAGGGAGGTGGTGGAGTCCCCACCCCTGGAGTGATGAGTGGATGTGGTGTTGAGGGCTGTAGTTTGGTGGTGGGGAGGGGACTGTGAGCTCTCAGTGAGTGCTTGGACTTGATGATCTCAAAGGTCTCTTCCAGCCTCAACCTTCTGTTGATGGGAAGGATTCATCAGCAAACACCACACAGTCACCTGGAACAAAATGTATCCAAAAAGTAGTTTCTGGTCCTTAAAACCAGGGCTCCAGGCGTGCAGGAGGGACAGTGGTGGAGAAGGCTGGCTTGGGCCTGGGGAGAGGCAGGAAGCAAGGAGGACTTCTCCTGGCTGCACAAAGCCTTTGTTTCTCAGAGCTTAGGACAATATCCTAACTTCCTTGGGCTGCAGACGAGCTGCCCAGTGTGGCTGGGGGAACCAGGGGCAGCTCCCTGTGCTCCCTGGGGCGATGTGGGGAGGATGCAGCTGAGCGTGGAGAGGAGGCTGGGGCTGTGCAGAAGGTTCCAGTGAAGGCAGATATTATGTCTTAAGGCATTAATTTTAATGAACATCTGTGTTAATGAGATGCAAATTAGGCATGGCCCCGGGGCTCCAGGCAAGTTGCCAATGGAGCCCTGACAAAGGTGGGCACTTCTGGACTCATTGTGTCTGGACTTTAATAAAGAAGATGTATGGAAGGCTCTGAGGGGGGCTGTGAGCAGATGACTTCCAAAGCACCTTGCACTTGAAGCTTCCCACCCAGCTTTTCTTTCCCTGCTTGCAAACACCTCTCAGGCTTGCCCCCAAAGGCCACAACCTGCCTACAACAAACACTCAACTTTCAGAGGCTCGCTTCCTCGGTCCCCCTGCCACAGCCCTGTCCCAGCTCACAGAGGGACTAATCCTGACTAGGGGAGCACTGAGCCCTCTCCATGTGCTTCTCCTGGTTTCTGGGAGGCAGGAGGCTGGGAAGCAGCTGCTGGATCTTGCTTGGGGACGGGAGAAGCTTTGTTTGCAGGAGCTGTTTTGGTTCAGTGAGCAGGTGGGGAGGGCAGCACCGCGGGGCTGAGTCCCTGCCAGCTCCCATGGCCACTGGAAGCCAAGATAACAATCCAGGGTGCACCTGGCCTGCAGGGGGGCGTGGGGGAGACTAGGAGGGGACTGGTCTGAGGCACCACAGTGCTAGAGGATTGCAGGAAACCCCTCTGGAAGAGGCTTGCAGGGGTCACCTAGTTTAGCCCCTAGTTTTGTGGTGAGATCAAGTGCAGCTAGAGGCATTTCTGTGGTTTGGAGCCTGTGCTTATATGGACATCCTGATGGATCACTCCAGATCCAGCTATGCCACAGAGGGAACAGCACCAAGTTTAGCTTATGTTAAGCTGTCAGAGCAGAGGAACCTCATCTTTAACTCCTTGTCTCCAGCATCAGCTTAACCCAAGTGGCTGTCTTGCCATTGCTGCCTCTCTGAGGAGCCCCTTCTGGTCTTAAAGGTATTAAAAGTTGTTAGATCCTGGCTGTGTTGTGTAGCACACTGCCAGGCTGGGCTCTGTGGCATGAGGGACAAGGACAGCCACCAGCAAGAGCTCCTAAGCTAAGGCTGGGACATTTCTTCCCCCTCCTGTGTGTCTGCTGTCAGCTCAGGTTTCTCAAAGCTTACACTCATATTAAATTTTAATGACTGGACTCAAATGAGCTGCAGCTGAACCACTGCTGAACACAACAGCCATGGTGATTGAGTTTAGCAAGCAGCAGAAGTCCCCAGGAATGGTGGAGAGGTGGAAGGTCACAAGGAGACACAGGGGGGTTCTCCCTCGTGTGCTCTCCACCATCAGCACCCCCTGAGCCAGAAGATCCTCCCTTACCACCCTTCCTCCCAAAGCTCATAGGATCAGAGAGTGGTTTGGGTTGGAAAGGGACTTTAAAGCTCATCCAGTTCCAACCCCAAGCATGGGCAGGGACACCTCCTGCCAGACCAGGTTGCTCAAGGTCCCATCCAACCTGGCTTCAAAGGGGAAGCTCAAGCTGTATTTTGGCTGAAGCTTGTGCTGCTCAGTGGCAGATCTTCCTCTACACATTCAAGCAGCAGTTGTGAGGTTTGCTGGTTTGGAGCCACGGTGCCAGAAAGCCCCAGGGGTGGGCTGGTCCTGTCTGGCCGAAGAGCATCCATCAGCCTGGGCCACACAGAGCTGATGGAATCAAATTGTGTGGTGTTTCCTGGGGAGGCACCTGTGCTGGGGGAGCTGGGGCAGCTTCTGGCTGGGCCAGATCAAGCCTGGCTTTTGTTTATCTTTATACAGACGAGGTTGAACTCAGGTTTCAAAGCCTGGCTGGTTCTCAGCATTGGCAGTTGTGAGCTGGGGCCCTCTTTGATTCAGCAGCTTGGTTTTGGCCAAACTCTACCCTTGCCATATTTCACTTACAAAGCAGAATGTAAGGCTCAGCCCTGGGTCAAAGGCTCCAGCAGAGATGATTAGGCTTCCTGCACCACAAAGTGATGCTCAGGAGGGGAAGGATGCAGCTGCCTGCCCCAGGCATGTCGTGCCAGCGTGGGTTTGCTTTGCTGGGGACCCCTTCCTCCCCACAATGAAGATAAGAGCAGGAACAGGGCAGCCAAGCAGTCCTCAGCAGCCAGAAAGGTTTTCTGTGAGCCTGGAGAATGTGACCCAAAATGAAACCTAAAGATCAAATTCACAGCATCACAGAATGGTTGGGACTGAAGGGGCCTCTGGACCTGCTGAGGCAGGGCACCCACAGCAGGTTGTCTGGGATGACAATGTCCAGGTGGATTTGGAAGCTCTCCAAAGGAGACCTCTCTGGGCAGCCTGCTCCAGGCCTCCAGCACCCTCAAAGTAAAGAATCTTTTCGTTAGGTTTAAGTGGAACCTCCTGGGTCCCAGATTGTGCCCATTGCCCCTTCTCCTGTCCCTGGGCACCACTGGGAAGAGTCTGTCCCCATCCTCTTGCCCCCCACCCTTTCTCTCTGGCTGAGCATTGCTCAGCTCCCCTTTGGGGCTGCTCTTCTCCAGGCTCTCAGTCCCAGGGCTCTCAGCAGCTTTGCAGTCTCTGCTGGACTCCAGCAGCTCCCTGGCCTCAGCATAACCCAAGGGTTGCCAGCCCATCGAGGCTGGTGCAGATGCAGCTGGCGGGAGGGGCAGGGCAGATGCAGCTGGCCGAAGGGGCAGTGCACATGAAGCTGGCCGAAGGGGCAGATGCAGCTGGCCGAAGGGGCAGATGAAGCTGGCCGAAGGGGCAGTGCAGATGCAGCTGGCCGAAGGGGCAGATGCAGCTGGCCGGAGGGGCAGATGAAGCTGGCCGAAGGGGCAGTGCAGATGCAGCTGGCCGAAGGGGCAGATGCAGCTGGCCGGAGGGGCAGATGAAGCTGGCCGAAGGGGCAGTGCAGATGCAGCTGGCCAAAGGGGCAGTGCAGATGCAGCTGGCTGAAGGGGCAGTGCAGATGCAGCTGGCCGAAGGGGCAGGGCAGATGCAGCTGGCCGAAGGGGCAGTGTAGATGAAGCTGGCCGGAGGGGCAGTGCAGATGCAGCTGGCCGAAGGGGCAGTGCAGATGCAGCTGGCCGAAGGGGCAGGGCAGATGCAGCTGGCCAAAGGGGCAGTGCAGATGCAGCTGGCCGAAGGGGCAGATGCAGCTGGCCGAAGGGGCAGTGTAGATGAAGCTGGCCGGAGGGGCAGTGCAGATGCAGCTGGCCAAAGGGGCAGTGCAGATGCAGCTGGCCGAAGGGGCAGATGCAGCTGGCCGAAGGGGCAGTGTAGATGAAGCTGGCCGGAGGGGCAGTGCAGATGCAGCTGGCCGAAGGGGCAGTGCACATGAAGCTGGCCGAAGGGGCAGGGCAGATGAAGCTGGCCGAAGGGGCAGTGCAGATGCAGCTGGCGGAAGGGGCAGGGCAGATGCAGCTGGCCGAAGGGGCAGTGCAGATGCAGCTGGCGGAAGGGGCAGTGCAGATGCAGCTGGCCAAAGGGGCAGATGCAGCTGGCCGGAGGGGCAGATGAAGCTGGCCGAAGGGGCAGTGCAGATGCAGCTGGCCAAAGGGGCATTGCAGATGCAGCTGGCTGAAGGGGCAGTGCAGATGCAGCTGGCCGAAGGGGCAGGGCAGATGCAGCTGGCCAAAGGGGCAGATGCAGCTGGCCGAAGGGGCAGTGTAGATGAAGCTGGCCGGAGGGGCAGTGCAGATGCAGCTGGCCGAAGGGGCAGTGCACATGAAGCTGGCCGAAGGGGCAGGGCAGATGAAGCTGGCCGAAGGGGCAGTGCAGATGCAGCTGGCGGAAGGGGCAGGGCAGATGCAGCTGGCCGAAGGGGCAGTGCACATGAAGCTGGCCGAAGGGGCAGTGCAGATGAAGCTGGCCGAAAGGGCAGTGCAGATGCAGCTGGCCGAAGGGGCAGATGAAGCTGGCGGGAGGGGCAGTGCAGATGAAGCTGGCGGAAGGGGCAGTGCAGATGCAGCTGGCCGAAGGGGCAGATGCAGCTGGCCGGAGGGGCAGATGAAGCTGGCCGAAGGGGCAGTGCAGATGCAGCTGGCCGAAGGGGCAGATGCAGCTGGCCGGAGGGGCAGATGAAGCTGGCCGAAGGGGCAGTGCAGATGCAGCTGGCCGAAGGGGCAGTGCAGATGCAGCTGGCTGAAGGGGCAGTGCAGATGCAGCTGGCCGAAGGGGCAGGGCAGATGCAGCTGGCCGAAGGGGCAGTGTAGATGAAGCTGGCCGGAGGGGCAGTGCAGATGCAGCTGGCCGAAGGGGCAGTGCAGATGCAGCTGGCCGAAGGGGCAGGGCAGATGCAGCTGGCCAAAGGGGCAGTGCAGATGCAGCTGGCCGAAGGGGCAGGGCAGATGCAGCTGGCCGAAGGGGCAGTGTAGATGAAGCTGGCCGGAGGGGCAGTGCAGATGCAGCTGGCCGAAGGGGCAGTGCAGATGCAGCTGGCGGAAGGGGCAGGGCAGATGCAGCTGGCCGAAGGGGCAGTGCAGATGCAGCTGGCCGAAGGGGCAGGGCAGATGCAGCTGGCCGAAGGGGCAGGGCAGATGCAGCTGGCCGAAGGGGCAGGGCAGATGCAGCTGGCCGAAGGGGCAGTGTAGATGAAGCTGGCCGGAGGGGCAGTGCAGATGCAGCTGGCCGAAGGGGCAGTGCAGATGCAGCTGGCCGAAGGGGCAGGGCAGATGCAGCTGGCCAAAGGGGCAGTGCAGATGCAGCTGGCCGAAGGGGCAGATGCAGCTGGCCGAAGGGGCAGTGTAGATGAAGCTGGCCGGAGGGGCAGTGCAGATGCAGCTGGCCGAAGGGGCAGTGCAGATGCAGCTGGCGGAAGGGGCAGTGCAGATGCAGCTGGCCGAAGGGGCAGGGCAGATGCAGCTGGCCGAAGGGGCAGGGCAGATGCAGCTGGCCGAAGGGGCAGTGTAGATGAAGCTGGCCGGAGGGGCAGTGCAGATGCAGCTGGCCGAAGGGGCAGTGCAGATGCAGCTGGCCGAAGGGGCAGGGCAGATGCAGCTGGCCAAAGGGGCAGTGCAGATGCAGCTGGCCGAAGGGGCAGGGCAGATGCAGCTGGCCAAAGGGGCAGTGCAGATGCAGCTGGCCGAAGGGGCAGATGCAGCTGGCCGAAGGGGCAGTGTAGATGAAGCTGGCCGGAGGGGCAGTGCAGATGCAGCTGGCCGAAGGGGCAGTGCAGATGCAGCTGGCGGAAGGGGCAGTGCAGATGCAGCTGGCTGAAGGGGCAGTGCAGATGCAGCTGGCCGAAGGGGCAGGGCAGATGCAGCTGGCCGAAGGGGCAGGGCAGATGCAGCTGGCCAAAGGGGCAGTGCAGATGCAGCTGGCCGAAGGGGCAGATGCAGCTGGCCGAAGGGGCAGTGTAGATGCAGCTGGCCGGAGGGGCAGTGCAGATGCAGCTGGCCGAAGGGGCAGGGCAGATGCAGCTGGCCAAAGGGGCAGTGCAGATGCAGCTGGCCGAAGGGGCAGATGCAGCTGGCCGAAGGGGCAGTGTAGATGAAGCTGGCCGGAGGGGCAGTGCAGATGCAGCTGGCCGAAGGGGCAGTGCAGATGCAGCTGGCGGAAGGGGCAGATGAAGCTGGCCGAAGGGGCAGCCGCGCAGCGATGCCTCCTGGAGCTGCCGGCCCGCGGCAGCGGCGCAGCTGCGGTGGGGCACGGCGCAGGAATGCCTGCGAGCTGGGACCTGCTCAGCTGGCACCGCCGCGGCCGGGACCTCGCCCCCACTGTTGACTGAGCCCCACCCCTGCCCTCGCCGGGAGGAGAGGGAGGTGCAGCAGGGGGGCTGCCGCATCCCACCCTTAGGGGTGACAGCTTTGTCCCGGTCCCTGTGTTAGCGGGGGGGGAGAGTTGGACTGGATGATCTCCAGAGGTCCCTTCCACACCACCCCCACACCGTGCTGGGATTCTATGAGTCTGGGGTTTGGGTCTCAAGCCCCCCCACCTGCCATGGATTTTTAGTGTGTGTGGGGGGGGGGGGTTTGAACCTGGAGTTGACAGCTTGAAAGGTTGCACTGGGTGAGAAGGGAGCCTCAGAGGTGGTCGTGTCCTACCCCCCTGCAGGCAGCAGGGACACCTCCGGCTCGATCAGGCTGCCCGGTGGTCACCTCGGGCACCACACATTGATGCCAATGAAGGTCTAATGCTGGACCATGTAGAGGAGGGGAAGGAGGATCCCTAGAGAGCAATAAGTGAAGCTGTATCTCACTTTATTTTAGAGCAGGTCAGGTCGCCCAGGGCTCATTAAGCCCTCGTGCCTCCAGCCCCCTCTTTGTCTGCTTAAATCAGAGGGGCAAAAACAATAGGGAAGGACTCTCAGGGAGGATGATGCAGGGAGTGAGCAAAGCCCTGAACACCATTAGTCACCTCACCATTCAGATGCTGCTCAGTCTAGCCCTGCTCCAGGTCCTCCCTGCTTCACCCCAAGTGAAAAGGAGCAGTGGAGTGGTGCTGGTTGCCTCACCTCCTGGCGGGAGGATGTCTGAGTCCTGCCTCTCGTCATCCCCCCAGCTCTGCAGACAAGGAGCTGACTCAGTGGTGCTCTCAGGAATGCTGCTGTGGCTAAGATCTCATTGCCTCACCTCCCTGGGCTTCTCCCTTCCTTTTTGGGAGGGGGGGCTGCTGCTGATGCATAGAGCCTGGGGGTGTCACAGCTCCTCTGTGAGCTGCTGTCCTTGTATGGGGCACTGGTGGTAGAGAGGGATCTGGGATTAGGAGTGGGATGCCCAGTGCTGTGTCCTGGGTGTTTTGGAGGACTGAACTGGGAGTCTTCATCCCAGAAGTTCATCCTATAATCACAGGGCTGGAAGCCCTCTGCTGTGAGCACAGGCTGGGGGAGCTGGGGGTGTTCAGTCTGGAGAAGAGAAGGCTCCAGGGGGACCTCAGAGCTGCCTTGCAATACCTGAAGGGATCCTGCAGGAAGGCTGCAGAGGGACTTTCCATGAGGGTGTCTGGAGACAGCACAAGAGGGAATGGTTTGAAGCTGAGGCAGAGCAGGGTTAGGCTGGAGCTGAGGAAGTTCTGCAGTAGGAGGGTGGTGAGGCTCTGGCACAGGCTGCTCAGGGAGGTTGTGGATACCTCCTCCCTGGGGGTGTTCAGTGCCAGGCTGGATGAGGCCTTGAGCAGCTGAGTCTAGCTGAGAGGTGTCCCTGGATGTGGTGGGGAGGCTGGAGGGGATGATCTCAGCTGTCCCTTCCCACCTGAGCCATTCTATGCTACACCAAAACATTTACACCTGGTTTCTAGAGGGGAGGCATTAGCCACCACTAGCAGACACCTCTGCTGCCAGGCAGTGCCCAAACCACCCAGCCCAGACCTCCAGAGAAGCTTTTTTGCTGCCCCCACACCCAATCACAGACCCAAAGAGCCCCCAGCCTGGGGGGTGCCTCGCCAGCAGGGGCTCCAGGGAGGGAGTGGGAGAGGGGAAGTGAGTTTGTGGATGGGACACTCTGCCACTTGTTGTGCCCCAGCCTGGCTGAGGGTATTTTTAACCCTTCTGTGCCCCCAGAGGAATGTGTGAGGCTCCTGCCAGTCGTCCAGTTGGGAGCAGCTGGGTGGGACTGGGCCGGGAGCAGGGACAGGCTGCACCGTGGTTGTCTTCTCGTTGAACACTTTCCAGACCTGCCTAAAGTATCTCTGGCTTGTATTTTCAGCAGCAGCAGCACAGGCAAAAATGCCTCCTCTGACAGCTGTTAAGCTGCCTTAAAGGCACCATCTCCCCTTGGTAGGGAAGAGGATGATAAATAGGGAGGGTGATAAGCATGGGTTGTGCTGGGTGACTGGGCTGTCACCCAACCTGGCTGGGGGCAGGTGGCCCAAGTGGAGCTACAAAGCCCTGGGGGGTGTTTGGTGGGCTCCTGACCCGCTGTAATCTTGGGGGAGTTGAAAATAAAGCACAAGAGGCACTTGAGAGCAAGTGGCCCTGCTTGGAAATGTATTTTTCACCATGGGGGTGGTGAGACACTGGAGCAGGATGCCCAAGGAGGTGGTGGCAGCCTCATCCCTGGAGGTTTTTGAGGTCAGGCTGGATGGGGCTCTGAGCAACCTGACCTAGTGGGAGGTGTCCCTTGCCCACAGCAGGGGGGTGGAATTAGGTGATCCTGGAGGTGCCTTCCAACCCTGACAATTCTATTTCGTGGCAAAGGGAAGAGCAAAAGCATCCCTGGAGCTCACCCTGCCCACAGGGAGAATTGCTGGTGTGCTTGTTCATCAGTGAGCTAGGGATGGGCTTTGACCTTGGCTTGTCAGTGGAGAGGCAGCAGCAGCACTCCCCTGCTCCTGAGCAAGCTGAGAACAAGAGTGAATTAAAGAGCTGCTGAGGTCGACCAAATCCCAGCCAGGCTTTTCCCCCTCTCCTCTGTGTGCCTTTCCTTTCCTTGACTGTAAAACAATTCAGCTGTGATCAAATGGTTCCTTTCAGGAGCGGGCTTGGTCGTTGCTCCAAGGCCAGCCCCACTTGCAGATGCCTTGGTGAGCCTGGCAGGTCTCAGCAAAGGGAGGTGGCCCCAGGAGCGTCCTCTCTGGCAGGGGCTCTCCTTAGCTGCTGCTGCTGACACCTCGCAGTGTTTCCAGGAGATACTAAAAATACACAGCTTTGCAGAGGGCTGGGAGAGCTGAGGAGCTGAGGGAGGAGGAGATGGGAAGCTTTTTGTCTGCAAGGGCTGAGCAGAGGAGGCTGAGGAGCCTGTTCCCAGCGGGACACAGGCCGTGGAGCTGGGATCCGTGGTGGAGCCAGCGCAGGACTTTGCCATCACTCACAGCGTCCCTGCGAGTCACCTGGCTGCTGGGGAGGGAGAGGTGGTGGCTGCTGGCTCTGGAGCAGACAGAGGCTTCTCCAGGGAAGGGCTCAGCCTTGGCTTAGTCACCACAGCCTTTCCAGAACAATTGCCAATTCTTCTGCCAAAGGAGAGGTTGCAAATGTCTCCCATCCAGAGGATTCTCTGGGGGATGCCACACTTGCCTCACTTCCTAAAGAGCCTCCAGAGCCCTGGACTCATCACCTCAGCTCTCCTTGCTGTCCCCACTTACTCTGACACTGGGGTGAGGAGCAGCTTCTGCAGTCCTCTGTCTCCCTGGGTGAGCAGTGGGGTGGCAGCACCCAGCCCATGGGTGCTGGGTCAGTGGCAGCATGGAATGGGATGGATGGAGAGCCCAGGGGGCTTCATCCACCCTTGTGCAGCAGCAAGGCAAAGCCTGGCAGCCATGGGGCAGGGGGAGTTGCAAAAAAGCTGGGCAGCTGAAGGCAAAAAAGGGCACTTCAGCAGGTGCCACCTCCTGGGCCCAGCCAAGCTGCTGGCCGTGAGGACCATGGCATTTGGCTCTGCCCTTGGCTCCCTGTCCCAGCTCAGGTTGCTGCCAGGCTGTGGCAGGGTGCTCTGCACCCAGGTGGGGCCGTGGGGGAGCTGCAGGATGTGCAGTGGTGGAGTGCTGAGTGCCATGGTGTGGGGCTGTGCTGGGTGCTGCTGCAGCACGTGGGCTCCAGGCTTCCTTTGGGAGAATTATTTATACCAACAGCTCTCTGAGCTGCCTGGCAGGGAGAGCTCCACAGTGAGCTCCTGCACCCTTGGAAGGATGAACTGCATTACACAATGCAGTGCCTGCTGCATGCAGTCATCAAACCATTGATTCCTCTGGCTTGGAAGAGGCCTTTAAGATCATTGAGTCCAGTCACAAACACAGCACTGCCAGGTCACTGCTAACCCCTGGCCCTCAGCACCACTTCTCCTAGGCTTTGAAACCTCTCCCAGGGAGGGGGACTCCAGCACTGCCCTGGGCAGCCTGGGCCAGGCTTTGGCAACCCTTCTGGGGAAGAAATTGTTCCTCATGTCCAACCTAAACCTCCCCTGCTGCAACTTGAGGCCCTTTCCTCTTGTCTTGTTGCTTGGGAGCAGGAACCCCCACCTGGCTCTAACCTCCTTTCAGGGAGCTGTAGAGAACCAGAAGGTCTCTCCTCATCCTCCTATCCTCCAGGCTAAACACCCCCAGCATCTCTACATCCAACCCAGAGAGTGTTTCTCCCTAAGCCCTTCCCAGAGCTTTTCCAGTGGAGCTGCTAGACCCCCATGGAGCCAAGCAAGGTTCTCTCCTGCAGCCCTGCAGAGGAGAATCCCAAGTTGCTGGGCTACAGGTTACTAACCCCTGCTGGAAAAGCTCCCTGGTTCCCTGCCTCACCAACAGCCACAGCCTTTGAAGGGAGGGATTGTGTGGTGGCAGAGGCAAGGCATGAAATGGGTTTGAGGCCAGGCAGGGGGATAAGGGAGCACCCAGCCCAGCAGGGTGGGCTGGGATTAGCTCTTGCCCAGAACAAACTGGGAGCTCAGGGCTTGAGGCACCAAAACAGTAATCACAAAGGTTTGGCAAAAGGAACAAGTTTAGGAGGAGAGGAACAGCACTGAGGGGGAGATAAATCCCTCTGGCCTCCTGAGAAGCACAGCAAAGGCTTTAAAAACCATGAATCCTCTGGGAAAAATCCCAGGAAACCCCCCAAAATGGCCCCAAAAAGCTGTTTCTAAGAAAGGGGTGTGCAGGGTTTGGCTTTGTGCTGTGATCACAGTGTCTGAAGGAGGCTGAAACTCACCCAGCTCTCTTGGGCTGGAGGCTCTCAGGGTTTGTTCCCTTGGCCTTGGACATGGCCTCATGTCCCAGCACAGTGGTTCCCTCCTGCCACTACTGGACCATCATGGAGTCAGATATGGGGGACACAGTGACCCCCATGGAGTCAGGATGGGGGGACATTGAGCTACCCTGTGGAGTCCCCGTCCCTGGAGGTGTGGAAAGAGGCATAGATGTGGTGCTGAGGGGGAAGGGTTAGTGGTGACTTGGAAGTGCTGGGTTCACAGCTGGCCTTGATCACCTTAGAGGTCTTTTGCAACCCAAGCAATTCAGTGATTCTATGATGTGGTCGTCAAGACCATCAAAGCTTGTGGTGCAAAGGCAGGAACTGCCCTGAATCCACCCTTGGCCAGCCTGGGTGAGCAGGTGCTGCACTACCCAAGGTAGGAGAACACCAAGAAGGTGAAGATGAAAGCAGCTTTGAGGATGAAGAAGGCCTCTGCTTGTACCTTGGGCTCATTAGCAGTACGTCCATCAGATGAGAGCTGTCTCAGGGCTCTTTGGCTCATCACATAAGGCAGGTTCCTCACTTCCAGCTGCTGAGATACATTCAGAGAAAGCTAAAAATATCAAGGTCTCCAAATCCTGCTTCCCCATGTAAACAGTGGCAGGCAGGATGCAACCCAGTTGTAAACAGGGTGACATCACCCCCTGACGGGGAGGCCACGTGGCCCCGTGCCCCAGGGCTGGTGGCCACATGAGGACAGCCTGAAACCTGCAGGTCCAGCAGGGAGAGATGGAGGTGGTCCAGCAGGGAGAGATGGAGGTGGTCCAGCAGGGAGAGATGGAGGTGGTCCAGCAGGGAGAGATGGAGGTGGTCCAGCAGGGAGAGATGGAGATGCTCCCACATGGGTCTGGGGGAAAAAAATCTCTGGGTGGGTTCTAGCACCAGAGTTGGGAAGGTTAGAGAATGGTTGGACTCCATGACCTTAAAGGTCTTCTCCAACTGGAAGGATTCTGTGATGAGCTGAGAGGTCTTTGTCTGTAGGATGTGACCTGGTTAGAGCTGTTTGGTCTTCTCCCCATGGTGGGCTGGTGGCTGGAGCAAGGGCATCCAACTGCCTTGTCCACAGCTGTGAATCTCAACTTGGTTTGGCCAAAGCCTGCTGGCAACAAAGCAGGCAAGAGGAGGTTTGGTGACTGAACCAAAGCCAGATCAGGGGTCCTGGTGGTGCATTCTGCTCACTGCTGCCATGCTGCAGGTCCCACAAGCTGTGAAGTGATCAGCTGTGCTCTCCTGAGCTCAGAGATGAAGCTCTGAAGCTCTGTCAGCCTTTTATTTCAGTTCTGGCACTTGCTGCTGGCAGGACTCTGTGTGCCAGAGCTGCTCAGAGACAACCAAAAGGACAAAAATTGAGTCAGGGCCTTTGTGTCCTGTCCTGCCCTGTCCTTTTGTTGCACCAACACAAAGCTCAGGCAAAGCCCTGAAGTTGCAGAGCAGAGAATCCCAGAGTGGTAGGTGCTGAAAGGAGCCTCTGGAGATCCAGTCCAACCCCCCTGCCAGAGCAGGTTCACCCAGAGAAGGTCACACAGTGACACATCCAGGCAGGGTTTCAGTGTCTCCAGAGAAGGAAACTCCACCACCTCTCTGGGCAGCCTGCTCCAGGGCTCCAGCACCCTTAAAGAAGTTTCTCCTCACAGCCCCAGCACCCTTCAGCTTCTGTCCCCATCGCTGGGTTGTCACTTGGTGGCTTAAAGCCATGAGTTAGGGGCAACCTGCGAGAGTTCTGGCCGGGATGGTCAGACCACAGGCACAGCAGGTTTTTAATTGGCTTTAGTGCTGGTTGAGTATTTCCCTAATGGTTTTAGAGACCTGGGGGTGGGGTGGGGGGGAAAGATGTGTTGGGGGAAGACTTGGCTTGCTGCTGGCACGTGACCTGGTGAGGAAATGGGAAAAGAATTTCTGGCTGTGAAGCAGCAGCTCCACGTCGAGCTGCTTCTCGAGCTGCTTCGTTCCTTCTCCGCAGTGGAACAAAAAAGCCTCCGCGCCCCAGCCCGGATGCTTGGGATTCCTCCTGGAGGGGCCCTGGAGCACTAACGGTCCTGCTCCTGCTCCTCCTCCTCCTGCTCCACCAGCTTCCAGCCAAGGTGGTAGCCAGGAGCTGGGGGTGGCTTTGCTGGAGCGTTGGCACCAAACGACCTCCTCTTGTTGTTTCAGCTGCGCCGGGTTAATAACGTGGAGGGAGAGCTGTGCCGCTCCCCCTGCCAAGGAGGAAAAGCTGGGCTCTGGGATGCTCGTGGAACGTTGGCAGGCAGGGCTGGAGGAGGCTGGAGAGCCAGCCATGGCTGGCTGGCTGGCTGTCCACCCAGGAGAGCTCAGGGGGGAAATGTGGAGGAGACAGCTGTGGATGGGCAAAAGGGGCTCCCAGGGCTTGCTGGGGCTCCCCTTCAGGCAGTGTGGTTCTTGTACAGCCCTCCCCCCCAGCTCCTGCTCTTCTCCTTGGTCATACTTAATCATGGAAAGAATCAAAAAAGAGGAGTTTCCAAAGGTTCCCTGGTGTGCAACCAGCCCTGCTGAGCACTTTGAGCCATTCCATGGTCCTTTCCCCTCCATAGCCCTGAACCTTTCCCTCCCACAGACCATCCCTCCCCATCTCTCCAAAAGGAAAAATCCCCTTTGGGAATGTGGTGGAGCTGCTGCATGTGTGGTTGGTGCTGGGGAGTGGAGAAGGATCCCAAGGGCTTGGGGACAAGGACAGCAGGCTCCAGCTGCAGCCATGCCCCAACCTTGGCCAAGCCACGATGGTTTTATGGAGACAGCAGCCCAAAAAAGCCCAAACAACTCCAGCTTTTCATCTTCCCTTTGGTTCAGCCTCTCAGGGAGGGGGAGAAGGCTTTTGGTGAAGCTGTGACATGGCAAAGCGCAGCCTGAGGTCAGAGTCCCCCGGGGGCTGGCACTAGGGGGGTGCGGTGGGGTACTGCTGCTTGGCTCTATGGAAGCCACCTGCCTGCTGTATTTTTATCCCGATGCTCTAATTCATCCTGGAGGAAGCAGGCCGGGTGGCTGGTGGGGTGGGTTGTTGCCTGGAGATGTGTGGAGGCTGTTCCAAACCCTCCTGTTTTCTCTTCCCAAGTCGTTGACTTCCCTCAGCATCACTTTGCAGCCGCGATTCACCGGCTGCCTCCCCCTTGTGCCTGCTCCCCCAGCCCTTCGAGTCAATGACTGAGAGGAGAAAAAGGAGGGTGCTGGGGCTCAGGGTGCTGGGGGGCACCTTGCTGACCCAAAAGCGGGGAGGTAAAGATGAGGTTTTAGGAGCAGGAGCGGGCGAGCCGTGCTGTGGCAAGTTGTGGGCAGGTTTTTGGCAGAGCGTTTGGCAGCGCTGGCTGAGGGAAGGCAAAAATGGGACTTGGGGGGAGGAGGGGGGGAGATGGTTTTGGTGATTTAGTGAATTCGAGTCTTTGTGCAAGGGTGGGGGTGAGGGGAAGGAGGACTCGGGGACCCGTGTTGGGGGTCCATGTGCTCTCCCAGCGCAGGGCTGAGCTGGGAACCGTTGTACCGGGACCAGCCCGAGGCCAGGCGCGGACAAAGGACCGGGGGAGGATCCGGCTCGGCGGGGCCGGTGCGCGGGGAGAGCCGGAGCCGCCGCCGAGCCAGGGCGTTGCTGCTCTTTGTCGGGGGCTGCCGCCATCACATCCCCCCCCGCCTCATCCCCATCCCCGGAGGAGGGGCCAACGCCGGTGGGGCGGGGAAGGGGCCAAGCCGGCCTGCACTCAGCCGCCGTGATCCCCCCCACCCTTTCCCGGTCGGGCACCGGGGCCGGAGAAGCCGGGGTTGGGGGTCGGTGATGATGATGATGATGGAAGGCGGGTGGGGGTGTGGAAGGAGCCGCCGTGCCCAGGGAGGGGGCGGTGCGATGGGGCGGGCCGGGAGCAGCGGGTCCGCCCCCCACCCGCCCCCGCCTGCCCCCGCCCTCCGCCGGGGCCGGCAGCGCCGCGGGAGCCCGGTGCTGGCGGCGGCGAGCGGCGGGGCCGGGGCGGGCGGCGGCGGCGGCCTGCGTGGTTCGGCCCCTTTTGTTCCGCCGGCGGGAAGGAGAGAGGGCGGCGGAGGAGGAAGAAGAGGAGGAGGAAGGCAGCGGTCCCGGCCCGCCATGCATCCCACCGCGCCGGCCGGGGGCTGCCCGCGGGGGCGAAGCGGAGCCCCCCGCCCCCGGCCCGGCCGCTGAAACCTCGCACAAAAGGGAGAAAAGCGGCGAGGAACGGGAAAGAGAAGGCGGCTCCGGTGTCTTTCTGTCTGGCTGACTGTGTGTGTCCGTCCCTCCTCCGTGTCCCGCCTCACCGCGGGGACCGGCCCCCGTTGTGTGTCCCGCTCCTCCCCGCCATGGCCGGGCCAACCGGTGGCGCGGAGCCGCCGCAGCCCGTTACTGGCCACCGGGAAAGTTAGTGCGAGGAGGAGGAGGAGGAGGAGGAGGAAGAAGCAGGAGCAGCAGCAGCAACCTGCAGCCGCGGCTGCTCGCCGTTCGCCCAGCTCGGCGGATTTGGAGCCGCTCCGGCCCTTTCCCATTTTTGGATGCGTTTTATAGCCAATTATTTCTTTTCCTGGGGAGAAAGAAGAAGAAGAAGGAAAAAACGAACCAAGACCCAGCAGCCTTCCTGCCCCGCGCCTTACCCCGACCTCCCCACGCAGCAGCCGGCAGGATTTTTGCGGGGGGGCCGTTCGGTGATTCCCGGTGGCTCCGAGCGTTCACGGTGCGGTGACGGCGGGGGCGGGAGGGACACGGACGATGCCATCATGTTTTTGAGACAGGAAACCTCTGAGTTTGCCCTGAATGAAGAACTTCCTGTCTTTAAACTTGTCCCGAATATCCGCTGACAAGCTCCGTTCAAATGAAAACACGCGAGCCGCTGCCGAGAGCGTAACTGGGACCAGTTGGGACTTCCACTGGACTTGAAACTGGGCAAAAACCCTCCAAAAAAGCTACCGGAGCTGCGAGACGTTGAGCGACCAGGACGAACGTTGAGTACCGGGAAGAGCACTGAGCACCGGGACGAGCGTTGGGCACCGGGAGGAACATTGAGCGACCAGGACGAGCGTTGAGCAACCGGGACGAGTGCTGAGCACCCGGGGACGAGCGGTGCCTTTGTTATTAAAGCAGGAACAGCAGATTTGAGAAGCTCCAAACTCTTTTCCCTGCTTTTGGGGTCGCAAACGGCGATCGGGGACTATTTCAATCGGAAGCTGTTGGATTTGGATGGATTTTGTTGCCGTTTTCAGGGGGGGCACGGGGATGGGATGTGTCGTTCGGCTGCTGGGAACCATCGGTGGGGCTGCTGAGCTGGCGCGGGGCTGCCGAGCCACCCTCCCGGCCCCGTAGCGCTGCCGGTTTGGGGAAGAGAGGTTGCCACGGTGGGGTTGGGACCTGCTGGCCGTGGGATGCTTCCTGCCGGGGCGGGCGAAAGGTTGCCGGGGCGGTTCCGTCACCCCTGAGGCCGAGAGCATGGGCAAGCCACTGAGCCGGCCAGACTGTTTACGGCAGAACCGCACTTGCCTGGGGAAGGGCGAGGATGAGGATGGCTACATAGAGGATTGCTACGTGCCCCAGCGGTCCATCTACGACACGATGAGAATCAATGAGCAGATCGATCAGGGATCGAAGCTCAACCAGCTCTCCAAGAGCACCCTGGGCAAAGGGGATGGCAGCACCCTGTCCAGCAACGGCACCCTGGGAGCCTCCAACGTCTTCGAATCCAGGGCTCCGGAGAGCAAGAAGCTGGACGAGAGAGTCATCTTCGACGCGCTGAAGCTCAGCAGCGACGTCTCCAAGCCCGCGCCGGCTCCGCCGAGGAGGAGGCCGAACCCCGAGAAGAAGGAGAACGTCAACCGGAGGTCCTGGAAGTCCTTCATGCCCCCCAACTTCACCGAGTTTGCAGAGAGGATGGGGGCTTCCCTGAGCGAGGTGTCGGAAGCAGGGGCCTCCAACCCTTCCCTGCGGGAGAAGCGGGACTCAAGCGAGCGCCCAGGCCAGCCCGACCACGGGGAGCCCATGTCTGAGTCTCTCACCTTGGAGCACGTCTCCAAGTCGTCTGGCACGGCAGAGGCTCTTACGGCCTCTGATGGCTACGGTGGTTCCCGGGACGAGCGCCAGGCCCTGCTGAACGCCGGTGATGGTCGCGTCAGGGACCTGGCCAGGGCTCGCTGGCTTCCCAGTGCCACCTGGCCGCGAGCCAGGAAGAATTTCATCAAGGGAAGCTTCAGTGATGGGCACCAGGAGACCCTGGAGGCCTCGGAGTCGGACTGTACGGTGGAGAACGTCAACCTCTCTCCGTGCCTTAGCGAAGAGCTGCTGGATGTGGGACTGGATATCCTCATCACCTCCAATCTCAGGGAGAAGACAGAGTCTGAGCTGAGATTTGAGGAGGACGAGCGCTGGGTGATGATGGAGGAGTGGGAGGAGGCGACGCTGTCAGAGAGAGGAAAGGCTGTTCTGGTGGCAGAGGAGAAGAAGAGCTGTTGCTTGGCAGATATTTCTGAAGAAAGGGAACAATTTGCTGCTCCAGCAGACTGCTCTGCCCCTGACCCAGGGATCTCTGGGTCCTGCCTTTCCCCAGGGGGTGCTGGCAGCCCCCTCACCGCGTGCTGTACTGAGGATGTGGCAGTGCAGTGCGGGGCCGAGGACTTTGCTCCGGCTTTGGAGCGCTCAGCCAGCCCTGCGGGCCCGGAGTTGTCCGACACAGACTCGGTGCAGATGTTCCTGGAGCTGGAAGAGCAGTGCCTGAACGAGGACGAGGGCAATGGGGCTGTCCCTGGTCATGCTGAGGTTCAGGTGTCCCCGATGGACTCGGAGGGGCTGGACCCAGACTCAGCCAAGCTGGCCGGGGTGGTCGTTGAAGTGTGTCAGCTCACAGCCCCTCTGGACATCAGCGCTTCCGACTCCGCTGTCGTGTCGGATCTGGAGGACTTTGATGTCACCTGCAGCTCGCAGGTGCTGAGCGCCCTGGAGCCAGTGACAGAGCCCTTCTCAGAAAGGGACACCTCAGCCATCACCCCAACAGATTCAGAGGGAGGGACCTCACCCAGCCCCATGGCCACGGTGGGGCTGGGTTCTTTCCAGCCGTGCTCTTCAGCACCGGTGGAGGAGGATGCACCTGACCCACTGGTGGGCCCAGAGCTCATGGACACTTGCTTGGTGGCAGTGCTGGGGGCTGGTGGGATGCCATCTCCTGAGATGGGTTCGTGTCTGGCTACTGACTTGGAGGGAGCTGCTTACCCCAGCCCTCCAGTGGGGTGGGGTGAGGATAGCCAAGACTTGCTGGGCTCTGATGGGGAAGTATCACAGCTTCCCGAGGAGACCTGTCCTGGCCAAGTGTCCCCCGCTGGCCTGTTCCCCTGCCAGCCCCCAGGTCCCAGCACAGTGGCAGAGGGGCTGGGGTCTCCCTCGCAGCACGCGGCTGGCCTTGAGGGGATGGATCTGTTTGGGACCCATCACCTTCTGCCTGGAAGGACTGAGCTCGCCAGCTGGGCTGTCCCAGAACTGGTTTCTGAGGATGAAGCCACAGATTTAAGATCAGGGAGTGGTGGAGCTGAGGGCCAGACTCACCTGGCAGGAAGTGGGGATGCTTCTTGTGGTTCTCTGCCGTCTTTCTGTGCCGGCTCTGCATCAGAGCTGGGCTCCGAGATTCCAACGACGTCTCCAGCGCCTGCTGAGGACCTCCCGTGGGAAACATTTTCCCTGGGCCAGGGCCTGGCTCTGGCAGGGGCTGCCCATTCTGAGGGGTCCCCCGTGGAGCTGGTTGTCACCCATGGGGAGACACCAGCAGCCATCCTGCAGCCAGGAGACCTGGACTTGCTGTTCGTCTGTGGCTGGGAGGAGCGGCCGGTGGCGCGGTGCCGGAGGGTGGCGCGGGGTGAGGAGGTGCCACGTGCCACCAGCCTGGCTGCCCTAGGAGAGCTTCCCAGCGTGTCGCCCCTTGTGGTGCAGCCTGTTTCTGATGCCATCCCATGGGATGCTGGGAGGCTTTCTGTCCCGGCTAACCCCCCAGCACCAGGGGATGTAGCCATCCTAGAGCCTCACCTTCAGGAGATACCGCTGGCTGCTGGAGATCTTACCCTGGATGCTGAGGAACCGTGTATTGAGCACCCACCTCTAGATGCCACCACCAGTGCCATTTCCTTGGTGGTGGAAGAGCTTCTGGATGCCCCACCACCCTTTGCTGATGTGCCTGTTGCCACTGTGCCACCGCAAGCGTCCGACCCGCTCGGCTTTGGTATCAGGGATCTCAGTGGCGACCCTGCGCCGCTGGCAGCGGAGGGGTTGGCAGCGGCCTTGGGGGATACAGATGACTTTGCCAACATCGTTGTGCCACCCCTCCCAGAGCACCTATCCACTCAAGTGCCCGCTTTGGAGGATGTGACAGAGACGGCAGCTTGGGATGGCACCTTCATGCTGCCAGGCACGGAGAGTCCCCTCTCAACGTTCCCACCCCCCTTGGAGGAACCTACTGGCCCAGAGCTGCTGGGCACATCCTCCACCATGGCACCCACCGCACAAACCCTCCCTGGGGCCATGCTGGGGGACACCCTCATTCCCCCCAGCTGCGAGGGTGCCCGGGAGGGAGCTGTGCCTGCGGGCACAGAGGGACCCCCTGGCGCCGCTCTCCTCGCAGAAGGGCCTCCTGCTCCACCAGATGGATTCGTTCCAGATAAAGAGGTATTTGTCGCTCCGGCGCTTGCAGACGGGGGTTGGGGTGCACCAATCGCTTGAGTTTGTGCTCCTGGGGTGGGTGGGAGGTGGGAGCCCTCGTGGCTGGGAGCTGCAGGGTTCAGGCTTCAACATAGAATTGGAGTTGTTTGGTTTGGAAAAGCCCTCTCAGGCCATGGAGTCCAACTGTCAGCTAACGCCGCTGTGGCCATCAAACCACGTCCCAGAGTGCCGTGTGGCCACAGGTTTCTTGAACACCTGCAGGGATGGGCACTCCACCTCCTCCCTGGGCAGCCTGTTCCAATCCCTGACCACTCCTGCAGTGAAGAAATTCCTAATAGCCAACCTAAGCCTCCCCTGGTGCAACTTGAGGCTATTTCCTCTTGCTCTGGGAGTTGAAATGAGGGAGATGAGACCAACCCCTACCTCTCTCCTTTCAGGGAGTTGTGGTGTCAGAAGGTGTTCCCTCAGTCCTTCTCCAGGCTGAACTCTTCCAGTTCCCTCAGCTGCTCCTCCCCAGCCCTGTTCTCCAGACCCTTCCCCAGCTTTGTTGCTCTTCTCTGGACTCACTCCAGCCCCTCAATGTCCTTCGTGGAGTGAGGGGCCCAGAACTGAAGCCGGGATTCTAGGTGTGGCCTCACCAGGGCTCAGTACAACTTTAACTTGGCAGGCAAAAAGCTTTAGGAGGGGAAGGGGGGCGGGGGGGAGGGTGGAATTGTGTTTGCTTAAGTAGGGGAGGCAAAAGACTATCGCTGCTTGATGACCTAAGCTATTGTCTTAAATTTTTTTGCCTTATTGGTCGCTCAGGCATAAATCACAGGCTTCAGAAAAACCTTCTCACAGGAGGATCCTGGAGGGGTGGTTCCCAGCTCTGAAGCGAAAGGGAGTTTGGGGAAAGAGAATCCTGCGAAACGAATTAAAGTGCAAATAACTCCTGCCTTGTGCAGTCAGAGCTTTCGGGAGCGTTTTTAAGTGAGGAGGAAGGTGTTGAAGGCTCTGAACTCACGTGGGAAGGGGCTTGGATTCTCTCTGGCGTTGGGGGAGTTGCTTTTTCCGTGCCGTGCCTCGAGGCTTTCGCCTGGAGGGACCTCGGTGGTGGAGTTCCCACAGCCCGGCGCTGATTTCCTGCCATCTGGATTGGGAGAAATATCACTAAGGAGACATCAGAAGTTAGTCAGAGCCCCAAATCCCACTTCAGCAGCAATTACTCATCCTTTGGGCTGTGCCACCCCTTTGGGGGGCTTGGAGAACTGCTTGCACATGGGGGGAAAGGGGAGCCCATGTGAGCAGGGGTTGGGGCACCCAGAGTGCTCTGCACTGGGGCAAAAGAGCTGTGGGGTTCTGGCCATTTGGGTCCAGCAAAGGGCTTCAAAGAGGGGACTGAAACTACTCTGTGATGAGGAAGGGCTGAGAATTGAGACTTTTTAGTCTGGAAAAGAGAAGACTGGGGGGAGGTCTCATCAATGCACCCGCTTGAAGGGCAGGGGGATGGCATCAGTTGTTTTTCAGTGGTGCCCAGTGACAGGACAAGGGGCAGCAGGCACAAACTTGAAGATGAGAATTTCCATCTAAACATGAGGAGGAATTTCTTTAATCTGAGGGTGGCTGAACCCTGGAATAGGCTGCCCAGAGCGGTGGTGGAGTCTCCATCTCTGCAGACACTCAAACCCCCCTGGGACTCATTCCTGTGTGACCTTGTCTAGGTGAACCTGTCTTGGCAGGGGCATTGGTTTTGATGATCTTCAGGGGTCCCTTCCAACCCCTACTATTGTGTGATGCTGTGAAATTCTCTGCTCTCAGCGTGTCCTTGCTGCTGGGACCCTTATTTTACCTGCAGCATCTCTGGTTGTCAACCCCTTAAGTCCCCTTGCTGAAGCCCTTGGCAGCTCCAGGTCTGCAGCAGGGCGATGCTGAGCTCTGGATTTGGGAGCGGTGGGGTTAAGGAGCGCAGCCACCCGGGAGATGAGGGAAGCAGAAAGCAAGCAGAAAGCGAGGAGGTGCTTTGGGAAGCATTTCTGGGATCGAGGAGGAGGAGGAGGAGGTGTGGTGAAGCAGATGTCCTTCTGCTTGCTAAGATGTCTGTCCAGCCGCTTCGCCCGGGCAGCACACCTCGCTCTTGCACTTTCAAGGGTGTACCTTCAAATATTTGTTTCAAAGCTGAGTCACACATTCATGAATTAAATCTCTGGACTCTTTTATGAGCAGAGGAAAACAAGCAGGGTGGACGTGCCCACTCCTCAGGCCATTCGTGTGATTAATGAGCCTCACGCAGCAGCGTCCTGCTCCCGGGCTGCAACCCTTCCTGGGCTTGCAGGTACCCGAGGGCTGGTCACCAGGTTTGCAGTCTGGTCACCAGGTTTGTGGTGTGCTGGCTGAGCTTTCCATGAGGTTTTCTCCCTGGCCAGCTCCTTCAAACCCCTGGAGTTGGTTTTTGCAGCATGCAGAAGGCTCAGACCCAACCCCACGTGCCAGACTTAGCAATTCTTGCACTGGAGCAATCCTAGGTTGCAGGTACCTATGGTGTGATGAATAAGATTGTAGTCTGGTCACCCGGTCTGTAGTGTGCTGGCTGAGCTTTCCATGAGGTTTTCTCACTGCTCAGCTCCTTCAAATCTGTGGAGTTGGATTTTGCAATGTGCAGAGAGCTCAGAGCCAGCCTCACGTGCCAGACCTAACAGCTCTTGGGCTGGAATGGTTCATAGGTTGCAGGTAGCCATGGTCTGGTGACCAGGTTTGCACTCTGGTGATCCAGTTTGTAGTCTGCTGGCTGAGGCTTTCTCCTTGCTCAGCTCCTTCAAATCACTGGAGTTGGTTTTTGCAGTGTGCAGAGATCTCAGACTCACTGGAGTTGGTTTTTGCAGTGTGCAGAGATCTCAGACCCAGCTCCACATGGCAGACTTAGCAGCTCCTGGGCTGGAATGATTCATAGGTTGCAGGTAGCCATGGTCTGGTGATCAGGTTTGCATTCTGGTGATCAGGTTTGCACTCTGGTGATCAGGTTTGCAGTGTGCTGGCTGAGCTTTCCATGAGGCTTCCTCCCTGCCCAGCTCCTTCAAATCCCCGGAGGTTGTTTTTGCAACGTGCAGAGGGCTCAGCCCCAGCCCCACATGCCAGACTTATCAGCCTGGGCTTTTTGTGGGTTTGGCTGCTCTAACAGCCAGCTCCATCTATAAACAGTAACAGGAGAAGCAGTTGGGGAATCAGGGATTTCATGTCACCATTTATTTGTTGTAACCGTGGCATAATTGTCCCTGAGCAAACAGCTCTGGACAGTGTCTGCCAGCACCCCCTGTGCTTCGTGTCCTGCAGAGACACCTCCCTGCCCTCCAGTTGCTAAGCTCCCAGGAGAAGAAATAGTTTTGTGTAGGGAAAATAAGGCAAAGAAAGTCAAGGCAGCCCCTCTGAAAACTTTCTGGTGTGTGATTGGGGTGGGGGGCTTGTGTATTTGAAGGGGTTTTGGGGGTATTGGGGGGGGAGGGTTGTGTTTGGGAGGTTTCCTTCAGAAACGGTTGCTGGGTCACTGTGAGGGCTGGTGGTGATAGGACGAGAGGTGATGGCTTTGAGCTGGTGCAGAGGAGATTGAGACTGGAGATTAGGGAGAAATTCTTTGCAGTGAGGGTGGTGAGGCACTGGCACAGGTTGCCCAGGGAGGCTGTGGATGCCTCCTCCCTGGAGGTGTTCAAGGCCAGGCTGGATGAGACCTTGAGCAACCTGGGCTGGTGGGAGGTGTCCCTGCCCGTGGCAGGGGAATTGGAACTGAGTGATCTTGAAGGTCCCTTCCAACCCAAAGCATTCTAGGATTGCTGTGCCAGCCAGGAGCTGCTGCTCTGCTCAGGGAAATCGTGCATCCAAGTGGGCATTTTCAGTGCCATCAATGTCCCTGTGTTCTCAGGCACGGGAGGAGGAGGCAGGCTTGGGAAAGCAAGCGGCTGGCAGCCATGCCCTCTGCTTCCCAAAGAGGCATCGTTGCGACAGGGCTCCCATCCTGCCCAGCACTGGCTGCTGGGTGACCTCTGCTCTGCCTGGCCTCAGGGTCCAAGGGCCTGGGGCGAGCCAGGAAGGACTCACTCCTCTTTTTTTGGGATGCTTGTGCTCCTCCATTGCAGGGTCATCCCTTGGGATGTGGCCTTCCAGTGCCTAAAGAGGGCCACAGGAAAGCTGGGGAAGGACTCTGTACAAGGGCTTGCGGTGACAGGACGAGAGGGATGGCATTGAGCTGGAGCAAGGGAGGTTGAGACTGGAGATTAGGAAGAAATTCTTTGCAGTGAGGGTGGGGAGACACTGGAACAAGTAGATGTGTCACTCTGGGACATGGTGGTGTTGGGGAGAAGGTTGGACTTGATGATCTTAGAAGTCTGGTGGTGAGCTGCTGGCACAGGTTGCCCAGGGAGGCTGTGGCTGCCTCCTCCCTGGAGGTGTTCAGGGCCAGGCTGGATGAAGCCTTGAGCACCCTGCGCTAGTTGAAGGTGTCTCTGCCCATGGCAGGGGGGTTGGAACTGGATGCTCTTTAAGGTCCCTTCCAACCCAACCATTCTGTGATTTGGGCAGGGCTGGAGAGGGCCCAGGCCCAGGCCCCAGCGGGTGGCTGCAGCAGCTCCACAGCTCCCATAAAGAGCTCTTATCTCCGGCGCGGAAACAGGATTCTCCTCGCTGCCTCTCTTTACAATGAGGAGCTTCATTCCCTCTCCTCCCCCTTCCCTATCAAATCTTCTTTTTCTCTCTCTCTCTTTTTTTTTTCAATTTTTTTTGGGTTGAAAAGCTTTTCCCCACAGGATTCCCAGGCAGGACCCTGCCAAGTAGGCGGCGTGGTTAACGACCAGCACATTAATTGCCTCTTGCCTTTTGTCTTTCAAAACGCAGTGAGCTTCTCACTGCCTTGTAATTTGGTGGTTAACAAAACTCCATCTGATGTCAGGTCTCCCTTCTCAATAGCATCAACTGTGAGAATTGCTTCAGCTTGGGGTTTTTTTTCCTCCTCCCCCAGGAGCATTATTTCCCAATCCAGTGGCTGACCAGGGCTGCTGTTTCTCATTTCTTTCCTGATTTGCTCTCTCCAACTCATTCCAGTGCTTGGGGGGGGGGAAAAAAAACAAGGGGGGGATGGGGTGGATTTAGCTGTTGAAGAGGAGAGGTGGATGGGTGTAGATGCTGAGCTGTGAGACATCTGTGTTAGTGGGTCAAGGCGAGGGAGGAGTTCAGACCAACTTGCACAGCTCTAATACAGCAGCAGCACAAGTGGCTGCTGCATCCTCTCCACAGAGGCAAACCTGTTTGTGTCTAGTGGGCGGTGGAGGGGCTGTAAGAGCAGCTCAGGGGTTGTAAATACCTTTTCTCTCCCACCCTTCATATCCCCAGCTGTTCCAGAAGGAGCAAGTGGATCCTCTCCAGCTAAAGCTACAGCAAGTCAATGGAGTTGGTCAAGGACTCATCCAAAGCGCCGGGAAAAACTGTGATGTCCAAGGGCTGGAACATGACATGGAAGAGATCAACACTCGCTGGAACACCCTCAACAAGAAGGTGAGTGTGTGGGAAAGGGCTGGAGGTGGTTTCCTCTCAGACTTCTTGGGGTCTGCCTGGTAGAAGAAATGGGTCGTGGACAGGGATCTGAGGCTCTGGCATCAATGTGTCACCAGCCTGACCGTGCAGTGGGGCTGTGTTTGGGGTGCAGGTGGCCCAGAGAGTTGCCCAGCTGCAGGAGGCCCTGCTGCACTGTGGGAAGTTTCAGGACGCCCTGGAGCCGTTGCTGAGCTGGCTGGCAGACACCGAGGAGCTCATCTCCAACCAGAAACCTCCCTCTGCAGAGTACAAGGTGGTGAAAGCCCAGATCCAGGAGCAGAAGGTGAGCAAGCACAGGGTAACAGCTGGGTCGATGGGAGGGGGAGGTCTGGTCAGCAGGAGAATATACTGGGGGGGTCCAGCTGTAGCAGATGAGGTGTGGCAGAGATAGAATCACATTGGTTGGCAAAAACCTTGAAGATCATCCAGGGCAACCATTCTCTAACTCTGCTAAGGCTGGTGCTAAACCACGGCCCTTAGCACCACATCTCTGCCTCTTTGAAACACTTCCAGTGATGGGGATTCAACCACCTCCCTAGGCAGCCTCTTCAGCGTTTGAGAACCCTTTCAGTGAAGAAGCTTCTCCTAATGCCCAACCTAAACCTCCTCTGGTGCAGCTTAGGCCATTTCCTCTTATCCTCACACCCCTACCAGTCTCCAACCTTCTTTCAGGGAGCTGTGGAGAGCCAGAAGGTCTCCCCTCAGCCTCCACTTCTCCAGGCTGACCACCCCCAGCTCCCTCAGCTGCTCCTCCCCAGCCCTGTTCTCCAGACCCTAAGCAGGCTCTCCACAAGCCACCTTCTTTTGCAGTGGATCTCCTGCTTCCCCACATCCCAGCGGAATCAGCAGGCAGCTCGTTTGTCCATCACCTAAATCACTTTTTCTTGTCCCACTGCCTCTTGGAAGTTTGCTGCTGCTTCCTCCAGCCCAGTGCTGTGTCAGGAGCAGGCAGGTGGTCGGAGATGCCCGGCTGGGTGTTGAAAGGAGGAGCTGGCAGCCCCGTGCCGAGGCGTGCTGCTGTTTGCAGAGATAAGAGCCCTGCCCGGCGCCTCCGCGGCCGAGTCTGCTGCTGGGCAAACCTTGCCGAAGGGAATTCTTATCGAGGCTTGGGGAGGTGGATTGAGACTTGGAAGAGGAAATGGGTTTGAAGTGAAAAACTTGATAAGTTTGGCGGTTGTGGGGAGAGGGGTGAGGAGGAAACCTCTGAGAAAGGGTTGGACTGGATGATCCCTGAGGTCTCTTCTATCAATCTATGAGGACTTCTGAATCTCTTTGACTCTCTTTTAGAATAGAACATTGCAGTTGGAAGGGGCCTGCAATGATCATCCAGTCTAACTTCCTGACCACTTCAGGGCTGACCAAATGTTGAAGCCTGTTATTACATCACTGGATTCTTTTTCTTGCCTGGTTTTGAAGGCAGAAGCTGCCCCACTGGGCTGCCTTTGGTCTCAGCCCTGGGCTGGGGTGGTTTTCAGCCACAATTAGAGATTTGCTCTCTCCTGAGGGCCAGAAGAGGTTCTGCTGATCCAATCTGGTCCCTTTTATCCTCTTTTGTCTTGCTGCTGCTGCTGCAGCTGCTGCAGCGACTCCTGGACGATCGCAAAGCCACCGTTGAGATGATCCAAGCGGAGGGCGGCAGGATCGCGCAGTCGGCCGAGCCCGCCGACAGGGAGAAGATCGTTGGCCAGCTGGAGAGCCTGGAACGTCGCTGGGCAGGGCTGCTGGGCAGTGCAGCCAGCAGGTGAGAGGGTCCACCCCACCAGGCAAACAACAAATAAGCCCCAGGGGAGGCAGCTCCTCCAATGAGTCACAGTGCCCTGGAGCTCGGGGTGACAACGCGCGGGGAGCTGGCGGAGATCTCCCCGCAGATACATCCTGGAAATGTGGAAACAGCTGGAAAACATGAGAGCTCCAAAGGCTGTTTGGGAGCTGGAGCTGATAGCAGTGGTTTACAATGGCAGGGAAGAGCTCAGATGAAATAAATTCCCTGCAGGGGACGGATGTTATTTTTGTTCCTTTAAGCGTTAACATTTAGCTGCAGCAGCAACATCCTGTTGACACCTTTCTGCTGCCTGGATCTCGTTTCTGAGTTGCTTGTTGCTACAGAAGATAATATCTGGGGTTGTGAAGTCACATCTGAGGGCCAGGTTTGACCTCTCAGTGCTTTAAATCGCTGCCAACTAGATGACTGTCCATCTAGGGCTTGTAGCAGTGCCAGGCTGGCTTTGACCAGCAGCTCTGAAACACCAAGAGCCCAGCCACAAGCTGAGGATGTTGGAGGATCACTGAGGTAGTGATGGGGATGGTAGGAAAGCAGCACAATGGGACAGCCTCTCTGCCACCTTCCTGGAGGGATAAACTGGATCCTAAAGGCACAGCAGCAAGAAGGAGCTTGCCTGACACAGTGTCTCATCTTGCTCTGGAGCAGAGCTGCTTTGGTTCCCTCTTCCTTAATACTTTCAAGCTGCTTCCCATGCCTGGCACCAACAGGGAGCTGCTCCTCAGTGGTTTATTCCTTCCTACAGGCAGAAGCAGCTGGAGGACATCTTGGTCCTGGCAAAGCAGTTCCATGAAACCACAGAGCCTGTGTCGGATTGGCTGTCGGTGACCGAGAAGAAATTGGCCAACTCGGAGCCCATCGGTACCCAGACTGCCAAGATCCAGCAGCAGATCAGTAGGCACAAGGTAGGACCTGGGCATGAACAGGAGCTGCTGCTGGAGGTGGTTGGTATCCCACTCAGGTGGTTGTTTCTGCTGTGGTGAGGAGGTCATTGGAGGAGTTAGAATCGTAGAATGGTCCAGGCTGGCAGGGACCTCCAAAGCTCATCCAGTTCGATCTCCCTGCAGTCAGCAGGGACATCCCTAGCTAGATCAGGTTGCCCAGGGCCTCGTCCAGCCTCACCTTGAATATCTCCAGGGAAGGAGCCTCAACCACCTCAACCATTTCTCAAGGTTTCCTTGTGTATGGAGAAGGCTGCAAAGGGAAACCAAACGTTAAAGTGATGAGGGAATGTTAAACATGAAGAGAGACTTTGCTGTGAGGCTGCTGGAGCCCTGGAGCAGGCTGCCCAGAGAGGTTATGGAGTCTCCTTCTCTGGAGAGCTTCCAAACCCATCTGGATGCATTCCTGTGCAACCTGCCCTGTGTGATCCTGCTTTGTCAGGTGGCTTGGATTGGATCATCCCTAGAGGGCCTTTCCAACCCCCACCCATTGCTTCTGATGCCCCTCACAGCCAACCTCTCTGCCCCTGGCTGCCAAACCCATCCCTTTCGTTGTGTTTCTTTTACATCTTATTATTTTGCTGCCCTTTGGGTTTCACATTCCCCCTTCCATCCCTTCAGTTGCATTCCTCTTTTACGTTGTGGTTTGTTTGGGTTTGTGGTTGGTTTTTGTTCCCTTCACCCATCTCCATTCACCCCTTTTCCGTTGTCCCTTTCTGTTTTTTGTTTGTTTGTTCGTTCTTTTGTTTTATCCTCCTGCCATCCAGGCCCTAGAGGAAGAGATAGCAAACCAGGCCGCCGAGGTGTCGCGGGCGGTCGGCGTCGGGCAGTCCCTCTCCTCCCTCAGCTGTGCCGCCGAGCAGAGGCTGCTGGCAGAGAAGTTAGAGGCTCTGCAGCGCCGCTACGGCGAGGTGCAGGAGCGCTGCTGCCGGAAGGCAGCGCTGCTGGCCCAGGCGCTCTCCAACGCCAGGCTCTTTGGGGAGGAGGAGGTGGAAGTGCTCAACTGGCTGGCTGAGGTTGAGGACAAGCTGGGCTCGGTATCCGTAAAGGATTACAAACGGGACGTCCTGCAGAAGCAGCATGCTGACCAGCTGGTATTTTCCATTTCCTTCCACCTTCATCTTGGTTGTTTTGTTGCATTCATCTGGGGTTATTTATTTTATCTTTCTTTGGGTTTTGGTTTTCTTTTCACTCCATGTTTAGTTTTGTTGCTTTTCTTTTTGCTTTTCTTTGCTCCTCCTCTCCTCCTCTCCTCCTCTCCTCCTCTCCTCCTCTCCTCCTCTCCTCCTCTCCTCCTCTCCTCCTCTCCTCCTCTCCTCCTCTCCTCCTCTCCTCCTCTCCTCCTCTCCTCCTCTCCTCCTCTCCTCCTCTCCTCCTCTCCTCCTCTCCTCCTCTCCTCCTCTCCTCCTCTCCTCCTCTCCTCCTCTCCTCCTCTCCTCCTCTCCTCCTCTCCTCCTCTCCTCCTCTCCTCCTCTCCTCCTCTCCTCCTCTCCTCCTCTCCTCCTCTCCTCCTCTCCTCCTCTCCTCCTCTCCTCCTCTCCTCCTCTCCTCCTCTCCTCCTCTCCTCCTCTCCTCCTCTCCTCCTCTCCTCCTCTCCTCCTCTCCTCCTCTCCTCCTCTCCTCCTCTCCTCCTCTCCTCCTCTCCTCCTCTCCTCCTCTCCTCCTCTCCTCCTCTCCTCCTCTCCTCCTCTCCTCCTCTCCTCCTCTCCTCCTCTCCTCCTCTCCTCCTCTCCTCCTCTCCTCCTCTCCTCCTCCTTCCTTTTCATTTTATTCAAAGCTGGTTTTCCACTGCTGGTTCTCTTCTCTCAGCTTGCAGAAGTGTAGAGAGGTTTAATCTGTTCAAAGCAATCGTTGTGGGACACCCCAGCCCCCCCAAAAAATAAAAAGGGCTACCCAGGGAAGGGAAACTTCCAGTGATTTATTTGCTTTGTGAACACAATGCCTGAGTGAGCCTGGCCACCCTGTGCCTGGAGAGAGCTGGAGAGATGCTGTTTCCAAGACTGAGAGCTTGAAAAGCCTGCTGGGTTTGCTGAGCCAGGCTGGCCACCGAGGGAGCTGTCTGCTTCCACTGCCTGGTGGCTGTCCAAGCTCTTTTCAGAAGTGAGGTTGTGTCTAACACAAGGGCAAGCTCTTTGGCAGGGGCTTGGGATGGCTTTGCTGTAAGTTTTGGGTGTTCCAAAAGTCCCACAGCAGGAGGAGGATGACTGGACAAGGACAAGGTGTTGCCCACCCCTCCTGTTCTCAGCAGGAGCAGTTCATCCTCCCCTTAGCATCTCTGGCAGGTAGAAGGTGGGGACCTGCCTGCAGAAGGCTAACCCCAGTTTGCTTTCCTCACCAGGCTCTGAATGAGGAAATTGTGAACAGGAAGAAGAACGTGGACCAAGCCATTAGGAATGGGCAAGCCCTTCTGAAGCAAACCACAGGTAACAGAGACTCACAGAATCCTCTTGGCTGGAGAAGATGAAGATCTGGCCACCCACTGGCCAGTGTGGGGGGCCTGGGATGCTCCTCATCCTCTGTGTGGTCTTCCTTGGGCAGTCCATGCTCTGCAGTGATAACATTGTTCAGGGGGAGGCTGTTCTCTCTCAGGTCTGACTCCCTTTTGGATACCCCCAAACAGCTGTGTAGCATCCAGACCTGGCTGCTGAGCCACAAGCACTCCAGCTCAGGGCTTGCTCGTGGAGCTGGTTGGTCCCGAGTGCCAGCCTCACAGCTTGATGAATGGGTGATTCCCACCAGCCACGTGGTGATGCTCAGCTCTGAGCAGCCCCACAACACCAGGGGAGGGTTTTCTCATTGCCTCCAGCTGCTAAATCACATGGAAAGAGGTTAAAAATACCCTCAGCCCTTTCCTGCTCTCCCTTTCCCACACGGAGCAGTTGTTGCCGTTGCCACGTGGGTGTGAGTTCATGTTTGTGAGTGGGAAGAGAGGTCGGGGAGATGCATTTCCTTCAGATGTGGTCTGCTCAGAGCAGATGGCCAGACCTCTGTCCTTGTGGGAGCTGTGCAGCAGGAAGAGTGATTACAAAGAATTTGGCTTGAGCTTTCTTGTCCTCTTAAAAAGCAAAAAGGGAACTGGAGGTTTTTTTCCCTTAGAGAGCTGAGGTGTGGTGGCTTTGGGGCTTCACAGTTTCATTCCTCTTCCAGGGAGGGACGTTGTGCTGGCTGGTGAAAAAAATGTCAGCTCTAGGAGTTGCTTCCTGGCTGTGAAAATGGGCTGGGAAGTTGCACAGAGCAATGTACTCAGGTGGCCAAGAAGGCCAGCAGCATCCTGGCCTGGATCACCAATAGTGTGGCCAGCAGCACCAGGGCAGGGATCATGTCCCTGTACTCAGCACTGATGAGGCCAATGATGGGGTTAGTTTTGGGCCTCTCACCCCAAGAAGGACATTGAGGAGCTGGAGGGGGTCCAGAGAAGGGCCACAAAGCTGGGAAAGGATCTGGAGAACAGGGCTGGGGAGGAGCAGCTGAGGGAGCTGGGGGTGTGCAGCCTGGAGAAAGAGTCTGAGAGGTGACCTTCAGGCTCTCTACAACTCCCTGAAAGGATGCTGGAGCCAGGTGGGAGTTGGTCTCTTCTCCCAAGGAAGGTGAGATAGGAACAGAGGAAATGGCCTCAAGTTGCAGCAGGGGAGGGTTAGGTCAGACACGAAGAACAATTTCTTTCTGGCAAGGGTGGTCAGGGACTGGAACAGGCAGCACAGGGAGGTGGTGGAGTCCCCATCCCTGGAGGGGTTCAAGAAACCTGTGGCTGTGGCACTTTGGGACATGGTTTAATGGCCATGATGGAGTTGGGTGTCAAGGGTTGAACAGTCACATTGGGGCAGTCGTTGGCCTCCATGATCTTAGAGGTCATTTCCAACCCCAGCAATTCCAGGACTGTAAAAGTGAGACCAAAATCAGCTATTTAAAAGGGGGCTGGGGGGCAACCAGCTGCCTAAACCTTCCTGCAGCCCCCTCCCTCCCAGCCCAGCATCACTTGGCCCTTTGCTGCTGTCTCCCAGGGGAGGAGGTGCTGCTGATCCAGGAGAAGCTGGATGGGATCAAGACTCGCTACTCCGACATCACCGCCGCCAGCTCCAAGGCGCTGCGCACGCTGGAGCAGGCTCGGCAGCTGGCCACCAAGTTCCAGTCCACACACGAGGAGCTCACCAGCTGGATGAGCCAAGTGGAGGATGAGCTGGCTTCCAGTGGGGCCCAGTCCCCAGCTGGGGAGCAGATACCCCAGTTCCAGCAGAGGCAAAAGGTAGGGGCTGGCAGAGCAGCGCTGGTGGGGCTGGGAGGTGAGGGTCGGAGCCGGTGGGGGTTTGCTTGCTGCCTTGGCAAGCTGCAGAGGGAAGTCAGAGGCTGGGGCTGGTCTCTTCTCACAGGTAATTAGTGATAGAACAAGAGGGAAAGGCCTCAAGCTGCCACTGGGGAGGTTTAGACTGGACAGCAGGAAAAAAAATTGTCATGGAAAGAGTGGTCAGGCACTGGAATGAGCTGCTCAGGGAGGTGGTGCAGTCACCAAGCCTGGGTGTGTTTAAAGGTGGTTTGGGTGTGGTGCTTGGGGCTGTGAGCTCTGCAGAGGAGGGCTATCAGCTGGCCTGGTGATCCTGAGGGTCTTTTCCAACCTGGGTGGTTCTGTGGAGTCTGTCATTCCTGGGAGTCTGTGCTTCCTGTGACTCTCTGATTCTGTGACTCTGTCACCTGCCACACATCTCCATGGGTGCCTTCCACAGGAGCTGAAGAAGGAGGTGATGGAGCACAGGCTCATCCTGGACACGGTGAATGAGGTGAGCAGAGCTCTGCTGGAGCTGGTTCCCTGGCGAGCCCGCGAGGGGCTGGACAAGCTGGTGACCGACACCAACGAGCGCTACAGGCTGGTCAGTGACACCATCAAGCAGAGGGTGGAGGAGATCGATGCTGCTATTCAGAGGTCTCAGCAGGTAATTTGGTAACCCCCCTGGAGGCTGATAGTTTCCTCAGGAGAGTGGGAGGGAGCAGCTCAGCACGGCTCCAGCCCACACAGCACTGCTGCAGCAGGCAGGATGGCAAACAGATCCCGACAGGAGGGACAAATCCTATCGGGAATGCCAAGCAATGAACAGGCTCCAGCAGCAGCACATGGATTTGGGGCTGGTTTCTGACCCATGTATGGTTTGGATAGCTCCAAGGCTCCCAGGGCAGTGCTGTGCCTTACCCATCAGCTTGCCTGGCTGATGCTGCTGGTGTAAAACCCATGGCAGGTGACTTTCAGCCTGGAAGAAGTCATGCCCTGCGGTGATGGCACAGGGATTGGTCCCAGGAGAGCAGTCCTCTCAAAACCAGGCTTGTTCTGCGTGGGCTGGGGGCTGTAGAGCGTGGTGGACAACTGCTCTGGCTGGCTTTGAGCAAGTAAAATGATGGTGTGAAATAGGAGTGCCCCCTTCCCTGGGAGCAGGGCATGTGTGCAGAGAGGTGGCTGCTCTGCCACGTCCTGCTGCAGGGCCTGCCCCTGCTCCATGCCCCAAATCCAGCTCCAGGAGCCACCAGGGGATCACAGAGTCAGCAACCTGTGTCCATCCCAATGTCCTCTTGTCCCCTTCTCCTCCTCACCTCTGCACACCTGGGTGAGGTGTTCCTCCCACTCAGCCTGCTGGGTCCCCCCATATCTCCCTGGTGCCCATCTCTCAGCTGTGGCTGCTGTCCTCTCCCCTTGCAGTACGAGCAGGCAGCCGACGCCGAGCTGGCCTGGGTGGCCGAGACCAAGCGGAAGCTGTTGGCTCTTGGCCCCATCCGCCTGGAGCAAGACCAGACCACAGCCCAGCTGCAGGTGCAGAAGGTAGGAATGTGCTCCCTGCAGGGAGGGGATGGTGGGCAGTGAGGAGGGAGGTGGTTTGGGTGGTGAGCTGGGGTCTGGGGGAGTCAGCTCTACCCTGGAGAGACTTCTGGGCTTTGCAGAGCTGAGCAGAGAGCAGCAGGGAAGGTGCAGCACTGGGTAGGGCCACAAAAATGGTCTGAGGCTGGAAGCTCTCTGCTGTGAGGCCAGGCTGGGAGAGTTGGGCTTGTTCAGCCTGGAGAGGAGGAAGCTCCAGGGAGACCTTGTGGTGGCCTTTCAGTGCTTAAAGGTAATGATCAGAAAGCTGGGGGCAGACTTCTTGTCAGGGCCTGTTGTGACAGGACAAGGGGTGATGGTTTGAACCCAAAGAGGGAGATTTGGACTTGAGAGAAGGAAGAATTCTTTTCTGCTGACGGTGATGAGATGCTAGCTCAGGTTCCCCAGAGAGCTGGGAGCTGCCCCATTCCTAGAACCATTCCAGGTCAGGTTGTTTGGGGCTCTGAGCAACCTGCTCTGTTCAGGGGTGTCCCTGCTGCCTGCAGGGGGGTTGGACTGGATGAGTTTGAAAGGTCCCTTCCAACCCAAACCATTCTATGACTCTATAAATGATAGAACAAAGGAGAAGGAGGATTTAGAGAGCTGAAGTGGTGAGGTTCTGAAGGAGGAAGCCTCCTGTCCATTTGGAGGAGCTGAAACCTTTGCCTGGCTGTTCCGAGCTGCTTGGATGCTCTTGCCTGGACTCCTCTCGAGCAAGCTGCTCCTTCCAAAGCCTTTCCCTGGTGCAAGCTGTGCCACTGGGGTGTTGGAGGCTGTGGCAGCAGGAAGGGCTCAGAGAAGTGCAGATATTGATTAATGGGGGTGCTTTTCCAGTGGCTTTTTTCACTCATTGTTCCTTGCAGTGGGGGGACTCCACATTTCCCTCCTGGCAGCCAGACACGGAACAAAGAGACACTGGGGGTTGGTTTTCTCTATTTTGTGTGTGTGTGTGTGTGATTGTGAGATGAGCTCATGGCTGAAAGAAGGGGCACTTGAAATAAACAGCCCCTTTCTTCCCTCAGCAGCCTCAGCAATCAGAGCAGCCACCAGGCTCATATTGGATTTTAGAGGAAGGAAGAAAGAAAGAAAGAAAGAACAAAGATAAGATGTTGTAAGGGAGAGGGGGGCTGAACCCAGCAGCATTAAGTGAAATTGAGCTCAGCTTGGCTGCCTGCTGGTAATGATGTGGAGCTTGGGAATGGCAAAGTTATTGGTGGAGGCAGCTCTGGAGAGCATCGTTTGGATGCGGTCGCTAAGGGAGGGATGTGTGGAGCTGTGCCACCAGTGAGGGACCCTGGCTGTGCAAGTGGACTTGGTACCTTCATTTTAAGAGCTGCTTTTCAGGCCTCTGAAAGAGAGAGAGGTTGATGTAGATGAGTCATGAGAGAAACATGCAGCACTCTGCACTTCCAGCCAGCTTTGCAGGCTGCCTGTGCCGAGCTCTGCCTGGCCTCTGCGGCGCTGAGCTCCGCTGCCCGCTCAGGCTGGGCCGGGTGGGCATGGGGGGGGCCTGTGGATGGGTTGGACGAGGCAAGGTTGGGCTCAGCTCTGATTTCTTTCCCTTTCTCTGAACGTTTTCGTCCTGCAGGCTTTCTCCATCGACATCATCCGGCACAAAGACTCCATGGATGAGCTCTTCAGCCAGCGCAATGAGATCTTCGGCACCTGCGGGGAGGAGCAAAAAGCTGTCCTCCAGGTGAACCTCCCTCTGCCCTTCCCTCCCAGGAGAGGGGAGAGAGGAGAGTGCTCAGCTCTGGCATGGGCTGAAGGAGTTTGCAATCACTCCCTCTTTAGGAATTCCCAGCAGCATTAGCAGAGATCTCTTTTATTGCTTCTCCTTATTGCATCTTTTTCATTGCTGTGCTTGGGGGTGAGGGACACAAAAGGGGTTTCTGGGGCTGCTTTAGTTGCAATGACATCTGCCACGTGTGGAAGGGCCACCACAGGCAACTCACAGATCCACAGAGTGGTTTGGGTTGGGAGGCACCTTAAAGATGAGCAGCAGGGACACCTCCCACCAGCCCCGGTTGCTCAAGGCCTCCTCCAGCCTGGCCCTGAACACCTCCAGGGAGGGGACATCCACGACCTGTTCCACCCTCACTGTAAAGAGCTCTTCCAGCTCACAGCCTGCTGCTGGCCCTTTTCCTGGGCCCTTTGTTTTTAGGGTTGTTTTTTTTGCATCCCTGACTACAATTCTCTTCCCTCTTTGTGTTTCCTCCAGGAGAAAACCGAGTCCCTGGTGCAGCAGTACGAGGCTGTGAGCCAGCTCAACTCGGAGCGCTACGCTCGCCTGGAGCGTGCTCAGGTCCTGGTCAACCAGTTCTGGGAGACCTATGAAGAGCTGAACCCATGGATCGAGGAGACACAAGCCCTCATCTCCCAGCTGCCCCCTCCAGCCATTGACCACGAGCAGCTCAAGCAGCAGCAGGAGGACATGAGGGTAAGAGGGCTCGGTGTTTGCAGCTCCTGTGCTGTTGGTCCTGCCCGAAGCAGAGGTGCAGCACTCCCAGGGGCAAGGCCACCTCTTTGCTGCTTTCTTCTGGATTTGCCCCTCCCCATTTTCATCTTTGTGGGGATCCTGCCTATGTAATGCAAATGTACCCTGAGCATACTCTCTGAAAGGCCCAGAATCCCAGCATGGTGGGGCTTGGGAACTACCTCTGGAGATCATCCAGTCCAACCCCGCTGCTCAAGCAGTCACCCATAGCAGCTTGCCCAGGATCACAATGGCCAGGTGGGGTTGGAAGCTCTCCAGAAGAGACTTCACAACCTCTCTGGGCAGCCTGGGCCCCCAGTTACATCAGAGCACTTCATACTAAAACCCAGGTTGCACCCAAGGGAGCCTGACTGCCCTTGGATCTCCTGCCTGATTGTGGCAGGGAAGACCACTCTGTGCTGCTAGGGACAGCACAAAGCTGCTGAGGGACTTTTCTCAGTGGAGTCTTCCATGGGGCTGTGGGGAGTGTCAGGGACCAGCTGTGCCAGGGAAGGACTTGTGCCAGAGAATGGCCTGTGCTAGGGAAGGACCTGTGCTGGGTGATGTGATGGGGAAGGACCTGTGCTAGGGAAGGACCTGTGCTGGGTGATGTGATGGGGAAGGACCTGTGCTGGGTGATGTGCTGGGGAAGGACCTGTGCTGGGGAAGGACCTGTGCTGGGTGATGTGGTGGGGAAGGACCTGTGCTAGGGAAGGACCTGTGCTGGGTGATGTGATGGGGAAGGACCTGTGCTAGGGAAGGACCTGTGCTGGGTGATGTGATGGGGAAGGACCTGTGCTGGGTGATGTGATGGGGAAGGACCTGTGCTAGGGAAGGACCTGTGCTGGGTGATGTGATGGGGAAGGACCTGTGCTAGGGAAGGACCTGTGCTGGGTGATGTGCCGGGGAAGGATCCATGCTGGGCAGCATGCTGATTCCTGCAGAGCCATGGCCATGTTAGGAAGAGCCAAGTGCCATGTGCTTGGCAGATGCTGGGTGGAGGAACCCACGGTGTGAGCTCACCAGCAGATCCCATCCCTGCTCCTGGAGTGCTGGATGGAATCAGAAGGCAGCAGCTTCAGTAGATTTCTAAACAAATGCCTGAGGGTTTGCTTTTTCTGTTCTCCTCTCCCATTCCCTAGCAACTGAGAGAGTCCATCGCTGAACATAAGCCTCACATTGACAAGCTGCTGAAGATTGGCCCACAGCTGAAGGACCTCAACCCTGAGGAAGGGGAGATGGTGCAGGACAAATACTCGACAGCTGAGGCCATGTATGCCAGAATCAAGGAGGAGGTTTGCCAGCGGGCGCTGGCGCTGGATGAAGCTGTCTCACAGTCCACCCAGGTACGCCAGGGCGTGAAGGAAACAGATCACAGTCCCCTGGGGAAGCCTGCAGCCTTGAAAGGAGGTTTTCTTTCTGAGCCTTACCCTCTCTAAGGCCACAAGGTGGTCAGACACCTTCAGGGTAGTTTCCTGCTGCCTCAGCCGCTGGCTGCGGAAGCGGGAGAGAAGGTGTTGGAGTCTTGACATAGTAAAGAGGGTCATAAACTTTTACAGCCTCAGTAATGATGCTGGTTCAAAGGGGCTGTTTTGGCATCCAGCCAAGGTTGGAAGGGCCCAGAGAGCCTTGCTGTAGAGCTTAGAGAGATAAGTTCCATTGCTGATAAGCTGAGCATGCAGGGCACGGCCACGGGATCCTTTGTATGGGAGAGTTAATGGTCGGCTCTAGGGTCTGGGCACCTCCAGAGAAGGTCAGTGACTGGAGGAGCAGAGATAGGAAGGGAAGGGCAGAGACTTTAGGTGCTAAAGGCCACAAAGGGGGTGAAGAATTTCTAGTGCTGAGGGTTTATGAGCTCCCCGAGCCAGGCTTCATCTCAGCCCCCTGTTAATCGCAGGGCAGTCGGTTCCTCGTCACGTCTGGGTTTGGACTCCTGTATTGTGTAGTCACTTCTCGTGGTTTGCACTTTGTATTAACTCAGAGTTTTTCCTCCCCCCTCCTCCCACACCCTCCCCTCCCCTCTCATCTCTCACTCCCATTGTGGAATGTGTTTGTCTGTGTGTTGTTGTTGCTGCCTGTGCCCGTCCTCCCCACATGGTCCCATTTCATTCTTGTGTTGACTGCGCCCCACCATTGCAGATTACGGAGGTAAGCCCCCCCCTTCCCCTCCCCCTCCCCCCCACACCTTCCTTCTTTGGGCTGAGTCGATTTTACACCCAGATTTTGGGTTCTGGTCCATGCACAGCTCAGCAAAACATGCTTCAGAATTAACACTGGGGGCCTGAAACCACTTTTCTGTTGCTGGGGGGGGGTTGGAGATGGCTTTCCATGCATTGTCGCCTGGGCTCGGCCGCTGCCGGCTTCTGCTGGGGATGCTTCCTGCAAAGCCTCTCCTGGTGCACAGAGCTTGCTGCTCTAGCTGGACTTGCTGGGTTGCTCTTGCTTGTTGGCTGAGCCAGCCTGGCCCTTGCTCAACTTTGCACCAAGAGCCCATCTCCTCTCTGCTGTCAGAGCCTGGGATGTAGTGAATGGCAGCACTGGTGTCCTCCAGACAGAGGGACCAGAGCTGTCCTCCTTCCTCACCAGCAGAGGTGGTTTGGGATCTTCAAGGCCAAAGTTGACTTGTCCTGAAAAAGATGACAATAAACCCTGCTTAGAGCCATTTTTCTCTCTCAGACTTGGCTTTCTGGTTCTGCTTTTGAAGCCCCAGCTCCATGGCAGCTCCCCATGTGCATGCAGCCTTCCACCATCTGCTGCTGACCCTGCCGGGGGTGGATTTTCTTGCTGGCGCTGCACCAGGTGGAGTTTTCCATCAGCACCAAACGTGGGCACTTCTCCAGCAGTACTTTTGTGCTCAACCAGCCATGCAGCCAGGGCACTTTTGGGCATGGTGGTGTTGGGTTGATGGTTGGACTTGGTGATCTTAGAGGTCTTCTCCAACCTTAATGATTCTATGATGTGGGACCCTGCAGGCTTGCTCCTGTCCCTCCTGGCTCGGCACCTGGGGCCGATGGTTGGACCTGGTCACCTTAGAAGTTGTTTTCCAACCTTCCTGATTCTGTGATTGGAGTTTTCCAACCTGAGTGGTTCTGTGGTTGGCTTTCCTCACCACGCTGCCCACCCACAAGAAGCAGGGCAGCTTCCAAACTGGGAACTGTGTGGGGATGAGCCTGGCGCCAAATCCCTGCTGTGTTCGGTTCACCGGTGCCGGCTCTGGGAGTCTTTCTGCTTTGAGGTGCTGCAGCCTGGGGCTGTTGGCAGCGGAGGAGAGCAGAGGCAGGCGTGACCAGGAGGCTGTGGGCTTAGCTGCTGTTGCAGGCACCATTTGTCCTCTCCCAAGAGGCCCTCTGGGGTGCAGCGCTGCGGGGCCGCGGCGAGCGGCGCGGCTCTGCTTCCATCTCCCCGGAGCGCCGCCGCCGCCGCGCTGCTTAGCCACCGCCTGGCCTGCCCTGAAGGGTTTCTTCTTCTCCAGTTCCATGATAAGATTGAACCCATGCTGGAGACCCTGGAGAACCTCTCGTCCCGCCTGCGCATGCCGCCCCTCATCCCCGCCGAGGTGGACAAGATCCGGGAGTGCATCAGCGAGAACAAGAACTCCAGCGTGGAGCTGGAGAAGCTGCAGCCCTCCTTTGAGGCCCTGAAGCGCCGCGGGGAAGAGCTGATCGGCCGCTCCCAGGGAGCAGACAAGGACCTGGCAGCCAAAGGTATCTCCAGGGGGGGTTGAGAGCAGCTGCTGCTGGCTGGCTGCTAGCAGTGCCCAGGTTCTCCTACCCGAACTTCGGCTCCGTCGCTGCTGTGGGGAGGGTTTGGTGGCCCGAGGATGTTTCCGGTGAGGGTGGGGAGGCTCTGGAAGGAGGTTGCCCAGAAAGGTTGTGGCTACCTCCTTCCTGGAGCTGTTCAAGGCCAGGCTGGATGAGGCCTTGAGCAGCCTGGTGTGACCTGAGGCTGTTTCCTCTCAGATATCCAACTCCATCCTTGCTTTCTGTCAAAGGCTTCTCCCATCACTGGGTGAAGCACAGAGTTAAAATCAGAATACATAAACCAGGTTGGAAGAGACCTTCAAGATCATTGTGTCCAACCCATCAACCAATCCAACCCACCTAAACAACTCAACCATGGCAGTTCAGTTAAACCATGGCAAATTCCTCATCCAGCTTGGTCTTAAACACTCACACAGCTCATCCCTTGAAAAGTGTGTAAGACCAGGCAGGATGAGACTGAGTATCCCTGCCCGTGGCAGGGGGCTTGGAACTGGATGATCTTTAAGGTCCCTTCTGTGATTTCAGAAGGTCTCCTGGCCCCAGGAGGAAGGATGGGGTTCTCTCTATGAAGATTTCTAGGGCCTGCTTCCATCTGGAGCAGGCAGGGTGGTATCAGCCAGAGGAGGCAGAAGAATTTGTGGCTTCTCAGAGGTTCCAGCTCAGCCAAGCTGAGCCCTCACCCTCAGCTGGTCTCTGGTGGCAACTGTTGGTGGCCCCAGTGAAATGATTTGTTGGTGTCCATTCAGCATCTAATGGAGGGGAGGAACATCCCCAGCACAAAAAGAACTGTCAGCACGACTGGCACTAATTGGCACCTTTCTTGGCAGCTCAACAGGCAGCTCATGGACTGAGTGAGCACAGACTTCATGCTAGAGGTGGCCAGAACAGAGGTTTGTTGGAGGAGGCTGTGTGGGCAAATCTGCCCTGAGCTTGCCTGCAGAGGAATAAAGGCTTCATTTCTGCAAGCTGGAGTTTCTCATGCCCCGCAGAATCCTTTGAGTCAATGCTCTGCTGCTCCTGCTCATCTTCCCATGCCCAGCTGAGCATTCCCTTGGCTGTTTCAAAGTGGGAAGTGTTTGCAGAATGCTTTTTGAGTTGTAAAACCAAAAGGAGGGTTTTTTCCTCACTGTTTCCATTCCCTTCCTCAGTAATCCAGGATAAGTTGGATCAGATGGTCTTCTTCTGGGAAGACATCAAAGCTCGGGCAGAAGAACGTGAAATGAAGTTCCTGGATGTCCTGGAGCTTGCAGAGAAGTTCTGGTATGACATGGCAGCCCTCCTGACCACCATCAAAGACACTCAAGACATTGTCCACGACCTGGAGAGCCCAGGCATCGACCCCTCCATCATCAAGCAGCAGGTGGAAGCAGCAGAGGTGAGCACCTTGGAGCTGCGCCTCTGCCTGGGGCTTGTCTACAGCCAGCTTCTAAGCTAAACTGGGACAGGTTGTAGCTATGAGCATGGCCAGAAGAGGCTGTGGGACAGCTTTGTAGGCAGAAATGTTAATTCCATTCAGTTTGGAATTGCAAAATAAAAACCCAGGAGGTGCCTTTCACAGATCCTCCACCACCACCCCCTGGGCCAGACGTGGAAGTGATGCTCAGCTCACTTTATCTTAGTGGCTGTTTTGGGAAGCTTCTCAAGTGTGTGGCCAGAGCTCTGTGCCCACTTGTTTTGAGCAGTGTGGAGGTTTGCATGGATCTGCTCCCAGCCTGAGCTGAAGGCATCTGAGTGCTGTCTGGTGTGGGAGGGACAGAAGTGAGACTAGAGGGAAGTGTAAAGCTGGATGGGCTTGGATTTGGGTGTTGCTGGTTGTTTAAAACAAGTGGTGAAATCCACTTCAAGTGGACTTGAGTTGTCTGGGACCTAGGGGAGCAGAGATGTTTATGCTTTGTCCTTGGTGTTTCCCTTTCCTAAGCATTCTGGCTCTGGTTTGTGGCTTTTGAGTCTCAACAGCTCATCCCTGTGTTGACAAAACCCCTCCTGCAAAGAGCCCCGCTCTTGTAAACAGCATCTCCAGCCAGGCAGGCCAGGCACACCTCAGGTTGGCTGCAGATGTTCTCATCTTAGCTCCCCCAGCCCCTGCACACAGCAGCAGCTGTGGCCAGAGGTGGGAGCAGCCCAGGCTGGTGGTGGTGCCCAGGACGAGCACTCTCTCGCTGCGTGACTGAGTCGTCGCCGGCCAGGGTGCAGGACAGCAGAGCAGGAAGTGCTCTCCATGCCCTCATGGGGCAGTTTTGGAAGGACATTCAATAATCCACCCTCTGGGTCACTGTGTTCTGTGCAGACCATTAAAGAGGAGACAGATGGCCTGCACGAGGAGCTGGAGTTCATCCGACTCCTTGGAACCGATTTGATTTTCGCCTGTGGTGAAACCGAGAAACCAGAAGTGAAGAAGAGCATTGATGAGGTAGGAAACCCAGCAGCCCTCCCCCACCAGATCAAACCAGGTTAGGAGCCAAGTGGGAGCTGGGGCAGGAGGACCTGATGGCATTTTGTGGGCAACCCTTGCGTCCTGCAGATGAACAACGCCTGGGAAAACCTGAACAAAACGTGGAAGGAGAGGCTGGAGAAGCTGGAGGAAGCCATGCAGTCAGCTGTGCAGTACCAAGACACCCTTCAAGTAAGAGGCAGGGCTGGTGGTGGGGAGTGGGTGGACTTGGGAGCACCACTGTGAATCTCCTCCCAGGAGTTGTGCTGGGATTGGCCCCAATGCAAAGCAGAAAACATCTCCCTGGTGAATGTCTGCAGGCTCTGCTAGAGCCTGAGCTCAACAGCCAGCTCCAAGGAGCAGCAGATACCTGGCTGCAGTTCTCTGCCCAAATCTGTCTTCATTTCTGCAGGAAGCAGCAGGGTGAGCCTGGCTGCTGGCAGGTGCTAGTGCTGGAAGGAAGGAGAGGGAAGGAAAGGAGCAAGGAAGGAACCTGCAAAAGAAAATGCTGCCCAGGCAGCTCTGCCCCAGGGGAGAAGTTTCATGGTTGCAGGGTGGTGACAGAACTGCAGAATCATTTGGTCTTGAAGGTCTTTTCCAATGTAAATGACTTCAGGATTCTGTGATTTTGGTGGGAAGAGACCTTCCAAGAGCATCAAATCTCAGCCATTAAGCCACCAGTAAACCACAGCCCTCAGCACCACAGCTCCCAAGCTTTTCAAGCCCTCCAGGAATGGAGACTCCACCACTGCCCTGGGCTGCCTGGGCCAGGCCTTGGCAACCCTTACTGGGGAAGAAATTGTTCCTCATGTCCAACCTAAACATGCCCTGGGCAGCCTGTTCCAGGGCTTGACAACCCTTTCAGTGAAGCATCACAGGATCCTAGGATGTTAGGGGTTGGAAGGGACCTCAGGAGACCATCCAGTCAGGGCAGGAGCATAGAATCCAGCACAGGTCACACAGGAACACATCCAGATGGGGCTGGAAAGGCTGCAGAGCAGGAGACTCCACAACCTCTCTGGGCAGCCTGCTGCAGGGCTCTGTGAGCCTCCCAGTGAAGAAGTTCCTCCTGATGTTGAGGTGGAACCTCCTGTGCTGGAGTTTCCATCCACCAAGCTGTTGGGGGGGAGGCTGCTTTGCCACTGCCTGTGCTGACCACATGCTCCCTCCTCCCAGGCCATGTTTGACTGGCTGGACAACGCTGTGATCAAGCTCTGCAACATGTCCCCCGTTGGCACAGACCTCAACACGGTTAAGGAGCAGATGAATGAGATGAAGGTACCTGGGCCAGGGCAGGGCCAGCTCTCTGCTCTCTGCCTCCCAGCTCTCATGCTCCACTGATTCATGTTTCTCCCTCTGGTTTTTGTCCTGCTTCCTTTGGCAGGAGTTTAAAATGGAGGTTTACCAGCAGCAGATTGAAATGGAAAAGCTTAATCACCAAGGTGAGCTGATGCTAAAAAAAGCCACGGATGAGACAGACAGAGACATCATCAAGGAGCCACTGACAGAGCTGAAACATCTCTGGGAGAATCTGGGCGAGAAAATTGCTCACAGACAGGTAGGGAGGGGGGTTGGCCTCTCACAGGTGTGGGGCTGCAGCTTGCTGGGGTCATGTTAGGGTTTGAGGCTCCTTCCCGACTTCAACTCTTCCTTTTCCATCCCTCTCCTTGCCCAGCATAAGTTAGAAGCTGCTCTCCTGGCGCTTGGGCAGTTCCAGCATGCATTGGCAGAGCTGATGGCCTGGCTGACCCACACTGAGGAGCTGCTTGATGCACAAAAACCTATCAATGGAGACCCAAAAGTCATCGAGGTGGAACTTGCCAAGCACCACGTGAGTACTCCCACTCCAGCTCCACTTTCAGTCCAGGATTTGACTTCTCCTGAAGGGCTGGAGCTGGTTTGAGTCCATGGGAGCATATCAGGGGGGGTTTAAGGAGCAGTCCCAACGTTTGCCCACCACATCTCGTGTAGGTGCTGAAGAATGATGTCCTGGCCCACCAAGCAACTGTGGAGACAGTGAACAAAGCAGGCAATGAGCTGCTGGAGTCCAGTGCAGGGGATGATGCCAGCAGCCTCAGGAACCGCCTGGAGAACCTGAACTCATGCTGGGAGTCAGTGCTGCAGAAGACAGAGGAGAGGGAGCAGCAGCTCCAGTCCACGCTCCAGCAGGTCAGGGAGGGGGCACTGCCTCTGCTGAGGGTCCACTTCCTTTGCTTTAGGGGGAAAAACAAGGGGGAAAGATTTAGTGAGACACTGGGGCTGGGGTTGTGCAAGTTCTTCATGTAGCTCTTAGTCCTGGAGGGGTTGGTGATGCCCAGACGCTCAGCAGGGGCCAGGGTGAGGTTGTGCCATGCACAGCCCTGGGGCACCCAGCTCTGCCTCCGAGCTGGTTTGGAAGCAAACACAATGGTAGCCCTGGCATACGGTCAGTGGTGGCTGATGTCATCTGAGCTGGGGCTGATGATACCTCCCTCCACAGGCCCAAGGTTTCCATGGTGAGATTGAAGACTTCCTCCTGTGGCTAACGAGGATGGAGAGCCAATTGTCAGCATCAAAGCCCACAGGAGGTCTGCCAGAAACCGCCCGGGAGCAGCTCAATGCCCACATGGTAATTTCATAGGAGAGCTTCCAAAGCTTTTTGGTTCAGCAAGCACCTGCCTGGCAAATCTCAGCATCCACACATCTCCCTTCTCTGTCTGGTGTGGAGAAGCTGTCTCTCTGGTCTCTTCTCCCTGATAATGTTGCACTTGATGCCTGCATCAGGATGCTTTAAGCACCTTCCATCTGCTCCAAGTGACACTCTGCCTTTGCTGCCCACCCTGAACCCGATTTTCTTGTCACCTTGAGCTGCAGCAAGCCATGGTCCTGCTGCAGGCCCTTCCCTTGTCTAACCCTTCAGTGATGCCTCCTTTGCAGGAGCTGTATGGGCAGTTCAAAGCCAAGGAGGATACCTACAGCCAGCTGCTGGCCAAGGGGCGACTGATGCTGCTGAACAGGGATGACTCCGGCTCCGGCTCCAAGACGGAGCAGAGTGTGGCCCTGCTGGAGCAGAAGTGGTGCCTGGTCAGCACCAAGATGGAGGAGAGAAAGGTAATGTTGATGGAGAGGTGCTGGTCTGGCAGTGCTTGCTCCCTGCTGTGCTGCTTTGCTGTGCCCTTGTTGCCCAGAGGGCTAGTGGTCTCCTGGGGTGTGTTAAGAGCGTGGCCAGCAGGGTGAGGGAGGTTCTGAGCCTCTTCTCTGCCCTGCTGAGGCCACATCTGGGGTATTGTGTCCAGTTCTTGGGCTCTCCAGTTCAAGAGAGATAGGGAACTACTGGAGAGAGTCCAGTGGAGGGCCATGAGGATGATGAAGGGATGGCACATCTGTCTGCTGAGGAAAGGCTGAGAGCCCTGGGGCTGCTGAGCCTGGAGAAAAGCAGCCTGAGAGGGATCTGATCAGTGGCTACAAATACCTGAGGGTGTGGGGCAAGAAGAAGGGGCCAAGCTCTTTCACCTGGTGCCCAGTGATAGGATGAGAGGCATTGGGCACAAACTGAAACCCAGGAAGCTCTGCCTCAACATGAAGAGAAACTTCATTGCTGTGAGAGTGCTGGAGGCCTGGAGCAGGCTGCCCAGAGAGGCTGTGGAGTCTCCTCTGGATACTTCTCAAACCCACCTGGCTGTGTTCCTGTGTGACCTGCCCTGGGTGACCCTGCTCTGGCAGAGGGGTTGGGCTGGGTGATCTCCAGATGTCCCTTCCAACCTCTACCATCCTGTGGTTTGCTTTGCTAGGAAGGATGGAGCAGGTCAGGGCTGGAGAGGAGGGGTCGGGGTGGTTGCATCAGACAGCCTCTCGCTTGGCTGTGCAGGTCGAGGCTGTGTGTCAGGTGGTGCTGTCTGAGCATCAGGCTGGGGTGGTTTTGTGCAGGTAGACATCAGATTGGTTAAATCACACTGAAAGTGAGAGGGAAATTGCCTTTTGGGTTAATTTAGGGGAGAGGTGGGAAGAGGCCTCCTGCAGCTCTGAAAGGCAGGCTTTGTCGGGCCCCCGTGGGACAGCAAGCCAAGTCCTCCTCCGAGCTGACTCCAGCCGAGGCTTTTGGCTGGTGATGAGATAAAACAAGGGACATGGTGGCCTCAGCCCAGAATAAATGTGTGGTGCTGCAGCTGTTGCTATCCAAACGTCCTCCCCCTCATCTCTGGAGCTGCTCTGCCCATGCTGAGCCCTTGCTCAGGAAGCTGAGGGTGACGCAGCTGCTGGTGTGCTGCTGGAGCTCTCCCCTTTCAGGGGCAGTGGTTCTTGTGTGGAAAGCAAGCAGTAGCCTTCAGCAGGACCCCCTCCCCTTGGTAAACAAGTGGCCTTGGCAGGCCTGGGCACTGAGGTTCCTCTTGGAGGGAAGTTTGGGCAGGGACACAAAGGCTTCCTCTGTGTGAGGCACGTCTGAGCATGAGCTCTCGCCCTCCTCACTGTGCTGGTTTTTCTTTTCCCCCTCTCCCTCCTCACCCTGGCAGGCAAAGCTGGAGGAAGCCCTAGCCCTGGCCACAGACTTCCAGAATTCCCTGCAGGACTTCATCAACTGGCTGACCCTGGCTGAGCAGAGCCTGAACATTGCCCCCCCAGCCAGCCTCATCCTCAACGCCGTGCTGGCCCAGATCGATGAGCACAAGGTGAGCACCCAACAGCTCCCCGGGGTGAGGGGGCAAGGCTGGCACTGCAGGGGTTCAACAAGGCCAAGGGCAGGCATAGAGTCATAAAATCACCTGCTTGGGAAAGACCTGAAGAGATTTGAGTCCAACCACAACCTAACATCTCCCTGTTAGACCATGGCCCCAAGCTCCTCATCCAGACATCTTTTAAACACCTTCAGGGGTGGAGTTACCAACACAACCTTGGGGGTGAAGGGCAGCAGGTGGAGGGAGGGGATTCTGCCCCTCTGCTCTGCTCTGCTCTGCTGAGACCACACCTGCAGTGCTGGGACCAGCTCTGGAGTCCACAACACAAGGAGGATAAGGAACTCTTAGAGCTCTCAGCCAGAGGCGGCCGTGGCAATGCTGGGAGAGTTGGCCTTGTTCAGCCTGGAGAAGAGAAGGCTCCAAAGGGACCTTCTGGTGGCCTTTCAGTGTTTAAAGGGACCTATCAGAAAGCTGGGGACAGACTTTTTCAGGGCCTGTTGTGACAGGGCAAGGAGGGATAGTTTGAAACTGAAAGAGAGAGATTTGGGCTGGGGAGAAGGGAGAAATGTTTGATGGTGGTGGGACCTTGACCCAGGAGCTGCCCCATCCCTGGAACCATTCCAGGCCAGGCTGTGTGGGGCTCTGAGCAACCTGCTCTAGTTGCAGATGTCCCTGCTGACTGCAGGGGAGGGTTAGACTGGATGAGCTCTGAGATCCCTTCCATCCTACACCACTCTATGACTCCATGGTCTGCCCTGTGCCCGCTGCGCGCTCGCAGGCACCTCCAGCTCGCAGGCACCAGAGCACATCTCTGCGGTTTGCAGGTGTTTGCCAACGAGGTGAATGCTCACCGGGATCAGATCATCGAGCTGGATCAAACTGGCAACCAGCTGAAGTTCCTCAGCCAGAAGCAGGACGTGGTGCTGATCAAGAACCTGCTGGTCAGCGTCCAGTCCCGCTGGGAGAAGGTTGTGCAGCGCTCGGTGGAGCGAGGACGAGCTCTGGATGATGCCAGGAAGAGAGCCAAGCAGGTGAGAGACATGGGAAGGGTGCAGCAGACCCCAGCTGTGGAGGGCAGGAGGTCCTGAGACCAGGAGGAAGGGAACTGGGGTCCCCACCAGTGCTGAGGTTCAGGCTTGCTCCTGTTTCCTTGCAGTTCCATGAAGCTTGGAAGAAGCTGATTGATTGGTTGGAGGATGCAGAGAATCACCTGGACTCCGAGCTGGAGATTTCCAATGATCCTGACAAAATCAAGCTCCAGCTCTCCAAACACAAGGTAGAGCTTTGCCAAAGCAAGGCTGGTGCTGGACACTGGGTGGAAGGGTGCCTCAGTGGGAGGGGGAGCATGGAAGCATCTCCTCTTCCATCAGGACAAGGGAAAGGCATGCCCAGGGCTACATGGAAAATGTTCAGCTGGAGACCTCCCTGAGCACCTTGAATCTCCAGAGAGCTTTCTGGAGCAGCTTTGTTTTCTCTCCTGTTCCCAGGAGTTCCAGAAGACACTGGGAGGGAAGCAGCCTGTCTATGACACCACCATCAGAACAGGCAGAGCCCTCAAGGAAAAGGCCTTGCTTCCAGATGACACTCACAAGCTGGACAACTTACTGGGAGAAGTCCGGGACAAGTGGGACACAGTGTGTGGGAAGTCTGTGGAAAGGTAAATCCAGCCCCAGCACCTGTGTGCCAGGGACTGCTGGCAGAGGGGGAGGAGATGTGCTCAGGGGCTTGGAGGAGGTCACTGGGACATGGCCAGAGGAGGTGAGTTTGTTGATGGAAGGTCACAGGGATGTTTGTTTCCCAGGCAGCACAAGCTGGAAGAAGCCCTCCTGTTCTCTGGGCAGTTCATGGATGCACTGCAGGCTTTGGTGGACTGGCTCTACAAGGTGGAGCCTCAGTTAGCTGAAGACCAACCTGTCCATGGTGACCTGGATCTGGTCATGAACCTGATGGATGCTCACAAGGTGAGAGGGTCTTCTCCAGCTCTGCTCTGGGACACAGCTGGGGCTTTGTCTTCTCCAAGAGCCAAAGAACACAGCAGCCACAGTTGGTGCTTTGCTTCTGTGTGCTTCTGGAGCTCTGCTCTTCCAAGATGCTGTCAGTCAGATGTGTTGAGGGTTGAGTTTTGAACAGGTGGCTGAATTTATGCTCCTCTATAAACTTTGCTCTTGGCAGTTCTCTCCAGCCCATCTTGGAGTCCGGGGCTCCTGGGCTTGGATTAGGTCATGCATTGAAATCCCCAGACAGGGTTGGGCATCCATTCAAGGCAGCTGCTGTGCTGCAGGCTGAGAAGGGTCTAGAGCTTGTCTGCTCCAGGTCACAGCCACTTCTGCCAGGGTGGAAGGCTGGGGCCCCTGCCCATGTGTACCCACACCGAAACTTGCCCAGGAGCAGCCTGCCTGCCCTCCCATCACACCGCCTTGTGGTGGGTCTTTGATGTGGGTGGCAAAGCTGCACTCCAGCCTCCAGATGTGCTGCCCTGGTGTTTTCCCCACCATGGAACACCCCCCTGGGAGCGACCAGCCCTGCTCAGCTTCTGCTTCTCCCACTGCAGGTCTTCCAGAAGGAGCTGGGGAAGCGCACAGGGACGGTGCAGGTGCTGAAGCGCTCCGGCCGGGAGCTGATCGAGAACAGCAGGGACGACACCACCTGGGTGAAGGTGCAGCTGCAGGAGCTGAGCAACCGCTGGGACACGGTCTGCAAGCTCTCAGTGTCCAAACAAACCCGGCTGGAGCAGGCCTTGAAGCAGGTGAGCAGCAGGCTGGGGGTGGAAACCCCCCTGGAGAGCATTGCTGGGCTCCAAGTTTGGCCTTGAGAGGTGGACACAAACCTCAGAGAAGAGGTTTTGCCCAGTGGCTGATCCCTCCTGGCGGAGCAGAGCAGCAGTTTTGTTCTTCCCCCCAAAGAAGAGCCAGTAATGGCTGATTTGAAAAGGGAGGGTGAGGAGATGTCACCAGTGTGGAGGAACTTCTTTAACTGAAGGGTGATGGAGCCCTGGAGCAGGCTGCCCAGAGAGGTGGCAGAGTTTCCTTCTCTGGAGACACTCAGACCCTGCCTGGATGTGTTCCTGTGTGCCCTGCTAGCATGCTGTGATGCCAAGGGGAAGGAGATGCCCAGCTGCTGTGGGACTCACCTGCTGGTGCTGGACAAGCCCAGGCCAGCAGAGAGAGCTTTTTAACATAAAAATCATGGAATGGGTTGGGTTGGGAAGGACCTTAATGGTCATCAAGTCCCAGCTCTCCTGCCGTTCCTCTCCTTGCTTTTAATTGGTTTATTGAAGTCCCTTTCAGTTCCAAGTCCCTTTCAGTCTCTGCAGCTCTCAGCCTTGGGTGGAGCAGCTGGTTTGAGGAGGAAGAGGAGGAGGACTAGGTGATGCTTGTGCTTTTGTCACCACAGGCAGAGGAGTTCAGGACAGCTGTGCACCTGCTGCTGGAGTGGCTGTCGGAGGCTGAGCAGTCTCTGCGCTTCCGGGGAGCGCTTCCTGACGACGCTGAGGCCTTGCAGTCCCTCATCGATGCCCACAAGGTCAGGAGGAGCTCAGGAACCCAACCTGAGCAGGGCTGGGGAGGTGTCTGGAGCACAGCCCTGTGAGGAGAGGCTGAGGGAGCTGAGGTGGTTTAGCCTGGAGAAGAGGAGGCTCAGGGGAGACCTTCTTGCTGTCTACAACTACCTGAAAGGAGGCTGGATCCAGGTGGGGGTTGGTCTCCTCTTCCAGGCAAGCAGTGACAGAAGGAGAGGACACAGTCTCAAGCTATGCAAGGGGAAGTTTAGGCTTGATCTTAGAAAGAAGTTCTTCCCAGACAGAGAGATTGGCCATGGGAATGTGCTGCCCAGGGAGGTGGTGGAGTCCCCATCCCTGGGGGTGTTTAAAATAAGCCTGGCTGAGGCACTCGGTGCCATGTTGATCAGATGGTGTTGGGTGATAGGTTGGACTTAATGATCTTGGAGGTCTTTTCCCACCTGGTTAATTCTGTGATTCTGAGCAAGATGCATGGAGTAGAACATTGCCACACTGATTCTTTTGGGCCCTTCAGGAGTTCATGAAGAAAGTGGAGGAGAAGCGCGTGGATGTGAACGCGGCGGTGAGCATGGGGGAGGTCATCCTGGCTGCCTGCCACCCTGACTGCATCACCACCATCAAGCACTGGATCACCATCATCAGAGCCAGGTTTGAGGAGGTGAGTCCCCCCTGGCTTGGTTTCCAGGCTGGTGGTGGATACCAGCACCAGGGATGGTCCATCTGGCGTTGGTTCCAGCCTCAGGTTCCCCAGAGCAGGCTGATGGTTGGCTCTGTGTTTCCAACAGGTTCTCACGTGGGCAAAGCAGCACCAGCAGAGACTGGAATCTGCACTTTCTGAACTGGTGGCAAATGCAGAGCTCCTGGAGGAGCTCCTGGCTTGGATCCAGTGGGCTGAGACAACCCTGATCCAGCGGGACCAGGAGCCCATGCCTCAAAATATTGATCAGGTCAAAGCCCTCATCTCTGAGCACCAGGTGAGCCCAGTGCTGAGCATGGTAGGCATTTGGGAGAGGGGCAGGGAGGTTCATTCCTGCTTCATTCATCACTGAATCCTCTTGGAAGTCCTCATTAAAATCATGTGTGACCCAGCTGTGACCTGGGAGCAAAGCCAGCCCAGGGGATGAACTCCAGCATCCTGTGGGGCTTGCAGTGACAGAACAAGGGGCAACAGCTTAGAGCTGGAAGAGGGGGGATTTGAGACTGGAGATGAGGAAGAAATTCTTTCCAGTGAGGCTGGGGAGACACTGGCACAGGTTGCTCAGGGAGGCTGTGGATGCCTCCTCCCTGGAGGTGTTCAAGGCCAGGCTGGATGAGGCCTTGAGCAACCTGGGCTGGTGGGAGCTGTCCCTGCCCACGGCAGGGGAGGGTTGGAACTGGATGAACTTTAAGGTCCCTTCCAACCCAACCCATTCCATGCATCTACAAATCTGCAGACCCAAGGCAGCACTGTGGAACAGCTCAGCCCCAAACCCCCCCAGCTGGTGCTGAGTGCTCACCTCCCTGTCGTGGGCTTGGCACATCCCAGCGAGGACCTGGAGCAACAGGAGACTGAAAAACATCTCCAAGCTGCCAAATTTTATCCTCTTCCTTTCTGTGTCTTGAGCAGTCCTTCATGGAGGAGATGACAAGGAAGCAGCCAGATGTGGACAGGGTCACCAAGACCTACAAGAGGAAAGCCTCTGAGCCCCCTCATGGACCCTTCATGGAGAAGTCTCGCAGCAACAGTGAGGCTCCTCTTGAATCACAGCTTTGGGGGAAACCTGCTTGTGGTGGGAGGAAATGAAGCTCATTAGCTTTGATTATCAATTAAGGAGGCATCCTGCACTGGCAAGGCACCAGGAAGGTGGTTGAAAGATCTCAGGAGGGGAAAAAAAATCCAGGTGGCATTTCCCAAAGCACCCCTGCTGGGGGCAAGCTTCTGCTGGGCCTGCTCTGCTCGTCCTCTCTGCAGTGAGGAGGCTTTGGGGCTTGTTTGGAGTGGGGTCTTGGTGCCAAGGAGGTCGTTGAGGTGCTGGAACAGGTCCAGAGAAGGGCCACAAAGCTGGGGAAGGGTCTGGAGAACAGGGCTGGGGAGGAGCAGCTGAGGGAGCTGGGGGTGTTCAGCCTGGAGAAGAGGAGGCTGAGGGGAGACCTTCTGGCTCTCTGCAGCTCCCTGAAAGGAGGTTGGAGTGAGGTGGGGTTGGTCTCTTCTCCCAAGGAAAAAGTGATAAAATGAGAGGAAATGGCCTCAAGCTGCAGCAGGGGAGGTTTAGGTTGGATACTAGAAGAAACTTCTTGACTGAAAGGGTACTCAAAGCCTGGCCCAGGCTGCCCAGGGAGGTAGCTGAATCCCCATCCCTGGAGGGGTTTCAAGGAAGCTGAGGGCCATGGCTTAGCACCAGGCTTGGTAGAGTTAGAGAGTGGTTGGACTCAATGATCTTCAAGGACTTTGCCAAGCAGTGTGAATTCCCAAGAGCAGGGGGAGCAGTGGGAGGGCTGTGTTGGGTGCAGAGCCATCTGCCACCCTGCCCTCCCTGGGGACAGCACATCCCTTGGCAGAGCAGCCAGGCAGGCCGTGGGAGCTTTGCTGTTGGAGAAACAAACTGGGTTTCATTGCTGCTCCTTCCAGGACTTGCTAACCACCAGCACCACCTCAAACAATTCCATTTCTCCCTTCTTTTTTTATCCCCAGGAAAATCCTTGGGTCAGGCTGCCCCCCCCAGCATGCCCATCATCTCCCAGTCAGAGACAAAGAACCCTCGGATCAATCAGCTCTCAGCTCGCTGGCAGCAGGTCTGGCTGCTGGCTCTGGAGCGGCAGCGGAAGCTCAACGATGCCCTGGACAGACTGGAGGAGGTAATGGCCACCAACTGCTCTGGGATGGGGTCAGGGGGATGCTGGGACACCAGGGGCTGCTCACCAGAGTGCTTTGAATTGGTGTCACCTCTTCAGTTACCTGCAGAAGGTCCCCTGCTGCCTTTCACAACACAGAATCACGGAGTGGTAGGGGTAGGAAGGGACCTCCAGAGATCATCCAGTCCTACCCCCTGCCAGGGCAGATTCACCCAGGGCAGGGCACACAGGAACACATCCAGGTGGGTTTGGAAGCTCTCCAGAGCAGGAGACTCCACAACCTCTCTGGGAAGCCTGCTCCAGGGCTCTGTCACCCTCACAGGGACAAAGTTTTCCCTCCTGTTCCCCTGGCACCTCCCCTGCTCCAGCTTGCCCCCAGTGCCCCTTGTGCTGTGCTTGGCCAGCCCTGAGCAGAGCCTGGCTCCAGCCCTGCACATCTTCATCCCCAGCACTGAGGGCAGCCCTCAGGCTCCTCTGCTCCAAGCTCCAAGCCCCAGCTCTCAGCCTGGCCTCACAGGGAGATGTTCCACTGCCTGCAGCAGCTCTGTGGCTCTGGGCTGGACTCTTTCAAGCAGTTCCCTGAGGTCCTTCTGGAACTGAGGGGCCCAAAACCTAAAAAAAATAACTCTGCTTAGTGGTGTCCAGTGACAGGAGAAGGGGCAATGGGTGCAAGGGAGGGCAGAGAAGGTTCCACAGGAACATGAGGAACAACTTTGTCACTGTGAGGGTGCTGGAGCCCTGGAGCAGGCTGCCCGGGGAGGTTGTGGAGTCTCCTCTGGAGAGATTCCAAACCCACTTGGATGCATCCCTGTGTGACCTTCCCTAGGGGACCCTGCTCTGGCAGGGGGAGGTTGGACTGGATGATCTTTGGAGGTCCCTTCCACCCCCTAATGCTCTGTGCACTGCTAAAAAGTGAAGGCTTCTGTCATTAAACTGCTCCTTAATGAATTCCTTCCCACCCTTTGCAGCTGGTGTCTCTCAAGGTGGTGCCAGCCAGCCCTTGGCCTTGCTCCTAGCACTTAGTTTAACAAACTTCTGCCTCTTCCCTTTTCCAAATCTAATGGAATTTTTTGTTTGTTTTTATTTTATTTATGCTTATCAAAAGCAGCTATGCCCAGAAGTGAGTGGTTTGATTTGTTTGTTTTTCATTTTGGTTGCTTGCTTTCTTTCTTCTCCTTTCCTCCTTTCCTCCTTTCCTCCTTTCCTCCTTTCCTCCTTTCCTCCTTTCCTCCTTTCCTCCTTTCCTCCTTTCCTCCTTTCCTCCTTTCCTCCTTTCCTCCTTTCCTCCTTTCCTCCTTTCCTCCTTTCCTCCTTTCCTCCTTTCCTCCTTTCCTCCTTTCCTCCTTTCCTCCTTTCCTCCTTTCCTCCTTTCCTCCTTTCCTCCTTTCCTCCTTTCCTCCTTTCCTTTCTTTCCCCCTTCCTTTCTTTCCCCCTTCCTTTCTTTCCCCCTTCCCTTCTTTCCCCCTTCCCTTCTTTCCCCCTTCCCTTCTTTCCCCCTTCCCTTCTTTCCCCCTTCCCTTCTTTCCCCCTTCCCTTCTTTCCCCCTTCCCTTCTTTCCCCCTTCCCTTCTTTCCCCCTTCCCTTCTTTCCCCCTTCCCTTCTTTCCCCCTTCCCTTCTTTCCCCCTTCCCTTCTTTCCCCCTTCCCTTCTTTCCCCCTTCCCTTCTTTCCCCCTTCCCTTCTTTCCCCCTTCCCTTCTTTCCCCCTTCCCTTCTTTCCCCCTTCCCTTCTTTCCCCCTTCCCTTCTTTCCCCCTTCCCTTCTTTCCCCCTTCCCTTCTTTCCCCCTTTCCCCCTTCCCTTCTTTCCCCCTTTCCCCCTTCCTTTCTTCTTTTGCTTTTGCTGTAGGTCAGAGCAGTTGCTGCATTGTCATGTTTGATACCTTTGTGGCTTTGAAGTCCTAAAAATGTTTAGGGGATCCCTCCCCCCCCCCCCCAACCCCCCCCAGGTGTCATCCCCCCCAAAAAATAATAATCAAACAAGGGCTCAAAACTGGGGTGAGCTGGTGGGGGTGGGGAGGCCTTTCGGGGGCGTTTAAGAGGAGGACTTTTAGGGGGAGTCCTCTTAGAGAAGTCCTTTTAGGGGAGTTCTTTTGGGGGGGCTTTTAAGGGAGTCCTTCAAGGGACTTTTTGGGGAGACCCTTTGGGGGAGGCCTCTTAGAGGGAGTCCTCTTAGAAAAGTCCTTTTAGGGCACTTTGAGGGGAGTCCTTTTGGGGGGGCTTTGAGGGGAGTCCTTCAAGAGATTTATAGGAGAGTCCTTTTAGGGCACTTTCAGGGGAGTCCTTTTAGGGCACTTTCAGGGGAGCCCTTAGGAGGCTTTTTGGGGAGGCCTTTAAGGGATTTTTAGGGGAGTCCATTTAGGAGGCTTTTAATGGGAGGACTTTTAGGATGAGTCCTTTGTAAGGGGAGGCCTTTTAGGGGGAATCTTTTTAGGGGGAGTCTTCTTAGGAGACTTCTTTTATGGGAGGACTTTTAGGGGAGTCCTTTCAGGAGAAGGGAGGGGATAAAAAGGGGGCTCAGTTGAAACTGGAGGGTGGCTTACCTGAAGCTGGGGGCAGAGCTGCAGGGCTGGGGGTCGGCAGAGCTGAGATGTGTCCCAGGCACTGTTGTACCTGCAAGATGAGCAAGAAATCCCTTCTTGGCTGCTTTAGAGGGGGAAGCTGTGCCCAGAACGGTGCCAGCAGTGGGTGTTCCTCTTGGGCAGAGCCTGGTGAGCTGTTAGGTGAAGAAACACCCTCCAAATGCCCAAGCAGAGACAGGAGGGGGGTTTGTGTGTGTGTCTGTGTGCCAGTAGCCGCCCCCCCCTGCGTCTGTGTGCGCATCCCGGCGCGGGGGATGCTGCATCCCTTGTCCGTGGCTCCGTGATGCGAGGTCCACGTAGTGGCTGTTGGCTAAGCTGTTTGTCCTTCTGTTCCCCAAAGTCACTTGGAGGTGGCCCTCTTGTTAATGGGGGTGGGGGTGAGGGTGAGGGTGGGGTTCATCTGGATAAACCCAGATTGCCCTTCCAGGGAGGGCGGGTGGGCGGCGTTCGGGTTGGGAGCTTGGCTGTGGGCTCGGCTGGGGGTGGAAGGGTGCTGGAGAGCTGGGGGTGGAAGGGTGCTGGAGAGCTGGGGGTGGAAGGGTGCTGGAGAGCTGGGGGTGGTGCTCCTCAAGGGTTTCCCTCCCTGACTGTGGTGGTTTTGCCTTCCAGCTGAAGGAGTTTGCCAACTTTGACTTCGACGTGTGGCGGAAGAAGTACATGCGCTGGATGAACCACAAGAAGTCTCGCGTCATGGACTTCTTCCGGCGCATCGACAAGGACCAGGACGGGAAGATCACCAGGCAGGAGTTCATCGATGGCATCCTGGCCTCCAGTAAGTCCCTGCCTGCCTGCAACTGCCTCGGGAAGAATGGCCACCTTGATAGGTCCCTGCTGGAGGGCTGAGGGCAGATTGGATGTCAGGAAAAAGTTCTTTGCCGTGAGGGTGGTGAGAGCCTGGCACAGGTTGCCCAGGGAGGTGGTGGAAGCTTCATCCCTGGAGGTGTTTAAGGCCAGGCTGGATGTGGCTCTGAGCAACCTGAGCTGGTGTGAGGTGTCCCTGCCCATGGCAGGGGGTTGGAACTGGATGAGCCTTGAGGTCCCTTCTAACCCTGACAATTCTCTGATTCTATGGTCACAGAAACATTCAGGTTGGAAGAGACCCTCAGGATCACCAAATCCAACTGAGAGCCCTACTCTGCAAGGCTCAGCCCTATACCATGTCCCCAAGCACCACATCCAGATGACCTTTAAACAAAACACATCCAGGGATGGGGACTCCACCACCTCCCTGGGCAGCCTGTTCCAGAGCCTGACCACTCTTGCAGCAAAGAAATTTTCCTGCTGTCCAACCTAAACCTCCCCTGGCACAACTTGAGGTCATTTCCTCTTGTCCCATCACTTCTTCCTCAGGAGAATGAACCAACCCCTTCCTTGCTCCAACCTCCTTCCAGGGAGCTGTAGAGTCAGAAGGTCTCTCCTCAGCCTCCTTTTCCCCAGTCTGAACACCCCCAGTTCCCTCAGCTGCTCCTCACCAGCCCTGTTCTCCACACCCTTCCTCAGCTTCGTTACCCCTCTTCCATACCCTCTCCAAGCACTTCCTGGAGTGAGGGGCCCAAAACCGAAGCCAGAAGATGCAGACCATGCTGTGACATGCCCAGTCCCTGCCCTGGCTGTTCATTCCTCTGCCTCCTTGCAGAATTCCCCACCACGAAGCTGGAGATGACGGCGGTGGCTGACATCTTCGACCGCGATGGCGATGGCTACATCGATTACTACGAGTTTGTGGCTGCCCTCCATCCCAACAAGGATGCCTACCGCCCCACCACTGATGCTGACAAGATCGAGGATGAGGTAAAGCACCAAAAGAAGGCTGCTGGGGTGGCTCAGGCTGCAGGGTGGCAGTGGGGGAGTCAAGAAGCGGATGACGGCAGTGATGCTGAGGCAAAGCGCTGGCAGCACCTAGCATGGCTTGGAAGGAAGGGTTCTTAGCTTTGGGGTTTATCCCTCGTGTTGGGGGAAGGTCCCAAAATGCTGGTGGGTCACTCACCCCTCTCTTGTTGGTGGTGGCAGGTCACCAGGCAAGTGGCCCAGTGCAAGTGTGCCAAGAGGTTTCAAGTGGAGCAGATTGGCGAGAACAAGTACAGGGTAAGGCAGCGTCAGCGGCTCGCAGGGGGGCTTGGGTTGGAAGGGGCCTTAAAGATCGTCCAGGTCCGACCCCCCTGCCATGGGCAGGGACACTTCCCACTAGCCCAGGTTGCTCAAGGCCTCATCCAGCCTGGTCTTAAACATTTCCAGGGATGGGGCATCCACAGCTTCTCTGGGCAGCCCGCTCCAGTGTCTCACCACCCTCACTGCCCTAATGTCCAATCCAGATCTGCCCTGCTCCGGTTCCAGACGCTGCCCTGGTGGCACAAATCCTGCTCCCACTTCCCACCCGGGGTCGGGGGGTTTACCAAGTGGGATGTTCAGCCTGGCTTGGTGGAGAGGGGGTGAGATGGAGACCTCATCCTCCAGTTCCCAGTGGAGGTGGCTGGGTGGTGTTTGCCCAGCACCATCCTTGGCCCCAGGGCGTTCCCTGAGGCAGGAGAGCATAAAAGTGTCCCTGTTCTGGGGCAGCCATTCCAGCAGCCCTGTGAAACGCTGCATTCACTCCACCAGCAGCTGCCCTTGAAGCTCTCCTCCTGGATGAGTGTTCCTCACGCCTGTGTTTTCCTTAGCTGGCTCCCCAGGCAGGGAGAATCATTTCCTCACAGGATCTCTTTGTAGCTGGCTGGCTGTTTACCTTGCAAAGCCTTCACCGAGGTGAACTGGGGGAAGGAGCAGGGAGCAGAGCTGGGCAGCAGAGCTGGGCAGCAGAGCTGGCAGCAGAGCTGGGCAGCAGAGCTGGGCAGCAGAGCTGGGCAGCAGATCTGGGCAGCAGATCTTGCCTACTTCCCTGCCCACTGCTTTCAGGGCTGATGCTCCAGCTGGGAGAAGCCAAGCTGCAGCGCTCACCTCTTGGGCTGCACGCCTCCCCCCCTACAACCTTCTGCCTGACACCCCAACAGTGTAAACCCCCCTCCTCCCCCCCTGCCCCCCAGTTTCTCACTCCCTGCAGTTAACAGTTCTCATGATTATTGCACTGTTAATCCCAGCAATGTTTTTCTTGTTTTTCTTTTCCTCTTCCTCTCAACTTTCCTTTCCCCCTCCCCTGCTCTCCTCCTTCCACAACTCCTCTCCCTCCGTAGTTCTTCCTCGGCAATCAGGTACAGTTTGCCTCGTGGTGCTGTCTCTCACCTCTCTGGTTTTTACCTCACAGATGTAGCTTTGTGTGTCTGTGCTGCTGCTCTGTCCCCTGGGGGCTGTGGGGGGGATGGGGGCTGGGAGAGCTGCTCAGCAGAGCCTGGTACAGGCAGGTGCCCAAGCTGGGAGTGACCTCCACACCCCCACCCCCAAACAAAGCAAAGCAAAACAAAACCAACCAGCCAAAAACCAACCAAACAAGACTAGACTGGGCAGGAAAAAGGGGGAAATTCAATGGGAAAAGGGAAAATTCAGTGGGAAAAGGGAAAATTCAATAGGAAAAAAGGGAAATTCAATGGACAAGGAAAAATTTTATGGGAAAAGGGAGGAAAATTTAACAGGAAAAGGGGAAAAGTAAATGGGAAAAGAAGGAAATTCGATGGGAAAGGAAAAAATCTATGGGAAAAGGGGAAAATGCAGTGGGGAAAGGGGAAAATTCAGTGGGGAAAGAGGGAAATTCAATGGTAAAAGGGAAATTCAGTGGAAAAAGGGGGAAATTCAATGGGAAAAGGGGACAGTTCAAAGGGAAAAGAAGGAAATTCAATGGAAAAGGAAAAAATTTGTTGGGAAAAGGAAAATTTGACAGGCAAGGGGGAAATTCAATGGGAAAAGGAGGGAATTCAATGGCAAAGGGGGAAATTCAGTGGGAAAAGGAAGAAATTCAATGGCAAAGGGGGAAATTCAATGGGAAAAGGAGGGAATTCAATGGCAAAGGGGGAAATTCAATGGGAAAAGGAAGAAATTCAATGGGAAAGGGGGAAATTCAATGGGAAAAGGAAGAAATTCAATGGGAAAGGGGGAAATTCAGTGGGAAAAGGTGGAACATTCAATGGGAAAAGCAGGATTTGATAAAAATGGAGAGATTTGATTTCTCTCTCTGTGCCTCCTTTCTTGGCTGTATTGGGGGTGCTGATGGTGAGCAGGGGCAGATGCTGGCAGCCTGTGATGGGGAACATGGGGATACAGATGGGCTCATTCCCAGCCCTGTCCTGAAATCCTGGGGGGTACCTGCATGAGGGCTGTACCAGGCTCTGGGTGGCTTTGGATCCCAGTCACCATGGAATGAGAATGCCAAGCCCATCCCTTTAATCCCAGAGGTAATGATGACTAAACCCAGTTACTGAGTAACTCCTAACTGGTGCAGGGCTCACCCCTCCTGCATGGATCCCTGGGTTGTGACCCAACATGGTGCAGTGTGTGCCAGGGCCAGCTTTGGGGGCCAGAGCTCCTTTGTTATGGGGACTGCAGCATCACCTGCTGTTGGGATGTGCCCCCTGCCCCCCTCCTTCTCCAACAGAAACCCCTGAGGGTTCATGTGGAATGGTGGTGCCCTGCCAAAACCATGCCCAGAAAGAAAGCAACTTGCATGTTGGGTGGATCTGAGAGAAGCTCTGCCTGCAGTTTAGTTTTCAGCAGCAGCTGAATGCACAAATCCCAGCATGCTGAGTGTTGGAAGGGACCTCTGGAGATCATCTCATCCAACCCCCCTGCTAAAAGCAGGGGCACCCAGAGCAGGTTGTCCAGGATCACATCCAGGTTTGGAATCTCTTAGAACAGGAGACTCCACAACCTCTCTGGGCAGCCTGCTCCTCACAGCACAGAAGCTTTTCCCCTCCTCTCATCACAGCAGGTCCTCTGTAGTCCTGGCTGCAGAGCTGAGCCAGGCTCCCAGTGTCCTTGCACTGGCTCTGCTGCCTGCCCGGTGCCAAGGGCAACCAGGAACTTGGGTTTGGCCATCCAGGAGATGTGAAAAAATCAGCCTGATGCTTGTGCTTGAGGGGGCACTGGTCTGATGTGGCAGGTGGTGGCCATCACTAATGAACATTTGCAATCACTAATCCCCCATTGGCTGTGGGATCCCTGCCTGGATTCCCACCCCTCCGCGCTCACCCACACATCCGCACTGGGCGATCTCCGGGGCTGGGGCTGCGGCTTTCTGGCTGGTTGGACTCAAGTCTGAGGCTCAGTGGAGTTCCCTGGGCTTCAGACTTGATGAGAAGAGGTTTCTGGCTCGGTGGTGACACAGCACTGCTTGCCTCACTGAATCAGCTCTTCCCCACGTGGGCTGCACCAGGAGGGTCCTTTGAGTTGCCAGCTTCTGTTTCCTTCACAGTGAAAGGGAAAACTCCAACCTTGGCTGAGCAAAGCTCTCCAAGGACCAAATGCCAAAATCTCTTTTGCTACTCTAAAGAAGAAAGACCCAAAACCAACCCCAGATCTCTCTTTCCTGCTTTAAAACTCAAGGATTTGGATGGTTGCATCATCTTTAATACCACACAGCAGGAAAATCCCCTGGAGATTGGTGTAGCTTGCCCTTACTCCCGAACAACCTGTCTGGAGGAACCTCAGAAGTATTCAAGAGCTGAGTAAAAGCTTCTGGTGCAGCCTGCTGTGGGCAGGAGCTGGGTGTCCCTTGTCCTGTGCCCCTTGTCTGACCTGTTCCTTGGCTCTGCAGTTTGGGGATTCCCAGCAGCTGCGGCTGGTCCGTATCCTGCGGAGCACGGTCATGGTTCGTGTGGGCGGAGGATGGATGGCCCTGGATGAGTTCCTGGTGAAGAATGATCCCTGCAGAGGTAAAGCAGCTCCTGGCCTTTGTGCAGCTGGGGTCTTCTCACCCAGCTGGGCAACTTGCCTGCTCTGGCTGGGAAGGATCAGAAGGGCCCAGAGCGGGGCTGGGTTGTCCGCCTAAGAGGCCTCACTGCCATGCCCTCACCCTCAGAGATGGGCTTGGGGTGCCTGGCAAGGACCTGTTCTGTGACACCCCCCCCAAAGCCTCCTGAGCCTTGGTGATGAGGTTGGGTTCCTATAACCTTCATCTCTCCTCTGCTTTGGCCCCTTGCAGCCCGAGGAAGGACCAACCTTGAACTGCGAGAGAAGTTCATCCTGCCGGAGGGAGCCTCGCAGGGGATGACTCCGTTCCGGTCGCGAGGCCGAAGGTCCAAACCCTCCTCCCGAGCAGCCTCCCCGACACGATCCAGCTCCAGTGCCAGCCAGAGCAACCACAGCTGCGCCTCCATGCCCTCCTCCCCTGCAACTCCTGCCAGTGGAGCCAAGGTGGGGTTCCCCTGGGCAGCCTCCCTCTTTCCTCTCCTGTAGAGACCTCCAAACCCAGCCTGGTGAGACGAGGAGCTGCAGGAGGTGTACAGAGGTGGAAGGTTGGGGCTTGGGGGCTCGATGCCTACTGTGGTCTCTTCCAGACAGTTATGGTGTCTGCAGGAAGAGCCCTGCAGTCCAGGTGGGATGGGTGGGGTGTGATGATGCAGGAGAGGTTTGTCAGCCCAAGCTGGGTGCTGGTGGTGGCTCCGCAGGAGGGTCCCCAGCGCTCACCATGCAGCTGAAGGTCCCTGAGGCCGCGTGCAGCAAGAAGCCATCCCCCATCGTCTCTCCCTTCCCACCACATTGTACCCACCTTGGTTTATTTTGCCACCTGAGTTCTTGATTTTGATTTATACATCCCCTGTTTGGTTCCTGTATCATTTTAGTGCCCTTTTTCCCCCCCTCCCCATTCCATTTCCTCTTTTGTTTTTCCCCCTTTCACTCACCTCCACCTCTTCCCTTCCCTTCCCTCCCTTGGATTTTCCATTTCACAGACTCCACACCACTTCTCTCGATGTTATGACAAACCCTGGTTGATAAACAGTAAAGCCAGCACCCCTCTGAGGGGACTCGATTATCCTGACCTGCAGCTCTCTGGTGCAGAGGTAGAGTATGGCCTGGGACCCCCCCCCCGGCGCGGCCGGACCGCCGCGGGCACCCCGCGGGCACCGGGGCGCTCCTGCTGCCCTGCCCGCTCCTAACGCTTGCCCCGTGGTAGAGCAGCGCTTGGTAGCACCGCTGGGAGTGGTTTTCAGGCCCTTTCTAACTCGGATTCATCACCCACCCTCCCCCAAAGAATAAAAACCAGGCCCCAGAAAGATCAATTTTGGGGCAAAGCACAGCTCACTGAATCCAGAGAGCGGCTCAGGGCGGGAGGGAGCTTAGAGGTCATCTGCTCCAGCCCTCCCCACCGTGCCTTGAGGAAAAGCAAAAAGGGCTTTCAGAGAGAGAGTTGTGCTTAAAACAAAAAGTGGAGTTGGGCTTAAAAAGGAGATTTGGGCTTTAAAAGGGAGATTTGGGCTTTAAAAGGGAGATTTGGGCTTTAAAAGGGAGAATTGGGCTTTAAAAGGGAGATTTGGGCTTTAAAAAGGGAGAATTGGGCTTTAAAAGGGAGATTTGGGCTTTAAAAAGGGAGAATTGGGCTTTAAAAGGGAGATTTGGGCTTTAAAAGGGAGATTTGGCCTTAAAAAGGGAGATTTGGGCTTTAAAAAGGGAGATTTGGCTTAGCAAAAGATATTTGGGTTTAAAAAAGCAGATTTGTACTTTGAAAAAAAGCAGATTTGGGCTTTAAAAAAGTAAAGTTGTGCTTAAAAAGGCAGATTTCTGCTTAAAAAAAGAGAGTTGTGCTTAAAAAAATAGGTGGAGCTGTGCTTAAAAGGTCGATTTGTACTTAAAGTTGTGCCTAAAAAAAAAAAGTTGAGCTGTGCTTAAAAAAAAAATCGAAATTGTGATTGTAAAAAAGCAGATCTGGGCTTAAAAAATAGACTTGGGCTTAAAAAATAGACTTGGGCTTAAAAAATAGGTAGAGTTGGGCTTAAAACAGTGAGGTTTGTGCTTAAAATACAGAGTTCTGCTTTAAAAATAGAGCAGAGTTGTGCTTAAAAACAGATCTGCCCTTAAAAAAAATGAATTTGTGCTTAAAAAAGGCAAAGTTGTGCTCAAGAAAAGCAGAGTTGAGCTTAAAAAAGGCAAAGTTGTGCTTAAAAAAGCAGAGTTGTGCTTCTAAAGCCTCTCTTTTGCTTCAAGGCAAAGCCTTGTGCTTAAAGAAAACGAACCAAAACACACCAAAACTTTTACTTTTGCCCAAGCTTTGGGACTGCTGTAGAGGTTTGGCCACCTTTGGGCTTTCCCAGCCCAAGAGCCGAGTTGGGGGCTTGAGAATCAGCTCCAGCGCCTGCCCTGTAACCGCACCGCCCGCCCCGTGCCCAGGCGCTCCTCTCTCTCTCCCCCCCCTCTTGAAGCACCCCACCAGCTGTCACCACCTCCATGCTTCCTCCCCGAGGAGGAGCAGTTTGGGCTGAGGCTTTGAGCTTCCTGAAACTTTCAGCCTCCTCCTGGTTGGATTCCTGCCCTGTGCTGACGGGGTGGTGAGGGCTAAGCTGGGTGGTTGCTGGTGAGAGGAGGAGGAGGGCGTCACGCTTGGAGCTGCTTTCACGCCAGAGAAGGAATTGCTTGGAGTCAGCAGAAGGTCAGGAGCACCCCCATCACCACCACCCACCCCCAAAAAATTGCTCTGAATCAGCTGCTTGCTGCTTGTTTGTACAACAGGATGGAGGACGAGACTGGAAATCTCTTGATGGTGAAAAGGAAACCTTTGCAATCAGGAGTTAATGGATTTTGATTCCCAGGGAGTCCACTGCTCGGCTGCCCCTCTCCCGTCCCACCCCAACCCTCTCCTGCTGCAGCTCCAGTTTTGTGCCATTTCAGCATTCCCAAGTTTCCCCCAAATCACCAAATTGCAGGGGGTGGAGGGAAACTTCTTTACTTTGAGGGTGTTGGAGCCCTGGAGCAGGCTGCCCAGAGAGGTTGTGGAGTCTCCTTCTTTGCAGAGCTTCCAGCCCCACCTGGCCCTTGTGCTCCTGGGCAAGCTGCTGTGGATGGCCCTGCTCTAGCAGAAGGGTTGGACTGGTTGGTCTCCAGGGGTCCCTTCCAACCCTCACCATTCCATGGTTCTATGCAACCTCCAGCAGCTGCTTTGGGAGATGCCCTCTGGTGCTAATGTACATCTCCCTGGGTCGCATCCGGGCGGCCTCGCAGTGATGCCTCCCCAAGCACCACGAGCAGTCACTTTCCTGAAGCTCTGCCCCCAGAATTTGGGGGGATATAGAAACTGGAGCTGCCCTTTCCAGCTGGATCCGGGTGCCCTTGCCCTGCCAGCACCTTCCCCTTCCCCCCTTGGCTTTCCTCCACAGCAGCAGGAGCAGAGCTGCCTCTTGTGCCGCGTTCCCCTCACCGCCAGCTGTGTTTGCAACATCTCAAAGGTCTGGGAGAGCTCCGTTTCAGGATGCAGCCAAAGATGGTTCCATGCAGTTTGTGTCCCAGTTTGTCCCTGCTGCCTCACTCTTCCAATTTGTCAGCCCTTGGGTGGTGGCTTCACAGTCCCACACGGGGCATCAGCACCAGGGTGGATGTCCCCCCACCTCTCAGAGTCATCTCAAGATGTTCTGATTGCCCCTTCCAAAGCTGCTCAGTCGCCTCAATCCCTGCTTTGTGCAAGTTGTCCTCTTCTCTTTGTGGAGCTCTGGAGCCCAGCTGATGCTCTCCTCCTCCAGGTGGATGAATCTCAGCTTTGCTTTGAGGCTTGTTTGGGTTTTTTTCCCCTCCAAAGAGCTGTGCACCAGTCTGCAGCACACAACCTGCTGCTGTGTCTGTGTCCTCCTCCCCCCCCCCCCCCCAAAAAAAAAACCACCCAACAATTTTCAGCCTTTTTTCTTACCTACAAACCGCTGCTGAAACGCCAGCTCCTGGCTCTCCTTGACCATTCAGATGGATGCACCCTTCAGGGGCCAAATCTTCTTGCTGAGGTGCTGATGATCTTGGAGGTGATCTCCTGCCAAGGTGGCACCTAAGGGATGCTCTTTGTGTGCTTCCTCCCAAGGTCACCCCCTCGGCGGGCAGCAAGCTGAAGCGACCAACCTTCCACTCCAGCCGAACCTCCCTGGCTGGGGACACCAGTAACAGCTCCTCCCCAGTCTCTACAGGTGCCAAAACCACTCGGGCAGGTAAGTTGGGTGGCAAAGCCCCCCCCAAAAACCCTCCTGCTGCCACTTTTCCTGCTCCTTAAACTGGCCCTGGGTTGCTGGCCAGCTCTGTGTCCCTGCCTGGAGAGGGGACACTGTGGAGCTCTCCCAGCGTGAGGGTTTGCTGCTGCCTCGTTAGGCACTTGGGAATGGAGCAGTCCTGCTGCTGGACCCCCCCTCAATTTCAGGGGGGTTGGGTGGGTGGTTGGAAGCAGCCACAGTAGTGCTGGGGATTTGGGGATTCTTCTCCTTCTTCTCTTCTTCCCCCCCCTTCTTCTCTTCTTCCCCCCCCTTCTTCTCTTCTTCCCCCCCCTTCTTCTCTTCTTCCCCCCCCTTCTTCTCTTCTTCCCTCCCCCCTTCTCTTCTTCCCCCCTCTTCTTTTCTTTCACCCCCCCTTCTCTTCTTTCCCCCCCTTCTCTTCTTTCCCCCCCTTCTCTTCTTTCCTCCCCTTCTCTTCTTTCCCCCCTTCTCTTCTTTCCCCCCTTCTCTTCTTTCCCCCCCTTCTCTTCTTCCCCCCTTCTCTTCTTCCCCCCCCAACTTCTCTTCTTCCCCCCCCTTCTCTTTTTTTCCCCCCCTCTTCTCTTCCCCCCCCTCCTTCTCTTCTTCCCCCCCCCCTTCTTCCTCCTGATCACAGCTCTCTTTTATTTGGGATGGGGAGGAATCATTTTCCTCTTCTTCCTCCTTTTCTCCTGCTTCTTTCTTCCTTCTCCTCTCCATCGTCTTTTTATTTGTGCCTCCTCCTCCTCCCCCTCTTGCTCACAACTGTCTCTGCACCCCTGGCAGACCCCAAGAAGACGGCGAGCCGTCCCACCAGCCGGGCCGGCAGCCGAACCGGCAGCCGTGCGAGCAGCCGGCGGGGGAGCGACGCCTCCGATTTCGACCTGCTGGAGACGCAGTCGGCTTGCTCCGACACCTCGGAGAGCAGCGCCGCCGGCGGGCAGGGAGGCTCCCGCCGGGGGGCAGCCAAACCTTCCAAAATCCCAACCATGTCCAAGAAAACGACCACTGCCACCACCCCAAAACCTCCGGGCCCTAAAAGATAATAATAATACTGTACCCCGTGCCCTGAGAGCCAGAGCAGCACCTCCCCCACCTCCACCTGTGTCCCGTTTTTAACCCTGCATTGGATGTATATTTATTCTAAATGGGAGAAGCTATATTGTTAAAAGTGTAAAAGAAAAGTTGTGTTTTGAAGCTGCCTTATTTTATTTTGGGTTGGTTTTTTCTTTTTTTGGAGGGGGTGGATTTGGGTTTGGGTTTTGGGTTGGGGTTTTTGGTTTTCCCCCTTTTTTTTTGCGGGGGGGAGCGTGGGGGTTTTTTTTTGTTTGGTTGGTTCTTTTTTCTTTGGTTTTGTAAGTTTTTCATGTGAATATTTATGTAGATAAACAACAACAACAACAAAAATCACCTCTCAGTGCCCTTCCTCTTTGTTTAAGAGAAGAGCCTGGGAGGGGGAAAAAATAAATGGAAAAAAAAAGGAAAAAAAAAAAAAAGAGATGGGAGGAAGGAAACAAAAATTAAGGAAAAAAATTAAGGAAAAATAATAAGAGAAAGGTTAAAAAAAGAAAAAAAAGGGAGAAAGGAAAAGAATTAAGGAAAAATAATAGGAGAATGGTAAAAAAAAAGGGGGAGGGAGAAAGGAAAAAAATTAAGGAAAAATTATAGGAGAATGGTAAAAAAGAAAGGGGAGAAAGGAAAAAAATAAGGAAAAATAATAGGAGAATGGTAAAAAAAAAAAGGGGGAGAAAGGAAAAGAATTAAGGGAAAATAATAGGGGAAAGGTAAAAAAAAATGGGGGGGAGAAAGGAAAAAAATTAAGGAAAAATAATAGGAGAAAGGTTAAAAAAGAAGAGAAAGGAATAAATTTTTTAAGAAAATATGAGAAAGGTTAAAAAAAAAAGGAAAAAAGGAAAAGAGATGAGAAAGGAAATAAAGATATTAGAAAGGGGGGAAAATTGAAGGAAAAAAGGAGATTAGGAAAATAAAAAGGAAAAAAGATGAGGAAGGGGGGGGAAAAGATTAGAAAATGAAAACTAAAAAGGAAAGGAAAAGAGATTAGAAAGGGAGAAGAAAATATTAGGAAGGAAAAAAGAGATTAGAAAGGGGAAAAATATCAGGAAAGAAAAAAGAGATTAGAAAGGGGGAAAAAATATTAGGAAGGAAAAAAGAGATTAGAAAGGGGGAAAAAATATCAGGAAGGAAAAAAAGGAGGATTAGAAAAGGGGGGAAAAAAGGGATAAAAAAAGATTAGAAAGGAAAAAAAAAGATAAAAAACAGCAAAAAAATAAGAAAAAAATAGGAAAAAAAATGAGAGAAGACAAAAAAAAGGAAGCAAAAAAAAAAACCCAACACCCCACCCACAAAAAAAAAAAAAAAACCCCAAACAAAAAGAAAGGTCAAGATGTGAAAGTGTAAAGAAAAACTCAGCTATAAATAGGATTTCTGCGCGGTGCAGGGTCGTGAACCTGCTTTATCTTTTAGGATTGTTTCCTAAATGCCTCTTTATAAACTCTTTTAACTTTTGCTGTCTCAGCAAGGGGGAAAAAAAAAAAATAAATTATATTTAAGAAAGCAAAAAAAAAACAAAAAGAAACAAACAAAAACCCCAAGCCTGAAGTCCTCCTCCAGTGTTCAAGGAACTCTCTTTCGGACTCTTCTCTTTTGTAAATCGCAGATACCTCAAGCGGAGAAACGTGAGGTGAGGGGGAGGAGGGGGGGGGGAAAGGGGGAAGGGGAACGACACTTGGGGGAGGGGGGGGAATTGTGTTTCCATTCTTAATTAATTATTGTTATTATTAATAATTAATTAATTATTGTTATTATTATTATTTTTTAAAGCTCTGTGGTTTTACCTTGAAGAAAGCAGGAGTTTGACTCAATAAATAATTTGCACACACTTCCCGGCCAAGGTCCCCCCGCCCCCGGGGGGCCCTGGTGCTGTCTTGGAGATGCTGTTGGGTTCTAAAGAGGGGACTGGGCGGGGGGGGGGGGGGGTTAAAAAAAAAAATGCTTGGTGGTGGGGAGGAGGTGTGGGGGAGGTTGTCCATTCGTGCACAGGGGTGAGGTTGCAGGTCTGGAGCACTGACATCTCCTCAAGAGGCTTCCTGGGGAGGGGGATTCATCGCCTGCGAACGCTAAGCCTGTTCCTTCCGCAGTCGCCGTGTTCTCTCCCATCTCTCCTTCAGTATTTTGTCTCCTATTTATTTTTTTACTGCAATGGTTGGGTTTGGTTTGGTTTGGTTTGGTTTGGTTTGGTTTTTTCCCCCCCTCCACTGGTCATTCCACTTCCAACCAGGCTGAGATTGCTGTGACCTCTGCTCTTAGGAGAAACCTGGACTTGAAAACACGCACAGCTGCTTGTCCTCGACTGGAGCCTCACCAGCACCCTTGCGCCCAGTCCTTGTCTGGCTTTTGTACACTACCTTTGCTTTGTAATAAAATCCAAGTGACCAAGTGACCAGGAGCTGGGTTTGGGGTGGGGGTGAAGGGGAAAGGAGCTCACCTGAGCTCCTGGATTTCTTCTTCTTCTTCCTTCTTCCTCCCTGGCTCAGACCACATTGCTGTGTGATTCTCTCAATTGGTTGAAATTGAGGCAAAGAAAAAAAACCCTGAAGCTCTACCAATGAATTGTTTCCAAACCAGACACATTTTTGTATTAAAGTTGCTTGCAGTAATAAAACCACCTGGCCTCCTGCTTTATTCCACAGCCTCGGACTCCCCAAAGCCTGGGAGCTGGAGTTGGCAATCCCAACGGCTCTCCGCCCGGCCAGGGGCTGTCTGCGCCCAGGATTGCTTCCAGGAGGGAGCAGGAAACCACCAGCCCCAAAGTGAGAGGGCCCAGGTAGAGGGGGGAGTGCTGGTGAGGGTGCTCAGTGGTGTGGGTGCCCACGGGTGAGAGTGCTCGGTGGTGTGGGTGCCCACTGGTGAGGGTGCCAAGTGCTGAAAGTAGCTCTTGGAGTCGGGTGTTTGCCAGTGAGAGCCTCTGGTGCCTCTGTGTGTGGCTGCAGTGGGTGTTGGTGAGGTGTTGGGTGCCCATAGGGGTTGGTGCACAGGGTGAAGGGGCATTGTAGGGGGTGCCCATGGCAATGGGTGCTGCTAAAAGGAGGGCCCAAGAGGGTTGGGTTAGCACAGATTGGGTGCCCATGGGAGTAGATGGTCATGGGTTTGGGTGCCCAGGGGTTTGGGTGCCCACAATGGTGAGCATCCCTAGGGATTGGTGCCCATGGCTTTGGGTGCCCACAGACTTGGATGCCCGTGAGCATCCCTAGGGGTGGGTGCCGATGGCTTTGGGTGCCCATGGGTTTGGATGCCCACGAGGCTGAGCATCCCTAGGGATGGCTGCCCACGGGTTCACGTGCCCAGCGTTGCACCCCATTCCCCGGGGCCCGCCGGGCGGGGAGGGCCGGGACATCCCGCAGCCGTGGCCGGGGCGGTGCTGCCGCCAGGACCATCCCTTTCCTTCGCCCCACCGGGGCGGTCCGGTGCCGGGACGGTGCCCGGGGCCGTGCCGCGGCTGGCGGCTGGGGGGGGGGCGGGAGGGGGTCCCCGGTCTCTGGCGGTGGCCATGGGACCGGGGCACGGAGCAGCGGCGGCTCGGTACCCGTTGCGGGCCCTTGCACTGCTCTGGACGGCGGCGGTTCTGTGCCAGCTGGGCAGCGGCAGCGTCCTCCGCCGCCGCCTCCACGGCTTCCTGCAGCGGCGGCTGAGCGGCGGCGAACGGCGAGATGTGCAAAGGGAGATCCTGGCTGTGCTGGGGCTGCCCGGCCGCCCCCGGCCCCGCGTCCCCGCCCGCGCCCCCGCCGCCGCCGCTCCGCTCTTCATGCTCGATCTCTATCACGCCGTGGCCGGGGAGGAAGAAGCGGAGGAAGAAGAGGAGGCGGCGGTGTCGTGGCCGGTACTCACCGGGCTCAGCACCCAAAGCCCCCCGCCCGGCAGCGTCGTCAGCCGAGCAGACACCGTGGTCAGCCTCGTCAACATGGGTGAGCGGCGGCACCGGGAGAGCCGGGGAGCAGCAAGGGGAACCGGAGCCCACGGGGGGTCACCGGGAGAAATGGGACTTGCGCGGGCAGCGAGGGGACCGGGGCGCACCGGAGGGACCGGGACGTGCGGGCAGGATCTAGGCGGCTGTGGCAGGAGCGAGAAAGTAGCAGACCGGAGGAACCGGAGCCCGGGGGGACACCGGGAGGAGCAGGGCGTGCGGCGGTACCGACAGGACTGGGGCGCACCGGGAGGACCGGACCCTGGGGAGGGGCGAACCGAGGGCGTGCGGGCAGGATTTAGGTTGCTTTGGTAGGACCGGGGGGACCGGAGCAGACCGGGGCGCACCGGAGGGATCGGAGCGTGAGGAGACTCTGGAGAGCGCGGGCAGGATCCGGGCGGCTTGATCAGGACCGCAGGAGGACCGGGACGCAGGAGGGAACCCGGGGGACCGGAGCAGACCAGGGCGCACGGAAAGGACCGGAGCCTGTAGGAGCACCGGGGGGGACCTGGTCATGAGAATTTGGGGGGTGAGGGTCCCCCCGGGAGGGCAGCCGCTGGGGTGCCCTGAACCCAGAGGGATGCACAGACCTGGGTTTGGGTACGGAGCTGTTCCCTGCTTTGGGCATCACTTCGGGAGTGTTCTGGGGTCCCTGTCCAAGCCAAGCTCAAGCAGCCTGGGGAGCATCTGTGCAAAGATCAGGGGACAAGGTGTGGGCAGAGGGTGCCAGCAGGCACAGGGCATGAGCTGTAGCTGTGGCTGGTGCCCTGGGCTTGGGGATGCCTCCCTAGAGCAAGGCTGGGTTTGATTGCTGCCAAAGGGCATGTGATGAGAGGATGCCCTCACCATGGCACCACCGTGGACCAGATAGAGCTCTTCTCCTCCCCTGCGCCACTCCAGGCTCTGCACAGGGTGCTGTAAACCGGCCAAGGCTGATGACAAACAGGGTAGGATGTTCAGAGGCGGCCTGGGAAGCTACCTGGGAGGTGTAGGTGGGGGCACAGGGACATGGGTGCAGGAATGCCTGACACTGGGATGTGGGCACAGGGGTCCTGATGGAGGGACGTGGAGAGAAGGGTACTAGGACATGGATGGGCACAGGGATGGTGGCACAGGGGTACTGGCATAAGGATGGGCATAGGGTTGTAGGCACAGAGGTACTGGCCCAGGGATGTGGGCACAGGGCTGCTGGTGCCACTCCCGTTCCTGGTACTCCTGGAGCAATCAGGAGAGTTGGGGAAGAGAGTTTCCAGCCTTCAATTTGAATGGCTTTGATTTCTGTGGCTTCGTCAGCCCCTTCATGTTAATGAACTCCGTGTTTGTGGCCTTCATTTGCCTGCATAATGTGCTGCACAATTACCCTGCTGGGACATGCAAATGGGGCAAGTCGCTGCTTCCATTGGGCACTTGGACCTCTTTGCTCCCAGCCACCCCACGTAGCCCTGTGTGAGCCGGGCTGGAGCGCAGCTCCCAACGGCACACCTCTTTCCTGGGAAGGGGAAACGGATGACAAACCTCCCCCCGCGCACAAACACCTCCCACTTTGGGCAGCGAGGGCCTGGGGCCATGGGCGGCCACCGGGCACCTTCGGCTGGGTTTGGTGGTGGATCCACCCAGCCCATCCTTCTCACTCCCTCTTGGTGTGGAGATGGAGCCCTTGATGTTGGCCTGCCCTGTGCTATTTCTGTGCTCTAGCTGAAGGACTCAGGTGTAATTTTAAGCCTGGGGTAAGGCTGGGCTTTGAGATTGCTTCTCGGCCAGGGCTGAGGCACCAGCCCGTGAGTCATGGCTACACGCAGGCTATAATCACAGAGCTGAGAGGGTTGTAACGGGAAGGCAAGGAGGAGGAGGAGGCTCTCAGCGTGCCCAAGCCCCCCGTGATGGCTCATCACAGCACACATCCTCCCTTGCCCTTCCCAACACCCACTGCTGCCCTGGGCTGCGGCTGGGCTCCTCCACCACGGATCAGGATGAGGCAGTGGGGCAGCTCCTCCACCACGGATCAGGATGAGGCAGGGGGCAGCTCTCTCTGCCCCCAGCTCTCCTGGGCTCTTGGCCTGTGGCTGGATGGGGCTGAGCACAGAGCACCGGGCAAGATGCAGCACTTTGCAGGGCCACAGCGATGCTGGAAGCCCTCTGCTGTGAGGCCAGGCTGAGAGAGTTGGGCTTTGTTCAGCCTGGAGAAGAGAAGGCCCCAGGGAGACCTCCTGGTGGCCTTTCAGTGCTTTAAGAGGCTGGGCAGAAAGCTGGGGACAGACTTTTTTCCAGGGCCTGCTGTGACAGGACAAGGGGAGATGGATTGAACCCAAAGAGGGAGATTCAGACTGGAGAGAAGACAGACATTTTTGTGCTGAGGGTGGTGAGACCCTGGCCCAGGCTGCCCAGAGAGCTGGGAGCTGCCCCATCCCTAGCACCATTGCAGGTCAGGTTGTCCGGGGCCCTGAGCAACCTGCGCTGGTTGGGGATGTCCCTGCTGACTGCAGGAGACTTGGACTAGGTGACCTTGAACAGTTCCTTCCACCCCAAAGCAGTCCCTGAGTCTGGGATCTCTCTGGCAAGCCACAGTCTCTGCAGTGTTACAGTTTGAAGGGGGAACTTTAGCCTAGTCCCTGCTCAACCCACCACAACCTGCTTCCCTCAGCTGCTGCTCACCAGCCCTGTCCTCCAGACCCTTCCCCAGCTTTGCTGCCCTTCTCTTGACCTGCTCCAGCCCCTCAATGTCCTTCTTGGAGCGTGGGGAATGGTCATCTCAGGTCCTCCTGATGGTGAACTCGGGAGGATGGAAGGAGCACTTGTGAGATGGAGCAGGAGCCTGGCAGAGGCTCAGCTCCAGGATAACTCCAAAACCTTTCCCTGCTTTGGAAAGCCTCTGGAGCTTATTTTTCTCCTGCTAGCAAGGGAAGGAAGGCATCTTCCTCACATCTCCTTTAAACCTATTTTAGGCTTCAGAGCACTTGATGTGGTCGAATATCCCTGGCATTTCTGTCTAATTCAGCCTCTGAAATGATCATGGGGAGCAGCCAGGACCAGTAATTACGACTGATGCTCAGTTTATAGCAGCAGAGAAAGCTCACATGGAGAAAAGAGGAGCTAAAAACAACCTGGGGAGCAGGATGATGAAGGGCAGCAGCCTCATCACTCCATCTCTGGGAAGAGATCTGGAGCACGCTGGGACTGGCAAGCAGCAGGACTCAGCCTGGCTTGAGCTCAGCATCTCCCTGCACGGCCATGGATGTCTAATCCTGGGGTTTATTGTTTGTTTGGGGGTGGTGGGAGCACAGGGTGGCATTTAGCTTTGGGGAAAGGTGCAGCAGCTGGTAGGGGTGAGACATTAAACACTGAAGGAAGGGGCAAGGGAGAGCAACAGAGCTTGGCTTGGGTTTTTTTAGTGAGTCTCATCCACAATCCGGATAATCCACCCACAGATAATTGAGGGTTGGCCATGAGGCTGAGTCAACCCTCCTCAAATCAATAGCAGGTTCCCAGGCACCACCATGGGTTCCTGGCCATCTGGGGAAGGGAGGTGGGGAGGGGGGGCACCCAGCAGCCACACATCCCCAGCACCAGCTCAGCACCCAGTTTGCCTCCTGGGCAAAAGGCTTCTGTGGGGTCTCAGGGTGCAGCTCCTGGGCTGTAATTTTGCAGCCATTTATTAGTTTGGCAGAAAACAGGAGGTTGGAGGGAGGTGGGGGCTGGGCTCTTCTCCCTGGTGACAAGTGATGGAGTGAGAGGAGATGGCCTCCAGTTGCACCAGGGGAAGGTTAGGTTGGGCTTTAGAAGAATGCTTGGTCAGGCACTGGAGCAGGCTGCCCAGGGAGGTGTTGGAGTCACTGCCCCTGGAGGTGTTAAAGAAATGTGGCCATGGCACTTCAGGACGTGGTTTGGTGGCCAGGGTGGCGTTGGGCTGAGGGTTGGACTGGATGGTCTTAGAGGCCTTTTCCAGCCAAAACAGTTCTGTGATTCTATGAAACTTCTCCTCTGAAAGGGTTCTCCAAGCCTGGCCCAGGCTGCTCGGGGAGGTGGCTGAATCCCCATCCCTGGAGGTGTTCAAAAGAGGCAGAGCTGTGGTGCTGAGGGCCATGGCTTAGCACCAGGCTCGGCACAGTCAGGGAATGGTTGGACCTGATGATCTTAAAGGTCTTTGCCAACCAAAATGGTTGGTCTGCAGCTGGACTGGGGGGCTGCTGTATGTCCCCCCCCATGGGGAGGGGGGTGAGCAGGCCAGCTCCAGCTCCCCACAGCATCATCCTTCTGGTCACAGCTGGCCACAGCTGGCCGGGCAGGGAGCAGGAAACGCTTTCCACATCCGCCCTTGCCCGCCTGGCCCTGGGCTTTATTTATACCATAAGTTGTGGTGAGCCCAGGAGCTGGAGGGAATGTGGGGTCTGGAAAAAGGGGGAAAAAAAGAAGGAAAAAAAAGGAAAGCAGAAGAAAAAGTTAAAACAGAAGGAAAGAAAGAGAGAGATGTGGTGAGGGTCCAGTGAGGACCTCCCTGAGCCTTTTGAGGGTCCAGCGTGGTCCTCCCTGAGCCTTTTGAGGGTCCAGCATGGCCCTCCCTGACCCTCTTTGCTCCTCAGTTGAGCAGGACCGGGACATCTTCTCACCAAAGCCATACTGGAAGGAGTTCAGGTTCGACCTGACCCAGGTGCCCACGGGGGAGTCGGTGACAGCTGCCGAGTTCCGCATCTACAAGGCACAAAGCCTCAGCAGGCACAGCAACGACAGCCTGCACCTCAGCATCTACGAGGTGGCTGCTGAGCACTCCAACAGGTGACAGGGACAGGGCTGGGGAAGGTGGGGAAGGGGTGAAGGTGGTGGGGATGAGGATGGGGAAAAAGGTAATGGAGATAGGGGTGAAGACAGTGGAGACAGAGATAGGGGTGGTGATGGAGGAGGGTGAGGATGGGGATGGATGGGAGTGGGAATGAGATTGAAGGTGGGGACTGGGGTGGGGAAAAAGGTAATGGAGATAGGGATGAAGATGGAAGTGGTGTTGGAGGAGGAGGAGGGTGGGGAGGGATGGGAACAGGGATGGGGATGTGGATGGGAATGGGAATGAAGATGGGGATGGGGATAGGGATTGGGATGGGAAAGATGATAGGGATAGAGATTAAGATGGTGGAGATGGAGATGATGAAGATGGAGATGGAAATAGGAATGTAGGTAGAGATGACAATGGGGATGGGGATGGGGATGGGGATGGAAATAGGAATGTAGGTAGAGATGAAAATGGGGATGGGGATGAGGATGGAGATGCCCCCCCTGCAGCCCCCAGCCCCAGCATTTCCCCTTCCCACCACCACACAGACACCAAGGGAAGCAGCACCACCGCTGCCAGCTCTTCCCACACTTTCCCAAAGCCACACCTCAGCTTTCCAGCCGGGGCTGGGAGGTTGCTTTTCCCAGGGCAGCTGCCAGAGTGCCACCATCATGTCCAGCACAGCCTGGGGCCCCGGGAGCCGCCGTCCTGAGCCAGCTGTGCCAGGACCTGTTTGGACACAGGCGCTGAGGCCTCATTTCCCTGACTGCTGGTTGACGTCGGTGCCCCTTGGGTGCTGTTAGTCACCTGCTCAGCTTTCTCCCCATTCCCACAGGGAGTCTGACCTGTTCCTGCTGGATGCCCAGGACCTGCGTGCTGGCACCGAGGGCTGGCTGGTGTTTGACGTCACAGCCGCCAGCAGCCACTGGTTAGTGGATCGGAAATACAACCTGGGGCTGCGGCTCTACGTGGAGACAGCTGATGGTGAGCTGCCCGACCTGCCTCCCGGTGGCTGGGGCCAAATCCCACCAACTGGAGTCCTCTCATCCCCTCTTGGTGCCACAGCAGGTGGTGGGGAGGGTTCACCTCGCTGCAGTCGCAGATTTCCAGCTGTGAAGGAGAGCTGTGGGCAGCCAGGTTTGCCAGCAGGAAGCCTCCCAAGGACATTAATGCTAATGGGGCTGCTGGTGTGGGCTGTTAATAACCCCATTAGCACTTAATGAGCTCCTTACCTGGAGGGATCCTCATGGAATCACAGAATCAGTTCAGGTGGAAAAGCCCTCTGAGGTCATCGAGTCCAGCCATCCACCCAACACCACCCTGGGCATTAAACCATGTTCCAGAGTGCCATGGCCACAGGTTTCCTGCCCACCTCCAGGGAGTGCACAGCAGCATTCAGACTCTTCTCACCAAGGGTGCTCCAAAGGTACCTTTGAACGATGCTGAGGAGCACAAAGAGCATCTCCACTCCCATAGGGTGGAAGTGGCAGCCATGGATGCCCCTCTTCCCTCCCAGTGCACTGAGCTTTCCTACCCGGTAGTGAAGAGCAGGATGGGTCTCACTCAGGCTTTGCCCCTGAACTGCATCACAGCATGGTCAGGATGAGGCCAAGGGGCTGCTCCTCATCCACCTGCCCAGAGGAGCAAGAGCAGAGCAGGAGCCCTGGGATCATAGAATCATAGAATGGTCCAGGCTGGAGGGGACCTCCAAAGCTCATCCAGTTCGATCTCCCTGCAGTCAGCAGGGACATCCTCACCTAGATCAGGCTGCCCAGAGCCCTGTTGAGCCTCACCTTGAATATCTCCAGGGAAGGGCCCTCAACCACCTCCCTGGGCAACCTGTTCCAGCGTTCCAGCAGCCTCCTAGTGAAGAACTCCTTCCTGGTGGCGCAGCTCAGGCTGCTGGAGCCGCAGCTCTCCGCTGCGAATTTCCTCCTTGTGTCTCTTTGCTTTAACCCAATGAGCTCATCCTGAGAGCAAAGCCTCACCTGGTGCCATTCCCTGCAGGGCACAGCGTTGACCCAGGCTCAGCAGGGCTGCTGGGGCGCCGAGGACCCCGCTCCAAGCAACCCTTCATGGTGACCTTCTTCAGGGCCAGCTCCAGCCCCCTGCGCACCACGCGGGCGGCCAAGCCCCCGAGGAGGAGGCAGCAGCCCAAGAAGAGCAACGACCTCCCACACCCACACAAGCTGCCAGGGATTTTTGGTGAGAGCTCTGGGGGGGGAGAAGAGGCCCCAGGACCGAGGAACCTTCTCTTGGCTTGTCAGAAACCCCCCTTTAGGCCCCGAGGGAAGCAGAGCAAAGAGCTCTTGGGGGTGTTTGCAGTGTGGGAGGTGCAGATGTCCCCAGGGCAGTGGTGCTCCCTGGGGGGGTTCCTGCATTTGGGCTTTTTGGCATCGTTGCCCTTGGTTTTGAGGCCAGCTTGGGAGGGCATCGCCCAGGGAGGGCATCACCCAGGGAGGGCATCACCCAGGGAGGGTGTCCCAGCCCAAAGAGACTATCACAGCCCCAGGAGGCTGTCACGCCTCCAGGAAGCCACTCGGGCAGGAGGAGGGTGGGAAGTGCCACCTTTCCCAAACCCACTGAACCTTGGGAAACCCTCAAAACCAACTCCCCTGTGAGCAGAGCTGGGATTTAAACCTTCCCAGCCAAATCCTCCTCATCCCAGTCTCGGAACACACAATCCCAGGCTGGGCTGGAGCTCCTCTTCCCTTCGAGCAGCAATGGGGGCTGCTCTCCTTTCATTCTTCTGCACTAAGCCCCATCACAGGGGCTGCTGAGCCCTACTCTTGAGCAGGGATGGCAGCAGCAGGGGGGGTTGGGATGCAGGATGCTGGCCCCATGGGGCTGCCACTGTCCCCTTCTCTTCTCCCACAGACGATGTCCACGCCGGGGACGGGCGGCAGGTCTGCCGGCGCCACGAGCTCTACGTCAGCTTCCAGGACCTCGGCTGGCTGGTACCAACCTCCTGGGGGAAGGGAATGGAAAATGAAGCATCCTTGTCCCCCTTCTGGGCTCCCTCCCAGCCTGGCTTCTCTGGCTGTGAGCCAGGAGCTGCCACAGCCCCATCCTGGGAGATGGGAAGGCCAACAGGAGTCGTCACAACCCCAGGCCCCCACCAGTGTCCTGAGGTGCATGAAGAGGAGTGTGGCCAGCAGGCTGAGGGAGGTGCTCCTGGCCCTCTGCTCTGCCCCAGTGAGGCCACATCTGGAGCATGGTGTCCAGTTCTGGGCTCCCCAGTTCAAAGAGGAACCACAAAGATGCAGAGGGACCTGGAGCATCCCTGTGAGGGGGAAAGGCTGAGAGCCCTGAGGGTGCTGAGCCTGGAGAAGAGCAGCCCCAGAGGGGATCTGAGCAATGCTCAGCAAGAGAGAAAGGGGGAAGTGGGGGGGCAAGAGGATGAGGCCAATCTCTTCTCAGTGGTGCCCAGTGACAGGATGAGGGGCAGTGGACACCTCTTTGCTGTGAGGGTGCTGAGCCCTGGAGCAGGCTGCTCAGAGAGGTTGTGGAGTCTCCATCTCTGGAGAGCTTCCAACCCCACCTGGACATCGTGGTTGTGGGCAAGCTGCTGTGGGTGCAAGGGGGTACTAAAGGGGGGCTGATCTCCAGAGGTCCCTTCCAACCTCCACTGTTCTTTGGCTTTTAAGCCTCTGAGACCCCCAAACAGCTCATGGCTCAGGCTGAAGAAAACCCCAAACAAACCCTTGGGGCTGGCACAGCCACTCTGGGAGGAGCTGGAGGGTTGGTTTTGCAGGTGGGGGATGGATGAAGGGGTGCAGAAGGGGTGAAGCCCACACTGCTTACTGTTGTGACCTCCTTTTCTCTTCTGCAGGACTGGGTGATCGCCCCCCAGGGTTACTCAGCCTACTACTGCGAGGGGGAATGTGCCTTCCCCTTGGACTCCTGCATGAATGCCACCAACCATGCCATCCTGCAGTCCCTGGTCAGTGGCAGCCCTGGGTGGGGGGCACAGGGACTCCATACAGAGCCTGCTGGCTCCCAGGAAGAGCTGAATTCGGGGCTGGCTGTGCCTCCTTGAGAGTGCTTAGGTCAGGGGGTGCAGTTTAGCTTCATCTCCCAGCAAAGCAGGGGTGCACACATCTGGACGGGTGCATGCACATCGGGAGGGGGGGAGAGGGATGCATGAAGATCTAGATGGGTTCATGGACATCTGGACAGGTGCATGCACAGCTGGACAGGTGCATGCACAGCTGGGTGGCTGCTTCCCGGCTAGCCCATGGGGGAGGGCATCGCGGTGCCCGCGCAGCCTCCTCCCGAGGGGTTGGGCTGAGGTCCCCTGCCGAATGCTGGGCTCAGCATCTTCCAAGCAGTGAAACCTGAATGCCCCATTCTTTCATTTCTTAATTCTATTTTATTTTCCCCCCAAACTCACCTCACGTCCCAGCTGGTGCTTTAATTTCTGGAATTTCCTGCCCTGTGAGTGTTTGATTTCCCAGTGGCAGAGCCACACCGGCTCCGGTGCTCGCGGTTAATTACAGGGAGCGCCGAGTCCTCGGCCCAGCCTTTGAAGGTGGCACCTGGAGGGGTTTAATTTTGCCATTAATGAAGCTGCCAGAGGTCCCCATCCGGCGCTGGACACGATCCTGGCAGCGGCAGGGAGAGGATCTCCCCCACCCTACACCCCTAAACCCAAGGCTCTTCCCAAACCGGAGCTGTTTGGGCAGGATGTGAATCACCTGGCGCCCGGATCCGGCTCTTCTGGGAAGCGCCGGAGCAAAGGCGACTGGGGAACGCTGCCAGCCCCAGTTTGTGCTGCAAATAGCAGGGTTTGACAGCAAAAACACCAGACTTCCGAGCTGGGAGAGCCGGGCTGCCCCTGCAATAAATTAATCACACATGTCGGGCAGAGCCAGCGAGGGCTGCGCGCAGCCAGAGCCTCCGAGCTTCCCGGCTCCTGCTGCACAGGGCATCGCCGGGATAAGCGCTGCCCTGAGCTGGGGGTGAAGGGCAGTCGCAGGATCAGAGGATGTCAGGGGCTGGAAGGGACCCCGGTCGTGTCCAGAGAGGTGTTGGCCGCTTACAGTTTTAGCTCACTGGGCTGAATTTGCAGCCCTGAGGGAGAATCTCTTACTGCAGGAGCACCCAGCACCCCCTCCCCCTGGGAGAGAGACCTCTGCTGCCCTCACGGCATTTGTATTATTTTGGGGGTTGTTTTTGTTGTTGTTTTTTTTTAGCCATTTGCCTATTCACAGCGAGAAACAGGCTGAGAAATTCCCAAATGAATGAAGGGGCTGCCTGGGCAGCACGGGGCCACAAACCCTGCTCCAATGTAAACTGCAGCAAGGGCTGCCCAGAGCTGAGGATAAATATTTGTGTAAAAAGCTGCAGATAATTTCCCCATTCACCCAGGTTTGGGGTTTGGTTTTCTTTCTGCAGTTCAGAGCTGGTTTGATGTTTTGTTTTGGGGGTGGGGGTGGTGTTGTTTCTCTTCTGTCTGGAGCCACGTTTGCTGATGCTCATGGCTTCCATCCATCCATCCACCCACCCACCCCAGGTTCACCTGATGAAGCCTGAGGCTGTGCCCAAGGCCTGCTGTGCCCCCACCAAGCTCAGTGCCACCTCTGTCCTCTACTACGACAGCAACAACAACGTCATCCTCAAGAAGCACCGCAACATGGTGGTGAAGTCCTGTGGCTGCCACTGACAGCTGGGTCACATCTGTCCCCAGCCCTCAACACCCCAGCCCTGTCCCTGTCCCCAGCCCTCAACACCCCAGCCCTGTCCCTTTCTCCATCCCTCAATGTCCCATCCTTGTCCCCAGCCCTCAACACCCCAGCCCTGTCTCCATCCCTGAACATCCCATCCCTCTTTCCTTATCCCTGAATATCCCATCCCTGAATGTTCCATCCCTGTCCCCATCCCTGTCCCTATCCCCATCCCTGAATGTCCCATTCCTGTCCTTTTCTCCATCCCTGAACATTCCCAACCCTCAAGTCCCAGCCCTGTCCCTTTCCCCATCCCTGAATGTCCCACCCCTGAACAGTTCATTCCTGCCCCTGCCCTCATCCCTGAACATCCCATCCTGAATGTCCCATCCCTGTCCCCATCCCTGAACATCCCATTCCTGTCCCTTTCCCCATCCCTGAATGTCCCACCCCTGAACAGTTCATTCCTGCCCCTGCCTTCATCCTGAACGTCCCATCCCTGTTCTTTTCCCCAGCCCTGAACATCCCATCCCTATCCATTTCCACATCCCTGAACATCCCATCTCTGAATGTCCCATCCCTGAACAGCTCATTCCTGCTTCTGTACCCTGAACATCCCATCCCTGTCCTTTTCCCCATTCCCATCCCTCAAGTCCCATCCCTGTCCCTTGCCCCATCCCACCCCCACCAGAGCAATGTGACACTGGGTTTCTGCTGCCTGTGTTGAAGAGGAGTTTTGTCAGCTGCATCACAGCAAAGGCCATTGATAATTAATAATTACCAATAATCATGATAATAAATCCCTCCCACCCCTTCCTAGAAGTGGATGTAAATAGTAGGAATCTTTTCTTCTCCCAGCACACTGACTGAGGCAGGGCCAGCCAGACCCATCTCTATAAATACAGGAAAGAGAAGCTTTGTGCCTGCTTCTGTGTCTCTTTTCTCCATGGCTGATGTGTTGATGGCTCCCAGGCTGCTGCAGGGGCTGGGGGAGACGTTTTGGACTGAAGGGTAACCAGGACACGGGAGGAAGTCTCTGAGGAGACCTTCTTGTGGCCTTCCAGAATCTGAGGGGGGCTACAAGAAAGCTGGGGAGGGACTTTTGAGGGTGTCAGGGAGGGATAGGACTGGGGGGGATGGAGCAAAACTAGAAGTGGGGAGATTCAGATTGGATGTTAGGAAGAAGTTCTTCCCCATGAGGGTGGTGAGAGACTGGCACAGGTTGCCCAGGGAGGTAAAAACCTCCCTGGAGGTTTTAAAGACCAGGCTGGATGTGCCTTTGAGCAACCTGATCTGGTGTGAGGTGTCTCTGCCCTTGGCGGGGGGGGAGTTGGAACTGGATGATGCTTGAGGTCCCTTCCAACCCTAACAATGCTATGGTTAAATTGCTCTGGGATTGAGCTATTTCTGGCCAGGTGTGTCCAACTAAGCCACCTCTAACCAAGTGCTTTTCATTCCCTTCATCAAACCCCCTCCAGCCAGTTAAGGAGCTGGCTGCCTAACCTGCTCCTGTTTGCTTCACCAGACTCAGCCAGCTGGAAATCAATACCCCCAAAAAAATACCCCACAAAAAATAACTCCCTGTTGGGCTCTGGCCCTGTTATAAAATAAACACCTAGTCTGGAAAGTCAACACCAAAGCTCTCTTGCTCTTTGTTGTAAAATAAATGTCACAGCACAGCAGAGCTCTGTGTGGAGGATGGAGGGGAAGGGGGGGGGGAAAATCCTCAGGATCAGCTAAAAATGTACCTGTTTGCTTGCAAATGAGCCTGGCCAGAGGGCTGGGATGTGAATTTTAGGGCAGGCTGTGGCTCCTCAGCTGTGTTCAGAGGTGGAGGCTTCCCCTGGGCTCCCGACCCAGCTGCAGCCACACAATTTGTGCTGTTTGCACAATTAAGTTACTTATTTGCTGTGAGTTTAGCAAAGGAGAAGGCCTGGGCTGGTGCTCAGCTCAGGGAGCTGGGGAGCCTTGTGTCACTGAACAAATAAGCCTGGAATGGTTTGGGTTGGAAGGGATCTCCAAAGGTCATCCAGGCCAATCCAATCCCCCCTGCTGTCAGCAGGGACTGATGCAGCTACAGCAGGTTGATCTGAGCCTTGCTGAGCCTGACCTTGATGATCTCCAGGGATGGGACTTCAGCTACCTCCCTGGGCAACCTGTTGCAGTGTTCCAGCAGCCTCCTGGTGCAGAACATCCAATCTCAGTCTGTTCTGCTCTCATTTCAAACCACTGCCCCTGGTCCTGTCCCTGCAGACCTTTGCAAAGGCTCTCTGCAGCCTGCTTGTAGCTCCCTTCAGGTACTGGAAGGCTGCTCTTAGGTCAGCCTGTAGCCTTCTTCTCCAGGCTGCTCACTCCCAGCTCCCTCAGCCTGTGCTCATAGCAGAGGTGCTCCAGCCCCATGGTCATTTTTTGTGGCCCTCCTCTGCACCCACCCCTTTGTGTGCTGAGGGCTCCAGAGCTGGACACAGCACTCCAGCTGAGGCCTTTCAGAGAAATGCAAAGATCCAAATAAGCCACCAAAGACCTGCTCCCTGTGCATGCCTGGCTTCCCCAGCTGTCTTGCCTCTTTGGAAAGGTTTTATCTGCTCACTCCACATGAAATCCAGCTCAGGGTGTGCTCATGGCTGGGGGGAAGCTGAGGGCTTCCAGCACCTGGCCTGTCCAGCAAAGGCTCTCTCTGCTCTCCAGCACATCCCAGTGAATGGGAGCTGTAGGATGGAGCTGGAGTTGAGGCAGGCTGCCTTCCCAGCAGGATGGAGACCTGCCTCCCTCTGCTGATGGGAAAGAACACTGCAGAGCCAGGGCCATCAAAACTGCCTCCACCAGACCCTGCTGCTGGTGAAGTGTGAGGTTCAGCTCTGCCCATCTTGCCCTGGCAGGGGCAGCTTCCCCCGGAGGGGGGGGATTGGGACACTGGATTGTAGAAGATGCCAAATGCCAAGAAAAAAGCCAGAAAGCAAACATCACCTTAGCTCAAAAGCAAAGCCCATCCTCCCATGCTGTTCAGAACTCAACAGAGGGGGCCAGGGCCTCAGCATTTTCAAAACTAGCTTTTATTTTTACCAAACATAAAGACTCTCCAGCACACAGCAGCAGAACCAGCCCTGCCCTGGGCCGTGCAGGATGGTGCAGGCTGAGATTTATCCCTGGTGGGGCCAGACCCCCACACAGCACTGTCCACAGGCATCTTCACTCCAAGCTTTGCAAGGGGATTTTGACAGAAGCTGCAGATGCTGGGCACTGCCAGGGGCTCCTGGGGCTGCACCAGCCCAGCCCACCTCTCTCTGGCCCCTTCCTGGCCAGGCTCACCCCATCCAGAGCCCCCTCTTAGGGCTGAGCTCAGGGGCACTCCCCACAGTCAGAGATGATCACCTTCTGCTTCGGTTTCCCATCTTTGGTGCCTTGAGCCTATGAGGAAAGAGCAGCAGGAATGAAAAGCACAACAGCTAAGGGCAGGAAGGAGGGGAGGAGAGGAGGGGAGCTCTGGCCTGACCTACCTCAATCTGCCGCACCACGTCCATGCCCTCCGTCACCTCCCCAAACACCACGTGCTTGCCATCCAGCCAGTCTGTCTTATCACAGGTGATGAAGAACTGGGAGCCATTGGTGTTGGGGCCAGAGTTGGCCATGGATAACAGCCCTGTGATGCAAAAAGGGTTGTGTTATGGCTGGGGAGGGAGTGGGGAGCTCCAGCACCCGAGCCACCGCTTCCAGCCAAACCCATTCCCAGGCCTCACAAAACGCTGTCGAGTTCCAGGAGAGCCTCTAAACATTCAACTGCACAGAAACTACTGGGAACCAGTGGTGTCCAGAGGGAAACACCTGGCAGCCATGGAAGGTGGAAAGGGGTAGAGCCTGCTCATCTCTTGTTAGCTGCAGCAACAGAAAAGCTCTCTGGGTGGAGACAAACTTGCTTGGGTGTTTCTGCTGCTTTGCATAGCCACACTGTGACACCCCTCCTTCAAAATCAAACAGGGGAGCAGCTCCAGAGTGCTCTCTCCAGTATGTGATGTGGAAATCTCCATGGATGGAGTCAATGATGGTGACAGACAACAGTCTGACCATGGCAGATTCTACACCACGGCAGAATTGTTTGGCCAGCGCAGGTTGTAACTCACAGCTGCTGCTAGCAACATGCTCTAGGTCGAAACAGCCCAAGTGTGACCCCTTGGATGAGGCTGAGACATTCTGCCTGCCAGCCCCTGCCTGGCAAGAGAGCTCTACCTGGCCCTGTGTGTTTGAGAATGAAGTTTTCATCATCAAACTTCTTCCCGTAGATGGATTTGCCGCCGGTGCCGTTGTGGTTGGTGAAGTCGCCGGCCTGGCACATGAACTGGGGGATGATGCGGTGGAAGCTGCTGCCCTTGAAGCCAAAGCCCTTCTCGTGGGTGCAGAGGCAGCGGAAATTCTCTGTGTGAGGGGGGCAAAGGGGAGAGAAGTGAGAGCTGTGTCCCAGCTGGAAGCCACCACACCCCCAGGCTGCCCTTGACTCACCGACGGTCATGGGCACCACGTCGGAGCGCAGGAGGATCTGCAGCCGCCCCGCAGGTTTGTTGCCAATCTTGATGTCCATGAACACCTGAGGGTTGACTCGAGTTTTCTTGGCAGGAGGCTCACCCTGGGCAGGGAAAGGGAAAAAAGCAAGTGGAGATGACATTCCTCTGCTCTGCCTCCAGAGACAGCCAGCCTCACACCTTTCAGACAGCTCCAGTCCTTCACCCTACCTCCTGTGCCTCTGTTTTGGGGGCCTCTGCTCCTGCCTCCTCTGCATTCTCCTCCAAAGTCTTCCCTGAAAACTTCTTCAGCCACTCATCATCTGACCAGACTGTGGTGGCAGAAGGAAAGGTCAGAGCAGAGGAACTGGACAGAAGGAGCACACAGGAGCATGCACATGGCTGCCCAGGTCAGGCTCACATCTGAGATGTGGCAATTGGAAGTGCAGCCAAGAGTGTTCCCATCCAGGGAATAGGTTGGGTTAAGTTATTTGGTTATCAGGATGCTGCTCAGAGCCTCAAGATCCCTAAACAGCAGGCAGAACCTTGGATCTGAGGGACAATGGATCTGAGGAGGACCTGAGCAACATCCAGAGGCTCTGCCTAAAGCAGAGAGGTTGATGCAAGAAGCTCCACGGGACAGCAACTCACCAGGCCTGGAGGATCCTTCTTTAATCCGCATTGGCTTGGCCAAGTTCACACGAATTGTCCTGCCAAAGAGCTCAGACTCATTCTGCAGAGGGAGACAAACAAGGACAAAGCCCACCACAAGGTAAAAAACTACCAACCATGCCCCCCCAGTCCCTGCAGAAGGCAGAGGAAAAGGGGAGAGAACTGAGCTGGCTCTGCCTGTGCAGCCCATGCCACACAGGACCTCACTGTGGAGGACAGCAAAGCCAAGTGGATGAGCAGGGGCAGGCTCCATACCATGTTGTCAATAGCTGCTGCTGCATCCTGCCAAAGGAGAAATGAAAGGAAACCACCATCAGCATTTTTCCTCTCTCTCCTCCTTTAAAACCAAGGCTCAGCACATCATGCCCCAGCATCTCCCAGCGATGAAGAGTGCCAAAGGACTGGGCTCCTAAACCTCAGCTACCCCAGGGCAGTAAGAACTGCTGGATGGTTAAGAACCAGAGAAGAGAAGGCTCCAGGGAGACCTTCTGGTGGCCTTTCAGGACTTAAAGTGGCCAATAAGAAAGCTGGGGCCAGACTTTTGAGCAGGGCCTGTTGTGGTGGGACAAGGGGGTGGTGGTTTGAAATTAGAAGAGGGAGATTCAGACTGGAGAGAAGGGAGAAATGTTTGACACTGAGGGTGGTGAGACCCTGCCGAGGTTGCCCACAGAGGTGAGAGAAGCCACATCCTGGAACCATTCCAGGTCAGGTTGGTTGGGGCTCTGAGCAACCTGCTCTAGTTGGTGATGTCCCTGCTGACTGCAGGGGGGTTGGAGTCCCCTGGAGGGGTTTCAAAGCCATGGAGATGTGGTGCTGAGGGACATGGTTTAAGGAGTGACCTGGCCCTGCTGGGTTAATAGTTTGGACTCGATGATCTTTCCTAACTTAAAGGATTCCAGGACTGTATGAACAGCAGGGGAGGCAGAAGGGGACCCGAGCAGCTCAACCACCTGCCCCTAACTCACCTCCGCCAGCTCGAACTCGACGAAGGCGAACCCCCGGTGCTTTTCTGCAGGGACAGAGGCAGGCGGTCACGGGCAGCAGCCACAGCGGTCCCACGGCCTCCCAGCAGCGCCTCTCTCCCCCGGGACTGCTCTCTCCACCCCCCGGGGAAGCTCCCCGGCAGCACCAGCCCAGCCCCCGGCCCCCCGCAAGCCCCGGAGCCACGCACCGGTCTCGTAGTCCAGCGGGATCTGGATGTCGGTGATGTCCCCGAAGGGGATGAAGGCAGCGTGCAGAACCTTCTCGTCCACCTCCTCCGCCAGCCCTCCTGCGGGACGGACAAGCTGTCACCGCCGCAGCGCCCGGGCCCGGCCCCGCCGCAGCGCCCGGCCCCGCCGCAGCGCCCGGCCCCGGCACTCACCCACGTACAGCACCCGCTTGGTGGCCGCCATCTCCCCGCCGCCCGCCCCGGAACCGCCGCGCGCGCTTCCGCCGGGGGCGGGGAACAGGGCGGGGAGCCCGGGAAGGAGGCGGGGCGCGGGGCGGGGCGCGGGGAGCAGGGCAGGAGCCCGGGCGCGGCCTCACCGGCAGCGTGCAGGCGAAATTAAGGACACGGCGCTCGGCTCCCTGCAAGGAGGGTGCAGCCCAGCACCCTTGGGCCCCCGGTGCCCGCCCTCAGAGCAGCGGCGAGAGCCGGGAGCCTGCTCCGCCGCCTCGGTCACCACCACCACCCCCCACCAGCAGCCCTCCGGGCTGGGGGCAGAGGTGCTGGAAGTCTGCCCCGTGAAAAAGGGTCAATAGGCAGCTGGATGGGAGCCAGGAGGGGCCTTCCCTCTTCCTTAGATCATTGCTTAGCTCTGCTCATCTCAGAACAAGGGGACACAGTCACACCATGGGAGCTTTAGCCTCGAGGTGAGGAGAAAGTTCTCTCCTGAGAGAGTTGTTAGCCATGGGAATGTGCTGCCCAGGGAGGTGGTGGAGTCACCATCCCTGGAGGTGTTCAAGAGGGGAGTGGATGTGGCACTTGGTGCCATGGTTGAGCAGTCATGAGGTGTTGGGTGACAGGTTGGACTGGATGATCTTTGAGGCATTTTCCAACCTCATTGATTCTGTGACCTTCAGCCAGAAGGAGCCTGTGGCACGGTTTTAAGACAGCTGCTTTCACAACAGTGATTGCCCACAATCAACAAGCAGAACACCTCACTTAAATCAACAGCTCCCAGGTGGCAATCCTACAAGTGCCTCTCAGCCTCCTTTTACTAAGCCCCAGCACAGTTACTTAAGGGAGAGAAAGATCAGAGTGCAAGTTTTTATTTCCTTTATTGATAAATGCTTTCCAGACTTCCCAAACCCTTCAGTGAGATCCAAACCCACAAAATACTTTCAACCTGAAGTCCTCCAACATCCTCCCTCAGAAGACAACAAAAGGCAGCTTCTCTTCTGACCACAAGGGAAAAGCTTGCAAGGCCAATTCTGGTTTTTGGAAAACCCCAGAGCTTCAGAGCTGGCTTTCTGAAGCAGCTCTCCGAGGTTAACTTACAAAATGCAGTAACTATGTGATATGATTGCACAGCACTGAGATCTGCAGGAGAGTGAAGAATCTGCAAACATCTTCAGCTGATGTCTAGGAAGGAGCTATTTGGCTTCTTTGCATCCTAGAGGAAGAAAGGCAGGCAAGTTACCCACAGACATTGCTCCAAGCCAGGGAAGTTTAGATGATCAGAGGGCTGCAGCACTTTGCCTACAAGGGCAGGCTGAGAGAGTTGAGGTTATTCAGCCTGGAGAAGAAAATGCTCTTGGGGTAACCTTAAAGCAGCCTCTCAGTACCTGAAAGGATCCTACAGGAAGGCTGCAGAGGGACTTTCATGAGGGGGTCTGGAGACAGGACAAGGGGCAATGGTTTGAAGCTGAGGGAGAGCAGGGCTAGACTGGAGCTTAGGAAGAAGTTGTTCAGTAGGAGGGTGGTGAGACTCTGGACAAGTGCTGCAGGTGGACCTAGATGGGCCTCCAGACTGGCTGCATTCACTAACAGTCCTGATCAGCTTTGATTGTGGAAGGTCTGAACTGCAGCTAGGGCCTGAGCCACTCACCAGTCTTCCTGGGTTTAAGAGGTAGCAGCAACCACGCCCACCTTCTGGGCAGCTTCTTTCTTGGCTTGGTGAGCCTGCAACACTGCAACAGCTTCCTCCACCTGCGGGAGGAGCCAAGTTATCCAGTGAGACCTGCGATCTTGACCAGAAATTGCCCCAGCTCACCCCAAAGCCTCCCATGAACCCACCCCAGGCAGCTCACCTTTGAGCGGAGGGACTCGGGAGACTCCAGCATGTGCAGCAGCTCCGAGTTGTCAATCTCCAGCAGCATTCCTGTGATCTTCCCTGCCAGGCTGGGGTGCATAGCTTGGATCAGAGGGAACAAACGCTCTCCTGGGGATAAAAAGAAAGGGGAGCAGACAGTTGAGTTTCCATAAAGGTCATCTCTGAAGCCTGGGGCTGCTTCCAAAGCAAAACACAGCCTGTGAGAACTGGAGTTTCACTCACCCAGCATCTGTTTCTGCTCCTGAGGTGGGGCAGCAGCCAGCATGGAGGCTGTCAGTGGTTCCTGTCCCTGCACATGGACTGCAGGCTGAGGTGCCTATAGAAGGGCAGAGAGGAGGATGCTGAAACAAGATGCTGAGCTGATAGCTTCTTATTTAGAGAGAACAATAAGGTATCCCCTCCTCAACCTTTTAAGTCTGCAGCAGACTTAAGTTTCCCAGAAGGCTGGATAAGGTGCCTTTGGTTTACAAAAAAAAATGGTTCTTCCAAGTCCTGGACTGAAAATCCCACACACAGGCACTGTAGGGAGCTTAGACAAACTGGATCAACATCACAACTGTGGAGCAGCAGTCTGGGGCTTCTTGCAACAGAGGCATAAAAGGGATTGCAAGTACAGGGCAGATAGAAGGGCAGGGTCACCCCCGGCAGAGGTACAACCATCAGGTGGTCCAGCTCCAGAGAGTGCACTGGAAGAGCAGCTGGAATGGCTGTCAAATCACTCCAGCTGCAGCCAGAAGCTGCTGGGCTGCCTCAGAGGCCAGCTCCCTGGTTACCTGCAGAGGCTGCACGGCCGGGTGCGGGCTGCGGACGCTGGAGGCGTACTTGTAGGGAGGAACTGCTCGCGGGGCAGGGGCGGCCACGGGCGGCCGAGGAGCCAAGCTCTGTGCGGCGCTGCCGACGCCTGCAAGAGGAGAACAGAGTCACAAACACCTCCAGCAACCTGCAGGCAAGGAAGCCTTCTCTGGAGGCTTTCAAGACCCATCTGGATGTGTTCCTGTGTGGCCTGCCCCAGGTGATCCAGCTCTGGCAGCAGGGTTGGACTGATCTCTCAAGGTCCCTTCCAACCCCCTGTGATGGTGTGATAAGAGAACATCAGATGTGCCACCTGACTTGAACTGCTGAGTCCAGACCATGTCCTGCACAGCAGTTCAGAAGCTGGTCTCCACAAATGCAACTGGCTACTTTAGGAAACAGTCTCTTTCCTCACAGAACTAAACCACATCTTGCACCTCAGGCACTTTCTAGCTATTCAGTGGAATAAAATGAGTGTGGATGTTCTGCTTTGAGGACAGTATCACAGAATTGTGTAGCTTTGTCCAGTGGTAAATGTTGCAGAGGTGTAGAGATGAGTTCCAAACCAATGGCAAACAACCCATCTGGATTTCCACTGCTGTGCTGTAGCACCAAGTGTCCCCAGACCTTCACTGCACAGCAAGGAACAGGGAAGTCTCAGGTGCGCTCTCTGCCCCTTGCTCCAGGTGGGCTTTGGTTATCTGCGTCTGAACCACCTTTTGGAGGCAGAATTCTCAACAGTGCCCTCCTCCTTCACACCCAAGGGGAAGAGCCTGGGAAGCAGACACCTTACCAACTCTCTGGGCAGCAGCAGGGAGGCCACGAGAGGCTGGAGCATTGCTGGCAGGGGCCAGGTGGCGCAGCGCTGGCCGGGGGCCAGACTGGCGCATGGCATTGGGCATTCCCTGGAAGCCTAAAGGGAGAAGAGAGAGGAAATCCTCAAATCAGGAGCAGCTGGCAAGGCAGGACAGGACTGCCAGCTACAGGTTGGGGTTGTGCAAGGAAAGGGAAGCATGTAGTGTTCCTGTTGGGAAGTACAGCCAGAAGGGCTGCTCAAACCCAAGGTACTGCTCATGCAACCCAGAGGTAGTCTCCAACATCCTCACCTTGAGGTCTTCCCCCTTGTTGCCAGCGTGGGTTGGGTCTCATCTGTGTCATTTGATTAGGTGCATAGTAAGTGGGTCTGCTCTGAGCCTGCAGGAAGATCAGATGAGCTCAGAGGCAACATCTAAGTGCACAAACACTCTTTACAGCCTGCTTTGGCAGGTGTTCCCAAGAGCCTGTTTTGGCAGGGGGTTGGACTCCATCTCTGGAGGTCTTTTCCAACCCCTAGCACTCTGTGAGGGCGACTCCACGCCCAATTCAGATGGAGAACAGGCAGCTGGGAGGTCACAGAGTTAATTCCACTGAGTACAGTACTCCTCAGGAGTTATTTGCTTCCCATAGAATTGTTTCAGTTGGAAGAAACTTCTAAGCTCACAGAATCACAGAAGCATTCAGTTTGGCAAAGACCCTCAGACTGAGTCCTACCTCCCATCTAACACCACCACAGCCATTAAACTATGTCCTGCCCACCATGACCACACATTTCTTGAACATCTCCAGGAATGGCCAACTCCACCACCTCCCTGGACAGCTTATTCCAATGCCTGAAGGCCTGAGAAAGGCTCAGTGAGACAAGTGACCCATCAAAGCTTGTGGCCAAGAAGGCCAGTGGGATCCTGGGGGGCATTAAGAGGACTGTGTCCAGCAGATTGAGGGAGGTTCTCCTCCCCCTCTACTCTGCCCTGGTGAGACCTCACATGAAATATTCTGTCCAGTTTTGGATTCCCCAGTTCAAGAGGGACAAGGAGAGCTACCAGGATGATTAAGGGACTGGAGCACATGCCCTGTGAGGAGAGGCTGAGAGCCCTGGGGCTGTTTAGTCTGGAGAGGAGAAGACAGAGAGGATCTGACCAATGTCTATCAGTATCTGAGGGGTGGGGGTCAAGAGGGAGGAGACGGGCCCTGCTCAATTGCACCCTGTGACAAGACAAGGGGCAATGGATCTAAACTCCAGCACAGGAGGTTCCACTTCAACATGAGGAGGAACTTCTTCACTGCGAGGCTCACAGAGCACTGGAACAGGCTGCCCAGAGAGGTTCTGAAGTCTCCTTCTCTGGATGCTTTCAAGACCCCTCGGGATGTGTTCGTGTGTGACCTGTGCTAGATTCTACAGTCCTGCTCTGACAGTGGGGTTGCACTCAACCTCCAGAGGTCCCTTCCGACCCCTACCACCCCATGAAACACCAGCTGGGCTCACCTGGGGCACGGCAGGCATGAAATAGCCTCCAGCAGCAGGCTGGAACTGGTTGATGATGGTGTTGGCAGGCAGGGCTCGCATGCCAGCGATGCGCTGCATGTACTGGTTGGTCAGGTGAGCCTTGCGCTCCTCCTTCCTCTGCGCCAGCGCCACGTAGAGCGGCTTGGAGCCCACGATGCGGCCGTTCATCTCCGTCACCGCCTTCGTCGCCTCCTCTGGAGATGAAAAGCAGACAAAGCCAAACCCTTTGCTCCGGCCATCTTCCAGCATCACCTGCAGTAAAGATCAGTTGCCAGTGGAGCAGCGTCCCCAAGGACTTCCAGCATCTGAAGGGGGGTACAGGAAGGCTGGGGAGGGACAGGAGGCTAGGGTGTCAGGGAGTGATGGGACTGGGGGGATGGAGCAGAATAGAAATGGGTAGATACAGATTGGCTGTGAGGAAGAAGTTCTTCCCCATGAGGGTGGTGAGAGTGGCACAGGTTGCCCAGGGAGGTGGTGGAAGCCTCATCCTTGGAGGTTAAGGCCAGGCTGGATGTGGCTGTGAGCAACCTGCTGTGGTGTGAGGTGTCCCTGCCCATGGCAGGGGGGTTGGAGATGGCTGAGCCTTGAGCTCCCTTCCAACCCTGACAATTCTATGACTCAGCCCAAGAATCCATGTGTCAATGTCCTACCTGCCTGCAACCTGGCCTGGCTGTTGCAGAGGTGTAGGGACAGGTGTGCAGTGCAGGCAAAGGCACCTGTCTGGATTTGCTCTGCTGTGCTGTAAGCACCATGTATCCCCAAGGCCCACACTGCACAGTAAGGAATGGGAAAGATTGGTGCAGCCTCTAAATGCACTTAGGCAATATGTTGTTTCATGATCACTGGGAGTCAGCTTGAGGACATTTCTCCACTTCCTGCCACCTCTTTTGATGAGGGACTGAAGCAGCTTAGCAGTTAGACCCCAACAAGACCCAAAGAAACCTCTATATGGACTAGTCTAGATGTTCTCACAATGACCACAGGATGCAAGAACTGCCCTTCAGTCCCTTGTCAGGGAGTTCCAACCTCAACCTTTAAAATGCAAATGCCCCCAGGCCCCCCAGTACCTTGGCACTAGTTATTGACCCAAAAGGTGAGAACTCTTTCCTCAGTTTTTCATCATCTATAGTGTCATCGAGGTTTTTAATGTACAGGTTAACACCCTGGAAGGGAGAGAACAATCAGACATTCAGAACATTAAAGCAAACCTTGAGCACATCAATTGCCAGAGCTGCAACCCCTCTGAAAACTCTTCATGCTGCCTCCCAAGCACCGAAAGCAGAAGGCAGTAAATGTTGCAAAGGTGTAGAGACAAGGTCCAATGTGGTGAAAGGGAGCTTGTCTGGATTTCCTCTGCTTTCCTGTTGCATCCTGTATCTCCAATCCAGCACTGTATTGCAAGGAGTGGCAAAGATTCAGATGCCAGGTCTGACCTGAGCCAGTTTGGCCACAGGTCAGGGACAGCAGGGCAAGGCTCTGCTGGGTTTCTCACCCCATTTGGCATTTCCATTGCCAAGACTGTGCCCTGATACCCCTAGATACCATGGAGTCACCTTCAGATCTGAATTCCCAGGGACTGCCCAGTGTTTAACTTCAGGAGAGGCCCAGACCATTCACCTGGTAGCGACTGAGTCTCTCTTGTTTCAGCTGCTCAAACTTGCGCTTCAGCTCCGCCTGCCGCTCCACCTTCTTCTGTGCCCGGCCCACAAACACCAGCTTCCCATTGATGTCCTTCCCATTCATCTCCTCTACTGCCTGGACAGAAGGTTCAAGAGGAAACTGTCAGCTGCTGAAGCAGCACCTGATCCTGTTAAGAACAGCACTGCCCAGTCGTGAAGGCGCTGGGTAGAAGGCCAGGCTGCACGACCTTGAGCAGCGCAGTCTAGATAAGAGGCATCGCTGCCTGCGGTGGGGAGGCTGGAGTAGATCCCTGAGGTCCCTTCTAGGGACCTAAGTCATTCTAGGATTCTATAAACAAGCAACTGAAGAGAGATAATCAAGAGACCATGCTGACACCTCCACTGTACATGTTGGACTAACAGCAACTTGGGAATTTATCCCCAGTCCACACTGTATCAAACACACCCTTAGAGAAGACTCTTTCTAAGCAGTGTTTTCACTCCAGCCTCCTTCCTCCTCCTCAAGCCCTGCACTCTAGCACTTCTTCAGCAATTAACATGCCTGATCACACCCCTGCATTCTGTTTGGATCCACTAATCCAGAATTGCCCTTGAGTGTCAAACTAGTAAGGTACAAAAGGCTTCCAAGCTCCCACAACCAGAAAAGGTTATGCCCAAGGCAGGATTTTCTCATGTTAGTAACAGTTTAGTTTATCCTGTGAAAAGCCAAGTTCTCCTTCTCTGAAGATACCCAAGCAGCATAAGGATTGGTCATACCTTGTTAGCATCTTCGTGTTTTTCAAAGCTTACAAAGCCAAAGCCCTTGGATTTTCCAGTAGGGTCTGTCATCACTTTAACACTCAGAGTTTTACCTGTTACCAAGGGACAGGGTCAGTAAAGTATCACAAAGCTATTTCAAGACTATTAAATTCCACAGCACAGCTCCAGGCCCCTCTCTGCTGGTCAGCTTCTGCCTCCTGTCCAACATGTGGCTATGAGGACAGGCTGAGGGAGTTGGGGTTGTTCAGTCTGGAGAAGACTCCAGGGGAACCTTAGAGCTGCCTTGCAGTACACGAAGGGATCTTCCAGGAAAGCTGCAGAGGGACTTTTCATGAGGGTGTCTAGAGATGGGACAAGGGGCAATGGTTTGAAGCTGAGGAAGAGCAGGCTTAGACTGGAGCCTAGGAAGAAGTTCTTTGGGTGGTGAGACTCTGGAATAGGCTGTGGATGCCTCCTCCCCAGGGGTGTTCAAGTCCAGGTTGGCTGAGGCCTTGAGCAGCCAAGTCTAGCTGACAGGCATCAACGCCCATGGTGAGGAGATGATCTGTGAGATCCCTTCCAACCTAAGTCACTCTGTGATTCTATGAGCTCTGTGTTCCTCAGCCACAAAGTGACCCATGTGAACTGGTCATGCAATTCACAGCCTCATTAGAAGTGCTGCTGTATTTACCATATTTGCTGAAGAGCTCCTTTAGTCTTTCATCATCCATGTCATCCCCAAAGTTTTTGATATAAACATTGGTGAACTCCTTTGCCTTGGCTCCCAACTCAGCCTCTCGCTCCTTCCGAGACTTGAATCTCCCAACAAATCTGGAAGAGAGAGGGGGAAGAGATCCCAATCAGCAGCTTGCTTCCATCAGCACAGAAACAGTGTGTGACTTGCAGTCAGGCACAAAACATGAGTGTGTAGTAGGAGCTGAAAATGGGGACAAGAAAGGGTGACAGCAGAAGAGAAGGACAAACAGGTCAGAGACCAACTAGAAAAAACAAGAGAGTCACCTGTCCTGTGGTGGGACCCAGGCTGCCCACCCAGCTCTGCAGTGGAGAGAGTCCTGGCCACAGAAACCCACCCCAGCCCCCTAGCAGAGAGGCAGCAAGTCAAGGCTTGGTTAGGGAAACCCACCAGCCCTGAGATGGAGGGGGGGAGCAGGCCATGGCTTGGGCAGGGTCACTCACCAGCCCTGTAGTGGAGAGGAAGCAGGCCAAGGCTTGGGGCCAGGAGAACCAGTGCCTTGTGTGTCCCTGTTAATACCCAGCTGCATCACGGTCATGCGCTCGCTGCTGCCGCTGCTGTGACACTCACACTTTGCGGTCGTTGAGCAGCATGCCGTTCATCTTCTCGATGGCTCTGTCTGCTGCGTCCTGCGTCTCAAAGTGCACAAAGGCGTAGCCCTTAGAGCCATTCTCATCACACACCACCTGGAGAGCAGGGAGGAAAGCAAAGCTGTCAGCTCTCCCGAGAGCTTCCTCGCTTCCGTGGCGCTCAGACGCGAGGCTGGCACACGAGAAACGGTGCCGAGGGGCAGCGCCTCGGGAGGGGTTAGCTGTGTGCAGAGGGACAGCAAACCTGATGCCCCCTCAGCAAATGGTCAGTGACAGCAAACCTGATGCCCCCTCAGCAAATGGTGACAGCAAACCTGATGCCCCCTCAGCAAATGGTCAGTGACAGCAAGCCTGATGCCCTCTCAGCAAATGGTCAGTGACAGCAAACCTGGTGTGACATCAAACCTGCTGTCACGTCAGCAAACGCTCAGAGCGACTTCCCATCTGCTGTCACCTCAAATGCTGAGCGACTTCAAATCTGATGTCACCTCAAATGTTCAGTGACATCACACCTGATGTCACTTCTAATGCTCAGAGTGACATCACACCTGATGTGGCATCAGATCTGCTGGCACATCAGCATTCAGAGCAACTTCCAATCCGATGTCACTTCAAACATTCAGAGCGACAACTGATGCCACCTCAGTGCTCAGTGACATCAAATCTGATGTGGCGTCAAACCTGATGTCACTTCTAACGTTCAGAGTGGCATCAACCCTGATGCCACTTCAGCAAACTCTAACCCCTGGCTCAACTGCACCTCTTGGAGACTCCACTCCTCGCTTCCTCCTGCCCTGGCTGTGCCTGATCACATCCCAGCTGTAACAGAACTGGGCAAAGGAACCACATCTCACCTTGCAGGACAAAATATTCCCAAACGCTGAGAAGGTGTCATAAAGTGCCTTGTTATCAATGGATTTGTCCAGGTTCTTGATGAAGACATTGCCAACCCCTGACTTCCTCAAGGAGGGGTCCCTCTGAGACCACATGATGCGAATGGGTTTGCCTTTGATCACATCAAAGTTCATGGTATCTAGAGCGCGCTCGGCTGCAAGAGAAGGTGACAACAGGTTTCTGTGGTTTGTTAAGGAATGAAGGTTTCCTTCAGGTGGCTGATGGTGTCCTCTGAAGTTTACTCAGCTCATGGAAGCATTTGGGGGCATCATGGGCAGCTAATTCCAATGACTTTGTAACTTACACAGAGAATGGTTTGGCTTGGAAGGGACCTTTGAATGTCATCCGGTCCAACCCCCTCTGCAGTCAGCAGGGACATCCTCCACTAGATCCAAGTTGATCAGAGCTTTGTTGAGCCTGATCTTGAAGATCTCCAGGGATAGGGCCTCCACTACCTCCCTGGGCAACCTGCTGCAGTGTTCCAGCACCCTCATGGCACAGAATTTGTTCCTATCATCCAATCTAAATCTGCTCTGCTCTCATTTCAAACCACTGGCCCTGGTCCTGCCACTGCCAGCCTTTGCAAACAGTCCCTCTGCACCCTTCAGGTACTGGAAGGCTGCTCTAAGCTCTCCCTGGAGCCATCCAGAACACAAATAATTCCCTGAGACTTAAGAGCCAAGTGTTGGGTTGGGTTGGTTTTGGTAAAGCTCAGCTGGAGCCACACTCATTCCTATGAAGAGAATCAGCTCCCTGCCAGGTCAGGCACAATGTGCACAAGCACGTGGCTGGCTGGGGAGGAGACATGAGTCAGCCTCTATCTTATGTGGCCAAAAAAACTGATTCCCAAGTTGCTCAATTTAAAGACAACAGCAAGTGTGGCCAAAAATCTGGAAAGCAAAACAAAAAAAAAGGAAAGAAAAAGTCCCTAAACTGCATCTGATTAAGAGGGAAGTTTCTATGCACACTCCAAACCCCCAGCTCTGTCATTCTAACCCACACCAACCCCCCCTCCAGGGTTCTATTTCTGCTGCCTCCTGCTATATTAAAAGGATCATTACGTACACACGTTGGGATCCTGTTCACAAAACCAAGATGCTTGGGACTCCTCTGTGCCAGAAAACACTCCCAGCATGGTGTGAGCAGAGAAAACAGAAAGACTGTTAATTCCCAGCATGAAGCAGGGAAAGAGAGGGATAGAGATGTATTAAAATCAAGGAATAGTAATAGGGCAGAGCCCACATTTGCCCAATGTCTTTGGCTTAGTTCCTCCAGGCCACTTTCACCCAGTGCAAGCTGCTGAGGAGGTTTCAGGAGCAGTGAATCCAAGGAAAGTGCCAGTTCCCTCTTTTTCCCATGTGACTTTGCTGGTGCAGCCAGAGGAACTGCTCAGCATTTCACACAACTACCTCTAGGAACTCCAACACTGCCTGCAGGAGCCTCCTGCCCTCCCTACTCCCAAAGTTAGGTCCCAGCACGGTGTGGAAGCTTCTCAGCATTTCCCACGTGCTTTCAAACGTGGAGCTCTGTTGTTGCTGCTTTTTAAATTGAACTGGAGCCATGGCTATTTCCCCCAGTCCTTCACACATTCACCCAGCTGGGAAAGGAAGCAGCTCTGCTGGATTTCATCCCTGAAGTAGTCAGGCTTCCAGAAAACTCTTAAGTTATACTTGCTAGGACTCTTAACTCTGTTCAGAGGTGTTAAATGCTATTGACTGCCCTGCTAAAATCTTAACTCTGTTCAGAGGTGTTAAATGCTATTGACTGCCCTGCTAAAATCTTACCTCTGTTCAGAGGTGTTAAATGCTATTAACTGCCCTGCTAAAACGATTCTGCAGCTGCTCCTCTGCAACCCAGGTTCTCCCTGCAGTCCATTCCTAGTAGGCACTTCAGCAGGCAACTTGGTTCAGCTTGTCAAATTTGGCAGTGTTTATTTATAACAGGGAGAGGTCCTCCAGAAGCATGTGTTGGCAAGGACACAAACCTGCTGTATATACCATTTGCAGCAGGAGCAGGGCTCCTGCTGAAAGGTGACAAGCAGATGAAGCAGGAGCAGGCACCCAGGAGGAGCTGTGAAACACTCTGCAGCAGCTACCCAGATACAAATTAGCTGTGAACTTACTCCCAGTTCTTTCAAGCTTCCCAAGCATATACTTTTAAGTAGACACAGTTGCACTATTCAACAGCCTGCTGGTGCTGGTAATTCCACTGTGTTACCAGGCTCTGCTTGAAATTCACTCAGACACTTCTTGCAAGCAGTGGTAAAAGCAAGCTGCCCTAGGTGGACTGCCTGGCCTGAGGAAGGGCTGCCATACCCAGGGGTGGAAATGCAATCAACATTACACCAGGACCTCAGAGAACCTGTAAAGGATCAGCATGAGTGATGGGAATGACTCAGAGTAAGCACATCTGATTCACTTCCTTAATCTGAGCAAACACCTTCTCGTTTTCTTCTGTTGGAGCCACAAAGCTTCAGCCATTTCAGTTCCTGTATCTGTTTCTCTCCCACTGGTTCCTGTCATCCTTCCAGTAGACTCAACTCATATAACATTATACACACTCTTAACCCCTTCCAGGCTTCTTTGTCATTCCTCTTCCATAGCCTTCTAGATAGGGAAGGCTGATGAACACTCCTTGCCTCGGGCCTCAAAGTAATTATCTCCCTTACAGGCTCCCTGATGCTAATCCCAGCATTGTGTTAGCTCTGCAACATAAAGACAACATAAAGAGAGATATGAGCAGCATGAAGAAAGATAACCACAGGCAGACAGCCATGAGGAACTCTGCACATGGAGTTTTATCCTGCAAAGATGGCTGCTCTGCAAGCCTCTGAGCTCTCCCTTAAGTCACTAAACAAAAAAGACCCAACCACAAAAGCACCCAGCCCAAATGGAAGCACCCCTGAAAAAGAGAGGCTGCAGGCAGGGCAGGCTTAAATCCCTTGATGCTGAAGGCAGAACAAAATCCTGTTGGCAATGAGGTACTTAGAAGTACCCTTCCCTTTCAGCTTCACACCTGCAGAGCAGCTACACAGCTCTTCTCTCACATTCTCTTCCCCTCCTTAAGGAAAAGAAGAAACCAAGAGTTTATCAATGCTCTTCTAAACCTTTCTCCAGTGACACTTCTGCAATCCCAGCTCTGGGTTCCTTCCAGGCTTGGGAAATGTTCTGTTTGCTGAGTGCTTGCAGAACACTTTCTCTGCAGCCACATCCAAGGCTCTCTGCTTCATCACCTGGGCTGTCATGTCATGACTGCCAACATTATGAAATCTTGGGATGCAATTGGATTGCATGAGGAACACAAAACAGGGGAAATTCAGCTTTTCTTTCAGTTTAAATGAGTTTGGTTTGTTTGCTTTCTTCACAGTCACAAAGAATAAACATTCACAACCACAGCTGAGCCTGGACTAGCCAGAACTTGAAGCATTTCCTTAATTTGCCTACCACAGTGTGACAGAATCACTGGTAATTACCCCAAACTGGAGATAGCAGAGCTTATTTTCACTAAAAATCACCTCTCTGCTCAGACCAGCAGGGAGACAGCTCAGCCAGGAGGCAGCCCCTCCCAGGCTCAAGCACACTCCACTGGCTGACAAAAATGCAAGCCAGTTTGGACATCCCCAGGGTGTCACAGTGTGAGGTGAGAGTCAGGATGGGGAGACACTGGAACAGGTTGCCCAGGCAGGCTGTGGATGCCCCCTCCCTGGAGGTGTGCAAGGCCACGTTGGATGAGGCCCTTAGCAAGCAGGGCTAGTGAAAAGTGTTGCTGCCCACAGCAGGGGGGTAGGAACTGGATGATCTTCAAGGTCCCTTCCAACCTAAGCCATCTCACAAAAATGAAGTCCAAATGCCTTCCTGACTGCCCACTCCTGGAAGAAAACACAGATGCCTCCTTATATTGGAAAGCCCTCACTCAAGGCACCTTGAAAACAATCCCAGTTGCTGCAGTGGGCACCAAAAGTTCTGTTCTTCATGTGGAAGTCTGTTTTGGAGAGATCACAAGACACCCCCACCAGGCTCACCTCTCCTGTGGTCTGCTGCATTACATTTAGCACAGCAGCTGGATTTCTATGCCAAGAAGGAATCAGAAGCATTTCAGAACAGATCTCTTCATGAGGGCAGGAAGAGTTTGCCTACTTCTCCTTCCCAGTATTACCTCAATGATTAGGTTTAAACCACTTGACCTTCTAAGACCTAGCAGTAATAAGACACCACTTTACCCAAGTATCACTTGGGGACTTCCTAACCCGTCTGCTGCCTCACCAGGAGGCCAGAATGATGCAACCTCCCTTCAGACTCCTGCATATTTAGCACTATGAAAGATTGTTTGGAAATATATTGGAAGGCCACTTGACTTCCTATCTGTCAGGAGCAGAAACAAGTTCTGCTCCGCAAGCAGGTGGGATAAGCCACACTTCCCTTGTAACATCACAACAGCTGAACAGATCTCCTCTACTGAGAGGACTTTGTCCTTTGCAGCCCACCTCCCCAACATTTACCTCATCTGAGCTACAAGTGCCTTCCTGGCTTGCTTTCTCCTCCTTATTTTGACTTCTCTGATCCTGCAAATTGAGATCTAGACAAAAGGCAGGTGAGCCTGGGTAAGCCTGCACAAGGTGCTTCTGCCAGAGGAATTCAGAGCAGAAAGGTTCATCAGAGCAGGAGAGGACCACGTGTACAGGCTCTGAGGTTCTCTCCTTCTCACTGAGGAGGTTTTACACACACATACAGCACTTAGTCTGCAGAAAAAGGACTTCTGAGAGTTTCAGGAATGATAAATTATGCACAGGGGGGCAAGCCAGCTTTTTATCAAGAGGAAAGTGCTTGATCTGCTGAGTCCCCATCCCAAGGAGGGCAATGCAGAAGGCAGTCTGAGCTAGGAGGATGGAAGCTGGGGTTGCACCTAGTCCTAACAGGCTACATAAACCCCGAACTTCCAGCCAACAGATGAAGCCCAGAGGCTCTGCTGGCTTGCAGGAATAGTGTTTTGTTCCCACATTTCTGGTTTCTACATGCTTTGATGCAGAATCAGTATAATTACCCTGTGCAAAGAGACCACTCTCTGCTGTCTGCAGAAGTGTCAAGCTGGAAAATCTACTCTAAAGGGAAGTGCTGCTGTAGAGAATGGGTGCTGAATTCAGAAGCCTGCTCTCATCTATCCTTTGAACATCCCTGTCACAGGTAGGTGAGTGCTAAATCACAGCACAGAGCATTGAACTCACACCAGGCAGCAAGCAAAGGCTCTGAAAACTAGGGCAGAAAATGCTGACCCATTTTTCTGCCAGAAAAGACATGCTCCAAAATGACCTCTCCTGTCCCTTCTTTCACATGCTGCTGCTGCTCCAGCTCTGGAATTGAGCAGGAAACACATTAAAGAATGAAGGGGAGGGCAAAAATTGTCTGTAGGAGCAAACCACTCTGGTTTCCCATGCCTTGAACACTCATTTTCTTTCCCATTAACACAAAACCACCACTTTCTCAGCTTGGGAGACCCATCCAGCTGCCTGCACAAACACAGCAACCTGCAGCCCACCAGCTTAAAGCCCAAAGTGGAGGAGTTTGTGCAGCCAGAGGCTCAGCCATTCAAACTGAACATTCGACCTGGGCTGACCACTCTCAACTTCTTCTGCCAGGACTGACTGCACACAGACCCCCCCAGAGAGCCCAAACCTGAGAACGAAGGGGAACACAGAGGAGGTTATTCTGTTACACAAGGCACAAAAGTCTTCGAAGTTTAACACCAGGAGGAGGAAAAACAGAGGAAAACCAGGAAAAACATCAGAGATGTTACCAAGATGGGGCAGAGTATTTCGGACAGAGGGCTGTAAAAATACATTGCTGTTTCACAAGCAGGAGAAGGGGAGCACTTAGCCTCTGAACTATCACTTCGTAGGCAATTGCACGGCAGTGCACAGCAAGACCGGAGTGGTTTGAGCGGAAAGGACAGGGGAAAAGAAGCCGGAGATGCGCTGGAAGAGGTCACTTACCGTCTGCTGGCTGCTGGAAGTTGACGTAGGCATAGCCGAGGGACCTGCGGGTGATCATATCCCTGCAGACCCGAATGGAAAGCACAGGCCCAGCAGGGCTGAACTTCTCGTAGAGCATGGCCTCGGTGACATCGGGGTGCAGGTCACCCACGTACAGCGATGCCATGGGGTAGCTGCTGGCGGCCGTGTTCATCTTCCAGCCAAACACGTGCTCGCACCCCGAGCTGGGGGGGGGGAGGGGGGCTTACTCGCGGGGGGCTAAAACAAGCTTTTCTTTTAAATTAAAAAAAAGAAAATAAACTGAGGAGGGTGAGAGAGGAAGGGAAAAAAAAATCCAACTCTTATTTCAAAGCCTCAACAAGCAGAAGGTCTGCAGGAACAGCCTGAAAGAAGGCAGGGAGAGGGCTGGCAGGAGGCCGCTGGGGGATGGCTGAGAGCCACAGCAGGCCCCGGGACGGAGGGAGGCTGAAGGGAGAGGAAAGGCTTGAAATCAGGGAGGGGGGAAAAAAAAAATCCACCCGAGTTAAGCCTCCAAGAGAAGGGGGCAGGGGCTGGAAGCCAAAATTCAGACGTCGGCTCCCAGCCTCTCAGTGCTTCTGAGGCAAAACCCTCCGCAAAGCACCTCCCTGGATTCGCTTCCAGAGCCCAATTCCGCCCCAGCTGCCCTGAGCGGAGGCCGAGGGGGCTCTGGGGTAAAAAGGAAAAGAAAAGAAAAAGGGAGGGGAGGAATAATAAAGCAAACTAGGGAAAAAAAATTAATCCTCTCAGGAAGAGATTTCTGCCAACCTGCCTTTTTAAAATTAACTCTTCTGTGCTAGGCGTACAAATATATAAACGAGCTGGGCTCCAGCGGGGCAATAAATAACACGGCGGCGGCTGCTGAGCGCCGCGAGGGGCGGCCGGGCTGCCTGCAGGGAAGGGAAGGGACCGGGCCGGAGCCGCTCTCACCCGGCTCCCCCCCGCGCTTTCCCGTGCCCTCCCTGCCCCACAGCGCCGGCCCGGGGCAGCGCTGGGCCCGACACCGACTCACGCGTAGCGACCCGGCGAGCGGAGAGGCGGCGGCGGGCGGCGGGCGCCCCTTTATAGCCGCCGCGGCGGCGTGAGCCGGCCGCCGTGCCGCGCCGCGGAGAGGAGGCTGCCAGGCCCGGCGGGGAGCGACCCCCGCCGCCCGCTGCAGCGACCCCAGCGGGGGGGAGGACCCACGGCCGCCCGGCCTGAGGCGAGGCGGGGCGGGGCCAGCCCGCGCGCAGGGGGCGCCCGCCCCCGGCCGCCATTTTGGGGTCGCGGGCTGGCGACCCTCGGCGGGGAGATGGCGGCGTCAGCCCTTCAGGCTGGCCCTGGCATCCGCCAGGCTTTGGCCTCCTCATGAGCGCCAGGCAGGTGGTGGGGGCCTCATGCCTGGAGGTGTTTGCAGCCAGGCTGGAGGTGGCTGTGAGCAACCTGCTGTGGTGTGAGGTGTCCCTGCCCATGGCAGGGGGTTGGAGCTGGCTGAGCCCTGAGCTCCCTTCCAACCCTCACAATTCTATGTGCCAGGCCGCAGCACGTAGAGCGTGTCCAGCAGCAGCAGGACAGGGATTGTCCCTTCCGTGAGACCTGGTTTTCCTTAGGCTGCCCGACAGCCTCTGCCCTTTGCCTCTCGGGGGACGTTTGCCTCTCCCAAAGCAGTGACCAGCACTATAAGCAAGCACAACACGTTCCAAATCCTTCAAATCAACGTGGCTGCCGTGAGAAACGCTGCCCAGGTGGCCCCTGGAGCAAAGCTGTGCAGCCTCCCAGCGCGGTCATCCTACTGACCCCGTGGCAGCTCAAGTGACGCCAGAGTCTTGTCCCTGCAGGGAGGTGTTGGGCCAGGGTCAGGGCAAAAGGATCCTCTGGCAGCTGGCAGGGACACACACACAGCAGCAGCCTCCCAGAAGGGTGCTTGGGGGGCTGTTTCCCATCCCCTGCATGTGATGGTCCCACAGGGCAGCTCAGTCCCACCACGAAACATGATGGGCCCCAGGGAGCCTCATGGAGGGAGCAGGACCAGGGCAAGGAGCAGGATGAGGAGAGGAATGCACTGGGAGATTGAATAGTTCCTATGGGATCCTTTTTCTGTCTGCTCCAAGCGATGTTTTCGGAGGTGTCGTGGCCGTGGCTGGAGCCATTCCCACAGCCTTCTCCTTTTTGGAGCACATTTTTGCCTCAAAGAAGCGTGAGTCCCTGCGGCGCTGCGCCAGCTCACATGGGCTGCCCTGGAGCAGGACCAAGGGTCCTCGACGTCCTCCCTGTGGAAGCAAGCTGTCAGTCCCTCTTCCCAGGGTGAGGGTTGAACAACTCTGAATGCTGCTGGAAACAAGGGAGGGATTCACCAGCACCCTCCCTCCACTGTCCCACAGCTTCACGCTCAGGAGATTTGGCTCCGGGGAGATCCATCATTATCTATTTCCAGCGTCTTCAGCGGAGCGTGGGGACACGGGATTCAGTGATTCATCAGTGACCTTCAGGCACCGTGGATGTCCTGTTAGGAGGGACTAAGCTGGCAGAGGCTGGGAGCTGCTCTGCTGTGACTTTTTGGAGTCTGTGTTCTGCTGCTTTTAATTGGCTTTAAAAGTGGGCTATGATGTTACCATGAAAATGGGCTCTGATACCTCCCCCTTCACGACAGGAATAATTGACAGTGGCAGAATAAAAGGTAGCAGCAATGAGGAAAATTGGGACAGTTTGCAGCATTTTCAATCCACTTTCTTTTCTAAAGGCACCAATCACAGAATCACAGATTTGGTTCTGTTGGGAAAGACCTCCAAGATCATCGACTCCAACCATCAACCCAACACCACCGTGGCCATTAAACCATGTCCCAAAGTGCCATGGCCACAGGTGGCTCCACCACCTCCCTGGGCAGCCTGTGCCAGTGCCTGTCCACTCTGTCAGTAAAGAAACTTTTCCTACTCTCCAACCTAACCCTCCCCTGACACAATTTCAGGCCATTTCCTCTCATTAAATCACCTGATACTAGGGAGAAGAGACCGAGCCCCACCTCACTCCAACCTCCTTGCAGGGAGCTATAGAGAGCCAGAAGGTTTTCCTTTAGCCTCCTGTTCTCCAGACTAAACAACCTCAGGTCCCTCAGCTGCTCCTCACCAGTCCTGTTCTCCAGACCCTTCATTGCCCTCCCCTGGACCCACTCCAGCACCTCAGTGTCCTTCTCGGAGTGAGTGGCCCAAAACTGCACCCAGGATTCGAGGTGCAGCCTCACCAACACCCACCTTCACTTCCTTACTCCTGCTGGCCACACTGTTGCTGATCCATCCTCCTCCTGAGCTCATCACCTTCCTCCCAAGAGCCAGTGGTGCTGGTTGGTGGGATTTTGGTGTCATGGCTCAGTCCTTGGCAGCCCAGCATCTCCTCAACTGGGAAACCAGGGGCTGAGGCAAGTGTCTTGCAGTGGAAGGAGTTTGGAGTGGCTCCTGCTCTGACAGCTGAGGCCAAAACACAGCAGAGCTTGAAGAACGTCTGCACATAAACTGCCCTTTGGCTGCAAGCAGCTGCTGTGGCTCCACTGAGGGCGGCCTGGATTTGAACCATTTATTGACATTTGTGTCCCCTCCCAGGGGACACCATGCAGGCAGCTACAGACCTGTGTCCTCCTCTGTTCTTTTCACTCCCAACATGAACTGATGGGCAGGGGGTACCCTCTGCACACCAGGCCCCCCAACTGCCCCAGGGATCTCCCTGGTGTCCTCACTAGATAAGTGCAGCTGCTCCTGGCGACCAGTGATGCCCAAGATACTCCCAGGTTGCCCTCTCAAGACCTTCAGCAATGCTTGGAGTAAAAGTTACATCTTTTAAAGTCATCTGTGGCCCTGGGACAGTGCTGCCCAAGGAGGTGGTGGCATCACCATCCCTGGAGGTGCTTGAGAAATGTGTGGCCGTGGCACTTTGGGACACGGTTTAGTGGCCATGCTGGTGTTGGGTGGATGGTTGGACTGGATGACCTCAGAGGTCTTTTCCAACCCAAACAAATGCATGATTCTATGATCTTGCTACTCCATCCCCACCGATGATGGAGGCGTGAGAGCCATCCCCCAGAGGCCTCCCAGGCTGCTCTGCTGCCGTGTTTCTGAGCGGCACCTCAGGCACTGGTGGCCACCACCAAAGGTCATCCATTTTTGCACAGGGAGGACAAGTTTCCAGCCCAACGCTGCCCTTGGTTTTGGGTCTCTCCTCCTCAGCGCTGGGATTTTACCAGCAGAGGGCAGGCCGCGATTGCAGCAAACCGAGCAGGAGCTGCAGCTCTCAGCCAGGGCAAGCCGCAGCGGCGGAGCCAGGCAACACCTCTCATGCAGAGGAATTCGGGAGAACAGGACTCACTCGCTGCTACAGCACCTGCTGCTTAGCAAATCTCCCTCTGCCTGGAGAGGAAACTTTCTTCCCTCCAAGGAGCAGGTGAAGGCTTGTTCAGCAGGACCCTGTTTCATCTGCCAGACCTTTAACACCGCTGCATGGGTACCCAGCAGCCCCAGCCAGCCTGGGCTGAAGGCAGCCCACACCTTCCCACAGGTCTCCTCATTGTGGTTTTGTTTGGGTTGGGTTTTGTTGGGTTTTTTTTTGCCTGAAGAGCAAGGATGAAGAAAGCGTGTGGAGAGCTTGGGGATTTCCCCTACAGGGTAGATCAAAAGTTGCCAGGAGTTCAGGATGAAGAAAACCCTGGGAAAAAAAGAAAACCAAGACAAAACGAAGCTGCAATCCTGGGCTGCTGCTCTGCTCCCCACATTGCTGTGGGGACAAACCCCCACGGGGCCTGAACCCGGTGCTGTCCCACCCAGCCCAGCTCCCGTTTGATCAGCAGGGATCAGGAAGTGGGGCTTCCCCCCTCCCCGTCCCCACTGTCTGTGTTTTGTTTCAGCAGTGCAGCCCGAAGGGATTGGTTTGTATGCCTGCCTCCCACAGAGGGTAATTTGGTTCCTCTCTCCCTTTGGCCAAAGCCACACCAGAGCACTGAGCTCCCGTGGCTGCCTCCAGCCGGGTCGGGGCAGCCCAGGCACCAGTGGGATGACCCAGCATCAATAGCCCCATTATTGCTCTTGAAGCTTCTCTCTCCACTTCCAGATGGATGCTGCCTTACCCCCATCGCAGCTGCAGCTGCTGCCTTCCAGCGATTCCCAACCCAGCACTTAAGGCAAGGGATTTATGGGCGGTTTTGAAAGGCATTTTGGAGCGAGAAGGAGTTTATGGGAAAGGAAGTTGAATTCCCACCATTCCCCAGAAAATTCTCCCAGCATCATTCACGAGGAGGACCATTTACTGGCCCTATCCTCAAAACAGAGACAAGCCCTCAGCTGTGGCTCTTTGTTTAGTCCAAAGCATTTCCCGACAGCGAGATGCAGTGGGGGTTGTTCTGGTCAGGAGACTCCAGGCGAGCCCTCGGCATCTGGCTGCTGGACCTGATTTGTTCCCTGACATTTTTGAGGACACTGGGTAGCTACAAGAAATTATTTGTTCTCCAGCCATGGAGCAGTGCCAGTCAGGGCAGGCATTGCTGGGCATCCAGCTGATTTTGACTTACCAGGAGGCTTGCAAAGTAGCAAGTCATGGGACCAAAGTTAGCACCAAGAGCAGTGGCAATTAAACCACCTGCAGGGATCTTACCCTTCACAAGCTGCATCTTACCTTCTCTTCAAGCTTTTCAGGAACAAAAGCTCACAGTGGTGGTCACCAGAGCAGGCTGGATCAGCCAGCTAGATTCCCATCAGCACCACATTTCACAAGCAGGACAGGGGTTTGAAAGGCTTTATTTGACACCTTTGCTGGGTGTCACAGCTGGTGAGTCTAACAGTGAGGCTGGGCTCCTAGCTGTGAGCTCTAGCGTGCCAACAAGGCAGGAACAGTGGGAGGGGGAGGGGGGTGGGCAGGAAGACCTCCTCTCTGACTGTATGGAAAGGGAGAGTTTTGTTCCTGGCTGATTCTGGCACTTCAGGACGAGGGTGAGGAGAAACAGTGGAGGCATTTCTGTGTGTTAAGTGTGATGAGTTTCATCAAAGCATCTGGGAGGGACTCACTCAAAAACAACAGCAGGTCCAGGGACATGCACATGGCAGATGGGAGGCAAAGAATCATAGAATGGTTTGGGTTGGAAGGGACCTTAAAGAGCATCCAATTCCACACACACCCTGCCACAGGCAGGGACACCTTCCACTAGACCAGGTTGCTTGAGGCCTCATCTAGCCTGGCCTTGAACACCTCCAGGGAGGAGGCAGCCACAGCCTCCCAGGGCAACCTGTCCCAGTGTCTCCCCATCCTCACTGTAAAGAATTTCTTTCTAATCTCCAGTCTCAATCTGCCCTCCTCAGGCTTCAATCCATTCCCTCCTGTCTTATCACAGCAAGGATCTGCAGGAAGGCAAGAGCCCCAGCTCATCCACACAGGATGCCCAGCTGCATGCTTGACCTGAGGCATGGAGAGAATCCCTTCCCTTCCAGAGTGATCTTCTTCCTCTTTCTCACCTTTCTTTGCACTGACCTTTCCACACTCCTCTCTCTTTTCATGTCACAGTGCTGGAGAGGTGGGTGAGATTCCTTGGGGTGGGCATGCAGCTGGGTCCAGGCTATTCTGCTTATCTATCCCAACAAGTCAAGGCACAGATGCAGGGAATGGGAGGTGTTCAAATGAAGGAGAGCCTTGGGACACCCTGTCCTGGACACCATGGGATTTAGGGACATGGCACAGAACCAGAGTGGCTTGAGAGCTTCAAGTTTCTGTTCCTTTCTGCCCAAAGAAGAGGGAAGGGGAAGACAGCTGGAGGAGCAGAGGTGTATCTGCTGCATTGTCTAGGGGCACACAGGCCAAGGCAGAAATAGCTCTTTTTAATCAGGAAAAGTGGAGACCCAGAGCTTGCCAAGGTCTGCAGCCTCAGTGGCTTTTGGTCCTGGCCCAGGGAGAAGGATGAGCAATGTGAGACCAAAACATGGTGCTGAAGAAAGAAAACAGAGACATTGTGGGAGGAGAGGGTGAGGGTTGTGGTGCTAAAAGAATGAGGGAGGCACTTCAAATGCAGGCTGCTTTGAGCCATTCTCCCCCTTTGCAGTCACAGATGTTCAGCAGGGGATGGAGGAGAGACAGCTCCAGCAGGGAGACTGGCAGAGGGAAAGGCCTTTTCCTCTTACTTTGGCCATCAGAGCCTTCCCCTCCGTGACAGGCATCCCTTTGAAATCCTCTGTCTCACCTCAGCTTGCCTCTTCACACCTCAGTGCAGAGCCAGAGCTGCAGAAGCCTCCTTGTGCCCGGGCAGCTGCTCCAGCCCAGTCTGTGCAGGGACCTAGCAGAGGCCCTGTGGGCACAGCGGGGCGCGGGCACGGCGGGGTGTGGGCACCGCAGGGCTCTGCTAAGCTGCTGCCTCGCTCCACCTTAAGAGCACATAAGTGGGAAAAGCTGGCAATGCAGCAAGGAAAGCAGAGGGATTAGCAGGCAAGCAGGTCACTAAAGGGGTTGGGGGAGGGCTTTAGCCTGCAGTGTAGGGGGTGCCAACAGTGCTGGGGAGGGGATTGAGCCACGTCTGTGCCACCACACCAAAACTGGGTGCTGCAGCCGGGGGCAAGCAGCGTGAGCAAGTCTGGCTGGCAGCTCTGAGTCCCCAGGGAAATAAAACAGCATTTGAAGGCTGGCTGTTTTCCAAAGGAGAGCAGCACTGGGCTCTGCAGAGGGGCTGTGCTGGGGGAGGCAGAGGGCTGGGAGCTGCCTGTGCCCCCTCCCTCGTAGCCGGAAGGCTCTGGGGCACAGCGGCGTGCAGACAACTGCATCGAATCGGATGTGATTTACGTTTGCAGGCACCACGAGGCGCAGGCCCTGGGGTGGCCAGGAGGGGCAAGAAGGGAGGGAAGAGGACAAGAGAATGTTCTTTGTGGATCCTTGGCTTCTGCAAAGCAGGAAAGATGCCTTTTCAGCTGAGTTTGTTCCTAGGCCTGCGGGCAACGAGTGCTGAAGGATTCCCATCTCCGAAGCTGGGGAGGGAAGGGGGGGGTCAGAAAGCCCCAATTTCAGTCGCCCAGGAGCGGCAGAGCCTGGATGTGCCGACCCTGATGCCGGGTCCCTGCGTGGCGGTGCCCAAGGCAGGAGGTGCTGTGTAAGCTGGTGGAACGGGGATGCTGGTGGGGGCTGGTGAGAAGAGGAAGGTGGCGATCTGGCTGCTCTTGGCCGAGCCCTCTCTCAGCACTCCTGCTGGCGACGGCATCCTGGGCACGGCTGCTGCGGCCGCGGAGGAGCTCACACCCCGAGCCCTCCGGCTGGAAGAGGCCATCCTGCTGGCCAGGAAGCTCCGTCGGGACGGCAGCATGTCGCCGGGGACACGGCGGAGTGGGGCTGGCCTCACCGCAGGGCTGGGGTAAGGCAGGGAAGATGCAGTCAAAACAACCGGAGCGGGAGCAGCCTCCCTCCTGGGGATCTGCACCGGGCAAGCAGCGCTGTGGAGGAAGGACCACGGCCACGTCTGGATGGGCAGGAGGGAAGTGGCCACGGGCGAAGGCTCCATTTCTGCCACGTAGTTGTTAAGGTGGGAGAGGAGGCGCAGCCGGATGGGGTCAGCGGCGTTCTGGCCCTCCAGGACCCCCAGGTACCTGACGACCTCCGTGAGGCATTCGCGGAAACCGATGCTCCTGTAGTCCACCGCCAGGGCTCGGGCGTCTAAGAAGCCTGTAAGGAGAGGCCAAGGGGTGAGAGTAAGGCCCTGCAGAGCTGAGGAATGTGCTTGGGTTTCACTACCCTCTCTACTGCACTGTGTATGTCACTTGAGGCACTTTGCTGCCGTGTGATATTCCTGCAGCACACAGCCAAGTGGGTGTCCGAAAGGACTGGATGGACGTTTGTGTGCCTGAGAGCAGCATCTGTGGTTATCTCAGCAGGATAAAGCTGCCAGGGTCATGAAGCCTCTCACTCCAGCATGTGAGATGAGTAAGAGGCTTCCTGAACTGTGCTCAAGAAGAAAGACTTCCCCCCAGCCCCCCTTGCTTTGGATTCTATCAGTTCTTGCTGCTGGAGACATGACTGTGGGCTATGGGGGCTGGGTCTCTGTGTGCAAACAGGGACTTGCCCAGCACCCATCCTGCAGAAGGGCAGGACACTGTGTCTCCCCTACACAGCTTAGCACAGGAGGTTCCACCTCAACATGAGGAGAGGAATCTCTTCATTGTGAGGGTCACAGAGCACTGGAACAGGCTGGAGTCTCCTTCTCTGGAGACCTTCCAGACCCATCTGGATGTATTCCTGTGCAACCTGTGCTAGATTCTATGGTCCTGCTCTGGCAGGGGGGTTGGACTTGATCTCCAGAGATCTCTTCCAACCCCTAACATCCTGTGATCTCCCTCTGCCTGGCTCCCAATCTTTATACCTCATTTAAACATGAGAAGGACACAAGGCAGCGTCAGAACCACAACCACTCAGCCAAGAAAGCTCTGTTAGCACCATCTCCCTCTGCCTGGCTCCCAATCTTTATACCTCATTTAAACAGGAGAAGGACACAGGGCAGCATCAGAACCACAACCACTCAGCCAAGAAAGCTCTGTTAGCACCATCTTCCTCTGCCTGGCTCCCAATCTTTATACCTCATTTAAACAGGAGAAGGACACAGGGCAGCATCAGAACCACAACCACTCAGCCAAGAAAGCTCTGTTAGCACCATCTTCCTCTGCCTGGCTCCCAATCTTTATACCTCATTTAAACAGGAGAAGGACACAGGGCAGCGTCAGAACCACAACCACTCAGCCAAGAAAGCTGGGAGCCACAGAAATCAACAAGATAAAATGCATCCAAGGGCTGGTTTTTAGGCTTCTGCTCCCTGCTTGCAGCTTCATGAGACGATAAGCAATAAAGCAGGGAATGTCACAGCACAGTGAAGAGCTGGACCACTTTGCCTGACAGGGTCTCTCACGACAATGCAGCCCTTTGTTGCAGTGCAGTCAAACTGAATATCTAAACAAATGTTCCAGACCAAGTTACAGCTCTGAACCGAAGCCTGGGTGCCAGCAATGTCCCCAGTAAGCCAAAAAATGTGTGGTGAGCAAGCCAGAGGCTTCTTTACTGGAGCTGTGATCTCCATCCTGTTAACTGGAACAGGACAGAGGGTCTGTGCTGAGGTCTCAGTACAAATAAGACCTTTGTTGAATTTTGCACAGGGCTCCCTCTCTCTTCTTATAACAACCAAGAGACACACAGACAGGGAACAGAAAGGGAAAAAAGCCTTGTTGTTTATTTGCAGAGTCCCCATGCAGAACTCAGCCTCTGCAGGAAATGTATCCCAGGGAGGAGGTAAAGAGTTTAATATCCTTGCTCTGGAAGCAGGCTCCACTTCTGAGCAGCACTAAGCATGGCTCTGGCTGAGCAGCCTCTAGCAGGGTGTGTGACAATGGCAGTGGTGCCATCCCCGTGGGTCTGGGGAACTGGCTGCCCCACATCTCCCCCCTCCTCCTCCATCTGCCAAATGGACCCACAGGAGAAACAGCAGGCAGGAAACATCCATCTGCCCTCTGTCAAGAAAATCCTCCCAGGCAGCATTTGTTCTGGTGGGGCTGGTGTCAGCATCAGGATGCTGCATGCTGCTGAGGCTGATGGGGGATTCTCTCCCCAGGTTTTCACCCCCACCTCATCCATACTCTTACAAGAGCTGGTTCTTACCTGTCCCTCCAGTGGCATGCAGCATTTTTAGGTGATCTACTGTCATCTGTAGGATTTCTGCCTTCTCCAGCTTGGAAGATCCCTGTGTGTTTGGAGCAGGGAAAAAACCCAAACATTTTATGGTCTAGGTGTTTATGACTCTCAGAAGCTGGGTTTTGCCCCGTGACCTCCTCCCCAAGACATCCTGAAGCCCAGGAGCACTCAGATTGGAGCAGGGCATCCATCCAAGCTCTTTTTTCACATTGAGACTCCTAAAAGGAGATGCATCCCAGATGCAAAACCCATTCCTCTGCATCTCCCTAGCTGCAAAACACTTTCTGGATTGAATTCCCCCTCCCCAGGGGCTCCTGGATATTTGTTACTCTCAATTTCCCACCCTGTTTCACCACCTACTTACTCCCTGAAGTGATGATGATAAGACAGACACCACATGGCTCCAGAGCTGCTCATTCTGAGGGCTGCAGCCCTCAGGGTGGGTGGCAGCTGGGTCACACTCACCTGCTTCTCGAAGGCAGTGGGCACCAGGCGCCGCAGCTCCGAGAGGCTGCTGTTGATGCGGTCCCGGCGCCGCTTCTCGATGATCTGCAGGAGATTCCCAAGTGGAGAGAAGACACCAGGACAAGGGGGTAAGAGGTACAAACCAGAACATCAGAAGCTCCATCTAAACACCAGGAGGCACTTCTTTAAGGGTGATGGAGCACTGGAGCAGGCTGCCCAGAGAGGTGGTGGAGTTTCCATCTCTGGAGACACTCAAAACCTGCCTGGATGTGTTCCTGTGTGACCTCCTCTAAGTGACCCTGCCTCGGCAAGGGGCTTGGACTGGATGATCTCCAGAGGTCCTTTCCAACCTCTACTATTCTGTGATCCTTTGATACAGGCACAGCTCATGGCTCTAAAGCCCTCAGTAACAGCCATGGCAGGCTGAGAGAGGTGCTTTGAACAGGGACATGAAAGTAAATGTTGTGGGGTCAAAGGCTGGGCACAGAACAGGATCCAGCTCTGGCATTCTCAGCACAGGGAAAACACAGACCTGTTGAAACAGAGGGACCTGCAAAAATGATCCAGGGGCTGGAAGCCCTCTGCTGTGAGGCCAGGCTGAGAGAGTTGGGCTTGTTCAGCCTGCAGAAGAGAAGGCTCCAGGGAAGCCGCCTGGTGGCCTTTCAGTGCTTCCAGGGCCGATCAGAAAGCTGGGGACAGACTTTCGACAGGGCCCGTTGTGCCAGGACAAGAGGCCCTTGCAAATCACACTCACCCCTCTCCTCTTCTTCCTGGCTTGTATCTGAGATGTCGTAGTGGGAGACACAGACCTGGAAACGTGGCTGGAAAGGAAGAAGGAGGAATCATTCCTTGCCCTAACTGCAGGGAAACCTCTGTTGCACATCTGCTTTACACACGTTTGCCATCTGCAGTCCCCCCCCTACACTGAGTAATGTCTTCTGTGGTTCCCATCTCGTTTTTACCCACAACACAGAGCTCAGGAATTGGGGATGGGGAGCCAAGCAGAGACTGGAATCCCACTCTCTCCTCTCTGAGAGCCTCCCACCAGCCCAGGACAGATTTTTGCACCACACTGCCCATCTGCCACCAAGCACATGACTCCTTCAGCCTCCCTACAGGGCTGGAAAAGCAGCCCTCCAAGCTCTGGAGCTGTGGCCTCTTTTTTTCTCCATGGGTGAACCTCCTGGCTCTCGTGTCTGAGCCTGCCCTGTCTGCAGGGCTTTGCATCTGGGAGCTGTGATAGCAGCAGCACGAATCTGAGCTCCCACCCAGGGCGGCAGCAAAGGGCTGGTGGCTGCTCAGGGTGAGGCTAACGGCAGCACTGATGTGGTTTCTGAGGGCTTCCTGCAGAGTCACTTCACAAACCACAGTTTGTGGGGTGATCCCTGATATTCCAAACATATGGACACCCCTGAAGCTGACAGAGAAGGGCCAGGAACGGGACAGAGGGAGCATGCAACAGGAGGTGAGGGAGCAGGGACCCTGCCTGCTGGCCCACGACCCTGGGGGCCAGTTCTGCTCAAAAAGAGGAGGGACACAAGCTAAGGAGAAGGGCCTCACAAATCAGCCTGTGTCTGGTGGGCATGGGTGAGGCTAAAGACACCAAAGGTCAACACCAGACGTGCACAAAGAGGCAAAGTTCAATCCTTAGGTCCCCCTGGAGGTGAAGTCTCCATAACGATGGATAACCAGGCGTGGGAAACTCCTCGGAGCAAACCCCTCTGCTTGAGGGGGAGGCCAGCTGGGCCACCTTCCACCTCCCCCAAGCAGGCTCTCACTCTCTGGAAGCAGGACTGGCTCAGGGCTGTTTCTGTGCCTTACAAAACATGGGGCAGGGTGAACACCCAGGGGCAGGCTGAACACCCAGGCAAGCCAGCAGCCAGCACCGAGCTCCAGAGAGACCCTGAGACTGCCCAGGACACACAAGTCTGGAAAGGGCTGTTTGAGGTCAACCCTTCACATCAAAATGGTTTTCAGTTTGACCCAACATTTCAGTAGCATTAAAGCTGCCTGTGCAGAGACAGTGCTGTCTGCACAGCCTGCCAAAGCCTAGCCCAAGCTCAGGCCCATTGCAAATACATTTTGGTAGGTCCAGGTGAGGTGCTTTCAGAAGTGGTTTCACACCATCAGACTCAATAACACCTTCCCCTCCTGACTGCTCTGCTCCTCTCCATGCAGGTACCCAAGGTGAATGCCTGCTGGGAGGGCTCTGGGCAGAGGTGGCCTCGCAAGCAGGACCGTGCCACGCTGGCACACCGTGAGGGCAGGTGGGATGGGCACAGGTGATGGGCAAACAGGGTCAGAAGAGCAGGGGGGAGGCACGGGGCTCGCCTGGCAGGGCAGGAATGTGCAGCATGCACTGAAGGAGCGGAGAAGAGTGGATTCTGAAAGCCTCTCTGCAGAGCTGTCTGAACGTGTTGCTCTTTGTAGATCCAGATGTGGATCTAACGACCTCGCTCGCTGCGAGCCGTGCTTGAAAGAGACGTTGGACAGATTCAAACCACATAAAAGCCCCTGCAACTATGTTCTCTGGTGGTTAAAATCTCTGCACTGCTCTCTGCTCCAGTTTCTAATTGACAGCCAGAACTTTGGCTGTTGATTCAAAACAAAAAGCAAACAAAGAGGAAAAAAAAGAAAGAAGGCAAACAAACAAACAAACAAAAAGAAGACCCAAACCAACCCCCAGATCCAGAACCCAGGCAGTGCCTTGGGCTGCTGCACTGACCCCAGGCTCCAAGCTCACACTGCAGGCTCTGAACCAAGCCTCACACCCGCAGTGACTCAGCCCTGCTCCACAAGGGAACTGGTTTGCCCAAACCACTCAGCTGGGTACTGGGCTGGGAGCCCTGGCCAGACAGCCTGGCTGCCACCCCTGCCCTAAGGACTCCACCTTGCTCCCCACCTGGAAGTGCTTTGTTTTGCCCCAGCCACCAGCATCCCATGCAGGACCACGTTAGACTTGTCAGGGTGGAAACTGCTCTCTTGCCTGTGAGTTTGCCTGACATGAGCAACAGTATTCATGTGTATAAACACAGCAGGTATCAGCTGGTTCTATCACTGGCTTGAGAAGACAAACTCATTAGTGGTGAGGAACTTGTTAGGGAGACCAAAAATGCATCCTTACTCTGCAGCGAGATAAAACATTATGACCATTGCTCTCCACAACTACCTGAAAGGAGGAGGGAGTAATGTGGGAGTCAATCTCTTCTCCCTAGTAACAAGTGGTAGGAGTGGAATCAGCCTCCAGTTGCAGCAAGGGAGGTTTAGGTGGGAGATTAGAAGAAACTTCTTCACTGAAAGGGTTTTCAAACCCTGGAACAAACTGCCCAGGGAGGTGGCTGAATCCCATCCCATGAGGTGTTTAAAAGAGGCATGGATGTGGTGCTGAGGGAAATGGTTCAGCACCAGGCTTGGTGGAGATAGAGAATGGTTGGACTTGATGATCTTAGAGGTCTTTTCCAAGCCAAACGATTCTATGAGCCTCTGAGTCACCCATCAGGATACTCTAGACTCAGTGTGCTGCACTGATGCAGAGAGGTAGGCTACACTTGGGGTACAGCAGGAAGGGGAGTTAGATACTGATGCACTTGGAAACTGCAAAAGGAGCGAGTGAATTGTGCAGGACATTGTGCCAGACCTGCCTGGCTCTGCTGGGACCATAGCAGTGAGCAGCAGACTCATGAATTTAGCCCCGTGAGAAGCTGAGCTTGGCACTGGGCAGGGCGGCTTCCCCGCTCAGGACACCGAGCAGCGGAGAGGGAACTAATTCATCTGATGCCTTGCTGGACATGGAGGGAGGAGGGCAGTTGGCTACTGAAACAACAGTTCAAAAGCAGCTGATTTTGGGGTGAGAACGACTGACAGAGCCCTTCCTTCATCCCCAGTGCCCTCTGCATGCTCGGAGCCTGGGCATGCCCAGGAATGGCTGACACAGCACGGGAGCTGGGCATGGGAACTGGAGATGCTCTTTGCCAGCACAACTACAGCTCAGGACAGCACAACAAAGCCCGAGGAACCACGCAGAGGTCCCATCCTCACTATTCCCTCACTCTTCCACCCAGCAGCAAAGCCCCAGGGCTGAAACTGCAGCTCAGCAGTGAGGGAATGGAGCCTGAGGTCTGTGATCTCCCAGTGCACACTCAGAGCTGGACGCCCTTGGCTTGGCCAGGCTGCACCAGCTCCCTCCTTAATAAAGATCCAAGCCCCAGCTGGGACATTACAGATTCCTCAGCACAGCAGAAGCGTTTCTCATGCAAAACCTCCTCAAAACATTCCCTGGGAGCCCTTGGATCACCGGGGCTGCAGCAGCACCCAGGTGCCTCTGCTCACACGGGCAGGGTGATGCTGGGTTGATGGTTGGACTCGATCTTAGAGGTCTTTCCCAACCTGAGTGGTTCTGTGATTCTCTGACTGCCCCATCCCAGGGTGCAGAGACCTTCAAGCAGCACGGCTGCAGCTGAGGAAGATGAGGGCAGTCTTTCTCCCTACCCCGAGCAGCAGAAGCTCAATTACTGTGGCTTTAACGAGGCAGTTTCTCGGATGCAATCAACTCGAAGCAGCTGTGCCAGTGGTGTCACGGCTCTGGGTTCCTCGCTGGGTCAGCCCCGACACCAGCATCAGCTCACAGCTTGCCCACTGCAGTGACACACTTGTGCCCGTCCTTGTCCAGGGCAGGACCAGCCCAGCCCAAAGGGGTTAAGCGAGGTGCCAGGCGGTTGCCGGTGCCTCCCCGGCGGAGCCCGGTGCTTCCCCGTGCCCTGCCGCGGGAAACACCAAACTCAACTGCCCCGAGAAGCCCGCGGGGAGCTGCTGGTGCTCCGTACCCGGTGCTGGGGACCCCGCTCCAGCCTGGAGACCCCAAAGCGAACCTCGCACCCGGGACAGCCTCACCTGTACTCCTCCTCCCGCCCCACATCGATGGTGCCGTCCGACTCCGTGTCCGACGAGCTCTCCTCGCACAACCGCTTCATCCTCGCAGGCGGCACCGGACGGGGAGCTTCGGGATGGGGGGAATGGGTGGGAAGAAGCCGGTGGGCTCGATAAGGCTGCCCCACGCGTGGCCACCACCGTCCAGTCCCCGCTGTCGTCCTGTCCCGTTCCCAGGCGGGCTGCTCGGAGGAGCTGCTCCCGGTGCCTGCCTCTCCCGGCTCCTCCCCTGCCCGCACTCTGCCTTTCACACCCCCGGCTTCTCCCTCGCTCCCCTCCCAGCACGTCCCCAGCCCTCCCGGTTAATGGGTTAATGAGACATCTCCCGGGAGTGACGGATTACGCGGCCGCGCCGGCGCTCCCAGGTTCCCAGGGCCCCCCCCCTCCCCTCTCTTCAACCCTCCCCAAACCTCCTCCTCCTCCTCCCGCTCGCTGGTCGAAATCCCAAGTCTTCCTGTAAAAGGAACAGTCTGTGTGAACAGTCTCATGTCCCCCCCACCTCCCCTCCCCTTTCTGCCCACGGCCCCCCTTCCACCCGCTGCACATTGGCCTCAGCCCCAGTTTAAAGGGACCAGTGACCTCACTGGCAACAGAAAACCGTGGGAAAGAGATGGGACTGATAAAGCCTTGAGTTGTTTCAGGGAAAAATCAACATCCAGCCCCACACGCACACACATGTCTGCCCGGCTCTGCGCCGCGCAGCCACTTTGGGCGACCTCCTGGGTCAGCTGGAAACCAGCTTCTTGCTCTTGGGGAAGATGCCCTCGCCTGAGATCGATCAGTGACCACGGCTGGTGGCCAGGGTGGCAGCGGTGGCACCGCGCTTGGAGCCGTCGGGATGGTTTTGGCATCCCAGCACCCTGCCGCGGCGGGTCCCGCCGGGAGCTCGGCCCCCTGCTATGCTCCCACAGCCCTGGAGTGTCATCAAGTGCCAGCTCATGGCACTGCCAGGGCATTGGAGAGCCACCCAGTAAAACAAACCACCCAAAGCCCAACGTTAGGGGGGCTGGACACTGGGATGAAATGATCTTTTCTTGTCTCATTCCTTAATGCTGGAAACTTTGACCCTCAAGCGCTGGCATCTAGGGAACATCTCTCCTCCCCTGGGCTTGCAGGATGGAGGTAGGAGCTAAAACACCCCAAGGCAGCAAAAACCTGTGCGTGGAGGGGGCAAGGGCAGGAGAGAGAAAGAGGGAGAGGGGAGGAGTGAGGGAGGGAGCTGAGGTGGAGGCTCGCAGGACAAAAATAAACGCCTTTTATTTTGAACAGGATAATCAGCGCTGAGATCTGGCAACACGTGGGTTTCCCAAAGCCTGCTGCAAAGGGCTGTGGCAGTGATAACAGCCCCTGGCTGCCGGGGCCGGCCAAGCCGCCCCTCTCCCGTGCACGGAGGCACCCAACCGCCCGGTCGGGTGCAGCCTATCTGCCTCAGCCATCTCTGCCAGCTCACCCACGCTGCACCCGGCAACCCCGAGCCGTCTGCCGTCCCCCAGCGCCTCCCCCCCAGCAAGCAGCTGCTGGGAAAGGCGAATCCCAGCTCCTACCTGCCGGCCCTTCACCCATGCCTGCCCCTAGCCTGGCACTGGTGGGCTGGGCAAGACACAGCCCCTCACGACTGATGTTTGAGGCTGAACCTCACGACTGGTTTTTGAGGCTGAGCCTCATGACTGATATTTGAGGCTGAGCCTCATGATTGATATTTGAGGCTGAACCTCACGTCTGGTTTTTGAGGCTGAACCTCATGACTAATTTTTGAGTCTGAACCTCACTGTCCTCCCACCCCACATAAAACAAAAGGGACCTGGACCAGCCAGCCCATGCTGGAGTGGAAAAAAAATCTCAGTGCCACCTCAGAAGCGTTTGTAAGCCAAAAGAAAAAGAGAGAATAAACCATCCACTTTAGGCTATCTGTAGCTATAATTTTGATGTTCTATTTTAACTCTTTACCATCAAAAAAAGAGAAAAAAGAGAGCTCTTCCAGTCACTCTGAACCAGAGGAGTTTAGAAATGTGTTGGTTTAGCAGTTTTGAGACCAGCTTCTCCTCCCTCTCCAAAGTGATTTCAGTTAAAAAACGCAGACATCTCCAAACTAAACTTCCCATAAACATGTGTTTGGGAGAGATTAATGCTCTCTCCACTGATAAAACCCTTTCAATGGGATCCAGAGATTGGTGATTTCAGGCTCTTGCTCGTATCACAGGGAGCCCTGAACCAAGTGGAGCCCAGACCTGCCACGGAGGAACACTTTTCTTCTCCATTAGAAAGGAATTCACTGTCCAGACTTCATCTTTTCTGGGCCTTGTCTAAGCATCATTATCTGGGTTCAATTGAAGTGTAATTGGCAACATGTTTTCCTAGGATTACACTTCATTACCGGCAGAGTGGGGGCCCTGGAACCCACTTCTGCTGTAATCGGATCCCTTTTCCCAGCCTGTGCTCCCGGAGAGTGGTTTAGAATGGTCCCCAGCAAGCCCTGGGGATTGGAAGGGCCATCTGAAGCAGCCTGGGATTAGCTCTGTGCCGTGGAGGAGTCCCCTGGCAGGTCAGCTCAGTGGAGACGACAGGGCAGGATTAAATGGGTTTAGCTGCGTGTGAGGGGAGCCAGGTTTCAGGAGCACAGCTTTCGGGAGCACAGCTCTCAGGAAGCATTGCCCACAGCTCCTGGGAGAGAGCAGCCAGACACAGCCTGCTGTGACCTAGAGCTGATGCTGGGGAAGGGGAGCTGGGGTAGGATCATAGAACTGGTTGGTTGTAAAAGCCCTTGAAGATCATCCAGCCCGACCATTCTCTCCACTCACCAAGCCAGGTGCTAAGCTGTGGCACTCAGCACCCCACCTCTACCTCCAGGGATGGGGATCCAACCACTGCCCTGGGCAGCCTGGGGCAGTGTTTGAGAACCCTTCTGGTGAAACCCACTGACTCTCCAACCTAAACCTCCCTTGGTGCAATCTGAGGTCATTTCCTCTCATTCTAGCTCATGTTTCTAGGGAGAAGAAACCAACCCTCACCTTGATCCAGCCTCCTTTCAGATAGCTGTGGAGAGCCAGGTCTCTCTCCTGGATCTAAGAGCAGAAATGGGGTTTCTGCCTCCTGCTTGCCTCTCCCCATGGAAACCATTCCCACTACACACTTTGTTGTGGTGCAAAGCTTGTCCTCAAGCACAGAGCCACAAACAGTGGGTGACCAACATCTGCCCAGAGCCCATCTGCTCTTCCCCAGCGACCTGTGGGATTTGCCACAGCCAAGCCCTAGGATTTATTAGAGGAAATCTCTCCCCAAGCCCTGAATTACCAACCCTGGCCAAGTGTTCAGGGCTGCTTCCCCTCCTGCACAGTCTCTAGGAGCTCAGCAAGCATGGCTGCAGTGCCTGTCCCTGTCTCCAGGACCCCCGTGAGACCCTGCAGGACTCAGGAGGTTGGCAAGGGCTGTTCTCCGCCATGGCTGGCTCCGTGGTGGGAGCTGCCTGCAGAGGATGGGTGTCACGAGGATGGGGCTAAGCCATCCATCACACCCAGCACTAATTGGCTCCCCTGCTTTGGAGGCCAAGGAATAAGTGAGCTGCAAAGATTGATGTCCCTTCTCCGCAGCAGGAAAAACTCTCCCGGCCAGGGCTGAGGGTGGATCCCTGCCAGGGACCTGGGATCACCCAGATTTGCCTGTGTCAGCTCGCTCCTAGGGGAGAAAGGCTCCAGCTCAAGGTTCCCTGAGGGGGTGACAGTCAGCCCAGCCACCAACCCCCTCCTTCCCATGCTGGGACCACAGCCCCTCCCTCCCCTCCCTGCTGCTCAGCTCTGGGAAATGTCCCCAGAGAGCGGCCAGCTGTGAAAAGCTGCAGCAGCTGGAATGTGGGAGGGAGGGCAAGGCTTCTGGAAAGCCAGAGGCAGCCAGGAGCAGGAGGTATCTGTTACCTCCCGGTGAACTGACACCTCTGCTTTAACCCCGTGCGTGCCTGGAATGCCCTGTCCGCACTTCTTCAGTCAACATCACCTCCTAACCTCAGGTCCCACCAGTGGCTGCCAGAGCCACAGCTGTAATTTCCAGAGCAGAGGTCTGGCAGGGATGCTGGATGGGATTCCTGGCCAGGGTGCTGTGGCCAGGCTGTCTTGTTCTGTGGCTAAGCAGAGGGATTAATCACAGAGAGGAGAATCAGGCAGGGCTCTCAGGAGATGCTGTGGGATGAAAGCGTGGAGGTACAGATAGGATATCACCTCCGTGCCTTGTCAGATCTGGAGCGTGGCCAGCAGAGGATTGTTTGCCATGGCTCCACTCCAAGCCAGAGGCACTGCAACTGTTGACTCCCCCCCACTTCCCTGGCCCACGCAATCCAGAGCTGGCCCAGCCAACTGCTAGGGGCAGTCCAGGGGAGGGAAACCCAAAGTTTTCCCACAAAGCCACGGCCTCACCCTTCCCCAGGCAGGGACAGGGCAGATCTTGTATCTGCTCAGCACCAGGCTCAAGCTCGGTGCTACCCTGACACTGCCATCTGTGCCCTCGTGCCTCCTGCCCCCCAGGGTCTGTGCTGGCCCTGCCACCACAGCCTGGAATGTGGTGAGCTCAGCTTGGGCAGCCCTACAAACCCCCATGGGATGGGGCACCATGAGGCTGCACCTGCTGGGTCCCTGGCCAGGGCACCTTAGAGGTGCTGCTGTCTCCGCAAGAGCTTCTGCCCCATCAAATGGTTGTTGTCACCCTTAGCCTGTGCCCAGGGCAAGACTGGGACCTTCAGTCACAAATGCCAGGTGTAAGGTGGCTGTGTCACTGCATCCCCAGCTCAGCAGGGCTGGAGGACAGCCAGGGACAGGAACTCCTTCCTGCATCCCGAGGGTGAGCATCAGACGACGCCGGCGTTTCAGTCCTGACTGGCCTTGATATGCCTCAGTTTCCCCACCCATCCTGACACTAATGCACTGGGCACCGACTTTAGAGAGGAGCAGCAATGAGGGATAATTAATATTGCACCAGCCCTGCTGCCAGCCTGGGTTACTGGCTTGTCCAGGAGCCCAAACCGAGAGCAAGGCTCCACTGTGGCTACAGAGAGAGAGCTCCGAAACTCTCTGCTGGTGGACACAGGTCTGCTCTCCTCTTGTGCTTTGGACCTGGAAAGGACAATGTGGACAAGGTGAACTGTTGCAATACAGGTTGGTCTGCAGGAACATGCCGTGGTGGGCTCCTTGGCTGCCAGGGACAGGCTGAACCCACCCTGGAGGTGCCAACCCTGCTCCAGTCTCCAGGTGCTGGAAGGACACCGATGGCCTCGAGGTTACACCGGTGCTAAAGCAACACCAGGAGCTGGGCTGGGAAAACCCATGGCTGGTGAAGCAAGGCCCTGGCCTTCCCCTGAGGCCAACCCCCAGGGCTCCAGGGAACACACTGCCTTTGTTTGGGACTTTGCCTGCGCAAGGAGCCCTTCCCTCGCTCAGCCCCAAAACACCAACCCTTCAAAAGGCTTCTTCTGCACTACCAGCGGCCCCCCCCCCCTCCCCTTCCCCCAGCAATGCTAATGTGCCAGGCCTCTTCTCATGAACCCTGGGAGAGATCAGGCTGGTAGACAGTTTCACCACTTGTTAAATGTGTGTTTAGCGATCTTGTGAGTAGACAAGAACAAATACAAACAAGCCAGGCTGGAGAGCCCCTGCCCCTCCGCCCTGCCTGGAACGCACCAGCCCCAAAGCCTTTCTTCTCTAACCACTTCAAACTTTCATTTCTTCTGAAGCCACAACAAGGCACACTTTGTAAAGCAAATGAGTAAACAGCAACTTTCAGCTTAAAAGGAAAAACAAGGGGGAGGGACTGCTTTTAATTACTGGATTTTAAAAAGGGCTTTCTTCAGTTAATTGCTTTCTGTTGTAAAATGTTCCTCTGCGCGCAGCCCCTGGGTTCTAGCTGCGTCGCTGCCGGCCAGATGGCATTGCAGAGGCAACGACAACATGTGCCTTGGCTGCTTGGGTACACAAGTGCCTTTAACATTCACAGACATCGCTCCCCCGCCCCCAAGCCCTCCCAGCCTCCTGGAAATGACACCAAGGCACCAAGTTGTGCTCAGACACGACCAGTTTGGTTTGGCGTGCCCAGCTCCCATCGCTTCCCAAAGGAGCGGAGGAAGAGCCATCGGCACGCACAAGGGGGGGGAAAAAGCCTCTGCAGCATTTCAAGTCAAGTTCCCAAAGAGGGCTAATTGCTGTTGATTGTCTTGGCTGCAGAGTGTCACCTTCCTTGTCTGGGGTAATAACCCAAGTTCGTGCGAGGTGCTGCTCTCAGCTCAGCCCTCACCCGGCAGGGTGCCAGTCTGCTCTACCAGGGCGCAGGGAGAGTGCTGTGAAGTCTGGCACGGCAGCCGGCGTGCGTGGAGGCATCTGAGCAGATCCTTGTGCGTGTGGCTCGCTGCAGCAACACGAAACGGCTTCCAACTGCGTGCCCAGCGATCACAACCGGCTCGGAAGATAACCCTGAGCGCCTGTGGAGACAGGAGGGCTGCAAGCAGGGAACCGACAAAGAGGTCCCCCAAAGGACCTGCAAGCAGGAACGCCACCAGCGCTGAGCTGTGGAATTGTCACCGTGCTGGGGACAGATGGCACGGGGAAGGGATGGGCAAAGAAGGCAGCAGGAGGCTCTTCTCCAATTGGAGGGGAAGAGTGGGGGAAGGAAATGGAGCAGGAATGGCCTTGGGAGCTGCCAGGGAGCCCCTGGAAGCCCTGTGGCTCCTGGCTGCAGTCTGGGCACTGCAGGGGCTCCATGGAGCCTTGGTGAGCAGCTGCCTCCTGAGCGGCTCAGAGGTGGTGCAGGAGACAATGGAGCCAGGCTTGTAACCAGCCATGGAGAAGATGGAGCCAGGCTTGTAACCAGCCATGGGGCTCACAGGTGCATGCTCTCTCCCCTCCCTTGCCAGCCTAGAACATACCACGAGGGAGCACACAGGTGTGTGAGGGAAGGGGCACAAGGGGGTTCCCTGTTCCTGCAGGGATAGGGATCATGCTCTGCCCCTCCACACACAGGCCAGCACCTGCTGGCTTGGACAAGACAAGCATCCAGCACAGGGGAGGAGAAATGAACATCCAAAGGGCTTCCGAAGCTTGCAGACCTCAGCCACAGAGACCTCAGAATCAGAGATTGTGCAGAGTTCAGGGCAGAGGCTGAACCTGCAGCGGTGAGACTGGCCTGGGAGTGGGGAAGCCACTGTGCTGCTGCTCTCTCCAGCACTGCAGGCCTGTGGCTTTTCCTCCCCGCTTGGCATCCCCCCAGCCCTCGGTGGTGCTTTGAACAGGTGAGCTGCTTTCCCAAACCAAACACGGGAGGGAACATCAGCTGCAGTGCAGGACAGGAGGAGCAGCATCCAGCCTTACCTAGGAGCTCTCTGGAGCAGCGCTGGCAGCCAGCTCCGTGGTGCCCAGGGCCGCAGGCAGCTTTCCCGCAGCGGAGAGCCTAGGAGGGGTTTGCCGCTCCCGCCGCGGCGGGGGGGTCTGTGCCTGCCAGCAGCCAGCAGCTGCTGATGAATGCTCACTTTCTCTAATTGAATAGCAGGAAGTTAAATCTTGTTTCTTTGCTTTTCAGCCTGTCAGCTGGAACAATTGCCCACCTGTGGCACCACCCCGGGGGTATAAATAAGGAACAAAGCACAATGCGGCCAGAGGAACGGGACTGCGTTCCCAGAAGATCAGAGAATGAGCAGAGAATGGTTTGGGTTGGAAGAGACCTTTAAAGGTCATCCAGTCCAACCCACTGCAGCGAGCAGGGACATCCCCAACTAGAACAGGTTGCTCAGAACCCTATCAAGCCTGGCCTTGAATGTCTCCAGGGTAGGGGTCTCCACCACCCTCATTGTAGAGGTGTCCAACCTAAATCTACCCTGCTCTAGCTTAAACCCCAATCTCCTGAGAGCTCCTGATGCCACAGTGTGCCCACTCAAGAGAGTTCTTGCACCCTGTGTGTCACAGCCGTGACCACGGGGTGCACACAGAGCACAGCAGTGGCATGCAGGGAGGTGTTGCCCCGGGAGGCTGCTGCAGCAAGCCTGTGTGCACGGGATCCTGCCAGCACGTGGAAGCACTCGTGGGTGACTTGTACCACCAGGAGATTGAATTCCAGACACTTTGGTGGCCGATGGTCCCATCCAGCACGCCGGGTTGGTCCTGCCGCCCTGCATCTGGTGCACCGGGGGCTGCTCCCCGTGCCCGTCTGCCTGCTCGCCCTGCCAGCCTGGCTGTGAAACCCAGAGCTCCTTCCTAGGGCTGAACTTTCCCTCCTCACCACCCAACGTGCTTCTCCACCGTCTGCAGCACTCACATCATCAGTTCACAGCCGGGCCTGGCGCTCCCCCCGGGACGCTCCCGAGGCCGCGGCTGTCACAGCTGGGCTGCTGAAGCTGAGGGTTACACACAGCTGGAAGAAGCCCAGCTGAGGACAGGGATGGAGGAAACCCGCTGTGAGCAGCACGGACCCTCCGTGCTCGGGGGGAAGGGGGGCTGGGAGGGCAGTGGAGAGAGCGGCACGCGTGCAGAGGCACACACCCGGCCCTGGCATTGCTGCCGCCAGAGGAAATTATTAATTTGCTGGGAATAAAGTCGGCAGCGAGTCAAGAACCCCGAGCGCCGGAGCAAAGCCTCCCAGCCCTCCCCTCCTGCCCTCCCTGGGAGCAGCCCTGTCGCCTTTGTAGCGAGAAGAGGAGCCGACACCAGGGCGTCTGTCTGGGCACCACATCCCCCCCACGCCGGGGTGAAAGGCGGCCGGGGGTTGTGCCCAGACACCAAGAGCCCCTGCGGCACTCGGGGATGCCCTGAGCCGGCATTCCTGCCCCGCCGGCCCCGTGGCATTGGGGGGAACGTGGCCGTGGCCCCCCTCCCAGACAGCCTTTTCTCAGTTGCTGCGGTAACAGCCGCGGTGCAAACGCCTCTCCCCTGTTTGTTTCTCCCCTCTTCCAGTCTCCATCACAAGGGCAGCCATAGCCTCCCTCCCTCCAGCTCCCCGAGCAGGAGCCAGGGTATTCAGGGCTCGGCAGCCTGAATGAAGCCAGATCCCTGGACACATTCCTGTGGGTTTGGGTTTTGTTGGTGGGTTTTTTTTTCCTTTCTTTCTTTCCCTTTTTCTCTTTATTCCACACACCCCCACCCCCCACCCCCTCCCCTTCTCCCTCGCTTGGCACAAGCTAAAGGATTCAAAAGGAAGCCAGGCTTGGCAGACACGGGGGGAGGAGGGAGTGGGGAGATGAAAGAAGGCTTCTCTCCAGCTTTCTCTTCCAGTTCCCACACTCAGCCCGGCGCAGAGAGCTCCTAATGATTCCCAGCCGCACCTGGAGGAGGCTGCCCGGCCGCCGAGGAAGTGGGGGCCTGGTTATAGAGCCAGAGGGGAGCGTCCCCACTGCCCCAGCCATGCCATGGGGGGTGGCCCTACAGCCCCCTCCCAGCATGGCCACCCTAAGTGACAAGGTGCCCAAGGTGGTAGCCTTGTTGTGCCGCCCAAGGACACAGCCAGAGCTCCAACAAGGGGCAGTGCCAGCTGCAGGGCTGCTCATGGGTGCCACTGGCTGAGGGGATGTGAGCTTCCCACCAAGTAAAACTCAGAGCCAGACCTTTTTTGCCACAGAGAGAAGGGTAACCATGCCAACTGCCCCAAGAGAAAAGAAACCCAAGTCCCTCCTGGGCACAGGACAGCTGGATGCCACCCCAGAGGGATCTGTTTGGTTCTCAAGTCATTCAGACAGAGAACCTGGCACCAGCTGTGCCATGTTCACCATGCACCAGAGGGTGCAGCATCTTGCCTGGCATCTGGAGCCCCAGGGGCTGTGGAGACCCCCTCCTCTCCTCCTTGGTGGGATTATGTGCATGGTCCTCTCCGGCACCGTGCTGCCAGCCAAGCTTTGAAGTGCAGCCCTGGTAACAGAGCTTCTGCTGCAGGAATGGGAAAGCATCAGGGCACAGATCTCTGCCTCCTTCCCTCCCCGGGCTGGGCAGAACTGGGAAAATGAAGCCATTTTTCAAGAGGTGAATCTCCAGGCACGGATTTGGGACAGATTTGCTAAGCAGTTATGAGATCTTGGCCCTCTTCCATTTTGCTCCAGCCCAGGAACCAAGGGATTATTGCCACAAGCAGGGAGAGCACACAGAGAGATCCCCACAGCTGCCTTCAGGACTAGCCCCAAGGTGTGGAAACCCAGGGGCTGCCAGGCAGAGCTGGCCAAGCCCCAGTTCTGGTGAGAAGAAAGAAGTGGGGTGGAAGCTGAGCTGCTTTACCCCCACTGTCTCTCCCTGGCTAGGGACCAAACCTTAAACAGAAACCGTCTGGGTGCAGCTTCCAAGGAGCTGGCCCAGCGTGGAGCTGCCTCTTGGCAGAGGGGGACGGCAGCTTCCTCCCGAGCAGCTTCACACAGGGGTCTCTTGAGACACCACATCGTTGGTGGCCTCCCCAGCACGATCTGGCTGAGCACAGTCACCCCGGGGGAGCGCAGGGGGATCCATTTTAGGCTCTGGTGACAGAGGCATCAGCGGAGGCTCTATAAATAGCGGCGTGGCAGGAACGCCGCGGGTCAGGCTGCTCCCATCCTGGCACGGCCCCGCTCCGGCCGATAGCGGAGTGCCCTCTGCTTGTTCTCTTGCCGCCGGGTCTGCTTTATCTGTTCTCCCAACCCGGGGTGTTTCTGTCGCCCTGTCACCAGGTCCCCTGCCCTGACATGTGAGCCTCCCGGGATGGCTGCAGGTCTCTGCTCGCATCTCTCGGCTGCTGGTCGGCACCGCGGGGCTGTCCCCCCGAGCGCAACCTGGGACCCCCTCACGGCCAGCGCCATGGGGCTGTGGGGACAGCCCTGCAGCTGCATGGGGTCCTGCTGCTGGTGTCACTGCACAGAGCAGCGGTTCACTGTGCTTAAGAGCTCTCCTGGTTGCTGCTCGTCTTTTGCAAGGAGCTGCAGGCAGCCTCCAGACCTGACATTACCTCTCCAGCATTCTGATCTCTGCCGTGGTGGTGAGGAAACTGAGGCATGGAGCTGTCATGACTTACCTTAGGTACATGAGGACCAAGAGAGCAGAGCCCACACTCTGTGCAACCTCCCTGCCATGCAGCTGGTCATCAGGAAGGGTTAGCTGGTCACCTAGAAACCCCACAAGTTCTTGGGGTTAAATCTTCTGGATTCTGAGAGGTTCTCCTCCTCCTCTACTCTGCCCTAGTGAGGCCACACCAGGAATATTGCAACCAGTTCTGGGCCACTCAGTTCAAGAAGAACTTGAGGGAACTGCTTGAAAGAGTCTAGCACAGAGCCACAGAGCAGCTGCAGGCAGTGGAACATCTCCCTGTGAGGCCAGGCTGAGAGCTGGGGCTTGAGGGCTGCCCTCATTGCTGGGGATGAAGATGTGCAGGGCTGGAGCCAGGCTCTGCTCAGGGATGGCCAAGCACAGCACCAGGGGCACTGGGGGCAAGCTGGAGCAGAAGAGGTGCCAGGGGAACAGAAGGGAAAACTTTGTTGCTATGAGGGTGCTGGAGCCCTGGAACAGAGAGGTTGTGGAGTCTCCTCTGGAGAGCTTCCAAACCCACCTGGATGTGTTCCTGTGTGCCCTGCCCTGGGTGATCCTGCTCTGGCAGGGGGGTTGGTCTGGATGATCTCCAGAGCTCCTTTCCAACCCCTACCATTCATTCTGTGATGATTCATGGATCCATCCGGGGCTGGGGCTCAGCAGAAAAAGCAGCTCTTGCTATTCAGAGGCCATGATTACCTTGTGAACATCTGTGCTGACAATAGCTGAGTGGCAGCTCCATCCTGCACCAGCTCTGCCTCCGCTCTCTCCTCCTCCAGGGTCTTTATTTTAAAGCAGTCACTGCAAAGCCCAGGGATGCCTGATGGGGGAAAAAAGCTCAGAAAACAGCCAACAAGCAAAAACTCAGGCTTGCTGCAGAGCAAGAAGACATCACAGATGCCACTGCACAAGCCTCCCCCTTCCCTCTCTGCATGGCCTTGGCCCAAGTCTCTCTAGGACCTGTTGGCTCCTTGGCCCCAGTCCAGTGCTGGTCCCATGAGAACAAGGCAGAGGCTTGGGGAGGACTTTTCATGTGCAGGAGAGGCAGCTCTTGGCTTTGGCATGGACATCTTGACCTCTCAGGGCGGGGGGGGGCACACCTGAACTTTCACTGGTGCCACATGGGTCTTACCAGTGCTGGAGTTTGGTTTTTCCTCCAGGGATCCAGGGCTGGGGATGGAAACAGGGAAGACATTCCAGTGAGCAAGGCTGAACATGAATGCTCCCTGCTGAGGGCCATGCATCCCATAGCAGAGATGCTGCCCTGGGGCCTATAGACATTCCTTGGCTATATTTGGAGAGGGATGGAGGACTTTGCTGCTCCCCCCTACCCCATCTGTGCTCCTTATTGGCAGGGAGGAGCCAGCACGGGATCGGCAGCGTGGCGAGCTGGATAAACCCAGAACTCCAGCAGCCATAAATCTGCTCTAAAAAGCTTCTGCTGCCTCCCACCTGTTGGCTGGGAGAAGTTGACAAGTTGACAAAAGTCTTCTGCCAAGCTGTGTTTTCATCCAGGACTTCATCACCAGAGTCCAGGTTACAACAGAAGCCTGTTCAGGAAGCAGAGGGAGGGAGGGAAGGAGCTGTCCCATGGCACAGCTCCCAGCTCTGGAATCCCACCTCTCCCAGAGCTCTCCAGTTCCCAGGTAGCTGCTTTCATTACATTGTCTGAATTCCCTTCACTCCCCAAAGGCCTTTTTCCTTCTCATCACCCCCTAACCCCTTTCACAATAAAATCTGGGAGGTCCCAAGCAGGGACCCCCAAACTCTCTTGCTGGCTGCAACCAAGGAGCCAAAATATCCCTTGAGAGAATGTCAACAGAAGGAGCCAGGCTGGGACCAACACAGTTTATTACAGAAGAACAGGCAGAGGGGTTCCATGGCCATGGCAGCTCAGCCACAAGAGAAACCACCAGAGGACAATGAAGAGAAACCCACAGCAACAACACACAGCAGGAGAGTGCAGCCATCGGCCAGCAGAGCACAAGAGGCACAACCACACTGCCCCACATCAGGGTGGGAGATGTGCCCAGCCCATGCAGCTGGTCCTGAGGACCACCTCGTTCCCCCAGCCCCGGGGGGTGTCATGGCTGGGCACACAAGGGAAGACCACAAGCAACAAATCCATGTCTGGCAGTTGTGGTGATGGAGGAGGGGGAAAAAACAACCAGAGGAAGCCATGTGAGGAAAAGCAAACAGGGCAGCCAGGGAGGGAGCATAAAGTCCTCCCCACACAGGAAGGGCTCAGGAGGTGCAAAAGGAGGTCCACCTCACCTGGGGCCCATTTCCCAAGGCCCAGGTCTCCCAGCAAGCTCCTAAGCTGCCCCAGCAGCAGGAAGACCCCAAGTAGAGTCAGAGGAAGACCCTACACAATGTCACTGAAACTCTTGCCTGCACCATGCTCCTGCTCCCCAGCTTGCACCCAGCTCCATGTGCAACTCAGGGGCTGGGAAGGGAGCAGGGAAAGCTGCTGAGATCCCAAAGCCACGACACATTGCTTCCCTAGAGCTAACACCACCTTCAGACAGGGCTTCTCCTGCTGCATCCCTCCTGGCACTCAGTGCAAGCACCCATTCCCAGTGCCCAACTTCACCAGCACCCTGCCCTGCCTGGGGGTTCCAAAGAGCTTCCTGTTCCTCTTGCAGCATCACCCCGGGGCTGGCAGGAGGCCCCAGTGCAGCAAACTGGGCTTGGTTGGGTTTCCCCAGTGCAATCTTCAGGAAACACCTTGGAAATGCTTTGTGGGAGGCCCAGGCTGTTGTCCTCCTCCCAGCTGCCAAAGAGATCTCCAAGACACAGTTCAGATCCCAGCAGCTGGGGTTGACATTCAACAAAACAAAACCAAACCAAACCCAAGAGATGAAACCTTACAAAGCTCTCCAGTGATAAATGTGGTAGTGAGATGCTCATTTCCTTCAAGCCTGCTTTTTCTTCCTGGCTTTTGGACCTTCCTCTCAGGTGCTTGCCACCAAGGTGTGACAAAGAACAGTCTGGCAAAGTCAGATGGTAAGGGGAGGGGGGAAGAAAAGTGCAATTAGCTTTTCAATGCTAGAGCAAGGAGAAAACAGTCTCCAGAGCCACTGAAGGCATCAACAGATTCTTCAGAGAGTTATCAAAGTGCAGGAACTCCAGCTCCAGCCTCACTGCTGGGAAGAGCTGAGCTGCAAGGTTGAGCTGGAGGCAGAACCTAACCTCGGGAAAACTGAGCCCATGGGCTGGTGTTTGGAGGAAACAGCTGCCTGATGGCACTGGGCATCTCTGTGCCCAGCCCTGGGGCATGCTGCACCCAGCTCTGCTTTCCCCAGCATCAGAAGGACACAGAGCTGCTGGAGAGAGTCCAGAAGAGGCCACAAGGATGAGCCAAGGGTTGGAGCAGCTCTGCTGTGAGCACAGGCTGAGGGAGCTGGGGGTGTTCAGCATGGAGAAGAGAAGGCTCCAGGGGGGCCTCAGAGCTGCCTGCCAGGACCTGAAGGGATCCTGCAGGAAGGCTGCAGAGAGACTTCTGCTGAGGGAGTCTAGAGACAGGCCAAGGGGGAAGGGTTTGGAGCTGAGGCAGAGCAGGGTCAGAGTGAAGCTGAGGAAGAAGTTCTGCAGTAGAAGGGTGGTGAGGCTCTGGCACAGGCTGCCCAGGGAGGCTGTGGCTGCCTCCTGCCTGGGGGTGTTCAGGGCCAGGTTGGATGAAGCCCTGAGCAGCTGAGTCTGGCTGGGAGGTGTCCCTGGGCATGGAGGGGAGGTTGGAGCAGAGGAGCTCTGAGCTCCCTTCCCACCTGAGCCATTCTGGTGTTGTGTGAAACACACTTGAAAAAGGAGTCCAAATAAAGAGGACAGAAAGAGGTCATCTTCAGATTGTCCTCCTGAGAGTGTCCTTTGGGGCAGACCCAGCAGGGGTCATTTTCACACCACTTTTGGAGCAGGTTTCCAATTGATTTCTCTTCCTGATTTCCCCCCCCTTTACTTGGAGATTTGATTCTCCCTCACAGCATCACTAGCAGAGATGTCTATTTTAGGCCACAGCAGAGGTTTTGAGAAGCTGAAGAGCAAAAAAACAACACCAAAAAAGCTTATCAACTGATATGGGCTCAGCTGAGAGAGGGAGGGGGGGAAAATAAATAGAATAAAATAGAATAAAAAGCCTTTAATTAAAGCCCTCAGGCTGAAACTCTGAGCAGATTTACCTAAATGGACTTCAAATGCTGTCCCTAATACATGAATTAAGCTAAAAGCAGGCTCTGGAGCCCCGGGCTTGTGTCTGCAGCCCCTGGAGGGCTCACACCAGAGCTGGGGGTTGGCTGCCTCACTGAGATTATTATTCAACCCTGAAGCCCCAAAATTCAAACCCTGGGCCCAAAGCCCCAAACAAGAAAGAGGATTTTTTTTCTCCCCTCTTCCTCCTCCTCCTCATTATTCTCTCTCTCTTTTCTTTTTCCTCCCCCCATTTCAACAGATTTGTTTCTAATTGTCCAGGTTTGGAAAGCTGCTCAGCTGAGGAAATCCTGAAGGGTGGACAAAGATAGGGAAGACTCTTGGGGTGGTTTGGGGTTTTTTTCCCTCTCCCAGCTGGGGTGTGTGAAGGAGCAATAGTCTGGTTTTCATTTGAATTCAAAAGGGACATTTGGGTTCAAAGCTGCATGGAGTGGGTTTTGTGTGCTCCCCAACTTTCCACTTTTCCAGTTCAGCCTGAAGGTTTTGCTTTGGCCATCAAAGGGCTTTAAAGAAACACCAAGAGGTCAAACCTGCCCAGCCTAACAAGAGGCAGGATGCATCCTGGAGGGGATTTTTGCCTGAGCAATGTGCAGAGGGATGGAGAATCTCATGGGGCTGGGCTGGCACAGGGCACTGCCCATGGAGACTCTCATGGGGCTGCTCTGGCACAGGGCACTCTCCAGCCCCACCAGGGCCGGGGCTAACACCACCACACGGCAATGACTACAGCAGCAAAAGGAAACCTCCTGACAACTCCCATCCTCCATCCATGCCCCCAGCAAGGCTCCCACTGGTCTCCAAGACAAATGCTCTTGGTCTTGTGGAGCAGAACACGGAGCAGAGGGTGAAGCCTGTGCCACACACCAGGGTCCAAGGCACCAGGCAGCTTCCACTACTTGCTGTTCGGGGTCTGCTTCTCCTGCGCCGGCCGCTTGTGCTTCTGGGCAACCCCATAGGGGACGTGGGCAGCCACAGTGCCCAACTCCTTGGCTCCCTCCACGTGGAACATCTGGTCATCAAAGAAGATGTGAGGACGAATCTTCCTCAGCAGGGGACCCTTGGGAGCCCCGGCCAGGAACAAAGCTTCGTCGGTCTCCAGGCCCCAGCTGCGCAGAGTCTTTAGAGCCCTGGCTCCCGAGCTGGCGGCGCTGCGGGCGGTCACCAGGTAGGTGCGGATGGGACACTCCATCCTCAGCCCCTTGGAGTAGAACTTCTTCTGCAGCTTCCCCAGGGCCTCCAGGAAGCCCTTCAGGGGGCCCTGCCAAAGCAAGAGGAAACCATCACAGAAACATTCAGGTTGGAAAAGAGCCTCAGGGTCACCAAGTCCAACCAGGAACCCTGCTCTACAAGGGTCACCCCTAAACCAGACCATGGAATTGTCAGGCTTGGAAGGGACCTCAGGCTGCAAGCCTGAGTTTTTGTTTCTGTTGGCTGTTGTCTTCCTAACATCCAATCTGAATCTACTCATTTCTGCTCCATTCCCCCCAGTCCTATCACTCCCTGACACCCTAAAAAGTCCCTCCCCAGCTTTCCTGTAGCCCCCTGCAGATACTGGAAGGCCACAATGAGGTGTCCTCAGAGCCTTCTCTTCTCCAGACTGAACAACCCCAACTCCCTCAGTCTGTCTCCATAGCAGAGCAGCTCCAGCCCTCTGCTCATCCTCGTGGCCCTTCTCTGGACACCTTCCAGCCCCTCCAGATCCTTCCTGTAATAGGGAATTTCAACAAGCACTGCATCCAAATGACCTTTGCAGACCTGCACACCACCCCTTCCTGCTGGCACCCACTCCCAGCAGAGCCAGGCACGGTGCTTAACCCCCTGTGAGCCCCCCAGAGTGACAGCAAGGAGCCAGCCCCCTCCCTCCCACGGGGCCAGCAGGACCAGGCTGCCAACCATCCCCACCTCACGCTCCCCATGTGCCAATCCCTGGCAGCTTCTCAGAGGGGAGAGCATCCCTGTGATCTGTCTCCCTGCCAGAGGATCTTTCTGGCTGCCCTCCCCCAGCAGTACCTGTGCCAGAGGCTTGTTCTCGTGAGCCTGCTCGTGCTCAAAGAACTTGTCCAAGCCGTGAGCCTTCACGATCTGCTCCGACTCGTCGGAGAAGAGCACAGCGTCGCCATCGAACGCCACCCGCAGCTGGCTCTCCGACACCTCCAGGTCTTTGCTGGGGCTGAAGATGGTGGCTGCAGCAATCCCTGTGGAGGTAAAGCATGAGGCAAGAGGTGGCAGCTGCCCAAGCTCCTGGCCTTGTGGCTTCTTCCCCAGGGAGCAAAGCAAAGAGGGCAGGCTGGAAGCAAACGCCGCGAGGAAAGCGCAGGTGCCCAGCAGAGCCTGCAGCTCGGCCCCAAGAGCAAAACCAAAGCCCCAGGTTCCAAACCTCTCTTTGCACACAAGAATTACCAGGGCAAAGCAGTGCCTTGGCCCTGGAAGGGCTGTGGAGCTCATTTGTGTGGAAACAAGAGGCTGCTGGGAGCAGCAGGGATGGGGATGTGGAACGAGGCAGATCCTCGCTGCACAGCTGTGTAGGGACAGGGACGTTGGAGCTATGGCTCCTGGCACCAACAGCCCCCACCCCGAGGGCTCCAGTTCCCCTCACTGCCCTCTCCCTCCCCAAGCTGGACCCCAGACTCACCCTCTTCAATGGCCCCACTCACTTTCTCGGCATCAGAGGAGAGGTAGAGGTTGGTGTGGTAGGCCTTGAGGTAACAGATGGGGCTGTTCCCTCCTGTCATGCAGAACCTCTCGATGAACAGACCTGGGGGCAGATGGACCCCAGGCTCAGCCTGACTGTTCCCCATGCAAGCTTGGATGCTGCTCCCCTGTGGTTTCTCAGGAACCAGCATGATGGGAGAGTCATTTTGTCCCAACAGCATGGCCACAGCCAGAGAGCATCCTCCTCAGCAGCCAACTTCCACTCCAAGCCCAGGAAACTTGGGAGAAGTGGTCTCAGGATGTGGTTTGGAGGACAAGAGAGGAGAAAGGTCAAGGGAGGAGATTCTGCCCCTCTGCTCAAACCCCACTTGCAGTGCTGGGGCCAGGTCTGGAGTCCTCAGCACGACACAGACAGGGACCTGGTGGAGCAGGGTCAGAGGAGGCTACAGCAATGCTGGGAGGGCTGGAAGCCCTCTGCTGTGAGACCAGGCTGAGAGAGTTGGGGTTGTTCAGCCTGGAGAAGAGCAGGGAGACCTTCTGGTGGCCTTCCAGGGCTTCAAGGGGCTGAGCAGAAAGCTAGGGACAGACTTTTGAACAGGGCCTGTTGTGACAGGACCAGGAGTGAAGGTCTGAAGTGAAAGAAGGAGATTCAGAGTGGAGAGAACAAAGAAAATTTTTATGCTGAGACCCTGTCCCAGGTTGCCCAGAGAGGTGGGAGATATCCTGGGCTGGGATGGCTCCAGGGATGGGACATCTGGGGCTCTGGTTTGGGGATGTCCCTGCTGACTGCAGGGGGTTTGGACTGGATGACCTTGAAAGGTCCCTTCCAACCCCAACCCCAGCCCGCGATTCCATGACCTTGCTGCCAAGCAGCAAGGCTCTGCCCCACAGCCAGCAACCCCTGGGCCAAGGAGAGCTCTGCTCTCAGCTTACCATGGTGGTTGATGCTGTTGATCAAACGAACCCCAACCTGGGCATGGTTGTTGGTCATGAGGACGATGTCGAAGAGCTCCTCGCTGTCAGGGTAGAGCTCCCGCAGCTGCGTGTTCACCGCCTCCAGCGCCTGCAGCACCCCAGGGGGGAAGGGGTGGGAGGCTGTCAGCAAGCCCTGGAGTGGCCCTGACCTCCTTCTCACCCAGCAAACCCACTGCTGCTCACCAAACCCAAGGACTTGGCCCCCAAAACCCACTTTTGTTCACCAAACCCAAGGATCTGGCCCCAGCCCCAGCTGTACTCCTGAGCCAAGCTGACATCAGCAAGCAGCATTAGCTGGGGAAAAGATGATTGATTGGGGGGGGAGAGGGGAGGAGGGGAAAAACAAACACCCAACAGACATAGCTACTCTTCTATTTTCAGACACAGAAGGTTCCAAGTTTTCATCTGCAGATGAGAATAAATTAGCTCCAAGTTCCAGAGCAATCAGAGACAGAAGAAGTCTCTCCCCACCGAGTGGATTCATCTATTCACTGGGAACAGGCAAGAGATTGCTTCCAGTGGGAGCCAGCAGACAAAACTGCTCCAAGTGCAGTGGAAGTGAAGCAGAAATTGGGGGTGGGGGAGGGGGAAATATAATAAAAATTAATCTTTTTCCAAGGTTGAAATTGCTTCATTTCAACACCTCCAAATTAGCAACTGGCCGACTCCAGAGCATGCCAAAGCTCAGCCAGCTTGGAAAGGAGAAATGGAGAATTCCCCTAAAGAAATCTGCTCCACCAGAGATGATTCTCTTCAGCTCTTGGCCCTGGTTGCCAATTCAGTGTTTCCTCAGTCCTGGAAGAAGCAAATCGCTTGCCAGGAGGTTTGTTTGACCTCTCTTTGCTCCCTGGCCTCATCCCTTCTGCCACGCTGCTCAGCTCCCATCCCTTCCCCACTCCGCCACTACAACTCTCCCCTCAGGACCACAGAGCAGATCCAGCGCTTGAAGGTGCCCAGATGCTCACCTTGACGAAGGGGAAGGCAGCCCCAGGGAGGAAGGGCTCATTCTCGTGGTCCAGCTGGTACTTCACATAGGCCTCCACCCCTTGCTCGTTGTAGATCTTCTGCTCCTCCTCCATGCGGAAGAGCGCTCGGGAGGACACCGCGATGGTGATGGCGTTCTCGGGCTTGGGCTGCGGGGAGAGGGGGCAAGTGAGGGGGGAGAAGGCGGCAGGGAGGAGGGGGAGAGGGCAGCAGGGCTGGAGGGGGAGAGGGCAGCAGGGCTGGAGGGGGAGAGGGTGGCAGTGAGGAGGGGGAGAGGGCGGCCGGGCTGGAGGGGGGAGAGGGCGGCCGGGCTGGAGGGGGGAGAGGGCGGCCGGGCTGGAGGGGGGGAGAGGGCGGCCGGGCTGGAGGGGGGAGAGGGCGGCCGGGCTGGAGGGGGGAGAGGGCGGCCGGGCTGGAGGGGGGAGAGGGTGCAGAGGCAGCCCTTACACCCAGCTCTGCTGCCCAAGGAGGCATTTGTCAACCTCCACCACAAAAGGCCACGGGTGGGGTGTGTGTGTGTGTGTGTGTGTGTGTGTGACACCCCCATAGCACTCTGGAAGGTCAGCTGCAACTCTGAGTTTCCAACCCTTCAACAGCTGATGAGCCATCCCCATACATCTGAGACACCCAAGAGCTGCTTTCTGCTGCTTACACCCTGGCCAAGCACTCCCACTCCCAACAGGCTCCCAGGATCCACCCAGCCCCGAGTGATGAAGCCCTCAACCCCAGGCAGAAGGAACTTGTGTGGCTTTGTGTCCCCCCCACCCCCCAGCCAGGACAAACCACACACTGTGGCTGGGCCAGATCCACGCTCCCACGATGCTGTCCAGATGTGACAAAACAACCCTGTGCCAGCTCAGCTCAGGGAAAAAAAACAACCAACCAACACTTGATAGAGTTCTTGTGGGTGGAAACATGACAAACAGGTGGTGCAGGCAGTGATTTATGAGTCATTATTATTAATGTTGGAGGGTTTGATCCAAAATCCACTCAAGAGACCTCTAGTGGAACCTGGCAGCGGGAGAGGGGCAGCAGGAGAGTGGATCTCATCTTGACCGTCCTCCCTGCCCCTGCCCTTGGAAGGCAGAGGGGTGTTAATCCCCATCACTCAGTGGCCAGCATGCAAACAACTTCATTCCTGATGGCCAAGCAAGGATCCTTGCTCCCAGAACAGCAAAGCCCAAGGCTGGCACAGGCAGCCCTGTCCCCAGCGGGCTCTGCCTGCAGGGAGTCCTGGCAGCAGGACAGGGCTGGAGGGGATGCCCCCCAGGAGCAGACCCAGCCCATGTCCTCTCTGGGTGCACCTCCACAGGCAGCCTGTGGAATCCAGGCCACCAGCACCTCAGGAACACCTCACCCTCCGCTCCCTGGTGGTTGCCAGGATCCTCCCGCAGCACGTTGCCCTGTGACTAAGGCTGCAGCAATGCTGTTTGCCCAGGGGCAGGAGGGTACCTTTGCCAGCTGCTCTGCACACCCAGGTGCTCCAAAGTTCAAGCTCCCACCCTGCCTGGGGCTGAGCTTTACCGAACAAGCAGCCTGGCAAGGCCAAGGTGCCCCAATCCACACCGGAGATATTTGCTCCCTGCAGGGCTGGGCTTGCCCCGAGGCTCACTCTGCCCCCAGCCCAGCCCCGCCGATCCTGCCCAGCATGCAGACGCACCCAGCAATGAGTCAGTGGCAGCCCCCAGCCCATTCCCAGCACCACACCCACCCCCTAAGCGGTGCCAGGAGCCACCCCTGCAGCATGGTGGGTCCCAGACACCTCTCCAAGGCTGCAGCAGCATCCCAAAATCCCCAGCAAGCAGAGGGTGGTGAGAGAGAGACAGAGATTAGCTCCAGATGAGAACATCTCTGTGGCTCATGTGGGATCCATTCCCACAACATCTGCAGAGAAATAAGGTCCTGTTTGGAGGTGGCTCTCTGGAGGAAGCAGGTGAAGAACCCTCAGGATGTGCAGGAACACCCAGGGTGGTGGAGAGGCTGGTCAGTGACACCAGCATCCCTGCCACGAGTGACCTCCAGACCTCTTTCCCTCAGTGGGTGTTAGCTATTAACTTATCATGGGCCACATCTGGGCACTCCACCTCATTAATTAATAACTCTGGTGTCATGGGCCATTTATTAGCTGAAAAATATCAATAACCATTAAAGATCTTAGGACATCCAGCCCTTAGCCTTCAGCAAGGAGTCCTGCAGCTCCCTGCTGCTCCTGAGTCCTTGCAGCGTGGGGTTATGGATCTGGGGCTGGAGGAGAGGAGAGCTGCTGCCTGTTTGCTTCCTGATGGACCCCAGGGCAGAGCATCCTCTACAACCCCTCCAGAGAGCATCCTGAGAAGGATGGCAGAGGAGGCTGAGAGGGGATCTGATCCATGTCTATAAATACCTAAGGAGGGGGGTGGCAGGATGGGGGGGTGGCACCCACTGATAGGACAAGGACCAACAGGCCCAAGGTGGAACACAGGAGGCTCCACCTCAACGTGAGCAGAAACTTCTTTGCTGGAGCCCTGGGGCAGGCTGCCCAGAGAGGTTGTGGAGTCTCTGGAGAGCTTCCAAACCCACCTGGATGTGTTCCTGTGTGCCCTGCTCTGGCAGGGAGGTTGAACTCAATCTCCAGAGGTCCTTCCCAACCCCTAACATCCTAAGATTCTCCAGTGCCAGCCCTGCCAGAGGATCCCCAGCACAGAAAGTAGGTCAGCAACACTCAGAGCACAGAGACATGGCCAAGGGGGGTGAGAGGTGTGCGTGGGGGCCACGAGCTGAGCCGTGCTGGGTGCCCAGCCTCAATCTCCATCTCTCTCCCCACCCAGCACACACCTTGCACCCAAGCACCTTACACAAGGGCAACAGCAGGCTGCTCAAGGTCCCTTCCCTGCCATTTAAAGGCAGCAGCCTCCAGGAGGTTAATTTAAGAGGTAATAAAGGCAGCAATAAAAATAACCAAGGGCTTGGGGCACTGCTCTCTGCCCCAGCGTGGGCTGCTGCAGCCCCAGCTGCCTGCAGGCTGGGAAACCCAGCTTGGGGAATGGGACCTGCTGGATCCTGTTTGCTCCTGCCAAGGAAGATTTGCACCTTTGGAGAACTTTGTGCAAGGAGGAGGGGGGGAAAGCCTCAGCTGGGTTGCTGGTGCAGCTCCCAGCTGGGCTGGGAGAGCTGTGCTGCTCGCTGGGAAATGCTGACAGCCCAGAAACCAAGCAGCTCCCAGCGAGGAAGGAGCTGCAGCCTGGCAGGGCGTTGAAGGGGAGCTTCAGTTTGGAAGTTCTCCTTTCTCAAGGCTGTTTGGATGCCTCTCCATCCCCTCTAGCACTGCAGGTGATCAGCACTACGACTCAAAATGGGCTGGAAAATAAGTCACAGGGCTACAGGCAGCCCAGCACCTCAAATCCTCCAGTGGGATCAGGCTGTGGACAACCCAACACCCCCCACTTTGCCTTGGAACATCACTGTCTGGGGAGAGACAGCCTCCATTTTCAGTAGGAAACATGTCCACGGGAGGGGGATGCCCTCCTCAGGATGTGTTTGGTCCCACAGGCTCTCCTGGAGCCTGCACAGCACCCCAGGCCAGCACAGCCTCCTGCTCCAGCTGCCCCAGCACTGGTGGGTTTGGGCACTCTGGAGGGCAAACCCTGCTGCACCCTCAGAGCAGCAGCCAAGGGCAGCTAAAGCACATCCAACACAAGCTGGGAAGCAGCTGTGGGGGCTCTGCTCAGCTGAATCCAACCAAATCTGCTGCCTGGGGGTTCGTGGTGAGCTCCTCTCCTTTCTGTCCTTCCCCAATCCAACCCCATCCTGAATATCAAGCAAGAGATTGATAATGATGTGCTCAACCCCAGTGTGAGCAGGGCCACAGGAGGGGAGATCCCATCCTGACCCTGGGCTATCTCCAGGCTCAGCAGGGCAGGATGGACCAGCAGGGGCAGCCCAGCCCTCTGGGGAGGAGCATCATGGCCCTTCAGGACATGGTTTAGAGGCCATGGTGGTGTTAGGTCACCAGGTGGTCTCCATGATCTTAGAGTTCTTTTCCACCCAAAAGGATTCCCTGATGATCAGGGGGTCCACGAGGCCCAGACTCCACCTCAGGAGCACCAGTGACCTTCCCAGCAGGGTCTGGCTCTGTGGAGTGTGCAGCTTAACCCTCTCAGGCTCAAAGTTTTGAGGTGAAGCCTGTGCCAGCAGTGACTGGGAATGGCACATTTTGCTCTGCAGCCCCAACAGCTGGCAGGACTTTAAAGCATCCTCCTAATCACTGCAAATCCTAAGCAGCCCCCTGAGGATTAGAGGCAGACATTTGGCTCCCAGGAGGTGCAGTGAGGCTGTGTCCTTCCTCCCTCCCTCCCTCCCACCCATCAGAGCCACTGGTGCCCACAGCAGCACCCAACCCCCAGCAGCCTCACTGCCACCCCTGGGAGCCATCACTGGACCCCATTCTGCACCCCTTGATCCTTTGGCATTGCCTGGTGCTGAGCCTGCTGGGCTCACCTGGAGCCTAAACCCCTGGAACTCTGGCAGCTCTGGGCACTGTCCCTGGATGCTGCAGGGGACCAGATCCTGGCTGGCTAAATTCAAACTCTGAAGGAGAGTTTTGGAGTGAGTTTGGGTCACAGGAAAGGGAAGAGGAAAGGGTTTGGCTCCAGGGGCAAGGACGGTTCTGAGCCCACCCAAAGTGTGCCAGCAATGAGGCATCCCTGGTGAGCTGGATGGGTGCCCATGGGTGCAGGGGACAAGCAGGGTGCTAAAGGATTGGAGCCAGCAGAAGGCCAGCTCCCACCGACCCAGCAGCACTTCCCTTCCCTTCCTCGCAGCACTGAGGTGTCACTGGAGAGGCTGGGGGACATTGCTGGCATTGCTGAGGGGTGACAGCTCTCATCCCTGACCTCCCCAGCTGGCAGGAGCAGGCCTGGGAGCTGGGGCATGGGAAGAGCAGAGAAGCCTGCAAAGCAGGGAGCCCCATGGGCTGCAGAGCACCCTGGGGTCCCATTTCCCAGCCAGAAACAGGCACCCCCCAAAACTGCTGCCCTCAGAAGTCAGCTTCCTGCTGTCCTGCAGCCCAGCTCCACCAGGGAGCAGCTCCCACAGCTCACTTCTGATTCCCCACAGGTCCCTGCTCCTGCTGGCAGAGGTGGAGAGGTTTGCCTGGGAGGATGGACAGACCTGGCACCCACAAGGGCACAGCCAGCCAGCAGCAAACTCCATTTCCCTGTGCACTGGGAGCCCGGGGCAGCCACGAGCCCCCTGCCTGGGATCAGATTAAAGTTCAGGGTAGTGGCTGAGATGGGTTTGAGTTTTCCAGCCACATTATTTATACTGCAGAAAAGTGCTGGGCAGCCATCCATCATGGGGGGAGACAGCTGCCTGGCAGGGCAGGGCAGCCAGGCTGCGTGTGAGGGCAGCCTAGCCATGGCCTGGGGGCACCAGGAGAGGGGCACAGGGCTGGGTGGGCATCATGGAATTGTTCCAGCTGGAAAAGCCTTCTAAGATCATCAATTCCAAGCATCAACCTAAGGCCACCATGGCCACTAAACCATGCCCCAGAGTGCCATGGCCATACACTTCCTGAACACCTCCAGGGCTGGGGACTCCACCACCTCCCTGGGCAGCCTGTGCCAGTCCCTGACCACTCTTTCAGGAAAGAAATTGTTCCTAACCTCCAACCTAAACCTCCCCTGGCACAGCTTCAGGCCATTTCCTCTCATTGTGAACACCCCCAGCTCCACGTGGACCCAAGCACCTGGACCTCAGCTCTGCTGCTGGTTTGCTCCACAAGCAAACCACATCCCTGCCCTTGTGCCTCAGCTTCCCATCTGGGCAGCAGAGATGGGCACTGAGCAGGCTGCAAGGAAAGGAAGAGGAGGGACCTGGGCTGACATCCACAGGAGGCTGAAAGCATGGCATGAAAGACAACCAGGCACATCTCAGCACCCAGCCAGGCTGACCCCTTCTGGGAAGGGCAAATAGTTGGCAGCAGGGACAAAACTGAAGGCTCAGCACCTCCAGCTAAACAAACACAGGAGCTGGGGTGCACAGAGCAGGGACATGGCCACCTCCCCTCACTGCAGGGGGTCACAGCACCAAGGTGCCAGCTGTGAGTGGACCTCACGGTGGGCAGCACCTCTGCTGCAGTCCCAGGGAGGAGGGCACCTGCAGCCCTGGGGATGGCTGTGGCTGGATGGACTCAAGAGGCTGTGGGACCAGGACCAGCTCACCCCGGGACATGGCCCCAGCCCTGCCAGGCTGCCAGCCCTGTGCTGCCGCAGCTGTTCTGAGATAGGGCAGCACTTGAACCCCGGGCTCAGCCCTGGTTAGATAACACAGACTGTGCCTCTAATCTCCCGGAGCAGATGAGCCTGGCAGGGGTGGCTGCTCGCTGTGACACCCCTCTGCTTGGATTCACCCCCAGCTGTCCCCTTGCTCTGCCACGGCCACCCCTCTGGTCCCCAGCAGGGCCTCCCACCTTGGCACAGGGCACAGGCAGCTCATGGGGCACGAAGCTGCTCTACAAGGACATCTCAGCCCAAGAGGAACACCCCAAGGACCTGCAGGAACCCCAAAAGGCTGGGGGGATCCAGAAAGATCCCAGGCAACCAGAGGATGCCATGGAGGAATAAAAGCACCTGGAGAGCCCCGGAGCTTCCCCAAGGATCTGGATGGAGACAGAGAGTGTCCAAGGAAAACCAGAGCCACCCGTGGGGGCTTTAGAGTGCCCAGAGAGTTCCACGGGGGAACCCCGAGGAGATGAAGCACCCAGGAGGACGCCAGGGCACCTGGAGGAGATGGGACACCTGGAGAGGACCCAGAGGAGATGGGGCAGGGACAGGAAGGCACCCAAGGAGATGGGGCACCCAGAGGGGATGATTCCCCTGGGGGCTGGGGCGCGCTGCCCGGCTCGGCAGGTCGGGGGTCTCACCGATTTGGGTTTCTTCTTAGGGGCGAGGTTGTCGTAGAAAGCTTTGGCCTCGTCCCAGGGCCGCCCCGCCGCTCCCGGTGCGCCGGCCGTGCCCGGGGGCTCCATAGCGCGGCGGCTCCGGAGCGCCGGCGGCTCCGGGCACTGCGGCAGCTCCGCGGCGGCTCCGCGGCGGCTCCGCGGCACCAGCGACAGCGCTGGCTCCGGGCACGGCGGCGGCTCCGGAGCACCGGCGACACCGCTGGCTCCGGGCACGGCGGCGGCTCCGGAGCACCGGCGACACTGCTGGCTCCGGGCACGGCGGCGGCAGGTCCGCACGAACCGGGAAGCTCCCGGAGCTGCTGCCGGGCCGGCGGAGCGTGCTTTATAAGGCATCCCATGAAGCTCCGGGGTTTCAGCCCACCGGGACACGGTTTAACCTCTTCGAGACCGCCCCGCCGCCGCCTCTCCTCCCTTACCGCATCCCCTCCGCCCCCACCGCCCCTAAACCCCGAGCGCGGGGCGGGGAGGGAGGCAGGAGCGCTCCGCAGCCGCCCCGGGACAGAGCCAGCCCCGGGGGCACGCCTCCGACCCCCAGGAACGAAGGGAAGGGGCTGGAGGCAAGAAGGTGCCAGCAGAAGAGGGGATGTGGGATCGGGGGGTCAGGGTACCCAGGGTGTCATGAGGGCACTCTCGGCTCAAAGGCACCGGAGGCCGGTGGGGTTTGTCCATCCTTGCAAGACACAGGGTGGCACCGATGCCAGGGCACTAGGCAAGCTGGAAGGGCACAGGGGTGGTCAGCAGGCAGAGCTGCAGGGGCAGAGGCTGTGTGGTAGGTCACAACCGTGCTGGCACCCAGCTCCCTGCCAGGGTGACCTGCACTGTGAGCTGGTGAAAGGAGAGAGTGTGGGCATCAATTAAAGCTTTTCCCCACCAGTGCCAGGGGAGTTTAATTAACTCCCTCCTGGGAGATTAATTAACATCATTTCAGCATCACCAAAGATTCCTTCTCCCCAGTACCTTTGCAGGGAAATTCCTGAGGTCCTCTGGGACAACCCCAAGGGAAGCAGGAGCTTTGAGAGCCCCAGGGTCAGGGAGGCTGCACCCAGTGTCCTCTCCACCTTGAGTTGCTGCCCTGTCAGAAAGCAGCCCTGGCACAGCCCCAGGCTCCCACACACAGGGGACAACCAGCCCCAGCCCTCCTTCCCCAGGCACTGCTGAGGTGCAGACAGCAGCTCCTGGCCAGTCCAGGCAAGTATGGCAGCCAAAGCCAAGGTGAAAAGCTCTCCCTCAACAACACTACTAAAAATACACTGCCCTGGCCCTGGCAGGAGCCCATCTCTGTGCTCAGGTGCTGGCTGCTGCAGGACAGATGAGATGCTGGTGATCTGAAGGGTGGAAGCCAAACCACACACCTCCCAGCATGCTGGAGCCAAGCAGGATGGGCTGAGCGTGGCCAGGACCACAGGCCAGAGCCCACACTGCTGCCCAGGAGCTCACACTGCAGCCCAGGAATCAACACTGCTGCCCAGGAGCCCACACTGCAGCCCAGGAGCCCACACTGCTGCCCAGGAGCCCAGGAGCCCACACTGCTGTCCAGGAGCCCAGGAGCCCACGCTGCTGCCCAGGAGCCCAGGAGCCCACACTGCTGCCCAGGAGCCCACACTGCTGTCCAGGAGCCCACGCTGCTGTCCAGGAGCCCACACTGCTGCCCAGGAGCCCACACTGCTGCCCAGGAGCCCACACTGCTGCCCAGGAGCCCACGCTGCTGCCCAGGAGCCCACACTGCTGCCCAGGAGCCCACACTGCTGCCCAGGAGCCCACACTGCTGCCCAGGAGCCCACACGGCTGCCCAGGAGCCAACACTGCTGCCCAGGAGCCAACACTGCTGCCCAGGAGCCCACACTGCAGCCCAGGAGCCCACACTGCTGCCCAGGAGCCCACACTGCTGCCCAGGAGCCCACACTGCTGCCCAGGAGCCCACGCTGCAGCCCAGGAGCCCACGCTGCAGCCCAGGAGCCCACACTGCAGCCCAGGAGCCCACACTGCTGCCCAGGAGCCCACACTACAGCCCAGGAGCCCACACTGCAGCCCAGGAGCCCACACTGCTGCCCAGGAGCCCACGCTGCAGCCCAGGAGCCCACACTGCAGCCCAGGAGCCCACGCTGCTGCCCAGGAGCCCACACTGCTGCCCAGGAGCCCACACTGCTGCCCAGGAGCCCACGCTGCTGCCCAGGAGCCCACACTGCTGCCCAGGAGCCCACACTGCTGCCCAGGAGCCCACGCTGCTGCCTGATTAACTACAGAGAAGTCTTTGAAGCTGATGGTAGCTCCTTAGCAACAGCCACTGTCACTGCAGGCTGCTGCTGGAGAAGAAGGGACAGAGGAAAATCTGTGTGGGAAAGATGGGGGTGGGAAAGCAAAGGCTGAGAAGAAGGACAATGGTACAGTGCCAGCAGGTCCCACTTGATGGTGGTGCTGGGATGGGCCCCAGGACAAAGCCACCAGGTCCTCTGGCTACGTCCAGCCTTGAAGGAAGGCCACAGCCAGACTGCAGCTCCTGGCTGCCTGATGAAACCTGTTTGCAGCACAGACCAGGGCTGTCTGGTCCTCCCCACCCCCAAGAGATAACATTCTCCTTCCCAGAGCTGCCTGAGTGGCTGAAGGGTTCCACCTTCCCCCATCTTCAAGACCCCCCAGGCTGTGTGAGCTCCACTGTGCTGTCCTCAAGGGTTTCTCCATCCCTTGGAGTGCCACAGGCTCAGGTGACACCAATGCTGAGGAGTGCAGTGCCCACAGCTGCAGCTGCTCCCCAAGAAGCCACTCAGGGAGGAACATCACACGTGGGGGACAGTTTTATTTTCTCCATTAAAAAAATAGATACCAACTTCACCACCTCCTGACAGACACTACAGGCATCAACACCACCACTGTGCAGGACAAATACTCATCTGTGACAACATTCCTGGCCTGGGGCAGGAGGGATGGAAGCAGCAGGCTGGGATGGGGGCAGGGAGGAAGGAGCCAGACATGTTTCTTGTGGCCTCAAAAGCCTTGCCAGGAGGCTCAGCAGGTACAGAACCCAAGACCACCTCTCCACAGCCTCAGTCCAGGACCCACCGGTCCCCTCAGCAGTGCCACACACCAGGAGCAGCAGCAGGGCCTGCCTTCAACACCCACACCCCCAACCTTGTCCCAGGGCAGCCCACAGAGTCACACGTCCTCTGCTTTCAACCTGGGGCCCCAAGCATCACCTCAGGATCCAGGAAGGGGCAGAAATTCCACAGAACATCCAAGATGCTGCCAGGGCAGTTGTGGAGGTCACCCACTTGCTCTGCCAGCTCACACAGGTGGTGGGATGGAAGATGGCTTCTGAGATCAGTCACTGACCACACCTTGGACACTTCTGCTCTCCCCTGACCAATCCTGGATGCTGCCAGCAACAAAAGCAGGGCTGGAAAAGCTAAAGCTGGGCAGAGGAAGCCAAAGCAGTGAGCCCTCAGGGAGGGTGCAGCACCCTGCTCCAGCTCCCCAGCACCCTGGAGCCAGCCTTCTGGCAGCCTTGCAGGGAAACGCCAGCAAAGAGCCCAGGGCCAGGATTTGGGACCTCCCAGCCTCCCTGGAGGCATCACAAGCATTGAGAGGGGATCAGCAGAAAGGGGAAAGAACTGGGTTTGGTTTCAGTTAGGATCAGGGAATGAGGCAGGCAGAGCAGTGAGGGAAAGCAGGGAAGGTGAGGACAGTTAGCCCTGGGTCACCAGGATGCTCAGCACTGGCTGCAAGGAGTCCAGCTCCAGGGTGGGAGAGGGCTGATCTGAAGTTAACCTCAAGCCAGCAACACCCAGAGCAGGCTCCACTACCCACCAAGGGAGAGCTGGAGCCCATGGACTGTGTGCACCCAGGGCACAGGAGCTGCCCAGGAGCTGCCCACCTGGGAGCAGAGGCGGAGGGGTGGCAGGAAGGATGGAGCAGGCACAAGGGAGGCTTAGCAGAAGTTGGGGATGGAAACCACCACAGGGAGCAGAGGTTGGCTGCACCCAGTCCAGCAGTGAGCCCCCAGGGCTCTATTTCTGCATGTCACACTGCAGGAGGAGGACGATGGAGGGGTCACTCTTTGCTGCCTCCTTGAACTCCTCCAGGGAGATTTGGTCATCCTTGTCCTTGTCCATCTTGGTGAAGATCTTGTCCACACGCTGCTGGGGGGTCAGCCCATCCTGGTTCATCCTCATCATGATCACAGTCCCCACCATCTTGTAAATGGCCTGGAGCAGGAGGAGAAGCAAAGTATCAGAGTGGGAATGCTGGATGGACAGAAGAGCCCAGGACAAGGCAGGGGACAGGATTGCTGCTCTGCTGGGACCTGGTTAGCTGCTGGCATGAGCTGTGCTGCTGCACAGCTACCACCAGGAACAGACCAAGGGACCTTTCAGGCAAGGCTCTGGGGAGGAAAAAATCGTTCTTGGATGTCAAAAAGAAGAGGGGGAAGAAGAGGGGGAAGAAGAGGGGGAAGAAGAGGGGGAAGAAGAGGGGGAAGAAGAGGGGGAAGAAGAGGGGGAAGAAGAGGGGGAAGAAGAGGGGGAAGAAGAGGGGGAAGAAGAGGGGGAAGAAGAGGGGGAAGAAGAGGGGGAAGAAGAGGGGGAAGAAGAGGGGGAAGAAGAGGGGGAAGAAGAGGGGGAAGAAGAGGGGGAAGAAGAGGGGGAAGAAGAGGGGGAAGAAGAGGGGGAAGAAGAGGGGGAAGAAGAGGGGGAAGAAGAGGGGGAAGAAGAGGGGGAAGAAGAGGGGGAAGAAGAGGGGGAAGAAGAGGGGGAAGAAGAGGGGGAAGAAGAGGGGGAAGAAGAGGGGGAAGAAGAGGGGGAAGAAGAGGGGGAAGAAGAGGGGGAAGAGGCTCCTGTGCTGCTTTTAACCACTGCTACCTCAATGATCTCCAGCATCTCCAGGCGTGTGATCTTCCCATCGCCATCCAGGTCATACATCTCAAAGGCCCAGTTGAGCTTCTGCTCGAAGGTGCCCCTGGAGGTGACAGAGAGGGCGCAGATGAACTCCCTGAAGTCGATGGTGCCGTCCCCGTTCTTGTCGAAGGTGCGGAAGGCGTGCTGGGCAAACTTGGAGGCATCTCCATAGGGGAAGAACTGCAGGGAAGAGAGGAGGGAGAGCTAGGAACAAGGAGGAGGAGCTCAGCGTGGAGCCCACACCCAAAGCGGCAGCCTCGTCCCGGCAGGAGCAGGCTGCTCCAGCCCCACGGGCAGCGCTTGGGACCTCGGACAGAGCCTACCTTGATGTAGAGCTGCTGGAACTCCTCCAGGTTGAGGATGCCGGTGGGGCAGTCCTTGAGGAAGCCTTTGTACCACTGCTTGAGCTCCTGCTCGCTGAACTCTGTGCTCCTCACCAGGTCATCCAGCATCTCTGGGGCCAGCTTGCTGCTGTGCTTGCCCATGGCTGCCCCTGGGAGGGGAAACACAGGGCTCCTGCACACCAGGCACGGGGAGGGCTCTGCTCCCAGTCCTTGCTGGCCAGCCCTGCATGACTCTTCCCCATGCTGGAGCTGATCCACCCAGCTGGTGGCTGTCCATGCACTGCCAAATGCCAGGACAGTGACCCTGCCCCTCAGGACAGTGCCCACTCTTAGCTGTGGTGTGGCTCCAGTCCACCCCATCTCCAAGGCTGGCTCCTTTCAGGCTGCAGAAGAACACTCAAAAATCAGCTGAAGACTCAGAACTCCTCCTCACATGGCCTTTACCAGGCCACAGTGCCCAGCTGCCCTCTGTAGGGATGGGACAAAGAGGAGACAACACAAATCTGCCACCAGAGCAGGGAAACACCTCCCTGGCACCATCTGACTCTCGACATCCAGCCAGGCACACAATGTCCAACTTGCTGCTGGCCAGCCCTTGGTTAGGATGAGGTCCACAGCCAGGCTCCCCCCTGCCACGGGCTGCCCACAGCAGGGTGCCCTGGCGCTCTGGCAAGCCCCCAGCTGCGTGGGCAGGATGTGGAGCTGCTCTGATACACGCCGTGCCCGCTCCCACGCAGCCTTGGCTGCTGGCACCACTCAGCCTGAGCAGCAGATGGTTTGCTGAGAGCTCCTGGGGCTTTGCTCTCCGTGGAGAAAGTTGAGGAGAAGCTCACCTGGAGCTCAACCAAGCACTGTGTCCCTTCCAAGCATCTGATTTCCTGACCATGTGGACTCGAGGGACATGGGGGTTACCCTGGGGCGGGCACAAGCCTCCTCTGGGAGCGATGTGAGGCTTCCGAGGCTCCCAGCTGCTCCCACAGGCAGGAGCTGCTTCCTGCCCCATCAGCCCACCAGCAGCTGTCACTGTCTGCTGCGACAGCGCTGAGTCCACCACCCCTCAGCAGCCAGAGCTGAGATGTCTGGATGCCCACGGAGAACACGCTCAGCCGTGGAGCTGCACGAGTCCTCCTGGCACCACAGCCTGGCTCTGACCTGCAGGGACCAGCTGATGCCCACCTTGCTCCATGCCCAGCTCCCCCCACGCCTCCCACCAGCCATGTGCAGCCTCTCAGCTGCTCAAGGGGCAGCTTCTCCATCAGGGAACAGCAAGGAGAAGCCAGAAGCACCACATCTTGTCCTGCAAGCAAAGCCCTCAGCCAAGCTGGGACCCAAGAGGAGCATCCTTTGGACCACAGCCATCCATTCCCCAACATCCTTTGGACCACAGCCGTCAGTTCCCCAGCCTGAGCAGGACCACGCCAGGGGAGGGGACATCAGGGACCGGAAGGGCCATGCCTGGCATGATCTTCTTGTCTCCAAGCACCGATGTTATCCTTGGTTACTGGATGCTGCTCCCGACATAGGGCAGAGAGATCGCTACGGGCGTCCCCCAGACTCCAGCACCGCCCAACGCATCGGCACCTGGGGTGGCAGGGAAGGGGCGCAGGACCCGGCCCCGGGGTCTGGGTGGGGTGGTTGGGCCGGGGGCAGCAGCACTGGGGCGGTCAGGGGCTGCTCTGCCCACCCGGGGACGGGTCGGGTAGCTCCCCGGGGCACCGGCACCCGCTGGAACCGGCTGCCGGGATGAGTGCGGCTGCCGATACCTGCCCCGACGGCCGCTCCGCACCGGGCGGAGCTGGGGGAGCACCGGCTCCCGGCGACCGGGGGAGCGGCTCCCAGCCCCGACGGCCCTTACCTGTGTACTGTGCGGGCAGGAGGAAGCTCGGCGGGGCCAGGCGGGGCACGGAGCCGGTACCGGAGGGGCCGCTGTCCAGCCCGCCGGCTCTGCCCGCGCCGTTCCCGCCCCTCTTGTAGACGGGGGCCGCCTGCAAACTCCCCCCCAGCGCCGGCGGCAGCGATCGGCCGTTGGCTGGGAGCGCTGTCAATCAACGGGAGGGGCTGCGCGGGGGGTCGAGGTGGGATACTGGGGGGCAGTACTGGGATGCTGGGAGGCGAAATGGTACCGGGATGCTGGAGGGGGAAGGTAGAAGAGATGCCGGAGGATGATGGCGGTGGGATGCAGGGGGAACGCTGGCAGTGGGATGCTGGGACCAGGATGCAGGGATGCTGCTGGCCCTGCCTGGTGCCCAGTGCTGAGCAGACCCTCACTGTGCTCTGTGCTCCCTGCTCCTCCTGGCCCTCTCTGCTGATGCTTCCCTGCTTCCTCCTCCTCACTCTGCCCCACTCAGCCACCTCTGGCTTCTGTCCCTGGTGACGGCTGATACCGAAGCACCCCCAAATCCCCTTCCTTTGGTGTGCTGCAGGGCTGGCAGGGCCATGCTGCCTGCAGAGGGGACACCAGGACACATCTCAGTGCTCCTCACTTGGCAGAGCTGCGGCTGAAGGTGGAGAAAGTACCCGGGAAACTGCTCTGATCTCCAGAACCAAACGTGGAGTGTTTCCATGGTGATCACTGGCAGCTCCTCACAGTGACCTTGACCATCCCTCTGCCACCCCAGTGCCACCAGTGCCCATCTGCAGCAGCCCCTCTGCAGCTGGTGGCTACTCTATCGGGCAGGGCTAGTCCCCATCCCGGTCCTCAGTGGGGCTGGGGGGTGCCATGGGGGGCTCTGCCCTATGGCTCAGCATCCTCCTGCCCAGCTCTGCCCTGCTTTTGGGGGCACCTACCCTCGCTGGGGGGGTGGCTGCATGGAGCTGCAGAAACTGCCCCAGCTGGAGGGGGGAAAGGGCAGGTTCACAGAAATGCACCAATGCTGCAGCTGTGTTCATGCAGCAGGGCTGCAGGCATCCCAGAGCCAGAAACTCTGAGACTCCCCCTCCCAGGGCCGGATGTGACCCCTGTCCAGGGCTGGATCCTCACCCAGGGTGGGACAATTCATCCCCTTGGCTTTTAGGTCACTCCAGTAGCCTCCACCAAGCAGGTGCTGGGCACTCAGCTCTGTCTGTCCCCAAAGGCTCTCCATGAGCACCCCCCACGATGCCAGCTGGGCATCTCTTGCCAGTTCTTCCAATGCTTAAGGAGAGAAGACATCAATTAGCACCACTGCTAACTGCCTGTGCTCAGGGGGTGCAAAGAGGGGGGGCTGAAAAATTAATGAGGGCTTAATTGAAGTGGCATGGCTGCCAGGGCTAAGACTGGCACAGCTCAGCTCATGGGACACAAGCAGCTGGAAGAGAGTGGCAGGGCAAGGCTAGGGGTGCCATGAGGATGACCAGGGCAGCTGTGGGGTGCTGGGGTGTCCAAGGTTTTGGGGCTGTGACCCCTCAAATCCTGGTTTTGGGGAGGTTTGTGTGCAGCTGGGCACACTGGTGAGCCCGAGCACGTCAGCTGGAGCGCCCAGCTGAGCCCAGCACCCCGATGGGGGCACCCCAAGCCCTGGCATGAACCCAGGCTCAGCTGAGCTGCAGGTTCTGGCATTGCAGAGGGGACACCAGGCTGGCCCGGGCTGGGGACACAGCAGCTCTGCAGACACCTCTGGCTCCATGGCAGCCCTTTGCTCCCCACTCCTGCAGCAGCGGCACCCCAGCTCCCCGTCCCGGGGCGCAGAGCTGCCAGGACCTCACCGATCGCTCAAACCTCTCCTTCCCCAGGCAGGCTGCCGGTTGCAAAGGGCTGCAGCTTCCCCCAGTGGCTACGAGCCGCAGCAGCACAGCTCTGGGGGTCTTGTGCCCCACGGCAAGGACCCCACAGCCGCACCCCCCCCACTGCCTTGGGGCTGTTGTAGCTTGATCAGCCTCCCCCGAAACTGCTGGGAGCTGTGGGGAGCAGGAGTCGCCACTGCTCGTCCCGGTGCCCCCACAGGCAGATCCCAGCCAGCCCCTCTCTGACCCCCTCCCCAACTCTCCTCTGCCTTGAGCCTCCCCACGCCGTGGTCCTGGGCAGGTCCAGCACCCCGGGAGTCGTGGGCTGGGCAGGGCTGGGGAGTCCTGGGGCGGACACCATCCCTTCAGAGCAGCTGCAGTGTTCACAACCAGTGCAACCCCACAGAACCCCACAGGGGGCTGGTGGGGCATGGGCACAAGGTGGGACATTGGGACGGGCTCCAGGTGGCTTCTCCCCTGGCACACGTGTGCCCATGGGCAAGGCAGTGCCAGCCCCACGGGGTGAGCTGTGCTTGGCAGGGGCTTGGAGCAAAGTGGGGATTTTTTTCCTGCTCTCTTGCCCATTTCTCCTTCTGCCCAATCCCTTCAGGCTGTGTTTCCTCAGCAGCCTTTTCCCAGCCACTCACCAGGTCACTTCCCTGCCCTCTGAGCCCCGGAGCTGGGTGGTGCTGGGTGCCCTGGCACCGGGGTGCTGTAGGGCAGGCAGCCACATTCTCTTTTCCTGCTCAGAAATGTCCTTGTGCAAGAGCAAGGAGCTGCCACTGGGCAAGCTGGGTCTGGCGGTGCCCACACTGCTGGGAGTCCCTCCTGGTGTCCCTCCAGCCTGGCACTGGCCTGGGAAAGGGGGTGGAAGAGCAGAAATACTCCGAATTTGGGGCTTCTCCCCGGTTCCTCCCTCCCCCACCGCCCCTGTGGGAACAGCTCTGTGCTGCCATGTGCCGTCCCAGCCCCTCCTGGCTGTGCTCAGGGCTGAGCCAAGGCAGGACAAACCGTGCTGCCTGGGCCCCTGGGGCATGCATCTGGCTTGGCCCCACGGCAGTGGCACTGGGTGGGCTGCCCCCCACCCCCGGAGAGGGGGCTGGGGTGGGGGGAGTTGTGCCATCCAGAAGCCAAGGGAAATGTGGGGGTTCCCTCTCCCTGCTCAGAGCAGGCTCTGTGTGCTCAGCTGGGCTGACTGCGGTGGGGGCCGGGGGGGGGGGGCACACAGAGGTACCCACTCACTCCCATCACCCCCCCCCCAAACCCCAGCAGGACCCAAAGCCCTCCCCCAGGCAGGCCACAGAGATGCGCCGGCTGGCACGCAGGGGGTTAATCGTCCTCATCTCCCTCACACTTGAGACGTCACCGTCACCAGTGGCGGGGGGGGGGTGGGGGGGGCTGGGGGCTATGGTGGTCTTTGTGGTGCATTGGCAGCTGGCGCAGGGCGGCTCACGCACACGGCTCTGCCCCGGCTCCCGCGCTCCGCCAGCAGCCGCAGACGCCCCGCAGCCGCCGCCGCCTGCCCACGCCTCCAGCGCCCCACGGCCACGGTGAGCACGAGCGGCCACGGGGGACGGGGGACAGGGATGTCACCAGGCCTGAGAGCAGGGGGAAGGGGGAGGGGGGGGGGCTGTGGCAGCCGCTGATTATCTCCCCCCACCCCTCCCCCAGGGATCCAAACTGCTAGCGGGGCCCCCTCTTTCCCCTTGCACCCCCAACGCTTGCTGGGTGCCCCCAAGAGCGGGGGGGTGAGGGGGTGGGTGCAGCCTGCCCCCAGCACCCCTTCTCCCCTCCACTCTCCCGGACGCTGCGGCCCCAAGGTGGCCCTGGGTGGGTGCGGGCACAGGGCTGGGTGCTCGCTGCTGCGCCGGGGGGGTGCTGCGGCTCAGCGCCCCAGCAGCCCTGCGGTAAATCCTGCTGCTCACCCACAGCCGCAGCCAGGCAGGGGGGAAGCCCCCAGCACCTCTCTGACCCCGTTTTTTTTCGGGGCTCAGCACCATGGAGGGCTCAGCCCCATGGGGGGGGGGACACTCGCATCACCATCCAAGCCAGGGAGGTTCTCAAACCGAGGTGGGGGGTGACAGCCCCGGGAAGCCCTACCTCCACCCTGGGCAGGGATAGGGGTGCCCTGCTTCAGCCTAGGGCAGGATTTGGCCCCAGCATCCCATTCCCGGGATAAGCTGTCCCCCCGCCCCGGCAAAATCCTTCAGGCACCGCGAGTCTGACCCTGCGAGCGCTGCGGCGGTGCCAGAGCGGCCATGGGCGGGGGGCGGCTGCACGGCGGCGACTCGGTGGTGGCGGTGGGCACCGGTTCCAGCACCCAGCGGGAGCTCACTGGGCACCCAGGCAGGCGGCGGTGAGGGAGGGGTCCACAGGATGTGGAGCCGAGTCAAAGGGAAGGGGCAGCCAGCTCCTGGCCGGGGGAGCGGTGCTGCACCAGGCTGCGGTGCCCACAGCAATGCTGTGCCAGCAGCAAAGGGGCACAGCCCCAGAACGGCCCCCGGGTGACACAGCAATGGCCCGATCCGGGGGCAGCGCTGCCCCTTTGGCGTGGCCAGCCTGGGCACCACCGGCTGCCGGGGGAGAGGCTTCTGGGTGCCGGATTTGGCCCTGCCTGGGGCAGGAGAGGGGTTTGACCCCATTGGCTGCCATGTCCCTACAGAGGTGGCACTCGCTGCGGGGTCCCCGTGGGGCAGGATGCTTGTGAGGAGTGGGGAGAGGGTGGAGGGAGAGGAAGGGCTGCGGGGTCGGGCTGGGACACAAGGAGGCCACTGCAGGGAGGGACATAACTCGGGGCCACCTCAGGTGTGGCTGGGGACAGGGAACCAGCTGCCTCCCACCCTGCTTCCCCCTCCCCCGAGAGCAGCTCTGCACCGGCTGCCCTCCCCAGGCGATTTGTGGTGCGTGGGACCCCAGCTCAGCCTCGCAGCAGCCCCTCACCCTCCACGGCAGTACCCCCGGGGGACCTGCCTGCGGGTCGCAGGGCCAAGGGCCACCGCGGGACACAGGCACCTGGGGACAAGGACCTGCTGCAAACTGGGGGCTGAGCTCCCCCACACCAGGGGGGCTGCAGCAATCCCCTATCCTCCCAGCCAGCACTGAGCCCCCGTGTCATGGATCAGCCTCTTACTGGGGTATCCCCACCCTGGGGACCATGGCACCCCACCCGTGCCCCCTCCCTGGGCAAGGCAGAGCTGGGTGGTGACAGAGCCCAGCCCCAAGCTGCCCGTCAAGGACACTTGGTGGCACGGGGACGAGGACATCCCTGTGCTGATCACAGCCTGTGTGCCACAGCTGGAGCTGAGCAGGTGCAAATCTCTCACCCCAGAGCCCCCAGCACCCATCCAAAACACCCCAGCACCCAGCAGGATGAACGATGGGGTCACTGGGGGTCTTCATGCCCCACTCTGGGGGCTGAGCACCCACCACATGGGGGGAAATGGGGGCAGGGGTGTGCAGTGGCCAACCTGGGTGCCCTGGCTCCCCCAAAGCAGCATTTGGGCATCAGGCTGCTGCCTCTCATGCAGCCTCAGTGCGAGGCCATCACTTACCAGGCCCAGGAGGAGGAGGAGGAAGGCAGAGTCTTCTCTGCCGATGCCTAGGGTCTGCACTGGAGCTGTGTGGGGAGCACTGGGCTGGGGGTGGGGACACAGCAACCCCATCCCTGGCACAAGGCTACCTCACCCTCCCCACCACCACTGCCTCTTTCAGCTCTCCCTCTCCCCTTCCCCAGCTGCTTTGATTAAACTCAAGCTCATAATTAACAACCTGCTGAACCCCACAGCTGCTTCCTGGAGCCCACTGACACCACGGGGCCAAGGCTGACCCCCTCCCAGCCCTGCAGGAAACGCGGGAACCAAGGGAGCATCCCAGTGGATGCAGGATTTGGGTTGTGCCTCAGCAGCAGCCAGGGCTCTTCCCACAGGAAAGGGCAAACCCAACCAGTGGCACTGGGAAAGTCACCCCCAGGGTGGGGCTGGCCCCTCCAAGGAAAGATGGGGGGCAGGTGGTGCAGCCCCCATGCTGCTGGCAGGTGCCCCAAGGCGGGGGGCAGAGGGGAGGTGATGCTCAGCCAGTGCCTGGTGAGCTCCTGGCAACACCAGCTGCTGGCAGGGGAAAAATAATTGAGGCAAATAAGGTGGAGGCTGGCAGCTGAGAGCCAGGCCTGGGAGGTGCTGTGTGTCCCCCCTGCTTCCCTGCCTGGTCACCCCCCCCGCTGCTCCCCAGGGTGGGGAGGTGCCCCACGGGGTGGCCTGACCCTTGTGTCCTGCTCACAGGTCCCCGCCGGCCCATGAAGTGATTCAGGCAGGTGGCACAGCCCCTGCTCCTGCCATAGCTGCCCCCACACCAGGCACTGAGGTAAGGACCCAGCACCGTGGCCCTGGGGTGGGTGGGATGCTCTGGTGGGGGCACCAGGTCCTCAAACCAGTCTGTGGGGCAGAAATCCCAGCTGGGGTCTTCCCCTGCCCACGGGGGACGCCCAGCCCTGCCACCCTGGTGAATTGGCATGACCTTGTGGGGGGTCACCTGGGGCAGCCCTGCCGTCCCTGGGGCTGGGGTGGGGGAACTGGGGTGCTTTGGGGGGAGATGTCACAGCCAGGGGCACCCACAGGCAGAGTGATGCTTGTGAGCCCACCCACCCCCAACTCCCCTCCTCACCCCGGCCAAGGGCAGCAGCAGCAGCGTGGGGAGAGCCACCACGGCCTGGCAAACGCCCCCAGCCCTGTGCCCTGGCCAGGGGGGCACGGGCTGGGGGACAGCAGGCCCGTGGGGCGCAGAGCCCAGTGGGATGGGTGCAGGTAGGTGCCACGGCAGGCAGGGGCTCGGTGTCCCGCCGGCAGCCCCGGTGCTGTTCCACTCTGTTCTGTTTCTCTCGCTCAGGTCTGCTGGCCATGGGCAACCTGATAAAGGTATTGGGCAAAGATTTAGAAAACTGTCCTCATTTTTTCCTGGATTTTGAAAGTAAGTCCTGTGAGCAGGGCGGGCGTGGGGAGGGGGCCAGGGCCGCTGCCGAGGCTGCTCGCCCGGAGAGGGGGACGGGCACAGTGCCCCCCGAGCTGCCCCCTGTCCCCAGGCACACCCCGTGGAGGGCTGAGTGGGGCAGCGGAGTGGGACCCTGAGAGGGGCCCCAGCCCTGAAAGCACCAAGGAGACCTCCCTGGATGAGCAGTGGGGATGCAGGACACATTCCAGCAGCAGAACCCGGGGCAGGAGGACCTCAGGCCTGTGCCCGCTGCTGTTGGGCTGAGTGGCCATGTGGCACGACCCCTGCCACCACCACGGAGGCCAAGGGAAGGAGGAGGCAAAGATCCGTGTCAGGAAGGGCAGCGTGGTGGTCACAGCCTGTGCCCAAGCCTCAGGACCCCAGCTTCAGCCTGGGCTGGGCCAACAGGGACAGGACAGCACAGCTCCGGGGTGGGCACAGGAGTGTGTGGGAGATGGTGACCACCATGGCAGGACACCGGACACAGAGCAGCCCCGTGGGGCCCCTTTCCTCCCTCTCCTCCTCCTCCTCTCGAGGCACAGCTCAGAGCAAGAGCCGGGTGGGGTAAAAATAGTGCAGCAGCAGCAACCAACCACCGCTCCGCCCGGGCCCCGACGGGGAGAGGCCGAGCTCGGCTCACCGCAGCAGCTCCGCGCAGCCCAAAGCAGCCAGGGCTGGGGTCGCACAGCCCCCCTGCCCCCGCAGCGAGCGACCTTCCTGGCTCCTCCTGCGCCCTCTGAGGCAGCTCCGCCTTCGCCCGCCTCCGGCAGCACCTCGGCACTGGGACGAGGGGCTGCGGGGGCTCCCCAGGACCCCTCTTTTCGGGGTTGGATCTGGAGCCAGAGGTGGGGGGACGCCTGTAGCCAAGACCCGAGGGTCTCGCTCACCGCTTCGCCCTCCTCGCCGGAGCCCGGCCGCTCTCTCCTCCCTTCGCTCCTTCCTCTCCATCAGCCATCTGCCAGCGCTCATCACCATCGCGGGGGGAAGAGGCTGCAGCCCGGCGCTGGGAGCGGCCGGGGGGGGTCACCCACCGGCACCCCGAGCCCCCCCGGGGAGCAGCAGGAGGGGGACGAGGGCTCCAAGCCGCCGCTGCCCGCAGCCCCGCACCTCTTCCCCGAGCACCACCTCACCGGTCATGCTTTTTTCCCTCTTGTTTCTTCTCTTGCAGGTTTCACATGGGGAACCTTCTTAAAGTGTTGACTTATAACGAACTTGACCAAGGCCCTAATTTTTTCCTTGACTTTGAAAGTGAGATGGGATTTTTATTTTCCTTTTCTGTTTTGTCCTTACTCTTGAGTTCCACATCCGACACCATTTTGAGTTTCCTCGTCCCTCCCCGTCGCCCATCGCCCATCGCGCCCATCCCAGATGTCCTCCCCCCACCTTTGCCGTCCCGGGGGTGTCACCCCGGGGAGGGGGGTCCGCGGCTGTTGGGCAGACCCGTGCCCTTTGGGGCTATCTCTCGGCACCTCTTCCCCGGGGCGCTTTGCAGCCCATTGGGGCCGAGCCCGGGGCTGGGGGCTGCTCGGGGACCCCCATGAGCAAGGACCACGGTCGCAGGGCAGCCAGGACTCACCCCCTACTTGTCCCTTCTCCGTGACTTGGCTCGAACTGGGGCAAGGAGATGGACCAGGGGGAGAAACCCGCCAGGAAGGGCTGCGGGCTGGCGGGGGGAGCTGCGGGCTGGGGTGCTGGCACCCCGCTCCGGCTCTCGCCGCCCGGGGCCCCGCTCAGAGCCCTCCGGGTTTCTCTCCCCGGGGCGCTGCCCTGCAGATGCGCAGCCGACGGAGGCCGAGACCGCGGTGTGGAACCAGGTGAACGCCGTGCTGGAGGAGGCGCAGGCAGTGCTGGCCGAGCTGCAGTCGTACACGGGCGCCGGGCAGGAGATCCGAGAGGTGGGCACCGCTCCGGCGCCCGCTGCCCACCCCCCCACCACGACGCGGGGCAGTCACCGGTGCTCTCCCCGCAACAGGCCATCCAGAACCCCGGGGACCTGCGGCTGCAGGAGAGGGCTTGGAGCGCCGTCTGCCCGCTGGTCGCCAAGCTGAAGCGTTTCTACGAGTTCTCCCTGCGGCTGGGTGAGCTGCTGAGGCTGCATCCCCACCTCCTTGCATCCCCCTCCTTGCATCCCTCCGTGGGGGCAGGCCCCGGAGAGCCCTGCCCACGGGGTGTGCTCAGCTGTGGATGTCGTGCCGCCCCGTGCCTCAGTTTCCCCAGGCGGGGCTGAGGAGCAGGAGGGGGACCGGTGGTGCTTTGTCCCCAGAGAATGCCCTGAGGAGCTTGCTGGAGGCCCTCACCAGCCCCCCATATGCCCCGACCCAGCACCTCGAGCGGGAGCAAGCCTTGGCCAAGCAGTTTGCTGAGATTCTCCACTTCACCCTCAGCTTTGATGAGCTCAAGGTACCTCCCTGAGACCCCCTGGGGTTGGGGGAGGGGGGGGGCGGCCATGAGGTCCCCACATTGAAACCACACAAAAGCCACGAGGCAGTGCAGTCCCTCATGACCCCCAAGGGGCTCACCCTGGGCACAGCAAGCTGGCCATGCCCCTCACCTGGGTCCCTAATAGCGATCTGCCCCTCCCAGATGACCAACCCTGCCATCCAGAACGACTTCAGCTACTACAGGAGGACCATCAGCCGGAACCGCATCAACAACCTGCAGGTGAGAGGCTGCTGCTGTCCCCACCCCACCCAGGGGTGGCCTCCCAGGCTGGGGATGGCACAGAGGGGAGAAGTCAGGCCCCCCAGCGCCCTCCCCCCATCCTCCTCCCTCGCAGCTGGATGCAGAGAGCGAGGTGAACAACGAGATGGCCAACAGGATGTCCCTCTTCTACGCCGAGGCCACCCCCATGCTCAAAACTCTCAGCAACGCCACCACCAAGTTCGTGTCAGAGGTGAGCGAGGCCGGGGGGGCCCTTGGGCAGGGGGCAGCCTCCCTCCCGCCCCAGCACCACAGCAGGGTCAGGAAGGGAAGTGGCAGCCAGGGCCTGCTGGGTTTCAGAACAAGACCCTCCCGATCGAGGACACCACCGACTGCCTGAGCACCATGGCCTGCGTCTGCAGGGTGATGCTGGAGACCCCGTGAGTACCCCGCAGGGGCTGGGCATGCCTCGGTGCCGGGGCCCAGCCCGCTGGGCTCAGCCAGCCCCTCCCCCTGCACAGGGAGTACCGGAGCCGCTTCACCAACACCGAGACCCTCCTCTTCTGCATGCGGGTGATGGTCGGCGTCATCATCCTCTACGACCACGTCCACCCCGTGGGGGCCTTTGCAAAGACCTCCAAGATCGATGTGAGTGGTCGTGGGGGGCACTGGAGGGGGGGTCCCACTCATCCCAATGGAGCTGTGACACCCAGGGGTCCCTCTCCCTGGCTGTCCCCCTGCAGGGGGAATTTCTGTCTGAGCTGGTCCAGAGGGGAACTTGACCCCACCTGGAGCAGTGAGGAGGAGGAGGGGGAGGAACCATAGGCTGGTAGGAGTTGGGAGGGACTGCTGGAGATCATCCAGGGTCCCCTACAGCAGGTCACACAGCACTGCAGTGTCCAGCGGGGTTTGAAGAGTCTCCAGAGGAGACTCCCTGGGCAGCCTGCTGCAGGGCTCCAGCACCCTCGCAGCAGAGAAGTCTCTGCCCGTGCTGAGGTGGAGCCCCCTGTGTTCCACCTCAACACAAGGGGACAGCCCCCCGCGGCACCTCCAGGCTCTCACAGCCTCTCCTGCTCCCTCCACCAGATGAAAGGCTGCATCAAAGTCCTGAAAGACCAACCCTCGACCAGCACCGAGGGGCTCCTGAACGCTCTGAGGTGAGCCGGGGGGAGGGCCGAGGGCCACGGCAGGGCTGCCGCCGGGGTCGTGGGGTGGCAGTGGAGCAGCTCACGGTGCTGGGGGCGTGACTGTGCCCTCTCCACCCAGGTACACCACCAGGCACCTCAACGACGACACCACCTCCAAACAGATCCGGGCCCTGCTGCAGTGAGCTGGGGGTGGCCCCAGGCTCGTCCCCGTTGTCACCTCCCCCATGCCCATACTGCTCATTTTGTACAGAGGGGGAAAGGGACAAGAAGAAATACACAGAAATACACAAAGCAACCCTGACGAGGGCCTGGGGCCACCCCCGAGGCAATCCTCTGTCCCCCCCCACCACTTCCCACCCCCTGCTCACCGCTCACAGGACACAAAGGGTGGGTGGCACTGTGGGGACAACCATGCTGGGGGGTGCTGGGGCCAGGCAGGATGGACCCAGGCAGGGATGTGCCAACGGGGCTGGTGGCAGTGAGTGCCCATGGCATGGGGGGGGAGGCACCTTGGGGGGTGGGGAAAGGGGCAGGTGTTAGCCCTGTCCTCATCCTTGTCCCTGAGCATCTGGCTGCAGAGGAAGAGGAGGGGGAGGAGGAAGAGGCAAGATGCCTGCAGATGTGCACTGGAGGAAGTGGCTCAGGCCCAGCTGGCAGACTTTCATGAGCAATCTCCACTCACCTCCTCTTTTCTACAGCCTCTCTTTGGGTGTGCAATAAAAAGGACATTTAATGGTTGGGGTCTCTGCTGTGTCCCACCCTGCACTGCACAGGCTGCAGGCACCTGGAGCACTGTGCCCAGCCCTCGCACCCCCCAGCTCTGAGCCCTCCCCCCGACAAGGACCATGACCCCTCCCCTCTCCCTGACACCCTGGGGACCTGTTCCTGCTGGGTACCAATCCTCTCTCCCAGCCACCTCTCAACCCCCCTGGGACACTGCCAGCGACCCAGAGGGACAACAACCAAGGGCTGAGCCCCGCAGGGTGACCCCCAAGCACGGTGGGGCTGCCCCCAAGCACGCCCCTCTAGGGCATCCTCCTCCCCCAGTGCCCCAGCAGCCGCAGACTGGCAGAACCGGGAGGCTGCTGGGGCCAGGCTGGCTGCCACCTGCCTGTGCCTCTGCCGGCAGATGGCTCTGTGGCACCGCCACAAAGCAGCCCCCGGGCACCCCCCTGCACCTCGCCCCCGCGCCAGCCCCACCCTGGCCAGACCCACCCAGCCTCTGCCCCACCTGCAGCCCCCTCAGCTGGGGGAGGCCCCAAGGGGCACCCCGGAACACAGGGCTCTGTGCCAGCCCTTGGCAGCGGCTTTGTCACTGCCCCTGCCCAGGCATGGGGACACCTCAGGACATTCCCTGCCACAGCCAGGCTCCTGGGACCCAGGGCCAAGTCTTCTGGGGTTTGGTGTCCCCCCAGCCAGCCAGAGCTCCAGGGCTCCCCTGGCTGTGGCCTTTCCCACTGGGCAGCCCTTTGCTGCCCCCACACTGGGGATGGGCACCCCAGTTGTGACACTGGGACCCCAGAGCCCACCTACAGGGTGGCTTTCTGGTGGCATGGCCCTGCCTCTGTGCATGCCCACGGGGGTTGGAGCAGGGTCCTCACCGGCCTCTCAGCTCCAGACTTCATCATAGTGCCAACAGGGGCACCCAGCCCAGCCCCCACGTCCCTGAACCTGCAGGGGTACCCACCAGCAGCCCTGGCCACAGCACCCCCAGGGGATCAGGAGCAGTTCAAGGAGAGGACAAAGGAGGAGGAAGAACTGGCAGCCCCCAGCCCTTTGGGGCATGGCACTTCCTGTGCCCAGTGCCAGGCTCCAGCCGGGCACACCCAGGCTTTGCCGCCAGAGCTCCCGCGCTGGCCACGCACCGCTGAGCAGCCTTGGCCAGCAGCTCCTGTGAGCCTCTTGTGACTCAGCTGCCCCACAGCCAACCCTGAACAGTGCCAAGGACCCCAAAATCCCTGCCCTGCTCCAGCCCTGGCAGCAGCTGTGCCTCAGTTTCCCTGCGGTTACCTCCAGCCCTGCAGACCCCGGAGGCTCCATCCCCCCAGAAACATCACCCAGGGCTGGGTTCTGCCCCTGTGGTGTTCCACAGCACAGTGATTCCCCTGGGGACCTGCAGATGAGGCCCCAGTCAGGTGGCAGCAGCTGGCATGTGTCTGCAGGAGCTGCCATCCCCAGGTGACACCAAACCCCAGATGGTCCCCAGCCCGCCCGAGGCACCAGAGGCAGGATTCTGTCTGCAGGGTGGGAACCGGGCTGGGAGGAGCAGCACCACCCAGGAGCTTCAAGAGGAGTCAAGGGGCAGTTAGATCCTTCAGAGCCACCCCCGAACACAGGCACAGGCAGCAGCTGGTCACCGGTGCTGGGTGAGGTGGCAGCTGTGCCACAGTGCCCTGGTGGTGGCCAGCTCCTGGCACAGAGCCGCAGCCTGGCCACCCCTGACGTCCCCCATGGTGCTGCCTCTCCCCTAGGAGGGGAGGGCTGATGCCAAGCTCATCTCACATCTGTGGCTTCAGCCCCAGCTGTCCCCAGGCAGCTCCCTGCAGGGCAGAGCAGGTGGCAGGTCCCAGCCCGGCTAAGGGCAGCAGCGTGGGGATGAGAAATGTCCTGCGGTGGAGCAGTGGAGCAGAACACGGCAGGGAAAGGGAACCAACAGGTGGAGGAAACAGAGGCAAGCACAAGCCCTCAGGCAGCACAGAGGCTGGATCTGAGATCCAGGAGGTTTCACTTCAACATGAGGAGAAACCTCTTGGGTGTGAGGCTGCTGGAGCCCCGGAGCAGGCTGCACAGAGAGGTTGTGGAGTCTCCTGCTCTGGAGGCTTTCAAACCCACCTGGGTCTGTGGAACATGCTGCAGGTGACCCTACCTTAGCAGGGGGTGGGTCTGGACGATCTCCAAAGGGCCCTTCCAGCCCCTGTCCTGCTGGGATTTGGTGATGCCACCAAAGGGACTTGGGCTGCTGTGAGCTCCAGGGCTGGTGGCCAGCAGCGAGGCTCAGCCAGCCTCAGCTTCCCCTGCAGGCAGCGAGCGAGAGCTGAGCTTGCTCGGGTGCCATGGAAGAGGCTGGTGAAGGCTGGAGACCACCGGCAAGAGGGCACAGACGGTGGCACACAGCACACGCACCTCCCACAGCCAGACCCGGGGCTTGGGGCTGCAGCGGCTGCCCTGCCCCCTGCCCTGCTCCCAGGGCCGGCCCCCGGCCCCCAGCCGTGCCAGGGGCTGGGGAGAGCTGCCCGCCACGGGTGCCCAGGCGAGAGGGCTCCCCTTAGGACAGGGATGATGCCCAACCAGCGAGGGGCTCTGCCCAGCGCCAGCTCCCCAGCAGCCAGCCCCGGCCCGGCCGGGGCAGCGAGGAGTCGGCAAGCGCTGGCGAGCCCAGGCGGGCCGGGCCGGGCCGGCAGCAGTTTCTAATCCCGGTGTAATTAATGACCTTATCTTTGGCCAAAGCCATTTAGATTAAGTGGCTGTGTGATGGGCTGGGCTGCGGCCGCACAGATGGGAGAGCTGCGCTCGTCTGGGGATTAGCGCGGCGCAGATGGAGCCGGGAGCCAGTCCCCAGCCCCAGCCCTCCCGCCTCTGAAACATGAGACCACAACAACTTTCTCGGCCAGCCCTGCCCGGGCTCGGAGCTGCTCCGCATCGATTGTCCCTTCCGCAGGGCCGGGGCGAGAGGAGCAGGAGCTGAGCAACCTGCCGGGGCCAGGGGTCGGTGCAGTCCCTGCCGGCAGCTCCATCCCAGGCCCTGCCTGGCGCCCTCTGAGCAGCAGAGGTGCAGCAAAGCCTCAAGGAGATGCTGGCCATGGCTCTGCACAAAAAGCTGTCCCTGCCTGACGGCCCTCACCCCTCTCAGAACGCAAACTCCCCTGCTGCTTGCTGCTGGCAGCATCAGGGCAGGCTTCCACCTCCCTGTGTCCAGCCACAGCATCAACAGAAGCAAGGGGGACAGACCCCAGCACCACCCCCTGCTTCTCCGGGGCATCTGGGAGCTGCTAGCCCCAGCAGAAGGCAGAGGGTGGCATGGAGCAGGGAGGAGGCTGAGGAGCCCCTGGCAGAGCAGGCTGGTGAGCAGAGGCAGCTCTGGTGGCAGGGGAGGAACATTGCTCTGTGGGGATAACAAAGTTCCTATCAAACCGATTAGGGAGGTGGAATCCACTGCTGCCAGCAAGGGCTGCTGCCTGCACCCAGCAGTCAGAGCAGAGAACTCCCCCCCCTCGCTCCCAGAGCTGCCCCCATGGTCCCAGCCTGGCCTGGGGAGCAGACTCAACAGAGCCACACTCAGTGTTCCAGCAACAAATGCTGGAAGAGCCTGGCTGGAGAATCAGAGTCCTGGAAGGGCTCAGGTGGGAAGGGAGCTCAGAGCTCCCCTGCTCCAATCTCCTCACCCTGCTGAGGGACACCTCCCAGCCAGACTCAGCTGCTCAAGGCCTCATCCAGCCTGGCCCTGAACACCTCCAGGCAGGAGGCAGCCTCAGCCTCCCTGGGCAGCCTGTGCCAGAGTCTCACCACCCTCCTGCTGCAGAACTTCCTCAGCTCCAGTCTGACCCTGCTCTGCCTCAGCTCCAAACCATTCCCCCTTGGCCTGTCTCTAAACCCCCTCAGGAAAATCCCTCTGCAGCCTTCCTGCAGGATCCCTTCAGGTCCTGGCAGCAGCTCTGAGGCCCCCCTGGAGCCTTCTCTTCTCCAGGCTGCACAGCCCCTGCTCCCTCAGCCTGGCAGGAGAATCCCCAATGCCCTGGAGAAGGCCCTGCCAGTGCCACCCAGGCTGGGAAGTGTGGTGGCACAGACCAGGGCTGGCACTCCCCAGGAACAAGGCTGAGGAGACAAGTGCCTGGCAGACAGGGCACAGGGAGTTTTGCTGCTCAGCAACTGGGATTCAAATGTGGGGCCAGCTCCTGCTGCCAAACCACAGTGCAAACCCCTGGGAATCCAGCTCCAGCTAGGACAGGCTCCTCTGATGAGCTCATTCCAAGTTCCTGCTTAACAGGTGCCAGCTCCTTCTGCACCTGCTCTGTGCACAGGGCCCAGCCTGCCTCCACCAAGCTGAGAACATCTGCTCAGCTCCCTCAGAGGCTGCAGGAAAGGTGACTGGAAGAAGGAACCAGGCTTGGACATCCTTGCCCTGTGCCCAGAGGAGGGAACCTGAGCCAAGTAGAAAGAGAGAGAGCAAGAAAATGGTTCTTGGTAGCAGGGAGGGGAAGCCACAGCCACCTTCCAGCTTTATTTCCACACAAAAGGGAAACCAAAACAGATCCTCTGCCTGCTGGAGGCAGGGAGAGCTCCCCCAGCTCTGGAGCTGCACTCCTGGCCAAGCTGGAGGAGCACAGGGTGGGTTCTGCCTTCTGACAAGGACAGGTTCCCATGCCAGCAGGGTTGGCTCAGCCCTTCCCAGGCTGATGCTGCACACCCCTGGCATGGCAGGAGGCTTCCAGCAGCCTTGCCCTGGGGCCCAGCCCTTTCCAGGCAGGGCTGGGGCACCATGGGAACACTGCCTGGTGAGGCCACATGAAGAGGATCTGCTGCAGCTCACAGCCTTTGGTCATCACTCAAAACACCCCCCAAAACAAAGAGTGCCTCAGCTGGCTCAGTTCAAGGCCACCCAGGACTAAGTGGCTCCCTGGCTGTGCAGGTGGCAGCCTGGCTGCTCCTCTTGGCCAGCTGGTGTGCAAGCCTGGGGCAAAGGCAAGCTGCTGTCCTCCCCAGAGGTCTCCACCTGCTCCCCCTGAGCCTCTGCAGCGAGGCTGGGGGCCTCCAGCTTCCTCCTCTTCTTCAGATGGTGCAGGTGGGACTTGGAGCGTGTGTGAGCTGGGGGAGGCAAGCAGAGCACAGAGCACTCAGTGCTGGGGAGCCTGGAGAGGGCACCCAGAGAAACCACCTGGCTGGAAAAGACCTTCAGGTCATGGGGTCCAGCCAGAACCCAACCAACATCTCCCTCTGCACAACTCTCAGACCACATCCCCAGGCTCCTCACCCAAATGGCTTCTGAACAGCTGCAGGGCTGAGGACACCACCATGTCCCAGGCAACCTCCCAGTGCAGTGCAGAGCACTCTCCCTTCCCATCCTCCCTTTCCACCCTCCCTTCCCTCCCTCCCTTCCCATCCTCCCTTCCCTCCCACCCTCTCTTCCCATCTTCCCTTTCCTCCCTCCCTTTCCACCCTTCCCTCCCTCCCTCCCTCCCACACAAAAGGGAATCCCAAGCCCTGCCCTGGCTCTTTCTCAACACCCTTCTAGGCCAAACTGCTGGGGCTCAGGGGTGTGCAACCCTTCCAAGGCAGGAGAACCCAGGGACAAAGCCTGGCTTGGCACATGCAGAAGGCCCCAGAGCATCAGGGCTCAGCTCTGCCAGCAAGGCTGCTGCCAGCTGAGGCAGGATGCTGGGAGGGCAGGAGAAAGGCAGGAGTGGCACCCAAGCAGCAGCAGCAGCACACCTTGGGCTGTGGGGGAGGGTTGTGCAACTCTCCACCACCCATGGAGCTCTGCCAGCAGCATCTGTAAGCCCAGATGCTTGCAGCACAGCACTGGGGACATCCTGAGCAGCTGCAGAGCAGCTGGGGACAGAGCCTGCAGCAGGCTCAGCTCTTGCATCACTCCAGAGCGATGCCTCCAGCAACCCCAGCACTCCAGCAGCAGTCAGGATGGGATCAGAGGTGTGATGCCAAGGCTGCAGCTTGTCCTGGGCACAGCAGGAGCTGCATGTCAGTTTGAAATCACACAGCTAAGGGCAGCAAAACCTCCTGCAGCAGTGGCATCAGCTAGGCAGAAGGTGCTGTGTCTGACCAGACCAAGGCAGCCCTCTTAGCAGGGTGGTTTTGCTCTTTCCAAGAGATCAGAGCAGCAATTAAAGCAGCAAACTCTCCAAGCAGGGCCTTAATTAAGCCAGGCCATGTGAATCAAGGCCCTCAGGTGCCCTCCAGCCATCCCTCTCCTGCCAAAGGATGAAATTACAGGGCAGAGCTGCTGCTCTACCACAGTGCTGGAAGGGTCACCCTCAGCTTGAAATGAAGCCTCACCTCTTCCAGTCACAAGCTGACACCAGAGCTCCCAGGGGCTGGAGGAGGAGGCAGCACTCAGAACTCCATCAGGCTGGTCAAATCCAACACCATTTCCCAGGCTTCCAAAGCCAAAGGGGGACAGGGAAGCAGCTCCCAGGCCCCTCTCTAACCTGACTCCAGAACACAGAGCAGGCTGCAGCTCAGCTCAGCTCCCACTGCTGCTCTCACCTCCCTTCCAGCTCCCTGCAGGGGAGACCTCCCCACAGAATCACCAAGGTTGGAGGAGACCTCAGAGATCACCAAGTCCAACCTCTCACCACAGACCTCAACAGCTCCCTCTGGGAAGAGCTTTCTCCTCACCTCCAGCCTAAACCTCCCCTGGCACAGCCTGAGACTGTGTCCTCTTGTTCTGGTGCTGGCTGCCTGGCAGAAGAGCCCAACCCCCACCTGGCCACAACCTCCCTTCAGGGAGTTGGAGAGAGCAATGAGGTCACAGAACAAGAGGACACAGTCTCAAGCTGTGCCAGGGGAGGTTTGGGCTGGAGGTGAGGAGAAAGCTCTTCCCAGAGAGAGTTGTTGGCCATTGGGATGTGCTGCCCAGGGAGGTGGTGGAGTCCCCACCCCTGGGGGTGCTCAGGAAAGGCTTGGATGTGGCCCTTGGAGCCATGGTTGAGTTGTCAGGAGGTGTTAGGTCACAGGTTGGACTTGATGCTCTCTGAGGTCTTTTCCAACCTCACTGATTCTGATTGCAGACTCTGCAGCTCCAAGGCAGCACCCAGGGTTTGGAGCTCTGGTTTTGCCTCCCACCCTCTGGGGGGCAGGAAACAAACTCAGCCTGCTGCAGAGAACAGCTGCTGGGGGCTGAGAGAGGTACTGCCAGCACCCACAGAACCTGGGATGGCATCCCCCAGGAGCTGCAGCTGCAGTGTTTGGGGGGGGCTGGAGGAGCTCTCCCTCAGTCTCAAAACTTGCTGAGCCTGGAGGGATGGCACAACCCCCTGAGAGCTTTCAGAGCCCTCCAGCTCTGGAGGAGGTTGAGCTCCTTCAAAGCACCTCCAGGCTGCTCAAAATGACAATTCCAAACTGATCTCCCTGCAGCCAGCTTCCAGCTTTGCTTCCAGCAGTTCCTCAGCTCACCAGGGATAAGCAACTTGTCTCAATCCAAGCACCTGGGGACTTGCTCTTTGCACTGGGGCTGTGCACACTGCACTTGGGCAGCACAGGAGAGACCTCCCAGGCCCATCTCTGCAGGTAGGAGTTTCTCCACTGCTGCTGGTTTGGTTTGTTTGTTTCTCAGCATGAGCTTCACAGCAGAGAGAAATTCACTGAGTTAATCTGACTCCAGCTGAGCTCTTTTAAAGTAAGTCTATTGACAGCAGAAAATCCCTTCCTATTAACACCACAGCCAGGAAGAGTCTGGCTTTGCTGTGGCACCAGCCCCCCAGGCAAACAGGAGTCCCTGCAGCAAGCTGGAGCTACTGAAAACACGAAGAACACAGCAAAAACCTCAGAAGAAAGAGATTTGGCCTCTGCTTTCTGCCTGCTCTGGAGTGCTGAGGAGGGCCAGCAGCCCTGGCTAGCCAGGCTCTGAGGCTTGATGTGCTGTGGAGATGGCCAGGTCCAGCAGGAGGGCAGAGCATGGCAGTGCTCACACTGGGCAAGGGGGGGAAGCCTGGCAGATGGCTGCTGGGGCACAGCTCCTGCACCCCTCTGGGCTGGCAAATGGCTGCTCTCACACCCAGAGCTGTGAACAGCCCCTGACAGCCCAGGATCATGTGCTGAGGGTCACCCAGCCAAGGGAGCACAACTGCCCTGCTCCTGCAACCTGTGCTGGGTTCCATGCTCCTGCCCTGGCAGGGGGCTTGGCCTCAACGACCTTTGGGGGTCCCTCCCAACCCCCTAACATCCTGGCATTGCTGGTGCCCATGCCAGGCCCCCCCCTCTGCCCACTCCCAGCCCCTACCTGCCCACTCCCTGTCCCCAATGATGAGCCTGCTGCAGAGCTCACAGAGGTGAGGCCTCCGCTTGTCCTCCTCCGGCTCCTGCTCCATCCTCAGCGGCTGCGCCGGGGGCTCGCGGCCCTGGGGGGGAAACCAAGGCTGCAGCTGCTGCCCCCCACCAAAACCTGCCTGCCTGTGTCCCCTCTGGGACAAGAGCCTGCCAAAGCAGGTCACTGAGGTCAGCAGGGCAGAGTGCTGCAGTCCTGCCCTGCCAGGCAGGAGGAGCTGCAGCAGCAGCAGCAGCGCTGCCCTCGGGCAGCAGCCCCCAGCCCCAGGCAGGACACCAAGGCCTGGAGGCTGCCGAGGAGCTGGGTCCTCAGCCATGGCTCCCAGCTCAGCTCCTGCTCCCCAGTACCTGGATGAAGCTCTCCACAATCTCCAGGGCAGGTTTCAGCACATCCTCCTCCCACCTGGAGTGGTCAGACACCTCCAGGCCATACACTGGGGGCACGTTGGGCCCGGGTCCTGCAGGCACACAGAAGAGGAGGGAGGTCACCACCAGGCTGCACCCAGGGCTGCAAGCAGCTCAAGGCTCAGCCAGGCCCAACCCCCTGCCAGGGGCAGGGACACCTCACACCACAGCAGGCTGCTCACAGCCACCTCCAGCCTGGCTGCAAACACCTCCAGGGCTGGAAGTGTCAGCACCCCTGGGGCTACACTGTCAGCAGGGGCATCTGCCCTCTCCTGTGTGGTTGTCATTCAGAAGCAGACCACAGCAGCCTCCCCAGAGCCAAAAACCACCAAAGGCCTCAGTCTGGGGGACACAACCACCCAAGCAAAGAAGAAGAAGACCTAAGAGCTCCAGCAAGCACCTCCATGGCTGCCTGCCTGCCCTCAGGACAGCACTGGGAAACCCCAGCATGCCCACAGCCCACCACCACAGACACTTCAGCACAGCCAGGGCCACAGGAGGCTGCAGAGGGTCAAACCCAAAGCTAGATCCAGGCAGGAAGCCACCAGAGAAAGCAGGCATGGAGGCTGGATGAGGCTCCCACTCTGAGCTGGGATCCCTCCTGTGGCTGCAGGGGCTCCTGGCTCACAGCAAGAGAGGCTTCACTAGAGCCTCAGCTTGACAAGGTTCATGTGCACTCACAGCTCAGAAGCCAACTGCATCCTGGGCTGCAACAGAAGTGTGGCCACAAAGCTGAGGGAGAGGATTCTGCCCCTCTGCTGAGGCCTCCCCTGCAGGGCTGGGGCAGCTCTGGAGCCCTCAGCACAGACAGGGACCTGCTGCAGCAGGGCCAGAGGAGGCCACAGCCATGCTGAGAGGCCTGGAAGCCCTCTGCTGGGAGGCCAGGCTGAGGGAGGTGGGCTTGGGCAGCCTGGAGAGGAGAAGGATCCAGGGAGAGCTGCTGGTGGCCTTTCAAGGGCTGAGCAGAAAGCTGGGGACAGACCTTGGAGCAGGGCCTGTGGTGGCAGGGCAAAGGGAAGGGCATGGCTTGAACTGAAAGGGAGAGACTCAGACTGGAGAGAAGGGAGAAATTCCTTGCACTGAGGGTGCTGAGACCCTGGCCCAGGCTGCCCAGGGAGCTGGGAGGTGCCACATCCCTGGGCCCTCTCCAGGCCAGGCTGCCTGGGGCTCTGAGCAGCCTGCTCCAGCTGTCCCTGCTGCCTGCACAGGAGGGAGGCTTGGACTGGGTGAGCTTCAAAGACTCCTTCCCACCCAACCCACTCTCTGATTCCCTGATTCCAAGCCACCCTTCAGCCACCCCCAGCCTGGCAGGAGGGCAGCAGGTGCCCACTGCAGCCCAGCTGCAATCAGAGTGCCCACTGCCTGCAGCTCACCTGCCTGCAGCCACAGGGCACAGGGAGCCTCTGAGGCTGCCATGTGCCAGGGCCCAGCAGCTGCTGCTTTTGATTGCTGTAACCACAACCAAGCTGCCACAGGGCTGCTCTGCAGCACACCTGCCAGCAGAAAGGTGAGAAGCAGCCACCAGGCACATGGCTCCAGGAAAGCTCTTGCACCTCACTCAAAGCCCAGCTTTTCACTCTGCTTTCTCCCTGCCTCTTTTCCTTCCCTTTTTCTTTGGTGGTTCCTTTTCTTTTCCCCCTCCTGCATTATTGTTGGTTTGCCCCTACCAAGCACCTTTCAACAAGTGCCTGGCTCCCAGCTGCTGCTGCTGGCCCTGCTCCAAGGCTGGGGCTGGGATGGGGAAGTCCTGCTGGCTCCCTGCCACCGTGGCCCAGGCTTACAGCAGCCAGCAGGATCCTGCTCCCAACCTGGAGGGCAGCTGCCAGCTGGGCTTTGCACCCTGGGCAGGGAGCAGGAGTGGGTGCCTGGGGGAGGGATTGTGCTGGGCACCCTCTCCTGCAGCCCCTGGGCAGGCCAGGCTGCAGGGATGCTGCATCCCATGTACTGGGGTCACTTTGGGGGCCCCCACCCCAAGAAGGACATTGAGGGGCTGGGGCAGGTCCAGTGAAGGGGCTGGAGAACAGGGCTAGGGAGGAGCAACTGAGCTCAGCCTGGAGCCTGAGGGGAGACCTCCTGGCTCTCTCCAACTCCTTGAAAGGAGGCTGGAGCCAGGTGGGGGGTGGTCTCTCCCCCCAAGTACAAGAGGAAACAGCCTAAAGCTGCCCCAGGGAAGATTTAGGGTGGACATGAGGAACAATTTCTTCCCCAGAAGGGTTGTCAAGGCCTGGCCCAGGCTGCCCAGGGCAGTGCTGGAGCCTCCATCCCTGGAGGGGTTTCCAGGCCATGGAGCTGTGGTGCTGAGGGCCAGGGGTTAGTGGTGCCCTGGCAGTGCAGGGTTCATGGCTGATGACCTGAAAGGTCTCTTCCCCTCAGAACTATCCTGTGGCTATGACACTGTGGCCACCACCACCTCCTGCTGCCCAGCACCTGGCTGTGCCTTTGCTCACTGTGTTCCCCTGCAGCATTAACCAACCTGAGGCAGTTGGGTTGGGAAGAGCTTCCTTCAGGAGGGGCACAGGGGAAGCAGTGACAAGGAGCTGCCTCCCTGGGCAGAGAGGCTGTGAGCAAGGTAAGCACAGGCAGTACCTCTTGGGCTGTCTCAGGGGCAGGCAAAGAGCTGCTCTGCAGCCCAAGCCTGTGGGAGGGCAGCAGGGCAGAGCCTGCTCTGCCGATGGGGACCTTGGGTGCCTGGGGCTGCTGGAGGGACCTGGCTGGCAGAAGCACCTGCAGACACAGGGCCAGCAGGAAGAACCTGGGGAGGATCATCTGCTGAGAAGCTGCAGAAGCTCCACTCTGCTCCCTGGAGCTGGGAGCAGGGCTGGGAGGGGAGGGAGGGTGAGGGAAGGTGGGAAGGGAGAACTCACGCTTCAGGAAGCGGTTGCGCACCCACTTGTTCTGCCTCCGAGCGTACCTCTTGGTCACCTGCTTGAGGGCCTGGATCCCTGGGGGGCAGAGGGAGGGAGAGAGAAGCTCTGCTTTTATGTGATCAGGTAGGACACAGCTGCTCAGGGGCTGCCCTGCTCTCCTAACACCCAACTGAGTACTTCCCTGCACAAAGAGAGCCCGGGGGGGCAGAGGATGGTTCTGCACAGCCTTGCAGTGTTCACTACCAGACTCAGCAGCTCCCTCCCTCATCACCTCCTGAGCAGACACAGCAAGTCCCTTCTGCACCAGCTCTCTTTCCAAGCCTTTTAGCACTTCTGCTTCCTCAGCCTCCACCTCCCCTCCACGCTGAAGCCTCCTCACCACAGCGTGGCTCTGCCTGGGACCTCCTCGGTGCTGAGGAGCAGGGCAGCAGCTCTCTCCTCCAGTCAGTGCAGAATGACAAATGGCATCCTGCTGTGGTCCACCAGATCCCCAGATCCCTTCCCCCCATCCTGCTGCTGCACCAAACACTGGCTTCTGCTTCACTCCTTCTTTCCAGCCCTGTTCTCCACAGCTCTCAGACCCCAGCTGGGATCCCATCACCAGTGGGCCAGCTCCAGATCCCAAGTCATGCTGTGCTCCATCTTGCAGGGGGGCCTGGAGGAAGGGAGGAACTGCTCTGGGTGTGCTCAGAGTCTCTCCAAGCACTAGAAAAGGGCTCTCTGCACCCCCTGGGCTAGAAGATGCAGCTCAGCCCCAGCAAGACCCACCCCAGGGTTTGAGCTTGGTTCAGCCCACCATGCAGCGTCCCCTGGAGCTGCAGAGGGCACACAGGGTGCTCCTCCCACCTTTCTGCAGCAGCAGGGCACTGGTCTCAGGGGAGCAGCTCCCCTCAGTGACAAGGTACTCATGGAACTCCTTGAAGCCAATGGACTGGAAGATGCCATGCTGGTAATCCTGCCTGAAGAACAAGAGGCAGAGGTCAAGACCTTTTCCTCCTCCTTCTCCACCCTCCCCAAAATAGCTGAGGTCTTTTGATCTCACCCTGCAGGGACCCCCCCAGGGGCCACAAGCCCATGGCCTCAGGGGCCAAGCCCAGCCAGGCACAGCCAGGACACAGAGTGGTGCATTTGATACCACCCCACATCAGCCTTGCTGTGTGAGCACTGAGGCAGCACCAAGGGATTGCTACTGAGGGGAAATGGCACAGCCCAGGCCAGATGAATTCAGCACTGAGACCCAAGGGCCTCTGCTGTGTGAACAGCCCTGCCCTGTGGGGTCTGGAAGGGGAGGCTGGGAGGTGCTGGAGGATCTGGCTGGCTCAGACCTCTCTGCTGAAGGCCTCCCCCCAGGGGCAGGCACCCATCCCCCAGGGGCAGGCACCCATCCCCAGGGGCAGGCACCCGTCCCCAGGGGCAGGCACCCGTCCCCAGGGGCAGGCACCCATCCCCCAGGGGCAGGCACCCATCCCCAGGGGCAGGCACCCATCCCCCAGGGGCAGGCACCCGTCCCCAGGGGCAGGCACCCGTCCCCAGGGGCAGGCACCCATCCCCAGGGGCAGGCACCCTCCTCCAGGGGCAGGCACCCATCCCCCAGGGGCAGGCACCCGTCCCCCAGGGGCAGGCACCCATCCCCAGGGGCAGGCACCCTCCTCCAGGGGCAGGCACCCGTCCCCCAGGGGCAGGCACCCGTCCCCCAGGGGCAGGCACCCATCCCCAGGGGCAGGCACCCATCCCCCAGGGGCAGGCACCCTCCCCAGGGGCAGGCACCCATCCCCAGGGGCAGGCACCCGTCCCCCAGGGGCAGGCACCCTCCCCAGGGGCAGGCACCCGTCCCCCAGGGGCAGGCACCCGTCCCCCAGGGGCAGGCACCCGTCCCCCAGGGGCAGGCACCCTCCCCAGGGGCAGGCACCCATCCCACCTGCTGGCCCTGCCAGAGGAGCAGTGCTGCCCGGAGAGGCCTGGGAGCAGCAGCACCTCGGAGCTGCCGCAGGGAGAGGGAGCCATGGGGCTTGCAGGGGGTGGGAGCAGGGGGGGGCAGCAGGGGGGGCAGCGGGGGGGGGGCAGCGGGGGGGGGCAGCGGGGGGGGGGGCAGCGGGGGGGGGGCAGCAGGGGGGGGCAGCAGGGGGGGGCAGCAGGGGGGGCAGCAGCCTTGCACCCACCGCTCCTGGGCCAGCCTCTGCTGGTTGTAGCGGCGGTGGAAGTCCTGCAGCTCCCGCAGCAGCCCTGCCGCCACCATCTCGTCCACTCGCCGCTCCAGCCGCCGGTCCAGGGCTGCCAGAGGCCAGGACACAGCATCAGGACCACAGCAACAGCCAGCTTGGAAAAGACCCTCGGGATCACCAAGGCCAGCTGGCAACCCTCCTCTGCGAGGCTCAGCCCCAAGCACCACATCCAGACCACCCCTAACCCCCTCCAGGCTTGGTGACTCCACACCCCCCTGGGCAGCTCATCCCAGGGCCTGGCCACCCCTGCTGGGAAAAAGGGTTTCCTGCTGTCCAGTGGCAGCCTGAGGCTGTTCCCCCTTGTTCCATCACTGATTACCTGGGAGAAGAGACCAGCAGCAGCCTCTCTACAAGCTCCTTTCAGGTAGTTGTGGAGACCTGTGCCCCCGAGCCACCCACAGCTGGACAATGTCACATATATATACCTGAATTTATTGAGACCAGACCAGGTTGGAAGAGACCTTCAAGATCATCAAGTCCAACCCATCAACCAATCCAGCCCACCTCAACAACTAACCCATGGCACCAAGCACCCCAGCAAGTCTCCTCCTGAACACCTCCAGGGATGGTGACTCCACCACCTCCCCAGGCAGCCCATCCCAATGGGCAATCACTCTCTCTGTGTAGAACTTCTTCCTAACATCCAACCTAAACCTCCCCTGGTGCAGCCTGAGACTGTGTCCTCTTGTTCTGGTGCTGGCTGCCTGGGAGAAGAGACCAATGTCTGCCTGTCTACAACCTCCCTTCAGGTAGTTGTAGAGAGCAAGAAGGTCTCCCCTGAGCCTCCTCTTCTCCAGGCTAAGCACCCCCAGCTCCCTCAGCCTCTCCTCACAGGGCTGTGCTCCAGACCCCTCCCCAGCTTTGTTGCCCTTCTCTGGACTCGTTCCAGCAACTCAACCTCCTTCCTAAACTGAGGGGCCCAGAACTGGACACAGGACTCCAGGTGTGGCCTAACCAGTGCAGTGTCCAGGGGCAGAATGAGCTCCCTGCTCCTGCTGGCCACACTCTTCCTGATGCAGGCCAGGATGCCCTTGGCCCTCTTGGCTGCCTGGGCACACTGCAGGCTCATGTTCAGCCTACCATCAACCAGGACCAGGTCTGGCACTGCCAGCCTCCTGAACCAGCTGTGGAAGGCAGAGCCCAGCAGAGAGGGGAGCAAGCCTCTGTCACCCCCACTGCAGCCAGAGGAATCTCTGCCTCGTCAGGGAGGGGGCTGGGGGCAGGAGCAGGGAGCCAGCCCTAGCCCTGCCTGGTGCTCAGCCAGCCAGCAGCCCACCCTCACCTGCCTGGTCTGCATGCAGCCACAAGATGCAGCAGTGTGGGTACTTCAGGGGCCCACCTAAGGGCCCCCCACCTTCCTCTGCCTGCTGCTGGTGCAAGATTTCACTGTGAGGGATCCCAGTCTCTTCAAACACTTGGAGGCTCCTGTAAGCAGAGACAGACAGGGCTGGGAGGCTGGGTGAGGGGCAGCTTTCCCATCTCCCAGGCAGCCCTGGGGGCTCCTGCAAAGGGAACCGCAGACACTTGCCGTGATCCAACCCTCTCATGTGGGGGGAGGGCAGGTTTCTGCTCCCCTCCCCTGCCCAGCACACCCTGGGGGTGCAATGCAGAGCACAGCAATGGCACCCAAGGAGCCCAGAGCACAGCCACCCACTCCTGCCTGGCACTGGGACAAGCCCTGCAGGGGACAAGGTTCTGGCTCCAGCCCTGCTCTGTGCAGCGAGGCAGAGCTGCAGGGAAGGGGCCAGTGGTGCTGCTGCTGCTGTGAAGAATTTACCACCAGCCCAGCCCAGCCCAGCCCAGGCAGGGAGGTGGAGGAAGCTGTGCTGGGTGCTCCCTCCCCCTGCACCGTGCGAACGGGGTGGGCGTTGAGCTCTGCTGCCCCCGGGCCAGGGCTCGGCTGGGCTGGGCCTGCCAGAGCAGCAAGCCTGGTCTTGCTACCCTGCTGCTCCCACAGAGCTCAGCTATGTTACTCAGCCAGCACAGCAGCTTGCTCTTTAAATAGCTCCAGATAAACCCTGCTGCTGGGGCACGGCAGCAGGAGCAGCCCCAGAGTACAGGAGCCAGGAGCTGGCCTGCACCCCAAGGGCAGCTCAGGCTGGCAGCTGAGCGGCCAAAGGTCTCAGATCCCCTCCCCAGGGTCTCCATGCAGGTTGCTATGAGGCTAGGAGCACCTAGCTGGGGCGGCACAGCCCGGCCGGCAGCGCCCCCGGGGCAGGCACAGCCCGGCCGGCAGCGCCCCCGGGGCAGGCACAGCCCGGCCGGCAGCGCCCCCGGGGCAGGCACAGCCCGGCCGGCAGCGTCCCCGGGGCAGGCACAGCCCGGCCGGCAGCACTCCCGGGGCAGGCACAGCCCGGCCGGCAGCGCCCCCGGGGCAGGCACAGCCCGGCCGGCAGCGCCCCCGGGGCAGGCACAGCCCGGCCGGCAGCGTTCCGGGGCAGGCAGAGTCCGGCCGGCAGCGCCCCCGGGGCAGGCACAGCCCGGCCGGCAGCGCCCCCGGGGCAGGCACAGCCCGGCCGGCAGCGTCCCCGGGGCAGGCACAGCCCGGCCGGCAGCACTCCCGGGGCAGGCACAGCCCGGCCGGCAGCGCCCCCGGGGCAGGCAGAGCCCGGCCGGCAGCGTCCCCGGGGCAGGCACAGCCCGGCCGGCAGCGTCCCCGGGGCAGGCAGAGCCCGGCCGGCAGCGCCCCCGGGGCAGGCACAGCCCGGCCGGCAGCGCCCCCGGGGCAGGCAGAGTCCGGCCGGCAGCGTCCCCGGGGCAGGCACAGCCCGGCCGGCAGCGTCCCCGGGGCAGGCACAGCCCGGCCGGCAGCGCCCCCGGGGCAGGCACAGCCCGGCCGGCAGCGGCCCCGGGGCAGGCACAGCCCGGCCGGCAGCGGCCCCGGGGCAGGCACAGCCCGGCCGGCAGCGGCCCCGGGGCAGGCACAGCCCGGCCGGCCGCGCAGGCAGGCACACAGCTCCCTCGGGAAGGGGGGCAGGGCCCTGGCCCCTCCTGCCCCCTGCAGCCCAGGCTCACCTGGCCAGCTTGCGCCTGTCGTGAGGGTGCAGCCTGGCTGCCATCTCTGGGTCCACCTGGCTGAGGCGGCGATGGAGCTCCACACCGTCCAGCTGCTCCAGCTCCACCTTCCTGTCCCTGCCTGCCCCAGGGGCCGTGGTGGCTTTCTCCTGTGGGGCACAAGACAGCCCTGAGGCAAGCCACTCGTCCATGTGCAAGGCCCAGCACAAGCAAGGCCTCCCCCAGCCCCAGCAGCTGACCAGGGCACTCCTGGCTCTCTTTGCCCCACCCTGGCTTGGGGAGTACCACGCTCAGTGGCAGGAATCCTGCCCTGAAGGTGGGGCTCAGCCTTTCTCACTGCCCCCCAAGGTACCTTGGTGTTGATGAGGACCTTCCAGAGCAAGGACTCGATGTAGTAGTTGGTTCCTCCCACAACAATTGGGATCTTGTCTCGGGCAAAGATATCTTCAATGTGCTACAGTCAGGGAGTGTAAGCAGAGCTGCATGGCTGGGAGGGAGGGCTGTGGGGAGCAGAAGTGTGGGGCACAGACTCCACTCTCCCAGCCCCAGAGAGCCAGTGAGGCTGCAGGACAGGGCTAGAGATGTCCCTCATTTCTCACTGCTATCTTCTGCTACCTGTGCCCTGAGGGAGGGCAATACCTGGGGCTCAGCACTGCTGCTTCCCCACCCAGCCCTGAGGAGCAGCAGCTCTTGGCAGCAGCTGGGTAAGAGGAGCTCCAAGCCCCACTCTCCAGCAGCATCCTCTGAAAACTGCAGTTAGTTGCAGTGTGGAGAGCCCCAGGCTGATGTGAACACTGATCCCTCCTGCAGGCCTAGCTGTGGAGGGGGGAAGTCCCTATCTGCTTGGCCAGGCAGGCTGCAGTGAAAGGATATCAGAGCCACAGCCTTGTCTCTGAAATCCACCACGGTGTAGTTGGAGACAAGGGGATCCACGAAGCTGATCATGTGGTGCCTGCACAGACGCTGCTCCTGGGGAGAAACCTTGTTGGTGATGATGTCCAAGCCCTTGTACACCTGGGGAAGAGAAGAGAAGGGCCTATGGCTCACCCCTGTGTCCCACAAATGCCTCACTGACTGCTGCTCCTTCCCCCAAGCACAGCCACTCTCTGCCCCATCACCCCTCTGAGCCCCTCCTGCAGAAGCAGCACAGGCACAAGCCCAGCTCAGGCGAGGCAGCAGGAACCCTGCCAGCACCTGCTCCTGCCAGGGCCAAACTGCCTCTCTCTGCTGTTTGTTCCTGCCCAGGAGAGGTGAGCCCTGAGTCCAACAGCTCACCACTGCCTGCCTGCTCCGATGGAGCCCTGTGGCTAGGGATGGAAAGGTTCAGTGAGCGATCAGAGAGCGCTGTCACAGCCGGGTCAGCACAACCAGCCAAGCCCAGAGCTCTGCCACAACGAGGGCAGCTGCCTCCCAGCTGCCAGCTCCTCATCTGCTGCCCCTGCAGCTCAGACCTCAGGTGTGCCCCTCTCCAAACATCCCTCTCCACTCACCTGGGGACGAGGATCACTGCTTCCTGCGACACACCAGCATCCCTCTGGATGCAACATGCAGCTCCAGGGAGCCTCCTAAGCACACACCAACTGCCTCAGCTCATGCACAGCTTAACAGCCTGACATCAAAACCTGCTCCTTCTGAGCCAGACAGGCACAGAGGGCAGCAAAAGGCATGGGTGCAAGTCAGTGACCCCAGGAGAGAAGGGGCACTGTAGCAAGGTGCCAGGAGGCACTGGTCAGTGCAACCAGCAGCATCTCGCTGCTTTGAGGGGCATCAGCCAGACAGCTAAAAGCAGAGCAGGAAGAAAAGCCACCCAAAGCACCCCCTTGGGAGCAGTCTTGGTGAAAAGCCAAGGCATCCTTGGATGCCAGCAGCAGGCACCTGAGCCACAGCCCAAACCCACCCTCCAGGCTGCAGAAAGCAGCAGCCACAGCCCAGCCCAAGGAGCCAGGCAGCGCTGCCTCAGCCTGGTGTCCTGTCCCCGTGGCTGGGCTGGGGCCCCTGAGCAAAGCCCTTGCAGGTAAAAGTTCTTTCACCCAGGAGAAGGGAAATGACTCTTTCCTCTGCTGCTCACAGCCCTCCTCAGCAGGAGTCGCCCCTGTGCATGCCCTGGGCATGACTGTCAGTGGGTGCTGCAAGGCTTTGCAGGGCTGCAAACAGGAGTCAGAGAAGGGATCCACAGCCTGAGGGTGGTGGCAGCAGGCACATGGTCACAGTGGGGCACATGAAGCCTTCCTGCCCAGCACAGCTCTGCATCATGCCAAGGACCAAGCACTCTCCATGCCAGCTGGGGGTAAGGCTCTGCTTCAGGCCACGGTCACAGGGAGGATTTGTTCAGCTCTCAGCACCTTCCTGCTTGGAGCAGCCTCCCAGATTGGGATAAACTGGGCTGGCAGAAGGAAGGGCTGGAGAAATGGCTGTGCTCATTTCCTCCTCCATCACCCAGTAACTACCCCAGCCACAGGGCCAGACCTCCCCAAACAAATTTCCCTCTAATCCCCTCGGAGAAGCTGCCAAGCCCCCGGCGGCAGCACAGCCTCCTCCCACTGCCTCCCCTGGTCCCAGACAGAAGGACAAGGTGACACCGAGGTGACCCACAGGCAGAAGGGACGATGGGAGGTTAGTGGAGCAGGGAAGCCCGATCTGATCCCTGCCTGGAGCAGTCATGCGAGCTGCTGGGGCAGCTGAACCGGCTGCAGCCTGGCAGACACTCCCTGTCTTGCTTAACTCTTGCTGGGATGGTGAGGGCCAGGGCCGGCTCCTGCCCCAGCTCCGGTCCCTCAGCAGCAAAAGGCTTGCCCTGGGGGTAGGAAACGAGGGGGGAGCAGGAGGGCAACCAAATGCTCTTCCTTTCTGCCCTGCAGAAAGCCAGCTGGCCCCAGGGGATGGCGAGCAGACAGGAGGAGAGGCCCAAGAGGCAGCTCCCTGCCAACATGCCCCGTGGCTGGCTGCAGCCTATTGATTCCCTCCCATTAGCCAGCACCATTCAACGCAGGCCCCCAGTCGGCACCGAAAAGCCTTTGAATTCATCGAGTTTTGGCTCGGTGCCTTCTCTCCCCCCTTGCAAGGGCCAGTCCAGACCTTCAGCTCCTCCAGCTCCCCTTCATCTGCCTGAAATCACAGTCAGCACCGAGGGGCTGGCAGCGAGATGGGCAGGCAGCCGGGAGCGCGGGCAGGGCTGGGATTTACAGCTCCAGCTGCAGTCCCCCAAGGTTCTCCTGCAGATTAAACAGCAAGAGCCTCCCCAAATAATCTGGCAACAAGAGGAGGAATGTGGTGTCAGTGTGTGGGCCGGCAGGAAACAAAGGCAGCCTTTTACACACGCCCAGCAAAGCCCGGAGAAGGTTTCCACCAGCTGGCTGTCGGCAGGGCCGCGCTCCCAGCCGTCCTCCCGCCGCTGTGTCTATTTTCAGCAGGCAGCTCAGATAAGCCTTTGTTGCTTTCTAAGGCCCCAAAACAGATTAGCGAGCAGCCCGGAGCAGCAGGGCCTCCGAGACATCGAGTCCAAGCCGGGGACTAAAGATGCTTAGCCTTGACGGCGTCCTCCCACCTCTGCGGCTGAAACCCCCGGGGCAGGTCGGTCCCACAGCTCCCGGGGCTGGGCTGGAAGGGCAGCGCTGCCTGCCCTCCTAAAAGGGTGGGGAAACTGAGGCAGGAGACACGAGCAAGCAGTGTGTGGGTCCTCAGGAAACGGTGAGGACCCTCAGCCCGAGGCCTGGGGAGGAGGGGCTCTCCCAAACCCTCACTCTGCCACCAGCTTCGTGCACAAAGCCCAACTCTGTCATTCTGTCCTCCTGCAGGGAGCACAGCTGCAAAGGTGACACACACAGCACAGGGACCTCAAACACATCCAGGCCACCTACAGCTGGGAGAAGCATGAAGATTTCACAGGGGCCAAGGCATCCCCCAGCTGGAGAGGGACATGCAGGACCCCAAACCAAGCTGGGGTGCACGACTCACTCTCTCACTCTCCTGCCACAAGAAGGATGTCAGCCAAGGCTCCCGAGCTGGCCTGGCCTGACACAGTAACCAGCACACGTCCCCAGTGTGCTCCACCGGGCTGTGGAGAAGGACTGCACTGCCACCTCCAAGGGTGACATCCAGAAGGGAGAGTGGCATCAGGACTGAGAGCCCTGCAGCAAGCTGGCCCCGGGGCTCACTGCCCAACCAGGAATGAAGAAAGAGGACCGGCTTCACCCCGGGGAATGACTTACTCCTAAAGGAGCCTCACTGGGATGACAAACGTCAACAGAGAGGACAAAAGAAAGATTAAGAGGCCATCAGATTAAGCAGAGCTCCTGAGCTGCAGGCAGGCAGCAGCTAAATCTGTAATTTGACCACAGCGACTCAAGGGCCATGACTAAAACGTCCTGAAGATAGAGGGGTGTCTGTGTGCAGGAACAGGTGGGCCTGGGGGCTCCCTGCCCCTTCCCCAGCCTGGCTGCGGCTCCAGCAGCTGCCCAAAACACTGCCAGCATTTGTCAGAGCTCCACAGAGCCCACACAGGACACGGGGATGAATGGACAAGAGGGAGCTGAGGGCGGCTGGGTCGCTGGCAGCTGTCAGTCCGAGAATGAGCAATGGGGAGGTTTAAAACCCAGCGACTCTTCCCCGCCGACACCGGAGCCAGCTCTGCGCGGCAGAGGGGAGAGAATACTGCACGGGAACAAAGCCAGCGAGAAAGCAGCCCCAGTTGGCTGGCCGCGGCCGCCTAAGCAGGGCACGGGGGTTAGTGGAGCGTGGTGGGGGAGGCGCAGACGGGAGCTGCTCCAGGCTCTGCCTTCAGGCGGCCAGGGCTCCCCCGCCCCGCCGCCCCGAGAGGCCTCGCCGCCAGCACGGCTGCCCGCCGGGATAAAGCAGCAGAGCTGCTGGGCTCTCGCTCCACAGTCACGCTAGAATGAGATTAAAAGGAAAGGAGGACAAGAGCCACTCAAAGCCCAGATGCCATTGGGTGCCTGCAGCCAGAGTCCTCCTAGCGCCTGCATTCCCATAGTGGGACCTGAAACAACCAGAGCACAAAATCCAGGCTTCAGAACAGCCACCAGCAGCCTGCTGCTCGGCTCCAGCCGCGTCTGCAGAGCTCAGGATGCAGCAGGAACCTCCTGTCCACAGGACTGCCCAAGACAATGATCTCAGAGGTCTTTCCTCCTGATCTCAGAGGTCTTGTCCAGCCTCAGTGATTCTACGCTGCACTCGCTGTACATACAGCGCAGTCACCACGTGCACAGCTGCCCAGAGAAGCTGTGGAGGCTCCAAGCCTGGAAGTGCTCAAAGCCAGCTTGGATGGGACCCTGAGCAACCTGGTCCAACAGGAAATATCCCTGTCCATGGCAGGGGGTTGGAAGTGGATGATCTTTAAGGTCCCTTCCAACCCAACCCATCCTGTGCTTCAAAGGCTGTTGTAGGCTGGGCTGGTGGTCACCACGAGGTCAGAGAACCTCAGCATCCACAGTGCCCCAACAGGCATGAACAACCAAACCAAAGCTGCAGGGCTTGCCTAGATCAGGAAGGTCAGGAGTAGTAACACCACACTGCCCAAGCCCTGCTCAGAGACATTTCTACTGCAGGCCCTAGAGCAGGGCAACTCACGTTGGAAACTAACCAGCAGCCGCCCAGAAGCCACCTCAGCCCAGAGAGGGTCTGCAGAGAAAACCAACCCACAGGAGCTCCACCTTGGGCTCAAGGAGAGCAGGATGGACTCCCCAGTCCTTCTTTAGGGGGCTCACAACACCAGCAGTGCCTGGTGGCTCCCAGCACCCGGAGAACCACAGCCAGACAGCGCTGGGCAAAGCTTCTGCATCCTGCCTGAGCATTTTACCCCTGCAGGATCGTTGTCAATTCTGCTCAGACCTCGAACACTCTTTCCCCCAGGGCTTAAGGAAAACATTCCATAAATACAAAGCTTTCTGATTGCTTGCTCCAAATTCAGAAGAGGAAGCTTTCCCTTTTAGCTCTCTAGGAGACAACCAACCAGCATCAGAAGTCTCCTACAGGAAAGCAGGAGGTGGCTGCAGGACAGTGAGAATCAATCTGTGGGCAGCACAAAAGGCAGAAAATAGCTTCTTCAGAAGTGCAATAAATAGGTTAAACATTAAACTTGACAGAGAGCTCAGGCATTAAAGAACAGTGGAAGTGTTGATGAGGGAGGGAAGCATTCTGCTAAACACTAACAAAGTCCCTGTGGTGGCTGAGATCTACATCTTGTGACAAAGCTCTGGTAGCTGAACACAATTAGGGCCACAAAAAAACCCAGGAGGCAAGGCCCCTTGGTGCTCATTGACCCTGCCTGTGCAACCAATGTATTCCAGGCTGCCACCTGCAATAAGAGAAGAGACCACAGAGACTGCCACAGCAAGCAGCAAATATCATCTGCAATCTCTCTCCCATCCCTCATTGCTGTCCCTTTGCTGGTGACTGAGAGAGGGAGGGGAGTGCTGACCTTCAGCTGCCACAAACTGCAACACAGAAACTTCAGCCTCAACGTGAGGAGAAACTTCCTTGCAGTTGTCCATGGCAGCAGCTCCACATCAGCAGAAGCAATCCTGGGTGTCACTTACTACTGATTAACTCTTGCTGCTGTGCTCCTTCAGTCAATTGCTCCTTGCACCTCCACATAGCTCTCTGTAGGTTAAGCCTAAAGCACTCTTGCTTTGGTTTCCTTCCCAAAGATGAATGTATGGGGATGGCAAAGGCTGAACAGATTCACCGCCGGAGCTTCGGCAGCGCTGCCTTGTTCCCAGCCAGCAGCCCCCCGAGAGCAGGAGGGGAGGCTGACCCCACGCACTCCAAAGCGGGGACACCGGGACAGGAGCACAGCCCGCAGGCAGGACCTGTCCCCGGGGCTCTCCCCCGCAGCCCCTCAGCCGCGGGGGCTGGGGTCCGCGGGGGCTGGGGTCCGCGGGGGCTGGGGTCCGCTGGGGCTGGGGTCCGCCGGGGGCTGGGGTCCGCGGGGGGGCTGGGGTCCGCCGGGGGGGCTGGGGTCCGCCGGGGGCTGGGGTCCGCCGGGGGCATGCAGCCTGCAGCCCCCCCCCCCCAGCGGCTGGCGGCAGGACCAGGCCAGGCCAGCTCCGACCCCCGCGGCCGGGCCCGGAGCCCCACCAGGGATCCCCAGCCCGGCTCCAGCCTTCCCCAGGCCCAGCCGCGGCCCTCCCCGGGCCTGGCTCTTCAGCGCCCTGGGCTCCAGGCCCGGCGCCGCTTTCCTTCCGGCCTGGCTGCGGTGCTCGAGCGCGGCGCCGCTGGCCACCGCTCCGGGGCCCCTCCCCGGACCCCCCCGAGCACCGCAGCCAGGCCTGCCCCGACCCCCGGGCCGGCTCCCCACCCCCAGCCCCCGGCCGGCTCCCCCCCCCCCAGCCCCCGGCCGGCCCCCCCGAGCCCCGGGCAGGCCTCCTCGGCGCGGCGGGGCCGGGGCCCGGCCGTACCTGCATGGAGTCGGCGCTGACGATCTCTCCGCCGAGCCGCTGCCCCAGCTGCAGCGCCAGCGCCGACTTGCCGGTGCCGGTGGCTCCCAGGATCACGACCAGCGGGGGCCGCGGCGAGGCCCGGCCGAGGCGCAGCGCGGCCGCAGCCATAGCCCGGCCCGGCCCCGACGCTGCCATGGGGACGGGCGGGCGGGACGGGGGCGGGACGGGGCCGGAGCCCGGGACGGGGCCGCAGCGCGGGACGGGGACGGGGCCGGGGCCGGGGCCACCCGCGGCGAGGACGGGGCCGGGCCCCGGCCCCAGCGTCCCTCTGCCGGGGGGGTTCCTATCCCCAGCCCTGGTCCCTCCCCTTGCCCTGGGCTCCGGACTGCATCCCCAGCCCCGGCTCCATCCCTGGCCCCTGCCCCATTTGGGGTCCCCCAGGCACCCCCTGCCTACGGAGCCACCCACACCCGAATCGTGCCCGCGAGTGGGGTTCTGCCCCGCGCTAACTTTTTTTGTTTGGGGGGGTGGGGTGGGTGTAGGTCGGGGTGGGAAGGATGCTATTGCCATAGCAACAGGGCAGGAGGATGAGGAGCGGGGCTGCTGCCATAGCAACAGAGAGGGGCTCGTTGCCACGGCAGCCGCAGCCTCCTCGGGGGCTCGTCCTCTGCTCATCGCCACGGCAACACGGGGAGATGGGGAGCGGGCGGCTGTCTCCGTGGCAACGGCGAGGAGGGAAGGCAGGGAAACGGTCGCCACGGCGACGGCGGGAGGAGGGTATCCCCGCGGTGCCCGCTCTCCCTGGCAACACACGTCCTTTGCCATAGCAACAGGGAGCAGCAGGCTGCGGGGCGGGGAGCGGGGCGGGCGGTCAGCCCCCCTCGGAGGGGAAGGGATTATCGCCGCCTCGGGAAACTGTCCTAAAAATTTGCCAGCCCAGGCGTGAAGGCAGCCCCGAGCCTGCGGCACCCCCGGGCTGGCTGAAGCTGCCCTGCACGGAACCGAACCGGGAGCGAAGCTCTGGCGGGAAAGCAGAGGTGGTTTGGGGGTGATGGGAGTGGAAGCAAGGGGGTGAGTGGCAAAGAGCAGGGGGCGAGCAGGGCAATGTGCATTAAAACAGTAACTGTCAAGCCTGGAAGCACTGAACAAGGCTGGCTACTGCAAATTGCAGCACTGAGCGGAATAGAACAGAATTAACCAGGTTGGATAAGACCTTTGAGATCATCGACCCCAACCCATCACCCAACACCATCTCATCAACTCAACCACAGCACCAAGTGCCTCATCCAGGCTCTTCCTCAACACCTCCAGCCCTGTGTGTTTATTTTTTTCCTCATTTAATAACTCTGTCAACTCTGCTTCCCTGGTCCTTACCATGGCAACACAAGAGGAAATATTTGCTTTGGTAACCAGGGAAGCTTCAGGTAGAGAGCTATTGACTTATGTTGGCTTTAAGCAGGAGGAGAACTCGAAACTATGTGCAAAACTGCCACTGCTCCTTGCTTTGATTCGAAGCAAATTGCATTTTCCACTGGTGAGGTTCTCAGCTCAGGCCAGGAGGCCTGCCCATCATTTCCAAGAAAGAAAATGATGTGCCTCCAGCATGAAAAGACAAAGAATAAACCCCCCCACCTTACTGAAAACCTTACCTGGAGGGTCACCTTGAGCTGAAAAAGGACACCAGCCTGCAAGTGTCAGTGTACACACAACCAAAATAAACGTTGGAGGGGGCCAAGTACATCTGGGCTTTGTTTTCCTGCTGATGGGTGAGGTGTCAGATTTAGGTCACCCTGCTCCCTGTTTAAACTGTGGTTCCTGTGAGCACTTTTTAGCACAGCTCTCAACCCCTTTGCCCCGGCATGATGCAACGTGCAGAAAGTGTGAAACCTTGCCAGGACCAAAGGGAAGGGGTAGTAAAGAGCTGTTCTGCAGAATTGTTGCTTTTTAAGGCTGCTTTCCCCTGGGTGGTTGAGCCTCCTGCAGCAGCAGCAGCAGCAGCAGCAGCTCTCTTCTGCCTGCTCAGCAGTAACAGGATCTCATTTCTCTCCTGCATTTAGAATAAGACTTTTGCCACTGGTACGAAGGAAACCCAAAAGCATCAGGTTCAGGGAGAGCAGGGAGCACACACATGTATATAATTTCATCCACTCTGCAGACCTGGGGGTGGGAAGTTCTCTGATGCCCCTTGAAAGGGAGCAGATTGCGCTCTCCCCCTCCTTATAGGGTTACAGGTCAGCAACTGCCCCACACCGACTGCCCCAAGCCCCATTAGGTGCGGTTAGTGTTACAGCAAAGCCTCCTCTGAGCCCAGTGTGGGCTCCCTGCCCCTCCTTGCCAATAAAACCACTTAAAAGGAGGAAAAATAATCCAGGTGATTCATTTCCCTGGCCCCACCACCGTGACAGCTTCTGTTTCCATCGCTGAGAGAAAGTCAGGACAAAGAGCTCTGTCTTGCCGGCAGTGAGGCAGCCAAGCTCTGCTGTCAAATATATTAATCTATCTTCGTGTTGGGGGCACCCCCAAAAGGCAGAAGCCAGGCCAGCCCTCTCCAAATCCGCCCCCCCACCCCCCCCCCCAGCAGGAGCATGGTGATGTGATGCATGGAAACCCCCAGCCACCTGCATGGAAAAAGCTAACCCAGGCTGTTGCAAACTTATTTATTTATGAAGCGTGAGGTAATGAAGAAAGTGCTAAATCCGACCACAGTGTTAACTCTAACGGTTCTCAGCAGGTCAGCAGGGACCCAAGGGTGCTGTCCCGTGGTGCCACCCCTGCCAGCACCCACAGGGAGGGGAGGGAGGACTGTGCCACCCCTGTAACCCCACCACAGGCTGGGCAGCAGGCTGACAGTTGTGGGGGGAACCTCAAAGGCAGCACAAGTCTCCCCACACACTCAGCCTACCCATCCAGGCAGGCTCCCTGCAAAGCCCCAAGCTTCACTGGGGATTTTAAGTGGCTATTGGTGAGGGGGTGCTCACAGGGATGGAAAAGTGGGACACAAGGATGGGAAAGGGGAAGGGGAAAAAAAAAAACAACCAACAAAAATTCCCCTGTTATTGCAAATGGGTGGCTTGGAGAGCTGCAAGGGGGAAAAGCAGCCTCCATGAGGACTCAGCTCAAGGGTCTGGCAGAAGCCAGCCCCTTCCTGATCTCCTTAAAGTGCAGCAGGACTGAGCCCATTCCCCACAGCAGGAACCCTCCCCTCCCCACCCACCCCCACAAAAAAAAGGTTTTATATATATATAAAAAAAGCAAACTCTTTACCAATACTTCTCAAAAAGTGGTACAAAAATACAGTATAAAAAACACAGCCTCCAGTATAAGACTTGCAGTTACAGCAGCAGATTCTAGAACGTAAAATCCAAGACAAGCTACTGTGTGAAGTGTAAGAAAGTGAGGTACGGTCCAGCCGAGCAAGGGGGGGTCCACTCGTGGGGGGCTGTTAGCCCTGGGGAGACAGACATCCCTCTGGCACCCTCTCATGGGGGTCCATCCAGAGATGTGCCCTGTGCGGGGCTCCCTCTGTCTGCCTCCAACTGCTCCCCTGAGCTGCAGCAGCAGACTGTGGTGCTCGGGATGGACACCCAGGGGCGGCTCCCAGCGATGCTGTGGGTGGGAAGTGGCAGAGAGGGGCACAGGGGCTGCTGGGGAGGGGGAATCATAGAACCTCCTGGTTGGAAAAAAACCCTTGAGATTGAGTCCCACCTAACACCTCCCTGTACACAACTCTTAGACCATGTCCCTAAACTCCTCATCCAAATCTCCTTCAAACACCTCTAGGGATGGGGACTCCACTGCCTCCCTGGGCAGCCTGAGCCAGTGCCCAGTGTTGGCAAAGAAATTTTTGTGGAGTTAAGCCCACAGATGGAAGCAGTCACTTGAGAAAGCTTCACTGAGTGGATGCAGGGGGAGAGGGGAGAATATCTTGCAACACCCAGTGCCAAAAAGCCAGCCCCAGGCAGGCAGTATCACAGGGCAGCCCCCCCAACACACACACACACTGTGGCCTCATTCCCACAGCCAGGAGCACCGCCAGAGCCACCCCGCATGCAGTGCCTGCCATCTGCTCCAGCTCCCTGGGACCAACAGTTCAACCAACCAACCCCAACCCAAAACTTTAAAAATGTGCAAATTGAGAGGGAGCTGCAGGATGGTGGGGACCAGGGTTGGGAGGAGGTGGGGGGAGGGGACACACGGGGTGCTAATGCCCCTTGAGGTGAGCAATCCGTTTGAGCAGCTGGGTCTGCTGCAGCCGCAGCTGCCGCTTCTCAGCCTCCATCCTCCTCTCGGCGCTGAGGAGCGACTGCAGGTACTCGGAGGATTTGCTCAGGATCACCACTTTGGGTGTCTTGGGGCAGCTGGCCAGGCCGGGCACCTGGTCCCGCAGGGCCAGGAAGCGTGAGCGGAGGTCGTTGCGCCGCTTGCGCTCCAGGTAGTTGTGGTTTTTCCTCTTGGCCACGTCCTCGCTGTCGGAGCCGGGGCTGCTGCCGGCTTTTGGCAAGCCAGGCTCGGGCAGAGGGGCGGCGGCAGGGGCTGGCTCCGCGGCGCTCTGCGGCTCGGGGGGGCTCTCGTCCTCGTCCTGCTGGGCTGGCTCCGGCGGGGGGCAGGCGTCCGGCGGCGAGCGGGCAGCGTAGTTGTGCTGCTGCTGGTGGACGGAGATGTGGAAGCGTTTCATGCAGGGGTCCAGGGGGTCGGCACGCAGCGTGATGGTGACTGGCTTCCTCAGGCTGAGGGATTGCCTCTTCTCCACCGTCACCACGTCAATCTCCTCGCCTTCTGCTCAAAACAGGCACGGCAAAATAAACCCAAACACAACCTCACCATCAGCTGGGAGCCTTTGGTCACCCCCACCGGGGCTTCCTGCAGCTCCTCAGACAATCTTCCCACTGCCTTCCCACAAAAGTCTCCCCAGGCACTGCAAAGCCACTCCATGACCTCCAGAAGGCATTGGGTCATTTAAACGTTTTTCCAGCCGTTGCCCAGGGAGAAGCTTCCCCCCCCCCCCCCCCCCCAATCCATCCATGTGCCACGAAGTTGGGATGGGGCTTTACTTCTGCCTCGCTTCAGCACCAAGAGCAACCAAGATAAAGGATCATCAGGTAAACACCCGAGCCGCCCTGTCTGGGATGGGGACAGCAGGAACAGGATGCTGGGGGACCTGGGACAGCCCAGCTCCAAAGTTCATCCCGGTCCGGAGCTTTCATGGCCCATTGGAATTGTAAATGAGGGACGCTGGGGCAGAGCTGCCCTTTGTTCCCCTTGGCTGCAGCTTCCCACTTCGGTGACTTGTTACTTTTCACAAGTGATAAGCCCCATTCAGCCCGGGGTCCCTGGGGACAGAAGGGACAATCCCCCACGGCGCAGGCGTGGGGGAGGGAAGAGCTGAAGGGGTTCTTCCAACAGACTCGGTGAACCTCGAAGGCATTCCCAGGAGTCAGCAGTGGGAGGTTATCAGAGCTGTGAACAGCGAGACCCAAATAAAGCATAACTGGGCCCCAAGCCAGAGCTTGTTTCGCCCCAGCAAAACCCAGTGGCATGGAGCTGGCCCTTGGGGACAGTAGGGTGACCTGACTCCAGACACTTGTGATTGCTCTCTCTAGGAAAGAAGGAGAAGCTTTAGGGACGTGCTTCCACCTCTGTTCTTAGGCTTCATGGAGGGAAACAACCACTCAAAGGTCTCCTGAGATGCTCAAGCCTCCACCAGCACACTGGGCAGGCCGCCTAAGATGTTCTGACCCTCGGACCCTCACCTCTCCTGCACCAGGGCCAGCAGCGGCCACAGGAGATGAGCTCCAGAGCACTCTCCTGCTTGCGGCCCCTAGCGCCCCAGTCCTCCGTTCCCAGACTCCAGGGGCTCTGTCCAGCAAGCCCAAGCCACCCTACTACTGAAGCTACTAAGGCACCCTGCCCCGCGATGACCATACATCAGTGTCACAACCCGGCCGGGCTCAGCCACGTGTGTACACACAGCCCCCCCACCCCAGCGCTCATTAATAAAAGTCAGATTGCAGGGCCCCGCCCCTCCAAGCCACCCATTGGCTGTCTGACGGGGCCGGCCGACCGCATCCTCATCCTATTGGTCCCCTCTCCTGTCCATCAGTGCTGCCCCTCTTATTGTTTGCAATCTGTTGCTTTTTGTTCGTTTCCCACGTGGCACAACCGAACCGGGACCGGCACCGGGACCCCACCGGCACCGAGACCCTCAGGGGTCTTTCCTCTTACCCCATCCAGCCTTCTTCCCCCAATTTGGGCTAAGCCTCTTAACGCCCGCGACCTGCTTACTGTCCCCGGGCTCTAATGGCATTAAGTCCCCTTCCCGCGCCGTGACTCACCGGCGCAGGTCGTTGCCACCGGCAGATTTATTAACGGGGTCAAGGCAACCACGGGCCTCGTCATCGCTTCCACGGCAGCCGAGCCCGTGGGAGCGAGGGCAGAAGCGTATGCCCCACCCCAGCAAGGGGAGAGGGGGTGCTTGGGCAAGACCCGGGGGTTGTAAAGAAGGACCGAAAATGTCCGGCTACAGCTTGAGACGCAGGGGGGTGACACCGCAGTGCCCATGGCTGGTGAGTTTCGGAGGCAGCACTGCTTCCCAGCTCGACCCCCCTCGTGTAAATACCCCACCACCATCCCGCCCCCCCGGGGCGGACAAGCAGTCGTGCCCCGGGGATGGGCTGGGACGCGCCGTAACTGATGCGGGATGTTCCTGCCCGTCCCACGCGGCCACCACTCCGCGACCTGCCAGCCCCAGGGGACCTTCTGCCTTTTATCCCGAGGGAAACTCGTCCCGAGGGGGCCCCCTGCGTGGTGGGAGACGGGGGAACAGCAGAGGTTACGAACCCACAGCAAGAAAACCCCAAACTTTCCCCTGTGAGCTGCAAACTTGCCCCTCACCAACCTGCCCACGAAGCTCCCGTGGGGCCGGGACGAGAAAAAAGCCCTCCAGAAACCCCCGCAGCGGCTGTGTGGGAGAGCAAGAATCCCACGCACCCCCCTGAGAGGGACAAGGGGTTCCCGAGCAGAGGCCCCGGTGGAAAAGAAGCAGCCGAACCCGCTTTGTTCCTGGGGCCGGGACCGGGGGGGCTCGTTTGGAGCCGCAACAAAGGCGCTGCCTTGGCTGGGAGGGTCCTACATGTGCGGACACGCGTGGCCTCTCCACGGGTTGTAGCAAGGCTGGAGGAGGGCTGGGCCGGGGGACAGCCCTGCGCCTCGATCCTTACCAGAATCGCTTTGGCCCTCGGAGCCCGAGGACGCGGGGATCTTGCTCTCGGCCAGCGGGCAGAGGAAGACGGCAGCGGGATCCACGCACTCGCTGACGGAGCTGCTGAACCCCAAATCCTGAGCGAAGGAAGGTTTGTGGGGGGTGGCCCTTTGAGTGCCCGTGGAAAGTTTCTCCGTCATCGCCTTCTCAAGTCTCTCCCGGGCTGAAAACCCACTCCACATGCAATCCTTGAGGATGAAAGCGCTCAGGTTCCCGAAGATCTGCCCCGTCCCGATCAAATACTCCGGCTCTTCCCCGGCCAGGCAGTAGCGGGAGAACCAGCCCGAGCGCTCCTCAGCCCCCGGGCAGCAGCTCTTCTCCCCGGGGGTCCCCAGTGGGGACAGCGGGGGCGTGGGTACCAGCTCGAACTTCTTCCAGATGTCCTCGCTGGGTGCTGTGGAGCGGTGGAAATCCTCCTGGGCGTCATGGTCGTAGAAGTAGTGTTGGTAGGAGTCAAACTCCATCTCTGCGTGAAGCGTGTGAGCTTGGAGGGGGAGCTCGGCGGCCACAATAAAAGAAAAAGGAAGCAACCCTCACACCCACCCAATCCGCAACCTGGCTCAGGAAAGGGGCACCCCCAGCCCCATAGATGAAGGCGGGGGAGCCCCCGGTGTAGCCACCTCGCCCGGCGCTGCGGGTCGCGGCGGCTCCAGCCCCCGAGCCGGGACCGCGGGTGTATTGTTTCCCCCCCCGCTCTTATAGCCTGGCTGCGGCTCTCGGCCCCGCCCGCCCGCCAATCGCTGTGCCTAGATTTGCATAGAGGGCGGGATCTTGTCCTATTCCCCGCCCAGCGGGGGGCACGATCTGAAGGATGCCGCGACCCCCCTGTCATGTTCTCCGGTCCTGCTAACGGGGATACTAACGGAACCGTCGGCCAGCGCCCACCCCGTGCGCTGGGCCCCCCAGAGCATCCCACCAGCTCCCAAAGCTCTCCTCAGCCCCCCAGAAAGGTTGAGGTTTTGGGGATTTCCCCCCTCTGCAAGCACTAAGAAGTGGTCTCCTGCAAAGCAGATTTTGGCTGGGGATGCCCAGGCTGAGCACAGCCTGGGGACACTCAGCTGAGAGTGATGGAAAGCAAACTGGAGCAATGGGGACAAGTAACAGTCAGGCATCACCAACTGCCAGGGACCACCCTGGGGTGGCTTTTTCCAGTCACCTCTCCCTGCTTGGCCATGCTCCCACTTCCCCTTGGGCTCCCAAGCTGGCACCAGGCCACTGCCACCACCCTCTGCCACAGCCACCGAAGCCACTGCTGCTTGACTGTTCCCTGCAGACATGGGCATGAGAGCGGCTCCAGCCCTGGGCATCAGTGGGGTCACTGTGTCTGTGTCATGCCCAGGGTATTCCTGCAGAGGGGCCCCCACAGCCATCAAAGCCCTCACAGATCCATCCAGGAGCTTCACCCTTCTGGAACCACCATCTGGAGGGAGCAGGAGCTGCCAGCACGGCTGGGAACAAGAGGCCCCAGAGGGAAGCTGGGGTGTACTGGGCTACAACAGAGCTGTTCTTGCACCACCAGCAGCGTTTTGTCCCACCACTGCTGTTCAAACTCGGCTTTGCCCCCGTGGTGCCCAGCACCATCCAGCCTGGGGGGCTGGGAAGATGTGTTGTGTCCCCAGGGATGTGGGCAAGCACAACGGGATGCTGCACCCTCCACTGCCAGGCTCCTTCTAGGAAGGGCAATAAACGTTGTGAAAACACAGTGGGGCTTTCAGCTCCTGCACTGACGACCCTGGTATCAGTGCACACACACACACACACACAGCCGTATGTGTGCCACTACGAAGCCCACCTGGGATGAGCAGATCCCCTCAGCAGCCTGCACTAACCCAGTTCAGCCCCAGCACCCTCCTTTTGCCGCCAGTAAGGTCAGGGTCACAGGCTCTGCCCTGGCTGATGCTGCTGGGAGCCAGGGGGCTGCGGTCTGGGTCCCTCCTGCAGCGCCAGCCCTGCAGGGAGAAATCTGTCCCAGGCCAGAGACCAGCCCAGTATATCCCAGAGCTGCCCAGCGTGGTCCAGCACAGCCCAGCGCAACACACCACAGTCCAGCTCTTCCCAGCACAGCCCAGTACAGCTCAGAAATGCACAACCCACTACAGCCCAGCACGGACGAGCCCAGCCCCGCACGACCCAGCACCTCCCAGCGCTGCCCAGTGCGGTCCAGTACAGCCCCCCGGCTCCTCCCCGGTCCCCTCCAGGCCTTCCTCGGCCCGTCTCGACCTCCCCCCATCCCCACCTCCGCGAACCCCGCTGGTCTCCTTCTCTCTCCCGGTCCTCCTGGGTCCCTCCGGTCTCGCCCAGTCCTCTCCAGTCCCCCGCCCTGGTCCCGGGCTCCTGCCGCCGCCACCGGCGGGCGCGGGGCGCCCCCTGCTGGAGCTCGGGCAGGCCTGCGAGGAAACCACTGTCCGTAGGATGAGGGGACAGGATGAGGGGACAGGATGAGGGGGGACATGCCCCACGGGGCACCCCCGGGCCCCCCGGGCACTGCCCACTCGCTCTGCTTTGAGATACCGGAGGAGCAAAGGATGAGCGACTCTAGGCTGGTGGGGACACAGTCTCAAGCTGCGCCAGGGGAGGTTTAGACTCGAGGTGAGGAGGAAGTTCTTCACCGAGCGAGTCATTCGTCATTGGAACAGGCTGACCAGGGAGGTGGTTGAGTCACCGTCCCTGGAGGCGTTCAAGAGGAGATTGGAAGTGGCACTTGGTGCCATGGTCTAGTCATGAGGTCTGTGTTGATAGGTTGGACTCGATGATCTTCGAGGTCCTTTCCAACTTTAGTTATACTGTGATACTGTGATACTGTGGTGGCTGATCCTAGGATCCCCAAGCTTTTTGGGGTGCCCCAGGGTTGCCCAAGCCCTTGCCCTGCTGGCACGGGGTGCAACTGAGCCCTACCAGCATCCTGCATCTAGGCCAGTGCATCAGAAGGGTGCTGGGCCCAGGGCTGTGATTCCCCAGTTATGAGGGTGCCACTGCGACCTTGCAATGGCTGCAGCGCCCTGCAGGTCCTCCTGGCACATCCAGAGAAGCTCTGAGCATCCTGATCCTGCCTGCTTGCCCACGGGGCTGAGGCAGGAGCTCCAGAACCCATAGAGTCCCGGGAGCCCAGGCTGATGTTCTCATTGTGCTCCAGATTCAGCACAGATCTTTGTCCCCAGTCGAGCTGGGAGCCCCTGGGCTTGTCCCAGACAGGCTCCTCTACCCCAGGGGCTGCTCTCAGCCTTTCTCTCTTCCCAGGAAGCAAGAGTGAGGTCTTCTCTTTCTCTGGAGGAAGCAAATTGTCCCATCAACATTAAAGGCAAGGGCTGTGGAGGTTCATCCTGCCCCGGTGCCATTGGGGCCAGCAGGGATGAGGGAGTAGGACTGGAGACACATTGCCCCAGACCTGCTCTGACACCAACACATCCCCAGGCACAGGAGCAAAGGCTCCTCACAACCTGTAGCTCCTGGCCACGTCTCCTTCCCCCTCCCTGCTGGCACCAGGGACCTCTCCAGCTTTTCCCAGGGTGAGGCAGGACCTTGTCCCAGCTTCAATGGGCTTGGGATGCTTTGAAGGTGAGAAAGCAGCACTGGAGAGGGCTGGAGGGGCCACGCAGCCCTTTCATCCCAGCTCCTCCAGGCACTTGGCAAACAGGACCCAAGAGCCTCTTGCCGCCTGTGCCGGCTGTGCAAACAGGGGGGGGTGGGAGGGTGGGCTGGGGGTGTGTGGTGTGAGTGAGTGCTCCAGGGGCTGTGTCACAGCAGGTGACAACACTGGGGGGCCACCCACAACCCAGGCCAGCACCTTGCTGCAACACCCCCACCCCCCAGCTGCAGGGTGCTGGCACAGCTCCACAGCTAGCACTGAGCACGTGCCCAGCGCTGGCACAGCTTCACAGGACCTGCCATGGCCTAGCTGGAGGCTGGCACAGCTCCTGTGCCATGACGCAAAGCAGCTCCCAGGGTCCTCGTGCCCTTTGTATCCCCACTGACAGCAAGGCTGGACTTGGACCCCTTCCCCACGGTGGACAGTCACCTTTCACCTCATGGGTGTCCCTGGGGGCACCCTGATGTGGGCACTGCCTCTGCCTCTGGCTGTCCCCATCCTGCTGCAGCAGCAGCTTTCCAGCCACTCTGCTGTCCCTGCAGGACTGCTGACTTCCCAGGGACAGAGAAGCTGTGAGTCCCTGTGCCAACACATCTCCACTCCCTCTCATCCCTCTCAGTCTTGTGACAGCTCCTCGGAGTCCCACGTAGGAGGGGTGTGGACAGGAGGGGTGTGGGCAGCACAGGGTGGTCGCATGTGCTGCCATATCCCCTTTGTCCCCCTGGAGCTATCGGGCAGCCGTCTGGCTGAGCCCTTGCGAAACGCCTGCCCAAGTCCCTGCCCACATCCCTGGGGGCAGAGGAGCACCGCAACAAACCCAGCCCTGAGCGGCAGGGGACAGTGCTCACAGTCCCGGGGTGAGGCCAGCCCTGGCACCGCGGGGGTGCAGCCACCCACTCTGGATTCAGCAGGCAGTGACGTCCAGAGAAGGGAGAAGGAAAAAGGCACCCCGGGCTCCAGCCCAGCGCCACTGCCTCCTCGTCTGCACTGCACCCATTGTGCCCCCAGCACATCCTGCCCGATGCCAGGAGGTCCCCTGAGGCCTGAAGAGGAGTTCTGCAGCATGTGGGCAGCGCTGTCCCCAGACTGGGGAGCCACACCGAGGCTGGCCCATGGCCCCCCAGCAGGTCTGGGATGACCTTGGTGCTGGTCTGCCCCCGAGCCCCTGCTCCCCGTGCTGGCTGGCCCAGCCTGGCAGGGCTGGCTGGTTTCGGGTGCGCTCACGCTTGCTCAGCTCCCGCTCCAGGCTGTGCCGGATCTGTGACAGCAGGGAGGTGTGGGTGGCAGGAAGGATGGCACAGCCATCACCCACTGGAGAACCCCCACTCCTAGCCCTGTCCCGAGGGCTGAATCATGTTCCCGGGGTTGAAGCATATTCCTGGGGCTCAGCCACGTCCCCAGGGGCAGCATTTGCATCCCAGCCCCCAAAATGTCCTCCCCTCAGCCCAGTGGTGTCCCCAGCTCAGCGGTGTTGAGGACAGGATGGTGTAGCATCACCCTCAGAGGGGGACTTGAGCTCTAGCTCATCACACCGAGCTGGTCCTGATGCCAAGAGTGACTTTGTGAGTGGCACAGCTTCAACCTCTTGTAGGTCCCTGGGGATGCCAGCTCTGCCTGGTGGGAGCGGCTGCACCGACATCCCCACCCCGCTGGGATCAGCCTTTGGCAGCTCATTAATTACTGTGAGTGTCACCCAGAGCATCTGTTTGGGTGGAAGGTCTAAAATCTTCTCCCCCCTCCCTGGAAATTGTGCAACGCCAGACTTGGGGGAGAAAATCCTCCTAAGCCGGGGAAATCCTGGCCTTTCTACTTCTCCTCCTTGGTATGTGAGGCAGAGCTGCACCTATCTGCAGGCTTTCTGCCCCATCTCCAGCACAAAGGGCTGCTCATTGTTCCCCTCAAGCCCCCTTTGTCCAGGAGGCAGCTCCTCAGAGATCTGCTCAAGGACAGGAATGTCAAAAGCATGGGGAGCTGAGGAGCCCCTGGGACAAAGGGAACAGAGCAATAGCGCTGGCGCCAAACACAATGAGGAGCCGATCTTGCCTCTGGGTAGCTTGGCCCCTCCAGGGCAGGTAAGTGCCACCATGAAAGTCCTCTGTCCTCCTGTGCCTTCTCTGTGGAGGGAAACTGAGGCACAGAACGGGTGGGAGGCCTGCACTGAGTCTGGAGGATGTTGGCTCAAACACGTCCCCCTGGCAGCTCCCTGGTCATGTGTGCTGGGGGAGCAGAGAGCTTTGGGGCACCCAAATTCGTGCTTTGGGGGTGATGCAGGGCAGGGCTAGGCTCAGGCAGGGACACAAACCTGCATGGATGTCCCCAGTGATGCTGCCTGGGGACCACCTTAAGAGGTCTTTTCCAGCCAAGACAATTCTATGATTCTCTGACCCTGCTCATCCCCAGTCAGAGGGTGTCCAGGGCCCTCTGCTCTGCACCTGCACCCAGAGCCAGCAGCGAGCTGGCTGCAGCCTTATGGCACAGCCACCTGCTTCTCCCCTTCATCCAGCACAGGAGGCAGCATGGGCCCCAAAATCAAGACCCTTTAAACCTTCTGTGCTGCCCACTGCAGGGTCACACCACTCATCCCAGTCACCCCAGCTCTGGTGCTGAGGGAGAGCAGAGTCCATGCAGTTCATCACACAAGTGTGCTGGCAGGCACAAGCACACCTTGGCACCAGGCTCCTTTCTCCTGGAGGACTTCCAGCTCACACCAGGATGCCTGTCCTGGAGCTGCCCAGTGCCAGATGCCACCTGAGCCACCACAGCACAGCGGTGTGAGGAACCCAGGGCAGGTCTCTGCCAAACTGGCCAGGAAAGTGGCACTGCCCACACCTCACTCTCCTCTTTCTTCAAGGTATTTTGTGTCCCTGAACAAATCTGGACAGCCTGGAGCCTTGTGTGGGTGGCATTCCTGGGTGCCCAGCGTGGCCGGACGCAGGGCTGTGATGCATGGCGGTGCCAGGGGAAACCCTCTGCACACAGCGGTGTGAGGGGAGAGGAACTGAGTCAGTGGTGACACCAGCACAGTGCTCATGAAACTGGGAAGTGCCTGGAGGCACCACTCCGTGTTGGGGACCCCCCTCCCTGCTTGTCCTCAGTGCCTGCTCAGGCTCTTCTGCATCCCAGGTCCCTGCTGGGTACCCACTGCCTCTTCTCCCACCTGTTCCCCTGCCTGGCCCCATGCCCATGTAACTGCAGTTCCACAGCCAGCTCCAGGTGTCAATCAGGTGATGGCACTGGTGCCACGCTGGCCCTGCTGGCTTGGACCTGCTGTGCAGCTCCATCTCACAGCGTACCTTGGGGTGATCTTTGAACCCTGGTGGCCTGAGAAGGGCTGGTGGCTGTCACTGTGTGACATGGCACTGGCACAGCCATGCTTACACCTGCACCAAGAGGTGCTGGGATCAATGTCCACGTGGCCATTTAGGACAGGGGACAGCACTGGTGACCCAGGGAGAGGTGCTGAGGCCCAGGAGCCACCATCATGCACCAAAGCTGTCGAGTGACACCCAAGGGCCACAGGCATTGATGCTGGGGGGGGAGCTCCTGCTTCACTTCAGCCCTTCCAATGTGCCCACATGGAGTGGGGTTGAGTGGGGCCATGCTGGGGCTGGCATTGAGAGCCTCCAGTCCCCAACCCTCAGTGGCTGGTGCCATCGGGAACCCGTGGGGCAGGGAGGGTGACAGCATCTCTTCCAGCCATGTTCCCTTGTAGGCCAACAGAGTGCCCTCTGCGAGGAATAGGGCAGCTGGGGGGAGAAGGCAGGGACAGGGGAGACGCTGAAGGGGAAGGGATGAAGGACTGGCATGGAGGGAAGGGATGGAGTGAGGTGATGAGGGATGGGAACGAGGGATGGGGAAATGGAGGAATGAGGAGATGAGGAATTGGGGGATAGAAGGAATGAGGATGAGGGATGGGGGAATGAAGGGATGGGGATGGAGGGGTGGAAAAGCGGAGGAATGAGGGGATGAGGAATAAGGAAATGCAAGGATGGGGATTTGGGATGGAGGAATAGAGGGGATGGGGACAGAAAATTGGGGAGCGCAAGACTGGAGGAGAGAGGGAGGAGGCAGCGGAGGAGTGCGCGAACGGAGGGCCGAGACAGGAGGAGGTCTCTGGGCCGGGGGGCGGAGGCGGGGAACGGTGCTCCTCCCGGGGCGGGGCGCTCCCGGTACAAGGCCGGCGCGGGCGGCGGCGCGGCTCCATTCATCGTGCACGGCATGGCCGGAGGCGGCGGCGCCGGCGCCGAGCGGGCCCGGCCCGGGGGGCTCCTGCCGCCCGCCTGCCGACAGCCCCGCCGTAAGGTGAGCCCCAGGACCGGGGGAGGGTGGGAGTGGGACTGGGACTGGTCGGAGAACGGGGGAGCTGGGACACGCTTGCCGGTCGCGCTAACCCCGAGCCTGGTTGCAGGAGAACCGGGAGCGGCTGTCGGTGTGCAGCAAGCTGTGCTACGCCGTCGGGGGGGCCCCGTACCAGATCACAGGCTGCGCGCTCGGCTTCTTCCTCCAGATCTACCTCCTGGACGTGGCACAGGTACGCCCAGACCCGGAGGGAGACGCTGGGATCGGGGGTAAGGAGAAACCGGAGCTCCCGGTGCCTCTTTGCCCGGTGGAAGGACGCGCCCGGGGCTTGCCGGTGGCCAGACCCTCGTGGGAAGCGGGGAGCAGGGGTTATCAGTCACGCAGGAATCGCAGTCCTGAGTGATCGTCTATCCTGGGGCCGTGGGGTTCCCCAGACGCTACCATCGGGTCACGGTGTCGGTCCTGTGGGATCTGTCCCGGGAACCCGCAGCGTTCTGGCTCGATGGGAGGCAGGGGGAGAAGCACCCCTGGGGCACTCCTGTGCTGGCTGCAGGTGGGTTTGGGGGAGCTCTGCGCTGAGATGTGGAGCTTGGTGTAGGAAGAGTTCCTCCAGCCCTGGGAGAGGCTGTGGTGCCATGCTTCAAACCCCACCGAACAAGGGACCCCGGACCCCAGATCCCCCTCAATATGGAGCCTCAAACCCCACCGGACAAGAGGGAGAGGCCGAGGGACCTCTCCCCTGTTCCCAGTGGGGTCACAGTATGGTTGGGAAGGTCTTGAGTAGCTCAGGAAAGGGAGCCAGGGGCACAGGGGTTTGGGTGCCCTGACACAAGATCTTCTCTCTGCAGCTGGATCCATTCTATGCCTCCATCATCCTGTTTGTGGGGCGGGCCTGGGATGCCATCACAGACCCCATGGTGGGCTTCTTCATCAGCAAAACGTCCTGGACCCGCGTCGGCCGCCTGATGCCCTGGTAAGAGCCTTCTGCAGCACCTCACATCCCTGCCTGATGTGTCACAGCACCTCCAGTCAGCTCTGGGTCTCCCTTGGCATGAGGTGTGCCAGGGCAGGGTGTGCTGACTGCCTCTCCCGTGCCACGTGCCTCCCCCACCCCCGCGATACCGAAGCGGTGCCAGCAGCTGGGGCTTCGAGTCTGTGCCTGTTGCTCTGACTGGTCCCAGGGTGTCCCTGTGCAGATGACCTCTGTGTCACTGCCCCTGCAGTGGCTACAGCCTCCCTGGGAGCTGCCCTGATGCTAGACTTTGTTCCTCTGGTGATTGCTGAGCCCCTGGCCAGTGACAAGGCCACAGTGCCAGCAGAGCAGGTACATCACACCCTCGTGGAGGAGGGTCGGGGGTGTGTGTGTGGTCCATGGCTGGTGGTGCGGTGCCAGCTGATGGTCATGAGGATGCCCTTCTGGAAGGGAAGCAGCTGGCCTGGAGCTGGACGTCTGCACGTGGGTGTTGCTGCTGCCCATGAGATCAGGATACTGAGCTAAGGGGTGTGGAATGAAGTTGGAGGAGATGGGATGGGGTTTACAAAGCTCCAAAGGGCTCCTGCCTGCACCCAGGGCAGGCTAAGGATGTCCACAAACACCTGTCCCTGTGTGGGACACTGAGCACTGCAGGCTGCTAATGGCCAAGCCTGGGCACGCTGGCATGTCCAGCGCTAAAGTCACCACGTTCTGGGCACCCGTGGGGTTGCTGAAACACAATGTAGTGAAGAGGGTGGGCACGGGGGGAGTGGAATTAGAGGGACACAGTCCTTTCCCTGCAGATTATACCCTCTGCTTCCTGGCTTTCCTGGAATAGCTCTGGGCAGTGGCAGTTGGCTGTTGTTAAAGCCAATCTCCACGCGTGGCCTGAAATAGTCTCTGTGAAGCCACACGTGTGGCAGGGTCTGGAGATTAGGGCTGTGTGGGACAGCTATGCGTGCTGGGGTGGCCACTGGGGTGGCTCTGCTGTCTGTGGAGGCAGGGGGCATGGGGGTGGGGATGCAGCGGCTGCGTTCCTCCAAACGGCTCCTGCGTCGTTAAAATTAGCCAGAGCCTTCCCGGAGCTTTTGCTTTGTGCTGGGCCCCTCGGCCCTGCCCGGGCAGCCGCCTGCCAGCAGCCTTCTGCTGCTGTACCGCGGCTCAAGGGCAACCTGCTGAGGCCAGTCTGGGTGAAGCCGAGTCGGGTTTAAGCCTCCCGAACTTGGGAGTTGGAGCTGCGCAGCCCCCAGGCTGGGCTGGCTGCTCTGCTGCTTGCTGCTGCTGCCTCGGTGTCCCTCCGGGCAAAGCAAGGAGCCGCGGGGTGGTTTAGGAGGCTGCTGCTTGACCCCAGCGCTCGGCACCCAGGAGGGGACTCTGTGTCACCCCTCTGTGTGCCAGGGTTTGCTGCCTGAAGTTTCTGCCAGACTCTGAGGGGGCTGTGCCGTGAGGACAAGCTCTGGCAGCTCTAGCTCAAAGCTTGAGGCTGCTTTGACCCTTTGGACGGGAGAGGAGACACTCCCCCAAGGACCATCATCTCTTTCCCTTTCAATTCTTCCTTTCTGAAAGCTTTGGGCACGTTTCGTGTGCCAGCAGCTCATCCCCCAGCTGCCTCCTCCAGTCCTTTGGCTGCGGGGACCTTGCTCGGTCCCCAGCCCCGAGTAAATCTCCGTCTGCTTGACCGTCTTGGACTTGCTGGTGACTAAACTTTTCCTTGACTGTGTCGGTGACCGCGGAAGCCAACTTCGGGGCTGCAGGCGTTTGCAAACGGTTAACAGCCGAGCCGGGAAGGGGTGTGGGAGCAGGGAAGGGGTGTGCGAGCCGCGGCACAAAGGAACACACCATGGCTCGGCGGCCAATGAGCGGAGCTGCCGAGCGCGTCACGGGCAGCCTCCGCCGGGGCCTTAATCACCTTGGCCTCGGTCAGGGGTAACTCTAAGTCACTCACTCGTCTGCTATTGCCAAAGACTTGTTGGTCACCCCTGGCCCGGCACTCGGCACCCCGGTCCCGGTGGTGCTGCCGTCGGGGGGGTAACGCGCGGTGGGGAGGGGGGCTTGGCGCATCCGCCCCGCCTGACGTGGTTCCCGCCGCGCCGTTTGACGTCGCTGGTTCAAAACTTCCCTTGGCTCCTCCACGTATGCGAGCAGTGATAAGCAGGGGAGGGAGAGAGGAGTGGCTGCAGCTGGCTCCCCCCTTTCTTCCCCTCCCCACCGGCAGCATCAGGGTGACGTGCTCATGGAAAAATGTGCATGTGTTAGGTCCTGTGCAGTGAGTGCCTCTGCCTGCTCCCCATCCTCTTCCCCCACCCCACCCCCACCTTCCTCTTACACTTCAAATGTTTGCGTCCTGTGCGTCAGCCTGGACGGAAGGCTCCGGCTGTGCCCAGGCAGTGGAAGCTGCTGAGGGCCAGCAGGGCTCTGGCTGTGCAGGGCTCTGGCTGTGCGGGGCTCTGGCTGTGCGAGGCTCCGTCCTGTGTCCGGTTCTCCTGGCCCCATGCCAGGCTGCAGCCTCCATCCTGCAGTTCATGGAGCTCAGGGTGCTTGCAACCCTGTCCCCGTAGCAGGTGTGGAGGTAACCTCCACACTGGGCTCACTGCCCTCCAGGAGCAGGAGTTGTGCCCCCCCCCCCAAGTGATGTGGGGCACCTGGGGGTCCTCAGGCTGCTGGTGCAGGGCTGGAGCTGTTTCCTTGCTGGGTTGCAGCAGGACAAAGGGTTACAAGAGGTGCTGGATGAAGTGGAGAGATGCTCTGGGCAGCTTCCTGCTGCCCTCACTGACCAGTCCTGCTGGGACTCCTGCTGAGGCCCAGTGCTTGAGCAATCCTCTCTTACCCTCTCTTGTCCTTTGCATCCCAGGTCCCTGTGCCTGCAGCTCTGGGAAGCTGAGCAGGGGTGAAAGAAGGAGCCAGCCTGCTGCTGGCTGCTGGTTTGCCCCATCCCTGCCAGAAGGGAGATGACCCCAGGGCTTTTGGGGAGGCTGGCAGCAATGTCAAGCTGGTGAGAGGCATTTGGCTGGGGAGCCTGCAGGGCTGCTCCCCAGCCCTTGCTTGAGTGAGGGAGGTGATTGCATCCTGCTGAGCACACGGCAGTCCTGCCCGGGGGAGAGGCTGGGGCTGGGGGTGGGAGCTGAAGGCAGGAGCAGATCAGTGGCTTCCATCGAAGCTGGGATGTCTGTTTCTGCAAATGCAGCTTTTTACCTGGAATTCTGAGTCAGCTCTTCTCCCTTTTCACCCTGCAAGACCTGAGCTGCTGCCTTCAACCTGGTTTGAATCACCCCTAAGGGTTGGAGCAGGGTGAGCCCCCCCAGGACAGCTCAGGAGCCCCCAGAACCAGATGCCTGAACCTCGCTGGATGTGTGGCAGTGGGAGGAAGTGGGCTGGTAGGGCTACCCCTGGCTCTGTGTGCTTGTGAGGCTAATGCTGTGTCCTCCCAAAGGATCATCTTCTCCACCCCGTTTGCTGTCACTGCCTACATCCTCATCTGGTTTGTGCCTGACATCTCCAGAGGCCAAGTGATGTGGTACCTCTTCTTCTACTGCATCTTCCAGACCCTCGTGACGGTGAGCTGGGGCTCTGCGTGCCCTGAGGGTGGTGGGTGAGGGGTGGAGGGGGTGAATCCCTGCCTCCACGTGGCTGAGCTATGCAGCAGGGCAGGTTCCCATCCCCAGGCTAACTCTCCTGGTGCTGTTGCAGTGCTTCCATGTGCCCTACTCAGCGCTGACCATGTTCATCAGCAGGGAGCAGAGCGAGAGGGACTCAGCCACTGCCTACCGTAAGAGCATCTCCTTCCCTTCCCCACCATGGCCAGGGGATCTAAGGGATGCAAGGATGGAGAGCTGGGATGCTTGGTGGGGTTCAGGAGGTCCTCTAAGAGAAGCCAGCAGTCCTTCTAGAGCAGTGGGTTCCCTCATGTGAGGCCCAGGGGTAGAATATAGGCTCAGGGTGCATGCAAGAGGGCTTTGAGTGGGGGGAGGCTGGCACCTGTGTTAAGGAGAAGAGCAGAACAAGTCCCACTGTGAGTCTAAAGATTCTGCTCCTGCATTTCATTCTAGTCTGGTGTTCCTTGTGTCTGGGAACTGCCACTGGGGGACAGGGTAGGGGCTGGAAATGGGCTCAGAGCAAGGCCTGGGTAGTTTCCTGCAGGTCTAAATGCACTGTCACCATGACCTTTGCAGCTGAGGCATGATCCTCCTCCAGATGCCTTGCTGGAAGGGCTCATTTGGTCACAGGATGGTGTGTGGAGAACACCATTCTGAGCTTGAGTTGCAGCTCTGTTGAGCTCTTTTCCCCAGCTCCTCCAGCAGACATCCTTGTCTGGTCTGGTGAGAGCTGGGCTGATGGGGAGGCGGTGCCTGGAGCAGATGATGTGGGGTCTGAGCTCCTGAGTCTTTCCTTCTGCTCTGCTGTAGAGCAGCATGACCAAGTGTCAGTCTCTCTCCCTGCCTCAGTTTCCCCATCCCTCTTTCCCTGTGGTTTTAGCCCTTGGTGATTTGGAGGGAGCTGAGCTGGTGATGGTCTCCCTGGAGAAGGGCAGGGAGCTGCAGCTGGGGAGGCTCTGCTCCGGAGCTGAGGGTTTGGCTCCCGTCTCCGGGGTGCCCAACGACTCTGCTCAGCCTCACCAGCCTCTCCCTCCAGGTATGACAGTGGAAGTGCTGGGCTCTGTGCTGGGCACTGCCATCCAGGGCCAGATTGTGGGCAAGGTGGATACCCCCTGCGTGGAGAACCCCCTCTTCGTCAGCATGCCCAACTCCTCGGTGGCCATGGAGGAGCTGAACATGACCCGTGACACCGGGTCCCTCACAGACACGGTGAGCCAGGGCTGGGCACCTGCTGGCAGCCACAGCCTCCTCCTCCTTGGGGTTTTTTTGCCCCAGCTGGTTCCTGGGGTGGGCCTCTCCCCTCACTGCTCCCCTCTCTTGCACAGAGGAATGCCTACATGATCGCTGCGGGGGTCATCGGGGGGCTCTACGTCCTCTGTGCCATCATCCTGTCGGTGGGCGTGCGGGAGAAGAGAGGTGAGGCTTGGGGCATGCTGCACCCCTCTGAACTCCTGGGAGTGCTGTGGCTCCTGACAGCTTCCTCAGGAGCCTGGCTGAGCTCTTGGCCCTTCCCTCATGGGTTGTGCCCCGGAGGAGAGGGGCAGGTGGGGCTGAGCTGTGGGTATGGGGGCCTGGGGAGGGGGCTGCGGAAGGGCAGAGCATCTCAAGGGGGTGTCCCAGCACAGCCCTGGGGACTTGGCTCTCTGCACTGTCACAGAGAAGGTTTATCTTGTGCAGTTTTGGCTGGCAAAGATTGCTGGTGCCAGCTAGGGCATCCCAGGGTGAGGGGATATCCAGTGCCCAGTAGCTTCTGTCCTTCCTTCCCTCTGCTTATCCCAGGCAGACCAACCAGACCATCCTCTCCTCTCTGTGGGGCTGAGGGAGCCCTGCATGAGGGCAGGGAGGTGTCCCTGCAGGCATCACTCTGACTCCCTTGGGGTGGGGTGCTGTAGGTGGGCAGGGGCTGGTGCAGGGTGCTCAGCAGCAGGCCTGATGGTGTGATGATGGTCTCACTCTGCTCCCCAGAGTCCTCCCAGCTGCAGTCAGAGGAGCCTGGCTCCTTCTTCCAGGGGCTGAAGCTGGTGATGAACCACGGTGCCTACATCAAGCTCATTGCTGGCTTCCTCTTCACCTCACTGGCCTTCATGGTAAGCACAGCTGGGCTTGGAGGGACTGCAGGAGGGAATGGCAGCAGCTCAGCTGGGACATGGCTTGGGGGGGATGAGCAGAGCAGGGCACAGAAGGCTCTCTGGGGGCTGGGAGGGTGTGAGGTGGCAGCTCTGAGCCGGAGCTGCCCGGGGCAGAGGAAGGATGTGGCCTCAGAGGGGTCAGTGAATGGCTGCTTTCTTCCCCTGCCTGTGCTTTGGGTGCAGCCTTGTGAGGAGCAGCACAGCCCTCCTGGTGCCTTTCCCATCCCCCTAACCACTGCCTGCCTCCCCCACAGCTGCTGGAAGGTAACTTTGCTCTCTTCTGTACCTACACCCTGGGCTTCCGGAACGAGTTCCATAACATCCTGCTGGCCATCATGGTGAGTGTGGCCCTGCCCTGGGATCTGCTGTGGGGTCCTGTGGGTCCTACCCAGGAACTGATGTGGGATGGATGCTGTGCGGCAAGGATCTGATGTGGAGGCAGTGAGCAAAGGCTTCCTGGGAAGAAGGGAGGGAGAGGGAGCTGCCAAATGTCCTGCAAAGACCAGACAGGCTGGCAGGAACAGCAAGATCTTTGTTCCTGTGTGCAGGCAGCCAGAGATGGAGGAGATCAGGAGTCATGGGGACCTTTTGTCCAAATCCTGCCACTTATCTCCCTCTCCCCTCCCCCCCAGCTTTGAGAAAAGGATCTCAGTGTTCACTGCAAGAATGATGGAGCAAAACAGCTCCTTGAAGGCACATTTGAGCTTGCCTCATCCCTGGCAGCCCTTCCCACCCTCTCTGCTTGAAGAGACGGAGAGGTACAAGGTGCCAAGGTCTGGCTCTTGGCCATGCTGTACACAGCAGTGACAAGATCAGGTCCCTCCCCAGTGCTGAGGATCAAGTCAAATCCTCCCTTTGTCTGGGCAGGTGTCCTGGAACCTGCTGGGTGTCAGGGTGGAGGAGGAGGAGGTGGCCCCACACACCTGCTCCAATTGCAAGTTGTCCTTCCTGGGAATGGAGGCAGGTGAGGGATGGGGTGAGGGCAGCAGCTGCAGCAGTGTGGCTCTGCCAGCCCCGGGAGTGTGGAAATCAGGAGGTGCTGCAATGGTGATGGGGGAGGCTGTGTCCAGCAGCTGAGGTCAGAGCTTTTCCACCAGAGAAGAGCTTGGCCAGCAAGTGACACCATGACCCTCTTCTCTTCTCATAGCTCTCAGCCACCTTGACCATTCCCCTCTGGCAGTGGTTCCTCACCCGCTTTGGGAAGAAGACTGCTGTCTACGTGGGCATCTCGGTGAGTGGCTGCCCCCAGGTGCAGAGCAGCACACCAGGATGGTGCTGCACACCAGGATGGTGCTGCACACACAGCCTGGGCAGGGCTGTCCCCCTCAGCGAGCCCAGGGCTTGGCAGGGGCTGCCAGTGATGACAGCTTGGTGCCTTTCCCTCATCCTGCTCTTTGTGCTGCCACGGATGTGGCCAAGGCCAGCAGCAGTGGCTGCTGTGGGGCTCTGGGAGGAAGGCTGCACTGCTGCTTCCCCAGCTGCCACAGACACATGGAACACAAAGGCCTTAAGGTCATCCAACCATAACCATGTACACAACTCTCAGACCATGTCCCTCAGCTCCTCATCCAAACACCTTTTAAACCCCTGCAGGGATGGGGACTCCACCACCTCCCTGGGCAGCCTGGGACAGTGCCTGTCCCTGTGGTTGGGGTCTGGTGTGCATGGGAGGGGAGGGGAAAGGCTTAGAGGGTCTGGGTCAGGCACTGCTAACACAACCTGTTCTCTGTCCCCTCTCCAGTCTGCCATCCCCTTCCTCATCCTGGTGGCTGTCCTGGACAGTAACCTCATTGTCACCTACATCGTGGCCGTTGCAGCTGGGATCAGTGTCGCAGCTGCCTTCCTCCTGCCCTGGTGAGTGTGGGGTCCTGGTGCTCAGCACTGCACCTCCAGAGCTCTGGGCAAGGTGTTTCCAGGGCCTGCTGGAGTGGTTGGGAATCCTTGGGAGGCCTTTTTCTGTGTTTTTGACCCAAGATGGGGCCCTTGGAGGGAAATCTCAGCAGGCAGAGGAGATGCTTTGTTGGCTCAGTCCTCATGGTCACTGCCTTGCTCTCCACACAGGTCCATGCTCCCAGATGTTGTAGATGACTTCAAGCTGCAGCACCCTGACTCCCATGGCCACGAAGCCATCTTCTTCTCCTTCTATGTCTTCTTCACCAAGTTTGCCTCTGGGGTCTCCCTGGGCATCTCCACACTCAGCTTAGAGTGAGTTCTTGCAGGAGAGCCAGCGGGGAGGGAGGCCAACGAGCCTTGCCCCTCTGCTTCCCCAGGGCTGGGGAGGAGGTGGGAGGTCTAAATCCCGCCGTGGCTCCAAGCCTGCCCCTTCAGGGGACAGGTTGGCAGCCTACAAAGCTGAGCTTCCCTCGCCTGAAGGTCCCTTTCTGTCACAGCTTCGCAGGGTACCAGACCCGGGGCTGCTCCCAGCCCAGCGAGGTGCACATCACCCTGAAGATGCTGGTGTCAGCGGTGCCCGTGGGGCTGATCCTGCTGGGGCTGCTGCTCTTCAAGCTCTACCCCATCGACGAGGAGAAGCGGAAGAAGAACAAGAAAGCCCTGCAGGACCTCAGGTGGGTGCCAGCCTGCGCTCTGGAGGCAGGCAGCAGAGCCTGGCAGTGCCAGCGGGGCGGGTGGGGGCGGCGCCAGGCCCGGGCGGGTTGGGACACACCGGGACTCGTCCTCCAGGATCCGTGGGCGCTGGGCTGAGGCAAGGGCTGCCTTGGCTTTCCCAATCCTGCCTCCCAGAGAGATGGTGTGAGGTGCTTGAGATCGACAACAGGAGCCTGCCCCAGCTGCTGAGGAGAGCTGCTGTGGGGGCTGTGCAGCGGCCCCCGTGCTCCAGGGCAGCTGCTAGGCTGTGGTTGGACTCAGTCTGCAGTCTCTCCCAGGCAGGCAGTTCACAGAACCACAGAATTGGTTTGGGTGGAGGAAGTCCTCCAAGCTCATCCAGTCCAGCACCACCATGGCCCCAAGTGCCATGCCCACACGTTTCTTGAGGACCTCCAGGGGTGATCTCTCTTCTGTGCTCTAGGGCTGAGGCAGACCTTGCTCTGTCTCCTCCTCACCCATTTTTTCCCCCCAGGGAGGAGAGCAACAGCAGCAACAGCAGCTCCGAGTCAGACAACACAGAGCTGGCCAGCATCGTGTGACCCCAGGCTGGGTCCATCTGCTCACACCAGGGCTACCCAAAGGACTTTTCCCCTCCAGGGCTGGCCCAGCCTGGGACTGCCATAGGTGTGCAGCATGAGGAGCACCTGGGAGAAGCCTGTGGAGCCTGCAGTGAGTGGAAGAGAGGATCTGTGCCGGTCCTGTGCCTTCCACGGGATCCACAGAGCGCCGGTAGTGTACATTACACGAATTGACCCTCTGGAACTGGCTGTGCCATGAGAACCAGGATTCCCTGCTGGCTCCTGGAGGAAGAGAGAGAGAGAGCAGAAAAGCCTGGAGTTGGGACCCTGTTGGGAGTTGGGCTCCTGGTGCTCCTGCCACTCGTGCCCCGTGGGGCCAGGGGTAATGGTTAGTGTACATTACACTGTGACCGTGCCGAGGACGTGAGCTCGCCTCTGCTGCCTGTACGGAGGACACTGACTTCCAAAGCTCTTCTCATTTTGGGGGGGTGGTGTTTGTTTGGTATCTTTTGTTTTCTAGACCCTAATTAACTTAATGATGTAAATAAGCAGCAGTTTGCTGTCTGTATATTTGTACAGAAACCCACCTGGAGGACCTGCTCGTTTGGATTGCCATAAAGCCAGCAGCCCGGGTGGAGAGGAGTGGAGTTGTTTGGCTGTGGTGGTTTTTTGTGTGGCTGTCAGCAAGCTCAGGGTTCCCCTCACATGCTGTGTGAGGTGCAGGATTTGACTTCTCCCTGAGCCTGAAAGCACAGGAATGCCATAATCCAGGCAGCAGGCTGTGCCCGGCAGCCCCTTACCCTCCTGCGGCTCCCTGCTCGCTGCCTGCTCTGCAGCAGCCCAACAAAGGCTTCATTATTTACTCCCTTTCAAGAGGCAGCACGGGGGTGGAGGGAGGAATGGAATCAAAGTGAGGGCTGTGGAGATTGTGAACTGAGGGCTGGAAGGAGGGGAGAGGCAGCTGGGGAGCAGAGAGAAAGGGAATGTGGGCTGTGGGTGACAGCCAGCGCTTCCTCCCAGGGCGCAGAGCTGGGCAAGTGCTAAGCCTTGTGGATATTTATACCTTGCTCCTGCATTCCACTCTTCCCCAGCAGAGATGTGGAGCAGCAGAACTGTCCTGCTCCAGCAGCAAGTGCAGTGCTGGGGGGGGAAAGCAGCATGGAGTTGAGCACAGGGAGGATGCACCAGAGAATCCTTGTGGTTGGAGAAGTCCTCGAGGTTGAACACCTCCAGCTCCTTCAGCTGCTCCTCCCCAGCCCTCTTCTCCAGACCCTTCAGCAGCTTCCTTGCCCCTCTCTGGACCTGCTTCAGCCTCTGTGTCCTTCTTGGAGGCCAGGATTTGAGGTGTGGCTTCACCAGTGCCCAGTACAGGAGGGCAATCACTGCCCTGGTCCTGCTGGTCACAGTATTCCTGACACAGGCTAGGATGCTGTTGGCCTCCTTGGTCACCTGAGCAGCCACTTCTGCAGCTGGGGCAGATGCCTGCTGTGAGGGCACTGCAAGCTCTGTCCCCATGGCCACTGCACCACAGGGGCAGAGCTTTTGCCTTTTGTTAAGTGTATTTGTCACACCGAGGACTTGGTGGGGTCAGCCCCTGAGCTGAGAGAGGCCTCCCTGCAAAGGAGGGGTTGGGGGGAAGGAAGCCTCATCCTTAGCTCCACATTTGGGTACAAAGGATTGGAATAAGGCTGGGGGGGAGTTAAAAATAGCTACAGAGGGATTAGATCTTAGCTGGGAATGCTGAACCGGGCCCCACTCAGCCACCATGGCACAGGTCATGGAGAGAAACAAAGGGGATGATGCAAGGAGCTGGCTTGGTGCTGAGCAGAGGCAAAGTTAGACATGGCCTGGGTGTCCCCTGCTCCCCCAGGGATGGAGCTTGCAGCAAAGGAACAAGGGCAGGGCAATGCCAGCGTGCTCTGAAGCCCCATGGGGCTGGGCAAGTAGGTGCCCTGTGCACCCTCAGAGAGGAGGAGGAGGAAGGCAGAGCTCCAGACTGTTGCAAATGCACTGACCCCTGCCCTGGTCCTGGCCAGGCTCTGGAGGAGTCATCCTGGCCCTGGCTGCCTCCAAGGGGTGTGGGCAGCAGTGCTGCCTCCAGGGCTTTAGAAGATTGCTGCTGGTTTTTCAGAGAGCTCCAAGGGACATTTTCTTCCTTGCCTCCTCCTCTCTGGCTCTGGGGGGCTCGCAAGGAGTCTCTGTTCAGGTCCTTCTGCAGCCAGCTTGAGAGACAAAACCAGCCAGAGCTTGAGCTGGGGCCCAGACATTCCTAGCTGAGAACCTCTTCTGCTTGAGGGGTTTCAGGGAATAGATGGGAAAGGGGAAAGAGTGACTCTGGGAGTTGAGAGCACTGAGCCCTGGGCAGAACTCCAGCCTTGAGTCAGAGGCTGTCTTGCTTCAGTCCTGATGAGAGAGGCATGAAGAAAGCTTCTCTAGCAGGGGGAGACTGACCAGGAGGCAGGGGGAGAAGCTGTCTGCACTTAGAGCTGGCCTCCAGCAGCAGCTGTGCTGCAGCTTAATCCACATTAACCTCGAGGATGAAGCAAGTGTCTGGGAAGCAGCTCCCTGCAGAGCTGGAGCTCCATGGCTGCTGTCCCCCAGCTGGGTGAGCCACAGGTCTGGGCTGACAGGGGCAGAGCTGACTCTGTGAAACCAAAACCAGGGGATGGAAAATGCAGGGGAGGGCAGCTGTGTGCTCAGCACCTGCTGAGCTGCTGCCTGCAACAGCACAGGGGCTGGGGCTCTGCTGCCCAGGAGCCATGTGTGGGGCTGGGGCTCAGCCCCAAATCCCAGCTGAAGGATTTAGCTAACTACTAGAGCAGAGGTTACTCCCTCTGGTAATGGGGCACAGACTGGCACTCACCCCAGCTGCAGGGCGCTTGTCCTGGGAGGTGACTGTGGAGGGGGATGAGACCAAGCAAGCCTCAGCTGTAGCCTCCAAGGAGCAGCACATCACCCTGCAAAACTGGACCTGCACCCTCTGGACAGTCACTGAGGGTGGCTTTGCCAGGAGGCAGATCCCCTCCTGCTTGAGGCAGCAGGAAGGGCTGGAGGGACAGGCCCTGAGGTGAGAGTGGCCATGCTGTGTCTATTTACCCTAAGGAAAGTGGAAGTGAGAGAGGTGTCTGCTGGCAGAGCATGAGGCCTAACCTCATTCCTTATCTGAGGGAAAAGGGCAAAGATCCCTGGGGTTTCTCTCCCAGCAGGAGAGATTCACAGCTGCTGGTGGTGCTGGCTTTCCCTTGCCCCCCAGGCTGGAAGGAGCTGTGTGCCCACTGCAGCAGAAACCACCCAGGGCTGTGCTGGATGCTTCAAGCTGAACCATGCCCAGGCTCACCCAGAGAGGTGTTGGGCAGTGCAGCCACCCCACAGTGCTGGCACTGCTTCTGGGGGAGCCTGGCTCAGGGAAGGGACCCAGCTGGGACTTGGCTCAGCCTGGGAAGCTCTGGGAGGAAGCAGGATGGCTGGAGCAGGGCAGTGCTGGGGGCAGAGGTGCTGGGGGCAGAGGTGCTGGGGGCAGAGGTGCTGGGGGCAGAGGTGCTGGGGGCAGAGGTGCTGGGGACAGAGGTGCTGGGGACAGAGGTGCTGGCCAGTGGGTCACAGTGAGCAGGGCCTCGTCACCAGCATCATCTGAGGTCTGTCACCAGCTGGAGAAGGCAGAGGTAACCCAGGGCCAGCTGGGTAGCCTCAGGGGCACAGGACAAAAGCATTCCTGTGCAGAACTGTCCCCAAGGGTCGCTTTGTGCCACCTGGCTGAGGTCATTCCCTTGTCTGCAAACAGAAACAGAAGGCTATCGACCTGTTTGGGGAGGCTTTAGTCAATGTTTCACAAACCCCCTGTTTCCAAAGATGTAAGCAGACAGGTGCTGCAGCATGTGGCAAGAAACTGCTGGGACAGCTCCCAAGCAACTCCCTTTTCCCAGGAATAAAGCTTCAGCTTGCTTTTACTAGGAAATGAAAGGAGGTGTGCAAGCCAGCACCCAGGCTGAGCCTCAACAAGGGATGGCACAAGGAGCTCTGCCCCTGCCAGGGCTCTCTTTGCTGCTGGGGGGGAGCTGGGGGCTGCTGAGCATCACAAAGACCTGGGCTGGAGCTCAGACAAGTTCCCTCCTCACCCCACAAGGGAGCAGGGCCAAGGGCTCTCGTTCAGCTGCAAGAAGCCAAAGGCACTGCCCAGGGGACACGAAGGCTCCAGGGAACACAAAGACATTTTAGCCATGTAATAGCCACTTCATGTTAGCCTTTTTGTGACTCAAGAAAAAGGGACAATGTTCCCGTGGTGCTTGGGGGAAAAGGAGATGAGGCAGCAAACCACCTGGCAGCAGCACCAGGAAGCTGTAAACTCTTTCCCTGCAGCCAGGACAGTGACCGCCACAGGCTGACGTGGTTTATGGGCACCAGGATCCCTGACAGAGCACTGCCCTGCTTTACAGCCCTCCTGGAAAGAGGCAGCTCCTCCATGACCCAGCCTTACCAGGAACTCGATCTCTGTTCCTTCAGCTGAACTGAGCCACCCCAGAAGCAAACACAGCAGGCTGGGGCTGGGTTGCAATCTCCCCGGTGAGCCACATTCTTCCTCCCCTCCTTCTCTGGTTATTTCTGGTTCCTCTTCCCACCTTTGCTTCCTCCCCACAGATGCAGCCTAGGAGGATGGCTGCTGCCTGTGCTGCCCAGCAGGGTCCCCAGCGAGGCAGGGCAGGGCTGGGGCTCCACTGCTGTGCCCTTTGTGTGATGCTGGAAGTGAGAGCAGAGAGGTGGTCGTATCTTGGGTTTTGTTTGGCATCACACCGACTGATCCTAAAGTGCCTGATCTTAGTGGAGGCAGTGGCAAGAGGCAGAGCAGGTGTTTGACAGGGTGGAAAATGAGGCCAGAAAACCAGGCAAACAGCACCAGTGACGGCAGGAAGCTGCTTGTTTGCCCTCCAGGCTTCAGCCTAACTGGGAGGGACGATGGGAGGGCAGTGGTGCAGGTCCAGCTCGGCTCAGTCTGCTTTGCCAGGGCAGTGGATGGGTGCCAGGTGAGGACAGAGAGGGGACAGGGGACAGCGGTGAGCTCACCCGGGTGACACACAGCTCCTACCCACTGCCTGCTCAGCAAACAAACCCTGGGAAGGTTTTGAACGCCTCCAAGAGCTCGCAGGAGGGCAAAGCGAGAGGAGAGAGCCTCACTAGATGTCAGCAGAGCCACGCTCCCAGCCTTCAGCCCGCCTCAGGCTTGGCTCCAGCTGGGAGCCCGCAGCCGGAGCCCGGATCTGCGCCCGGGAGCTCAGCGCTGGACAGGCCCCGCTCGCACCGCAGGCTGCCGCGGTTGTGACCATCTATGGTAGCGGAGCAGAGGGCAGGAAACGCTGCTGGAGGCAGCCAACCTCGCAGGGTTTTCTCCTCCTTCCCATCCTGTCAACGTGTCGCAGCCCCCGCTGCGGCAGATGCTCTGTCTGGCTGCCTGTATGCACAGACCCCAAGCCCCGAAGGAGGCTTCAGCTCCCTTCAAGACTGCTGAGACCCCAAACACAAAGCAAAGCTCCAGGTCCCTCCCTGCCCTGTCTCTAATCGCGGCAGCAAACACTTTCTCGGAGCAAACCCTCTCCTAATGGTAAAAGCAGGCAGCAGAGCCTCCTGTGGGAACCATCCCGGGCTGGCTACAGGGACTTCTTCCTCAATCCAAGTTATTTTCCCTTTGAGCAGTTCAGTCTCAGTCTCTCCAGAAACAAAGCTGGGACAATTATCTGCCCAGCCCCTGCAAAACGCTTTGACACCCTCGGATCGAAGGGGGTCTGTGAACACAAGGCTCCAAAGCGCTCTGCAGCTCTGGAAGCACCCAGGAGCTGTCTGCTGCTTGGGTGGGTCAGCACAGGCCAGCGGTAACAGCATCCTTGACACACAAAGCCAGCAACGCGACCCACCCAAGGCAAACAGCAGCCCTCCCCCAGACCTGCGCCGGGGTGTCTCAACTGCCCCATCTGGGGCTCTAAAGCCGCTCCCAGCCCCTGTGTGATGATCTCGGGCACTCGGAGGCTTCCGGGGACCCCCAGCCCCTCTCCGGAGATCCCCGTCCTCCCTAGGGGTCTCGAAGCGTCCCCAGCCCCTCTGTGGGGACCTCGGGCACCTCGAGGCTCCTGGAACCCTCCCGGCCCCTGTGGGGGAGCCTCATGCACCTCCACACTCCCGGGGCCCCCCCAGCCCTACGCGGGGGACCCGAAGCCCGCTCGCCCCCCGCCCCCGCCCCTCTCCGGCTCCACCCCCGGCGAGGCCCCACCCCCGGCCACGCCCCCGATCGACTCCGGCCCCGCCTCCAAAGCAATCCGCCAATGGCAGGGCGGGGGCCGCTCAAAACGCCTCCCCCCGGCGCCGCGCCGCGCGCACTTCCGGCGCGCTCGGCGGGGGCCGGAAGCGGCGGGCGCGGGGGGTGCTGGGCGGCGCCGGGCGGCGGCGGTGGAGCGCGAGCGCGGCGGGAGGTGAGCGCTGGGGCGGGGAGCGCTGGGGCGGGGAGCGGGGGGAGGCTTCCCGCCGGGGCCGCGGGTCCTGCCCCGGAGCCCCTCTCGGCGGGACCTAGGCCGCTGCGGAGCAGCCGCCACCGATCGCGCCCGGCCCCGGGGCTGGCCGGTGGGTGCCGGTGAGGGGTCGGGCCCACCCGGGCTCGGAGGACGCTGTCCGCCTCTGCCGGGGCTGCGCTGGGAGGATGCAGGGAGGCGGGAGGGGCTCCTGCCTGCCCGATGGGGGTTAAATCTGGTAAAGGCGGTGGTTTCGGGTTAATTTAGTCACGCAACGGTGAAAACTCCCTGGTGGGGCCATTACCGGCGCTCCCCGCCGCCCCAGGCACCGGGCGGGGCAGCTTCGGGCCTACCTGGGCATCCCTGCGGGGAGCGGAGGCGCTTCCTGCCGCGGGGGCCCCGCCTGGGGGTGTCTTGCGCCCGAGCTCTGCCCGGTGGGGAGCGGGGTGGGAGCGCAGGTTACCGAGGTGCGGGCCACCGACGGCCATCCCCACCGGCGTGGGGGAGCGGGCTGGGGGCTGGCTATCTGCCCCTGGAACCCTAAGTGAGAGGCGTTTAGTCCTGCCCCTTGCGGCCGCTCTGTCTCCGCCCTCTGGAAGGGGGCCGGGGGGTGCCGGCGGGCAGCCGTCGGTCAGGTCGCCGCTGGCCGGTGGTGCGGCGAGCGGGCGGGTCGGAGAGCGAAGGGGCCGGGGGGTTCCCGGGGCTGGCAGCTGCTGGGTGTGTGCCCAGGTGATAGATCCACGGCGGCGCTGGTTTGGCACAGCCTGCAGCAAGGATGTTCGGGCGGGCGGTGTTGCCCGGCTGCCCTCGCAGGGCGCCGGGGGAGGGTTTGCTTTCAGCCTGTTGCTGCCTTCTCGTCTGCCTTGTGTGGTTTGGTGGCGATTTGGGCGGGGTAAAGGTGTAAAGGATTGCTTTGGATTTGGTGACAGTGGAATGAAACAAATATTAGAGGTCGGGTCCCAGGGTTTTGTCCCACAGAACTGGGGCTGTGGGTGCACATGGCTGAAGCCCCAGGGATCCGCGGCGTGGAGAAGCTGCTCTGTTCCCTTTCTCTTCCTCACACAATCCTCCTGTCCCTGGGATACTGCTGAGCTCCCCCAAAGCCAAAAATACCTCCCTGGCATTGATGTAACAAAGTTCAGCCAAGCAGGCACAGCTCGGGAGGGATGCTGATGAGGTTTGATGCTCTGAATCCCTGGCAGGGAGCTTGGTGCTGCATCCAATTTAGCTGAGATCTGAGATCCTCAGTTCCTTCCCTGGTGGATTCATCGCCCTGACAGGGAATGGAAATGAGAGGAGCATAGCAACAAGAGTCTGGCAAGTGGGGGAAAAAAAAATCTCCTGTTTCATGTAATGGTGATGGGGGAAAAAAGGAGTCCTTGTGCTGGCTGTGCTGTGGAGCAGTGATGCACAAACTCCAGGGGAAGGTTGAAGTGCAAATAGCCACTGAGATGTCTGATGGCTTTGGGAGGGTTTGCTGTCTCAGAGTTTAAACAGGGTCCAGATGGAGGTTTTTTTTCCTGGGGGGCTGGCTTGGGGATTTGGTTTTCTTCCAGCACTTTTGGTTTTCTAAATGAAGTAGCTGTGGAACACCAGCAGCAGTCACCACGGGCTCTGGAGCAGTGTCAACAAGTATTGTTGTGCTATAAACAGCAGAGATCTCTCTCTTGGCAGCTGCTGGGACCGGCAGTAGCTGTCTGGTGCTCACGGCTGGTCCTGACAACTGACTAAATTCAGGCACTGGAGCCCTGTCTTGCTTGAAATAGTCCTGTGCTTGATGGGCTGAAAAATAGCATGAAATTCCTTGGGCTTCTGAAAGGTAAAAAACCACAATGTTGGGAATCATCTGGCAGCTGATCCCCTGAGAGTCATTCCAGTGTCAGCTCAGAAATAAACTCTGGTATGTTCTTAATTTAGTTGTCCCATCTTTCTTCCTCCTCTTGCCTGCAGAAACAGGAAGTAGCTGATGCAAATTTCGTGTTGCTGACAGCACTCTGTCGGCCCTCACAGGAGCTGAAGCTGAAGGCAGGCGTAGGTTTGACTTGCTTTGGCTCTGAAACTAGCACTGGTGTCTTGCAGAGTGTCTTTAAGTGAGGGCTGGGGGTTAATGTGCAACAGGAAGGATTTCACTGGCACCATTCCTCTGGGCTCCTTTGCCTGGGACATATATCAGCCCCAAACAGGAAGCTCCTCTTGCTCTGGTGCTGGGCAGGGTGGGCTGGGGGCTCAGCTCCCTTCCCCTCCCCACTGCATCAGAACAGCCTGCTTGCAGATGAAAGCTTGTTTGCTGCACACTGTGTTCACAGCCATGTTCCCAAGCCTGGGTGGAAATCAAAAGCTCATTAAACAGATGAAGCAAAATGTGCTGTGAGAATGAATGGAGGCTCTGGCCCAGGGTGAAGTGTGTGTTTGCTGGGAGCCCATAGCTTCTGCTCCATTGGTAATCAAAGCTCAATTGAATTTAAACAAGACCTAGATTTAAGTGCTTGCTTTTATAGTCCCAAAAGGGAGAGCTTCATCTCCACTGCTGTCAGCAGCAGAGCTCGAAGCTTGGCCTGCACAGCACAGCTTGAAAGCCTTTCCCATTCCTCCTGAGCAGAAGTGACTCTTGGGTGATTTCTGTGTCCCAGCTTCCTCTGGAAAGGAGGCAGAGGAGTTGATAGCAGAGTGCTGAGGCCTGGGAAGTCAGTCAGTCTGTCACCAGTCCTTCTGCAGGCAGAATCCTGGCTGGGTGTAGCCCAAGCAGGTCTGCCTCTGACCCTGGCTTTCCTTTGTTCCCCCTTGCTAAACATTAATCTGTGAACTCTGGCTGCTGCTGTTGCTTACAGCTAAATCATTTCATTCCTTGTGGGTGTGTGTAGATAGCAGAAGGAGTAAGGGTGAGCCAAGATCACTTCAGCAAGGAGTGACCCAAGCTGCCTGCTCTGGGACTTTGTGCTGCCTGCTCCCAGTTCTGATTTTGCTGCCGGTTTACCCAGTGACTTATCTTGTAAGTTGCCTTAATGCTGCCCATTAAAGAGAAATTAAAATGAGCTCACCATCTGCCAGGTCAGGCTGGTGTGGAGCACTGTGAGCCAGGGAGAGGCAGGGAGGAGGTGGTGTCAACCAGCAAGGGGACCTGGAGGAGCCTGAGCCTCAGGAGCACCTCCCTGTTAAAGGACATCGATCCTGCCAGCCGAGCTGGAGCCGGTGAGCCGTGCTCCTCACACCAGCACCGCTTGCTGCTGGGGCTTGGAAGCTGCTTTCCATCTGGACTTTCTGGTTTGTAATCCTGATTTGAAGTGCAGTTTGTGGCTGGGGTAATGGGGCTGATCAGATTAGAGCAGCCTGGAATGCGATGGGGATCAGTGGCGCAGAGCAGCAGCGCTGCCTGCTCAGCGCCGCCTGAGCCTGCTGTCCTTCCTGAGCCCCCTGCATTGCACCTTTCTCCCTGCTCCCTCAAAGCTTCAGAGAGTTGCTTTAGCAGGTGGCTCTCTCCTTTTTTCTGGGGGGAAGGAGGAGGGGGAAGAGGAACCCTTTTGGTGTGCTGAGAGCGGGGGAGGCAGAGCCCCGCGCTTGGCTGCGCTCCCGCTGGAAGACGTGAGCCCCATTCTGGATGCAGCAGAGTCCTGCCAGCCCTGTGGTCAGGGTTTGCTACATTGCACTGAATTAAAACAACAGCAGAAAAGCAAAAAAGGGAAGTATTCATTACTGCTAATTAGGTGGGTGAGTGCCCACAGGCTTCAGCCTCTCTGGACTTCTGTGTCTGGAAGCCATCCAGCGGCTGCCGCCCGGCTCGCTGTGAGCTGGCTGCTGGGGCTCAGTGCGCGGAGGAGGAAACTGCTCCTGGAAAAGGGGGGGGTGGCCTCTTTCCTGCCCCCCTCCTCCAACATCAGTGCTGCCTCTCCTGCTGCAAGCAGGCAAAAGAAGGGTGAAAATTGGCCTTGTTTGTCTTGTGACGTCCGAGCTGCTCGTGCCTAACGCCGGGGCTGCCCCGCGTCCTCTGGACGCTGCTCCGGAGCAGGGCCCTGCTCAGAGCTTCAGGGCTTGTTCTGAGGGAGATCTGCTGGACACAGCTGGCTGAGCCCTGTGTGCTGGGAAGGTCTGTCTCCCTCCAGGCAGGTTTTGAGCTCTCCCAGGCTGTTGCAATAAGCAGGAAGCTGCGTCCAGGCTGTGATTCACGTAGTGAAAGCCTTGCCATGAGTTGGTGAGGAGCTAAAAATGCCTCTGGTGATTGCTGCTCCCTCCCTGCATTCCCTGGGCTTTAGTCTGCTCCCACAGCCTGACTTGTCTTGCTCCCTGCTGCAGAGCCTCTGCAAGGCAGGAATTCATGGAAGGCTTGTCTGACTCTTGGACTCTTCCAGATGAGATGCTGCAAGTGACTCCTGCACCTCAGTCACTGTGCTGTGCAGTGCCTGAGGAGCAGGCTCTGGAGCCTGGGTACCACAGCCTGGAGAGGATGAACAGGGGCACATTGTGGCAGCAGCAGCAGCTCTGCTGCCTTAGCTCCTGCAGCTGCTCCTCTTGGCATCTGCCAGGGTGCCAGGCTCGTTCTGCACACTGATGCTCCAGTGATGCTGGAGTTAGAGATGTTCCTTGGAGGATCTCAGGACTCTGGGAGGTCTCTGTGACCTGAAGTGTGTGGACTCTCCTGTTCTCCCCCTATGTTCCAGCCTAAAGGATGCTGTGAGCTCGCAGTGCAGCAGCTGTGCATCTGCTGTGTGGTCCCAGCTGGGCCTCTGGCCAGGAGCTGGCTGCAGTGACATTTTGTGTAGCCCTCTTGCTTCATGGAGCACTGTCAAGACAAGGTTAAAGGATGGAAGTTTTAGTGTCCTTATGTGTGTGAGAAGTCCTTGCAATGGGGGAGGAACAGTGTGGCCATCAAAGAGCAGCTGTGGCAATAGGAAGTGGCTGTTGTGTAATCCCAGCGCCCTTGCTCCTGGCAGAGCATCAGCAGGACGCAGAGCTAGGTGGAAATTATTCCTCTGGAGCTGGTAGAGCTTGCAGCAGGCAGCTGATAAGCCCTCTTCAGTGCCTGACATCTGAGTTGCATCCTGTGAGAGGGGGTGAATCCTTGTCTTCTGCCTGTGCAGGTTGTGGCCAGCAGCAGCTATGGAGCGGTTGGTGGAACGGTTGGAGAAGGCTGTGGAGCGCCTGGAGACGGTTTGCCAGGCCCCTGGCAGGTGTGGAGATGGCTCCTCCAAAGGTGAGGCCCTGTGCTGAAGCTGTGGCTGGGGCAGCAGCAGCAGGGGCTGCTGTGGGGCAGGCAGGGCTGCTGCAGAGGCCTCTGGGGGGGTGCTGGGGGAAGTTTGGTGTCGCAGCAGGCGCCGAGGGGCTGCGGTTAGCACCCTGCTGGAGGAGGCTTCCTGTGGCTGCAGCACTTCCCCTGCCAGCCCCAGGCTGAGCCTGCTGCCTTCAGCTGCTGTCACCCAGGGGTTAGACTGGGTGTGAGGAGGGTGGGAGGTGCAGCCCAGGAGCTTGGTGCTTGTGTGTGGTGGCTCCCAGTGACTGCTGTGCTCTGGCTCCTTCCCTGCAGGGGTGGCTGAGTACGTGCAGGCTTTCGATGCCCTTCTGGCTGGCCCAGTGGCTGAGTACATGAAGATCAGCAAAGAAGTTGGTGGGGATGTGCAGACACATGTAAGGACTCCTGTTCCTCTCCCTTGGCTCTACATGCTGCCTGTCCTTGGGGGCTGCTGAGGGCCAGCTTTGCTCTCAGTGTTTGCATTGCTGCAGTGCTGTGTTCTGGGATGTTGATAAATCCCTGAGGGTTCACAACAGATGCAGGTGCCCAGATCACCTCCAGCAGATTGCTGCCACCTACACACAGGATGAATCAAACCTCCTCCTTTGTACCTTCAGCAGTTAGGTGCCTAGCTCTCTTTTTAGACTTCAGTGCTTGCCTCAGGGGTCCCAGGAGCTGTTGCACTCCTGGGAGTGTTCCCTGGGGATGGGTGTCTCCAAGAATATGCTTTGAGAGCAGAGCTGCTTTCCTGCACACTAGGAGATGAGGCAGTGGGAGTTTGGTTCTTTGCCTTATAGTGGGTACAAGGGAAGTACCTTCTGCTCTGCTCTGCTGAGAGCCCACCTGGAGGCCTGTGTCTGGCTCTGGAGCTCCCAACACAAGAAGGACTTGGACCTGTTAGAGCAGGTCCAGAGGACACACAGATGGTCAGAGGGAGCACCTCTCCTATGAAGGCAGGCTGAGAGAGTTGGGGTTGTGAAGTCTGGAGGAGAGAAGGCTCCAGGGAGACCTCAGAGCTGCCTGCCAGGACCTGAAGGGGCTCCAGAGGAGCTGGGGAGGGGCTTTGTGCAAAGGTATGGAGGGACAGGAGGAGAGGTGATGGCTTCAGGCTGGAAGAAGCTGGATTTAGAAGAGGCATTAGGAGAAATTCTCCCCCATGGGGGGGGTGAGGCTCTGGGACTGGCTGCCCAGAGAAGCTGTGGAGGCTTCAAGCCTGGAAGCGATCAAAGCCAGGCTGGGTGAGGCCTCCAGCAACCTGATCTGGTGGGAGGTGTCCCTGCCCATGGCAGGGGCTTGGAACTAGGTGGTGCTGAAGGTCCCTTCCAAGCCAAAGCAGTTTGTGAGTCTGTGCTGTGGTTTGTCTCTGTCCCCAGGCTGAGATGGTTCATGCAGGGCTGGTGAGCGAGAGAGCAATCCTGGTGATGGCCTCTCAGCATCGGCAGCCGGAAGAGGTAAGTGGGGGAGCTCTCTCCTCAGGCCTCCTCTGCCCTTCCCTCAGGGTGTCTGCAAGTCTGGGGGAGTCTGGGACACCACAGGTGCTGCAGATGAGGAGCTGGAGGAGGATTGGAGCCCCCTGCAGCCGTGAGGTGGCTCTTGCTGAGGGCGTGGACTGTCCTGGGTGCTCGCCCACCGCTGGGCAGAGCTCTGGAGGCTGGCTCTGGGGCTGCAGAAGTGAGATTCCCCAGCCAGGGGAGCAGCAAAGCTCTCTGCAGCTCTCAGGGCAGCTTCTGAGTGTCAGCTCCCAGCAGCTGTCTCGAGTTTCACCTGGCAGCAGCACTGCTCAATCTCTGTTCCCTGGGATGCAGCCTGCAGACAGGAGCTGAGCTGAGGCAGGAGCCAGGGGGGGATTTGCTTTCCATGATGAGATCCTCCTGCAGTCTGACAGGCACTTGCCTCTCTCCAGTGGCCTCTGAATTAATAGCCAAGGCTTTCAGGATTGATTTGTCCCTAGCAAGTAATTTAACACTTTGCCCAAGGCTGCTGCTTCCCAGCAGGCTGTGAGGAGAAGCTGCTCCTGAATGCCTTGGCCCTTCCCTGCTGAGAGCTGCTTTTGCTGAGCCACAGGATCCCAGCTTGCTCTTCTTTGCTGTTATTCTCTGGCTCAGTCCTGGCTTCTCCTCTCACACTGTGGGAGCTGGATTTCTGTGCTGCCTTCCTGTTCACTGCAGAACAGACCTGCCCCCTCCCCTCCACTTGGCACTGGGAGGTTGGTTGTCTTTCAGCAGGCTTGCTGGGCTGCTGCTCTGACAGCCTCTGCTCTGGGAATCTGCTCACAAGCTCCACTGGCAGGTTGTTTAACTGCAGCATTAGGAACAGAGCAGCCTTCATCTGCTGCAGGTTGTCTTGCAGGAGCCTGGGCAGGTCTGGAGCAGCCAATGTAAAAGGCAGAGTGTGTGAACTCTCCTTGCTTGTGGCAGAGAATTGCCCCATCCTGCTCCTTGGCTCTGGCACTAGGGTGAAGCTTCTGAAGTGTGGCCCTGGCCAGTGGTGCTCAGAACCTCTCTGGTTTTCATCTAAGCAGAGGAAGGGACAGCAAGAGGAAAAGCTGAGGCTTTGAAAAGCAAAGTTTGGCCACTTGTGTCCCTCCTTGCTGCCCCCAGCAGCAGACTTTCTGACCTTAAAGGAAAGAAAAGTTACCCAAGAGGCACCAGTGGAAATGTGAACTTGGCTGCTCTGACCTCAGAAGGCTTTTAGGGGCTTTCAGTCAGCATTCCAAGTGGAAAGCACACACACAAACTACTGCCAGCATCCAAGGCTGACTGGAGGATTGACTTGAGTTGGCTGGGTGCTGGGGCCTGGCCTGGGAGGGTGCCTGGGGCCTGGCCTGGGAGGGTGCCTGGGGCCTGGCCTGGGAGGGTGCCTGGGTCCTGGGGCCTGGCCTGGGAGGGTGCCTGGGTCCTGGGGCCTGGAGGGTGACTTCAGAAGCTGCTGTGCCTCTGGCTGCAGTGCAGGCTGTGGATCCCCAGCTGCAGAGCCCTGCACAGCACCTCTGTGCCTGGGGGTTCTGGAGGAGAGGGGAGACTTGAACAAAAGGATCCCAGGCAGGCAGGCAGATGCTATTTCTGTCCTTGTTAGTAACAAGCTTTGTCAGTGTCTCTTGGATTCAACATGAGTCACAGTTCTTGGCGTGCTCCCACAGCACTGATCTGGTAGGGAGCTGTGACTTCAGCCCTGGAGGAGCCTGGCTGGACAGGCAGGGCCAGGCCTGGACAGGAGCTGCAGCAGCAACCTGTGCCAGCTGGAGTCTCCTTCCCAGCCACCATCATCTTGGCAGAGCCACCCATGAAGAGGTGGAGGCCCTTCCAGGGCAGTACTGATGTGCTTCATTGTCCCCTCCTGTCCTGCAGAATGCCTTCTCATCCCTCCTGAAGCCAATCTCAGAGCAGATCCAGGTGGTGCAGAACTTCAGGGAGAAGAACCGAGGCAGCAAACTCTTCAACCACTTGTCGGCCGTCAGCGAGAGCATCCCGGCCCTGGGCTGGGTGGCCATGGTAAGGCCTGCAGCTGGCAGCTGCTTGCCCTGGGCTGGGTGGCCATGGTAAGGCCTGCAGCTGGCAGCTGCTTGCCCTGGGCTGGGTGGCCCTGGTAAGGCCTGCAGCTGCCAGCTGCTTGCCCTGGGCTGGGTGGCCATGGTAAGGCCTGCAGCTGGCAGCTGCTTGCCCTGGGCTGCTGGGGAGAAGCCTGCTCAGCTGCTCCAGGCCACTGTGCTCTTTCTTCTCTAGGCTCCCAAGCCTGGTCCCTATGTGAAGGAGATGACTGATGCTGCCATGTTCTACACCAACAGGATCCTCAAGGAGTACAAGGATGTGTAAGTTCCACCTCCTCCCCTCATGGGGCACAGCTGGCAGGGTGTGGAGGGGCTGCTCCAGTGCCCAGCCACTGCTGCCTGGCTCTGGAATCCATTCTTCTGGTGAAAGCTCAGAGTGTCTGTACAAAGCCTGAGGCTTGGTGATCCTGAGGCTCTTTTCCAACCTGAGTGTTCCTGGGAGTCTGTGAACTGTTCTTCCCTGACCACAGAATGCTTTGGGTTGGAAGAGACCTCCAAGCTCATCCAGTTCCAGCCCCCTGCCATGGGCAGGGACACCTCCCACCAGCCCAGGCTGGCCTTGAGCACCTCCAGGGAGGGGACATCCACAGCCTCCCTGGGCAGCCTGTGCCAGGCTCTCACCACTCTCTTCCTAAGCCCCAGTCTCAGCCTCCCTTCTTCCCAGCTCAAAGCCATTGTCCCTCCTCCTGCCACTTGTCACATCCTCAGGGACAAGAGTCCTTGCACTGTTGCAGCTGGAGTCTCTGGTAGCAGTTCTGCTGCAGCTTCTCTCTCAGCACCAGCACCCAGGGCAGCAAGTTGGGTCTGGGAGTGGGGTTTGAACCAGACCCCTTCCTTACAACAGTGCAGGGCAGGCCTGTGGTGCAAGATTCACACTGAGGCTGCAGCATGCTCCTGGGGGGGTGGGGAGGCTGCTGGGGGGGTCCAGCTGTGTCCAGCTGCAGGCTGAGAGGTGCAGAGCTGTAAAGACCTTTCTGTAGTCCCCGGGGTTGAGTGGCAAATTCAGCTGTTCACTCCTCACGGTCTCCTTGTGTGCTCAGAGACAAGAAGCAAGTGGACTGGGTGAAAGCTTACCTGAGCATCTGGACAGAGCTGCAGGCCTATATCAAGGAGCATCACACCACAGGGCTGGCCTGGAGCAAAACAGTGAGTGCTGGCTGCCCCTGCCGGGGCTCCCTGGGAGGGGACTGCCGAGGCCTGCAGCAGACACCGAGCTGGGCAGACACCGAGCTGGGCCAATCACCTTCCCTCTTGCTGGCCTCTTCCAGGGTCCTGTAGCAACAGAAGGGACTAAAGCACCATCTGCTGCCCCTGCTGGGGTCGCACCTCCCCCTCCAGGCCCTCCTCCCCCTCCTGCTCCTGCCCCCAGCAGCTCCAGCATGGACGACTCTGCCTCCCGCTCCGCGCTCTTCGCTCAGATCAACCGGGGAGAAGGCATCACCTCGGGTAGGGCAGGGGCAGGGGCAGGGGGAGGGCAGCCCCCAGAGCTCTGCTCTGAGTCCTGCCTTGTGCTGCTGCTCTTGACTCACTTGCTGAGGAGCAAAAGGCATCTGGCAGGGGGTGAGGCTGGGAGCCAGGAGCAGCCCTGAGGCAGCTCCCTGGGAGCACAGCTGAGCGGTGGCAGCCTCAGCTGGCAGGCAGGGCTGGGGCACGGAGCAGCTCTCTGGCTGCCTGCTGCACAAGGGGCAGTTCTGCAGCTGTTTGTTCTAGCACAGCACTTGGCCCTTCTGTGTCCTGCCTGGGCAGTGGCTTGGGACAGGCATGAAGCAAAAGCAAGGTGCCAGCTCAGAGCTGCTTCCAGCTGCAGGGGGGGAGAGCTGACACCTTCTGCTCCCCTGTGGCCTCCTCACTGCTGGCTCAGCTGAGGCCCAGCTGAGCTGAGCTGCGTTCTGGAGAGGTGGTTGTGCTGACTGCTGTCAGCAGGGCTCTCTGCTGCTTGTGAAGCTGCATTCCTGGAGGAGAGCTGGCCCTCAGGTTCAACTTCTCTTGCAGGCTTGAGACACGTTTCTGATGACATGAAGACCCACAAGAACCCAGCACTGAAGACTCAAGGGGGCCCAGTGAGAAGTGGACCCAAACCTTTCACTGCTCCCAAACCAGCCTGCAATGCTAATCCCTCCCCAAAGACCTCTCCAAAGGCTCCTCCATTGCTAGAGTTAGAAGGCAAAAAGTGGAGAGTGGTGAGTGAGAGCTTGGGGTTGGAGGGGAGGGAGCTTGGCAGCAGGGAAGGAGGAGGCTCTGCTGGAGCCCTTCCTTCTCCAGGCATCTTGCCTCTAAAGGAGCTGCCCCTGCCCTGCTCTCCACATGGGTTGGAGGCTCTGCAGCCCAGAAACAAGGTGGTTTTTTCCCCTGCCCTTCCAGGAAAACCAGGAGAATGCCAGCAACCTGGTCATCAGCGAGACAGAGCTGAAGCAGGTAGCCTATGTCTTCAAGTGCACCAACAGCACGCTGCAGATCAAGGGCAAGATCAACTCCATCACCCTGGGTAAGTGCAGGGGGCCTGGGAGCTGCTGCTGCCTGCTGGGCTGCTGGCAGAAGGCTCAGTCTGCAGCCCCTCTGTGACCTGCCCTTGGCTCTCCTGCCCAGATAACTGCAAGAAGCTAGGCCTGGTCTTTGATGACGTGGTGGGCATCGTGGAGATCATCAACAGCAGGGATGTTAAAGTTCAGGTGAGTGTCTGCAGGCTCTCCCCTGCCTGCTGCCACATCTGCTGCTTGCAGTGGGTTGATGCCCAGGACAGCAATGTGCCTCTGGGGAGAATCACAGAGCTGTCAGGGCTGGAAGGGAGCTCAAGGCTCAGCCAGCTCCAACCCCCCTGCCATGGGCAGGGACACCTCACACCACAGCAGGTTGCTCACAGCCACATCCAGCCTGGCTGCAAACACCTCCAGGGATGAGGCTTCCAGCACCTCCCTGGGCAACCTGTGCCAGGCTCTCACCACCCTGATGAGATTCCATCTGCCCTACCCCTCTGCAGCTCACCCTTAGGGAAGGGCTGAAGTTTGCCTCACTGAGCTGCTGCAGGGCTCCAAGGGAGAGGTCAGTCCCTTGGCACCATCAGAGTGCCAGGGTAGGAGGCCAGCAGCTGAAGCTGCTCTGGTGCCAGGTTTGGTCTCTGGGCTGGGAGGGTCACCCTGCCCAGCACTCCCTGGAGTTTTGCTCTGAAGAGATCAGAACAGCAGCCCCAAGGTGGGGGCAGTTGGATCACAGAATTGTTTAGGCTGGAGAAGACCTCTTAAGGTCATTGAGTCCAAGCCTTGCCCCAGCACTGCCAGGCCACCACCCAACCTTGTCCCTCAGCACCACCTCTCCACAGCTCTGACACCCCTCCAGGAATGGAGGCTCCACCACTGTGGGCAGCTTGCTGCAGGGCTCAGCAACCCTCAAGGGGCAGGAATTGTTCTCCATGTCCAACCTAAACCCCTCCTGGGGCAGCTTGAGGCCATTCCTCTCCTCCTGTCCTTGGGTGAGGAGCCCAAGCCCGCAGTGCCTGCGGTGGGAGGCTGCACTCCAACCTCTTGCCTTGAAGGCAAGCCCCCAGAAGAAAACATTGTGGCTGCTCCTTTGAAGCTAATGCTGCTCCTCTCCCTGCTGCTTTGACCACTCTGCCAGGTGATGGGTAAAGTGCCAACCATTTCCATCAACAAGACAGATGGGTGCCATGTGTACCTGAGCCAGAGCTCCCTAGACTGCGAGGTCGTCAGTGCCAAGTCCTCAGAGATGAACATCCTGATCCCCACCGAGGCTGGGGACTTTGTAAGTCCTGCCTTCCAAGTGCTGCTGGGGAAGGGCTGCTGCCAGGGAGGGAGGGTTCTGGGCTCTGGAGGCTGTGAATGGTGATCAGATGTCAAAAGCAGGGCATCCAGGTGTCTCTGGAGTGAGGTTGTCGTTGGTCCGTGGGAGCTGCTGCTTCCTCAGCTCTGGGGTGGGGGCTGGGGTGCAGGAGGGGGCACAGCCTGTGTCACACTGCCACAGTACAGGAGAGGGTGGAAGGGACCTCAAGAGCTTGAGTCCAGCCCCCCCTGCCAGAGCAGGGCCACAGCATCCAGCACAGGTCACACAGGAGCACACCCAGCTGGGGCTGGGGCCGGAGACTCCACAGCCTCTGTGGGCAGCCGGCTGCAGGCCTCTGGGAGCCTCCCAGTGAGGAAGTTCCTCCTCTTGTGCCCTTCCTCCCCAGCCCTCCTCTAGGTCTCCTCCAGTCACAAACTGCTTTTTGTTGACAAGAGATCCCTGTTGTGCTTTCCCCCCCTGCAGACTGAATTCCCTGTCCCAGAGCAGTTCAAGACAGTGTGGAACGGGCAGAGGTTGGTGACCACGGTGACGGAGATCGCTGGCTAAGCAGAGGCCTCCGGGGCTGCTGCCTGCCCCTGGCCCTGCTGTGGGACAAAGAGCTGCTTTCAGATGATTCTTTTAGGTTTCTTGTACCTTTCTGCTCTCCAAACTGCTTCTCTTCTACCCAGGGGACAGGAGCTGCCTGCTCTCACTCCAGTCCCTCTGCCCAGGCTGGGGGTGGGGGGCAGGTCAGTTGCTGTCCACCTCTGGCAGCAGGAAGGTGAATTTTTATCTCCCTTTTCTCTTTTTGGGTCTCCCCTGCACCAAGTGATGATGTCAAGGTTTTAAGTGAGTTCCCAGCCAGTACTGGCAGTTGGCTTTCAGAGAGTTGTTCAGGGTTGGGGTTTTTTGGGGGTTTCTTTGTGTTGCCTTTAAGCAAAGTGTTTGTGGGAGAGAGGAAGGTTGTGCCCTTTGAACAGAGAGTGGTTTGGGGGGAGGGCCAGAGGAGCCAGGGTGGCTCTCCAGGAGCTCCTGGCAGCTGCTTCATTCCAGCTCCATGTGCTGCTTGATGGCATTACAGGACAGGGGCATGGCTTAGTTGGACCAAAGGCTGAGGACCTGGGCCCTAGCATTCCACCCTCATTTCTCTTCCATCATTCCTCCTAGCTCAGTGTATTTCTGATTGTGCCATGCCAGAGGCTTCCTAGGGACCAGTGCCAGAGGAAGCTGCCCTGCAGCAGCTGTGGTTACCTGCTCCTGGCAGTCTGGTTGCTAGCCTGGAGCTGAGCACCTCTGATTCCAGGAGCCCTCCTCCCTCCAAAGGGAATCTTGGCCTCAGGGCTTCCTTCTTGGAGCAGCTGAACTCAGGTTGCCTTCCAGGAGAGTTCTGAAGGTGCCTCCCTCCTGCAGAGGAAGGATCTCCCCCCTGCAGGTCAGTTGTGCAGTGCTGGAACCACCTGAGCTGCACCAGGGCAGTCCAGCTGCAGCCAGCCCCCACCAAGGGAATCCTCTCAGCCTCTCTTCCCTCTTGCTTGGCTCTTGACTTTGGTGGAAGCTTGCAGCCTCTGTTCCAGGGCTCTGGAGCAGGGTGGTGGATTTCAGCCCCCAGTCCTGACCCCCCCAGGGACCTGCAGCTGCTTTGACCTTCGGTGTTCTGTTCCCCCTCCCCCAGGCCTCGGGTGGCACGAGCATCTCCCCCCAGCATCTCCTCTGTCAAGTGTCAATGGTCTCCTTCCCTAGGGCAAGGCTTAGCAACAGCAGAAAAGGAAAAAACCACAAAAATATGCAATTTTTTATTTTGAGCCTGCCCTCTGACTTTGTCTTCTCCTGAGGCTGGGGGGAAGCCACCACCCAAACCCCTTTCTTATGTACTTAAGAGTATACAGAAGATAGAATAAAGTCAATGCCAACTTGCTCAGTCCAGTGGCTCTCTGCTGGCTCTTTGGGGGGCACCTCAGCTAGGCCAAGGCAGCTCCTGCCTCTGCCTTGAATCCCTTCCTGCAGCCATGGAAGGGCCTGGCTTGGAAAGCCCCTAAAGGTCACCCACTCCCAACCCCCCTGCCCTGGGCTTTCCCCCAGCCCAGGCTGCTGCAGGCCTCATCCAAGCTGGGCCTGAACCCCTCCAGGCAGGCAGAGGGCAGCCACAGCCTGCCTGGGCAGCCTTTCCCCTGGGGGAGGTGCAGATTTCCCTCCCTTCCCCTGCACTCTCACCTCACTTTCTGCACTTGGTTAGCTCTAAAGTTCTTTATTGATTTCAGTTGCTGTACAAAAGTGCCTGGAAGGAGTCAGTAGCTGAAAACTCTTCAAGCTGTTAATACCCACTTCACCCCAACCCCTCCTTTCCCCCCTCCCCCCCAGAAACCCCTCACTTTGGCCCTTTTCCCCCTCTGGCTGCAGCCCTTGGAGAGTGATTCAGGTTAATACTGCCTTGCCCTGGTGATTGAGGTTATCAGTGCCAGTGTGTGCTGTGAGGGACAGGTGACAGGGGCCACAGCCTCCTTGTCCAGCATCATTTTGCCTCCCCAGCCACAGCTCTGAGAGCTGGAGGCAGCCTGAGGAGGATGGAGTGCTTCAGAGTTAGTGCAAGGCTCAGCCCTCCCCCCTGGGAGCATGACTACATCCTAGCAAATCCCAGACTCCTGCTGCAGTGCTCCAGGTGCCACCTCTGCACACCCTGGAAGTGCTGAGCTAGACCCCCCCTGCCCCACCACCTCCTCTCCCCCTTCCCCAGCTCCCCACAGCCTTCCTCCCCAAGTGCTGTTGCAGTAGCAGCTGCAGCAACTCCAGTGCCAGCCCCTTGCCAGAGCTCTCCCAGGTACCTCCCCTCAGCTTCACTGGAGGAAGGGGAGCAGGGTGGTGTCAAACCACTCTTCTGTGAAGTGCAGGTGGTCCCCTTCCACCCCCAGGAACAGCAGCTTGCCAGCCTTGTCCATCTGCTGCAGCCCCAAACGATCCTGCAGACACAGAAGGGTGACCACAGCTTCCTGGAGCCCTGCCAGGGCTGGGGAAGCCAGCAGGGAGAGAAGCTCTGAGGGGCAGAGATGCTGCTCCAAGCAGAAGTGGCTGGAGGGCCAGGCTGGCTTCCACCTCTGCTCTTCAGAGCTTCTCTCAGAGGGGGAAAGGCATTTGGGCCAAATTTGAGGCTAAGAAGCAGCAGAGTTCATTAAAAGCTCCTGCAGGGGATCCTGAGCCAGGCCTGAGGCTCTAACTCCCAGGGCCAGAACTGGCTGACAGCTACTGGCAAGAGGAGGCAATGCCCCCAGTGAAGGGCAGGGAGGGTGAGCAGGGCAGGGCTGTGGAGCTAGAGCTCCTCCAGGCCCCAGGGACACTGCAGAGGGGAGCTGGCCCCAGCAGAGCATACCTCTGTGTACAGGGAGGTCTCCTGCAGGGGGATGGTCTCCTTGGCTTGGCCTGGCTTGTAAAACCCAAACCACTGTCAGGATGAACACAAGGGAAGGCAGAGTTGGGGAAGGGCTCCAGGAGAGGAGCAGGCTTGCAGCAGCTCCTGCTGCAGACTGTGCTCAGCCTGCTCCTCACCAGCCTCAAGCTCTGCCACCACATGACACAGCAGCAGCAGCAGGCAGAAGCAGCCCCCCCTGCCTGCCTCACCTCTGAGATGGGAGGGTCGACCATGGTGTCATTGAGGAACTTCACCATCACAAACTTCTTCAGGGCCATCAGGTTTTTCTTGTAGGTCTCATTGATGCCCTGCAGAAGAGCAGCAGAGAAGAGCTGCAGCTCACTGCAGAGCCTCCTGAGAGAGGCTGGGGAAAGCTGCTGCTCCAGCTTGCACTGCACCTGCCAAGGAAAGCCTAGGGGCAGGGAGGTGCTGTTCTGTCAGCAGCCTCCCCTGGCTGTGCTCAGCAGGGAACAAGGGGCTGGACCTCCCCAGGGGGAGAGGATTGAGGGGCTTGGAAGGTGAGGAGTGGACTGAGCCTGTGGCATGCTGACATCAACCACCCCAAAGCAGAGCAGTGCCACAGCCAAGGTTCATTCCTCCCTCTCCCAGCCAAAGCCTTGGCACAGTGCTGGGATGAAGGGCAGAAGTGCTGCCCTCTGAACTCCAGCAAAAGCTGGGAGCTCTCCCAGCTGCCAGGGAGAGCCAATGTGAAGGAGCTCCCTGTGAACACTTCTGCTCTGCTGCCCTCCCTCAGCAGCCCCCTCCTTACCCTCTCCTGGTTAAGGTCAGCCAGGAAGATGCTGCTCTTCCTGTACTCCTCCTCTCTCAGGGGGTCATGCCAGTACTCTGCTTGCACCAAGCTGCAGGAGAGAGAAAGCCAGGATGAGGCTGGGCAGCCAGAGGTGCTGAGGGTGCAGCCTGGGGCTGGTACTCACTGCTGCTGCACAGCCTGGGTGTAGGCTCCCAGGTCCAGCATCCTGCGGATCCAGTCGCAGAGGTGGGAGCTCTCCCCGGGGCAGCGTGGGAAGCCATAGACACCTGGGGCAGGGAGAGGGGCAAGGGCTTCAGCAGCCAGGCTGCAGACCCTCCATCCCTGCAGCTGCTGAAGCAGCAGCCCTCTGCAGAGCAGGGGCAAGCACTGCCCAGGGAATCAGGCAGCCTTTAGTCCTCAGACAGCCCTCGGGGCCCTGGGCGCTGCTGCGTGCAGAGGGACGGAGGGAGCCCTGGCCAGCTCCCCTGCTGCACTCCCAGCAGGCCTCGGGGTGGTTCCCCACAAGGTTTCCCACTACAGTACAGAGAAATAGACTCAAGCCATGGAGTGTCTCAGGGGAGAGCATTTACAATCCCTTGCCAGCCACCCTTCCCTGTGCAGCTCTCCCACTCCAGCTCACTGCAGACAGCAGCTGCCTCCCCCCAGGGCTTCAGCCTTCCAGATGCCAACTGCAAAGCAGCCCAGGAGGCTTAGCTTCACACAGGCTGGGCTCTGCAGTCAGAAAGGAAACAACTCAGCCCAAGTGCTGCCACAGCATCCCAAGGATTCTACCCAGAGAGCTGCCTGCTTGCAAAGGTCCCCTGCTCACTGCCAGGAGCAAGAGAAGGTGAAGCAGCTGGTGAACAACTGAGCCAAAGCAGCTCCCCACATCCAGCCAGGAGCAAAGGGAGGGTTTGGCTCACAAGGGATCATTCCTCCTGCCTACAAGCAGCCCCCCACCCTTCACAGTGGTTGTGAGGTGACTCAGGAGGACACTACCTTGGTGCTGCCCCCCAATAGAGATCAAGTTGAGCATGGGAGGAGAAGGACACCTCTGGGCCACTGCCCGCCTGTGGAGGAAGAGGAAGGAGCTCAGCACCAACGTGCCCAGGCAGCCCTCAGCCTGCCCCTGCCAGGGCCCAGGCACTGCTTGGGTAACACTGGCAAAGAGAATGAACCCTTCCTGGTAGAGGAGGGCTACAGGCAAAGGGGTTCTTGCCTCTTCTGGGGGACTCCTACCTTTGCAGGGGGTTTGTCAGCCTGCATCTGCTTAGTACTTCAAAGAGTCTTAAAGCAGAACCTGAGCCCCAAGAGAAATCACTGGAAATGGAAGAGAAGCCTCAACTCACAGGAACTGGCCTCCCTGGGAGAAGCCCATTGCATGGTAGCCTCCTTTCAGGTGAGGATCCTCTGCAAGCTGGCTGCACACCTCTCTCACTTGGTCATTTGCATTCATAAAGAAGCTGTTCTCCATATCCTGGAATCAGAGCACACATCTTGCACCTCTGCAGGGCCAAGTCCTGCTTGTGAAAGAGGACCTCAGCTTTCACCCCCTGCATTCAAGGCTTGAGACTTCCCTTCAGCTCCTCTCTGTTCCTGCTCCTGCTCTCAGAAGGGACAGAGACATTTCCCCAAACCTCCTGACAGTTTGAGGCCCTTCAGATTTTGCTCTCTGGATAGAAGTTACTAACCAAACCTCACCCATCTTCTCCAGACCCCAGATGGAGTAATACAAACTGCACATTATCCTGAAACACTCTTCAGAGACATTGCATAAAGCTACACCACACTGTCCACAGCCAGGAAGGCACAGGGGAAGTTTGTGTCCTCGTTAAAGTGAAGCTAGGCAGAGGATAAGGAGCTGTAAATGCAGGAGGACGGCAAGGGCTGGAGCTCTGCTTCACCACAGCACCTCACAGGAGCCTCCTCGGTGTTACTGGGAGCGATTAGAGAGTGGTAATCGCTGGATTTGCATATTAATCCAATTTGGACTAGGGATTTGGGCTTCCCCGGTTCTCTGCTGCAGGTATTAATTAGACCTTATTGGTTTCTACCTGTCAAAGCTGTTTACTTCGTGCAGAGTTACCTAATTAGTAGGGAAAGCACGCCAGGAGCCGGCGCCGAACCGCGATACTAGCGCAGCCGGCAGGAGCTGTCAGACCTCCCCGTCGGCAGGCTGCCCCCGCCGGCCGAGCAGAACACGAGTGCCAGCACCCACCTGGACCAGGGTGTTCCCGATCTTCAGAGACAGAACGTAAATCCCCGGGATCTTACTCTCCACTAATTTCTTGATGTAGCCCATGCTCACGGGGTTGCAGCAGCTGTCCCCTGCGGGAGGGTCGCACCGTCACACCCCCGCGCAGGCCTTCGCCTCGCCCCCGCCAGGGCCCCGCTGCTGCCAGGGGGCCAGGAGACGCCGGCGCACGCAGGGGCCCGGGAGAGGAGGGTCACCGCCTGCCAGCCCCCGCGGAAACCCGCGGTCCGGAGGAGGGCGACACCAGACCGCGGCCGGCGCCAGGCTGCCAGCTCCCCTCGGGCCCCAGCCAGGGGCGCCCCTCACAGAGCCGCGAGCAGCGGCTCGGCCCCGCTCCCGGTTGCCTGCCTCGGCTCACCCATGCCGTGCCAGATCACCAGCGGGACGGCGGCAGCCGCGCAGCCCAGGTTCAGCGCCAGCAGCACCGCCCTGACCGCCGCCATCTTGAGCGGGCACATGACTCGCGCGGCAGGCGCCGGGGCGGGGCCGGGGCCCGGAAGGGGGCGGGGCCTGGGGCGGCAGGGCACGGCCCCGAGCCTCGCTGGGTCACCGGTTCGAGTCCCGGCGCTGCTCCGTCAGCCTAGGTCCCGGAACATCGACCCCGCTCGTCCCTTCTGGGCTGGGGCAGACACCTGTGGCTGTACGGGAGCTATCCCCAAAACTACCACACCGGCGGGACGGGACGGGGAAGGAACCTCCCTTTGCACCGTCCGAGGGAGAGCAGCAGGCACCCCGGGGCAGGAGCACCCCGGGGCGAGGAAAGCCTTCTGCTCTGCCTGGATTGTGCGACTGAGGGTTATAAACCGTGGGTGCAAACAAGGCCGTCCCAGGGTGGTTTAAGGCTGCTGTGAATCCCTGTGCTCATGAAGAGTCTGTGTCCTCTTGCCAGGCTGGGAGTGCTGGGAGGCAATGGCAGCCGCTGCCCGCACCCAGCCTCCTGCAGCGCAGTTAACCCTGCCCTCACCCCACGCCCGTGGAAAGGAGCCCTGCAGCGTGAACAGATCCTAAATGGGATCCATGGAGAGCTGAGCTCTGTACCGAGCCTGCAGCTCCTTCCAGCCAAGCTGTTCTGAGTTGAATCAAATCAATAATGAAGTAGTACTGTTACTTTTTAACTAGAGATTCCCACGCCCTCTGCACAGAGACTCCTGACAGTTTTTTCCTCTTCTTAATGAGACCAGTCGATTATTCATTCATCCTTCATCCCCTTTTGGAAGCAACTGGGGCAAGAGAAAAGAAGTGAGACCACGACAGAGTTCAGCCAGGCAGTGCTCAGCACAGCCTGGGGGAAGCAGGGAAGGGGACAGGCAGGGAAAGCCTTGAGCTGCTGCCATCCTCACTGAGTGACAGCCTCACTGCAAGCGTTCAGCTCAGGATGTGGCCACCGAAAGAGATGTTTGGACTCCCCCATGGGTGAGAATTCAGCTCTCCTCCTTCAAGAGAAGCTGTGTTATGCTCTGCCACCAGCTGGGCACAGCAAGGGAGCTGGCTGCAACTCCTCCTTTGCTCCAGACTAAGCCAAAACTGTGCAAAAAGAGGATCCAGATCCTGGGCAGAGACCAGAGACCCGCAGATGCTTTCCTGAAAGAGTGAAGCGATACTGAAGTATGTTCCCAGGGCTGTCTCAAGGGACTCAGGGGCATGGGTGCAGGAGCAGCCAGGCTTGGGTAAGCGGCGCTCAGCGCTTCATGGGAGCGGAGGTGCGAGAGCTCCCAGCAGCGCTGCTGCGGCTCATCCCTCTGCCCACGGCAGCAGCCTGGGGCTCCTGGCAGACCCCAGTCCCCGCTGCCACCTGGCCCAGCGAGCTCCACAGCAGAGGCAGGCGGGACCGGCGGTCCTCCTGCACCCCCGCGGTCCTCCTGCACCCCCGCGGTCCTCCTGCACCCCCGCGGTCCTCCTGCACCCCCGTGCCCGGTGGGACAAAATGGCCACCGGGACATTCCGGGACTCGCGGTTGCCAAGCAACAGGCAGCGGCGCAGCGCCGCCCTCCGGCCGCTAGAGGGAGCCGCCGCCTGCGCCGCACCCTCCCGCCCTTTCCCATAAGACCCCGCGGCGGCATCTAGCTGGTCTCTTCCCCGCCCCCATCATGGCGGTGAGTGGTGCTGCCTGTGGGCCGAGGCTGGCCTGTGCCGACTCTATCCGTCGCCATCCGCCCTCGGCGCGGCTCGGACGGGCTGCGTGCCGCGCGAGCGGGAGCATGGGAGGCCGGGAGGGAGAGCTGCGGGGCCAGTACGGGCAGGGAGGAGCCGGTGGGCCGCTCTGGGGGTGCGGCTGCCGTGAGAGGCCGCAGCCCGCCCTGCGGTAGGGCTGCCGCAGTGGTGCTTGAGCAGGGGCCGCGGCGCTGAGGCTCGCCTTCGGCTTGGAGCGGCGCCCGGTGTCAAGCTCCGGAAGAGGCCTGGTGGGGCCCTCTCTCTCCCCGGAGCCCATCGCTTAACGCCCCCGTGTCGTTTCTCCGCAGCAAGACCAAGGTGAGAAGGAGAACCCCATGCGAGAGCTGCGCATCCGCAAGCTCTGCCTCAATATCTGCGTGGGGGAGAGCGGCGACAGGCTCACCCGGGCGGCCAAGGTGCTGGAGCAGCTGACGGGCCAGACCCCCGTCTTCTCCAAAGGTGAGGGGCGGGCGTGCCTGCCCAGGCAGGCTGGGGGGCACAGCTCTTGGTGTTTACTGACTTCAGTGGCGGTTGCTTGGTTGTTTTCCTCCGTTTCCGGAGCGTGCAGAAAGTAAAGTGGCAGTGTGGCTCCTCGGGAAGAGGCTGTTTGGCAGGGCCGGCCTGGGGAGGTCAATGCCTTGGGCCTGGTTGGGGGCTTTAAATAGTCAGGTGCTGGTGCTCCTTTCTGTCAGGTGGGTTCTAGCCCCAGACTCGGCTGGCTGCTCTGCTCTCAGCCCTGGGGAGGAATCTGCCGTTGCCTTGGGTTACTTCTTGTTGCTTTAGAGCAATCTCTTGGGTGGTTTGAATCTGCGGGGAGGGCAGTTCTTTGAGTGGCTCCTGAGTGCAGCTGTTGTTGCCTGCAGCACGGTACACGGTGAGGTCCTTCGGGATCAGGAGGAACGAGAAGATCGCCGTTCACTGCACGGTTCGTGGGGCCAAAGCAGAGGAGATTCTGGAGAAGGGGTTGAAGGTGAGAATTGGCTGGCCTGGATATTTGTTCTATGAAGTGCAAAGCTTGATCCACTAATGGAACCGAGGTGTGGCTTGAGATGCTGTGCCTGGTATGGTTTGGGGGAGCAGCTCTGTGCTGCTGGGCTGGCTGCTGGCTGCTTCATCCTTCTTTAAGAGCCGGTGGGATGCAGTTGCTTTCTCTTCAAAAGGTCATCTAAAGGTCATTTGGAGCATCTCAAGCTCTACAAAAGTGAGAGCTCCCTATGCTCGAATTTGTATGGCCTCTGCTCATCATTTGCTGTATCACAGTATCACTTAGCTTGGAAAGGACCTCTTGAGGTTCTGCCTTTGATTTCTGAGGTGGCTCTGGGAACAAGGTCCTGGGTTTAAAGACTTAATAGGAAGTAAGCAAGTTGCAGGCCTGGGAGCAGCTGGAGCAGAGGACTCCTGGCTCTGACTGCAGTCAGTGACCACAACAAACGTTTCAGGTGCGAGAATACGAGTTGAGGAAAAACAACTTCTCAGACACTGGGAACTTTGGCTTTGGAATCCAGGAGCACATTGACCTGGGGATTAAATACGATCCCAGCATCGGGATCTACGGCTTGGACTTCTACGTGGTGCGTATGCCCTGCTTCCCTGCAGCTCCTGGGCTTGGGGGGAGCTTTGCAAGGACCCTGGAATGACAGCTGGCTCCCAGGAGCTTGCTGCCCACTGCTGGAAGGGGGGAAAGTGCCAGCACAATCTGAGTCTGAGCTGAGACTGCCAGGGCTGCCATTAAATCCCTGCTCTGTGCCATACCCCACAAAGTCTCTTCAGAAACAAATAGTGTGGCCCTTGCTGGTGCTCCTGGGATAGTGCTGGAGCTGTGGTGTTGGGTTTGGGGAGGGAAGGAGCAGTGAGGGCTCTGGGAATACTGCATTGCTGGGGGTGTCTCCCTGCTCTCAGTGACCTTGGGGTGGTCAGGGAGCAGCGGTGGTGGCTGCTGTGTGTGAATTGTGTTCTGTGGAGGGAAGCTGGTCCATAATGTGTTAGCAGTGCTGCTCAGTGGAGCTCTTCTGGGCAGCTGAGGCCTCTGGGTGTGGGACTGTGTGTCCTCCAGACATGTTTGAGTTTCTCTGAGTCTGGATGCACTGTCAGTGTCACACCTAGGAGCTGTCCCTGTCAGTTTGGCAGCTCAGAGGTTTCTCTTTTCAGTTTACTCTGGAAGAGATGAGAGGCTGTCTGGGATGTGAGTCAGGCAGCAAGATATTACTGATGTGGAGACTCTGGCTCCTCATCCTAGAAAAGGGTTAAGATGAAGAAAATAAAGCCTCAAATGCAGTGGTGCTGTGGGTCTCATCCTGCAGGTGCTGGGCAGGCCTGGCTTCAGCATTGCTGACAAGAAGCGCAGGACAGGCAACATTGGAGCCAAGCACAGAATTGGGAAGGAGGAAGCCATGCGCTGGTTCCAGCAGAAGGTAAAGACTCTTCAGTCACATCCCAGGGGGGTCCTAGCAAGGGGCAGGAAAAGGCCTCTCTGGAAGGGCTGACAGAAGCCACTGGGCAGGAGGGAGGCCCTGGGCACTGCTGAAATCGTTGACTCTTGCTGCCCCAAGGTAACAGAAGCTGTGTTTGAGCAGCAGTGTGGTTCATGCCCCAGTTTGTGTCTGCTGAGCTGCAAGAGCAGCTCTTGCAGGGTAGCTGGAAGTAGCAGCTCTGTGTAAACCTGTCTGCTGTAGGTTTTGGAGGAGGGGGGATGTGGATCACAAGAGACAGTGCAGGGTGAGGATCTCTGTCTGACACAGCTCCTAGAATCCAAATAAAACCAGTTCTTGGGTTCATCTCTCCATAGCTATCAGGCTGAGATGCACAAAGCTTGATTGGAAGTGCTCAGAGATGGGCTCTGTGGATGGCTTTTCTGTCTGGAGGTTCTGTACTGCCTTACACCATCTAGATCCCCATCCACCCTGGTTGTACCCTCTACAGGGCAGGCTACACCCTGCTCCTGCTGAATGGCTTTACCTCCCTACCCTCCTGCCTGCTTCCAGTGGAGAGTGACCTTGAGGGGCCAAATCCTGGGGCTGCACAAGGGGACAAGTGTGGTTCTGGTCAGATGAACCTTGTAGGGTGGGGCTGCTTGTTTTGCTGGGCTGATGAGAAGAGTTTAATGTCCCCCTTGGGTGTTAACTGCAGAGCAGCAGGGTGGAAGGGCAGCTAACTTCACCTGGTGGTCCTTTCTGACTTGGTTCTTCTGTTTGTTTCACAGTATGATGGCATCATCCTCCCTGGGAAGTGAGCAGTTCCCTCTACCAAAAAAGCAAATAAAACTTTCTAACCCCTAAATGCTGTTGTGAATTTTCTGGGGGGCTGCCCTTCAGAGGGAAGCCCAAGGAAATGGCACAGCCATGCTCTGCTCAAACAGCCCTAAAGCCAAAGCATGTCTGGGGTGACACAGGCTCCAGGCAGAGCAAGGTGGTGATTGCAGGGTGGGTTCTGCCTGATTCCAGCACATACCAGGTGGGTAAATCAAATCCTAGTGCTCCTACACTGTGACAAGGCAAGAAGAACCCCAGCACTGCAGGACCACCTGGGAAAGGGTATGTACTTCCCCTTCAGCCCCTTGGGCAGGGCAAGGCACTGCTGGGTCACCAGTGTGGCCATCTGCCCTTGGTGGGTGCCCAGTTCAGCATGAGTGAAAAATGGAGAACCCTAAAGCCCTGGGTTCAGACAGAGTCTGAGTCTCAGCAAGCACCAAGCTGGAAAGCTACCTGCACAGCATAGCTCTGGGCAGTGTTGTGCTGCCAGTAATTCCTCCAGCCCCACTTTAGAAAGCAAGTCTTTCCCCATGCCACTATTTCCATTACTCAGCAGTTCCTGTGCCCCATGCAAGGTCCCTGCAAATCCTGCTAAGCCAGCCCTGGTTCTCTCTGACTCAGCTGCAAGCTGGGTCCTTACCTTGCTGTTAGGACTGCTTAGTCCAAGGGGAAGCTCTGAACAGCACAGGCCTCTGCAGCTGGAGAGACACAGACCCTCAGCTTTCCCCAGAAGACATTCCCCTCCCTCCTCTCCCCTCCCAGCCAGCTGACACTTGCACATTTACAGCAGGCTTTTGGGGTGCTGCAAGGACAGCCACCCTCAGCCGAGTCTCAGGAGGCATGGGAAGGCCTGGATTCAGGTAGCACTGCTCTGGCCAAGGGCATCACTGCAGCCAGCAGCAGGAGAAGGCTGGGCAGGACTGCCTGGCCACTGGAGGAGGCAGCCAAAGGCCTGCTGTCACGGCAGAGGGATTCACTGAGGCAGTTGAGGATGAGCTGGGGAACATCACCCTGCCAATGCTTTCCCAAGTGAGCAGCAGGAATGGCAGCTCTGAGCACCTGCTCTGAGGAGCCCCTGGCCTGGGCAGCTGCTGCTCTGTTCAGTTTGCCTTCAGCCACAAATTAGCCTAAAACCCACTTTCCACTCAACTCCCAGCAGCAGTGGTGGAGCTGTTGGCTGTCAGAAGACAATGGGAACAGATATGGAGCGACATTTGTCTCAGGAAAGCCTGTTCTGGCCAGGGAGGGTCCGGAGGCGTCTCCTCTGCTCCAGTGAGGGGCGGCAATGGCCATGGCACTCCCTCCAGCAGCGCCCTGCCAGCCCTCGAGATGGCTCTGCCAGCCTCCGCTGCCAGGCCCCAGCATGGCGGCCGCCGAACTCTGCCCCCGGCCGTCCCAGCCGCCACGGGCAGGGGCAGCAGCTGCGCGGCTTCCGCTTCCTGCCCGCAGCCAAGATGGCGGCGGCTGTGGGGAAAGGCTGTGTGGCCAGCGGGCGGTGAAGCCGTTTCCGCCGCCGCGGCCTCTCCAGCAGTAAAAATGGCGGAGTCGGTGCTGGAAGTTGTGGGCAAGCTGCAGTCGCGGCTGGCGGGCAGCTCGGAGCCCAAGAAGGTGACGGGGCCGGCGGCGCGGTCGGGGCTCCCTCTCCGCGGCAAGGGCTGTGCGGCAGGGCCGGGGGTCGGGAGGGCCCGGGCCGTCCCGCGGGGGGCACGGGGAGCGGGGCCGCGCCGGGGCCTGTCCTTCGCCTGGCATCCCCACCGGCGAAGTTTCCTGCCCGGTCGGGACCGCGGTCCGTGGGGCAAGGCAGGCGGCAGGCAGCGGCCCGGATGGTTGTCCCCGGTGGAACCCCCCTGTGCTGCTGCCAGCCGGGGCTGGGCTCGCAGGCCTCCGCCGCCCAGCGAGGGATCCGCCGCGGCGTGCCGGGGCCCTTGTGCGGGGTCCCGCCGCGGCACGCCGGGGGGGGGCGGCTTGCCAGGCGAGCGGGCAACGGGAGAAGCGGCCGGAAGAGCCTGGCTCTGGTGACGTGTTCATGGTGGAAGAGCTGCGGTGCCCGGCGAGAGGCGGCACGGGGAGGCACAGCCCCGCTGCGGGAGCGGGAGGGCCGGCACCTCGGCAAGGCTCCCACGGTGGCTGGGGAGATGGGGTGAGGGCCTGGGGAAGCTGCTTGGTGCCTCTTGCCCGTCTCCAGGAGGAAGGTGTCCGCTGCCAAAATCTGCTGCCCGCAGCAGCTGCTGCAATGTGTGGGTGCTGCCCCGAGCTGCACTGCTGCCCGGAGCAGTGGTGACAGTCGGCTGTGTCCCTGCCTGGCAGCAGCTCTCCTGCTGGACACCAGGGCTCAGAGCTGCTGTTTCCAGCTGTAATTTGGCGCAGGGGTTGAGCCCAGGTGTGGGCCCAGCATGTGCTGGTCTCCCCTTCTCTAGGCTGTCATATTTAGAGGGGAAGCTTCTGTTGTGAGTGTTTATGGGGGTTTGCTTCACCTTTCCCTTATTTCAGAAGTGTGGGCACAGAAGTGCTCAAGTGCTGACCCCTTTGAAATGGAGCTCCCTGCACCCAGCTCCAGCCCAGCTGGGGGAGATGTGATGCAAGGATCAGGTTCCTTTTTCACACCCTCTCAGCCAAGACCAGAGCAGGGTTTGACTGGTGGAGCCCCAAATGGAGCTGAGGGACTGCTGAGGAATCCATTCCAGAGCTTCTTAGCCTCTGTGGTGTTGGCAGCACTCACAGGACTTCCATATTGGCTCAGCACATTGTGCACAGAGAATGAGTGCCCCTGTTCCCTGAGCCTCCTGCCAGCTTTGGGGCAGTACCTGCTTGCCTGTGTTCCTGGGGCACTGGAGGCCCTGGGGCACTATTTGCACAGCCTCTCTCTCTCTGCAGTCACCTCCTGGCGTTGTCATTTCCTTTTCTGTCGATCCTCTGCAGCTTTGCAAGGAGAGGGAGAAGTGGTTGGCATCCACAAGCTCTAACCAGGGGGATAGAGGCTTCAGACCTTTTCACTTCCCCAGCACAAGGCCCAGTGACCTCCACTCCTCCTATTGTTGATACATTTTTAGCTGTGTCCTTGGAGGAGTTGTTTTCTAGGCTTGAATTTAGGTGCCACAGTTTTGCCTTGATAGATTGTATCTGCTGCGCTCCTTCCAGTGGCAGAAAACAGCCCCGTGGCTCCCCTGCAGTAATTGTCTCCCCTGCGGTTCTGGAGCAGCTACAGCTTTACCCTGTCAGCAGGGCAAATCCAGGGCACCTGGTGGTGCTACCCACCCCTTGCAGCACCCAGCTGGGGCTTGGAATTCTCCAGAGGAGGAGACTCAGATCTGGGTTGTTTCAGGAGCGAGCTGCCAGGTGTGAGCCTGCTTGGCTGGTTTCAGCTGCAGGCAGTGGAGTGTGCTCCATCAGTGTGCTCCATCAGCTCCTCTCCATAGGAAACACAAATGGGCTCAAGTCCTGAGGCTGTGCATCTCATGCACTTGGACCTGTGGTCTGCAGAAGCTGCAGGCAAAGTGAGGTCTTGCTGTGCTGTATGAACACAGCCCCTGATGTATCCCTGCTTGGGCACTGCCAGGCTGTGTGGCACTGGGACAGCAGCAGTCAGCAGTGTCAGGAAGTTTTGAGTCTTACATTACTTGGATCATAGCAAGGAAGTCCTAAATAGAATGGGGATGGGGCAGTGGCAGTGCTGTGCTTCTGCTTGAGCCTTGTCTGGGTGTTGAGGAGCAGAATTTTCTCCCTGACAGTTAGAGCACTCTCCAAATAGGTTAAAAGAACTCGGAAGGGAACCTCTAAACCTCTCTGATCCTTGCAGGATGCAAGTGGGGATGATTGCAGTAGCTTAGGCCAGCTGTGCTAATTTGAGCATGAGCACAGTGCTTTAAAGAGATCTTCTGGATCAGGGACAGCCCTTTGTATGGCATATAGCACAGCCCTGCTGAGCCAAGCCTGGGCAGTATAGGAGCTATAATAAAGGGAACGCTGACGAGGCTGCAGCGTGGCTATAGCTGAGCTGTGGGAAATGATCTGAGGGGCAGCACTGCTGGCAGTGCTGCAAGGCAGAAGTTGGTGGACATCTCAGTGAGGCTGAGGGAAGACCTCACTGCCCTCTACCACTACCTACAAGGAGGTCCTGGCGAGGTGGGGGCTGCTCTCTTCTCCCTAGTATCAAGTGATAGGATGAGAGAAAATGACCTCAAGTTGCACCTGAGGAGGTTTAGGTTGGATATGAGGAACAATTTCTATGCTGCAAGAGTGGTCAGGCATGGAGGAGGCTGCCCAGGGAGGTGGGGGAGCCTCCATCTCTGGAGGCATTGAAAACCCATGTGTGGATGTGGCACTGCAGGGCTTGGTTTCATGGCCATCAGTGCTATGAGGTCAGTGGTTGGACTGGATGACCCTGGAGATCTTTTCCAGCCTAAACAGCTCTATGAGTCCATGGTAAATGATGTCCCAAGTCACCTGGGTGGCAAAGGTCCAAGTAAGTCCCCTTCACCTGCAGCCTGTCCCTGGGATGCAGGTTGGAGAGGGCTCCCTCCCTGGCCCTTGGAGCAGCTGTGGTGCTGGCAGCAAAACATCTTTCACTGTTTGGGGAAGGGGAGGGAGAGGAGTGGGGTGAGAGGCAGTGGCTGTGGATCAGTCACCTTCACAGAGCTGAGAGGAGAGGGACTGTTAGGAGCACTGAGAGAGGGGAAGGTCTGCAGAGGGGAGCTGGCTTCCCCCTGAGATCTTTCAGAGCATCTAGAAACCTTTCTTCCCTCAGTGTCTAGCTTTCAGAACTCCAGGAAGGACTCTTGCATGACTTTTCCCCCCTCCCCTCACCAAGACATGTGTTTCTCAGCACCACCTTCAGGAGTCACAAGCTTCCAAGTCTGTTCCTCCTCTTGCTGTGCAGCAGAGCTCTGTGTCTGCTGCTGTCCTGTAAGCCAAAGTTGAGAGGGAAGGGAGCATTCAAATCTGACTCTTCAGATTCTCAGGTGGGCCCTTGGAGGCAAAGAGGGCAAATTCTTTACAGCTGCCCCTGGTGTTCAGCTTCTTTGGAGCAGACAGCAGCTGTCTGCCACCTGGATCCCTCCAGCAAGCTCTCGTGGGGTGTGGAATCTTCTTCCTTTCTAAGCACAGTGTGTGGTTCTGTGTGACAAGGCTGAACACTTCCCTTCTTGTCTCTGCAGCTGCTGAAGAGTCTGAAGAGGCTGGCAGAGCTGCCCATCACAGTTGACATCCTTGTGGTAAGAGCTGTGAAACCTCTCAGGCTTTCATCCTAGCTGTCAAGTCCCAGGGTAACTGTGTGCCTGCTTTCCCTGCAGCAGGTTGTGTTACTTGGGCCACCTGCTCCAGCTTGGTGTCACAGGCCTGAGTGGATTCTAGAGGTGCCAGGCATGGGGAAGGAGCTTGTCAAGCAGGTGTGAGGCCAGGGAGGGCAGTTTGTCACCTCTGCTTCTTCCAAAGGCTTAGCACTTGACTGGGGCATTCAGGTGGAGCAGCTCCTAATGATAACTGAATCTGCGTGGAAGTGCTGATCCTCAAAATGATAATGCCTTCCACCTTCAAACTTCCCAACAGGCATGGTAAATAGTAACCTGGCTAATTAATACAACTACTGAGGTGTCTGAGGCAGAGCTCAGGCGGCTTTGACATGGAGAACTGCGACATCTGTGCCGTTAGGTGGTGGAGTCTTATTGCTCAAGAGGTAGCAGGTCGACCTTACTCCTTTTAGCAGAGGTGAGGCTGCTGACTGGTTTGCTGAGGTGGGTTCATGTCTTGGCTCTCTCCTGAAGGAAACAGGTGTTGGGAAGACTGTGAACAGCTTAAGGAAACATGAGCTTGTAGGAGACTTCGCCAAGAACCTCGTAGCCAGGTGGAAGAAGCTGGTGCCGGTGTCCCAGGAGGCAGACAGGTGAGTGAGCCTGCTCAGTTATCTCCATGGGTGAGCTTTGGTCTGGTTTTTGCAGTGGAGATCATCACTCCTCTGATCAAAGGAACAGAAGTGAAGGCTCTGGCAAAACCTGTGGCACAGCTCTGCGTGGGGCTTTGCCTTCTCGTGGCTTGAGCCTCCTGCCCCTGCCAGCCGCAGGGCGTCGGAGTGCTGGGGGCTGCAGCCTGGGGGGAGGCAGAGGCTGCCTCTCAGCAACTTGCAGTTTGATGAAGAGATTGAGAGGAGATGTCCCCAGAGTGCCCTTAATGAAGCAAGAGATGCAATCTGCTTGCTTCCCGTTTTAGGATGCTAAAGCAGAGGAAGTTCTAGGCCCGAGTGAAGGAAGTGGCTGGCTTTGAAAGCAAGCTTTTGTGTGCAGCAACGCTGCAGACATGAAAGGCTGCTGCTGACAGGCAGCTTGTGGTCACAGCTGTGTGGAGCCCAGCAAAGATCACATCAGTTAGGTTATTCATCAGCATTTCAGTGGCTGTGGGGTCCCTGCATGGTGAACAGTGTTCCCATAGGTACCACACAGTCAGGAGCCTGTAGGCATGGAGAGATGTCTCTGTACACCTCTGTCTCAGCTTCCCAGTGAACTGTGGCACCTCCAGTCCTACCAAAAGTCCTTCAAAAGCCCTTCAGTCCTGCCCTGGAAATGCAGTTTCCAAATCCCTGAACGCTGCTCTGCTTGAGAGAGCTGATGGCACTTCTGCCACCAAACTACCAAAGGCAGCCTCAGTCCTCTGCCAGAGGGCTCCCCAGCCACATAGCTCGTGGAGAGTGACTCTCTTCATGCTTGGTGGAAAGTTTCAATCTTACTTATTCTGGTTTCTTACCCCTTCAGGAATAACCTGGACTCTGAAGACCGTGACTATGAGAGGAGCAGCTCGAGCAAGAGGCCTCAGGAGCCCTCCCTCAGAGAGGATGAGGAACCCGACGAGGAGTATTCAGAACCCTTCCAGCCCTCTTGCAGCCAGTCCTATAGCCCAGATCATAGGGAAAAGAAGTCCAAAAGGTATCCTAAGCCTGAGAGAGCCCATGAGACTTATAGCTACAGCAGCCACGAGGGGAAGGCTTGGGGCAGGTCTTCCCCGGTGCTCTCTTCAGATCAGGAGTACTCGGACTATGGACAAGCTGTGTCGCCTGAGCCAAGCGAGAGCCCTCAGGATATGTACACAGACCCTTATGCCTCGGAGGAGCAGGAAGAGCCCACAGTGTTCCAGCAGAAAGGCAGCAAAGGCCACAGCTTTCAGGAGAAGCTGGGGGGAGGCCGGGAGAGGAACCCTGGCGAGCTGTGCGAGAAAGGGAGCGCGAGCCGCGGCAAGGAGCACAAATCGCACAAGAAGCAGCGACTGGACGGCAGGGGGGAGGACAGGACCTCTGCCTTCAGCCCTGAGAGGTTGCACAAGCCCTCTTTTAAAGAGCAGCTCCGAGAAGCCCCCGTGGCAGGGGGCAGCAAGGAGAAGCAGAGGCTGTCAGATGGCACAAGGAAGGAGAAGAACCGAGAAAGCAGCAGCTCCAAAAAGGAGAAGCTGCACTCGGAGGAGCCTCTGGAGAACCACCTTAAGAAACCAAAACACCGGGACTCTGAGAAGAGCAAGTTGGAAAAGCCCAAGCTGGGCCTGGAAGGCTCCAACACAGAGAGGGAGAAAAGGAAAGCTGAGGGTGACTCATCAAACAGGAGCAAAGAAAAGGGGAATCCTGCAAGCTTAAAATCTTCGGAGGGGAAGCGCAAAGCCTCCGAGGCGGACAAAAAGGCAGCCCTGGGCTCGAGTCTGGGGGAGGGGGAAGCGGAGGATGAGTTTGAACAACCTACAATGTCCTTTGAGTCATACCTCAGCTATGACCAGCCCCAGAAAAAGAAAAAGAAAGTGGTCAAAGCCTCTGTGTCAGCTGGGGAGAAAGACAGAGGGCACAGCAAACAGAATGGATCCAAAGCCAGCAGCAACAGCTCCAGCTCCAGTCGGAAGAGCCCCAGCCACAAGCGAACCAGTGAGAAAAAGGCAGAGAAGAAGCAACCAGAGCCTCCTAAACCAAAGAGGGTAAGCTCTGGGAGGATCTGAAAGTGCACAGAGAAGGTGGGATCAGCTGCTCTTGGCCCTCTGCTGTCTGGGGCTGATTAGCTTTCCCTTTGGGAATTGCTCTGTGCTTGTGGTGTCTCAGTCCTGGCTCCTGCTGGGAGACTCCACCTGTGCCTACCACCCCACAGCCAGGGCTTTGTGCTGGGGGAGTGGAGCTCAGCTGGAAAAGAGGGAGGGGGTGGGGGGAAGAAATGCAACAGGCAAAACACAGCTGAGACACTGGAACAGATTGCCCAGGGAGGTTGTGGATGCCCCCACTCTGGAGGTGTTCAAGGTCAGATTAGATGAGGCCTTGAGCAAGGAGGTGTCCTTGCCCATGGCAGGGGGATGGAACTGGATGAACTGTAAGGTTCCTTCCAACCCATTCTGTGAAAAGCTTGTGTGTTAGAAAATGGGGAGAGTCAAAGCCAACAGCTTCAGCTAAAGGCTGAAGTGCAAGTGTACTGGACAGGAGCTATTTGCTTAATGTGCAGAGCACCTTTAGCTGTGAGTCAGCACAGGACCCACTCTGACGTGCAAGGAGTGCATCTCCAGCTTCTTGCCAGCTTCCCTTGTCTCTCCTCTCAAGCCTTTCTGCTTCTCCAAAAGTGACCTTGGGAGATCTCACTACTGCAGTATCACTAAATCTGTTTGGTCTCAGAAGTGGGGGAGAAATGGGAGGAGTGGTGTTAGGAGTGCAGCTGATTCTGAAGGATCAGAAGAAGACAAACCCTTCTTTTGTCAAGGCCTGAAAACTGAGCAGTGTGCCTGCCCCCTGCTCATGGCCATGTGAGTGCCAGGCTTTGCTGTAGAAACAGGCACTCTTGGGGGGAAAAAACCTTCACTGCTTCACCTGTTTGCTCAGTTTTGAATCACTTTTGCTCTTCCCAAAGTGGGTTTAGAAAATCCTCACAGCGTTTCAGCACCCTGCTTTGCCATTCCCTCTGACAGTTGCTCCACATCCAGGTTTTGTGTTTCCCCCAGAGTTTGTGAGGTTGCCCTCTCCTCCAGCACTGTGGAGGGGTTTTTTTTTGCAGCAGCTGAAGTGGTTCAGGTCCTGGTTTTGGCTTCTTTGTATGGACAACCTAGACAGAGCCACAGTGAAGTGGCAGAAGCGCAGCCTCCCCCTGAGGCTCTTTCCTGGTGCAAGCTGATCACATCCAGTGCCTCACTCAGAATATCCACCAAAACGCAGCTCAGTGCTGTTTGTGCACTGCCAGGGTGAAACCTTCTCCTGTGCTCTTGGCTTACTTGCTTGTGCTCTCCTTCCAGATAATTCTAGATGTGGTACCAACGTTGCCAGACATCCCCCTGCCACCCATCCAGGCCAACTACCGCCCTCTCCCCTCCATCGAGTCCATTAGCTGCTCCCAGACGAAAAGGAAAGGTACAGTGGGCAGGAAAAGGGGCTTGAAATGGGCTGCAGCCACTGTTTGTGGGAGGGAGTGGATGCTGACTGGGTTCAGGTCTTTGTCCTGGGGTCTGATGTCCTGCCTCTGATGTCTGGAGCCTGGGTTTCAGCTTTTACACCACATGCTGGGGCAGAAATGAAGGAGGATCCTTTGATAACCCTTCTTGAAGCTTGGGCTTTGGATTTGCCCTCCCTGAACTAGGCTGCAGGTGTTTCAGAGAAGACTTGGCCCTTGTGAGTGACTGCTGTGCCATCTGTCAGGGTGGGTTCTTCTCTGTTCCCCTCTCACTCCAAGTCCTTCTCTGGGCAGCGGTGTCCTCGCCGGTGGAGGAGAGCGAAGCAGGCTTCACAGGCCGCCGCCTCAACTCCAAGATGCAGGTGTACTCGGGCTCCAAAACTGCCTACCTCCCCAAGATGATGTCTCTGTACCAGCAGTGCATCAGAGTCCTCAGTAACAACATTGACTGTAAGTGCAGCTCCTTTCTCCTGCCCCTCGCCTTGCGCTGCAGTTGTGCCTGCTGCGTTTCAGGCTGGCCAGGCCTTTCCTCGGTGAGGGAGGAGCAGGCTGAACCCTCTGAGGGAGGAGAAGGATAAATCCTCGGTGCATTTTGCCTCTCTTCCAGCAATCTATGAAGTGGGTGGTGTCCCTTTCTCTGTGCTGGAGCCAGTGCTGGAGAGATGCACCCCAGAACAGCTGTACCGCATCGAGGAATGTAACCACGTGAGTGCCGGGGCCTGGGGGAAGGGATGGGGAGGTGTGGAGGTGGTGTCTGTCCCTAGCTGCAGCAGCAGAAGAGTAGAGAACCATGCTTTGCACAACAAGAGCTGGCTTCTGTGACCCTGTGGGGTTGGACTCGATGATCTCCAGAGGTCCCTTCCAATCCTGTGATCCTGCTAGCCCTGAGTGCCAGCTGCCCATCTCTTCATAGAATCACAGGATGGTAGGGGTTGGAAAGGACCTCCAGAGCCTGGCCCCATCCAGGAGGCTTTGGAAAGCCTCCAGAGCTGTGTTGCTGTGCAGCCTGCCCTAGCCCAGGGAGGTTGATGATCTCCAGAGCTCCTGTCCCAAGCCTGGCTGTTGCCTGCCTCCAGCCGGCGCTGAGCGAGAGGGGAGCGGAGGGAGCCGGGAGGCGATGCCGGGAGGCGATGCCGGGTGTGATGCCAGGTGTGATGCCAGCTTACAGCTGGGTTTGCTTCAGGTGCTGATCGAGGACACAGATCAGCTGTGGCACAACCACTGCCTGCGGGACTTCAAGAACGAGAAGCCGGAGGAGTTCGAGTCCTGGCGGGAGATGTACCTGCGGCTGCACGACGCGCGGGAGCAGCGCCTGCTGATGCTGGCGCGCAACATCGGCTCTGCCCACGCCAACAAGCCCAAAGGTCTGCCTCAACCCTGCCCCAGCGCCCACAAGGGGCAGGGAATGCTGCCCAGGGGCTGTCTCGATGCCTTCTGGAGTGGCTAACTCAGATCTAGCCTGGTTTAGAAGTTGCTTAGCTTCGGTTCTCTCTGCGGTGGCCTTCGCTTGGCAGGCTCTGGAGTCCGCCTGCAGCGGTGGTGTTGGTGCAGGCTGGACAGGGCAGGAAGATGATGTAGGCCTGTAGAGTCACCTCCTGTTCTAGAGTGGCTTCTCCATGCTTCTGGAGCCCCTATTACAGGAAGGATCTGGAGGTGCTGGAAGGTGTCCAGAGAAGGGCCACGAGGAGGAGCAGAGGGCTGGAGCTGCTCTGCTATGAGGACAGACTGAGGGAGTTGGGGTTGTTCAGACTGGAGAGGAGAAGGCTCCCAGGAGACCTTATTGTGGCCTTCCAGGATCTGCAGGGGGCTACAGGAAAGCTGGGGAGGGACTTTTTTGGGTGTCAGGGAGGGATAGGACTAGGGGGGGTGGAACAAAACTAGAAATGGGGAGATTCAGATTGGATGTCAGGAAGAAGTTCTTCCCCAGGAGAGTGGTGAGAGCCTGGCACAGGCTGCCCAGGGAGGTGGTGGAAGCCTCATCCCTGGAGGTTTTCAAGGCCAGGCTGGATGTGGCTGTGAGCAACCTGCTGTGGTGTGAGGTGTCCCTGGCTGGTCCTTGAGGTCCCTTCCAACCCTAACAATTCTATGGTTCTATGCTGGAGTTGAAGAATACTGGGGTGGGGGAAGAGAGTGAAGATGGCTGAGCTGATCAGTCTGATCTTCTCATGGCCCCAGAGATTCAGGCTTTAGGAGGAGGCTATCTCCTGAGCTTTGGGGTGTGTGGGCTGAGGAGAGGTGGTAAGAGGAGCACTGAGGAGCCTCCCTTCCAGGAAGCTGGACCTAAGCAGTGTTTCCTTCTGGCCTCCTCCAGGCAGAGTGGCCAAAATGGCATTTGTGAACTCTGCAGCCAAGCCCCCTCGGGACGTACGCAGGAGGCAAGAGAAGTTTGGAACTGGAGGACCTCTTCTGCCAGAGAAGACCAAGTGAGTGTTTCTCAGTAGCACCTCCTGTTCAGGGCCTCTTTACCTGTGGGCTCCTGCCAGCTTCCCCCTGAAGCTCTGTGTCCTGGCAGGACAGGACACTGTCCAGGAGGTCCCTTGGCAGTGAACGTTGTGCCTGCAATGGCCTCTTTCCTGCTGGGAAGGGTGGAGGTCCTGGTCACTGCTGCTTCCAAGTGGTATCAGCCATGCTGCTGTCCACAAACATGGCAAGAATTTCATCCAGCCATGGTGACTCCTTCCCTGAAACCTGTCCCATCTCTCTTGCAGAATAAAACCAGTCCTCTACACATCTAACAAAAGCCAGCCTCGTGTGAGTGAGGAGCAGTCCTGTGATGGGCCCAGCACCAGCAGTGCCCATTCTGTCCCATCTTCAGGTAGCACCTTCTCCTCCTATGACCCCAGGAAACCACCAGTGAAGAGTAAGTACAAACTTCAGAGCTCCTCCTTCACAAGCACACAAATGTGCTGCTTCTGCTGTAGGAGAAATCCAGGCTGAGCAGGAGGGTTGATGTTGGTGACCTCTCTCCCTGAGGAGAGGATGATCCAAGTCTGCTCAAGCTCCTTGCACAAGGAAAGGCCTGGGGAAAACATCCATCTGCTCAGTGCTGTCTGCATCAGCCTGTGCTGCTGGAGTGCAGGAGCCCTGCCTTTGCCCTCCTGCTGTGCCTGTCCAGTTGAAACTGCAGTGCAGCTGCCCTGGGAGGGAAGCTGGGAGGGTTTCAGCAGGGATCTGTGCTGTGGCAGAGCAGAAGGGGTGGCTTCTCCTCAGGCTGTGCCCTGAAGATAGGAGGGGCCCCAAAGGGCTGACTCTGCCTCTGCTTTGGCAGGGCTGCAGCTTGGAGCTGCTCTCTGCTCTCCTAGTCCCTGACTAGGGAGCTGCTGGGGCTGCTCTCTGCTCTCCTAGTCCCTGACTAGGGAGCTGCTGGGGCTTCATTTGTGGCTTCTCTCTGTGTGTGTTGCAGAAATTGCACCGATGATGGCAAAGACTATCAAAGCTTTCAAGAACCGCTTCTCTCGGAGGTAAGCTTGCAGTGCACACCTGGGACTGTCCTGCTTGCAGAGGAGTGGCACTGAAAGGGAAGGAGGTACCCAAACAGCCCTTCCCTTCTTGAACTCTTTGGAGGCTGCAGCTGCTGGGAGAAGCTTCGATCTGCACAAGATGACAGCACAGTATTTTATCTTTTTATTCTGGTCCCTCTCTCAGTGTCAAGGCCTCTCCCCTCCCCCCCCCCCTCAGCCTTCCCCTCTTTCCCCCCAGCCCTTAGCATCCTGGTAGTGGCTTTGTCAGCCATCAGAGGAAGGGTGCACAGCGCCTCCCGAGGCGAGCAGATGTGAAGCCCTGGGGGGTGCAGGGAGCAGAGGCACCCAGAGGCTCTTTTCCTATTTAACCTTTATAAATTATGGAACGGTTTTAACTCAGAGCTCTGCCCCTCTCCCCCACTGCTTTTAATTTATGTTGCTCCCAGGAACCTTCCCCCTCCCCAATCCAGTGCAAGGTTCAGCTTCTCTGTGTCTCCAGCTGGCAGGACATCCATCTGTCTGGAGGGTCCATTTGGTGTCACCTGAGCCTTTCTTTGTCAGCTGCTACCTGCTGGGCCCAAAGTCCTGCTTGGACTCGCTGAGCTAGGTAGGACTGGTGGCTCACCTGCTCCTTGATCCTTTGGCAAGCTCATCCAGTCCTGAGGCTTTGCTCTTGTGTCTGTTCATTAAACTTCAGCCCTCAGCCTTCTCTCTGCTGCTTAGTGTAGCTCTTGCACAGAGGCTTTTTGTCGTGCAGGGAGGCAAAGAGCCATTGGGGACTTTGTTTTCTCTGCTGCTGTTGTCTTCTGCTGGCTGCTGGGAAGAAAACTACGAAGGGTTTGGGGGAGAAATTTTCCTGTGCACCCAGCTGGTTTTTAATTGTGGGGGTTTTGTGGAGCCAGGGGGATTTTGTCTGCCTCTGGAATTGAAAACAGGTTTTTAAATCTCAATGAAGGCATCAGGTTTTGCCTCTTTTAGTGGAAGGAAGGAATACTTTTATCATGTTTTCTGTGTGGAATTGGGAAGGATTCTTTTCCAGTTTAGAAGCTGGTGCTTTAAATCCTCTCTCTTTTCCTGTGTGTTTTGCTCTGCTTTCCCTTTGGGAAAAGCAAGGATTTTAGTCTTTGTACCCAAAGCCACTCAGCTGGGGTTGGAAGTGGATGAAGTACAGCTTGTGGTTTGTTTTTAGTGCCTGCAGACTTCCTAGCAGGAGGCAAAAAAAGCTCATTTGTATTTGGTGTCTGGAGCTCTGGAAGGGAAAGCTGTGATGTGACCCAGCAGATGCAGGGGTTGGTGGAAGTGTGCAGATGTGCTGTGGAGCAGAGCTCCTCTGGGGAGGTGGTGAGTCAGGAGGTGTGATTGCTGAGACCACAGCAGGGAGCTGGACACGATGAGGCACTCCCTACGGAGTGTGAAGCCTTATTGTGGTGAACATTTCTGCTTGTGGGTTACATCTGCCTCAAAAGCAAAGGTACCCAGAGATGGTGCAAGCTGAGGATGGAGCTGGTTAGACCCAGGTCCTGTGGCAAGGAAGCTGGCCTCTGATAGGGCTGAGAGGTCTGACTGCACCAGAAAGGGGAGAGGTTCTCCTGTTCCAAGCCATATTTGCTGCCCTAGGATTTTGCTGTGCTGGTAGTGGATGCTGTTGGTGGTAGTCCTTGAGAAGTTCTGCTGCTGGCTTTCTGTGGCTGCCAAACCCCAAACTGGTGGAGTTGTCTGTGCTGAGCAGGGAAAACCTTGCTGTGAAGAGTTCTCCCTGGAGGACTCGAAATAAGTCTCTGTATTGCTTCTGGTTTCTGTTAGCATCTTTCTGTTTAGCCTCCCCCCCCCCTTTTTGTTTTTGGTCCTTTCTTTCTTTCAGACCACTCTGAACTCTCTGTCTCTCTTTTCTTTGGTCTCTTCTTATGTTGAAGGTCTTGGAAAAATGTTCTCAGACTCTCATGTGCTGTAAGTTTGTTACAGTCCCAGATGCTTTAATGTTACTGTGCAGCATTTCAGTGTGTGTTGTGCTGTAAAATACTGGCTCCTTGCTCTTGCATTTTTGCTGTATTTAATTTTGCTGTATTTTTCATTAGATAACAATACATTATCTTCTGCTGACCGTTGTGCTACCATTTATTTCTCCTCTGTACTTGGGGGAGGGACAGAGGGGAGGGAGGGGGGAGCCTAGCATTGTGTTCAGGTACCCAAAGGTGAGGCCTGAGAATCGTCTTGGGCATTGCTGAACTGCCACTGAGTGAATCCAACAGTGACATACTGAGGTGTGGGTGTTGCCCCCAGCACTGCCCTCGTGGGGCCATGTACCTTCCCTCTCAGAGCAGCCTCTTTGCTCTAGGCTTTGCCAGCTGTGTCTGTGTTTCATCTCTGTTAGAGTGCAGGAGCAGAGGTGTGCAGAAGGAGCAGATGGGACACTGGATTGATTTTGTGCTGTCCCACTCTACTGGGACCGATTCAAACTGCTCTCCCTCCTCTCCCCTTCCCCTCTGCTCAGCCACTAAAGCTGGGCAGCCCTCAGAGGGGAAGGCAGGAGGGTTGCTTCCACTAGACACAAACTAAGCAAAGTCTGAAGTCAAAGTGCTGGCTCCCTTCCCAGTCTCTCAGTGCCCAGGGCTTACACTGGTGCAATTGTTCTGTGCTACACTACACACGAAAGAACGGAGCGGAGCTGCCCCTTCCCCCTGTGCTGCCCTGCTGGGGGTGGGATGAGGAGTGGGGGCAGGAGGGGGAATGACTTTTGACTTGCATTTGTATTTTGGTCCCCGACTGTGTATATACAATTTTCTATGTTCCTTTTTTTTGTGGTAACTAAGAGGAATATTTTAATTAGATAAGTTATATGAAAAGAGGAAAATCATGTCTCAATAAAAGCCAAACACTGGACCCTGTCTGCTTGTGCTTTTCTGTCTCGGAGCAGCAAATACACCACTAGGAAAACTCGGTCTCTGCGGCTCCTCAGAGGGCTCCTGCTCAGGAACCCCAGGGGCAGGGACCGATCCCGTTCTGCTTCCCGGCTGGAAGAAGCTTCAGCTCTAAACCGCTGGAGCATTTCCCGGCGCTGCTGGGATCGATCCGAGGTCGGGTTGCGGCCGAGCCCGCTCCCGGCACAAGCCGCTAGCTGCTGCCCGGTCCATCCCGGGGGGGGCCGAACACGTGCGGCGCTGAGCCCCACCCCCTGGGGGGCGGGAAAACGGAATATAGGCGGGGCCTAGGGTCGGTGGGCGGGGCGTATGAGCGGCAGGCACGGTGGGCGGATGACTGGTGACTGTGGGCGGAGCGCAAGCCCTCTGTGGGCGGGGCGGCGGCAGCGCGCAGGCGCAGTAGGCGCGGCGGGCGGGGCGCAGCGTAACCATGGCGCACGGACACGGGCACTGCAGCTGCTGCTGCGGGGAGGCGGCGGCGGGGTCCGGCGGGGACCAGGAGAGGGGTGCAGCCTGGGGGCTTTACCTGCGTATCGACCGACTGCGGCTGCAGTGTCTCAATGAGCGCCGCGAAGGCAGCGGTGCGCACGTCTTCCGCGCTTGGGAGGAGCGCAAAGACCGCACCCAGGTGGGGCTGGGCTGGGCCGCATAGGACCAGGGCCTGCGGTGGCGCCGCTGCCCGGGAGAGCCCAGGGGAGGGAGAAGGCAATACGGGAGGAAGGGAGATTTTGGGCCCTGCCGAAGACACCGGTGCCGGAGCTGTCCCCCCCCCCCTTCGGTGCCACAGCAGCGTACCTGCGCGGCCGGGGCCGGCCCTGACCTGGCCCTCTCTCTCTCTCTCCCTCTCTCCTCAGTTCGTGGAAAGCGATGATGATGAGGAGCTGCTGTTTAATATCCCGTAAGTTCGTTCCCCGAGCCTCTTCGGCACAGTTCTGGCTCTGTGCAGGGCTTGTGCCTCATCTTTGTGCCTCTGTGCCGGGGGCCGATTTGGAGAGGACTGGGATGAAAACGCCACCGTGGTGTCTCTTGGTAGGTTCACCGGCAACGTGAAGTTAAAAGGAATAATTGTGGTGGGAGAAGATGATGAGACACACCCGGCAGAGATGAGGCTGTGAGTAAAATCAGCCCTGACTTTGGAGCCTAAATGGATGGACTTGGACTCGGCAGGGCAGCGACTGTCAGACTTCCAGGTGCCCCAGCACCCAGTGGGGTGCAGTGTGGGAACAGAGGGAGCAAGGCAGCATTGCTCTGCAGTGGCTTGGGTGTTCCAGGGACCCTGAGAGGGAAGGGAGCTGACTTGAATGAGGATGAGCATGGCTACGTGCTGCCTGTTCCAGGGAGAAGTGGGGCACTGGTTTTAATCAGCAGGGAATGTTTGGTGGAACCACTGGCTGTGTGCTGTGGGGAACCAACCTGCTTCTGCCTCAGCAGAAGGACCAAGCTCTGCCAAACCAACATTGCCCTCTGTGCTCCACAAGTGTGGATGTGAAGCATCTCAGGGGCTTGCCTTGCCCATGGGAGCAGGAGGCAGCTGGTCCTGCTGTTGGCCTGTGCTGATCTTTCGTCCCCCAGAGCTGAGATCCCCTGGTACCCAGATTTCTGCTGGCAGAGCTGGTCCCCTGCTTTGGTCTTCCAAGCCTGGGCTTCTTCCTGTACCCAAGCATGAGGAGATGTCTGTCTCCCCAGCTTTGTTCCTCATTCTTCCCTGGTGTTTGGTGTGCTGGAGTGTGAGGATGCTGCGTGGTGGCTGTTGGCAATTCCTCCTTCCGGAGATGAAGCAAACCCAAGTCTCTCACTGGGAGGTGGATGAGGAGGAAACCAATTAGCTGACCTGTATGTTAGTAACTTCCTGAGTCTCCTCCCTCTCTTCCCAGGTTCAAGAACATTCCTCACATGTCCTTTGATGACACAGAAAGAGAACCAGACCAGATGTTCAGCCTGAACCGGGATCCAGCAGGGGAGCTGGAGTACCCCACCAAGTATGAAGTGGACTCAGGCAGCTGGGGGGTGTGGGGCTGCTCCTGCTGAGCCTGGGTGCTGTGCTCTGTCCAACCTCCTGATGTGATACCACGTTTGGGAACATATTAACAGAGGGCAGTTCATTCCCTTGTCTCTCAAAGCTGCCCAGAGCTGAATTTGCCTCCCTGGCTCCATCCTGCCCTTGTCAGGGCTCTGGGGAGCCAGGGGGATGCCTGTGACCCAGGGGTTTTTGAGGTGCAGAACCATCCCAGTGTCATGCCTCCTGCTCCTGGCCCATGACAGCTTGTTGCTGGCCTGCTCACCACAGAAGTGAAGGCAGCTGCTCCTCCTTGCACCCTCATTTGCTCTCAAGTCTGATAGAGGTTTGGGTAGGAGCTACAGAGACTGGGGGGCTGTGCTGGGGGGTGGCAATGTGAGAGGAGTGTCAGCTGGCACACCCAGCACTGCCTTCAGGCTGTGTTTCCTTGCAGGATTGCTCGTTTCTCCAACGTTTTCCACCTCTCCATCCACTTCTCAAAGAACTTTGGAGCAGAAACCACAAAGATTTTTTATATAGGCCTGAAGGGAGAGTGGACAGAGGTAGGTGAGAGCAGAGACGAGTTGAGCCCCTGGCAGCAGTGTAAAAGGGGCTTTAAACGGTGGCTTCAGTTGGGCTTTAGCAGTGAGGGGAATGTGTGTGGGAGGTTTCTGTAGTTAAAAGCCTGCAGGAGCAGGGAAGTCTTTGTGCCCTGGACTCAGCACTGGTTAGGCCACACCTTGAGAGCTGTGTCCAGTCCTGGGCTCCTCAAGTTTAGAAAAGATGCTGAGTTGCTGGAAGGTGTCCAGAGAAGGGCAACAAGGCTGGGGAGGGGTCTGGAGCACAGCCCTGTGAGGAGAGGCTGAGGGAGCTGGGGTTGCTTAGCCTGGAGAAGAGGAGGCTCAGGGGAGACCTTCTTGCTCTCTGCAACTCCCTGAAGGGAGGTTGGAGCCAGGTGGGGGTTGGTCTCTTCTGCCAGGCATCCAGCACCAGAACAAGAGGACACAGTCTCAGGCTGTGCCAGGGGAGCTTTGGGATGGATATTAGGAAGAAATTCTTCACAGACAGAGATTGCCCACTGGAATGTGCTGCCCAGGGAGGTGGTGGAGTCCCCATCCCTGGAGGTGCTTAAAGGAGACTGGGTGAGGCACTCAGTGCCATGGTTGGGTTGATCAGATGGTGCTGGGGGATAGCTTGGACTCGATGATCCCGAAGGTCTTTTCCATCCTGGTTCCTTCTGTGTTCTGTAACGTGCTCAGCTTTTGCCAGCCAGGTGTTCCAGGAGGGGCTTTGGTTCTGCTCTCCTCTGGCCTTAACTTCTTCCATCTCGCACTCAGGCTCACCGCCACGAAGTCACCATCTGCAACTACGAGGCATCAGCAAACCCAGCGGATCACAGGCTGGCACAGATCACCCCCCAGACTCACTTCATCTCCTGAGGCTGCTGCGGGGACCCTCCCGCAGGCTGTGCTGTGGAGCACGCAGCCGCCGGGCTGACTCACAACAGCGACGCTTCCCCGAGCGCTGGAGCCTTCCGCCCGCTGGGACCTGGTGGTCTTTGCCGTGGAAGGCAGGGCGCCAGCCCGCCGTGCCCGCAGGAGGTGGCCGCCGAGGGCAGCGGCGTGTGGGGTGCCACGGGAGGCAGCAGCTGCCGCCGTGAGGGCGGCGCCCGGCCGCGGCCTCCGCTCCTTCCCTTCCCTGACTGCCAATAAAGCCACCGCTGAGCTGCGGCTGCGGCCTGCTCACCGCGCCGCCAGCCCCGAGGGAGGGTCGCAGCCTGCGTGCGGCGGAGGGAGCCGCGGGGTGCGGCTGGGAGCCAGCAGCCGCTGCGGTCACGGCTCCGGGCGCGGGCTGGCTGCGGCCGTTCAGCGGCGGGGCCGGGGCCGGGGCGGGGGGAGGGCCGCAGCCTGTCCGCGCTGAGCCCGCGACAGCGCTGAGCGCCGCCGGCTCTGCCGCGGCTGGGGGCTCGCCGCGAAGATGGCGGGGCCGCGCGCGCGCTGCGTCACTTCCGCCGCGCTGCCCCGGCCGCGTCCCGGCGGCCGGAACTTCCGGTGGGAGCGCGTCGGGAGCCGGGAGGAGAGCGCGCGCCGGGCCCGCGGGAGAGGTGCGGGGGCGGGGGGGCCGTGGGGGGGGGGGGCGGACACACGCGCCGCCGGGGCGGGGGGGGCGGGGGGGCAGGGCTGCCTCCCGGTGCGGCGGGGGGGGGATGAGGGGCCCCGGTTCCCCTGGTGTGTGCCGGGGGGGAGCGGGACGGGGGTCACCGGCAGGATGCGGCGGAGGGCCTGGAGATCCCGGGCTCCGCTTCGCCTCTCCCGTCGCGGTTCCGGCACGGCGGGGCCCGGTCGGGCCCGGTGGCCCCGCGGCCGCGTGCTCGGGGCGGCGGCGAGGAGCACGCTGCCGGTAACGGGACCGCGCGGCGCGGAGCCGCCTTCCCGCCGCAAACCCACATCCTCCCGCGCCCGGGAGCCTCTCGGGCTCCGGTAGGAACTCCCCACGCCTCCAGGCTTCGGGAGCCCCCGCCCATAGGCTCCGTTTCCACGGAAGACCGGCGGTGCCGGTCCAGCCGGGGCGCTGGCGGTACGGCCGAGCCGTGGGGTTGGAGCTGGCTGCCGCCTTCCCTCGCCGCCCCTCCCGTCCCGCCGCCTCCAGCCGGCATCTCGCCAGCCTCCCCTGCCCGTCCCTCCCGGCACCGGCTCTCGGTGCGGGCCTGCGGGAGCTGAGCGCCTTGCTGCCCCCCTGCGCGCCGGGCCCGGGGGCTCCCCCGCCGGTGCCACCCCCCTGGGGCAGGGGCAGGTGCGGGGCAGCTCTGAGGCTGCCGCTGGAGCAGCTCTGAGGCTGCCGCTGGAGCAGCACAGCTCAGACCCAGAGGCGCTGGGCTCGGGGTCCGGCCGGGGGCTGCTGCGATGCGGGCAGAGACCCCGCGGGGGGCTTCGTCCTTCACGGGCTGCGCTTTGGCCTCGGCTCAGGCTGGGTTGGTGGTGGCAGCCATGGACCCCGGGAATGGAGCAGCAGCACCCCGGGGAGATCCTAGGGGGCTCAGAGGGGAGATCCGTGGGGGGGGCTCAGAGGGGAGATTCATTGGGGGTGTCTGAGAGGGATGCTTCATGGGGGGTGCTTCAGAAGGGGATCCATGGGGGGGATGTCTCAGAGGGGTGCTCCGTGAGGGGGTGTCTCAGAGGGGTGGTCCATGGGGGTGCTTCAGAAGGGGGATCCAATGGGGGGGATGTCTCAGAGGGGTGCTCCGTGAGGGGGTGTCTCAGAGGGGTGGTCCATGGGGGTGCTTCAGAGGGGTGCTCCGTCGGGGGATGCCTCAGAGGGGTGTTTCGTGGGGCGGTGCCTCAGAGGGGTGTTCCGTGGGGGTGCTTCAGGCAGCCGTGACCCCGAGCCCCTCTTTCCCCTGGAGCTTGTGCGGGCGAGGCAGAGCTGTGAGGCTGCGCTGCCGGGGGGGGAGCAGGGCTCGGTGTCTCCATCTGTCGTGGAAGCTGCTGCTGGCCGTGGCCGCTCTCGCCAGGGCTTTTGGCAGGTGCTGCTTTTCCTGGCTGCTTGTTTTGACCCCGGAGCAGGGGCGAGCACGTGGGCTGGGTGCCTGTGGGGCTGGCCGCGGCCGGGGAGTTCGTTGTTGTTTCATTTGAGTCAGGGAAGCAGCTGACGAGCAGTTGGTGAAACGAGTTGGGCAGGTCTTGGGGCCCGGCTGGCAGAGGAGCCGGTGGTTTCTGCAGGGTAAGGTTGTCTTTGGGGGTGCCGGCAGTTCGGGGGGGGTTGGGTGGTCCCGTGCCCCCCAGACCCCTCTGGGGTTGGTGTTTGCTGTGAGGTGTGAAGGCTGGAGCAGACTGTGGGGGCTGATGCTGCTCTTGGGGGGGGGATGGCAGCGCTGTGGATGTGCTCTGGGCTGCTGAGCCCTGGGTGGGACGCTGGGGGCTGGGGGCTGAGTGGTTTGTGCTGGGCTGGGGCCAGAAGCCATCGGCTGTGGTGACTGAGGGAGATGTTTGCTGCGGCCACCTGCGGGACCGGGGTCTGGAGGTGGCGCTCAGCCCTTCCTGCTGGCTGGTGGGGGCTGCGGTGGGCACGGCAGGGGTGGCCCTGGCTGGCTGGGCAGCAAGGAGGGACAGGGCTGCCCCTGCCGGGGGGGGATGCCTGCAGGCTCCGGGAGGCAGCGCAGGGCTGGGTCTCAGTCCAGCACCTGGACGCTGTGGTCTGCCCCAGAAGAGCTCCATGAAAGAGGGCTGGGGCTGTACTGAGCTGTAGAGCTCCGTGCTGCTGCGTGCTGCTGTGTGCTGCTGCGTGCTGCTGTTTCCTGCTTCCCCAGCCCGGCAGATGTGGGTCAGGCTCCTCCTCGGCTCCGCTGGCAGCCGGGAGGGGATGCGGAGGCTGCGCCGGCGCCTGGCCACCCTCTGCCCACGGCCTCGCAGCCCCAGAAATAACTTTGGCTTTGGAGGTGCAGCAAACCCCAGCTAATTTTAACACTTCCAGCTCGCAGCACGCCTCTGGTGCTGCCATGTGGGGAAGTGTTTGCTCCTTCCTGGCTCTCAAAGCCCAAGGGCAGAGTGGGGCTGCCCCAAGAGCTCTGACATCAAAGCCTCGATGTGCTCTTTCGTTTTCCCCCTCCCAGACAGTCGGTGCCTCTGGAGCTGCCAGAGGGGCAGAAGGGTTTGCTTTCCTGCCTTACCTTTGTCCCTCTGCCCTGCAGGAGCCAGTGCCTGAGTGCTCTCGGTGTATGTGTGGTAACAACATGTCTGTCCCCCTCCTCGCCGACGCAGTGACCGTCTCAGGGGCAGAGCGGGAGACTGCCGCGGTAAGGGCTGGGCCCCTCCTGCCTCCCCTGCTGCTCCCCTTCCAGCTGCTCTTGCTCTGGAGTACAGGAGATGCCTCTGGGAGGGTCAGAGGGGCCATGAGCTGAGCTTGCAGAGTCACAGAATTGTCAGGGCTGGAAGGGAGCTCAAGGCTCAGCCAGCTCCAACCCCCTGCCATGGGCAGGGACACCTCACACCACAGCAGGTTGCTCACAGCCACCTCCAGCCTGGCTGCAAACACCTCCAGGGCTGAGGCTTCCACCACCTCCCTGGGCAGCCTGTGCCAGGCTCTCACCACCCTCATGGGGAAGAACTTTCTGACATCCAATCTGAATCTCCCCATTTCTCTTTCTTCTCCATCCCCCCAGTCCTATCCCTCCCTGGCACCCTCACAAGTCCCTCCCCAGCTTTCTTGTAGTCCCCTTCAGGTACTGCAAGGCCACAGTTAGGTCTCCTCAGAGCCTTCTCTTCTCCAGACTGAGCAGCCCCAACTCTCTGCCTTCATAGGAGAGGTAGTGCCTCAGACCTTCAGCTGTACATCTTAGTGCCTCAGAGTGGATGCAGGAGGAGTGAAATCTTGCTGGGGAGATGTAGCTGTCCCTCAGGCTGGGCTGTTTGTGCCCAGCATGGCAGCATGGGCACAGCCTCACAGCCAGGGAGGGTGTTGGGTCTCAGTTGGCCTTTAAATGCCCCAAAGAAAACCCTTTGGTCTTTCCCTGGGGCCTCTCAAGCTGCCTTCCCTCTGCTCCCCATTGCCTAGGGGCTGCTCAGACCTCCGCTGAAGGGTCTGTGGGGCTGGGGGTGTGAGTGGTGCCAGCTGGGATGATGCCAGCTGGGCAGCCAAGGGGCTGCTGCCCACAGCCCCAGCCAGGACAGCCCCAGCCAGGACAGCCCCAGCCAGGGCATCCCCAGCCATGGCATCCCCAGCCAGGGCAGCCCCAGCCAGGACAGCCCCAGCCAGGACAGCCCCAGCCATGGCATCCCCAGCCATGGCAGCCCCAGGCATGGCAGCCCCAGGCATGGCAGCCCCAGGCATGGCAGCCCCAGCCAGGACAGCCCCAGCCAGGACAGCCCCAGCCATGGCATCCCCAGCCATGGCATCCCCAGCCATGGCAGCCCCAGGCATGGCAGCCCCAGGCATGGCAGCCCCAGGCATGGCAGCCCCAGCCAGGAGAGCCCCAGCCAGGAGAGCCCCAGCCAGGGCAGCCCCAGCCAGGGCAGCCCCAGCCAGGACAGCCCCAGCCAGGACAGCCCCAGCCAGGACAGCCCCAGCCAGGAGAGCCCCAGCCAGGGCAGCCCCAGCCAGGGCAGCCCCAGCCATGGCATCCCCAGCCAGGACAGCCCCAGCCAGGACAGCCCCAGCCAGGGCAGCCCCAGCCAGGGCAGCCCCAGCCAGGACAGCCCCAGCCAGGACAGCCCCAGCCAGGACAGCCCCAGCCAGGAGAGCCCCAGCCAGGGCAGCCCCAGCCAGGGCAGCCCCAGCCATGGCATCCCCAGCCAGGACAGCCCCAGCCAGGGCAGCCCCAGCCAGGACAGCCCCAACCAGGACAGCCCCAGCCAGGACAGCCCCAACCAGGACAGCCCCAACCAGGACAGCCCCAACCAGGACAGCCCCAACCAGGGCAGCCCCAGCCATGGCAGCCACTCTGTGGTGTGGTGACCATGATGTGGCAGTTCCACCCCAGCCCTCACGCTCAGAGCTGCAGAGACCTCTCATTATCATCTCCTAATTGCTGCCCTGTTGGAGGCTCCTGAGTGGTGACTCAGTGGCCCTGTGCTCCCTGCCAGCCCTGCCCTGCCTCTCTCCTGGCTCACAGCAGCTAATTCCTTTGTTTTTCTGCTTAATTTAACAGGTCATTTTTTTACATGGCCTTGGAGACACAGGGTGAGTCTTCCTTCCCAGAGCTGGCTCTGGCTGTGCTATGCTGAGGGAGAGGCTGGGGCCTGGGTGTTTGCTGTGAGTGCCCAGCGCTGCCTTCCCCAGGGGCAGAAAGTCAGCTCCAGGATTTGCCTGGGGCTCTCAGCTGGGCCAGCAGCCCTGGCTGCAGCACCCAGGCAGGGAATTGCTGGCCAGCAGCTGCCTGCTCTTGAATATTTATGATGCCAGCAGGCTGGCAGCCCCCTGCCTCCTGCAGGTTTGATTTGCTGCTTCCTTGGAGGCGAGCAGAGCACTGCGGCGGTGCCAGGCCCTGGCACTTGGGTGGTGTCTGGGCAGCAGCAGCTCTCCACACGTGCAGGGCCACGGCCTGAGGTGCAGCAGTGACAAAAGGCTTTTCCCTGGGAGGGTTCTCCCTCCTCCCTTGCTGGCAGCAGCTCCAGCTGCAGGGCTTTGTGTGCTGCCTTCACCCTGCCACGGGCCGGTGCCAGGGGCTTCACCTCGGGCCTGAGGCTGCTGGGATGGGCAGGGGGCCAGCAGCCTTGGAGAAAAGCTTTCCTTGGGGGGGAGGTGGAAATCCCTCCCCTTTGCCAGCATCCTGCAAAATGCTGAGGCAAGCTGTGCTGTGCTCTGCTCTCTCCCCAGGCACAGCTGGGCTGAAGCCCTCTCCTCCATCCGCCTGCCCTACGTGAAGTACATTTGCCCTCACGCGTAAGTGCTGCCCCTGCCTCGGGCAGGGGCCTGGGGGCAGCCTGCCTGGCTTGTGATGCTGGTGCCTGCTGCTCAGGCTGGCTGGGGAGGCAGGAGGTGGCTGTGCCATGACCTCTCCTGCTGTGGCTGCTTCGTGCAGGGCCCCAGCCCCGATCCTTTCTGCCTGCAGGCAAAGTGGTTCCCCGCAGAGCAGGCCAGGAGCTGCTGCTCCGAGTCTGCTTCCTTCCCCCTCCACCTCCCTGTGAGAGCCAAAAGCCTTGGAGCTCCTTCCCTGCCCTCCCTGCTTAGGGGATGCTCCCTGCTGTGTCCCCAGTGTGGAGGGCAGCCCCTGCAGGGGGGCACTCAGCAGGCTGGGGGGTCCTTGGCTTCCCAGTGTCATGGCTCAGGAGCAGAGTCAGCCTCCCTCTCAGCACCTCCTGGCCCAGCAGCAGCCAGCAGCAGCTCTCCTCCCTGGGCAGGCTGCTTGGCAACACTCTGGAGCTGCCAGCTTGGCTGGGACCTGGCTGGGGCTCACAGGTGGTCCCTGGGGTCACCTTGCAGCCCCCAGGCTGGGTTTGGTGGCACTGAGCCTCTGGTGCCTGCCTTGTCCTGCGGCTGCAGGCAGAAGGGAGGCTCCCCCTGCCCCCCCTGCAGCTGCCTGTGCTGCCCCTGAGCTGAGACAGCCAAACTCTTCTCTCCACAGGCCCCGCATCCCGGTGACCCTCAACATGAAGATGGTTATGCCCTCCTGGTCAGTGCTGTGGGTGGCAGGGGTGCCTGGGAGCCTTGTGGGGCTGGTTTTGGGGTGGTGAGAGGGATGGGAGGGTTGAGGGGCCCAAATGCACCTCCCTGTAGGAGTCAGGGGCAGGGCAGAGCACACCCAGCTCCTGCCTCCCCACAGCCCTGGGTGCTGGCAGAGGTTTGGGGCTGACCCTGCTGCTTCTGCCAGGTTTGACCTGATGGGGTTGACTCCAGATGCACCTGAAGATGAAGCTGGAATCAAGAAAGCTGCAGAAAATAGTAAGAGGCTTTGGGGAGGGGGAAGTGCTGAGCTCCTGGGTGCCTCTCCCTCCCTGGGACAGGAGTGGGCATCCTCCTTTCCCCTCTCCTGGGGATCTCAGCTCACCTTCACCTGCCTCCCCCTGCTGTGCTGAGTGTCCCTTGTGCACCCCTAGGCCCTGGGGGGTGCTGCCCCTCCCCCCATCACCTCTCACTCCATTTCTCCATCCCCTCCCAGTTAAAGCAATCATTGAGCACGAGATGAAGAACGGGATCCCAGCCCACCGCATCATCCTGGGGGGCTTCTCACAGGTGAGCTGGGGGCTGGGCTGGGGCAGTGAGGCTTGGGCACCCCACCCCCGTGTGGCAGGGGGTGGGTGGGTGCTGGGTGGGTGCCCCAGGCCTGGGGGTGGCACTGACAGAGCTTCCCCCCTGCCGCAGGGCGGTGCCTTGTCGCTGTACACAGCTCTCACCTGCCAGCACCAGCTGGCTGGCATCGTGGCTCTCAGCTGCTGGCTCCCGCTGCACAAGGCCTTCCCACAGGTACCTGGCACTGCCACCACCTCTCCTGCCAGAGGCAGGGTGGGTAGGGGTGGGTTTTCCCCTCTGGGGTTCCCTGCAGCGAGCCTGGGGCTGCTGGAGGCACGGGGTGGCAGGGGCTTGATGCCCTGGGGCTGGGTGAGGGCTCAGCAGAGATCAGAGCTCTGGGGTGGGCATCTGTGAGCTGAGCTGCTCACCAGGCTCCCTCTGGGCAGCAGCTTTGTCCAGGTGGCAGCCTGGAAGGGGAACATTTGGTGGCAGGGCAGAGCAGGTGCTGTGGGCAGCGCTCCCACAGCCCTCCCGAGGAGGGGAGCTGCCCGGTGACGCCTGTGGGGGCACAGCTGCCCCTTCCCTGCTGGGTCCCCTCTGCTGGGCACCTCTGCTGGGCACCTCTGACTGCTCCCTCCCTGTCTGCAGGCAGCCAGTAACGGGGTGAACAAGGACATTGCCATCCTGCAGTGCCACGGGGAGATGGACCCCATGATCCCTGTGCGCTTCGGGGCCCTCACCGCCGAGAAGCTCCGCTCTGTCGTCACCCCCAGCAAGGTCCAGTTCAAAACCTACCCTGGAGTCATGCACAGCTCCTGCCCTCAGGTCAGTGCCTCGGGCTGGGGTCACAGAGGGCTGGAGTCGGTTTGGTTGGAAAAGAATCTTGAGGTCGTGGAGTGCAGCCCTTAACCCCTGCACTGCCAGGTCCCTGCTACCCCCTGGCCCTCAGCACCGCAGCTCCAGGGCTCTGAAACCTCTCCCAGGGATGGGGACTCCAGCACTGCCCTGGGCAGCCTGGGCCAGGCCTTGACAACCCTTCTGGGGCAGAAATTCTTCCTCATGTCCAACCTAAACCTCCCCTGCTGCAACTGGAGGCCTCTTCCTCTTGTCCCATCACTTGTTCCTTGGGAGAAGAGGCCAACCCTCACCTGGCTCCAGCCTCCTTCCAGGGAGCTGCAGAGAGCCAGGAGGTCTCCCTCAGCCTCCTCCTCTCCAGGCTGAGCCCCCCCAGCCCCCTCAGCTGCTCCTCCCCAGCCCTGTTCTCCACACCCTGCCCCAGCTTCGTTGTCCTCTGGACCTGCTCCAGCCCCTCGGTGCCGTTCTGGATGGGGCTGCCAGGAGCTGGCCCCGGGCCGGGTCAGACAGGGCAGGGACCCTGCCGAGCACACAGCCTGTGCCGGCCCCAGGCCGCTGGGGCAGGCTGCTCAGGCAGCTCTCTGTGCCCTCCCCAGGAGATGCTGGCGGTGAAGGAGTTCATCGAGAAGCTGCTGCCCCGGATCTGAGCGGAGCCAGCGGAGAGCGGCGCGGGGCAGGAGGCCGAGGGGCAGCTGCTGCCCTCCCCCCCGTGCCCTGCCCACTGCAAACGGAAGCCATGGCACCCCCCGCACCCCCCCGGCCCCCGCCGCCCCCCTGCGCCGCCCGCCCTGCTGCTCCGCCGGCCGGGGCCGGGCCCGGGGGGGGCCTTTCCCTGCCCCTCTCGCTCCCAGCAGTGCCTGGGGAGGTCACCGTGCCCCCAGCTCCCCGCCCGGGCAGCCTGGCGCCCGGCTCCGGCAGGGCCGAGCTGCTGCCGCCGGGTCTGGGGCTCTGGGACAGCGTTGGGGGCGGGGAGGGGGCGCCGTGGGGCAGGGGCAGCAGGGTGGGCGCGGGGCAGGGGCACCCTCCGCCGCCCACAGCGGCCCACGCCCCTCCCCTGCCCTCGGCTGGGCCCCCAGCAGGCGACTCGCAGGGTTTCAGCCTGAGCTGGGGACCCTGGGACCCCCCTGGGACCCCCCTGGGAGCGCCCCCGAGCCTGAGCCCCGGGCCGGCGGTTGCGCCACCTGCTGGGGGCGGCGGGAAGGCTCCGTGCGGCTGCTGCGCCACCTGCTGGGGGCGGCGGGAAGGCTCCGTGCGGCTGCTGCGCCACCTGCTGGGGGCGGCGGGAAGGCTCCGTGCGGCTGCTGCGCCACCTGCTGGGGGCGGCGGGAAGGCTCCGTGCGGCTGCTGCGCCTCCTGCCCTGTCTCACACGCACACTCCCTCTGCCCCTGCGGCCTCAGCCCGCGGCTTGCGGCTCCTCTGCCCTCCTGGAGATAATCTTCCTCCTCCTCTCGTTGCTTTTACAATCTCCTAGCCCAGCGAGGGCTCCCAGGGGCCTCTCTCCCTCCCCTCGCTCAGCTCTGCACCCCCAGAGCCCCACAGCACTGCCGCTGGCAGCCCCTGGTCCTTGACGTCTCTCTGCTGCTACTTCTCCTTCCTGTTGGACTTGGCTTGGCTCTGGGAGGGAGAGGAGGGGCGAGGAGAGGCCCCCAGCCCCCGGGGCTGGCGCAGCTGGAGGAAGCAGCTTTGCTCCCAGCCATCATCTCACCAGCATCGAACCCCCAGAGGCAGCTGTGCCCTGTCCCGGGGGCAGTGTGGGGCTCCCCCTGCCCCCCCGGGCCGGGGGCTCTGGTGGTCTCTCCGTGGACAATCACAGCTGTCCCTGGGCTCCCTCGCTTGGCTTTGTCCTCCCTTGTGGCCACGGCTGGCTGGGCTGTGGGGCTGGGCCTGTGCCCACCAGCAGAGCAGCTCCCTGGGCACAGGGCCCTGAATGTTTCCTGCGTGGGTGGGCTGCTGCCCCCCCTGCTTCCCTCCCGCAGGGCTGAGGGCAGTTGCTGCTGAGCAGCGCTGCCCCTCTCCTTGCCTGCTCCCTGGGCTGAGCCCACAGCTCTGCTGGGCCCTGCAGGCTGGAGCTGGGCACCTTGTCTTCTGAGAAACACACCACGGCCCCCCCGAGCCCCAGGGCTGTGCCTCCCTGCTGCTGCTCTGGCTCTGCGGGAGGGGAGGCCATGCCCAGCCCCCTGCCCCTGCCCTGCTCGCTGCCCCCGGGGCCAGCCCCGGGCTGTGGCCAGCGCTGGCACCTCCCTGAGGGCTGCTGGGGAGGCTGCAGCAGCTCTGCTCCAGCTGAGCCCTCCCCGCTGGGATGTGTCAAGCAATAAGCTGCTCTCTGGAGTCAGCTCTGTCAGCCCCGTCCTGGCTTGGCTTGGCTTGGGGGCCGGGAGTATGGCTGTTCTGTTTTCCTCCTCCTCTTGGAAGTCTTACACCCAGCAAAGCTGCTGCTGGCGCCGGGGGGGCTCTGCTCGTCCCCGGCTTGGGGCTCAGTCCTGCTGTCTCTTTTCCTTGTCTGTTTCATTGCTGCTGCCTCCTCCCCTCGGGCGGGCGAGGGAGGAGCCCGGAGGGGCTGGCTGGGGCAGGGCCGCAGCTCCCTGCGGGATCCCCGAGGGCTGGCAGATGGACACTGACCTCTTTGACTGTGAACTGGAACCATGTGCAGAGCTGGGGGCCGGGGGCCTGGGCTCGTGGCCTTCCTTGGGCACGACACTTTTTGGGGGGGGGGAGGGGCCCTTTGCAGAGCATTCCTGCTCACTGCCCCCCTGGGCAGCACAGGCCTGGCCAGGGCCCTGCTCAGCACCCGGGGGGGGAACAGCTTCTCTCCATTCCTCAACACAGCTTTTCTTTGGGTTGGTTTTGGTTTGTTCCCCCCTCCCCTGCCCCCCCCTTCTCTTTTGTCTTCCTTGTAAATGTTTGGGGTATTTTTTTTTGGTGTGTGTGTGTGTGTTCCACAGAGTCAGATACAAGGTTAAATAAACCATAAACCTCTCCCAGAGCTGCTCTTGGCATCCTTGATGGCTGGGCAGGGAGCTGGCCCAGCAGGAGGCCCCCAGCCCCCTGGCAGGGCAGCAGCTGGGGCAGAACAGAGCTGCCCCTCAGACGCTGAGAAAGTTTATTCAAAACCAAATCAAAAGCTCCATTCATAATTTAGTCTCATAAGTTATTAATCCAGCTGACAGCAGAGCCAGGCTGCCTGCCTCAGCAGGGCCCAGGGCAGCCTCTGGAGCTGCCAGGAATAAATAGCAGCAGGAGCTGCCAGCTGAGCTGAGCTGAGCCTGCTCCTGGGGAGCCTTTGGCAACGTGAGCAGGGAGGCCACGGGCAAGGTGGAAGCAAAGAGCCAGGCCCTGCCCAGGGGCTGCAGGCCCAGGGCTGGCTCCAGAGGCTCAGCAGGAGCAGGTGGGGGATGAGGCTTGGTCCCCACAACCATGCTGGGGAAGGAGAAAGTGGAGGAGGTTGGTAGCCACCAGAGCCTTCACCCTGGGAAGGGGAGCTGGGGAAAGGGCCACAGAGGGCTTGGGGTGTGACTGGTCCTTGTGGGAGTCGGGCTGGGGGCTTCCTGGGGCCTGAGGCCATGAGGTAGGTGCTCAGCAGCCCTCTCTGTGCCCAGGGCAGGGGGCAGGGGGTGCCCCATCCTCCATCCTGGGTCTGCTCCATGAGCTGGGCAGGCTGGGGGCCAGGTGCAGTTTCCTCTGCAGTTTGGGATCAACAGGACTCACATCTGGATGTGGGCTCTGCCCAGGGCCCAGGAGCAGCTCCAGGGCCCAGCCAAGCACCTTCCCTTGCTGTGCATTCACGGGGGGGGTTCACCCCTGGGTGCCACAGCTGGGCCCTGGCTCTGCTCTCCCTTCTCTTTCTGCTCTGTGAAATGCAAAGGATCGGGGGGAGGAGGAGTGGAGAGGCTGGGGATGCTTCTGCCTTTCTGCCCCGTGTAGGGGGCAGGGAGCTGCAGCCAGGCTGCTCACAGCCTCCCTGGGGCCATGAGGGGAGGCAGAGGTGGCCTGGAGCAGCCCCCAGGGAGCCAGGCAAGCCCCAGGACCTGGCTCAGTTCTTGCTGAAGCCAGTAGGGTTCTGCAGCTGCCACCGCCACAGGTCCTCACCTGCAAGAGGGAGAGAGTGGCAGTGAGGGCTGGGAGATGAGGGGCAGCTGGTGGCACAGAGCATGCCAGGGAAGGGGCTGCTGCTCTTACACATCTTGTCCAGGCCACAGGCAGCTCTCCAGCCCAGCTCCCGCTCGGCCAGCGCGGGGTCGGCGTAGCAGGAGGCCACATCCCCCTCCCGCCGGCCCACCACCTGGTACCTGATCTGCAGGGAAAGCAGCACCCTGGGCTCAGCAGAGGGGCCTCAGCAGCTGAGGGGCTGCTGTGGCAGTGCCAGCCCAGCACAGGGACAGGGGGGCCGCTGGAAGCAGCTGGCTGTGTGCCCACGGCCCTGCAGGCTGTGGGTCAGACCTTACCTCCCTTCCTGAGGCTTTCTCCATGGCCTGGACCATCTGCAGGACAGAGTAGCCAGTGCCTGTGCCCAGGTTGTAGATCTGGGAGAAGAAGGGATGGAGGTCAGTTTCTATTGCAAGGGGGAAAAGGCCCAGGCCCCACATTAGCTCCCCTGGGGCTGGAAGAGTCTGGTGCTGGCCCAGTCCCACAGCCCCAGCAGGGCTGCCCACAGCCCAGACCAGAGCCCAGACCACAGCCCCAGCAGGGCTGCCCACAGCCCAGACCACAGCCCCAGCAGGGCTGACCACAGCCCAGACCACAGCCCCCTCCCTACCTTGCAGCCACAGTTCTCCTTCAGCTTCCTCAGCGCAGCGATGTGGCCCTTGGCCAAATCCACCACATGGATGTAGTCCCTGACACCTGTGGGGACACAGAGGGTGAGGAGAGGGCAAATCCCTCTCCTGCAGGGGTGCTGCTGTGCCAGCTGCCCCAGGAGCCATCATCCATACCTGTTCCATCCTCTGTCTTGTAGTCGTTGCCGAACACGCTCAGGAACTGCCGGCGCCCCACGGCCACCTGCACAGAGGGATGAGCCCACAGGAGTCCAGCAGCCTCTGCCCCCCCCGGGGGTCCTCAGAGGCTGCAGCTGGGCTTCACCTGTGCCACGTAGGGCATGAGGTTGTTTGGGATCCCCTGAGGATCCTCCCCGATCATGCCTGACTCGTGGGCGCCGATGGGGTTGAAGTAGCGCAGGAGGACGGCGTTCCAGTCCTGGGGGGACAAAGGTGGCTGCCTGGGGAGGCTGTGCTGCTGCCCGCTCACCCCAGGGGGAAAGGACTTCAGCTGCCAGCCCTGCAGGGCCTGGGGCAGCTGCTCACCCTCTCTGCTTTGCAGAGGTCTCGAATCATCTCCTCGATGAAGTACTTGGATTTGCCGTAGGGGTTGGTGCAGCCTCCCACCGGGTGGTTCTCATCCAGGGGCAGGTACTGGGGGTCCCCATAGACGGTGGCAGAGCTGCTGAAGACAATGTTCCTCACGCCGTGGGCTTGCATGGTCTGGAGAGCAGGCACAAGCTGCTGCTGAGCCAGCTCCAGGCCTTACCCTGCCCGTGGCAGCTCCCACCCGGGAGCCATCGCCACGCCCCCGGGCACAGGCAGCCCCGCAGGGAGCAGGCTGCCAGCACAGCCACCCCACAGCAGGGGCACCCCCAGCGCCCCCAGGCACCACACTCTGCCCTCCTGCTTCCACTCACCTCCAGCAGCCGGATGGTGCCGGTGAGGTTCACCCGGTAGTACTCCAGGGGCTTCTGCACAGACTCCCCCACGGCCTTCAGCCCTGCAAAGTGCATCACGGCTGAGAAGCAGTGCTGCAGGTCAGAGAGGGCCTGGTGTCAGTGCCACAGCGACAGCAGACAGCACCTCTGGGCAGAAGCCAGTCAGAAGCCTCCCCAGGAGCTCCCTGCTGCAGAGCAACCTTTGCTGACCCTCAGCACCACCCACCCCGCTCAGCTCCCGCCCGGGCCACATCTCCCTCCAGGCTCCCCGCCCCAGCACAACCCCCTGGCAGCTCCTAAGGCCGCTCTGGGGGCACTGCAGCCCTCGCTGTCACCTTGCTGAAGAGCTCCTGCAGCGCTGCCTGGTCAGTGATGTCCAGCTCCTGGAAGAGGATCGGCTGCTGCGCGATCTGCTGCACCCGCCGCAGGCTCTCGGGGAGCGCCTCTGCCCCTGGGGAGGTGCAGTGGGGTGAGGCAGAGCTGCAGCCCCTGGCACGGGGCTTGCATGGGGAGGGATGAAGGCTCTCCTTACCTCGGATGGCGTTGTGGAAGTTGTCTATGACCACGGGGACGTAGCCAGCCTGCAGCAGCTCCAGCACGCAGTGGCTGCCGATGTAGCCAGCGCCGCCGGTCACCAGGATCTTCTCTGCCATGGCTCCCTGCGGGAGGAGAGAGCTGTGCGAGGCGCTCCGGGGCAGGCAGGGCACTGTCACGTCAGCACTGCCTCTGGGCACAGCCTGTGCTCGGCTGGGCCAGCGCCAGGAGGCCATCCGGAGCGGGACGGGCTGGGCAGGTTGCAGCACACCCTGCGAACGTGGCTCACACCTCCGGCGCAGGCAGAGGTCATCTGACACTTGTCACACCCTGGGGAAAGCCTCCTGCCGCTTCCTGTTAAACCCAGCCAAGATCCTGCTGCCGCCCAAACCCAAACCCCGCAGCAGGAGCCCCTCTGGCTGAGTCACCACCCAGCACGAGGGCAGGGGGCACCCCACGGCATTCCCCTGGGAGGTCCCCACAGCGCCATCAGCTCTGCCGTTCCCCACCCATTGCCTCTTCTCCCCAGCTCCAGAATCACCTCTACAGCAGTCCCAGCTCCCTCCAGGCTGCCTTCCCTGCTCAGCACTGTCCCTGTTCCTCTCCTGCTCTCCAGGAAGGAGGAAGAATTCACTTTATTACCAAACAACGGGGAGGCAGCACAGGGGAAATTTCCATCCTCGGTGACTTAGTCACTCCGGGAGCTGCATCTCAAACTCCAAACCGAATTGAAACTCCTGCATTGCCCTGTCCTGGGGCTGCTGCCAGCCTCGGGGCCGCCCTGGCAGCCAGGGAGGGCAGCTCCAGGAAAGGCTGGGGCCTGAGCGGGGCAGGTAGGGTCTGGGGAGCCCAACCAAGGCTGCTTTTTGCCAGGCAGGTGGAGCGGGAGCAGGCAGGGACCTGCGGGGCTGGGTGCGGACCTGCGGGGCTGCCGCTAGCCGCAGGGCCGGGGGCCACCCGCGGGCGCGGGCTCGGGGCCGGGGCTGAGGTGGGAAGCCAGGACAAGGGCTGCCTGTGCCGAAAGGCTGCGCACTGCCCTGGGGGATGGCGGCCGGGCCAGGGCTCACCTGAGGGACCCGGCGCGGGAGATCCCTGTGGCGCCGGCGGGGCCCGAGGGCCCTCATAGGACCAGAAATGCTCCCGGGGGCTGAAGGCACCTAGGGGCCGAGCGGGACCTCAGGGGCCAGACTCACTCCCCGAGGGGCCAGGCCGCGGCCGCTCCCCTCTAAAGGACGGCACAACGGCACAAGGGCACGTCGCGCCGCTCGCCCCCGCCGCTGGCCGCGGTCGCTCACCTGCCGCCCGCCGCCCGCCGCCGCCGCCGCGCTGTGCCCCGACCCGCGCCGGGTGCGGCCCCTTTAAGGCGCGGCCGCGGTGCCACGCGCCCCGCTCTCCCATGGAAACGCCTCACCCGCTACGGGGCGGCCGCAGGGACAAAAAGGGCCTCGGAGCGCGCGAACTGCGCCCCCCCCCCTCCACCCGCCCCGAGCTGGGGCCTTAGGACGCCGGCCATTGGCCAGCCGGGGAGAAAGCGCTGAGGGAAGGGAGGCTGTGAGCAGCAGGAGCTGTGGCTCCCTCTGGCGGCGGGAGGAGAACACCGAGCCCAGGGCTTAACCCCAGCGACGATTTCACCGATTCCGCCTCGTTTCAGCCTCCCGCTTTGAGTGTTGCAACTTATCTCAGCGACAGGCGGAGGCTCGGTCCCGTGTGCGGCACCCTGGGACAGACAGAAAGTAGCAGCACGGAGCTGTAAGGCAGCTCACAGGGGGCAGGACAGAGGACAGGGGCACCGTGCTTGCTTCTGGTCTCCCGGCTAAACTGTTCAATAAATGATCTTAAACAGGATCTTGGGAGGAGGCTGCCTGGGACCTGGCCCCTCGGGGTTCAGGACAAGCACGTTCCATGCTGTTAGCTCTCCAGAGAAGGGCCACAGCCCTCAGGGAGGCAGTAACCCCACACTGAGTGCTGGGGGAGGAGGCACTTGGAACCAAACTGGCAGCAAAAGCTCTTTTCAAAGTTCAGTTAAAGGAAAATTCCCCTGGTTTAGAGTATTAAATAATGTGTTTATTACTCTTAGTAGGTAGAAGTATCTTACAACAGATACAGTCAGTTATTACCACCCCTCAATGCTAAGACAGAAGGTCCAAAGCTGCTCCTTGACACTTGAATTAGGAAGGGGAACCTTTTGATTTCAGTCTTAACATTTGTAGTGAGAAGAGAGAAGGGCAGGAAGGTCAGACCTGACCTGGAGAAGTGCTCTAATTGGAAAAAAAATAACAAAACTGTGCTTTAGCCTTTGCTGGCAGCACAGCCTCAAGGCAGAAATTGCACCAGAGGCTGTTCTGAACTGGTGCTGCACACCACAGCTCTCTGTGGGAAGACAAAGGTGGCCTCCACTTCTCCCTCAGCCCATCTGTGTCCTCCTTTCTCTAAGGCAAAGGGTTGGAGGCTTCAAGATTTCCTGTAGCAGTCTTGGGATTTGTTTGATTTCTGGTGGGTGATGCATTCCTTCCCAAGTGCTGAGCCTGGGAGGAGCACTGAAGGCAGCAGAGCAGAGAGCAAACCCAGCCCAATGCCTGACCCTTGCTTGCTTCTGGATCCAAGGAGAAGCTCAGTTCCACATCACAGTCTGCAGCATGCCTGGGACACTTTGGAATTGGTTCTTCTGTTGAGAGCATTGCAAATGAATGTGCCTGTGTCCATCAGCTTCTGCAGATCCACACCCTTCAAGCAGAACAAAAAGAGAGGATGTGCCTTGGTACTGCTTCTGCCCCCTAAAGCTGCCCAGTAACAACTGGCACAGAGCCACAGAGTGGTTTGGGTTGCACCTCTAGAGGTCATCTTGTGCAGCCCCCCTGCAGTGAGCAGGGACATCTTCAACCAGAGCAGGTGGCTCAGAGCCCCATCAAGCCTGACCTTGAATGTCTCCAGGCATGGGGTCTCCACCAGCTCCCTGGGCAACCTGTTCCAGTGTCTCACCACCCTCAGAGTAAGGAACTTACTGCACAGTGAAGACAACTGGGAAAGACTGCCAGGGGGTGAGGGAGCCTGAAGGGCACATTAAGGAGGCCCTGAGTGCTCTGAGAATGAGAGTCAAAGCACAGAGCCTGGAGAAGGGAGAGGAAGAACTGCTGCCATGGCTGGGAGTGGGACTGATGTGGCAAGACAAGGCCCCCAGAGAGAGCCTGGCTGAGGTGGCAGAGCCAGAGGGATCCTCCAGAGCCAGAGAGATCCTCCACTGAAGTGAGAGCAGAGGCAGTGTGCAGGAGGCTGAGGAGCTGGTGCTCACCGTTTGGATGCCCAGGCCATTCAGCATGTACACCAAGTCCTCTGTGGCAACGTTTCCTGATGCTCCCTGGGCATAGGGGCAGCCTCCCAGGCCAGCTACAGAAGCATCAACCACGCTGACACCCATCTGCAAACACAACCAGCATCAGGACCCTCCTCTTGGGGCACAGAGCAGTCCTGCTCCTCACACCTACAAGGACAAACACCCCCCAGGAGAGAGGCTGCACTGCCAAGGAAGGTCCTACCTGAAGTGCCACCAAGATGTTGGCAAGAGCTTGCCCATAGGTGTCATGGCAGTGAACAGCAAGAGCCCCAACTGGCACCTCCTTCATGACTGCTGTCAGCATCTCCTTCATGCTGCCCGGGGTGCCAATGCCAATGGTGTCACCCAGGGAGATCTCATAGCACCCCATGGAGTACATCTTCTTTGAGACCTGCCCAGAAGCCAAGATGCTGAGTGAGAAGCTTTGGCACTCCCTCCCCCTGAGCTGCTGACAGGATGCAGGGAGGAGGCAGAGCATGGAGCACAAACAGCCAGCAGACTCAAATCTCCAGGTGCCCACAGCTCCCTGAATCCCTCTGTCCATTCCAACCAGACCCAGCTCTGCCCTTCCCCAGCCTTCCCTCTCTGTGCCAGCTGTGCCCTTCCCCAGCCTTCCCTCCCAGTGCCAGCTGTGCCCTTCCCCAGCCTTCCCTCTCTGTGCCAGCTGTGCCCTTCCCCAGCCTTCCCTCCCAGTGCTGGCAGGGAGCTGTGCCCTTCCTCAGCCTTCCCTCAGTCTTTGCTTAAATGATTTGACACCACAGAATCACTTAGGCTGGAGAAGACCTTCAAAATGATCATCAAGTCTAACCATTGAAGCAACACCAGCAAGGCCACCACTGAACCATGGCCCTCAGCACCACAGCTCCATGGCTTTTAAAACCCTGCAGGGATGGGGACTCCACCACTGCCCTGGGCAGCCTGTTCCAGGCCTTGACAACCCTCTTGGGCAAGAAATTCTGCCTCAGGTCCAACCTAAACCTGCCCTGCTGCAACCTGAGGCCATTTCCCCTCATTCTGTCCCTTGCTGCTGGGGAGAACAGACCAAGATCCACCTCCCCACACCAAGATCCACCTCCCCAGACCAAGACCCACTTCCCCAGACCACGATCCACCTCCCCACACCACGATCCACCTCCCCACACCACGATCCACCTCCCCACACCACGATCCACCTCCCCACACCAAGATCCACCTCCCCACACCAAGATCCACCTCCCCACACCAAGATCCACCTCCCCACACCAAGATCCAGCCCCCAGGCCAAAAGCTCTCAGAGGTTCTGCTCCTAGTTGTGATGAACTCACCTCTGCAACTTTAGCTGGAGAAATCTTCCCTTCATAGGGGCACCCAAGGACACAGGAGACATACCTGTGGGTGAACAAAAACCCCACAGACTTTTAGCTGCAGGACTGGAGCAGGTCTCTCAGGCTGCTCAGGGCTTGTGCTGCATCCTGCATGCCCTGCACAAGGGAAGATTGAACTTCCTGTTCTAAACAAGCAGTTCAGGCTCTGCACCAAGGCAGCTCTTGAAACTCTGTCAGTGTGGTGATGCTTCCAGACCAATGCTTCAGAGCTGCTTGGAGCCATCCAAGCAGAGACCTCTCCCCAGCAAAAGGTGGAGTGGAGTGCAGCCTGAGCTGGACTCCAAAGAGATCAGCTCAAGCAGCCCCACCTCTCCCCACAGCCTGCTCAGTGCCACCCTCACAGCAGAGCTGCTTACCCCCTGACAGGGATGCTGGCTGCCCTGGCTGCTGTCATCACTTCATCAAACCTCTCCAAGCTCTCCTCGATGGAACAGTTGATGTTCTTCTTAGTGAAGAGCTCAGATGCTGCTCCAAAGATGGACACTTCCTGGGCCCCTGCTGCCACCTGCCAACAGAGGGCACAAACTGAAGTGAGCTGACTTCTGTGGCAAGCACAACCACCAGGCCTTCTGCAAGGCCAAGGACAAACACAACCACCAGGTCTCATTTCATACAAGATTTCATCCCCAGGTATCTGAATTCTTTCTTCTGTGCACTGCACAGCAACAAAAAAGCAAGCAGCCCCAGGACAACACAGCCAGGCTTGTCTGCAGCAGGAGTGGGGAGCTAAAGGCAGCGGCAAAGCTGCATCTGCTGGAGAGTCTCCTTCTCTGGAGACCTTCAAGCCCCATCTGGAAGTGCTCCTGGGTGAGCTGTGCTGGATGCTGTGGCAGGGGGGTTGGGCTTGGTGATCTGTGAAGGCCCCTTCCAACCCCTAACATCCTGTGAGCCTGTGAGGAGGTGAGACTGAACTCAACACAGCAGATCTCCTGCAAGTGATTTGGTTAACAACCTGGCCAGGTGCTTCCTGTTACCAACAGGGTGCCTGCAAGCACTGCACACACACAGTGTTCTGCACATGCTCACTGCACTGCAGATTGCAGCTTTGCTGCTACACACAGCTTTCATTTCCTCCCAGCTGAGCTGCCCTGGAAACCTCATGTTGGAGGGGGAGGGATTTCAGCCCACCACAAAGGGGTTCCTGTCCCCCCAGCATAAAGGATCCCTCATAAAGGCACTGCAAGGGAAGACTGCTGCCTGCTAGAACTGAGAGGCATCTCCCACCCCTTAAGCACAGCTGGAAATGCTCCTTCCCAGGCAGCCCCTGCTCAGGAGGTGCTGGGAACAGGCAGGATGCTGCCAGCTCTTACCGCTGCCTGGAAGCCCTTCAGGTTGGGGGTCAGCACAGGGTAGCTGACCCCTGGCAGCTTGGTGATTCCTTGCATGACTTCTGTGTGGTCAGCCATCTGCAAAGCACACAGGGAAAGCCTTAAAGGGGGACAACATCCACTTCTGCCAGCTAGGAAATCACTCTGAGCAGCTCCTGTTGTAACAGGAGGAGAATCACTCAGGAAGGAGACATGAGGCCCTGACTGCATGGAGGACACTGAGGGGCTGGAGTGGGTCCAGAGGACAACAAAGTGGGGGAAGGGTCTGGAGAGCAGGGCTGGTGAGGAGCAGCTGAAGGAAGTGGGGGTGTTGAGCCTGGAGGAGGCTGAGGGGAGACCTCATTGTTCCCTACAAAGGAGGCTGGAGTGAGGTGGGGTTGGTCTCTTCTCCCCAGTATCAGGTGACAGAATGAGAGGAAATGGCCTCAGGTTGCACCAGGGGAGGCTTAGGTTGGACATCAGGAGGAGATTCTTTCCTGCAAGACTGGCCAGGGACTGGCACAGGCTGCCCAGGGAGGTGGTGGTGGAGTCCCCATCCCTGGAGGGGTTAAAAAACACAGAACCATAGAACAGCTTGAGCTGGAAAGGACCTTGGAGAGCATCAGGCTCCAACCCCTCTGCCAAGGGCATGGCTTCATGGCCATGGTGGTGCTGGGTCAAGGGCTGGACTCTTGGAGGTCTTTTCCAGTTCTATGATTCTGAGAGCAAACAGCACTGCACCCTGGGAGGGTCACAGTTCAGTCACTCAGCCAAGCCAGCACCAACACACAGCCAGCTGTTTGCTCTCCACCTGGACTTTTGCTCCTCTGCAGGGTCCAAAGGGAAGCCCTGCAGTGTTCCAAGCTCTTGTATTGGTCTCTGCTGATTCTTGTCTAGTTACAAGCCACAGTGACAGGGACCCCAGACCCAGCAGAACCCTCTCCTTGGGTTATCAGCTACTATTTATCATACACAATCACAGATTCTGCTTGAATACTGACCTGAGGCACCCACTTAGGGGAAACAAAGCTGGTGGCCTCTATAACCTGAAGCCCTGTCTCTGACAGCATATTGATCAAATTGATTTTCACTGGCGTTGGCACAATGTTCTGAGAAGAAAAGAGGGAAAATGACCTTAAATTATTATTTCCACAATCGTTTCTCCCCCGCTAGAGCAAACCAGCCCCCAGCCTTCAGCGCAAGCAATGGCTTTCCCATGCCGCTAAACCCTCCCAGCGGCGCACACCACACCTGCCGGCTGGCCGCTTGGCGGCGAGGTGCCGCGGGGGTGCCCGGGCCCGGCCCTACCTTCTCATTCTGGAGCCCATCGCGCGGGCCGACCTCCACCACCTTCACCTTCTTCGGGAAGGCTCCGCCGGCCGCCGCGGAGCTGACCTGGGGATGGAGGGAAAGAGGGACAGCGTCAGCCGTGCCGACAGCGTCAGCCGTGCCCCCGCTCAGCCGTGCCGACAGCGTCAGCCGTGCCCCCGCTCAGCCGTGCCCCCGCTCAGCCGTGCCCCCGGCCCGCCGGCGCCGCTCACCGGCCGCAGTGCCAGGGCCCAGCGCGGCAGCAGCCTCCGCGCCGCCATCGCCGCTCGCTGTCACGTGACCGCGCCGCGCACACGCCCCCCCCCCACGTGACCCCGCGGTCACGTGACCCGCGCGCTCCGGCCGCGCGGCGCCAGGCTCCCGCTCGGCGCTGGGGCTGCGGAGCCGCAGAGCCGCAGCTGCCTCCCGCCCCCGGCCGCCAAGCAAGGGCTCCGGCTGGGAGCGCCCCGGCTGGGAGCGCCCCGGCTCCTACCTGCCCCCGCGGGCCGTCCCACGCCAGCGAGCCGGTGTCGTACTGTGGCATCTTTGCCTCGGGCTGCGGCACTGCGGCGCGGCTGAGCCGCCGGGTACTTATACGACGGCTTTCCGGCTTGGCTCCTGTCGCTAAGTAAACACGGGCTGTTTGTCTTGGATGGGACACTTCTCGCATCAGAGGTTAGCGGCGTGATGCGGCTGGAAGGAAAAGAGGCCACGGCTTTGTTGTCCTGTTTGTTTTCCCCCCCCGGGCTGTGTTCACAACAGCGTCAGCGGCGGGGCCGGGGTGATGCTCCCGGCAGGGCACAGGTCCCGGGCAGCCGGTGAGTCCTTTGCACTCCCCTGATTTCTCTGTGCAAATCCTTATTTGCCAGTTGAGTAACAGCTCTCTGGCACCAGCTCCGCACGTGTCCCAGCTTTGGTCTCAGCCTGCCCTAAGCTCCCAAGTGCTCCAGCAGCTTTTGCTTGCGCCGTTCCATACAGCAACAAACCAGAGCTGAATCCCAGCAGCCCTGCTGCAGAAACACCTGCTGCTGTGAGGAGCTCATCCCTGGAGCACGTCTTGCTCAACAACATCAACACAAGAAACCTTACTGCCCCCAAGCACAAGTCAGAGGTTTGTCTCACACTGGCAGAGTCACAGAGTTGTTTTGGTTGGAAAAGACCTTCAAGAACATCGACTCCAGCCATTGACCCGACCCCACCATGGCCATTAAACCACATCCTGATGTGCCTTGGCCACAGGTTTCTTAAACACCTCCAGGGATGGGGACTCCACCACCTCCCTGGGCAGCCTGTGCCAGTCCCTGACCACTCAGCAAAGAAATTGTTCTTAACCTCCAACCTAAACCTCCCCTGGCACAACTGCAGGCCCTTTCCTCTCACCCTGTCACTTGATACCAACTCCTCAAGCCTGGAGTGCTGCATGGAGGTGGTTGTGACCCAAGAGCAGGTCCCAGCACTTGGCTCTCACTCACATAAGAGCAAAGCCAATTCTGCTCACAGCTGTCTCCATCACACCAGAAATGACTCTGCTGATGGATTTGCATGAAGTGATGATTTTCTATCAGCAGTTTCACAGAACCACAGCATGTTTGGGCTTGGAAGGGACCTCTCCAGGTCATTCAGTCCAATTCCCCTTTTGTTCATGGGCAAAACAGATTGTAAGAGAGACTCTCTTAAGAGAAAGACACTTTATTGGCCAAGAAATGAAGACTCCTCATGGAGCTGATACAAGAGAAGGGCAGGGGGAGGCTGCTGCTTCCATCCTGCAGCTGTCACTTCACACCTTCAAGCTTAACAGTCCAGCCAGGCTGAGGAGGTAGAGCAGATGGCAGCATGTAGGGCAAAGTTATGAGCAGCCCTTCACCTGGGGACTTCTGCCACTTCAGAGCCCCTGCAAAGCCCAACATTGTCACCTGCAGAGGAGGGCAGGGGGAAGGCTCAGCGGCAGCCCACGCAGCTGCTTGCCCTGCAGACACCCCCAGCACGCCCAACCCACGCAGCAGAGCTCTGCAGAGCAGCTCCCACACGTCACAGCAGCCCTGCACACTCCCACCCATCACTGCCAGCACACAGAAGACAACACAGAGGGGGTCTGGGGGGCAAACATTTGCCTGCTGCTGGTGCTTTGGTCGTGCTTCCCCCCAGAAGGCTTCAGCTCTGTTTATCCAGAGCAAAGGGCAGCGCAGCATTTGCGTCACTTCGGTGACACGTAGCAGGTCACTGCACCTGATGGAATCACAGCTGAAATGCCCTTCCATGTGTGAGGTCTGTTATTTGCCTCACTTCCCTCTATCAACAAGACCCAGAGAAGCATCTCTGCCTGTCCTGTGGCGGGCTGTGGGCCCTGTGGGCCCAGTGCTCTGCGTTAACAGTGAGCTAAAGCCTGGAGAATGTCCTGCGAGGAGCTGATGGAAGGCAGAGCACCCCAGGGCAGGAGGCACAGGATGACAACTTCCACACTCCCCCCAGTCTCCAAATGAAGCCAGGTTGGACCTTCCCAGCCCACATGTGCCCAAGATGACAGAATCACAGTGTCAGGGGTTGGAAGGGACCCCTGGAGGTGATCACCCAGTCCAGCCCCCTGCCAGAGCAGGCTCACCCAGGGCAGGTCACCCAGGAACACATCCAGGTGGCTTTGGAAAGCCTCCAGAGGGTTTTGATTTTATTATCAAGTTCCTTACTTGTGTGGTTTGGGATGGAAGAGGTGAGGACAGCTCCAGAATGTTGTCCTGAGGCCAGCCCAGGAAGATGGCATAGACAACTGGTCCCTTAGAAGTGTACCTAAGAGAGAAGGAGCTCAGCAAGGTAAAGAGCCCCACCAGGGAGACAACCAGGCACGAGCTTGACCTTCCCAGACAGCACAACAACAGCAGCTTGCCTGCTGTCACCACACTGGGGTCACCTACTTTCCTCTCAGTCCAAAACCTGACCCTTTGGACCCACCATTAACCACTCATCTTGCCCAAGCCCCTGCAGGCAGCAGGGACACCTCCAACCGGATCAGAGGGAAAGGAGAAAGCTCTGGAAGTCAGAAGGTACAGAGCAAGGCAATCCTTACCAGACCCTGTCTGTTCTGTTCTCCATCTGCACTCTCCATGGCTTTGATTCATAAATTGCCTCCCCATTGGTGTCCAGCCAGCTCCCAAGGGCCAGAAGTCTTTCCTGGAAGATGGGAGCAATCACCCCTTCTTTTGTAGGCCCCACATTCAGAAGGTAGTTGCCTCCAAAACTCACAGTCTGCACCAGCTCCTGCAAGAGATGAAACCGAGCTCACAAGCTGCATTACCTTCACTCCTGACAAGAAAGGAGCCTGAGGAGGCCTTGCTCCTCACCAGCTGCTCCTTCCACTCCAGCCTGCTTGTGTGAAACACTTGACAACTCTCTTCTGCAAGGAGGAGGATAAAGGAAACCTCAAGCTCTCAGTAACTCCCTCCCAGCTGCCACTTGCCTCTCAGATCTCTTACCTCAATGATGGTTGCCACATCCATCAGCTCAGTGATGTCCATGCTGCTTCGATAGCCCCAGGAGAGCTTGTCAATGGAGGAGCACATCTCCCACTTGTGAGCTGGCAGGGTCCCTGGCTTGTATTTGTCAGCACAGTTGTAGTAGCCCCCGTGGTGGCAAGAGCAGTTGCTGCCCCAGCGATCATTGACCACAACAGTGTCCTGCAAGAAGCAGCTCAGCTCAGCAGGCAGCAGCTTTGCCTTGGACTTGTCAGCTTGCATTCATCCCTCCTCAGTGAGCAAAGGCACCTCAAATCCCCTGGGTGATCCATGGAGAGAGAGAGTGTCCTCCAGAGAAGGCTGAACCCCTCTCTGAGGGAAGCTCTCTCTCAGCTCCCTCAGGTAGAAGTGGAGGCAGTGAGGCTCCTGGCCCCTGAGCCTCCCATGTGTGCTGTAAAGGACATGACAGCCTTCTCACAGGAGCTCAGAGCAGGCCTCTTGGGGGGTTGTGAAAGCATAAAGCACACCTGGCAGCTGTCAAACAGGTTTCTGGTTTGATCACATTCATTATCTCCCTGCTGCAGACCTTCCACCCCCATGCAGTGCCAGTGGCCAGGAGGGACAGCTGCAAGAGATACCTTGACAGGGCTCTCGTTGTAAAGCCAGGCAAGGAAGGAGGTAGAATTCCAGTATGAGTCTGGAGCTTCCCAGTCTCCATCTGACCAAATCAGGTCTGGTTTATATCTAACAGAGAGATGAATGTTATTGCAAAGTGGCTTTCCTTCCTCCTACCACAAAGCAAGCAGTGTGCTTCTTGTGTCTGGGCTCCAGCTTCACTTCCTTTTCCTATTGCCTGACATCACCAGGAGGTTTCTGCCACCACTTCCTGCTCCAGGACAAAGCTTTAAGTGAGGCTCTTGCAGCAGCAAAAGTGATGTGTGGGTCACAGCTCAAGAGAGGATAGAGCTCTTCAGAACAAACCTAACAAAGCAGCAGCTTGTGTCTCACAGGCAGTCAGGGGGCACACTCCTGACCTGGGACAGCAGCCATCTGGAGCAGCCTGTTTTCAAGCCTGATGTTTTTGTCAACAAGGGGAAGCAAGCCACAGTGAAATCATTCTTCTGCCTCTCCTAAACTCTAAGCAGCTTGCTCCCCTTTCAGACCCACCCTGCACAAGGGCAGTGTTAAAGGGAAGGGCTGCTGCTGCTGACAAATCACAGATCCAACTGTCCACAGGGCCAACAGGAAGCCCTTTTCCAGTCACCACTTAGCATTACCATGGCCAACATTGTCACCTCTCTGCCCTGCAGCCACTGTGAGTCTTTCTCTACAGCACTGAGCCCAGGAAAGGCTTTTTGATTCCTAACTGGCTTCAGCTCTTACTTTAAGACAAGGTCATAAAGTTCTGGCATGGTCTTCTTGAAGACGAAGTTCTGGGTCTTGAAGCCACTTTCTTTGTCAGCTAGATAGAGAGGATGAAACCACTCCAGCAGTGAGTGGTAGAGGCCATAGTGTATGTTGCTGAAGGACAGAAAACACAGAGGAACAAGTTATGCTGGCAGCAGGGATCAGGAACAGGTGGCAGATTAGGTTACTGGCATTGTTCTCTCACAGATTTCATCACAGCATCCCAGAACAGTCAGGGCTGGCAGGGAGCTCAAGGCTCAGCCAGTCCCAGCCCCCTGCCATGGGCAGGGACACCTCACACCACAGCAGGTTGCTCACAGCCACCTCTAGCCTGGCTGCAAACACCTCCAGGCAGGAGGCTTCCACCACCTCCCTGGGCAGCCTGTGCCAGGCTCTCACCACCCTCATGGGGAACAGCTTCTGCCTCACAGCCAAGCTGAATCTCCCCACTTCTAGTTTTGTTCCATTCCCCCCAGTCCTATCTCTCCCTGACACCCTCAAGATCACTTTGCAAGCATTCATGGGTTTGGGGTGGGTTTTTCCCCATATCAGACTGTTTCCCAGTGTCAAGAGCAGCCAGGAGAATTCAATGCAGAGAGATGAGAGGAACAGCAGGGTCTGGCAGTGCCATACCTCTCCCTGAGGGCTTGTCCCAGCTCTCCAACAAGATCTCTGTGGGGTCCTGTATCCAGGGAATTCCAGTTCCAGGAGACAGGTGACCCCCAGTTGGTGAAGCCTTCATGATGCTTTGTGGTCAGTACCACGTACCTGAGGGGGAGAGAAGTGCTTGCTCAGGATGACAAAGGCACTACCCGAGATACTCTCCAGCCTCACTGGCAAACCCAGCCACTGAACAACAGCAGGCTGAGTGGCCATGCTGTGAGGAGCCCTCTTGCATCACCCTTTCAATTTAGAAGTGACCACAAGAATGAGAGAGCTGCGTGATGGGTTTTAATGCTGGTAGAGAATGAACACTTGGGGCTTAGCAAGCAGCAAGTCCCTTCACCTCCTTGGTGGATCCCCAGCGCTGCTCAGGGACCCCTGAGCCCTCAGGCATCACCAGGCTTGGCTCTTCCATCCCCCCTGGGATCCCTCATCCTCTTGGGGACCCCAGGAAGAGGTCCCCACACTCTCTGGGCCTCTCCATCCCCTCAGGACCCCCCATTCATGGCTGCCCTGTCTGCTCAGTGACCCTCATCCCTCACAGATCCACAGGAATGGCTCTCTCATACCTCCCGTGACCCTCAGACACAGCTCCCCTGGCTCCTCCCCCAGACCCACACAAACGGCCCCACCATGTCCTCAGGACCCCTGGCACGGCACTCATCCCCTCAGGGACCCCCTGGCACGGCACTCCCCCCCTCAGGGACCCCCACCGCCACCCCCCGTCCCCTCCGGTCCTCCCGCCACCGCGGCCAGCACCGCTGGCTGACCTGGCCCCCGCGCGGCGGAAGAGCTGCGCCCAGCGGCGGGGCTGGAAGTCGTGCGCGGTGAAGCGCGGCGCGAAGTCGGCGTAGCCGGTGCCGGGCGGGTAGCGGCGCCGCACGAAGCGCTGGTAGTCGGCGCGGCGCTCGCCCCGCCAGTGCCACCAGAACCACTCGGAGCCCCAGGCCGGCACGGAGAACACTCCCCAGTGCACGAACACCCCCACCTTGGCCCGGTCGAACCAGGCCGGCAGCGGCCTCGCGTCCAGGCTGGCCCAGTCCGGCCGGTAGCGCGGAACGGCCAGGGCCGGCCCCAGGGCCGCCGCCAGCCACAGCAGCAACACGGCCGCCATGCTACCGCCTGACGTCAGCGCGCCGCCGCCATGGCTGCAGACCGCGGGTGTGAAGCTGGAGACCGCGGGTTCGAGGCTGGAGACCGCGGGTTCGAGGCTGGAGACCGCGGGTGCGAGGCTGCTTTGGGACCGCGGGTTCGAGGCTGCAGACCGCGGGTTCGAGGCTGCAGACCGCGGCTGCGAGGCTGCTTTGGGACCGCGGGTTCGAGGCTGGAGACCGCGGCTGCGAGGCTGGAGACCGCGGCTGCGAGGCTGCTTTGGAGCCGTGAGTTCGAGGCTGGAGACCGCGGCTGCGAGGCTGCTTTGGGACCGCGGGTTCGAGGCTGGAGACCGCGGGTTCGAGGCTAGGGGCCACGGGTTCGGGGCTGCGGCCCGCGGGTTCGAGGCTGCAGGCCTGCGGCACTGGCGCTGGCGGTGCCTTTGTGTCCCCTTCGCACAGCGTCCCAGTGTGGAGGGAAAGGACCTCTGAAGCAGGGCACCCACAGCAGCTCGCCATGACCAAGTGGGTTTGGAAGCTCTGCAGAGCTGCACAGCCTCTCTGGGCAGCCTGCGCCAGGGCCCCAGCACCCTCGCACCAAAGAGGCTCCAGTGAAACCTCCTGGGCGCCAGTTTGTGCCCCTTGCCCCTTGCCCTGTCCCTGGGCACCACGGGCAGGGGACCGTCCCCAGCCTCTTGCTCCCCACAGCTCCTTTAGCTCTTGTGAGCATTGCTCAGCTCCCCTCCGGGGCTGCTCCTCTCCAGGCTCCCAGCCGCAGGGCTCTCAGCCGCAGGCAGCTCTCATCTGCAGGGCTCTCAGCCGAAGGGTTCTCATCCCCAGGGCTCTCAGCCGCAGGGCTCTCAGCCTTTGCTGCTCCCAGAGCTGCTCCAGGCCCCTCAGCAGCGCTGTGGCCTCTGCTAGACTCTCTCCAGCAGTTCCCTGTCCCTCTTGACCCGGACACAATGCTCCAGACATGGCCTCTGGGGCCAGGGCAGAGCAGAGGGGCAGGAGACCCTCACTGGACCTGCTGGCCACACTCCTCTGAATGCACCACAGGAGACCACTGGCCCCGGGGGCACACTGCTTGTCCCCTACCACTCCCAGGTCCTTCTCCACCCCTCACCTGTACAGGTGCTGGAGGTTATTCCTCCCCAGGTGCAGGACCCTACCCTTGCCTTTGTGGAACTTCACCAGGCTCCTGCCTTCTCTCCCTGCCTCCCAGCCCAGTTCTGCGCCACTAGAGCCACTTGTGTGCCTCCTCCTGCAGTCTGAGCTTCTGTGCCCATCCCTGAGGGGCCAGGAGAGAGACCATGGGGTTTGGTCCCAGGGCTGCTCAGGCTCCATAAGAATCCTTTCCTGCTGGCAGCTGGAGCAGATGCAGGGCCAGGCTCCAAAACCAGCATGCAAGGGACAGGGGCAACCTCTGGGGGAAGAGGGCAGAGTCCAAAGACCTTGTGGCCATGCCCTGGGCAGCCCAGGCAGGCTCATCCCTATCAGAGGTGTTTGGGGAATCAGCAGGAGTCCTGCTACTCTGCAGGGCACTGGGGAAGGGCTCTGCCCCACACTGCTCTCCTGGCAGGCTGTGCAGCTCAGTGTGCTGCCCTCCTGGCAGGCTGTGCAGCTCAGTGTGCTGCTCTCCTGGCAGGCTGTGCAGCTCAGTGTGCTGCCCTCCTGGCAGGCTGTGCAGCTCAGTGTGCTGCCCTCCTGGCAGGCTGTGCAGCTCAGTGTGCTGCTCTCCTGGCAGGCTGTGCAGCTCAGTGTGCTGCTTTTATGTGATTGGCAACCCCCCCATAAAATCTATGGAGCTGCTCATGCTCAGAGTTTCTGCCCCAGCTTGGGCTTCAACTTGTCCTCTGCTGGAGTCTGTGCTCCAGAGGTGAATGAAAGACAAGGCTGAAAATGCTTTAATGCTAAACCATTGAGTGTCCACCAGACTCCTGTCTGGCACAGGTTAGCTTTCCTTGAGCTTGCCGAAGGGAACTTGCTGGCTGCAGGCTCCAGTCTGCCTGGAAATCCTCAGCCATGGCAGAGTCCATGAGGCACAAGGAGAGCATCTCAGTCTTCCATAAAGGAGGAGACACTAAAATCAATCCTGGGTGCTGTGAGATGTGATCAGCCAGGGCTGCCTGCAAGGGGCTCCAGAGAAAGCAGCTGCAGCTCTGCCAGCAAGGGGCAGGGCTCCTGCTGCTGCTGCTGGGCCTGCTCCTGGGGGATGCAGTGGGGCAGGAGCTCAGCACTCCTGATGATGTCTGAGGAAATGGCCTCAAGCTGCACCAGGGGAAGTTTAGGTTGGCTATCAGCAGACACTTCTTCACTGGAAGGGTTCTCCAAGCCTGGCCCAGGCTGCCCAGGGAGGTGTTTGAATCCTCATCCCTGGAGGCGTTTTGGAGAGGCAGAGCTGTGGTGCTGGGGGCCAAGGTCTGGCACCAGGCTTGGCAGAGACAGAGAATGGTTGGACTGGGTGAGCTTAGAGGTGTTTTCCAAGCAAAATGACTCTGTAAAACATCAGAGGCTGCTGCCCTGAGGTGTGACCCAGTGCCTCATGGCAGGCACACTGACGTGGAGCCGGCGTCGCTGCAGCTTGCGGATCAGCTGCTGCTGCGCATTTCGTGTTCCAGCATCTAAGAACAACATCAGTGGGAGCTGGCTGCGTGGCAGGCACCTGATCCCTCATCTCCCAGGACCTCCACAAGAAGAGAAAAGAAAAGAGAAGGTGCTCCAGACTGTTTCTGCCAGTGCCAGGGAGGACTTCCCACGGTGCCTCCCTACTCGCAGATGGTCTCCATCACGGAGGACTTGTGGCTGCTCTCTGCCTCTGGGCTTGCCTCAGGGGCCTTCAGCTGCCTCCTGAGGTGGGAGAGGACCATCCTCAGGGAGGCAGAGAGCTCCTTGCTCCTCAGGGCATAAATGATGGGGTTCACCATGGAATTGAGCAGGCAGAGGGTGCTGCAGAAGGCAAAGACCTTGCGCAGGCGGCTGCTCAGCCTGGAGAAGATGCTGTAGGTCATGAGGGCGAGGACTGGAGCCCAGCACAGCACAAGGACTGCCAGCACCATGGCAAGGGTCTTGGCCAGCATGACATCCATCCTCATCCTGCTGTCCTGCTTGCAGAATACAGAACAAACCAGGTTGGAAAAGGCCTTTGAGATCATTGAGTCCAAGCTATCCCCCAGCACCATCTGATCAACTCAACCATGGCACCAAGGGCCTCAGCCAGGCTCTTCCTAACCCCCTCCAGGGATGGGGACTCCACCACCTCCCTGGGCAGCACATCCCCATAGCCAATCTCTCTCTCTGTGAAGAATTTCTTCCTCACATCCAGCCCAAACCTCCCCTGGCACAGCTGCAGACTGTGTCCTCTTGTTCTGGTGCTGGGTGCCTGGCAGAAGAGCCCAACCCCCACCTGGCTCCAACCTCCCTTCAGGTAGTTGTAGAGAGCAATGAGGTCTCCCCTGAGCCTCCTCTTCTCCAGGCTAAGCAACCCCAGCTCCCTCAGCCTCTCCTCCCAGGGCTGTGCTCCAGACCCCTCCCCAGCCTTGTTGCCCTTCTCTGGACACCTCCAAGTCTCTCAATGTCCTTCTTAAACTGAGGAGCCCAGAGCTGGACACAGGCCTCAAGGTGTGGCCTGAACAGTGCTGAGCACAGGGTGCAATGACTTCCCTGCTCCTGCTGGCCACACTCTTCCTGCTCCAGGCCAGGATGCCCTTGGCCTTCTTGGCCCCCTGGGCACACTGCTGGCTCCTGTTCAGCTGCTGTCAACCAGCACCCCCAGGTCCCTCTCTGCCTGGCTGCTCTCAGCCACTCTGCCCCCAGCCTGCAGCACTGCCTGGGGTTGTTGTGGCCAATGTGCAGCACCTGGCACTTGGATGTGTTCAATCTCCTGCCCTTGGACTCTGCCCATCTGTCCAGCCTGCCCAGGTCCCTCTGCAGAGCTCTCCTAGCCTCTGGCAGCTCAACTCCTGCCCCAGCTTGCTGTCCCACCTGCCCCTGGTGCCTGCCCATGCAGGCCACGTGCCGGTGAGCCCTCCAGAGCACGTGTGTGTAGGCTGCCACGATGCAGCCCAGCAGCAGCAGGCTGAAGCAGACCCAGCTGGACAGGTAGCTGCCATCCACAAAGGGGAAGAGCTGGGAGCAGGTGGAATTGAGAGTGCAGCAGTTCCAGCCCAGGAGGGGCAGGGAAGCAATGGTGGCAGAGGTGAGCCAGAGCACCCCCAGGGCCAGCCCTGCCCTGCGCCTGGTCACCAGGAGTTTGTACTCCGAGGGCCTGCTGATGGAGAGGTACCGGTCCAGGGCTGTCAGCAGCAGGCTGCTGAGGGAGGCAGAGAAGGATGTGGTCACCCCTGCCAGCTGCAGCAGGAACTCCTCCTTGGAGAAGCCAGTTTCCTTGAAGACATGGAAGCTCAGGAAGCTGCAGACAAAGATGACGCTGGCCAGGATGTCGGCCAAGGCCAGGCTGCTGATGAAGAGGTAGGAAGGCTTCCTCCTGGTGCCAGGGGAGGAGAAGATCAGGTAGAGCACCAGAACGTTCTCCAGAAGGCAGAGGCTCCCAAAGAGGCCACACAGGGTGGCAATGCTGATCTTCTGTGCCTGTGTGCTGAGCACCCTGAAGCACTCCATGGAGCTCACGCTGCACTTGGAGCTGTTCTCATGGAGCTCACAGACATCCATTGGGGTGGAGCTGGGAGCTGGCTGGGAGCCTCTCTGCTTCCTTCTGCACTCCTTCAGCTGCTCTCAGAAAGGTCAAGGTGAAAAGTGCCTACAGGAGCACAGAGAGCAATGCATTCATGGAGCCCCAGAGCGGCTCAGGTGGGAAGGGAGCTCAGAGCTCCTCTGCTCCAAGCTCCCCACCAGGCCCAGGGACACCTCCCAGCCAGACTCAGCTGCTCAGGGCCTCATCCAGGCTGGCCTCGAGCACCCCCAGGCAGGAGGCAGCCACAGCCTCCCTGGGCAGCCACCCCCCTCCTACTGGGACAAACCTTTCCTCTGCAGGCAGGCACACAGGAGAGCAGCCCAGGGAAACCCAGCCAGCTCCACAGCCCAAGTGCTGGAGGCAGCTCCACAGCCCAAGTGCTGGAGGCAGCTCCACAGCCCAAGTGCTGGAGGCAGCTCCACAGCCCAAGTGCTGGAGGCAGCTCCACAGCCCAAGTGCTGGAACCAGCTCCACAGCCCAAGTGCTGGAGGCAGCTCCACAGCCCAAGTGCTGGAGGCAGCTGGCACCCAGTCCCTGCAGGGCCCCAGGCTTTGCTCCCCTGCTGATCTGGCTGAGACCCATCCCTCACAGCCCCTGGGTACCGCAGCTGTGCCCCAGCCTTAGCTGGCACCACCTCCCAGTCTTGGGCTGTTCCCTCACCACCAGAGGGAAGCAGCAACGCTGAGAACTGGCCAGATCCTGGGCCAGCCCTTGCCAGTCCTCCAGGATTCACAGCTCAGGCCAGCAAGGCTGGAAGGGGCAGGGACAGGCTGTGGGGAGCAGCCTGGCCAAGGGAAAGCTGCTCCAGGAGAGGGCTGGGACAGAGAAAGATCTGCCAGGGTGTTGGTGCAGCTGCTCTGGGAACACAAAGTGCACTGTGCAGCATCTTCTCTTCCCCAGAGCTGTGTGAGCACAGGGGGGACCAGGCTGGGCTCCTCCTCAGGCTTGCCCATTGCAGATCCATAGAGCTCAGCCTCATTAAAGTTGTTTCTCCCTCCCTGTGCCCTGAGTCAGCCTGGCCCCTGCTCAGACTGAGCAGAAGTTGTTGTCTCACACCAGTATCAGAGGTCTGCTGGACATGAGGGTGGGGACATGCAGGAGTCAGACCACCTGAGCCCCAGGGCCCCCTGTCCCTGCCCAGGGTCAGGCTCAGGCTGTCAACGTTGTTGACTTCAGCTGTGAGCTGATGCAGAGGAAGCCCTGGGCAGGTACTGAGCCACTCTGTGGCACCAGAGTCATGTTTCCATCCAGCCCTCTGCAGCTGGATGCATTTAAGTCCCCTCAGGACACTGCTGAGCTCTCTCCTTCAGATGTTGTTTTCCTCTTGGTTTTGCTCCTGCTCTGAACCCACTGCCCTGAGGGCTCAGCTGCCTGGAGCTGCCTCATGGAACAGGGGGAGCAAAGTCACCCTGGGGCAGCAGTGAGGTCCATCCATGCTCAGGTCATGCTGCCCTGCTGCCAAAGGCCATGGGACCAGAGGGCTGCAAGGATGGTGGAGGGAACAGAACAGCTCTGGCAGGAGGGAAGGCTGAGCCCTGGGGCTGGAGGAGAGCAGCCTGAGAGGGGATCTGGTCAGTGCACACAGAGAGCTCAAGGGTGGCTGCCAAGAAGATGGGGCCAGGCTCTTCAGGGGTGTCCAGGGACAGCACAAGGGGCACAAAGTGGAACCCAGGAGGTTCCATCTGAACAGGAGGAGAAACTTCTTTGGTGTGAGGGTGCTGGGGGCCTGGAGCAGGCTGCCCAGAGAGGTTGTGGAGCCTCCTGCTCTGGAGGCATTCAAAGCCCACCTGGATGTGTTCTGTGTGACCTGCCCTGCTCTGGGTGACCTCCAGAGGTGCCTTCCAACCCCTGACACTCTGGGTGACCTCCAGAGGTGCCTCCCAGCCCCTGACACTCTGTGATTCCGTGGGGCTGGATCCCCCTTCCTGCAAACATTCAGCTGACAGTGTCCAGAATCCCCCTCCAGGCAATGGGAGCTGAGCTGAGCTGCTGCTGGAGGAGAGCACTCAGCTGGCAGCTTTCCCTGTCCCCCAGAGCAAAGAGAGCAGGCTCAGGGTCACTCCCTGCCCCCAGTGCTGCTGAGAAAGAGATGTCCAAACCGAGGGAGCCACAGCAGAGAGGAGCTGTGGCAGCTGCAGCTCCCTGGGGAGGGAAGTGAGCGCCCAGGAGGGGCAGGGGACAACCAGCTGTGGTTTCTCTCTCTGGTGTCTGAAACTCAGCAATGGCAAGGTCTGCCTTGAGAGCTGGCAACAGCCAGCAGTGAGCCCCAGGCTGGGAGCCTCTGCCCACAGGATCTGAGCAGTGTCCTGTGTCCCAGACCCATCTCTGCTGCTTCCTTCCCCACTGACTCCCTGGGCCCCTGGCGCTCAGCGGCGCTGCTGTGAGCTGCCTGAGCTGCAGAGCAGCCCTGGGCACCTCAAGGTGCTGCTCAGGAGGTCATGGAGGAGAGCCCAGGCCCCACACTTTGCTCTGCCTGCCTGTCAGGGCTCAGGCATCAGCAGGGCATCCAGGGCACGTTCCACCTCACCCTGATTGGCATTTCTGGGCAGCCAGTCTGAGGTGCTGGACTTTGAGCTGCAATGTGGCTGAGTGTTGCAGCAAAGGCCTCTGCTCTTACATCAGGCCCTGGCATGGGGCAAGCACACAGCACAGGGGATGTTGCACTCGAATCTCTGCACTTCTGCTTCCTGCAGCCCTCCACAGGAGCAGCCCAAGGGCAGCAGCTGGGTGCTGTTACCAAACAGGGGAGCACCTCTCCCCCCACAGAGAGATGGATTGGGTGGGCAGAGAGACTGTGGCACAGCTCGGGGCCCACCAGGGCAGCAGCTGCCTCCTTGAGTCTCCAGAACTCCTCAGCCAAGTCTCCAGCATCCAAACCAAGCCATCTCTCAGCTAAGCAGAGGCCAGAGTCAGCCTGACCTCTGCCAACTGCAGGCAGCATCCCCACCTTCAGCTCCCAGCACCTACAGCTCTGCAGTGTCCAAGGAACAGACTTGGATCCTGGAAACGCTGCTGAGCAGCAGGCAGGAGGCTGAGGGCCAGCAAAATGCTGCTTCAGGTTGCTTAGGGAGGCAGTTTGGCTATCATGGCAAGATGCCTCCTGCACAGAGTGTTCTGGGACAGCTCCTTCCACTCAGCTGACATCATCCAGATAAGTCCTCAGGTTCAAAACACTCTGCTGGGGCTTGTGGCTGTCAGCCAGCCAGCCCAGCCCTTCCCTGCCCACATCTGTTGTGTCTCAGGCTGAACTAGAAGGACAAATTGCTTTGCAGCTTTGACCTCAAATCCTCCTTCCAGCTCCCCTGTCCGTGAGGGGAAGCCCAGAGGGCTTTGCTCCAGCACCAGATCCCTCCTGCAGAGGTCCTGCAGTGTGCTAGCAGGGGCAGAGCCAAGAGTCCCTCTCCTTGCACTTTGTCCTTGTGCTTTGGTTTTGGTTGGGTTTGTTTTTCAGACCATAAGGCTGCTTTGCCCTGCCCAGGGCACGTTCTGCTCTGGTCAGATGGGCTCCTGGCTTGAACCAGTTGCTCATACCCACTGCCTCCTGCATGCTTCAGCTCCTGGGAAGCAAGCCAGCCCTTGCCTGCATCCCTGAGGCATCCTCCACGGGGCAAATCCCTCCTCAAGGGTGGAAACCCTCTTCTGAGGGGCAGCTGCTCCACCTCCCTGGGGACTACATCCCCAGGCACAGCCATGCATCCCCACCACGACCAGCCCAGAGGGGCTCTGTGTGCTGGGCTGGAGCTTCAGCCTCTTCCCCCTGCTCTGGTGCACCTTGGGCTGCATTTCATCCTGAATAGCTCTGCCCCCCCCGGGACAGCCTGCCCAGGCTGCCTGCTGCTGTGCTCAAGGGCAGGATGTGTTTCAGCGGGGCACAAAGGAGCCCTGGCTGCAGCATGCCCCCAGGGCTCCGCAGGCACAAAGCACTCACCTCTGCCTCGGCTCCTGGGCTGGGGCTGCTTGGCAACTTCTCAGCCCTGGGCTCTCAGGGGGACTTTGTGCAGCTGTGGGTGGTGCCTGCTTCCCCTCTCCTTCCCCAGCACTTCTGGTTTCTTCTGGGTGGCTCAGACCGTGCTGGGTTCGCTGCCCCAGGCTGGGAATCCTTCCTTTGGTTTCTTGCCCTCTCTCACATTCCTTTGCTGAAGGTCTCTCAGGTTTTCTGTCCTCCCCACTTCCCCTCTGGGCTTTCTCTTCTTCTTCTGCCTGGCAGAGTCACTTCTCACACCCTCCCAACCCTCTGACTCGCTGAAATCATTTGCTCAGCCCCTCTGGTTCCCCCAGGTGCCTGCAGCAGCAAGGCAAGGGACAGCCAGGGGCTTTTCCTCACTGCTCTGGGGAAGTGGAAGAGGAGGGGAAGGAAAAGAGCTCGAAGGCAGCCATGGAAAATCTGGGTCCAGGTTGCTGTGTGCAGGCTGAGGGCAAGCACAGACATCTGCCCTCTGTGCCCTTGCCTGGCACCATGCACAGCAAGGACCTCACCTGCCTGTGTCCTGGGCAGAGCCCTCTGCACACAAAGCTGCCCTGCTGAGGCCAGGAGCACAAAACGAGTTTCTCTTTGCCAGTGGAAGGGAAAGGAAGTGGCTCAGGGTCTGAAGTTACACAGCCATGCCCTGTGCTTAGGATGGAGCCAGGGCTGCAGAGGCTGAGGGCTCTGCTCTGCCTTCCTCACAGCCAGGCTCTTCTCCCCTGGGCTGGGCAGCAGCTGCCTGGAGCTGCTCAGCTGAGGTTGTGCTGCTGGGCAGGGGGATGCCTGCCAGGTGACAGCAGAGCTCCCAGGAGAGCTTCTCCTGCTACCCCAGGCTCAGTGTGGGTGGGAAGTCTGTCCCCAAAGAACTGAGCACCTCATGGTTGGCTAAAGAGCTGCCAGCTGTGCTGGGGAGCAGCACCGGGCTGGCTGCAGGGGAAAGGCTCCGAGTGCCCCTGGGGAAGCCTCGCTGACACCCCACAGAGCAGCTGCAGCCCCCTCCCACAGCCCCAGCAACCTCCTCCCAAGTGATGGAGCTGCAGGTGGCCCTGCTGCCTGCAAGGGGCTCGAACCAGGTGACCCTGCAAGGTCCCTTCCAACCCAACGCATTTGGTGAGCCTCTGAGCCGGGAGCTCAGCCTTCCCTCCTGCCCCGCTCGGGAGGACTGCCGATGGGTTGGGACAGCAGCTACGGCTCCTGCCCTGCAGATCTGGGCCCGGTGGCGATCGCCTGTGGCTCGGGAGGGGCTGAGCTCAGCGCTCGGCGATGCTCGGCCGCCCTCTCCAGGGAGACCTGCGGCACTCGCAGGGCAGCGCCGGGGGCAGAGGGAGGTTCCCCTGCTGGCTGCGCTGCTCGGGCACGGCTGGCACCTGTCTGACCTCTCCCGTGCTGCTCGGGGCTGGCTGCTCTTGGAAACCACCACAAAGGTGGAAGGCATCCAGCGCTGGCTCAGCAGAGGGGCAGGAGGGAGGTTATCAGCTCTGTCCCAAACCAGAACAGCTTCCAGTTTGGTTCCCATTATCTGACAACTTTTCCTCTGCAAGAACAAACACAAGATCGAAAAAAAACCTCAACCCAAACACTACAAACCCCCAGAAAGATAACTGCCAGCGGTGCTGAGCCAGGGGAGCAGCAGCACAGCCCCAGCCCCTGCCCTGTCCCAGCTCCACAGCCAGCAGCAGCCTGTGAAGCACACCCAGGTGTCCTCTGACTACAAAGAGCTGCTCTGGCAGCCAGGGCTGGGGCAAGAAAGGAGCAGGGCTGCAGCACAGCTAGAAGCTTGCCCTCTGCTCCCTGGACTCTCTTACATAGCAAGACTCACCCTGCCAGAGTGAAAGAAAAGCCTTCAAGGCTGCCTGCTGCAATCTGAGAGGTTTTTGTTCCCCTCCAGCTTAGTTTGGCTTTTTTCCCCCCTCCCCTCGGCATCAGCTGCAGCTGAGCCAGCTGTGAGCAGCCCTGCTTTGGGAAGCCCTCCACAGGCAGGGCCAGCAGCACTCAGCTTTGCATCCCCACAAGGTCACATTCTGCTGCAGGCAGCTCAGAGCTCCTGGGAACTAGAGGAGCATCACCACTGAGGGCCTGGGGGAGCTCTCAGCTGGGAGGAGTTGCTTGAATTTGAGCCACCTGGGTTTAGGTATTTAAGGCACAAACACAGCCAGAGCTCTTCTGCAGAGGGTGGTGCTGAGCCCCCCTGGGACAGCCCTGGCAGCAGCTTGCATTTCTTGTCCTTGCTGTCTGTGGCTGCACCAGATGCCCCCAAGGGAATGAGGCTGAGCAGAACTGGCAGCAGGGGAGATGGCCTTGGGAGTGCTGCACTCCCTGCAGGGCTTGCACAGGTACTGGCTGGGGGGACCCCAAGCTGCTGGCCTGCAGGGTGGGCTGGGGCTGTGCCTGGCTGAGCTGCTCTGGTCCTGCAGAGTGCTGGAGGGGAGGGTTGAAGAAGAGCTGTGCAGGCAGGGGGGGAAGAGGGCTGGAGAGCCTGCTCCTCCTCCTCGGGAGCAGGAGGGAGCAGCCCCTGGGGCTGCTGTTAGGGCACTTAGCAGCAGCTGCACCAAGTGTGGCTCTGCCTTGTGGGAGGGCAGGGACTTGCTTTGGTATTCCCGGGGCTGAGCTCGCCAAGGGAGCAGCCCAGAGGTGGCTGAGGGCAGAGGCTCCTGTTGAGAAGGTGCAGGGAGCCAGAGTGACTCTGACACTGCACTTGTGGGGGGAATGCTCAGGGCAAAGCCCAACCAACCTGAGCTGTAGCCTAGCAGAGGTCACCAGAGCAGAGCCTGCTGCCTGCCTTTGCCCTCTGCAGCAGTGCCTGTGCCCTGGCTGGGCAGTCCTGCTGGAGAGCCACCTCTGCTGGGACGGGGGGAGGGTGGAAATGCTGCTTCCCCTGCTGGTAGGACAGGAGCCAGGAGTGTTGGTCTAACTGGGCTGAGGGCTCCTGCTGGCTCTGGTGACTCAGTGCCGGCGCAGGCTTCAGCAGGGAGCTGTTGAGACAAAACCTGCAGGGTGTGACTCGGGAGTCCTGCCTGGATGTGCTTGCAAAGGTCAGACATCAGCTGCCAGGGAGCTGCCTCAGCACAACCCCCTGGGAGCCGAGGGCTGGGCTGGGCTCTGTGTGTCCCTGGGGTTCCTGCTCTTGGGGCTGAGGTTTGTTGTGTTTGTGAGCTGCAGCCAGAGATCTTCCCAGGCACTCCTGAGCCTGGCACTGCCTTCAGCAGTGCAGAGGAGGAAACTCTTCTTGGGGAGACCATGCAACTCTGGTGCTGGAGCACCCCAGACTTAACTCCCATCTGCAGCTCATGGAAAGCACCTTCAGGCATCCTGCCTCTGCTTTACTTCCCAAGCAGCTTAGAAGGAGCTCTGAGCACTCAGATGGTTTCCTTGCAATGCTTTGGTGCCTGTCTTGCACCTCTTCTCTGTGTACTCTGCCACCTGGTTCCTGTAAACCTCTGCTGAGACCCTGAGCTTTATTTGGTTGGGAAAGAGAGGCCTTTGCCAAGCAGATAAAGGCTGTTTGGAATGTTCCTGTGTGCTCAGTGTTCTCATGAGCATTTTTAAGAGGCTAAAAAGTCATTTCCCTGGCCTTGAACACCCCCAGGCAGGAGGCAGCCACAGCCTCCCTGGGCAGCCTATGCCAGAGTCTCAGCACCCTCCTGCTGAAGAACTTCTTCCTCAGCTTCAAACCATTGCCCCTTGGCCTGTCTCCAGACACCCTCATGGAAAGTCCCTCTGCAGCCTTCCTGCAGCATCTCTTTGTCTATTGGCAGCAGCTCTGAGGTCCCCCCAGAGTCTTCTCCCCCCAGCTCCCTCAGCCTGTGCTCAGCAGAGCTGCTCCAGCCCTTGGATCATCCTTGTGGCCTCCCCTAGACTTACTCCAACAGTTCTGTGTCCTTCTCATGCTGGGGACACCAGAACTGTAAGGTTGGAAGTGAGGTCTCAGCATACCCCAGGGGCAGAATGCCCTCTCCTGCCCTGCTGCCCACCCTGCTCTGGCTGCTGCCCAGCACCCAGCTGCCTGCTGGGCTGCAGGAGGGCACTGCTGGCTCCTGGGGAGCTGCTCAGCACCCAGCACCCCCAAGTCTCTTTCTTCAGAGCTCTCAACCTACTCTGCACCCAGCCTGGATCTGTGCCTGGGCTTGGCCTGACTGTTTGCTCCCCTGGTTAATGTTTGGCTCAGGTGGAAAACCTCTACCTAGTTTCAGGTGTGTCACAGGACTCTTAGTAACCCCAAGGTGTTTGCTTTTCACAGCTCTGGAGGTTGTGTGGCTCTGGAAGTTCGTCACCTGTGCAGTAGAATTGGGGCAGTGGCTCACTGCTGACTCAGCAAGTGATTCATCTGTGCTGTCTGCTTCCTGCAGCACCCACCAGAGGGTGGCTCCCCAGCATGCCCTGGCAGCAGACTGTGGCATGGTTAGATGGCAGCTGCAAGCAGTGCAGTCTGGGGGCTGGTGGAGCTCTGGGGACTCTGCCTTGGCTCTGCTCTTGGGTGGCTGTTGCAGTGCCAGCACAGATGGAGCTGCTGCCCTGGGCTGCCTGCAGAGGGGAGGGAGATGCTGAGGGGGGGAAAGGTGACTGGGGAAAGCCTGGAGCTGTTGGCATGATGGAAGGGAGAGGAGGATCTGGACAAGGTAGATCCTAACCAAAGCTCCTGGGAACGTGAGGGGACTGGGGGCTGTTGCAGCCAGCCCTGACTCCCTGCAGGGAGCAGAGCCATCCAGCCTGAGCAGGCACTTGCACAGCAGAGGAGGTGCCAGGAGCTGGCAGCAGAGCTGTGGTGGAGGCTGTGTGGCCATGTGGCAGTGCCCAGCAAGGGCAGGCTGGGAGGTGCTGCCCTGCTCCAGCAGCATGCTGGAGGGCACTGCCTCTTGGACCTTGTCTTGAGCAGATGGAGGACTGCATGGCACAAATGGGTGGGCAAGAGCTGCTCCTGGAGGCAGCTCCCAGCTCCCTGCAGCCCAGAGAGCCTGCCCATGAGTGACTGAGGTGAATACAGTGCCACAGGCTTTGGAACAAGAACTCTTGTGTGGAGGGGGGAGAAGGAGAGGACTGCAGGGCCAGTGCTTGAGGCAGTGAAGTGGCTTCTTGTGAGAGGATCTCAGCTCTCGATGACAAGGCTCAGTCCTGCACCCTGTGCTGTGCCTCAAGGACAGGGCAGGCACCTGAGTGCTCCTGGAGGTGCTGGCTTCACCAGGGCTCTGGGAACATCTCCTCAGGCCCCACTGCAGGAGAAGAAACCTGCCCAGGGTTCAGCAGCTGAAGCTGGAAGCTTGAGTACCTTTCTCTCTGTTTGCAGGTTGGGAGTGGTGGTGGTTTGGATGTTGTAGGCTGCCTGCCCCTTTGATCCAACCCCCCCAAACACCCCCTGTGTGTTCCTGCCATGAACTCTGAAGGGCTCCACTCTCACTGCAGCACTCAGCTCTCCTCCTGATGTGTTTCAGGGAAATGTTTTCCACAGGACTGCTTCACCATGAACATTTCCTGCTCCTCTCTTGGCTGTCAGCCTGACCTCAAAACATGATAGAAATAGAAATGGGGAGATTCAGACTGGATGTCAGGAAGAAGTTCTCCCCCAGGAGGGTGGTGAGAGACTGGCACAGGCTGTCCAGGGAGGTGGTGGAAGCCTCACCCCTGGAGGTTAAGGCCAGGCTGGATGGGGGGCTGAGCAACCCGAGGGGCAGCTACATCTCCCCAGCATTATTTTACTCCTCCTGCATCCACTCTGAGGCACTAAGATGTACAGCTGAAGGTCTGAGGCACTACCTCTCCTATGGAGACAGACTGAGGGACTTGGGGTTGTTCAGTCTGGAGAGGAGAAGGCTCCCAGGAGACCTCATTGTGGCCTTCCAGTATCTGAAGGGGGCCACAGGAAAGCTGGGGAGGGACTTTTGAGGGTGTCAGGGAGGGATAGGACTGGGGGGGATGGAGCAGAACTAGAAGTGGGGAGATTCAGATTGGATGTTAGGAAGAAGCTGTCCCCAGGAGGGTGGTGAGAGCCTGGCACAGGCTGCCCAGGGAGGTGGTGGAAGCCTCATCCCTGGAAGTGTTTGCAGCCAGGCTGGATGTGGCTGTGAGCAACCTGCTGTGGTGTGAGGTGTCCCTGCCCATGGCAGGGGGCTGGAGCTGGCTGAGCCTTGACTCCCTTCCAGCCCTGGCAGCTCTCTGGGCCTGTAAGACTTTTTTTTTCTTTATTTGTTTTTTTCAGTATCTAGAAGACAGAAAAAAGAAAGCCAACACCCCTGCAGACCTTGTGCCATCCTTGAGCTGAACTGAAAGTACCTTTCTGGGGAGCAGAACAGCCAAGGGAGCAGATTTGCAGCCAGGCAAAGGCTATTTCTGAATCTCAGTGACATGCCCTGCCTTTCAAACACCCACCCCCCGAGAGGAGAGGCTGCTCTAGCAGGTCCAAACACACCACAGATGAGGAGAGGCTGCTCTAGCAGATCCAAACACACCACAGATGAGGAGAGGCTGCTCTAGCAGATCTAAACACACCACAGATGAGGAGAGGCTGCTCTAGCAGATCTAAACACACCAAAGGTGAGGGGAGGCTGCTTTAGCAGATCCAAACACACCAAAGGTGAGGGGAGGCTGCTTTAGCAGATCTAAGCACACCAAAGATGAGGAGAGGCTGCTCTAGCAGATCTAAACACACCAAAGGTGAGGAGAGGCTGCTTTAGCAGATCCAAACACACCAAAGATGAGGAGAGGCTGCTGTAGCAGATCTAAACACACCACAGATGAGGAGAGGCTGCTCTAGCAGATCTAAACACACCACAGATGAGGAGAGGCTGCTCTAGCAGATCTGAAAACACCAAAGGTGAGGAGAGGCTGCTCTAGCAGATCCAAACACACCAAAGATAGCAGCAAAGCGGGGGGGGGGGGGGGGGGGGGGAAATCTGCTGACGTGGGTGAGAGAGAGAAAGAGTTCTTCCTTGAGATGATTCGGTGGCATTTCCAAGCTTGAAGTGTTTGCTTACAGCAGATTCTGTTGTCTTGTAGCTGAAGGGAAGGATCTCAGCCGTGACATCGTGCCAAGAAACACAGAGCAAAGGGAGGAAAACAAAACCACCTCGGCTGGGGCTGTGCAAACACACAATACAGGGCAGGAACAAAGGTCTGGGGCTGGGTCCTGTCTGTTCAAACAGAGCCAGGCTGCAGCCGAGCATCCAAACCTCTTCGGTGTCATTGCCTTTTGTCTTGTTAGCGCCCGGGATGGGTTCGAGCTCTGCAGTGTTCGAGTGCTGGGCACTTAAAGAACAACCCTTGGGTTTGAGGCAGCTCAAAATGCAAAGCAGCTCAGTGAACTCCAGGTCGTTTATCCCTCTAAATCCCATCTCTGAGTGCTTGTTGTTGTCTTCTGCCTTGGTGGTGTTTAAACTGAACTCAGTCGCTTTCTGTTTTGGTTTTGAGGTTCCTATTTTCGGTCCTTAAGGCTTTGCACAGCCCCTGGCTGGCCCCTCAGGGGTGGGGGTAGGGGGAGAGGTTTTGACTGTAAATGGAATTTTCACCCAGCCTGTACAGGCTGAAAGGCTAAATCTGGTGGGGTTTAGTGTAAATGATCCCTTGGGGTAGGAGGAAAGCGTGGTTTTAATGTGAAGAGCAGCATCAGCCAGCCCAGTGCCAGGCAACTGCCACGCAGGGAGCTGGAGGCTCTGGGATGCTGCTCAGGCATCTCCCTGGGCTTGGACGTGGGGGGAGGGAGGAAAAAGATAATAAATGAAACATTTAAAGGAGTTAGTTAAATAAAATAGCTTTCAAAACGCAATCTGTTAAAAGCTGGAGGTCGGCCCCGGGCTCGGCCAGCTCCCGAGCTGCTCTCCGCAGGCTGCGGGGGACGTGCGCGCTGGGCATCGCCAGCAGCCTCGGACCGTGCTCTTTGTCGGGTGCATCCCCGGCTGCCGGCGACCCTCTGCCAGCCGGAGGTGGGGGCTGGGGGCTTGGTTTTGTTGTTAATTGTTTCACCCCTTTGAAGCTCTAAACGGCAGCTGGCGCAGCCGCCCCTTCCACCTTTTGTTGTGCTAATTCCCGGGAGAGGAGGAGGAGGAGGAGGAGGAGGTGGAGGTGGAGGAAGGGGGGGCGGGGGGGAAGCCGGCTGCGTGGCCGCGGAGGGCTGGGAAGCGCTGCCCGGGACCCTCCGGGCCGGCCGCTGCCCTCCAGCGGAACCCAGCCTGGGACAAAGGGCCGGGGCCGCCCCGCTCCCGAGCTGCCCTGCGCGGAGCAGATTCAAACAGCGGCCAGTCTGCCCCGGCCCCGCCCGGCAACAGGCGGGGCTTGGTTCTCATTGGGCGAGGGAGCAGGCAGCGCGTTCCTATTGGCTGCAGCGGGGTAGTGCGGGGAGGGAGGAGGAGTCCCATGGTGGTATACGGGAGAGGGCGGCGGCCGCCATTTTGTGTGGGAGAGAGAGGGGCAGCGGCAGGAGTCGGCGGCGCGGCTGGAGCTGAGCTTGCGGGGAGGGGGGGGGTGCCGGAGAGTGACGGCGGAGGAGCAGCGGGGTCGGTTTCTAAGGGCCCGGGTGTGTGTCTGTGCTTGCGGGCCATCGAGACGAGCAGAAGTCGGTAAGGGAGCGGCGCGGGAGGGCCGGGCGCCGCCGCCATGTTGTGCGCTCTGGGCCGCTCCATTGCCGCGGAAGTGCGGCCGGGGGTCCCGGCTGGCCGCGGCGAGGCGCGGGGAAGAGAGGCAGGGAGAAAGCCTGGAAGCGAGCAGGGGAGAGCCGGCCAGGGCCGCTGCGGTGCGCGCAGGCAGCGGCCGGGGCTGTGCCGGTGACGCTCCCCCGGGCCCGGCCGTGGGCGGCTCCGCATGGGCCGGCGGGGAGAGCTGGCCTGGGGCGCGGCCGGCTGCGGGAGCCACCAACCGGGCAGGGGCAGGCGGGCAGAGCGCGGGGGGAGGTGGTTTTCATCGAGGTGCAAGGAGGGGATGAGCCGCGGGCTGGGCAGGATGTGGTGCTAAGAGCTAAGGAGTTGGATGAGGCAGGCGGAGAGGCAGCCGCGGGGTGAGGGCTGGGAGGGAGCCGCGGGGTCAGGGCTGGGAGGGAGCCGCGGGGTGAGGGCTGGGAGGGAGCCGCGGGGTCAGGGCTGGGGAGGGAGCTGCGGGGTCAGGGCTGGGGAGGGAGCTGCGGGGTCAGGGCTGGGGGAGGCTCGGGGGCTGTCGCTGGGACGCTCCGGGCTCAGTTCCTCTGCGCAGGAATCCAGGGCGGTGCTTTCCTGGGCTGGTCCCACGGAGCCAGGCGGATGAGTTCTGCGGGGAGGGTTTCTTTGTGCTCGGAGAGTGATGCGTGGAAGACCTCCTCCCCTGAGAACCCAGCCCAGTCCCCTAAGAACCCAGCCCAGTCCCCTAAGAACCCAGCCCGGTTCCCTAAGAACTCATCCCGAAGTATTTGCCATGGAATTTGATCTCCCCCCTCCCCAGAAAAGTCCTTACTGCCCTATTTAAATAACCTCTCCAGAAAGCATGGTAAAAATGCTGCCCCTTAGGATGCTAAGTATAACAAAGCTGGTAGGGAAATAGCATCATGTCTTCAAATGTGAAGCATAGTGTCACCTTGAACAAGTAAGAAACACAACTTTGTGGACTCTCTGAAACGTTACAGCTCTTGGAGTGCCTTTTTTCCCCCTTTCAAAGGGGAGAGGGAAGCAGCTGTGGCCTTAGCCTGAATTCTCCTCCTCTTTTGTGCAGGGGGACTTCTCCTTTGGAGCTTCTGTGCCGAGAATCCGATGTTGGGCTCGGCTCCTTGGCTGAATACAGCAGGTCAGCCCATGAAAACTTCCATCCCCAGCCCAAGGAAGGAGTCCAGCAAAAGGCAGCACCTGCTTTTCCAGGCTTGGAAACAAGAAAGGGGACGAGAGTTGGAGAGTGTGGAATCTGAGAAGACAACTGAAAGGTGAGTGGGGGGAGGAGGGAATCAGGGGATGTGGTGAGTCAGTGGAGGAGGTGCCAGGTGCTGTGTGATAGTCTCTGGCTGCCTGCAAGTCGTTGCAAATGATAGGATCACAGCCTGGGGGATCTTAAAGATCATCCAGTTCCAAGCTCCTGCCATGGGCAGGGACACTCTCCCCTAGCCCAGGTTGCTCAGGGCCTCGTTTAAGCTGGTGTTGAACACCCCAGGGAGGGGCATCCACAGCCCCCCTGGGCAGCCTGCTCCAGTGTCTCCCCACCCTCACTGCAGAGAATTCTGTGGTGGTTTGTCTGTGATGCAATAGAGGCAGGGAGAGCAAAGAGCAGCCCTGAGTTCCCATGTGCATGGTGGAGGGGCTGGAAACCCGCCCAGGCCCAGGACAGGATTTGGGGAGGCTCCCACCCACTGCCACAGCTGGGGAAGTGGCTGCTTTCCATTGGAGGTTGTGCCTCAGCTCACTCTGGGTTTGAGTCACTCCTGGAATTCACCAGAAGTGGGGAGTGGCTTTATCAGTGCAAACTCTGCCCAGACCTCTCGGTGCAGCAGCCTTGGCTTAACTGTCTCCATGATTAGATTAGTGAGCAAGGTGCCCTCCCCATTCTGCTGAAGGGAAAGGAGAAGGAGTTTGTTCAGCAGCTGGGCTGCCTGCAGGAGCAGGGCTTTGTTGTAACTGGGCAGCTAAAGCTGTGGCTGTTGAGAAGGGGACTGGGGTGCAGTTCCTGAAGGAAGGGTTGGTTCATGACATGCTGGTCAGGCAGCAGCAGAATTGATGAGCCAGGGCAGAGTCAGTAGTCCCCCCCTGGGTGATAGCCTGGGTTATAATCCAGCTCTCAGGGAGTGTCAGATCAGTTGGTTTGGATCAGTGAAGTGGCACCCAGTATACAGGGGGAAAAAGGCCACTTTGAATTTATAGGCCAAGGGGGAATGGTTTGAAGCTGAGGGAGAGCAGGGTTAGAGTGGGAGGTTCTGTGGGACAAGGATGGTGGCAATCTGGCAGAGGCTGCCCAGGGAGGCTGTGGCTGCCTCCTCCCCAGGGGGTGGATGAGGCCTTGAGCAGAGCTGTGTCTAGCTGAGAGGTGTCCCTGGGCATGGGGGGAGGTTGAGCAGAGGAGCTCTGAGCTCCCTTCCCACCTGAGCCATGCTGTGATTAATAGAAGTTTAGGTTAGATTGATTCCAGTTCCCTTGCTTGGAGACTCCAAGTCCTCTGCTCAGAACAGGGAGCCCCAGAGCAGCACTGCAGGGCTCCAGTGACTCCTCCCTCTTTCCCCAGGTGACATTTAAGTTGAAGATGGGTGGTGGAGAAAGATACAACATTCCAGTTCCCCAGGCTAGAAATACCACCAAGAACCATCAGCAACTTAAAAGCAGGCAGAAGAACAAGGAGCAGAACTCGCAGATGAAGAGCTACATGAAGAAGGAGAGAGGCCACGGCTGCAGCCCCGCGCCCGGCGCCTGGCAGGCCCTGCAGCAGGGCGCCAAGGGCGGCGTCCGCTTCCCCAGCAGCCAGAGCTGGAGCCCGGCCCTGGCCGCTCGCAGCCTCCTCTTCACGCCGCAGCCCAACCAGAACTACGCCGGAGCCAAGTTCAGTGAGCCACCCTCACCAAGTGTTCTTCCTAAGCCCCCCAGCCACTGGGTACCTGTTTCCTTCAAGCCTTCTGACAAGGAGATCATGACATTTCAGCTGAAAACCTTACTGAAGGTCCAGGCTTGAGCTGTGGCTTTGGATACCTCTACAGGGTTCCCAGTTGGAGAGTCGTTGTCCTTCCTAACTCCAGCTGTGTGGGTGTACAGAACCAGCTGTTCTTGCTGCATGTAGTTAAAGTCTCTTGGAAGAGAAAGGGGTAGAAGTTTACACTCCCTTCCTTTCCCCCCCTCGTGTTTTACCTCAAGAGTCGTGTGCTGTGCTCACTGTGAAATAGTTTTGTTTTCTCTCTGACCGATCCAATGCAATCCTGAGCGGTCCCCACCTGCTGTATTTGTTGTCAGAGCAAGGGGGCTGTCTCCCAAAGTGACAATTGTGACTACTTTGATGGTGTGGTGTTAGAAAAACAGCTTTTACCTGGCCTAATGCAGCATTAACTGGAGGAAAAAAACCCAAACCCAGGCACTGAAAGCTTCTTCAGGTATTTGGCTGCTTTTCCAACTGGCCTCAAATTGGCTAGGTGAGGAAGAACCCTGCAGAGGGCATTTGAGGAGCAGAGCTCCACCCAGGCACTAGGCAAAGCACAGATAGTTGTAGCTGTCAGCTTCCCTTAGCACTCCTGAACTGGTGGCCAAGCATTTCAGGCCTGTGACCAAAAGAGATGCAGAAGAGGTCATCCGTGCACGTTCCTGAAGGGATGGGAGAGCCTCTCGGGCAGAGCTGTCCCAGCTCAGCAACACTCCAGCCCCTGTGCCAACTACAGCTCTGCCTTGCCAGGTGACTGCCAAGAGAAGAAAGGAATCCCTCGTGTTCCCTGTGCACTGATGAGTTCAGCCCTGCATCTCTGCATCCCTTTTGAGCAGGTGGTCAGCTTGGAGCCCTCCTCAGCTTGCTTAGCCTGCAGTAGCTCCTGGCAGGTGTTCAGCTGCTCCTCTGGGGGAAGACAGAGCCATGTAAATAAGTGTAAAGAACCTTGTAGCATATGTAAATGGAGGGCAGGGCTGCCCTGCACAGAAGTATTTTTAGTACAGAACTGCTGAATGTAAGATGGCCACGGGGAGGAGGTGGCCTGAGGGGAAAACAAAAAAGAGAGTATTTTGTTTTAAAAAAAGAAAAAAAGCTTAAAAAAAATGACCAAAAAAAAATCAAAGAAAGGAAGGAAGGAAAGAAAGGAAGGACATTTGTGGCTGTGCCCTGGCACTCAGGCACCCAGCCAGCAGCAGCTGGGCTGGGTGGTGAGCTGCTCCTGGGGGCCACTGGGTGCAGGAGAGGCTTGTTTGCAGAGGAGGTTGTTAGGGGTTTTTTAATAATATATATGTAAAAAAATGACTGAAAAAAGAAGTTGCTGAAGTTTGTGCTGCTGCTGGAGCTTGAGGGGGTGGTGGTTGGGCTGGACAGGTGTGAGTGATGGGATGGAATCCCCCCCAGCTGTGCCAAACCCAAGGGCAGAGGTTTGAGTGCTTTCCAACAGCCAAGCGCTGAAGCCTTCTGTCCCTCAACCACCAATCCTCCTCAACCACCAATCGTGTTCATCTTGCTCCCCGAGTTGTGGCAGCTCAGGGCAGAGGCAGCTTCCACTGCTCTCACAGTTCAGTTGAGGCTGGAACAGGAACAACTCAACTGTGACGGCAGAATCCAAGGTGATTTCAAACTAAAGCAATGACTAAAGAAGTGCTTTAATGAGTTCAGCAGGCGCTGGGACGCCCTGCGAGGGGCTCCCTCTGTTCGACCCCTGGTGGCAGCTGGCTGAATGTTTACAGATCTATTGCTTCCAATCAGGTGCAATTGGCAGTCTTTGAGCAGGTCTCTGTGACCTGGACCCCCACTCTTTTATGATGTGAGTCCCAGTTACAATTGTGTGGAGTTCAAATTGTCTGAGGAATTCTGTTTGTGCAATTTGGAAACCAAAATGAAATAAACTAAACATTTTCACCCCCCACATGGATCTGTCTGTCTGGGGATGGGGAGGTGGGATGATGCAGGTCAAGGAGGTCTGCAAAGCTCTTGACAGCTCCAGGGGACTGAAGTGTCCTCCTGGATGGTGGGAACTTGGTTTACTAGGCAAGAATCAGCAACCTGAGCTCCCAGGCTTGTGTCACAACCGCCTCAGGCAGCATCAGGAGGAGCTGAGAGGTTCCTGAGCTTGCAGTCCTCTGGTTCATGCCTTGCCAGTGACTGAACACAGGGCTCAAGGAACCAAGGCTGTCCCAACACAGCCAGGCTGCTGAGGAGCCAGGCTGGTCTGAGCAGAGGGCCCTGTGCCCCGGGGCTGGGTGGCTGGCTCAGGGCTGGAGGGGCTCCCTTACACAGCCAGGGCTGGATCTCCACCAGAGTGATGAATTAAGTCAGAAGGTGCTCTCAGGGTATAGTCAAAACTTGTACATTTTATTCCCAATTCACAGGGTTATTTGCACAGATGGAACACAAAACTCAAGAGAAAAAAGGATGTGTATGAATAAAACATTAGCATCTTTTGATCAAACACACTACAAGGTACAGAGTCTTCCCTTCCTAGAATAGTCTCATCAGTAAGAGCATCTTTAGACAATATAGCAATGGACTACAGACTTTTTTAAGCAAGTTACAAGATAAATGGAGAAACCCAGCAAGTATTAATGGGTGATTATGTCCTAAAAATGGGTAAAATTTATCCCTTTTTTGTTTGTACTCCAAGATGTTCATCTGCAACATCCCTGCCCGAAAGGTAGGAAAAGCAAGGAGCAGTGCTGGGATGTGGAGCGATCCAACTGCCCTTCTCTGAGCAAGGTCAAGCTGTTAACCCCAGGCTAAACAATAAAAAAAGAGTACCAGAAGGAAAAAGAAGGCAGCAAGCTCTGTGCAGGGAGAGCTCCAAACAGCATCTGAGGGGTTTCCACTTGGAATAAAGCCATTATACTGTACATTGAAACATCTTTAGAAGACAGAGAAAGGAGAACATGGAGCTTTCCAGAGACCAGGCTAGGCCAGCCCCTAGTTTTTAAACACCCAGCTACTTAACCACTACATTGGAAAGGTCTGGCAATCCCAAGTTGGGTGCACGGACTGGAGGTGAAAAAGAAGTTCCAATAGAGCCTTCTGTGACTGCTGAGATCAATTGGATAGCACTGCAGATATTTGGGAGCACAGCCAGTTGCTTTCAGCAGAAATGGTTAATAATTGTGTGTTGGTGCTTTTTTTTCTCCACACACTACTTCAATTCTACAAAGGTTTGCAGGAATGACAGAATCTAGTCCACCACAGACAGACAGACTCCCCACCGGGCTCCAGACTCCAAAAGAGGGATGCCTACACACATGATCTTTTGCAGCCTGCGGGGTGTTCTTGCATTCCAGCTGTGCATAACCTGCAGGGAGCTTGCACAACAGCTCCTGCTTTTTGCCTTTTTGTTTTGTTTGGTTTGGAAATTCCTTTGCTTTCTGTTGTGTTTGGTTTGGTTTTGTTTAGAGCAGGACTGGGACACCTGCACCAAGGAAGGGAGATGTTATCTAGATGGGCTGTGGCTTGACTTGCTGTGAATGCGTAACCATTCCCTGCCCTTTTGGCCACATCCTGCTAACTCGTCCCCAACTGAAAGGCCCACAGAACAGCTTCTTCACAATTTTTCCATGGGAGCAAGAACTAGGACAACATCTTTATTCATGCACTCTTGAAACATCGTGGGTTTGTGTTCGGCTTTTCTGGCTTGTTCATATACACAAGTCAAGTCAAAGTTTAGTCCTACCTCTGGGAGAGAAAGAAAGAACCATCAGAACGGGCAGACACTACATGACACTTGCAATGAACTGGATTTGCAAAACAACTTTAAACTCTGCTATACAACAAACGTCGAGGCACACAACATAAGGACATGCTGACAACAATCGTTAAGGTAGAGACAGTTACTCGGCAGTCTTCAATCAGAACCTCAGCCTGCACGCAGAGAGCTTCTCCCTCCTCCTCCTCCTCCTCCTCCCCACTTAGCCAGCTCTAGCTCTGGCTGGACTGAAGTCAAGCCAGCGACTCCCTGCAACAGCCGCCCTTGCCCTAGGCACTGTCGGGTGAACCACTCTTAAGTGGGAGTTTAGTCATGCAGACTGTGGAGGAGAGCTGCCCCAGGGTGGGGGTCTTCTGCCGTTAGGAGCAGAAAGCCACAGAGATAATCACAGCTCGCCCTGCAAAGTGGGGGTGCCAGAGGCAGTAAGTGCTTTTCAGAGTCCTCCTCCCTCCCCAGCCGTACAGACAGGTGCCAGGAGGCAGCTGGATTTCTAGCGGCAGCAGCAGCAGTTTCACCACCTCCCAGAGCAGCACTGCTGGTGCGGGTTTTGATCTGGCAAAGGTTAAATCCCTAAGGCCAGACTGGAAATTTGCTTCCACCTCAATCTTAAGATTGGCTTTAAGCAGTTCCTAACCTGGCTAATTACATCTGATTACAAGCACAGGGCAAGTCCATCCAGCAGTAACTTCAGGGAGACCAAACCAAGCTCCTGAGTCTTTACTTATGTCTCGTACCCCTTGGAAAACATGAAACGCTGGGTTGGGTTCCTTTCCCCCCCCTCAAGACATTCACTGATGGTTTCCTGACTACTGAAATGCCACAGCAAGGATTTTACTCCCTAAGGGCTGCACAGCTCTACCCCTGAGCACACTCTGGAGTCCAGTTCTGAACTACAAGAATTCCAGGGGGTCGGTTCTTTCCTTCATTGGGTTTTTTTTTGCCCCTCTTTGATCATAGCACGTTTGGCTAAATTTACAGCAAGTGAAAGCTGGGTCTCTGCTGGGTCTTTAGTTCAGCTTTTCTCTATTTCCCCCCCCCCCCTTTTGCTCAAAACACCAAATGTCTTCCAGGTAGTACCACAAGGACTTGGTAAAAAGAACATAGAAAAATACCTTTGTAGAAGCCTCTATAAGAAAGGAAATACAAAGTTTTTCATCCCACAACTTTTTACTCTCTGCTAGAGCTGCACTCTACTTGCTGCAGGTTTTAAAGACTTTTTTTTGCTTATTTTGGTGTTTTTTTGCCCTTTTTTTTTTGTTTGTTGTTTTAAACTATACATCCAGGCAAGGCTACAAAGCGAAAGGAACGTGCCTATCAGGGCTTGCATAGCAGAACATCAACATCAACTGCAAACAGGGAAAGGTAAAAACACAAACCCCCCCCAAAATCCAACTGAAATCAAGTCAGAAAATCCCTATCAAATGATACAAAGGCTCTGGGCTCAACCTCCCAGGCACAGTTCCACTGCTGGCACTTCCCAGCCATCTGTGCTGCTTTCCAGGCCCTGCTTGGAAACACTGAAGCCCAAAAGCTAAACCAAAAGGAAATTTGAACTCAAGGTCTCTTGTCCACTACCACAGGAGACCATGGGGAAGATGAGGGGTTGGGTGCTGGCTTTTAAAGGTAAATAAGGGGGGGGGGGGAACCCCAACAATGCCAAAAGCCATTTCCCTAACAAATTAATTCCATTTTGCCCTCTAGAGAATTACTGGGAAGAGTACACAAGGCTTTTAGTTTTAGTCTTTCCTTCTTCACATTCATTTGACTAAACACACTGTTACTAGTGATAAACTCAATAGCCAGGAATGCAGCTCTTGCTCATATCCAACTTCAAACCTTTGTTCTGAGGTCAACTGAAATCTTGCAACCAAACCACTCTCCCTTCTGAGGAAGAAGTGATTCCAACTTGCTTGCCCCAAATGCTTGTTTAGTTTGTTTGGGATGTGTAAAAGCAAGCCCCTGTTACTCAGGAAGAGATGGCTACAGTTTGATACCTAGGAATACACCAACTAACCACAGGAGTCATTGGCATCAAAAGTTTAGTTCTTATATACTGTACACACACAACTCCAAACAATCTACTGGTATCTAACAGCAGGAGAACTAAGCACTTGCATGGTTAACTGCTCACTAAAATGTAGAATAGATACAAAAACTGCATAAAATGTACACAACAACCTAATATTTAGTTGCTCTGCCTTTTTGCTGAGATCTGAACCCAATTTGCCATTTCAAGGGGTGGGTTTCCCCCCACCCCTCCCCTCACACGTTCAGCACTAGCAGCCAGGTCAGCAGCAGTGCGGCCTCCACCCTGCCAAGTCACCACACTGCACCCTCTCTGAAAAGAGCTCCCAAGGCCAACTCTCTCCCCATGGAGCACAGGCAGTCTCAGCACCACCTCTTCAGAGGGCAGGCTCAACAGAGAAGTCTCAACATCCTCTCCCCACAGAGCTCCATTTAGCAGCCCATTGCTGTCAGTGGGCACGGGGAGCGCAGAACCCTGCCTCTGAACAAGGGAAGCAGGAGACTGCCAGGCTGCATTTCACAGCAGTCAGTGTTGCACTACAGCTGTCCAGTTTTGGTTTTCCTTTCCTTTTCTTTGTGTGTGTGTTACCACAGAGCTGAGCACTACAGAACCAGTTAACCAGCTGGTTTAACTGTTCAGCACAAGCTGGTACCAATTTCTCTACGGGTATTGACATTTCAGTAGGACGAATGTTGCAAGTTAGGATCAACCAAGTCATCACCGATATCTAAGCATTAAAAAGGCAAATCTTTACAAAAATATACATAGAGACACCACAACCAAATCAGTAGCTGCCCATGACATGGAACCAAGTGGACATTTTCTCTCTCTCTCTCTCTCTTTCTCTCTCTCTCTCTCAGTGGCTTCTCAACACTGTTTTAGCTTTAACCATTGTCGGCTACAGGGAAAACTGACAGAATATTTTTGAGCACTGTTGCAACATCATATTCCTGATAATTTAAAGTAAACTGAACTGTGTGTAAGTGGATCTCACATGCCTAAAAACAACATGGACACGCTGTTAGTGGCCACTGGACTTGGGACTAGTCCACGACCGTGATCTGGATTTTGACCTAGATCTAGAATGTGATCTTGACTGTGATTTGGATCTAGCGGGTTCTTTTTTCCTCGACTCCTTCTCATATCTTGAGCTGGACTTATAGTGTGTTTTAGAATCTGTTTTAGAGGTGCCTCTAGATTTGGTGTGAGATGCAGACCTAGACCGTGATTTAGCCTTCATTTCTTTCTTGGGCTGTGACTTGGATCGTGATCTTGAATTGGACTTAGATCTTGAAAAAGATCGATTGCGGTGTTTGAACCTAGCAGAATAAAGGGGAGAGAGGAGATTTGAATGTAACAACACTAGTCTCAGACATCTGGTACATTACAAATTGTTCACCTTTTTTTTTTCAGGATAAAGGTTTGCTTTTTTTTTTTAACCCTACAGTTAAAGGAATACAGGCAACGAGTTGTGAACGGGAAGGGTGTAAAAAGCACTTTACCTATCGTTGTCCGAATGGCTTCTGCTACGCCGAGGTCTCCCAGTAGGTCTACTGCTAAAAAGGTACATCAGAAAAGGTAAAACGGTGACAAAGAGCTGAGCAGGGCTGCAAATGCTTAACACATTAAGTTCTCAAGCTGTGCCTTTGCTTTCAGTTATCCTCCAGCAAAGCACAGAACCCTCCTCATTCAGTGTTTCTGATTGGATTTGGCATGCAAGGCAGGCAACTCCCAAGGGTTGCCCCCACAGCAGAAGGGGAAAAGAAACAACAAAAGGACTCAAAAGCTTTAGCAAGCAGAGAGTGGAGTTTCTCCTCCAACAGAGTGCTGTGCAGCTGCAGTCACACACACAAACACACACCACTTACTTTCTGGGACTATAAGATCTTCTATAGCTGTAATCAAAGGAACGACTTCGAGAGCGTCTCCTCTCGTAACTCCGGCTTCTGGAGCGCCTGTATCTGTCATAGTCATCGTAACGAGAGGAGCTGTACAGGTTTCTCCCTTCCTTGGCTTTCATTTGATTGGGTGCTGTAAAACAAAACCCAAACAAACAGCAGCATTGAGTATTTTCAATCAAAAAGGTGCCCTCCTTTGCCTTTGGTGACACTACTGATCTGCAGATGTGTTATGGAGAAGAGACCCTACGGGAAGGCTGCAGAGGGACTTTTCATGAGGGTGTCTGAGCCAGGCCAAGGGGGAATGGTGTGAAGCTGAGGCAGAGCAGGGTCAGGCTGGAGCTGAGGAAGAAGCTCTTCAGCAGGAGGGTGGTGAGACTCTGGCACAGGCTGCCTAGGGAGGCTGTGGATGCCTCCTCTCTAGGGACATTCAAGGCCAGGCTGGATGAGGCCTTGAGCAGCTGAGTCTAGTTGAGAGGTGCCCCTGGGCATGGTGGGGAGGTTGGAGTAGGTATCTGTGAGTTCCCTTCCAGCCTGAGCCATTCTGTGACTGCTGTATCCCTTCTATGATCACTGTGTGCCTTCTGTGATGGCCATTTGCTTTTTACTGCTCTGGACAAAAATTATTGCAGCCTTGTGGTCATTATAAATCTTGAATAAAAGCCTCAGCTGCCTTCCCCTGGCCCCAAAGCAGTAAGAAAGGATTAACAGCTCCATAAAACCAGAACACAGAACTGGCTAAGGTGTTTTCAGGTCACTTGGAAACTGCTCTGATCGGCCAAACCTCTGACTGAGACATTCTAACAGCCCTGAATTTACCCCAAAATGAAAGCTAAGAGGGAACTGAACACCCAGCTTCTTAACTACACAGCACCACACATCACACCCGATCCAGAGCCTTGAATGACTCACAGGCAGCTTACACAGAAGCATGGAGAGATGCCACACAAAGAGCAGCCTGGTTCTGGGAGTGCCCCCCCTGCCAGCACAACAAAGCACAGGCACCCTGGAGCTTGCTTATTAAAGTAATTAACAGGGATGAATGAACAGAGCAGCCTTCTGCTGTGTCTTCTCTCAGCAGCACAGCTATCTGTCCTTTGCCTGTGATCCCATTCTCAATCAAACCCAAAGCCTTCTGAACACACTGTACTGTAATTAACCAGCCACAACTGTTATGCTTTAAGAGCTGCTGCCCACAACACTGAGGGGGATTTGGTGAATTTGTGTTCAGAGATCTATTGGAAATCCAGGGCATCTAAACAGGGCAGAAACTTGCCCTTCAGAGCAGGCAATTTCCAGTGACTTCAATGAGAATGATGTGTATCTGAGGGGAACCTGGCCACTTAGGTTGTTTCTTTGATAGCTTTAATAGAAAGATCTTTAAGGTGCTTGTATTCCCAGGCTGCCCATCAGTATTGTAGCCCTGGTTTAGATGGAGTATGTGTTAGGTTTACCAACAGCATGCTTTATTTTGATGTACTATCTGTTTCCATCTATCTAGTAAGAATATCTACACAAATATCAGCTTTAAACAGGTTAAGTGCTCTTTTAAGTTAAAGAGATTCAAGTTCTCTCTACAATTCTCTGTTCATGTGTTCTACATTAAACTGAGGTCCCCTGAAGTATACTTTTATCCCAAAGCCAAATGAAAAGGAAGGCTTTCCCCTGGAAATCAGGGTGCACCGGGAAATGACAACAGGAATCCCTAGCAGGCTTCAACCCAGCATTAGCACTGCAATACACAGAAGCTGAGCTGCTCACTTGGACAGGGAGAATCTCAACAGCCAGTTTTCTTTGCAGGAGCACACAGAGCTGTAGAGAAAGCTCTTCAGAACTCTCGGCAACAATCAGGTTGTGCTAAGTGACCGCCGCACTGAGCGATCTGCTTTGCATTCAAATGAGTGGCTAATAGTTCCTAGATAGAAGGCAGAACACCCACATACCATCTACACAGAGGGAAGGACACATCCCCACAGCTCCTGACACGTGCAGGGCTGCCTGGCCTGAGACATGAAGGCTGAAATCAGAGTGAGATCAAGCAGAGAGAGAAGGCACTTACTCTTTCGATCCCCCTGTGCAAACTGGATTTCTATTTGCCGGCCACAAATCCACTTTCGATCCAGATTGTGGAGAGCATCTTCTGCGTCACGGACATCTTCAAATGTGGGGAGTGTTAAGGTACTTGGGAGTTGGAGAAGTTTACAGACTTGGTAGATTGAATAAAACAAAACAAAGCCAAACAAAACCAAGCAACCTCCAAGTCATTTGCTAGCTTTACAGGGCTTCGGTGGGTTGGGTTTTCAGTCCTTTGGGTCATGCTACAGGACACGCTGAATTTCTTTTTCTTAACCAGCAGCTATCTGAGAAGTCTGAGGATAAAATTCAACTCTCATAATGTGACCAGGAACTTGGCTATCAGCAAGTAGCCTTTTCCCTTCTCCCACCTGTACTTATGCAAAGTAAAGAACCCAAGGGCATCCTTTCCAAGACACAGTTGTTTCTCATCACTTGGTTCTCTCGTTACAGTGACTCAAACAAAATCCAGTTCTGAAGTTTCAGAATTGGGATCAATTTGCCCTTTTTTTTTTCCCCCACCAACTGATGGTAAGTTTAAATGATGTCCTGCCATGGACATGTAGCAGACCTTCAGCAGTCTGAGATAAAAGCAAACACTACAGCCCTGTGCTGTGGGTCAGGTCAGGTGTTCAGTAACTCGGACGTTACTGATTTCAGCCCCCGCGACCGACCGCTCCTGGAATTCACACACCAGCTACGGGACCCGAAAGAACACACTGCCTGTCTCCTCGTAGCAACTCAAGTCAGCATCAGCACCAGCTAGGCAGAGCATAAGCTAGGGTGCTGTAGGAACACACCTGGAGAACCCCAAACGAATTCAGACCACAGGTACAGTAGCACAAGCAATATGAGAGGTTTTGTCAATGGACCAAACCAGAATCATTCATCAAATCACTGCTTACATGACAAACAGAAGAAAAACTGTTACTCTGTAGGATACATCAGGTATGACTCCTTTAATCTTGGCCACCATTCAACTTCATCTTGACCTTTAACTCTTTAAGTGCTTGTCAGAAGGACTTGTCATGAGATGCTTGGCCAAAAATGACAGATGGCTTTATCTTTTACTTTGACAAACAACCTTTTCCCCCTTTTGTGGATAAAGCGAAGCTTTGTCTCCCATTATGGCTTGTCCTTCTTCCAGCTTTTCTTTACTTTTTCTTTTCCCAAACTCTCCCTTCTCTTCAAGCCTGATCCTTAAGAGGTCTTTGGCTTGTCTACTTGCCTTAATTGTTGAACGCTACTCTAAAGGTTCTTTCATGCTTTCTCTTTGGGGTCGCCATTACTGTACAGCTTTACATTCTGAGGCAACAACAGAGGACAGCAAATTAGGGGACAATATTAAAGAAAGAAGTTCACCTCATTTTTTCACACAATCTGATTTTGATCAAGTGATTCCACTGCCCCCTTGTTAAATTAACAACGAATACCAGCCACAGATTGCTAAGCACAGCTTTACTTACACACCAGCCATAATAAAAACGTGCTAGACAGTTTTTGAGGCAGTGATAAAACTTCCATTTAAATCACAATAGTATTCATTTCAGTGACATAAGCAAGCTCTTATATTACTGGATTTGATTTAAGTTTGGCACAAAAAAAGAAAAAAAAAAATAGATTAAGGTAAAGAACAATTGAGAGAAGTTAAGCTTCAAAAATAAAGCAAGGCCACAACAGAAGAAAGACACTCATTAGATACAACACAAAAATGAAACTGCTTTTTCATTGAGATTTGTTACCTCTGACACAAACTTGAATTGCAAAGGCCAACACCCCTCACTAATCAGCCATCTGAAGAAAGGATATTGAACATAAGCAAATCCTCTGGGACGCCGAGTGTAGAAGTCAAGCGGAACGTATACATCAACTATAGGTCCGTAACGACCAAACTCACGGCGCAAGTCTTCAGACCTGGAACATCACAAACATCTTCAATCATTTTTTTCCCCTACCCACACTATTTAAGGCATACAAAAGCATCCAATTGACAAAAAAAAAATATGAATCACCCCACCCTTCCAAAATCTACAGACTTAGATCATGGCAAATAGCTTCAATATTTCCCCCCCACTATTTGAGGCACACAAAACATCCAACGGACAAGAGAAACGAATCACCCTTCCTGGAGTCTACAGACCTAGGACATCACAAGTGTCCTAGTATCTTTTCCCCACTATTTAAGGCATACAAAACATCCAAATTAAAAAAAACCCAACCAACAATCAAACCCAACTAATGACTCTTCCAAAAGTCTCCAATCAATGCGTTTAACTGCAGTGAGAATGTTTGAGGCTCTATGTGGAGCTTCGGCGCTAGCTGGAGTTGTGCCTTCTAGAATCAAACTACACCCAGGAAGGCTCTTGGCATCAGCTTAGCTGTGTGCTGGGAGAAGAGCAAAATTCTTTGTGGTGGGATGTTTGAAGCATGGAATGGCTTCATAAGGACATCCTAAAATGCTGTGGTAAAATACTGGGGCAGGCTGCCCAGGGATGTGCTTGAGACCCCATCTCTGGAGGGACACAAGATCAGACCTGATGTGGCCCCGGGCAGCTTGCTCTAGTTGGAAGCGTGACTGCAGGGGGGGTTGGACAAGATGCCCTTTGAGGGTCCCTCCCAACCCAATGCAATCTGTGAACGTGACCACCAATCTTTTTGGAAGTGTTTGGTAGGGGATGGGTGCAGCAAAACCTTTTGGAGGAATAAAGTGTTTGAGCAGCTGGTCGTTAAGCAACACTGGAAGCTTCTCTGCAACACTCACGACTTGGGATGCTTAAGATACACTGTGGCATTTGGAAACCAGTGCTCAGCAGAACTCTACCACAGAAGTGTAAACTGGAAAGTGATGCATGTAACTCAGTGCAGGATGTACTAGCAAAGGTGGGCAGCAAGTAAAAAGGAGGAGCTAAGATTTGTTGTTATTCCAGCATCTCACCCAACTCCTGACAGTCGTTTTCCAACATGCAAATGTCAACTACGAGGCCCAAAATAAACAGCACGGGAATAAACCAGTCACACGATCTCATTTCCATAGAACAATCAATACTTACAACCACATCAGATAGAACAAAACTTGAATGAGCAACCACTCGTGCCCTCAGGACAGCTCTTCCAGAGAGCTGAGCACAGAACTGCTCGACAGATCTGCAAGTACACTTGGAAAAACTACTGTGTCCTTGACAGAGAGGTTCCCTCCCCACATCATCTTCTCTACAGCTCTTTTTATGTATCCTTTGAGGACAAGAAGCTCTGTGAGAGAGACTGATGTAATACCCTATTTATGCGGTATTAAAGAGTTACTACTATTAACTTTCTCTGTCTCATCAGCTGGGGAAGTAGCTACAGCGCACAGTCAGTGATGGCAGAGGGGGAACTATGACAACCAGCATCAAGATCTCACAAGGAGACTATCTCCAAGAGGAATGCACCACCTGATCACAAACTTCCAAACGCTTGGAAGGCACAGTTCTCGTGGACTGTTCTTACTGTGAAATAAGCCACTGGGAAAAGGAAAACAAAAAAAAAACATGTAGGGGGAAAAAAAAAAGGAGGATAAAAAAGTAAAGAATTAATTTGAAGCTATTTATGCTTTTGATCACAACAATGCTCTTAATTCATCCCATCGTGCCCACGCTGCTGTTAGTCGCTGAACAACTTCGGTGCGAGCTGCCCAGGCAGCAAGTTTCAGAGTTTCAGGCTTGCGTTTCACACAGCTAAACCTGACTGAGGCTTCCCTACAAACATTCACAGCATCGGAGAGCACGTTAATAATGCTGCAGGGACGTTTTACAGCCGGTAACAAACACAAAAGGGAGAAGCGACAAACTGCAGAACAGAAAGGAGAGCAATCTGGCCGCTTACTAAAAATACCCGAGCGCCGAGTAAGAAGCTGTGCAAGACACAGATTTAAATTCTTTTCAGTGCACCCCGAGAAGTTCTTTCCCTAATCCGCTGCACGCACTCGAGCCCTTGCGGAGTTTCGCTACAGCGCAATTAGCCACGGCGAAAAAGCATTGCTCTCCCCCACCCCGGCGAGAGCCGTAAGAGGACACAGCACGCGACAGTTAATGCAGTAACATTCCACCCGAAGTAGCTGCAATTACCGTACTAACGGAACGAATTACGCCAAGGATGCTGGGGGGAGCCGCGGCGAAGGCGCCGCTTTCTCCCGGCCGCGGCGGAGCATCGCCGAGGGGCACGGGCGGCCCTCCCCGCGGCGTGCACGCAAATCCCGCCTCCGCCTCCCGCTGGACAAACTCACACGCGGCTACCACAGTTCCACTTTCTTCCGGCCCAGCTTTGTTCTACCTGGACGTTGTTTTGAAACCGATCCTCGTGGAGGGGAGGGGAACAGAGCGGCATGGCGAGCACGGAGGAAAATGGAGAAGGGCGACGAAGGCAGAGCAGGGAGAAGGGCAAAGCAGAAGAAGGGAGCAGGCCAGCGTCCCCTCGCCTCCCCGCCCACCGCTCCGGGAAGGGCCCCGCAGCCCTCCGGCGGCGGCCGCCCGCGCGGCCTAGCGAGCCCGCCAAAGCCTGCGCAGCCCCCGCGCCCCGCTGGCGCCCGCCCCCACTCACCGGGTGTCGTCGGCCACGTTCCGCACGAAGAGCGAAGTGTTGGGGGGGCGCAGATAGCGGGACATGGCGGCGGTGGCAGCGGGGGAGGGAGGGAGCGAGCGAGCGGCAGGGCCCAGGCGCTGCGGGGAGCCGAGCGGCTGAGGCGACCCTCCGGAGCTGCACGCAGCGCCACCGCCGCCCGCCCGCCGCCTCTCGCGAGACTTCCCGCGAGGCTTCCGGCGAGAGGAGGGAAACACAGGAGGGAAGCGGGGGGTAGAAAAAGCGGCCGGCGCCAAAACCGGCCCTGCCCTCGATGCGCATGCGCGGAGCGTGCCCGCCGGCCCTCGGCGCCCGAGCGGGAGCCGCTTGCGCATGCGTCGTCACCGCGCGCTTTTCCCGCCGGGGGAAAGGCCGGAGCGCGCGGGCCGAGTTTTCCTCGCGCGGGCAAGATGGAGGCTGAGCCGCCGCGAGGAGCGGGAGCGGGAAGCGCAGGCGGCTCTGGGCGCCATGGCTCCCCGGCTCCCCGCCTCGGCTCCCTGCTCTGCCCCGGCCAGCACACTGAGCGCACAACTGCTTGAGTTGGAAGGGATCTTAAAGATCACCCGGTTCCAACCCCTCTGCCGTGGGCAGGGCCAGCTCCCAGCGGGGCAGCGCTGAAAAGCAATGGGAGCAGCAGGCAGTGGAGTTTGGCGACGGGCAGAGAGGCTGCCTGCCAGGCTACCCGCCCAGAGCTTTCTGAACTGGCAGTGGACGGGTTCGAGCGCCACCCAAAGCAGACTGGAAGCGCTGCCGTGCCTTCCCGTGCAGAGACGTTGGCTCCTGTGCTGTTGCCCAACCCAAGCCTTGGGCCTGCCCTCCAGGAATGATCGATCACTTTGGGCCGGGGGGGTGAAGTTTGCAAACTGATCAAAGTCCTTCAGGTTTGGCCTGCTTCACGTCAGGAGCTGCGCTGAATAGTTCACCTAAATCTACCATGGCAGAAGATCCTGCCAGGGACCCAGAAGGTCTCCTCTCAGCCTCCTGTTCCTCCAGGCTGCACCTCCCCAGCTCCCGCAGCTGCTCCTCCCCAGCCCTCTTCTCCAGACCTTTCCCCAGCGTCCCTGCCCTTCTCTGGACCTGCTCCACATCCCTATGGTGAGAGGCCCCAGCCTGACCACAGATAATACATCAGAGCAAAGGATTGCTTTGTAACAGGCTTCGGGAGGGGAGTGCTCCGAGGAAGGAATCATCCCTGTGACAGTTCAGAGGCTGAGCTGCAGATGTCTCTTCCTTTGTATCCCACAACTTCCTGATGCAACATTCAGCCCTGCAGGCTGGCAGGGCTCTGGGAGCCGGCTGCTGGAGGCTGCTCTGCACTGTTTCCCTGTGTGGTTAGCAGCAGTTACCCAGCAACTTCCAAACACAAGTGCTTCAAGCTCTTATAAGGCTTTCTTGTGGCACACATGCCTTAAAGCAGCCTCTCCCTGAGCCTTAGCAGTGCCTTGATTTCTCCTCTGTTGATCTTAGTGGGAAGTGATGTGTGTGTGAAAGGGGAGGAGAAATCAGAATCGTTGTCTTTACTGTTCCCCCCCCCCCCCCCCCCCCCCGGATAAAGATCACAGCCTGTGCAAAGTGCACTTTATTTTGAGTACAGAAAGGTGGTACAAGGAAGATGAGCTGTCTTCAAACTTTCTTGCTTCTTCTGACCAGTGTTACTCCACCCACAGTCATAGTCTGCAGGAGACAAACATGCAGGACTCATTATTCACTTAGACTTCAGGAAGCCTCGTTACAGCTAGAGGTTTCTGTAAGTCAGCTGTGAATCCATCTTATTCCCCAAGCAATTACATCAGGGAATTGGTAGAATTGATCTAATTCAGGCTCTGGGCAGGCTGATCTAGTGTGGGGTGTCCCTGCCCATGGCAGGGGGGTTGGAGCTAGGTGATCCTTGTGGTCCCTTCCAGCCCTGACTCATTCTGTGATATCAGAGTGAGAGGAGAGGGCCCTGAGTTTTGCCAGGGAAGGTTTAGGTTGGACATGAGGAACAATCCCTTGACTGAAAGGGTTGTCAGGCCCTGGAACAGGCTGCCCAGAGCAGTGGGGGAGTCCCCATCCCTGGAGGGATTTAAAAGCCTTCTAGCTGTGGTGCTGAGGGCCAGGGTTTAGCAGCAGGCTTGGGAGTGTTGGGTGAGTGGTTGGACTGGATGATCTTCAAGGGCTCCAGCCTGAACAGCTCTAGTCTGTGATGCTGAAGGAGTCTATCTGCAACCTGCTCAGCAGCTAAAGCCTTCACACTCCAGTGCCTAAAACTATCCCCAGGGTAGTCACTAATGAAAAGCTTTGTTGAGCAGGATGCCTTAGGTGTATGAGCAACAGGAGAGGCAGCTGAGGCAGCTGATTTGGGTAAGCAGGAATATTGAGGGATGTTGATAGTGACTTCCACTGTGGTTAGCTTGCAACACTGAGCTCCTGCATCTGCAGATGAGGATGAATGCTGTGGGCAAGGCCAGGATGTGTTGAAGGTAAGAGCTAATCAATGCAGGACATTTCTTGTCCCCTTCAGCATCTTTCTTGCTGTGCCATGATTTTCTAGCACTTACCTCCACCATTTCATTTCCTTTAACTTCTTGCTCATGAGAAAATTTGTCTGACTTGGAGACAAGCTTCCCATCTACCATGTTCACAGTGCACTGTTGGAGCAGATTTAAACAGGAGAAAACAGCTTGAACATAAGGAGGCAGCTCTGCTGGGAGCACAGGCTGGGGGAGCTGGGGCTGTGCAGCCTGGAGAGGAGAAGGCTCCAGGGGAACCTCAGAGCTGCCTTCCAACAGCTGAAGGGATCCTGCAGGAAGGCTGCAGAGGGACTTCTCATGAGGGTGTCTAGAGGCAGGACAAGGGGGAAGGGTTTGAAGCTGAGGGAGAGCAGGGTGAGAGTGGAGCTGAGGGAGAGCAGGGTGAGAGTGGAGCTGAGGGAGAAGCTCTTCAGTACAAGGTTGGTGAGACTGGCACAGGCTGCCCAGGGAGGTTGTGGCTGCCTCCTGCCTGGAGGTGCTCAAGGCCAGGTTTAGAAGAAAGGTTTATGTTTGTTGGGCTGATGGAAAGGTAAAATGATGGCAGTGGAGCAGCCAAGTTTCACCTGTGCACAGAACTGAAACAGGAGGCTGACTGGAGGGATGCCCCCAGCCCTGAAACAAGTTACCTTCATCTTCCTGCCATCCATCGTTGTGATCTCTGCCTCTTTTCCCAGCGTGAAGGAGTTGGTTACAGCTTGTTTGGGGGTTTTGGATGTCACAACAAAGTCATTTCCTTTCTGTTGTATTTCTACAATGGGCTTAATGTCTTTGGCCATTTTGATAATGTCATCTGGCAGTGCTGCAAAAACGGCAAACCAAAGCACTTCTTTGCTTAGCAAGCAGGGAGTAGGTGTCAGCCTCTAGCCCCTATCTGGAGGGGAGAACTTCTCGCTCTACATGCCCCTAAAGTGAGGATGGAGCCAGCTGGGGGTTGGTCTCTTCTCCCATGGACCAAGTGATGAAGGGAAATGGCCTCAGGCTGCACCAAGGGAGGTTTAGGTTGGCTATGAGGAACAGCTGCTGGACTGTCAGGGCTCTCAGCTACAGCACCTCAGCCAAAGGTGTCATGCAAAGGCTGCCCTGCAGCTTCAGCAGGCTATTTCAAAGGTAATGAGACACTTACCAAGAGCTTTCAGGAAGGCTTCAAGGTTCTCCTGAGCATAGACCTGCCAGGTCCCATTGAATGCCATGGTGGGTGCTGAGGGCAGTGGTGCTAGCAGCAGAGCAAGGCCTTTCCCTGCTCCTGCCCATGCTATTTATGGAAAGGGAGAGGCCAGCCCAAGTTGTGAGATGATTGGTTAATTATTAGCTGTGAGGTAACAATTATTAATCATTTATTTGTCCTTAGTGACCATAACCTCTAGTTCATTCTGCTCTGACCAGCCAGTGTGGTGCTTAGGGGGGGTTGCTGACCTCAGGCAACTGTAAAATGGTGAGGGTTGGTTTTCATTCTGCTCACAGCCTCTGGCTTGGACATTTTCTGTGCTTTGGGTAGAGTTCTTCAGCCCAAATCACCCAAGCCAGAGGAGGGGGCAGGCAAGGAGCTGCCTCATTCTCACATTGTTCTCTCTTCTGGGCACTTGGGCTGGCAAGAGTGGGAATAAAGGCCACAGCCATTTCTTCCCACATTGTGTGGGAACAGGGAAAATCCTGGTGGAGAGGGGCAGGGAGCTGGGGCTTCATCCAGCAGATGTCAGCAGTGTGCACCCAGACCAGCTGCTTGGGTAATGCTTGTTACTAACCAATGCTTGCATGGAGAGTGAAGCACAAAGGAAACCGTGGGACATGGCCTGCAGGCTGCAACGAGGGAGGTGAAGAGGATGAGTTGCTGTTCCTCTCACCAGCTGCACCAAGGATGCAGAGAATCATGGAGTGGTTTAGGCTGGAAGGGACCTTAAAGAGCATCCACTTCCAACCCCCCTGCCATGGGCAGGGACAGCTCCCACCAGCCTGGGCTGCTCAAGGCCTCATCCAGCCTGGCCTTGGGCACTTCCAGGGAGGGGACAGCCACAGCCTCCCTGGGCAGCCTCTCAAGGCCACATCTAACCTGACTTTGAACACTTCCAGGCTTGAAGCCTTCACAGCTTCTCTGGGCAGCCTGTTCCAGAGCCTCACCACCCTCATGGGGAAGAATTTCTTCCTAATGCCTCATCTCCATCCAGCTTCTGCCAGTCTGAAGCCACCACCCCTGGTCCTGTCACTCCCTGCCTTTGTCAAAAGCCCCTCCCCAGCTCTTCTGTACCCCCCTCACACCCTGGAAGGCTGCTGTTAGGTCTCCCTGGAGCCTTCTCTTCTGCAGGCTGAACACCCCCAACTCCCCCAGCCTGCCCCCCAGGAGGGGTAGCCTTGCTGCCTCTGCACACATGCCTGTGGGTTTTGGAAGGCATTCCTTGGATTTTGTGTCGTGCAGTGGTGTTGCTTAGTTCACCTAAAGCCTACCTGAGGGGTAGGTGACCTTCCCAAGGTGACTTCTATTACTCCATCCCAGTCAGTAACTCTTCTGCTTTAGCAGCACTGCTGAGCTTCCTCTTGCCAGTCCAAGCCTTTTTTCAGCATTTGATTTTAAAGGCAATTCCCATCCAGAGAGGCAGCTGTGGAATTCCATTCAGATGTGCTAACAGCTGAGTAGTGAGGGAGTGGTACTGATAGTGCCTGGGGCTGTGTTTGTGTGTGTGGGTGTTCCACACATGGCTCTGACATGGCCAGGTTGATGCTGGAGTTACTCTAGGACATGAACCCGATGGAATGGGTCCAGGGGAGGGCCAGAAAAGTGATCAGGGAGCTGGAGCACCTCTGCTGCAAGGGCAGGCTGAGGGAGCTGGGGGTGTTCAGCTGAAGCTGATGCTGTTCCTCACTGCCTTGTTTTCTCCCTGTGTGCTTTAGGCTGGTAAAGGTTCCTCCTTCAAGGCCCTGATTCAGGACAGAGCTCAGGAAAACTCCTCCTCCCCCCCCACAAAGGCCAGCAGGATTCCAGATGGATTTATTGGCAAGAGCACTGAGATGCCACCAAAGGTGAGAGTTCAAGAGCAACACACACAACAAGAGTCAGCTACAGGAGAATCAATCAGCTACAGGGAGGGCTTGATACAGAAACACTCCACTGAGAGCCCACCTGCCAGAGGGGAGTCCTCTGCCATTGCCCACACAGCTTGGCTGGGAGAGAGCTCCTCTGGCAGGTGGAGGGGGGGTGTGTACAAACACTTGTGCTCACACACACACACCTGTCCATGGACACTTGTGCTCACACACACACACCTGTCCATGGACACTTGTGCACACACACACCCCCCTGTCCACAGCAGGATTCTTTTCTAACAGCTGCCACAATGACAATGCTCCAATGCTGCTGAACTAGAAGCAGAGACAGGAGCCTGAGCCCCAGGGCAGAGGCAGTGCCAGGCAGCAGCAGGACTTCATTTCCACCTCACTGGGGCTGACTGAATTCATTTAGGCTTTTTCATTATCATCCCACTTGCAGCTTCCTCCTCTTCCATCCCCACTGGGATCTCCCCATGCTTGTAGACACTGATGGTGACCTGCCCTGTTTCAGAGCCATACTTGTTCTTGACATAGATGCTGTACTTCCCTGTGTCTTCGTTGCAGACCTTCTCTATGGTGATGGTGACAACCGAGCCCTTCACCTCCAGCTGGTAGCGGTCCTTGAAGACAATAACCTTCTCATTCTTGAACCAGGTGATTTCTGGGTAGGGCTCTCCAGACACACAGCAGGTCAGACACAGGGTCTGTGGTAAGGCAGAGCAGAAAGAGGTTGTGAAGGCAGAAATGGGGAAGGACACAGAGCTGCTGCAGTGAGCCCAGAGGGGGCCACAAAGGTGATCTGAGGGCTGGAGCATCTCTGCCATGAGCACAGGCTGAGGGAGCTGGGGATGGTCAGCCTGGAGAAGAGGAGGCTCCCAGGGGGACTTTAGAGCTGCCTGCCAAGAGCTGAAGGGATCCTGCAAAGTGACACTGACACAGGCACAGTGTGAGTGTGCTGTCACTTGGCAGCTTTTCCCCTCTGCCTGTGTGCCAGGGAGGGGGAATCTGCCTCAGGTGTGGTGGGAAAATCAGATCCTGCACTTCAAGCCCTTAGTCCAACCACATGAGTTGGGAAATAGAAATAGGCCTGGGAAGCAGCAACATCCAAAACCTGCCAGAAAGGGATTTCTCTGCCACAGAGAGCAGGTTTGGAAGCACCTTCAAGAGTGCAGGGGGCTGACAGAGGTATTGTGGGTGGCCCCACTGCCAACCCCTGGCCACTGCAGTAGCTCAGAAGAGCTACAGGAGGGGGAAACAAGCTATTTTCTCCTCAGTTATTCTTCTGTGTGCAGTATTACCTTGCCCTCCATGATGGTGGCAACATCTGGCAGCCCTTGAACGACTCTGGCACGATCTGCGAATGAACAGATAACAAACATGACCTTTGAGTTCTACTTAGCAGCCTAGCACTTGGCTCAGTTCCCCAGAAGGAAGGGGATTGTAGGCTCACAGGATGAGGGGTTGGAAGGGACCTTTGAAGATCATCAAGTCCAACCCCCCCCTGCCAGAGCAGGAGCAGAGAATCCAGCACAGGTCCCACAGGAACACATCCAGACAGGGCTGGAAAGGCTCCAGAGGAGACTCCACAACCTCTCTGGGCAGCCTGCTCCAGGGCTCTGTCACCCTCCCAGAGCAGAAGTTCCTCCTGATGTTGAGGTGGAGCCTCCTGTGCTGGAGTTTCCATCCTCACAGGGCCCTGCTCCAGTCCCTCAGTCATCCTGGTGCTGTCTGCTGGTACCCAGGGAAAGAATTCACTCTTGCAGAACTGCTTTTAGTCGTGGTTAGAACCTGTCTTGGCCTGCAAGGCTCAGCCCTCCCCAGCCAGCAGAGGGACAGTGATGGGAAGATGCCACTGCAACAGCCACCACTGGGCTTTCTTCTGTGATCAGTGGGGGCAAGGCAAAGCAGCAGCTGCAGTTGTGCATTATGAAAGATGATGGAAAATGAAGTTCTTTGAAAATGCTCTTCTCTCAGCAGCACCTCCCCTTCCCCACCAGAGCTGCCCCTTGGCCACCTCACCTGCCCCCTTCCCCCCTGTTTGCCCTCAAACCCACAGCACCTGGGCTCTCTTGGAGCCTCCTCCCACCCCAGCTGTGGCCACTTGGCCCTCCCCACCCACTCCCCTCTTTAATCTGCCCCAGGAAAGGCAGCAGCCCCAAGCTGAGCCCATCTGGGCTGAGGATCCTCCTCTCCTCCCTGGTGAGTCCATGGTGCACACTGGGTGCTGGTGGTGGTGACTCCAAAGGCCGGGGGGCCTGCTGGCCCCCCGGTTGTTAGGGCCAGGATTGCTGACTGCTCCAATCCCCCCCACGGGTGCTGGCTGGGGCTGAGCTCCTCTGGGTGGTGCCTTGCCTTCCTCCCCCTCAGGATATTTCTACCACTTTCAGTCTGCATTTCCTTTCCCTTGCCCCATTTTGCTCTTAATTATGTCCTTAAACCAATCTCTCTCTCAGGTTTGCACACTTCAGATGCTTTAACAGAACTGCCAGGCTTGGAAGGGAGCTCAAGGCTCAGCCAGTCCCAACCCCCTGCCACGGGCAGGGACACCTCACACCACAGCAGGTTGCTCACAGCCACCTCCAGCCTGGCTGCAAACACCTCCAGGGGTGAGGCTCCCACCACCTCCCTGGGCAGCCTGTGCCAGGCTCTCACCACCCTCCTGGGGAACAACTTCTAACATCCAATCTGAATCTCCCCATTTCTATTTCTGTTCCATCCCCCCAGTCCTATCACTCCCTGACACCCTCACAAGTCCCTCCCCAGCTTTCTTCAGGTACTGGAAGGCCACAGTTAGGTCTCCTCTGAGCCTTCTCTTCTCCTGACTGAGCAGCCCCAGCTGCCTCAGTCTGTCCTCCCAGGAGAGCTGCTCCAACCCTCTGACCCTTTGTGCCCCCCTGTCCCTGCTCTAACAGTTGCACATGCTCCTTGTGTGGGGCTCCAGAGCTAGAGACTCAAACTCCACAAATTGTCTGCACTGCATTGCCCTTCCAGGAGAGAGTCACCAAGTACCTCCTAAAGCAAAGGGTAATGGAAACATTCCCTCTTCAAGGGGAAGTTTCTACCCAGGGAAACCTGTCTGCAGCACTTCCACAGCAGAAGGGAGCAGCTGAACATGGCTGTAACAGGACAGCCTGAGAGAGAAATCACTCCTCTAGTAGGAGCAGGAGAAGAGCCTGCAGTGGTGCAGCAGTGTCACAGGTTCCCCACATCAACCAAGGGCAAGAACCACGTGGGAAGTGCAGCAGGACAAGGGAAGTGAAGATGAGATGGAAAGAGCAACAGAAGCCACTGCTGGGGTTCAGAGAAGAGGATTTGGGGTGCTTGGTTTACTCACACTTCTCTGCTATTGCTGCTTCCCTGAAAGAGAGAGAGAGAGAGAATCATTCCAGGGGCTTGCTTTCTTACACCTTGCATCCTCAGCACAGGAAGTGACACTCAAAATAGACATAGCTGTGAAAACATTCACACAGGAACTTACTTCAGCCTTCTGTGCTCAGCCAGGGCATCTTCAAAGGCTGCAAGGAAGGAACAGGCTTTAGTGACAGTTGCCATTGGCAGCTTTAACATCAGTGCTGCAGTGACAGGAGGCAGTGCATGCAGGCAGCTGGAGTGCTCATCCAGACAGCAGCTACAGCTGCCCTCAGCACACAGCTCTGCTGAAAGTAGTGGGGTATACAGAATGCTAGGGGGCAGCAAGGAACTCCAGAGATCAAATCCAACCCCCTGCAAAGCAGGACCACTCAGGGCAGGTCCCACAGGAACAGCTCCTGCTGGCTTTTGAAGGCCTCCAGAGGAGACTCCACAACCTCTCTGGGCAGGCCTGCAGCACCCTCATACCAAAGAAGGTTCTTCCCATTCTGAGATGGACTTTCCTGGGGCTGAGTTTGTCCCTTGGGTATCACTGCAAAGAGCCTGGCTCCATCCTCCTGACAGCCAGCCTTTGGCGGTCCTGGGCCCTGCTCAGCCTTTGGCGGTCCTGGGCCCTGCTCAGCCTTTGGCGGTCCTGGGCCCTGCTCAGCCTTTGGCGGTCCTGGGCCCTGCTCAGCCTTTGGCGGTCCTGGGCCCTGCTCAGCCTTTGGCGGTCCTGGGCCCTGCTCAGCCTTTGGCGGTCCTGGGCCCTGCTCAGCCTTTGGCCGTCCTGGGCCCTGCTTCAGCCTTTGGCGGTCCTGGGCCCTGCTCAGCCTTTGGCCGTCCTGGGCCCTGCTTCAGCCTTTGGCCGTCCTGGGCCCTGCTCAGCCTTTGGCAGTCCTGGGCCCTGCTCAGCCTCCTCCAGCCTGAGCAGCCCCAGGTGTCAGTCACTCCTCACACAAGAGGGATACAGCATTCCCTTTCCAATGGGAAGTCCAGTGGAGGACTAAAGCTCCACCTCAGAGCAGTCTAAAAGCCTTTGTGGCCCCAAGGCCCTTCCCTTTGCCAGGCTGCCCCTGCAGGCTCTGTTGGCCTCAGAAGGGGTTGGATACCTCCCAGAAGCAGCTGCCCTCCAGCCCCTCCATTTCCCAGGGGTGCTTCAGGCTGTGGCAGCCAGGCTCTCTAAGGGCTCCCCTGCTGCCCACTTCTCCTCTCCCCATGTCTCCTCTGACTTCTCTGGGCACTCCCCTGCCTGTCCTCACCTAGCTCCAGAGCATGGCTGCAGCTCAGGGGCAGGGGAGAGGACTCTCTGGCCACGATCTGAAGGCAGCTCGGAAGTCAGCTCAGCTATAGCTTACTCTTGGTACCTCCCAGCACTATCTGGCTCAGCTTACCTTGTCCAGCCAAGTCAGTTGAGAGCCTGTGGGAGCTGTTCCCATCAAATAACTCCAGGGTGTATTTCCCCTTATCTGCATCTGTTGGGTCCAGGATGTGGAGCCAGAGCTGGTTCATTGTGCTCCCAGCTTTCAGCCTGTCACGGCTGTCCAGTTTCCTCTCCCTAGGCAAACAAGGGACAGCATTCCAGGAGGGCTTAGAGCTGCAGAAACCACAGCACTCACTCTGTCTTCCCTTTGGTCTTCCCAGACCTAAACTGCTTGGAATAACAGTGAGGGCCTGACCCCCACTCTCTTAATTTTATGGACAGTGAAGTACTCAGTCACTCTTGAAAATCCCCTGGGGCCTGGGCCTGTGCTTGTAGGCAGCTTGCCAGAGCTCTGCAACTCAGAATCACAGAACAGTGAGGGCTGGAAGGGCCCTCCAGGGATCATCCAGCTCAGCCCCAATGCCAAAGCAAGAGCACCCAGGGCAGGTCACACAGGAGCACATCCAGGTGGGTTTGGAAAGCCTCCAGAGAGGGAGACTCCACAACCTCTCTGGGCAGCCTGCTCCAGGGCTCTGTGGCCCTCACAGTAAAGAAGTTTCTTCTCATGTGGAGTTGGACCCTCCTGGGTTCTAGCTGGTATCCATTGGTCCTTCCATTACCTTAGCCACAGCCCAGGCCCAGGCTGTTTAGGTTTGGTGATAAACACTTACAAGCAACAGTACTCCAGAAGCCTTGGAAAGACCTTTTGGAGCCTTACTTGTGATACCAGGTGGTTCTCATGTAGTCTGTGAAGTACTTCACATCTGTGTAGATTTTGATGCCTTCTTCAGTGGGCTGAATTTTCAGTGGTGTGGCAGAAAGAGCTGAGAGTGGAAGGGAGAGACTGAAATTGAGGAGGGTGTTCAAGAAGACTCAGCTTTGCCTGCTGCCCACACCAAACCCCAGGCAGCCTGTCACCATTTCTCAGTGCAGAAGGTGGCTGGCTGAAAGCTGGCTCAGATTTTGCCTCCTGAAGCCCCTGAGTATTTTAGCAGCTGGCACAAAGATGCCAGAATCTCTTCTGGAGACCTGGGTCTCAGACAGAAAGAGCACAGCAAGCTGGCACAGAATTCATTTGTGAGTGCAGAGAGGTTTATGTCCCTCAGTTTATTTCCTGACCACCCTCCTTGACACTTTGAAAGGGCTTCTACCACTGAAGGGAATCAGTGGCATTGTCCTGCCTCCAAAGCCAGCTCCTGAGCAGTTTGTTCCCTCCCCACCCCCCACTGCCAGCTGGTGAGACCATGACATACCACTGATCCTGCACAGCTCCTTGAGAAGGTCTTCAAAGGCTGCAAAGACAGAGATTTGTGTCCATGAACACAACAGGCAGCAAAAGTCAGGTCCTGCACCTAGGCTGGGACAATCCTGGCTATTAACCTGGGCTGGGGAGAGATGAGATTGGGAGCAGCCCTGCAGAAAAGGGCTTGGGGGTGCTGGTGGATGGGAAGCTGGGCATGAGCCAGCAGTGTGAGCTTGCAGCCCAGAAGGCCCATGGCAGCCTGGGCTGCATCAAAAGCAGTAGATGGAGAGAGGAGATCCTGCCCCTCTGCTCTGCTGAGACCTCACCTGGAGGACTGTATCCAGCTCTGGAGCCCTCAGCACAGGAAGGACCTGGAGCTGATGGAGCAGGTCCAGAGGAGGCCACAAAAATGCTCAGGGGGCTGGAGCAGCTCTGCTACAAGGGCAGGCTGAGGGAGCTGGGAGTGACCAGCCTGGAGAGGAGAAGGCTTCAGGGACACCTCAGAGCAGCCTTCCAGAACCTGAGGGGCTCCAAGCAGGCTGCAGAGGGACTGCTCCCAAAGGCCTGCAGGGCCAGGCCCAGGGGCAGTGGTTTGGGATGAGAGCAGAGCAGACTGAGATTGGATGTGAGGAACAAGTTCTGCCCCAGGAGGCTGCTGGAGCACTGCAGCAGGTTGCTCAGGGAGGTGGCTGAGGCTCCAGCCCTGGAGATGTTTGAAGCCAGGTTCAGCAAGGCTCTGAGCAACCTGATCCAGTGGAGGATGTCCCTGCAGGGGGGTTGTCCTGGGTGACCTTTGGAGGTCCCTTCCAGCCCAAACCATTCCAGGGTTCTAAGCCCCATCTGCTCTGCCAGGTTAGCTCAGTTAAGCTCAGAATGTGGTAGAGCTGAAGTTAGTCTCTTTCTCTTGGGAAGCTCCCTGGGAGTGGAGTTTGTGCCACTGACTCATTTATTTCTGGATGCTGGGCATTTCTTGCTAAGTTTAGCTGCCTCTCACTTCCTTAGCACTCCCTGGGTGCAACAGACTGCTCTCAGAAGGCAGATTTATGTCTCAGCTTCCAGTGATGGATTCCAGATGCCAGGGTAGGATTTAATCTTGGGGAGCAGAACCTTCTGCCTGATGCTGAGTTGAAGTGGCTGTGGCACTGCTGAGCTCTCAGCTGTGGGGCTTGACAGGATTGGTGCCCCAGTCCCAGCCTGGGGAATGACTCTGTGTGGGAATGGCAGCCCTGCAGATTTATCTGCCCATTTCCAGACCACTGAACAGTGGAGCAGGAATCTGCAGCAACATGGAAGTGGTTTTCCACTTGGCTGTGGTCTTTAACAACTCTTCTGGCATCCTAACTCAGCCCAGAACGTTTGGCACTGCTGGGGGCTGCAGAGTGGAAGTTTGTCCTCCTGCTGCTCTGAGTAACTGGCTGAACTTCCAGGAGTGAAACCCAAACGAGGTGTGGCAGGGACAGGTCATGGAATCACAGAATGGGAGGGGCTGGAAGGGACCTCTGCAGCTCAAGTCCAATCCCCCTGCCCAGGCAGGAGCACCAGGGCAGGTCTCACAGGCACACATCCAGCTGGGACTGGTAGGAAGTTAGGGAATGTGGTTTGAAATCCCCAGCTGCAGGCAGGCAGGGCTGTGAAGGTGTGGTGTGGCCTGATGCAAGGCTCTCTTACCTCCTTTTGTGAGATCCAGCTGGGTGTAGTCCTCTCCTCTCTCATCTGAAACAACTGCTTTGTACTGGCCCTCATCTGCTTTGGTTATCTAGCACAGAAATGTGGGATCTTTATTAACCCCCCCAGAGCTCAGTCCAGCTCCCACCCCCAGCAGACATTCACCTGGCATTCAAACAGGGCAAAAGGAGGGAAGGGCTGAGACCTTCCTCCTCCCTCCCAAGGAACTGGGCTTTGCACAGACACCTCTGTAATGAGCACATGAATTTATTCTTGACTTGTTGTGCCTACAGCTCCAGTCCTGAGCAGAGCCCCTGCAAAGCCCTAGCTTCTCTTTTTAGCCATTCAGGACATGTTCAGCTGTTTACAGCCACTCCCTGTCAGCATCTTCTCTCTAGTCCAGGTCTGGGCAGTGCCTGAGGCAGCTGGGCTGGCTTGGTCTGGAGAAGAGAAGGCTGAGGAGAGACCTCATTGCTCTCTACAGCTCCCTGAAAGGAGCTTGGAGTGAGGTGGGGTTGGTCTCTCTAATACCAGGTGATAGATGTCCTGGAATTGTGGCAGGGGAGGTTCAGGTTGGAGAACAGGAAACATTTCCTTGCTGCAAGAGTGGTCAGGCACTGGAATGTGCTGCCCAGGGAGGTGGTGCAGTCACCACCCCTGGAGGTATGCAAGGGAAGTGTGGCCCTGGCACTTGGGGCCATGGCACAGTGGTGCTGGTGGTGCTGGGCTGATGCTTGGACTGGCTGATCCTAGAGGGCTTGGCCAGCCGTGGTGGCTTTGTGATGCTACCTGACCAGAAGTGAAATGAGCTTTTCCCAGTGTTCATTCAACCTCTTCCCTTCAGTGGGCACTCCCCAGGATGCACACTGAGTGGTCACAAGGCCAAGCCTTTGCCATTTCCCTGTGGTCCCCAAGCCCCAGAGCTGCTTTTGTTTGTGCTCACCTTTCTAATGAGCAGAGCTCCTGCCCCCGCCTGGGGGTCGAAGCCTCCGTCGGCCCGAGCCTGCCTGTTGAAGAACCACTGGAAGCTGGTGTCCTTCCTCAGGTTGGCTGCCTGGTTGAAGCCAACATTCACAAGTCAGAGTCTCCAATGCATGTGACTCTGCATGCCTGGATGCCCTCCTCCTGCCAAACACCCCCTGCATTACAGAATTGCTGCAGAACCTCAGCAGCTTCCTTCTTGATTCCCATTTCTGCCCCAGGCCAGCATCTCTTGGCCGTCCCTGCCCTGCAGGTGAGCATTTGGCTGAGCACTCCTCACCCCCTGCTCTTCCAACTCACAGCTGAGGTTCAGTGCTGAAGGAATTCAGCCCGCGGCTGCACCACGTAGCTGGCCCTACCTTGCAGGTCAGGAGGGCTTCACAGTTCTCTGTCACCTTCCACTTCAAGCTCTCTATGAAATGCGGCCCTGGAAAAGAGCAGCCATGGCTTTTAGCAAGGGGTTGCTGCAGCTCCCAGCCTTACCTACAGCAATGCTCCCATCTAGGGGTGGATGCCTGCAGCGCTGCCCTCTGCAGGCAGCAGCCGCCCGCTTTAGCGCTGGCTGGGGGCTGGCTCGGCGCTGGCAGCTCAGCGGAGGAATTCTGTCCCCAGGCCTATTTAAGGGAGCTGCCTAACCAGGCCTTTGTGGGTTGCTTTGCATCGAGCCCCTCTAGGAGCTGATAGATGTTTGCCAGCTGAATTGCCATGGAATAAAAAAAGCCTTTTACTGCCTGAACTTCTTCCTGGTTCTGGAAGGGTAAACTTTAGACAGGCTGTGGTGTGCCCTAAGCACCTCTGCACCTTGTGCTGAAGGGAGCATTCTTATCCCTGCCAGGAGGAGATCACCTTTCCAGTTGTGGCATTTGGTTTCCCTGAAGCTTCTCTAAGTTTCCTTATTCATGAATACAAGAGGGGGGATAAAATGGGAGTGGAATGGGGGGTGCTGTGAAAAGCATCCAGAGAATCTCCCCCTGTGTTCTGCTCTGGGGAGATCCCACCTGCAGTCCCCTGCCCAGCTCTGGAGTCCCCACAAAAACGACAGGGAACTGCTAGAGCAGGTCCAGAGGAGGCCAGGAAGATGATCAGAGGGCTGGAGCACCTCTCCTGGGAAGACAGGATGAGAGAGTTGGGGTTGTTCAGCCCAGAGAAGGCTCCAGAGGGAGCTTTGAGCATCCTTGCAGGATCTGAAGGGAGCTCCAGGAGAGCTGGGGAAGGACTTTGTACAAAGGCATGGAGTGACAGGAATGGGGGTAATGGCTTTGACCTGGAAGAACCTGGATTTAGGTGAGACACTGGGGAGAAATTCTTCCCCGTGAGAGTGCTGCTGCTCTGGAACAGGCTGCCCAGGAAGCTGGGAAGGCTCCCAGCCTCCAAGTGTTGAAAGCCAGGCTGAATGTGGCCCTGAGCAAGCTGGTCCAGCAGGAGGTGTCCCTGCCCATGGCACAGTCAGGGCAAGTCCTTCAGCTCCTCTTACCCTGCTTCTTCTTCCATTCTCTCCTCTTTGCATCAGCCTCCTTTGCAACTTTGTCAAAACCTGTGAGAGCAGCAAGGGTCAGAGTCAACAACCTCCCTTCAGTTCCCAGTGTTAACACTTCAGAGCTTCCTGGTCACAAAAGGTCCTCTCAGAGCTGTGAGGTTTGTTTCTCAGACATCTTCAGTGCCTGGGGTACCTCTGGTCCCTGCTGAGAGCCCTGAGCAGATCAGTGCCATCATCCTTCCCTGTGATTGCTCAGAGCCCAAGGTTTCTTTTCACTGCCAGAAAGGAGGCTGTGAAGAGCTGACCTCTCAGACACTGAACCTGGAGGTTTGGCTGGCCAAGCAAAATGGGCTTGAAACCCTGAGCTGAAAACCTCTGTGAGAAACAGAGTGGCAGAGAGCACTCAGCTCACCTCTGCTGCACTGCACCTAACTCCAGGCCTCCCTGCTCCCTGCACTGTCAGCAGGCAAAGCTGAGCACCTCCCCAGCACAGCTCAGCAAACTCATTTCATGTCCTGCACCCAACAGGTGCTGAAGCTCTCTGTAAAAGCCTTCAGGCTTAGTGTCCAGCTCCCTGCTGCAGGGCCTTGCCCTCCAGTGCAGCTGGCTCTGGTTTCTGTGCTGCTCTCAGCTTGATGCAGTTAACCACTTGCTGACTGCACTGAATTTGCAGCCTGATCCTGCCCTGGGGTGGGTGGTGGGTGTAACACCACACTGTGCACTGCCCAGACACAGACACTTTGCCACAGCAGGACAGTGTGGAAAGCAGCTGAACCAGGAGCCAGGGATTTCCTTCAGCAGCCCATTTTTATCATCAGAGACCCACTGCAACAGCTTCAACTTATGCTGAAGAGAAATGCAGATCATTTCTCACAGGATTCCTGGGCTTTAAATGGGTGCTGAGATTTCTTCTCCCCATTCCCAGTGTGCCACTGGGATTGTTGGAGGTACTGAGGCCTTAGATGCCTGGAAAGCTTTCCACTGAGCAGGGCAGGCTATATTTGCTCCTGCATTTCCACTTACATTCATCCAAAAGAACAAGGGTGAAGTGGTTTTTAGCCTTCCCATCCTGCACCTGGGCTGTGTACATCCCTTTGTCATCATCACTGAAGTTCTGGATGGTCAGCTCTATGAGGCCTTTCTCTCTGACAAAGTTGATTCTGTGTGTCTGTGGAAGACAAAGGAAACAAACCCAGCTGGAGAGCTTTCCCTCAGGGGAAATGCTGGTCAGATCCTGGCACAGCTTCTGCTGCAACACTCAGCTGTCACAGTCCTGGGGACTCTGGCACAGGCTGCCCAGGGAGGCTGTGGCTGCCTCCTCCCTGGGGGTGTTCAGAGCCAGGCTGGATGAGGCCTTGAGCAGCTGAGTCTGGCTGAGAGGTGTCCCTGGGCAGGAGGGGAGGATGAAGGAGATGAGCTCTGAGGTCCCTTCCAACCTGAGCCCTTCTGTGATTCCAGGGTATCCTGGGGGTCACTTAGGCTTTGGGTAGAGGCAGGGGAGGGCTGCTCACAGCAGAGCTTTCCTCTGGGAGAAGGCTCTTGGGGAAGCTACCCAATGCAGCACTGTGTTCTTGTTGGAGCTTAGAGACCTCTCAGCTGCCCAGAACCCCTCTGATGCTCAGCATGACAGAAGCACTGCACTTAATGGCAGATGTGTGGCATGTAGTTGCATATCTGGGTGATGAGGAGTAGCACTGCCACCCTCCTGACATCATGCAAGCACTGCTGAGCCTTTTCAACATACACCCTGAAACCTGTCAGGTGCTTAAGCACAGCCATCATCCTGCTGCCTTGTTTGCTCTGAGCAAACATTGTCCTTGCAGAGAGCTCAACAGACACTTTGTAGTCAGCCATAACCATGGCAGCTCTCCACTGCTCTTGCAATAGACAAAGCCTTCAAGAAATGTCCTAACCCTTGCTTTAGCTGCCCCCAGCACGGCAATAACAGCTCTGCAGTCCCCTGGCCCCCTCCTCCCTCTTTGTTCTAGCTGCTCTCTGTGTTCTCTGGGCATTGCCACGCTGCACTTAACTGACAGGAGGGTGATTTATGCTGTGCTTCATTCTCAACTGTTCTCCCCTCTGGCCCTGTCATTCCAAATGCTTTCTGAGTGTGAGACTGTCAACTTGAGATGGGAAGGCAAGGAGAGGCTCCAGCAGGCTCCTTCCTGTGCATCAGAAGGCTGGGGTGCACAGGCACACGTGGTGCAGTGCTATTTCCAGGGCCTCAGACTGGGGAACAGATCACTGTCCTCCCTGCTCTGAGGCTGCAGGAGACTTAACTGTCCTCAGCTCACAGAAATAGAATAATAGAACCAGAATGGTCTGGGCTGGAAGGGACCACCAAAGGTCACCCAGGCCACCCCCCTGCAGCCAGCAGGGACATCCTGCACTGGGCCAAGCTGATCAGAGCCCTGCCCAGCCTCACCTTGAATATCTCCAGGGACAGAGCCTCAGCCCCCTCCCTGGGCAGCCTGCTGCAGTGCTCCAGCAGCCTCCTGGGGCAGAACTTGTTCCTCACATCCAATCTCAATCTGCTCTGCTCTCATCCCAAACCACTGCCCCTGGGCCTGGCCCTGCAGGCCTTTGGGAGCAGTCCCTCTGCAGCCTGCTTGGAGCCTGCTTCAGGTACTGGAAGGCTACTCTAAGGTCTCCCTGGAGCCTTCTCTTCTCCAGGCTGAACACCCCCAGCTCCCTCAGCCTGTCCTTGCAGGAGATCCTGTCTCATTGTGGCATTTCTTTAGCACCTACTGAGGAGAGCTGAGTTTGTGCAGCCCAGAGGAAGCTGCCTGTGCCACAGGGATGTCTTTGTGGTGTCAGATGAGTGACAAGTGACTGAGGCTTGAGGGCAGAAAATTCCCCTCTAAAGGGCAGGAAAATCCCCTCTGAAGGGCAGGAGGATTGCCAGAGGCAGCCTCCTGGGAGTGGGACAACAGGAGAGCTGGGTGAGGAGGGGCTGTTCTCTGGATGGCCATAGCACTGGGCAGCCTCACACTGTCTTTAACAGCAGCAGTGCTGCAGCTTTGCTTCATACCAGGGCTGGGCAGCTTGGCAGCCAGGCACACCCAGCCCTGGAGTCTCCCAAACCCACACATCAAAATTCACAGAATGGGTTGGGGGGGACCTTACAGCCCATCCAGCTCCAGCCCCTCTGCATGGGCAGGGACACCTCCACCAGCCCAGGCTGCTCAGGGCCTCATCCAGCCTGGCCTTGAGCAGCTCCAGGGAGGAGCTGGCCAGCACTACCCCCCTTGCTCTGTGTTCAGCAGGGGGAAGGTAAGGCAGAATGGACCCCAAAGCCAAGAGGACATACTGGAGTGCTGGTGAGCTCCTTGTCATTGAAGATCAAATGCAGCTCTGCCTTGGGTGACAGCTTTTCAACCTCCAGCCACAGCCTCACTTCTCCTTTCTCCAGAACATCAATGTTCCAGCCAGAGAGCAGCTTGATCACTGGAAACCAAAGAGAACCACAGAGGGGAGTTCCCAGGCAAAGCACAGCCCTGGGCTTCCCCTTTCAGGCTGCCCAGACAGAGCAGTGGCTTCCCAGGGAGGCAGCTTACAGGGGTTCCTGATCTCGTGGCTGCGCTTCAGCAGCTTCTCCAGATCTGCAAGGCAGAGAAGAATGACTTAGCTTAGCACAGCTGAGCCAAACCAGGCCACTGCTGGGGCTTCAAGTGACTTTGTTAGGGAGCTTTGCTCATGTCAAGAAGATGAAGGCAAAGCAGCAGGTGCTGGGGAGGACTGGAAAGGGTTGGGGAGGGACTTTTGACCAGGGCTTGCAGTGACAGGATGAGAGGGATGGAGGAGCTGGAGGAGGGGAGGCTGAGCCTGGAGATTGGAAGAAATTCTTTCCAGTGAGGGTGGGGAGACACTGGAACAGGCTGCTCAGGGAGTTCTGGTTGCCCCCTCCCTGGAGGTGCTCAAGGCCAGGCTGGATGAGACCTTGAGGTCTCGTGGAGGTGTCCCTGCCCATGGCAGGGGGGTTGGCAGTAGATGATCTTTGAGGTCCCTTCCAACCCAACGCATTCCAGGCAGCTATGAATCCAGTGTTGGTTGTACCAATCCAAGGAAGTTTGAAATCATTGGGGTAGTGCAGCTGGGAAACTGCACTGTGATGGAAAGCCAACCTTCCAGAAGCATGGAATCTTTTCTTGGGGGACTGTAAAAGAAACTAGCCCTGAGCCTTCAAGGAATGAGAAACATCTTCCTAATGCTCTCACTGCCATGCAATGAACTCAGTCCCTTGCTGTTCCCCTGCAGGAAGCCTGCCTCCCAACATCCCATAGGAGCAGATTGTGGCCCAGCAGATGATTGCTCTGGTCAGTTATTGGTTCTTACCTTCCTTAGTTAGGGTGCAGCTGGCAGAGATGTCATCATCCACATCTGTGACCTCCACTGCATAGACCCCCAGGTCCTTCTCTGAAGGGGCTCTCAGCTTCAGCTTGGATCTTAAAAGCAAACCCAACAATGATTAGAACAGTGCTTCCCCTCAACCCCCCTGCCCCCTGTAACAGACTGCAGTGCACCTGGGCCACCCACGGGAGTGCTCTTTGTCATTTATGGGTGACTGAGGAGCAAGGGAACCTGAGAGCTGCCTTCTGATGCCTGCAGGGATCCTGCAGGAAGGCTGCAGAGGGACTTTTCCTGAGGGTGTCTGAGACAGAACAAGGGGCAATGGTTTGGAGCTGAGGCAGGGCAGGGTCAGACTGGAGCTGAGGAAGGAGTTCTGCAGCAGGAGGGTGGTGAGGCTCTGGCACAGGCTGCCCAGGGAGGCTGTGGCTGCCTCCAGCCAGAGGGTGTTCAGAACAGGCTGGATGAGGCCTTGAGCAGCTGAGTCTGGCTGAGAGGTGTCCCTGGGCATGGTGGGGAGGTTGGAGCAGAGGAGCTCTGAGGATTCCATTCTCACTGTCCATCACCTACTCACTTATTGCCTTTCTCCTCAGTCTGGACTCTGTCAGCATCTGGTGGTCCTTTGTAGTCCTTTGACCAGATAAACTCAGAGGAGTCATTCTTCTCAGGTGCTTCAAAGGCCAGGTAGATGAACCCCTCCTCATCAACTCCCACTTCAATCTCATTTGTGCCTGCATGATAGAGAAGCCCACAGAAGAGCCTTACCAGAACACATCAGAGCTTAGCTTCTGGACATCCAACTCAACAAAGCAGACAGTGCCCAGCTGGAGCCCATTACTTTGGGCAGTCTGATTTGCTAATCTGCCCCTTGCCTCTGCTCTGCTGAGACCCCCAGCTCCACCACTGCTTCCAGCTCTGCTGTCCCCAGCATACTAAGGACACAGAGCTGGGGAGTGAGGCCAGAGGAGGCCACAAAGATGGTCCAAGGGCTGAAGCACCTCTGCTATAAGCACAGGCTGAGGGATTTGGGGTTGCTCAGCCTGGAGAAGAGAAGATTCCAGGGGGACCTTAGAGCTGCCTTCCAGTACCTGAAGGGATCCTACAGGAAGGCTGCAGAGGGACTTTTCATGAGGCTGTGGCTGCCTCCTCCCTGGGGGTGCCCAAGGCCAGGCTGGATGAGGCCTTGAGCAGCTGAGTCTAGCTGAGAGGTGTCCCTGCCCACAGCAGGGAGGTTGGAGGAGATGAGCTCTGAGGTTCCTTCCAAGCTCAGCCATTCTGGAATGCTTTGGCTGAGGTTCTGGGTAGGAAAGCTGTGGCTGATGTTTCATGAAGCAGTTCTTTGCCAGAGCCATCACAGGACTCACGCTCACACAGCCTCATCCCTCCCTTTCATACCAGGTCTGGTTTTAGCCACCACAGGATCTGAGGGGAGTGAAGGAGGTCCAACTCCAGCCTTGTTCAGGGCTCTTACTCTGAAAACATAGCATGTGCCTGTCTCCAGATCTGAAACCTGCAGGAAAGAACAGCAGCAGCTGACATGAAGCTGAGTGAGAAGCAGCAGCTGGACACAAAGCACAGATACAGACCTGCAGATGAGTGGTGCCTATGGGCTGCTGGGTTATTTGTTTCCATTCCTCTGCCCCTTCTTCACACATCTCCACGTAATAGCCTGTGACTGGGCCAGCTCCTGTGTACAGGGGGGCTTCCCAGTGGAGCCTCAGGGATGAGTCTCTCACTTCAGTGCACTTCACATCATAAGGAGGACCTGCTCAAAGCGGGGCAGCTGTCAAACACCAGCCTCAGTGGGAGGTCAGAAAGCAGAGAGGTTTAAGGTGACAAGTGCCTGATCTAGGCCAGCCTAGAGGTCCCTTCCAACCCTCCACACCATGCTGGGATTCCAATGAACTGCAGAGAGAGTTTCTGAGCTCAAGCATGCAGAGCTGGCTTGGTGGTGTCTGCTCTGGGTGCTGCACAAAGACTTTCAGGTGTTAGCTGCAGGTTCTTCCCCCTGGCAGCGAGCACTGGGAGTGCCTGGCTGCTCTCTCTTCCCTGCAGGTGTTGGGGTGCCCTTCTCTACTGGGAGCCCCCTTTAGCCAGGCCTAGAGCCTTGGGCTCCCAGGAGGGTGTTCTGGTGCAAGTGGCAGCACTGTGCTGTGCCTTTCCTGGGCAGTTACCTGGCTCTGGCATCGTCCACTCCTCGCACCTGAACCAGGCGCTGGGCTCGGAGGGCTGCCCCACGCCGGCCGCGTTCACGGCCCGGCCCCGGAACTCGTACAGGTGACCTTCCTGCAGGCTGCTCACCTTGGGGTTCAGAAGTGCAAAGAGGTTATTACAGCCCTGCAGGGTTCCAGTCTTGGGAGGGGAGGAAGAGAGCCCTAGACTAGAGGAAGTAGAGCGAGTCTGGGGCCGGGCTCTTGTCGGTGGGGCCCCGGGACAGGACAAGGGGCACAGACTGGAAGCCAGGAGGTTCCATCTGAGAAAGTTGTTTGGTGTGAGGCTGCTGGAGGCCTGGAGCAGGCTGCCCAGAGAGGCTGTGGAGTCTCCTTCTCTGGAGAGCCTCTAACCCCCACTGACCATTGTGAACAATTTTGAAGGCATAGCCTCAAACCACCCCAGTGCCCCTGGCCAGGCTGCTGTGGGTGACCCTGCTGGAGCAGGGGGGTGGACTGGGTGATCCCCAGAGGTCCTTTCCAGCCCCTGCCATGCTGGGCTTCTGTAGCCTGTGAAGAATCATCTGAGCCCTTGTTGGAGCTGCATTTCCCACCAGGCTTGGAAGGTTCTGCCCTGAAAGGCATACCCTGTGCACTCGCCGAGGGATTGGCTCGGTGTTGACTTCCTGCCAGTCTGCCTCAGCTGCATCGTGCTGGTCCAGGAAATAACCCAGGATCTTTGTTCCTCCCTTGTGCTTTGGGGCTTTCCAGCTGATGGTCATCTCAGCCTTGCCACAGTGCAGCAGAACAAAGTCACGTGGTGCTGATGGACAAGCTGCAGGAGAGAGCAAATGCAGGCCTGGGATCTGGGGCTGGGAGTAGAGGTGTGGGCTGAGGAAATCTCTGTGTGCTCAGACCAGATGTGGCTCTGCCTGCACTGAGGTTCCCTAACACCACTTCTGCAGGGTCAAACAGAAACTGAGCAGGTTTTGCTTTGGAAGTCACAGCAGAAGTCACAAATGTGGCTCAGGATGTTCCCTGTGTGTGTGGCAGGACAGGTGGAAGCAGCTGGTACAAGGGAGAAGGTGGAGGGGATGGAGGGTTAGATACCCAGAGCAGAGAAGGAAGGGAAGGAGGGAGGGAGGAGGAAAGGTACTTGGAAGGAAGGAAGGAGAGCAGGAGGGAAGGCAGGCAGGCAGGAAGAGGCTGCTAGGTTGTGATTGCCCTGGAGGGGTTCCCAGTGCTGACTGGCAGCCACCAGCAGAACCAAGCACTTCACCTGGGGCCAGGTGAACACTGAAAATGTAACCCACTGCTAAGTCCAAATGCTAATCAGCTCTGCCCACCCTTGAGAGGTATGACTGATGACAGAAGCTGCAGGGCACAAGAACATCAGCTCCCTGGTGCTTTGCTCATCCACTCAGCATGACTCCCACTCCATGCAGTGAGAGCTGAGCACGAGGGCTGCAGCTCAGGGCTGCCATGTGGGTGCCTCTGTCATCACTTACCTATGGCTGGCCTCACAACGATGGGCTCTGTCTCTGGTGAGCTCTCACTCAGCCCTGCCTCACTGACAGATTTCACACAAAAGACATATTCCTTTCCAGGCTGCAGCCCAGGAACAGTAAACCTAGGAGAGCAAATGCAGATGTTTAGTGTTTGCTCCAAGTACAGGAGAAGAGGCTTTGGAGCAGCCAGCAAAGCCTCTTCCCCAGCCATGGGTACTGCCAAGGTCATTATTTGCCATTAGAAGTGCAGTGGGGCACAGCAAATGGAAGCCAATAAATCAGAGCACAGATCAGGCACAGTGCTGGAACAAACAGGACTTTTAATGTGGGCTTTTTCTGCTTGACATCTGACCCCCCCCACCCCCCCAGCTAGAGGAGTCTAAATCCTATGCCTGAGCTGAACTCACTGGTTGCAGGTCACAGGTTTGTTGTTGACTGTTTGCCATTCCTCTGTCCCAGTCTCCCGACAGTAAATGTAGTACCCAAGGGGCTCCAGACCATCCTGCAACTCATCCCACTGCACAACCACAGATGTCTTGGTGTCTCTGAAGGCTAAAACCTGAGATGGTGGAGGCAGAGTAGCTAGAAAGAAAAAGAGAAAATGAAAGCAAGAGAGAAAACTCTTCACAGACAATTGCTGGCAGCTGAGAGAGGAGCAACAATCCCCTGGCAGTTGGCCTGGCTGCTTCATTCACCTTTGCCAGAGCACTGCCTTCAGATTAGAGCAAAACCCCAGAGAGTCAGCAGGCTTGGAAGTGGCCTCAAGGTGCCTGAGTCCAGCTGTGAACCCAGCACTGCCAAGTCCCCCACCAACTCGTGGCCCTCAGCACCACATCTCCCCAGTCTGCAACACTTCCAGGCATGGGGACTCCAGCACTGCCCTGGGCAGCCTGGGCCAGGCCCTGACAACCCCTCTGGGGAAGAAGTTGTTCCTCTTGTCCAACCTGAACCTTCCTTGCTGCAACTTGAGGCCATTTCCTCTCATCCTATCACTTGTTCTTGTGAGAAGAGCCCAACCCCTACCTGGCTCCAGCCTCCTCTCAGGGAGCTGTAGGGAGCCAGAAGGTCTCCCCTCAGCCTCCTCTGCTCCAGGCTGCACACCCCCAGCTCCCTCAGCTGCTCCTCCCCAGCCCTGTTCTCCAGACCCTTCTCCAGCTTCATTGCCCTTCCTTGGACCTGCTTCACCCTCTCAATGTCCTTCTTGGAGTGAGGAGCCCAGAGCTGAGGCCAGGACTGGAGGTGCCTTTGCCCAGCCTCTCTCTTCACATTAGGCTTTGCTGTATCTCACATTCAGCCCCTGAGAGCCCACTGCAGAGTACAGAAGAGTGAGAGTGAGTCCTCAACTGGCTAAGGGAGACATGTAACAGATGTCAGCTCTGCCTGGGAAGAAACCAAGCCCAAGCAGCCCTCTGAGGAGTCCTCCTCTGTCTGAAGCCCTCAGAACCACTCTTGAGCAGCTGTATCACTCCCTGCAGCGCTGCCCTGTGAGACCTCTCTCTTAGCACAGTGCTGGAAGCAGGCTTGGGTTAGCCACAGGCTTCAACCCCTCCTGATTTTATTCAGTGTAATTCCCTGGTCAGGTTTCCACTGCCCTGACCAGCTGCAAATGAATTAAGCAAGGCTTTAAGGCTTTAAGGCTTTCCTGCTCTGGAAGCAGCTGCTGTGTAATCATATCCCATGCAGTCTAAAGGGAAGGCAGGGCAGGGGAAGCCACACTTCTGCTCTCATCCTGCATCTCCTTTTGCATTTCATGACATATTCATGGGCTCATTACCTAGTTTTGCTCCAGCAGTCACAGGCTCACTGGGCAGGGATGGTTCACTGATTCCATACTTGTTAGCAGCCCTCACACGGAAGCAGAAGGATTTCCCCTCTGGGAGATCAAAGAGTGCAAACCTTGGGGAGCTTGCTGGCATCTCCAGGTTCACCATTTGCCAGGAGCTGCTGCCTGCAACTGCCTGTAAAGGCAAAAACAATTCCTGGTTTTACTCAAGCCTTTACTCAAAACCTTGCTGAGCAGTAACAGAGCTGATTTTTACCAGAGGAGCCTCGGGGTCCCTTCCAGCCTGGGGTTCTGTGATGTACAGGAGGGGAGGCCTGGGGGTTTGGTACTGTTTTGGTCTGCTTTGCCTTTGCCTTTGCTTTGGGTTTTGTTTGCTTGCTTTAAGAAAGCCATCCACCCCAAAACACCCACCCCAAACCCAAACTAACCAACCCCAAACCCAAACCAACTGACCCCAAACCAACTAACCCAAAACCCAAACCAACTGACCCCAAACCCAAACCAACCGACCCCAAACCCAAACCAACTGACCCCAAACCAACTAACCCAAAACCCAAACCAACTGACCCCAAACCCAAACCAACTGCCCCCAAGCCCAAACCAACTGCCCCCAAACCCAAACCAACTGACCCCAAACCCAAACCAACTGCCCCCAAGCCCAAACCAACTGACCCCAAACCCAAACCAACTGCCCCCAAACCCAAACCAACTGACCCCAAACCAACTAACCCAAAACCCAAACCAACTGACCCCAAACCCAAACCAACTGACCCCAAACCCAAACCAACTGCCCCCAAACCCAAACCAACTGCCCCCAAGCTCTCAGTGATGCATTTCTTGTTGAGATAATTGGGTGCTGTGGTGGTTTTGAGGCTCAGAGGCCTTTAAGGTAACCACAAAGAAGCTTGTGGCTCAAAACCAGGACAGGTTTATGCCCCAGCTTTGCCTCCTTGGCAACAGAGAGCTCCTCTGCAGCAGGAATGGTACAGCAGGTAGGGAAAGAGTGTGTGAGAGGTTAGTAGATACTAATTAACCATCAGAATGATTAGTAGGGAACAGGAAAGTGACCTGCTGTGGTGCCCTGCTCATGGCTTTCCCACACTTCAGGGTTCCCAGGGCAGGAACAGTCTCCCTGTGGAAACTCCTCCACTGCTCTGTGGTGTGAACCTTGCTTGTTTGCTCTGTGTTAATCATTACTGCTTCAGCTGCTATCAAGAGTCAGGATCATAGCTGACACAAACCATACAGCTGGAGAGAGGCTGCAGCAGCCCTTCCTGAGCTGCAGCTCTCCAGTTGTCAGCCCAGGGAAGGGCCTGGCCTGAGCTGTGGGCCAGCTGAGGGATCAGTGCTTCTCTTCTGCAGTTTCCCCCCCCTGTGGTTTTCTTTTCTTACCTTTTCCACATAGTAAACCAGAGGCTCTCTGCCTCTTGGGTCTGGTTCATCCCAGGCCAAGGCCACATAATCTTCTCTGACCTCACTTGCATGAACATTGGTGGGTGGCAAGGGAATTTTAATGTGTCCTGCAGGATCAATAGGTTGTTCTTCAGTCACAGTGAGGCAGGGGAAAAAGTTCTCTTGCCTGAGGTTGCTTCCTCACTCTAAAGTGAGATTCCTCAGAGCAAAGGAGGAGACTTAAACCCTTTGGGGACATGCAGACAAACCAAGATGACTTTAAAGCCTGAGCTTCTGATCTTGGAATGCTGGAATGGCTCAGGTTGGAAGGGACCTCAGAGATCATCCACTCCAACCCCCCCACCATGCCCAGGGACACCTCTCAGCCAGACTCAGCTGCTCAAGGCCCTGAGCACCCCCAGGCAGGAGGCAGCCACAGCCTCCCTGGGCAGCCTGTGCCAGAGCCTCAGCTCCCTCCTGCTGAAGAACTTCTCCCTCAGCTCCAGCCTGACCCTGCTGTGCCTCAGCTCCAAACCATTCCTCCTTGGCCTGTCTCAGACACCCTCCTGAGCAGTGCCTCTGCAGCCTTCCTGCAGGATCAGTGTAGTCCCAGCTCACCTTCCAGGTCATCCTGCAGAATTTCTATCCTCCTGCCTCCGTTGTATGGAATCACTGCAACGGCAGAGGGGCAGAGTCAGGCAGGAGATGGCTGAGGCTTGGCAAGAAAGACAGAGCCCAGGACTGTGACATTCTGACCTCCCACATCTCATGGCAGATCCAGTGAGGTGCTGCCCCTGGGGGTTTCAGCTTTCCTTTTCAGGACAACACTAAGCAGGGCCAGCAAGGCAGAGCACAGCAGCACCACAGGATCCCAGCCTGGGGGAGGTTGGACCCCTGGAGCTCACCTGGTCCAACTCCCCTGCTAAAGCAGGGACACCCACAGCAGGTTCATAGAAACATAGAATGGGTTAGGTTGGAAGGGAGCTCCAAAGCTCATCCAGTCCAATCCCCTGCAGGCAGCAGGGACATCCTCCATAGAACAGCTTGCTCAGAGCTTTGTCCAGCCTCACCTTGAATATCTCCAGGGACAGAGCCTCAGCCACCTCCCTGGGCAGCCTGCTGCAGTGTTCCACCACCCTCCTGCTGCAGAACTTGTTCCTCACACCCAATCTCAATCTGCTCTGCTCTCATCTCAAACCATTGCCCCTGGTCACGTCCCTGCAGGCCTTTGGGAGCAGTCCCTCTGCAGCCTGCTTGGAGCCCCCTTCAGGTCCCTTAGAGCAGAAGGCTGCTCTAAGCTCTCCCCAGAGCCCTTTTTGCTCCATGTTGTTCAGGATCACATCCAGATTTGGAGTCTCTCAGAGGAGGAGACTCCACAGCCCCTCAGGGCAGCCTGCTCCAGGGCTCTGGAGCCTCACAGCAAAGCTTTTGTTGCAGTGATGGTAGTGAGGAGCTGGACAGTGTGCATCCAGTGCTCCCTGCAGCCTCAGCTGTAGTCAGGGAGCAAACTGTCCTGGATTTAGTACAGACCTGTCACTCTCTTGTCCCTGCTGGAGTCAGAGGTTGTAACTGGGTCACTGGCTCTGGAAGGGTGGCTGATGCCCTTCCTGTTGACAGCCTTGACTCGGAACTGGTATGTCTGTCCCTCAGCAAGGCCCAGCACAGGGTATCTGCAGGTCTTCACAGGCTTCTCATTGCATGGCACCCAGTCCTCTGAGCCAGCCACACACCTGGAATAAAACACAGCCCATGGAACTCCTCTGGGGCTTTCCCACAGGCTGATCAGGAGCTTCCTTGTGCTCCAAGGTGGTTAGCAAGCAGACCTCTCAATGTAGTATCCCAGGACTGGGCTTCCTCCATGGTCACTGGGTGCCACCCAGGAAAGAGTCAGGCAGTCTTTGTTGACATCATGGCATTTCAGGCTGAGTGGGGCTCCAGGGGCACCAGCTGCCTCTGCTGCAGCATCTGAAGAGACACCAAGTGACAGTGCTCAGAGTCACAGAGAGGTTGGAAGGGACCTCCAGAGACCATCCAGCCCAGCCCCTCTGCCAGGGCAGCTCACACAGCAGCACATCCAGGGGGGTTTGAGAACCTCCAGAGAAGGAGACTCCAGAGCCTCTCTGGGCAGCCTGCTGCAGGCTTCCAGCACCCTCACACCCCTCCTCATGTTGAGGTGGAACCTCCTGGGCTGCAGCTCACACCCATTGTTCCTTGCCCTATCACTGGGCACCACCCAAGAGAGCCTGGCACCTTCACCCTGACACCCAGCCCTCAGCTCCCTCTGGACTCAGTAGCTTTATCCTGAGTGCCTAAGGGCCTGCAGCCCACTACTCCAAGAGCTATTTTCCAGCAGCTAAGTCACTGCTGAAAATAAGGTTTGGACATTTTGGTGCTGCCACCCACACACAAAACCACTGGGAGAGATTTCCTGGGGTGTGAGGCTTGGGATTCCTTGATGCCAAGGGATTAGGAAGGGAGCTTGGGAGGCTCTGGTGGCAGTGGGGCAGAGTCTTGCTTGTACCTCTGACAAACACATAAGTGGTCTGCTCCCTGTGGCCATCCAGGGAGGGCACACGGATTGTGTAGAATCCCTCATCCTCCTTGTCAGCTCTGGCCACAGTCAGGGAAGCCTCCAGGCCTTGGTACTTCAGCTGCAAATGGTCAGAGCTCTGCAGCAGCTCACCTGTGAAGCATGAGAAGGGCTAAAGGGACTCCCCCTGGACTGCTTGAGTCAGGAGTGGAATCACAGAATGCTTTAGGTTGGAAAGGACCTCTAAAGGTCATCCAGTCCAACCCCTCTGCAGCCAGCAGGGACATCTGCAACCAGGGCAGGTTGCTCAGAGCCCCAAACAGCCTGAGCTGCAATGGTTCTTACCACCTCCCTGGGCAACCTGGGCCAAGGTATCATCACCTTCAGTGTGGAAATTTTCTTCCCTCTGTCCAGTCTGAATCTCCCACTTTGAGTTCAAACCCTCCCCCCTTGTCCTGTCACCACAGGCCCTGCTCAGGAGTCTGTCCCCAGCTTTCTGCTCAGCCCTTTAGGCACTGGAAGGCCACCAGAAGGTCTCCCTGGAGCCTTTTCTCCTGCAGCCTGAACCAGCCCAGTTCTCTCAGCCTGCCTTGTAGCAGAGGTGCTCCAGCCCTTGGATATTTTTGTGTCCTCCTCTGGACCCACTCCAACAGACTCTTCTTGTCCCCTGGCTTTAGAGACATTTGATGTTTCCACTTCACACAACTCAGCCCCTAGCCTATTCTTAGGAGCAGAACTGTCATCACCTCCCAGACATGTTAGCATTGTCCTCCTCTTGCAGGAGAGGAAGCCCACAGAGGAAGCAGCAACACCTGGAGGTTGAGAGGAGCTAAGGGGCAGCTCTAGGATGTGGACTTCTGATTCTCCTCCATGAACATTAGATCACAGCTAGGAACTCAAAGGGGATATTGATACAGGTCTGTAAGCTTAGCCCTGGCATACAAACCATCTCTGAGCCAGGCAATGGCTTGTTGGTGTTCAAGTAAGTCAGAGGAGAAGTAACAGGAGAGAGTGAAGGGCTCCTTTTCTCTTGCAAACAAAGGGCTCAGTGGGAAAGCAAAAGCTGCCTCTCTGGCCATGAGGGATCCTGGGGAATGAGAGGCAAAATCAGAGTGCTAAAGAGACTTCCACATTCCATTCAGAGTGGTACCTGAGCCTTGCACTTCCCAGCTGCAGTCAGGCTGAGAGGAAAAGCTAAAGCTTGGGAAAAGAGAATCATAGAGGAGTCCCAGAAGGGATCTCAGAGCTCCTCCAGTTCCAACCCCTTTGAATCAGAGAATGGTTTGGGTTGGGAGGGATCTCAGAGCTCCTCCAGTTCCAACCCCTTTGAATCAGAGAATGGTTTGGGTTGGAAGGGATCTCAGAGCTCCTCCAGTTCCAACCCCTTTGAATCAGAGCCCCAGGATGGTTGGGTTGGAAGGGAGCTTAAAGACTGTCTGGTTCCAAGCCCTTTGCAGGGAGCAGGGACACCTTCCACTAGTCCCTGCTGCTCAAAGCCTTGTCCAACCAATCAATAATCACAGCAATCATCTACTCACTTCTGTATATGTCTGAGTCAAATCCTGACTCCTTCCCATAATATTCTGTAAGAGAAGAAGAAAATCCATTCAGCAGATCTCAGGCCAGGGTTTGCTTTCCCCTCCAAAGCCCACAGTGATGCTCAGCAGGCAATGTTTTTCCCCCCAAGTCAGCTCTGAACATGAACCTTCCAAGTGTCACCATGTGCTGAACATGAATCCACCTGGCAGCTGATGGCCTCCACGAACAGCTGAGGATGTCTGAGCAGGACAGGAGTCATACACAGCACGGAGAGCAGGAGTTTGCCCAAACCCCTGGGTTTGAACAGTGTTCCCAGAGGGTGATGTGGGGTTCTTGAAGGCCACCAGTGAGGAGGATTTGAAGTGTTAACCACCAGAAAGGATCACTGCCCTGAGACACTGCTGGGGCCCCTGGAGCTGAGGGGAGTGTGTCCCCTGCCTCACCTGACCTGGCCTGTGAGAACTGCTGCACAGCACAGGATGAAACTGGGAAACCTCCCCTTTTGTCTCTCTAGGAGCCCCAAGAACTGCACCTCAAATAAGGGCTGCTCTCAGTGAGTGCTGCTCTCAGTGAGTGCTGCTCTCAGTGAGTGCTGCTGGGCAGGAGCAGAGCTCCCTCAGAGGCAAAAAATCCCTCAAGGGCTGAGTGTAAATAGCTGATGAGGAAAGAAATAGATAGCACAAGAGGTGGAACACAGCCTCATCCCAGCTCCTGTGAGACCCTCAGAGATGTCTTTGGGGCAAGTGAAGTTCTGCTGGGGGAACCAGGGATCCCAGAGCCTCTCCCCTGGCATCAAGGACATTCCAGACAGCGTGGGGCCAGGGAATGCCATCAGCCTGCCTGGGGGATGAGGAATGTTTCCAGTGGAGGCAGGATTAAGGCCTTGGTGTAGTCTCTATTTTCAGAGTGGTAAATGCACACAGCAAAAGGAAGAATCATGTTACTGGGATGGCATGAGGCAGGCTCAGGGCAGGAGGGACAGCACAGGCCCCCCCCCCCCTCCCCAAGAGCAGTGTTTGAGGGCTGCCTGAAGTGCTCATCAGACCCGATGAAGGACCCTGACCAGGCACTTGGAGGTGAAGACAGCAGCTCCATCCAAGGCTTTCTGTGACAGCCCATGGCCCTTACCCCATCACCATCCCTGCTCTGCTCCTATAGATCCTGCCATGGGCAGGGACCCCTCCCTCCAGCCCAAGGTGCTCAAGGCCTCACATCCAGCCTTGAACACCTCCAGGGGAGGGCACGTCCACAGCCTCCTTGGGCAGCACTTCTGCCTGCTCTTCACAGAGTGTCTGCCTGCTCCTGGGGTGTGTAGCATGGAAAATCCTCTGCAGGACCTACAGAATGTGACAGTTTGTACCCAGAGGAAGACTTCCCACTCACTCCTGACAAGCACTGTAGCAAAGGAGTAGGCTTCACCATGCTGATTCTTGACCTCCACACTGTACTCAGCAGAATCTTCCAGGGAGCATCTGCAACAGAACCAAACAGTTCCCCTCCTGGTTAGCTTTCAGCTATAGTTCAGATGCCACAGGGCAATCCAAAGGGCTTCCCCTTCAATCCCAGAAGCTAGAAGCAGATGTTTGCTGCTCTCCCTTTCCATGACATCTGATGACTTCGTGGTCAGGTTGTTCCTCCTGCTAACCAGAAGCAAAACATTGCCAGTCCTGAGTGTGCCAAGGAGCTGTGGAACTCCTGGTTCCACTGGAGATGTGTTTGTGTCTTTGTCACAGGTGTGGTTAGGAGCTGGACTGATGCCACTCTGATTGATCCATCCTAAAGGCCCTGAAGTGCTCTTCATGAGGGTGGCCTTAGCTGGACTGAGAAGGTTTTGGCTGTGCCTAAAAGAGGAGCAAAACCCACACCGGGCTCTAAACTACTTGTCAGGATTTTGAACTTGGGATTGCTTCCTGAGCAGAGGGCTGCAGCACCTCAGGGCCTCAGCACCTGTGAGGTGAGAGCTGTGGTTGCTCATCTTGGAGTAGAGAAGGCTCTGGGGAGATCTTAAGAGCAGCCTCCCAGTGCCTGAAAGGGAGCTAGAGAGGGACTTTTTGCAAAGGGTTGTAGTGACAGGACAAGGGCCAAGGGGCAGTGGAGAGCAGGGGAGATTTAGATTGGACTTTAGGAAGGAGTTCTGCACCATGAGAGTGGTGGAACACTGGGCACAGGTTGCCCAGGGAAGTGGTGGAGGCTCCATCCCAGAGACATTCAAGGTCAGGCTTGATGGGGCTCTGAGCTAGCTTACCTAGCTGGGGATGTCCCTGCTCACTGCAGAGGGCTTAGGCTGGATGACCTTGAGAGGCCACTTCCAACCCAAACCATTCTGTGATGGCAAAGGCTCAGCTCAGACACAAGAGAGCGAAGTCAAGCAGGGGCAGGTTCCAGAAGGCCCTTTTTGGTGTAGCATAGGCAAAGAGGGAGAGCAGGGCTGATGGCACTGGAAGCACTCAGCCAGGAGCACAGCTCTTACCTGCTGATCTGCAGGGTCAGCATCCCAAAGGTGTTTTTGATCCTGTACTTCCCTGCTGGGGCCAGGCGAGGGTCGATCCGGACTCCGTTCTTGTACCTGGTCGGACACAGAGGAAAGAGCTTAGGAGAGCAGAGGGAAACTGCCTGGGGCCGTGACCACTCCCTGGAAATCAGCCATGCCAAGCACAACAGAGCTCAACAAAACGAGGAGCAGACACAGTTCCTTCTTTTGCAGGTCCCCCACAACTCCAACCAGCCTTGCAGCCAACCTGGATCCCTTCCTGTCCTCCTGTGCCTGCTCCCTCCCTGGGGCTGCTTGCAGGCTGCCTGCAGAGAGCTCAGTGCTGGCTTGGACAGCTCAGCGCTGGCTCGGTGCTTCCTGCTCAGTCTCTGCTCCCTGCTTTGCAGGTTGTGTGAGGGAGCTGGAGCAGATGTCTCTGGCTCCTTTGTGTTCCCTGGGGATCTGGGGGAGGTTCATGTTCTCTTTGCTCTGAGAATAATTCAGAGAGGTTGCTCTGGAAGGCCACAGGATTTCAGGAGCTCTGATGGTGATGCCTGCAAAGTCTTTCATAGTCCAAATGGTTGCCCAGTCCAAACCTTGCCTGGCAGGAATGGCCAAAGTGAGCAAAGCACACCTTGCAGATTGGTTTGGGTTTGAGGTGCCCTTTCATTATTGCCATCCCTCTGCCTGCTGTGAGCAGTAAATGCCTCAGCCAGGCTCAGTACAGAACACGTCAGGGAAGCACAGCAGCTCCCCATCTCACTTCCTGCCCTGTGGTTTGGTGAATACTCAGAGCTCAGAGCTGGTTTGGAGTTTGCAGCTGGCAGAAGCAGCAGCAGGTTCATGCTGCACTCAGGGCAGCCACGGCAGCCAAGCCTTGCTGATGTGTCTCTGGGTGGTGATTTAGTGCTGCCAGGAGGCTCTGGGTTATGAGACTTAAACCTCCAGGAATATTCCCCTGCAGGAGTGTCCACTGCCTCCCTCCACAGCCCACTGGACACTCAGTGTCTTTACTGCTTTTGAAGGTGGAGAGCTGAAGGTGTGCTTTCTGAGGCCCTCCCTCCCTCCCTCCCTTCCAGCAGGGTGCTGCTGTTACTCCCCTGGCTGCTTCCCGAGGCGCACACAGGGCTGTGCAGCACACAGACAGCAGGAGTCCCTGCTGCCCTCCGACCTACCAGGTGACCTGTGGCGGTGGGGAAGCCAGGACAGTGCATGCCAGCTTCACCTCCATCCTCTCCCAGACTGTGTGTGCTCTGAGGGGGATCCAGAGCATGGGGGCTCGCCCCGAGCGCAGCTCGATGTATTCCTTCTCCATCTGTGCCTTCTCCACTGCCTGGGACAGGGACAGACTCAGACAAAGCAAGAGAAGGGCCTGGACAGAAGGGATCCCTGTGCCAGGGCTTCAGTGGCAGCAGGGGAAGGCCTTACAGAATCGAGGTTGGAGAAGACCTCTAAGATGATCAGGATCAACCATCAACCCAAGGCCACATGCCCCTAAGCCCTGCTCTCCAATGCCATGGCCTCACCTCTTCTGAACACCTTCAGGGCTGGTGACTCCACACCTCCCTGGGCAGCACATTCCAGAGCCTCACCACCCTCACATGAAGAACTTCTTCCTCAGCTCCACTCTAACCCTGCTCTCCCCCAGCTTCAAACCCTTCCCCCTTGGCCTGTCTCCAGACAGCCTCATAAAAAGCCTTCCTGGAGAATCCCTTCAGGTATTGAAAGGCAGCTCTGAGGTCCCCCCAGAGCCTTCTCTTCTCCAGGCTGAACAACCCCAGCTCCCTCAGCCTGTGCTCACAGCAGAGGTTACTTAGGAATAGAAACCAGTGCCCAGGAGAGGGGAACAGCACTCGGGAGAGGAGAGCAGCACCCAGGAGAGGGGAGCAGCACCCGGGAGAGGGGAGAGGGGAGCAGCCCCGGGGAGAGCAGCACCGGGGAGAGGAAAGCAGCACTCGGGAGAGGGGAGCAGTGCCCAGGAGAGGAGAGCAGTGCCCGGGAAAGGGGAGCAGCACCCGGGAGAGGGGAGAGGGGAGCAGCCCCGGGGAGAGCAGCGCCAGGGAGAGAAGAGCAGCACCCGGGAGAGGGGAGACGGGAGCAGCGCCTGGAAGAGGGGAGAGGGGAGCAGTGCCCAGGAGAGGGGAGCAGTGCCTATGCCTTGTCCTTATTCCTAACAGTGTAGAGGTCACCCTAAGCCCAGCTGGGTTTGGAGTCCTCTCCAGTTTGCTGGTTAGTGTTGACAGCCTCAGCGCTGCCGACAGCCTCAGCGCTGCTGGCAGTTGTGCCCCGGGGGAGCTGCCCGCTCTGACCTTCCTGCGCAGGGCCTTGCGGTCGGCTCGGGCGCGCAGCAGGCGGCAGTCCCTGATCACCTCCTCCTCCAGCTTCTCCATCTCATTCCCAAAACGAACTCTCTTTTCTCCCCTCTGTTCCAGCTCTAGGATGGCAGCTTCTCTTCTTGCTTTATAATCCCTGGAACACAGGATGAGAGAAACCAACTCCAGCCTGAACAGCCCAAACTCCCCTTGAGGACAGACAGAGTTGGAGCTGTTCAGTCTGGAGAAGAGAAGGCTCCCAGGAGACCTTCTTGGGGCCTTCTGGCATCTGTAGGGGGCTACAAGAAAGCTGGGGAGGGACTTTTGAGGGTGTCAGGGAGTGATAGGACTGGGGGGGTGGAGCAAAACTGGACATGGGTAGATTTAGATTGGATGTTAGGAAGAAGTTGTTCCCCATGAGGGTGGTGAGAGCCTGGCACAGGTTGCCCAGGGAGGTGGTTGGGGCTCCTTCCCTGGAGATACTAAAGGTGAGGCTGGGCAGGGCTCTGGGCAGCCTGATCTAGTGGAGGATGTCCCTGCTGACTGCAGAGGGGGTTGGACTGGGTGACCTTTGGAGGTCCCTTCCAACCCAGACCATTCTATGATTCCATGTTACTAATGCCCCCTTGGGTTGTTCAGCTATCAGCCAAGGATGGGCAGCAGGATCAGTACCAAGTTTTTACAGGGCAGAGGAGGAGTTCCATCTGTTACCAGCAGAGTATTCATCTGACTCCATGTATTCCTCTGCAGCCTGGCTCCCCTGGAGCCCTTGCAGGTGAGCAGGACACCTGTCCTCAGGAGCTGTGGTTCAGTTTCTTGCATTTTGGCTGAGGCCTGGCATTTTTCTTTGTAAGGAAGGGACCTTCTGCTTGTCTCTGCTCTTTTTGCCCCCAGCACATGAGCTGGGAGCTGGGAGCCCTTGATCCAAAGCTGATGTCATGTGCAGGGGTGGTGTCTGAAGGGGGTCTGACTCACAGTGGTATTTCGGAGGTCAAGGCGAGGGCAGCTGCTATGGATAGCTCTGCAGGGCTGAAGGTCTCTTCTTCCTCACTTCCAGAGGCAGGCACACATGAAAGAATCCAGACAAAGTTCCACACTTTCAGAAACTCAGAGCTCACCAGATGTGTGGAGGCTCAGTGCCCAGTGCAGGAGGTGCTGCCTGGACCTGCTGGCTCAGCCTGTGCCTTGCCCTGGGGCTTACCTGGACTTGAACTTTTTCTTTCTCGTTGTGGAGGTCATCTGCAAGCTCTGTTGCCTCTCTTCCTTCTGCTCCTCCTCTCTGTGGTGGAAGAAGGTTCGGGTTCCCATGCTGGGGTGTGAAAAATGGACTTTCTAGCTGGAAGAGGGTAAAGCAGAGAGTGGCTTTCAAGTGAGACACCTTAATGCAACCTCTCCAAGCTGTCACCAAGCCCTTGCTTTGCTCTGACATTCAGGAAGGTTCACAAACTACAACCTCCTGGCATTCAGCCTGGGAAGGGGCTTTGTTTCAGGATGCTTCTGTGAAGAGTGGAATCAGAAGAAGGAATTAGGAAGTCTTTAAAGGCAGCTGAGGCTGTAACAGAACAGTGAGTAGGCAGCATTCTGGGGCTAGCTTTTGTGTTCTTGGGACTGATCTTATGCTCTGAACCTGGTGGCTATTCTGTCAGGCAGTCCCATTACATCAGACCCCCAGCACAGCCTGCAGATGGATGAAGAGCATCAGGAGAAGGGAGATCAAAGGGACCTGGAGGCTTAGGGACAAAGTGAAGTGTGGGAACATCAAATAATGAGAGATGGGAGGGAAAGGTTATAAAATGAGCAGGTTATTGGTGTGGAGTCTATGTAGCAGAGGTAACTGATGCCAAATAACCTGTGACCTGCCAGCCAGGTTGTGAGCACAGCCTGTTCTGCCCCTGCCTGGGTTGTGCCAGGGGTTAGCTGAGGCAGTGGTGCTCTGCAGAAGTCACCTGGTGTCCAGGGCAGGTGGAAAAGCCAGGTGGATTCTCTGGAGCTCAGCAGTTGCTGCTGCCAAAGCCTGTGCTCCCATCTGGGTAGCCAGGCTGCTGACAAGAGCAGTTGTGGTTCAGAACTTGCAGAGGCTACTGCTTTACCCAGGCCTTTGGGGGCATCCTGAGAGATCAGCTGTCTCTTCTTAGGCCTTGCAAAAAGGTTGGTGAACCATGCAGGACCCACAGCACCCTGCCCTGGCTTAGCCTGAAGAAGCTGCTCAGCCAGCAGCAGCATTTGTCCCTTCCAACCTGCTTGACTCTGATTTTCCCCAGAGTGACCAGAGAAGCCTTCCCAGAGGGATGCCTCTGCTGCAGGTGAACACAGGGAGCAAGCAGCAGCTGCCTTGGTTCCCATCCATCCCCTGCATGAGCTGCTGAAGAGCCAGGCTGCTGCTGCAGCCTCTCTGCTTTTAGGCACTGACTAACCAGCAGGCATTAACCAGAAGTCAGCTTTCAGAGTGTGTCCTCCCTCATCTCCTTCTGTCCTGCAGCTGAGCCAGGAGCACACAGCACAGTCCTGAAAGTGCTCTGGTTTTCAAGCTGTTAAGAGCTCAGGCTGCTTTGTAGAGGCAGCTTTGGAAGCCTTGCTGGCTAAGAGTTCTCCAGGCAAAGCTTTCCTGAGCTCAACTTCCATCCTTCCCTTGGGAAAACTTTTCCACCTGGAGTTTTAGCTTTGCTGCTTTCTAACCTTAAAATGACCAACAAAAAACCCCCTCCAAACCCCCTCAACACCCTTCAGTGCAATTTTGTGTTCATGTCAACCAGTGGCTTCAAAGGCAGCCCGTGGGAAAGCAGAGCTGTGCTGGAAGGGCAGAGCTGGGGTGGCAAATGCAAACCATCCCCAAGTGCAGGTGAAAACCACAGACTGCTCATGGGAAGATGTTGCCTCAGGAGGTGTTGACTTTGGGAGAAATGAAGAAATGGTGGCAAGTAGAAGGGAAAAGAGAGAGGGGCAATAAAAAGACCACAAAGCAGGATTCCATGGGGGAGATCTCTGCAGCTCCAAAGGCTGCTGCTCGCTCCGGGGCTGCTTGAGCTGCAGAAGGACTCCTGCCCAGCAGAGCTTTCTCTCCCAGGTTAATTTTGGTTATGACTGATGGGCTTGATTTTTACCTTTTCCCCACAGAAAGAAAAACCAACCCCAAACTAGAATTCAGTGGTGTTTATTGCAAAGATCCCAAGCTCTGAGCTGCTCAGCCCTCCCCTTTCCAACCCTGCTGTCTGTTCTTTTTCCCCTCTCTGAACACAGCAGCAAACCAGAAGAGCTTCTCCTGAGGGAACACAAAGTAAGTCACAGTTCTCACAGCAACAGCAAGGACACCTGAAAAGCAGACACAGCCCTGAGGCACAATCCCCCCTCTGGAGTGCAGTTCAAAGTGCTTTCCCCCAGCCCAGCTGATGCTGCCTCCGAGAGCTGAGAGGCTGTGGCTGTAAAGCAGCAGAGAAACCAGACTCACCCTGCGCAGACCCCGCTGAGAGCTGCCTGTCCTCGGCAAGGGAAGGGACAAAGGAGCGTTTCCTTCCCTCTGGTGAGGAGACTGAGGATGACTCTCCCCAAAAGAATGTTCCCCATGTTTTGAGTGCCCATCCTGGAGCCTTAAATATAGCAGCCTGCCGTGCCAGGGCAGTGACAATGGGGAGACCCGGGCAGGGCTGACGCACTCGGAGCTGTTTACTGCGGCGGCAGCTCCTCGCAAGCTCCTTTTCGAGTCAGGCAGACCCTTGCCAAACGCCAGAAGGAGGGACAGGTGCCTCCACAATTCAGGCATCGGGGTGGTGGTGGGTTTTTTGGTGGCTGGGTTCTCCCCCCTGCTCGTTGGAGAGAGGAGCTCACAAAGCATTTCAAGGAGGAATGATTTAATCTCCCCCAGGAATTTCCCTTGGGCTGCCGCAGCCTTCGCTGCTGCATAATAATCATTTGCTGTGACATCTCTTCAGTGACTGCCAGCTCCAGCCAAATTGTGTCAGGGTATAATTAGATCAGCAGCTAAGAGCAGCTCTTGTGTTTTTGGCTGGCTCTGACTGCTCTGCTTTCCTTATCAGAGGCAGCTGAAGGCTTTGCTGCCACAACGAGCTGCCGAATCCAGCTGCCCGTGGTGGCATCCCAGAGTCTGGGGTGGGCTAAGAGAACAGAGCCTGCTGGCTCCCCCCTTGGGCTTGCAGCTCCAGCATTCAGGATCGACCCTTCCCACCCCACAAGCTGGTGATGCTTTGTTTGGTGGGGTTTTTGTTGTGGTGTCCCAAGGAAAAATAAAGGTTGGACAGTAGCAGAGCTCTGAGGCTGCAGCACCAGTGTGGGAGCCAGATGTTTTCCAGCTGTGTTTTGTTAGCTGAGGAGTCAGAGCACCACAGAATCAGACTGGTGGGGGTTGGAAGGGGTCTCTGGAGGTCATTCAGTCCAACCTAACGCAGGTTTGCCTAGAGGAGATCACACAGGAGCACATCCAGGTGGGTTTTGAAAGTCTCCAGAGGAGGAAGCTCCACCACCCCTCTGGGCAGCCTGCTGCAGGCCTCCAGCACCCTCCCAGCAAAGAAGTTTCTCCTGTTTGACAGGGCTGAAGAGCTTTGGGTGTCAGCTGTCAGAGGGAAGGGACACTTTCCTTTCTTTGCTTTTGAACTGTGACCCTTTGCATGGGAAGTTCTGAGTGGTTATCATCTGTGCTGCTTAATGTTAATAAAGTAATTAGTGGTGAACAGGTCCAACCTCTGCTGTGTGTTTTAAAGGGAAGAGTTTCTGTTTGCACTCCCCTCATGGAAGCTATTTCAAGCCTTTGACTGCTTTGGGCACCTTTATCTTACAGAATCCTTGATAACTCTGTCCACAGCTGGCACAACCTCAGCAGGAGAGGAGAGAAGATAAACATGGGCACGAAATCCTCCCAAGCAGCCAGTGCAGGGCCCCTGCTTAGCACTGGGATCCAGCTGCTGTGCAGCCTCTTTCGTGCAGCTCTGCTGCACTGCAGCTCCCATCGCTGCCAGCACCACTGCTGGGGCCAGGGTGGTAATCACAGAGTCCTAGGGGGTGGGAGGGACCTCCAGAGCCTGTCCAGTCCAACCCCCCCTGCCAAGCAGCACCACTTAGGGCAGGTCACACAGGGCCACATCCAGGTGGGTTTGGAGGATCTCTGGAGAGGACAGAGCTGAGACACTGAGTCTGTTTTATCAGGGCCTCCCAACTCTGCTTCACTCCAGCCTCACAATTCGAAGCTTTTCATTTGTTCCTCGACTGAGATTTTCCTCAAAAGATTTGTTAACCCCCCCTCAGTGATTGTTTTTGTTCATATAGTCTTCAAACAGGGAACCTTCCAGCGCCAGAACAAGCAGGGAGCAAATGCCACAGGAGAACGGCGAGCCCCAGACCGCAGCCAGAGCCTCAGCCCCGGGCGAGCAGCCCTGGTGAGCTCCCAGCAGAGCTGCGGCTGCCGCGGGGAGCGGCGAGGTGACAGCTCCCAGATTTAGCTGAGAAGACAAAGAGAACCCTTGGCTATAAGGTTGCAGCTGCCACCTGCTGCGCTGATAGCCTGGCGACAGCTGGAACCGCATCGCCGGGGCATCTGCCCGGGCGCAGGCACAGCCTTTGCGGCAGGGCGCTCCCGGGCTCCCTCACCCAGAGCCTGCAGGACTGGCAGCCGGGGAAAGGCTCAGTGTGGAGCGAGCCTGCTGCTGGCTGCGGGTGGCTCCTGTGGGAAGACCTTTGAGACAGTGGTGAAACCCTGCTGCTCATCTGGCAGCGTGCCTGCACAGGGTGAGGGTGCGGTCACAGGTCCTGCTCGAGCTGATTGCTGGGATGCACATGGCAGCAAACAAGGTTATCAGGCTGCGAAGGAAAAGCCAGCAAGCAGGAGGCAGCGAGCTCAGCACAGGTGGCTGGGGTGGGGATGCCACAGCAGCAGCAGCAGGAGCAGCAGCAGGAGCAGCAGCAGCAGCAGGAGCAGCAGGAGCAGCAGCAGCAGCAGGAGCAGCAGCAGCAGCAGCAGGAGCAGCAGGAGCAGCAGCAGCAGCAGCAGGAGCAGCAGCAGCAGCAGCAGCAGGAGCAGCAGCAGCAGCAGGAGCAGCAGCAGCAGCAGCAGGAGCAGCAGCAGCAGCAGCAGCAGGAGCAGCAGCAGCAGCAGCAGCAGGAGCAGCAGCAGCAGCAGCAGCAGCCTCTCTTCCCAAGTTTTTTTCCAAAGAGAAGTAGTCCTGGAAGGGATGATCCTCCTGTTAAATTCGAGAGGTGACTCAGGAGACAAGAATTGGTCTCCTCCTGCTGAGCATGACAAGGCCTAAAAGGTAAATATTGACCTAGCCACGATGAGAGCAGGAAGCTGAGTGCCTCTGAATCACCTCTGCAGGGCTCAGAGAGTCTCTCCCCACTGCCTGCCCTCTTCATCACAGCTGCTGCTCTTTGGGATGGCTCAGACCAGGATGGAATGGGACAATAGCTGGGTTATTAGAATAAACCTTTATTAGAATAAACCAAACCAGGTTGGAAGAGACCTTCAAGATCATCGTGTCCAACCCATCAACCAATCCAACCCACCCAAACAACTAACCCATGGCACCAAGCACCCCAGCAAGTCTCCTCCTGAACACCTCCAGTGATGGTGACTCCACCACCTCCCCAGGCAGCCCATTCCAAAGGGCAATCACTCTCTCTGTGTAGAACTTCTTCCTAACATCCAACCTGAACCTCCCCTGGCACAGCCTGAGACTGTGTCCTCTTGTTCTGGTGCTGGCTGCCTGGGAGAAGAGACCAACCTCTGCCTGGCTACAACCTCCCTTCAGGTAGTTGTAGAGAGCAATAAGGTCACCCCTGAGTCTCCTCTTCTCCAGGCTGAGCAACCCCAGCTCCCTCAGTCTTGGAACAGTCAGGGTTGGAAGCCTTGAAGATCACTCCAGCCATGGGGAGCCTTTGAATGTAGGCAGAGGCAGTGTAGCCTTTAAGGTGCCTGAAGAAGAGCTCAACCCTCCCAGCTGTGGACACTTTGCCTCTTCAGGCACCTGCACACATTCTGAACACCTGCCCCCAGGTTTTCTGTGCCTCAGTTCCCATCTCTCCTCCTGTAGCACCAAGCTGATTCATTGATTAAGGGCTGGACACGACCAGCCCCTGTGCCAGGGGGTCTGCAGGGGGGGCTGAAAAGGCTTTTAAACAGCAAATGCATTTTAGAGCAGCATCTTCAAATGCTCTCCCAAGGCCCCCTTGCCTTCCACACCACGCTGCCCATGCTGTGCTCAGGGCTGTGCTTCACAGCATGAGCTGAAACGTGGACCAGGTGGCATTTGGTTATTCCCCAAGCAGCATCCTGGGGATGCTGTTGACACAAGGCAACAGCCACAGGCAATCCTGGCACCACTGGCTTGAAGAGCAGCTGCTGCAGGCAAGGAGTCAAGGGGGCAGAGAGTTCCCCCTGGGGTCTCACCCTCCTTGGGGACAGCACAGCTGGGCTGGGCAACTCCTGCCACTGCTTGTGCTGGCTTTGATGGTTGGGTTTGGACACAGAGAACATGAAAAGGCTCAAACAACATTCCACAGAAGCTTTGATGCTGAATGGCATGAGGTAAAGCTGGCACAGTGCAGGTGCCCTGCCAGCTTGCTGCCCAGACCATGCACATGTCAATGCCTTTCATACCCTGTGCCCTGCCAGCTCCTCACCACATCTCCCATTGTGACCTGCTGGCCTCTGAGGGCACGGCCACAGTGCTTTGCTTCCTACTGATGCTGCAGTTAGGAGCTGGACCTTTGCCTCTCAGGTTTCTGAGACTGTTCTTTGAGTCCTGGATTGGCTCACCACCTCCCCCCTGCTTTGTAGGGCTGTGGTTTGCCTGCAGGATCACCCTCAAGCAAGGGGAATGCAGCCCTTGGCCTCAGCTTCCCTGGACTGAGAAAACACCAAAGTGTGCTGCTGGTGAGAGGAGCTGAGCTTTGCTTCTGGCAGTGCTCTTCATGTGAGCACTTCCCTGTCTCACTCAAAGCCTTTCTTCTTCCTAGAAGTGGTTTCAGTTCTCTGAACCTGCTGTCATCAGACCCTGAGGCTGAGACCAGGCTGAGCTCTGCTTCCCTCCTTTGTCCCCTGAATCAACCTCATTCACCTTGCTTTGGGTAAAGTGCAGCACTAAAGGAATTTGGCTTTCAGTTGACTCTGGGCTTGGTTCATTCCAGCCCTGGTGGTGGGTGTGCTGCTAAGAGGAGCAGAGGAGGCCTTTGCAATAGTGGCCTCCTCTCTGCCATGCCAGTGGAGCACATTCCTCACCAACAGCCTCAGTGAGGGTGGGAGGAAGCAGCTCAAGACCTCCTTAGCCTTGTTGATAGATTGCTGAGTGTAGAAGTGTGAACTGAGGGCTGGACTGAGAGAAGTGTAAATCCTCACAGTCCTGCCTACATGGAATGGGATCCTTGCTGCTCCACCCCTGAGGGTTTCAAGAGAAGGAGAGAATGTTGATTGTTTCAGAGAGAGAAGTGAGCAGCAGCTAACAAATCCACCAGGGATGAAAAAGGCTTCATCTTTTCTGCAGGCATCAAGAGCTGGGCAGGGGAGCTGTAGTCTCACAGCACTGCTGCATCAGGAGCTATTAGCACAGCTCCAGTGACAGCTCTAAAGGCCAAGTGCTGTCCATGGAAGCAGCCTTTTGCTTTGCACAGAGCATCTCCCCAAGGGCAGAACTCCAGTAGGCTCTGGATGCTTCCACTGTGCCACACTGTGCCAAGTCCTGTAGTTCTGCACCTGATTGTTTTGCCAGAGAGTGGAGATATCCTGGGTCTGGGTCTTTGGTGGTAAAGAGCAAACACAGCTTCTGCTGGGAATGTTGGCTACATTCTCAATTAACTGAGCCTGGAATTGGAACTGGAATCTTAACTCAGCCTTTAAAGCAGTCCAGAAGACATGTGGAGACTATGCAAGAGGTGGGGGAGAGGAGGAGAAGTGGAGGAGAGGAGGGGAGAAGAGATGGAGGAGAGGAGGGGAGAAGAGATGGAGGAGAGGAGGGGAGAAGAGATGGAGGAGAGGAGAAGAGGAGAGATGGAGGAGAGGAGAAGAGATGGAGGAGAGGAGAGGAGAGGAGAATAAATGGAGGAGAGGAGAGGAGAAGAGATGGAGGAGAGGAGAGGAGAGGAGAAGAGATGGAGGAGAGGAGAGGAGAAGAGATGGAGGAGGTGGAGCTCCCTGCCAGAGCAGCAGTGGAAAGAGCCTGAGGGCTCCATGCCCTGCTGACACCTCCAAGGTCAGCTGTGTTCATTTGCCCTGCACTCTTTGCAGGCCACAGCACTATTTCATGCAAGCAATCAGCTGGATTTTAATGCCACTAAGTCATCCTAATCCAATCCCACCTTTCCCCCCCTAATCCCACACCACTTGCAAGTTCAAGTCTTTGAAGAACATGGCCAGGACAGTGTCACTGTCCCCAGCTGAGACAGCATCTGGGGACACAGCATTGCTCAGTTCTGTGCAGCTCAGCTCCTCTCTTGCTTTGAGCTGCTCTGGAGTCTCCGGGAGCTGCAGTTTCGTTGTGGGATGTGGATGTGGCAGCAGCCACTGCTCTGTGCTGTCCCTTCCAGGGAAGTGGTTCCTGGTACTGACAGAGGAAAGGAGAGCTGATAGAGACTCCTCCCTGAGGTAGTCTGTGTCAGCTGTCACTGAGGACCCTGGCTGCTGTCTGTAGCATCCTCCTTGCTCCAGCAGGGCCAGTGGCAGCTGGGCTGCAGGCTCATTGCTCCCCACCCCTTCAGTCTGCAGTGCCAGCTGCTGCCCTTGCCAGCAAACCGACCCTCTTGTGTCACTGCTGTGCCACAGTGCCCAGTTTGGTCCCTGGCCTTTGTAATCCCAATGGCTGCAGCTCTTATCCAGCCCCTGGGTTGTGAGATTTCCACCTGGAGAAACTTCCTTCAGCCCTTGGGTTGGCTTGGAGCTCTTCCTGTCGAGCTGCTCGGTGCTCCCAATGCACATGCCGTAGGTCAGGGACAGATTCTTGCTGGAGGTGGCAGCAGGAACACTTTGGTGACTGATTTGGGGAGCATAACAGGAAGGCTCTGTGCTTGCCAAGCAGGGTGGCTGCAGCACTGGCACAGCCACCTGCTGCTGATAGGCAGTTTCTGGCGGAGGGAAGGACCACGGTGCTGGCGCCAGGGCTCTGTCCAGACGGTGACTGATCTGTGGTGCCTGCACTTCAGGGAAGAGAAGTGAAGATTTGGACAAGCTGATGGGCTTGATAATGTGTTCCACTGTCAGGGTGAGAGGCTGGAATGATGGAATCCCTCTGAAGTCCTGTTGAAGTTGAGAGAATACAGAATTAACCAGGTTGGAAACGACCTTTGGGGTCATCAAGTCCAAACTATCACCCAACCCCATCTGATCAACCAAACCATGGCCCCAAGTGCCTCATCCAGGCTCATTTGAAACACTTCCAGGGTGGTGCCTGGATAGAATCATAGAAGGGTCAGAGTTGGAAGGGAGCTCAAGGCTCAGCCAGCTCCAACCCCCTGCCATGGACAGGGACACCTCACACCACAGCAGGTTGCTCACAGCCACATCCAGCCTGGCTGCAAACACCTCCAGGCAGGAGGCTTCCACCACCTCCCTGGGCAACCTGTGCCAGGCTCTCACCACCCTCCTGGGGAAGAACTTCTTCCTGACATCCAATCTGAATCTCCCCATTTCTAGTTTTGTTCCATCCCCCCCAGTCCTATCCCTCCCTCACACCCTCCAAAGTCCCTCCCCAGCTTTCTTGGAGCCCCCTGCAGATCCTGGAAGGCCACAATGAGGTCTCCTTGGAGCTTCTCCTCTCCAGATTGAACAGCCCCAACTCCCTCAGTCTCATAGGAGAGCAGCTCCAGCCCTCTGCTCATCCTTGTGGCCCTTCCCTGGACACCTTCCAGCCCCTCCAGATCCTTCCTGTAGCAGAGGCTCCAGAGCTGGATGCAGTGCTCCAGGTGGGGTCTGAGCAGAGCGGAGCAGAGGGGGAGAATCAGCTCCCTCGACCTGCTGCCTACACTTCTAAGTGCTCTCACCTCCCCCTGCTCAGCCAGCAGTGCTGGGTAGGGGCATGCAGCCAGTCCCCAGCACCTCCAAGGTTTGCTGAGCACTCACCAAAGCCGTGGGCTGGGCCCCATGCTGCTTGATGTATTTGTAGATCACATAACTGATGGCAGCAAACACCAAGCCGGCGCAGAAGGCGAGGGCCACGAAGCAGTAGAGCAGCCAAGTGTTGTCTGGGGGGGAGGGAAGAGAGCAAGTGGGAGATGGAGCTTTAGAGAGCTGGGCTGGAAAAAGGCACAGGAGATTAGGCAGGTGGTGTTCTAGGGCTGGTCTCACAGGACTAGAGGCATGGGCTGGTCCATGTGGTGGTGCTAGGTCATAGGGTGGACTGGGTGACCTCAGAGGTTTGTTCCAGCCTCTGTGACCTGATGTTTAAGTGAGGAAGGTCAGTGTTGCTTTGGTGTCTTTCTCAAGGCTATGGTCATAGATTCACAGAACCCTGGAATGGGTTGGGTTGGGTTGGGTTGGGTTGGAAGGGACCTTCAAGATCATCCAGCTCCAACCCTCCTGCCACGGGCAGGGCCACCTTCACCAGACCAAAGCCTCCTCCAGCCTGGCCTCCCCCCCAGCCCTCCAGGTGAAAATCCATTCCTCTATGGATCCAGCATCCCAGCTGGACATCTCAAGGAGCAGTTAACCACCTCACCTGCTTGTGTTCTAACCCAAAACACCTGAGGCTTGCTCCTCTTCTGGAAGAGGCAGAGGTAGACTGTTCCATTGTACTCAGTGTCAGGCTCCAAGTTGGAGACCTCGAACTCTTTGTTGTGCTCACTCTTTGTCCACTGTTCAAACACAAAGGCAAAACCCTGTGCTTTAGACAAGCCAAAGCCACAGCTTGCTTCACTCCAGGCTGGAAAACCAGCATGAAAAGTTATTTGCCAGGGAGGAGCTGTAGGGCTGTAATGATTTTGTGGATGTGGAGGTCTAAATAAATTTGTCTGCTGCTGCTGCTGCCTTTAGTTGCTGCATTTCAGCTCCTTAAAGCTTGAGCTAATGAAGTCATCCCCAGCAGTTTTATTTCCTTCTGCTTATCCAGCACCCCTGGAAACTCCACTTCCTTCCCCAGGACTTTAGGGGAGTGCTTAAAATCCCTTTCCCCCCTCCCTGCTCTGAGACTTTGCTTGTAAATGCAGCTTTCATTTTCTTCCAGCTGGGCTGCCCTGGCCAAGGTAATCCTGGGGGGAGCAAATGACAGCCCACCACCCCCTTACACATTAGAGCTCTGAGGTCCTTCCCTGTCCTCCCCAGAAATGTGATTTACCCAAGTGGCCTCAGGCTGAGCTTTACCTTTTGCTGTGTCCTTTGGTTGAATATTGTTAAGTGGTAATCAACAGGACCAAACTTGCTGTAGATGTCCTCCACAGTTAGCTGGTGGCCACCCTCATCTCTCAGGGGGGTGTAGGGAGGCTGGATGAGGAACTTGATGGAGCGTACAGAAGGGACAAAGCTCACTCCTGGGGCTCCAATAGTAGCTGGAGGAGAGAGGAAAACAGAGCAGTGTCAGCTGTTGAGTTAAAGCTGATGCATTATCAGCTCAGTGTTTACACATTGCCCCCAGGCTCACTCCAAATTATCACTTCTGCTCCTGCACAGGAAGGGATTTGGGCTCTGTTTCACTGAGCACAGCAGAAATCTGGCAAGCAGAGATCTCTTCTTCCCCAGGGTTCTGCCACCTGCAGTCTGTGTTTGGCCCTAGAATTCTCACCCCAAGCTTTGCCAGTTCCAGAAGGACCTCAGGGAACTGTTTGAAAGAGTCCAGCCCGGAGCCACAGAGCTGCTGCAGGCAGTGGAACGTCTCCCTGTGAGGCCAGGCTGAGAGCTGGGGCTGGGAGCAGAGGAGCCTGAGGGCTGCCCTCATGGCTGGGGATGAAGATGTGCAGGGCTGGAGCCAGGATCTGCTCAGGGATGGCCAAGGACAGCACAAGGGGCACTGGGGGCAAGCTGGAGCAGAGGAGGTGCTACAGGAGGGGACAGAAGGGAAAACTTTGTCCCTGTGAGGGTGCAGAGCCCTGGGGCAGGCTGCCCAGAGAGGCTGTGGAGTCTCCTCTGGAGAGCTTCCAAACCCACCTGGATGTGTTCTGTGTGCCCTGCCCTGGGTGATGCTGCTCTGGCAGGGGGGGTGGACTGGATGATCTTCCCAGGTCCTTTCCTACCCCTGACCCTCTGCCTCCACAGCAGTTCTTCCTTCAGGCAATTTGCCTCTTCCTTCTCTCCTCTGAGCCCCCTCTGCTCTCAGACCCCGGGGACGTCCCTGCGCCTTCGCCCCTTTGTCTCCTTGCCCAACGTGAAGGCTTCTTCAGGCCTCCCCTCCCTTCCTATCAAGCTGCAGCAGTGCAGTGGGAGGCAGAGCCGAGCTGGGCACGCTGCAGACCGAGGGAGAGGGGCAGCCAGCAGGCTGCAGCGGCTCTCAGCTCCGGTACCTACTCTCTTTGCGGGGCTCAAAGCGCTCGGAGCGCAGCCAGCCGGGGGAGCAGAGGCTGTGGCCGGTGGCCCTCACCCTGCCGTAGTAAGGCTCTGTGAAGTTCTCTGTCTCTCGAGTGAGGTTGCAGAAAGGCTGGGTGATGCCCTGGCACTCCTGCTTGCTAAGCCAGGTTTTATCTCCATACCTTAGGAGAGAGAGGGAAACAAAAGCTTTCAGTGCCTTGGGCGGAACACAAACCTGCTCCAGAATGATCCTGGCTGCCAGGAAGGCCAAAGGCATCCTGGGGTGCACCGAGGAGCAGGCAAGCAGGGCAAGGGAGGTTCTCCTCCCTCTCTGCTCTGCCCTGCTGAGGCCTCATCTGCAGCACTGTGTCCAGTCCTGGGCTCCCCAGTGCGAGGAGGGCAGGGAGCAGCAAAGGGCAGCGGAGATGAGCAGGGGACTGGAAGATCTCTCCTGAGGAAAGGCTGAGAGCCTTGGGGCTGTGTAGCCTGCAGAAGACTGGGGAGGGGGAATCTTACCAATGATTATAAATCCTTACAGGGTGGGGGCCGGGGGGGGGGTGGGGCAGGGCCAGGCTCTTCTCAGTGGTGCCCAGGGCCAGAGGGAGCAGGCACACACCTGCTCTGGCAGCACTGCTCTGCCTTTGCTCTGCTGACACCACCAGAGGAAGCCAATTGCTGCCTTTGCAGGTGAGGAAACTGCCGGCTAGAGAGAAGGAGGCTGCTGAAGGCAAGGAGCAGCTCTGTACTGCAGCACAGCTGCCAACCCAAGGGGTGAAAATATTTGCTTAGCTGAGCCTCATCTGCCAGGTTTGCAGCAGAAACAGCAGAATCTGCTTCTCATCCTCCACCCTTCCCCTCTGAGGGCAGTGAGCCTAAGGACAGGACCTGTGAGAAGCAGCAAACTTCACCTACTGTTTGTACTGGACATCAAAGAGAGTGCCAGGGGGGATATCTGCTTCAGTTTCCCAGGTCAGGATGTTCTCTAAGTTTGTAGAGGCAAATCTTGCTTGTTTCAGGCATGATGACCTCTCTGTAGTCACAGTCCCTGGGGAAGCAAAGAAACCAGCATGGAAAGTGTGCTCTGGCATCCCAGCCCCAGGCTGAGCACAGCTCCAGCACTGCTTCTAGTGAGCAGCAGGAGGTGGGGTGGGAAGCAGAAGCTTGAGCAGAGCAAGAGCTCAAGCCACACTCAGGTCAGCCTCTGTGCCTCCCAGAGAAATGAGAGTCAGGAGTCTTTGCAGCAAGGCTTCAAAACCCTCCAAGAGTCAGAGAGAGAACCCTTGGATTCCTCACCAAGGTAAAGCAGTCAACTGGCTGGGAAAGGAAGGGCAGAGGCCTGGTTTGGAGGCTGGCTGTGAATGTCTCTGCTCAGGGAAGTAATTCAGTTTCACACCTGTGGGGATGGGGCAGCCATTGACCTCTGGGGCTCTGTGTTTTATGGGATGGAGATTGCCTGTGTGCAGAGACAGGCAAAGCCCTGGAGCCTGGACTCTGCTCTGGGTGTGCCAGGGAGAAGGCAAACAGCTCAGCTCCCTGCTTCTGAGCCCTCTGCCTCTTCCAGGATGGGTTCTGGCTTTGGTAAACACAAGGCTCACTTGTCCTTGCCAGATGTGCCCCTGGTCTGAGCTGCCCATGGAGAGCAGAACATCAGCAGGGTCCCTCTGCAGCAAATGGCTCAGAGCAGGCACTGCTCAGGAGTGTCCCAGAGGCTTCTGGCTCTTTCTTGTCGTGAGAATAGCCCAGACCTGCCTCCTGAAGCTCTCTGACTTGCAGAGTAACCTTCACAGTTTACAAGCTGTGTAATTTTGGGTTGCATACACATCCCCAGAGAGCATTTCTGCCTTCCTCCTCTGGAGGCTTCCAAAGCCAGCCTGGATGTGCTGCTGTGTGGGCTGCCCTGGCTGAGCCTGCTTTGGCAGGGGGGTTGGACCCAGGGATCTCTGCAGGCCCCTTCCAACCCCTACCATTCTGTGATTGCTCAACCCTTGGTCTGCAGTGCTGATGAACACCTTGAGGGTGCCTGGGCTTCAGCCTGCTCCTGCTGGGAAGGAGCAGTCCCACTTGTGGTGCTGGTACATGGACACAAAGTCAAGGAGTGCCCCCATGAAGAAGTGTGGTGATGAGCAAGTTGAAGCAGCACTCTCTCACAGAGGGGAAAACTGGGGACCACAATGGGGGTGACTTCAACAAGACCACACTGAGCAGCTGTGGCAGCACTGCAGCTGCTCCTGGGCCTTCACTCCAAGCTTTCCCTCCAGCTGCCTCCACAGAGGGGAGCTGAGTGTCAGCAGGTCAGAGGAGCTTGCTGCAGAGGAGGGGAATGAGGCAGACAGGCACAGACCCAGTCCTGGGGCTTCTTGTGCTGGCATTTGGGCAGGGAAGCAACTCAGAAATGGCTGCAGCCTGGTCCAGCTTTTGTCCTCAGCTCAGTTCAGCCCTCAGCTGCTCTCACAGGGCTCAGCAGCACCTCCTTGGCAAGGCAGAAGTGCAGCAGTTGGAACAATGTGGGTGGGTTCCCCTTGTCTGAGCAGCACGAAAACTGAGTCACCAATACCCTGAGCACATCAGAAGTGGGAACTCTCCATCTTCCCACAGCCATCCATGCTCCACACAGGTATGCAAAGCAGCCTGACACAGGCTCAGTCAAGCAGGGACAGGGAAAACCCAAGGATATTCCACAGTGTGAAAGTCCCTTTGCTTTGGCTCTTGCTGAGGTGCCTCCCCTCCAGCTTAAGCTCTCAGGCACAGGAGCAGGTGGTGAAAAGCTTGCTTGCTGCAGAGCTGGCATTGGGAAACATTGCAGCTTTGTCCCTGCTTCACCCAAGGGGAGCTTGACACAGCTGGAGCAGGACTCAGTGGCTTTCAGGGTTGCCTTCCTTGTTTGTACCTCATCAGGGCTGTTCCTGTGCTCATTTTGTCTCCTCTCAAGGCACAGAGGAGCTGATCTAACCCCCCTGTGTCCTCTAGTCCAACATCTGTGTCCTCTTAAGGTGCAGAGGAGCTGATCTAACCCCCCTGTGTCCTTTATTCCAACATCTGTGTCCTCTTAAGGTGCAGAGGAGCTGATCTAACCCCCCTGTGTCCTTTATTCCAACATCTGTCTCCTCTTAAGGCACAGAGGAGCTGATCCTAACCTCCCTGTGTCCTTTATTCCAACATCTGTCTCCTCTAAAGGCACAGAGGAGCTGATCCAACCCCCCTGTGTCCTTTGCTGCTGTCGGCTTGGGTTGTAACACACCAGCAGCAAACTCCCTCACAGGGAGGAATCTTTTCTTCTCCCTACTGATCCTCAAAGCACTGAGCACACCAACTGCACTTAGGAGCTATTAAAAGGAGAGAGCCACAAGGAGGAGACCTTTTGAGCCACCTCAGACAGTAGCTCATTCTCTAGGTCTTCCTTCAGTAACCAGGACTGAGCTACAAGGGTCAGGCAGGAGCAGCCACGATGAGCGACAGGAGAGAAGTCGACTTACCAGCCAGGGAAAGCACAGCCAGGACGACCAGAAGTTGCTTCATGAAGAGCTATGCAGGCCAGGCTGGGAGAGCAGGCAGCTGATCCTTCCTGGGTGCAAGTGAATCACCTTCAACAGGAGCTAAGCTCTTGCCTGTGAGGCCAGGTCGGGTTCGCTCCCCCGCGAGAGGCTGCGGAGCTCTCTCCTGCCGGCTGCATCGGGATCGGAGGTCAGCAAGCTGCGGATCCCTGCGCATGTGTGGGAGACAAAGGAGTGACACCGGCAGCACCTCTCCCTCTGGCAGGACACACACCTCCCTGTGCAAAGGTGCACAAGCCAGAGGCTTAGAAAATGCCCAGCTTTTGAAAGAGAGCCAAAGAGCAGAGTGCTGATAGAGAGCTTCCTGCCTGCGAGCCCTCCCCGAGCGCTGTTTTGGGGCTTGCTTTTCTGGTCAGGTAACTTTGGCTCCTGAAAGCTCTGGCAATGGAAAGTTGGTGCTGTGCACAGAGCTGGGCTGAGAGCTGCTGTGAGTGAGGCACCTACTGCCTCAAGCAATGCCTCCAAATGCTTCCTTAGAATGAAAGCCAGGCTTAGGAAGAGATTCCTGCCAGTGAGGCTGGGGAGGCACTGCCACAGAGAGGTCCTGGCTGCCCCCTCCCTGGAGGGGTTCAAGGCCAGGCTGGATGAGGCCTTGAGCAACCTGGGCTGGTGGGAGGGGGGGTGGAAGTGGAAGTGGATGATCTTTGAGGTCCCCTCCAACCTAACCTATTCCATGGATCTCTGCATCCTCTGTCCCTGCTCTACCCTCGGGGCCAACCACCACAGCAATCATTGCCCCTTCTGCTCTCCTCTTCAGCTCAGCTCTTGCTGTCCCCTGCCCTGCTTCAAGCTGGATGCTTCAGACCATGCCAGTGCTGCAGAGCTCTCATTTGGTCCTTTCCAGCTCAGCTGGAGGAGTGCAGAAACCTCTCAGCTCTGTTAAGCAGGGCACACCTAGGCACCAGCACGGCTGCCATCTAATTAACTCCAGCGCTTCACCAGGGTGTTTCCTGAGTAGCTTTGATGCCATTTGCACTTTTAATCTGCCCTCACCTCACAGCCTCCTGCTTCTGCTGTGCAATGCCCTGTGAGAGGGCAGAGGTGAGGCAAATTGTGCTGCACCTGAGGATTTAGCTCTGAGACTCTAGCTCTGAGGTTTATTTCTGCCCTTATTTCTAGAGAGAGGTTACCTTCTGGAGAGCTCTGAGGTTTTGAGGTACCTGAAGGTCTCCAAAAGTCTGGTTCCAAGTTTCAAATTCCACACCTGGCTTTCAGCTTCCAGAGTGTGGAAGCTTTGCCTGTGTCAGAAGGAAGTTCCTAAGGACAAAGGATGATCCAAGGGCTGGAGCACCTCTGCTGTGAGGACAAGCTGAGAGCTGGAGTTGTTCAGCCTGGAGAAGAGAAGGCTCCAGGGAAACCTTAGAGCTGCCTTCCAGGATCTGAAGGGGGCTACAGGAGAGCTGGGGAGGGATGAAGGCATGGAGTGAGAGGATGAGAGGTGGTGGCTTCAGACTGGGAGAAGATGGATTGAGATGAGACATTAGGAAGAAATTCTTCCCCATGAGGCTCTGGAACTGGCAGAGAGAAGCTGTGGAGGCTCCAAGCCTGGAAGAGGTCAAGGCCAGGTTGGATGAGGCCCTGAGCAACCTGTTCCAGCAGGAGATACCCTGCCCATGGCAGGGGGGGGTGGAACTAGATGGTCTCTAAGATCCCTTGCAACCCAGACCAGTCTGGGAGTCTCTTCAGGGCTGGAAGGGGCAGCGCTGTGCTCAGGCTGCTCCTGACTCCTGCAGGTCTCCAGCCCTGCAGAGAGAACTCCTGGAGCAGGATGCTGCCTCCAGCAGGAGCTCAGCTAACCTGCAGCCTTTCCACCCCGGGAAAGCCTGGCCAAGACAAGGAGCTGATCCCAGAGGCTGTTAGCAGAGCTGTGACGTGCCAGAAGAATCCTGCAGAGGTTACACAACCTGGGAGCTTCCTGTAAGCCGCAGCCCGGGGGCTTTCCTGGGTTGCACAAGAGGATGGGTGGTGATCGGGCTCGGGTGATCTCTATCTGCCTAAATGAGCAGCAGGGATTACAGTGCAGGATGAGGTCCCTAAGGACTCTCTGGGGAGGACAGGCAAGGGGGAAAATAAAACCAAACCAAAGGAAAACTCTGGTGGATGGATCTTTTCTCTCCCCTTTGTGGTTTAATCCAGGACTGCAATTAGCACATTTCAGTCCCAGAGCAATTCCCAACCCCTCCCTGTCACCCCTGCCTCCAACACTCTTCTCCTGGTTCAGCTTTAACACCTTCCCCCAAGCCCCTGGCAGCTCTGAGGGCAGAGCTTGGCTGTCCTGGGCCTCCCTCTGGATTCCAAGGCTTTGCTTTCCTGCTTCTCCTTGGGCTGGGCTGAGATGGGAGAGATTTGCTGGGAGGTGTGAAGAGAGCAAATCAAAGCACACCAACCCGGCCAGCACTGCCCAGGCAAGGGAGGCTTTGTCTCTGCTCTGCCTTTTGCTGGGGCTGGACTCGATGATCTCTTTGGGTCCCTTCCAACCCCTGACATCCTGTGGAACACTGCAGCAGGTTGCCCAGGGAGGTGTTTGAGGCTCCATCCCTGGGGATATTCAAGGTGAGGCTCAGCAGGGCCCTGGGCAACCTGATCTGGTTGAGGATGTCCCTGCTGACTGCAGGGGGTTGGAGTGGATGGGCTTTGGGGGTCCCTTCTGAGCCAGCCCATTCTGTGATTCTGATTTGATTCTTTGCTCAGAAGGATGCTCCAGGACCGTGGAGCCCCGGAGTGAGCAGGCTGGGAAGCCTGGGAGGGTTTCACTCCAAGCCCTCTTTTCGAACACAAGACCTTTTGCAGGGCGAGCTGCAGTCCCCCCTTGCAGCTGTGGGGAACATAACAGCAGACACAGGTGGAGCTGTGCATCCAAACATTCTTGCCTCTGCCCCCAGCAGCTCTCTGCCATCCTGCACAGCAGGAGGGGTTCTAAACAAACAGACAAACAAACAAAGAGACTCTTTGATCACTTGGCTTCAGCTCACTCTCCTGAGGCAGGGAAGGTGCTGTCTGCAGGCTGAGCTGGAGACCTTCTCATCCCACCAAAAGCAAACGTCTCTGGAATGTCTTAGGAAGAAGTTCTTCCCCAGGAGGGTGGTGAGAGCCTGGCACAGGCTGCCCAGGGAGGTGGTGGAAGCCTCATCCCTGGAGGTGATTGCAGCCAGGCTGGAGGTGGCTGTGAGCAACCTGCTGTGGTGTGAGGTGTCCCTGCCCATGGCAGGGGGTTGGAGCTGGCTGAGCCTTGAGCTCCCTTCCAGCCCTGACAGCTCTGTGATCCTATGATGCCAGTCCAGCAGGGCTGCAGGTTTGCAGCTCCAAGTGGGATGCCAGGAGGTCACCCTGCCCCAGGCTCAACCTGCAGGCACAGCTCTGTGCCTGATTTCAGAACCCAGCTGATGCTTTTGCACAGCTCCAGGCTGTGCTTTTGCTGCTTCAGAGGTAGTTTTGCCTTCCATAACTCACACACCAACACCAAAGCCACCCTGCTCTGAAGCCTGGAGTGAACACAAGGCACTGGGTGCTTGCTGTGCCACCCCTACCAGGGGTCTCACTCCGTGTCTCACCCCAGCTGGGCTCATGGCTGCCTCCCACCAGAGCTTTAGCACCTTAGCACAGCACCTACAGGGGTGGGTGAAGGCAGAGCAGCTGCCCAGCAGGAAGCAGTCCCCAGCTGTGTCCCTGTGCCTTGACAGGGCAGACAGCAGCAGGGGAATCAACAGCACTCTGCTTAGGTGAATGAATACAATAAGCACCACTGGTGGTTGTGTGTCCTTGCTCAGGTGTCCTTGTCCAGGTGTCCTTGCTCAGGTGTCCTTGTCCAGGTGCCCTTGCTCAGGTGTCCTTGTCCAGGTGTCCTTGCTCAGGTGTCCTTGCCTGGCTCCCTGGCTCTCTCCAGCATTTCCCAGGCACACCACAGAGCTGGGACCCTCTAGCTCCTTCCCAAGTAATGTGCACGCTCATAGCCTTTGAATCTAAACACCTCACTGTGCTTTCCCTCCACACCCGAGGTTTCAAAGGTCCCTGCTGCCAGCGTGTCTCTCTCACAGTCGCTGGCAATGCCTTCATCTTCTGCCCCCTGCAGTGTCTGGAAGGAAAGGAGCAGCTGGGAGCTGGGCTGCTGCTGGAGCTGGGCTGTCTCAGCCAGCTGGAGGTGCAGCTCAGCTGCTCTCTGGTAATACCTGGTGAAGTGAGGAGCCTGCCCGTGCTGGGCTCCTGCCAGCGTGGCACAAGTGCCCTCTGCCAGTGTTTGAAGTGGGGTCACATCCAGGCATCCCTCCCAGCCTGTATCCTGCTGCCCATGCTCCTCAGACCCTGGGAATCTCACATCAGTGAGAGAGATTCTCCCCAGGGAGGAGCTGTGGGACAGGGAGGACTTCTCACTGGCTTGGGATCCCGAGGTGTCCACCTCACTCTTTCCCAGTGGAAAGAAAGTAGAGTCCAAGGTACTTAGGTCGAGCTCAGACTCACTCCCCACAGAGAGATCTCCAGTTCCAGAGTCCAAGCTGCTTTTCCCCTGATATGTCCTGGATGGCTGAGGGTTGAGAGGTCTCTTTGGAAAATGAGGCATTCCAATGTATGGGATGAAAGTACTGCTGCCCTCCTCCTCCTCTGATGATGATGATAGGAAAGAAGCCATCCGTGGAAGGCTGTTTCTTGCTGAAGCTTTGGCTGTCTTCCCTTGGGACTCTGGCAGCTCTGTGCAGGTGAGGCAGGCCCTGGAGAACTCCTTTGTGCTGAGCTCACAGTGAAAGTCTGCTCCAGCAGCTTTTAGAGGAGACAAATCCTGCCAAGGGAGAGAGCCTGGGAGTTGGTGATGCCTTGGGAAGACACCACCTGGCCTGGTGGATGGTGTCTCTGCCCATGGGAACCGGATGGCCTCTAAGGTCCCTTCCAACCCAACCCATTCTGTGCCTCTGTGAAATGTTTGGCAACAGGAAAGCAGAGTCCCCATGGGACAAGTGGGAAGCTCAGAACTCTCCCAGTCCTCCCCAGCTGCCCTCAGGAAGGCTCTGAGCCAGGAGAGGACCTCAGTGTTGGAGCCATACCAGAGCATGAGGCATCTTCTTCTGCTTAGCATCTTGCTTCAGCAGGCAGATGAGGAAGGGGGTGGTCAGGAAGATGGGCAGGACAAACACAGGGATGGTGACAGCAAAGGGGAACTTCCACTGCCCTGTTGAGGAAGAAAAAGACAGCAGTGAGCTCCTGCTGGTGGCACAGTTTATGCTCAGAAGAGGCTCTTTGAGTCAGCTTTTCCCCTCAGAAAAGTCCAGCTCCTAATTCCACAGACACAGAGGAAGGCAAAGAAACCTCCCTGAGGTCAGCCAGAGGCACAGGGAGCTCTGGCAGCAGGCACTGCCTCCCTGGCAGCAGGGCAGAGCTGAGGCTTTGCTCTCTGATTCCCAGGACAAATTGGGCTATTTCCAAGCTTTCCTCAGGAGCACAACTCAGGGCCAACATCTCCTGAGCTCCAAGCTCTTTCAGGATGGGATTGTCTCAATCCAGATCTTCCTGCAGAGAGCAGGAACCTTTCCCTAGCACACCCACCCAGCCCAAGAGGAGAACCTTTGGGGTTCTTTGGGTTTCTTTTCTCTCTCTTTTCTTTCTGGTGGCACAAGCTGCTTTTGGTGGAAGTCTTTGCCTTGCCCCAGTCCCCACTGGATGCCCCCCCAGAGCCTTTCCTCAGCAGGGCCATACCTCTGTGGGTCAGCAGCACACATTGTGGCTGGGAGAAGTGGCTGTACTTGAAGCCAATGCCCTGGAAGGAAGATCTGGCACTCAGGCAGTAGTTGCCTCGAAGTGCAGTGGTGTCAATGGTCACTGCCTGCTTCCTGAGGATCTTTTCATATTGCTTCTGTTTGCAAACAAAAAGAGCAGAGGGGTGCAGAGGTGCTGCTGTCATTGCCTGGGAGAGGCTTCTCCAGCCTTTTACCCCCCAGAATGGTTTGGGCTGGAAGGGACCTCCAAAGGTCACCCAGTCCAACCCCCCTGCAGTGAGCAGGGACTTCTGGTCAGGAGGTTGTGTGGCTGCAGTGGTTGGGAGGTGCATGGAAAGGGCACTCTTATCCTTCCTGCTGCTCTCAGCAAGCACCTCCTGGCTTCTAGGGCAGGATTTCCAGCTGGTGCTGTGCTCTCTTCTGCTCTGTTCAGCTGTACCTGAGCTGGTTGCTTCAAACCTCAGCTATAGCCCTGTTCTAGTGGAGCCTCCAGGTCACAGCTTCCTGCTCAGGATAGGAAACTATGGCAGAACAAATGTCACAGAATCAAGGAAGGTTGGACAAGACCTTTAAGCTCACCCAGTCCAACCAGCAGCCCAACACCACCCTGGCCACTAAACCATGGCCCCAGGTTTCCTGAACACCTCCAGGGACTCCACCACCTCCCTGGGCAGCCTGTGCCAATCCCTGACCACTGTCACTGAAGGAGTTTCTTCTGATGTGCAACCTAAACCTCTCCTGGTGCCACTTGAGGCTGCTCCCTCTCATCACATCCTTTGGTACAAGGGAAAGAGCCCAACCCCCACCTCACTGCAACCTCCTCTCAGGGGGCTGGAGAGAGGAATGAGGTCTCCCTCAACCTCCTCTTCACACTAACCACCCCCAGCTCCCTCAGCCTCTCCTCACCAGCCCTGTTGTCCAGACCCTTCCCCACTTTCCCTGCCCTTCTCTGGGGACACACACAGAGACACTTTCCCCCTCTGGCTTTGTCTTCACTCCGGTTTGGCCATCTCATGTCCTCCAGACTTTGCACCCAGAGACTTGAAACTCTTTCCTTCCAAGCTGGGCATCTTCCCTCCCTTTAACCTCAGAAGTGTCACTTCCACTGACCTTCTCTTCAGAGCCAGCTTCCCAAAAGTTCAGGTCATACATCCAAACCAAGGTCTCCACACAGGGGGGCAAGGGGAAGGAGGCCTCCACGTGGATGGAGTTGTCCTTCAGGGTCACATTCAGCACTGGGGGAGCCAGTTCCACTGCAAGGGAGTGAGCAGGCATGAGCAGAGGCAGGAGCTTGTGCCTCAGCTGCACAGAACTAAGGCTTTTCCCTGCACTTAGAAGCACAGAATTGTCAGGGCTGGAAGGGACCTCAAGGCTCAGCCAGTTCCAACTCTCCTGCCCTGGGCAGGGACACCTCACACTGGATCAGGTTGCTCAGAGCCACCTCCAGCCTGGCCTTATAAACTCCCAGGGATGAGGCTTCCCCCACCTCTTTGGGCAGCCTGTGCCAGTGCCTCACCACCCTCATGGGGAAGAACTTCTTCCCTCTGTCATCTTCTGCAGGAGGCAGGAATGGGGAAGGCAAAGGAAGAGCTTTGTTTTGCTCTAACATAGCCCCTCTGGGTCCTGGCAGGCCTGCAGCCAGCTCAGGCAGAGCTCTGAGCACCAAACCCTGGCACTTGCCACCAAATTCATTTTCAGGTGAGGAAGGCTCCTCGTTGTTTGTGCTCCCCCAGACCTCTGCCACAAGCTGCTTGTCTCTCTTCCCGTGGTGTGTGCCCTGCCAGCACCTGTTGGGATGTCCTTCCCCCCAGGCTGGAGCCTGGCAGCCACTCACCATCCAGGTAGTACTCCTTGAACTGCGATACCACCCACGGGGACTGAGAGCTGCCCAAAACAGCCTTCACCTGAGCTCGAGCCTTGACAAAGTAGGTTGGGAGCTCACAGGTCAGCTTGCAGGAGGTGCTCTCAATGGCTTTGCAGTGAGGAACCTTCTTCCATTTGTTCAGGTGCTGCAGGCTAAGGGAAGGAACAAGCAGAGCAGAAAATCAAACTCACTGCTCTGGGACAGCTCCCAGAGCAAGACAGGGAAGGCTTCCGGAGGATGCTACCAAGTCTGTGGCTGTGCCCTCCCTGGAGGTGTTCCAGGCCAGGCTGGATGAAGCCTTGAGCAACCTGGGCTGGGGGAGGTGTCCCTGCCCATGGCATGGGGGTTGGAATTGGATGAGCTTTAAGGTCCCTTCCAGCCCAAACCCATTCTATGGAGCTCTGAATCTTGCTCAGCTTGGAGCACTTTACAGATGGATAAGAACTGGGTTTGGTGAAAGGATCCTAATCAGAATCCCAGAATGGCTCAGGCTGGCAGGGACCTCAGAGCTCCTCTGCTCCAACCTCCCCACCATGCCCAGGGACACCTCTCAGCCAGACTCAGCTGCCCAAGGCCTCATCCAGCCTGGCCTTGAACACCCCCAGGCAGGAGGCAGCCACAAGCACTCTTTTCCCTGTGCCATGCTTCTAGTCAGACATCCCCCAAGCACTTACCTCTCATACCTCACAGTGTATCTCACCCCTGGGGGGGAGCCTGCTCCTGGAGCCCACGTCAGGATCATGTCAAAATCCCTGGAGAGCAGCGTCACGTTCTGAGGAGCAGGGAGCTTGCCCTGGCCTGAGTGAAACAGCAGGGGCCAGGAGGTCGGTGAAGGGTGGCAGAGCATCAGAGAGTGGCTTGAGATGGAAGGGAGCTCTAGAGGTCATCTTGTCCAACCTTCCTGCAGTCAGCAGGGACATCCCCAACCAGCTCAGGTTGCTCAGAGCCCCATCAAGCCTGACCTTCAGTGATGGGGACTCCAGCACCCCCCTGGGCAACCTGTTCCAGTGTCCCACCACCCTCATAGTAAAGAATCTCCTCCTAATGCCACAGAATCAACCAGGTTGGAGGAGACCTCCAAGATCATCAAGCCCAGCTGATCACCCAGGATCCCTCCTGCTCTGCTTTCAAACCCTTGCCCCTTGTCCTAGTGCTCCCAGCCCTTGGACCAGCCCCTCCCCACCGTTCACGCAGGTACTGTTTTCTTTCTCCAGGTGCTGGAAGGCTGCTCCCAGGCCTCCCCAGAGCTTTCTCTTTCACCTTATGTGAATCCCTCGCCTGCCTGAGCTGCGCCCATCCACACCTCCCCTCCTGCGCCCATCCACACCTCCCCTCCTGCGCCCCGGCCCCCGGCGGAGCGAACGGCAGCGCCCCGGTGCCGCACGGTACCTCCAGCCTGCTGCAGGAGGCACAGCGCCGTCAGGACGCCGGCTCTCCAGGAGGACATGCCAGAGCGCAGCTCTGCCCTTCCAGAGAGGCTTTGTTTTCCCTGCTACCTTCTCATCCTGCTGCTCTGCTGCCTGGCAGCCGCCGGCGGAGCCAGCAGCGGCCGCCCTGGGCGCCCACGGCCGCGCTTCCTGGTACGGCCCACGGCCAGCCCCGGCCCGGGGAAGGAGCTGCTGCCGGGCTGCTCGGGGAGGGAAAAGAGGGTGTCGAGACTGCAGCACAACGCCCTCCAGTGAAACACAGCTGATCCCCGGGCCAGGCTGGCTGCCGGCGCAGCGCAGCAGGCTGAGCCCTGCCTGCCGAGGTCCCTCGGGAAGAAGCTGACCTTTGGAATTCACCTGCCGGGCTGTGAGATACTCACAGAAACCAAAGGAGTTTTTACTGCCCGAGAGAGCTGGGGAGGAAGCAGCAATGGCAAGCCCCAGTGTGTGACATTGGGATGGTCTGGTGTTCACAACAGGACAGGGCTTGGCTCTTGGAATCATAGAATCACAGAACTCTCAGGGCTGGAAGGGAGATCAAGGCTCAGCCAGCTCCAACCCCCCTGCCACGGGCAGGGACACCTCACACCACAGCAGGTTGCTCACAGCCACATCCAGCCTGGTCTCAAAACCCTCCAGGGATGAGGCTTCCACCACCTCCCTGGGCAGCCTGTGCCAGGCTCTCACCTCTTCACTTCTGTTAGCAGGGTAAAAAATCTCTGACCCCCGAAGCAGCTTGGGAGGGGTCCCAAGGATCCTCTGCTCCAAGCTTTCAGGGTGATGGGAGAGCTGAAATGAGCTGGCCCAGCACTCTGGCAAGCTGAGCCTTCAGACTGCCCAGGGCAGAGGAATCCACAGCTTCCCCTGGGAGATGATTCCAGCCTCTAACTGTTCTCATTGAGTTCTTGCTGAGAACCCTCAGGCAGCTCCCCTCGAAGAGGAGTGAGGTGTAGTGTTTGCAAGGGCTGAATATCATCATCATCATCATCATCATCAAATCAGAATTGTCAGGGTTGGAAGGGAGCTCAAGGCTCAGCCAGTCCCACCCCCCTGCCATGGGCAGGGACACCTCACACCACAGCAGGTTGCTCACAGCCACCTCCAGCCTGGCTGCAAACACCTCCAGGCAGGAGGCTTCCACCACCTCCCTGGGCAGCCTGTGCCAGGCTCTCACTACCCTCATGGTGCAGAACTTCTTCCTGACATCCAATCTGAATCTCCCCATTTCTCTTTCTGTTCCATCCCCCCAGTCCTATCACTCCCTGACACCCTCAAAAGTCCCTCCCCAGATCATCATCATCACCATCAGTGCCTCCTGGGGGACGTCTGCTCTGAAATCCGGGCTCCATCAGGCTCTGTGGCAAAACTCCCCCCCGGGTTTCAGCCTGACCGAGAACCTGCCCCAGGAAAACCCAACTGTTGTGCCGGCAGCCGGGGGGTGCGGGAGGGCTGAGCCGCGAGGTGTCGCTGCCTGGCAGACAAAGTCCTCCTCCTCCAGCAGAGCATCCTCCGGCAAGCTCCAAGCGCAGCACCGCAGCTCACAGGATGCTGGGGGTTGGAAGGGACCTCCGGAGATCACCGAGTCCAACCCCCCCTGCCAGAGCGGGAGCAGAGAACCCAGCACAGGTCACACAGGAACACATCCAGACAGGGCTGGAGAGGCTCCAGAGCAGGAGACTCCACAACCTCTCTGGGCAGCCTCCCAGTGCAGAAGTTCCTCCTGATGTTGAGGTGGAACCTCCTGTGCTGGAGTTTCCATCCACTGCCCTCTGTCCTGTCCCAGGGTGCAGCTGAGCAGAGCCTGTCCCTGTCCCCTCCCTCCTGACCCCCAGCCCTCAGCTATTGATAGGCATTTATTAAATCCCCTCTCAGCCTGCTCCTCTCCAGACTGAAAGCATCCTCCTGGACAGTGCCCCACATCAGCCTTCTTCTGGAGAGATGGAGGATGGAGCAGTTGTTCCTCAGGGCAATGCCTCATCTCCAGCTGGGTCTCTGCCACGCTGCTGCAGTGACTGAGGATTCCTGGGGGACTCCCTCCCTTTGCTGCCTTTTGCCTCTCTGCGTGCAAGAGATGATTCAGAGCACCAGGGCAAACCCTGCAGCCTCTCCTGAGTCAGGCTGACTGATGCCTTCCTCTCCTGAGGGTGGGCACTGCAGGAAGTGCAGCCCTGGTCTGGGGAGGAAGGCACAGTCTGGGCTGTGCTTTCATAGTTTCATAGTTTCATAGTTTCATTCAGGGTTGGAAGGGACCACAAGGATCATCTAGTTCCAACCCCCCTGCCATGGGCAGGGACACCCCACACTAGAGCAGGCTGGACAGAGCCTCATCCAGCCTGCTCTTAAACACCCCCAGGGGTGCTTTGATTTCATGAAACCTTTGGAGGCAGCAGCAGGCAGCAGCAGGCAGCAGCAGGCAGCAGGCACCCCAGCTCCTTCCCTGTGCTCCCACCCCACCCTCACAGGTGCTGTGTGTGAGCTGAGGAGGGGGAGCTGAGCCCCACGGGATGAAAGCTGGAGCAGGGCACTGCTGCTGAGAGTGGCACCAGGGGAAACCCAACCGTGGAGCCCCGGGCACGACTGACCCTGCTGATGTGCTCTTCAGCACCCTGCAGGGATGTTTCCAGTCTGTCTTCAAACGTGGAGTAGCCTCCACGTGGAGCCTCCTGCAGCTGATTTTTGTCTCTTTCTGATAGGTTAAGAACTTTTTTTCCCCCCACGAGGAGATGTGTTTGGAGAAGGTTTTTACTGGAACTCTGCAAAGTTCCAACTCAGTGCTTGGGGAGGGGGAAGAAAATACTCAGTGTCTGCAGGACCAAATTCATTCTTCTCTGGCAGCTCTCACAGGCCTGTGCTAGGTGAGATGGCTCAGGCTCAGTGGGGAGAGGAGGGGGCAGTGGTCACACTCTGGACACTGCTGAGGGAATGAGAGAGGCACTCCCCAGCAGCTCTCTCTGGATGGTCTGAGGGGTTCCTGAGAGGAAGTTGATGCAGGTAAAAATGATGTTCAAGGAAGGTTCTGCCTAAGAGCTCTGTAAACGAGTGACTAAGACCTTTAGTCACTCAGCCTCTGCTCTTTAAAGCCTTTTGCTTTCCTGCTGTTGAATTAACCTCTCTGCTCTGGCAGCAGCTGCCCTCAGCACCGCTCCTGCCTCCTGCCAGCTCGGTGCTGGCCATGGCTTCTGAGGAAGCCTCCTGCAGAGCTTCCCAGCAGAGCTTCCAGCTTCCAGCAGCGTGAGGTTGCTCTCCTTGGCTCCATCTCTTTCTTTCTGGGGGTGGTGGAGCTGGTGTAACCGTGGGGACAGAAGTGGGCAGCATGGGCCTGGCTTTAGAGCTGGGCAAAGTAAAAGCAGAGGGCAGGGGAGGAAGGTTTCCTTCACCACCTCTTTGGAGAAGTGATTGAGCATGGCAGGGCCAGAGGAGAAAAGCTTCTTCAGCCCCAGAACAAAACTGAAAGTGAGACCTCAGCCAGCTCCAAAGACTCCCTGGAAGCCACTTGGGTGCAGGACAGGCTGCTCTCCCTGCAAAGCCATGCTGAGGGCTGGGGCAGAGCAGTTCCAAACAGCTCAGAAGTCACCAAGTTTGGAAACTTAACGTGGGGAAATGATCAGATGAGCAAAGAACAAAATGCTATGGGGAAACAAGAGGTTAACCACCCTGCAGAGCTGAGTGATCCCAGATGGTAAAGCAAAACCCAGCAAGTGTCCCCTTGACCCAGACAGGCGTCTGGGCAAGCTGTCACCAGGAGAGAATGGGCTTGGGTTGTGTTCAAATCGGGTCTGAAAAGACTTAAAATGAAAAGCGAAAGCACAGCCATGAGCTGTTCCCCACGGGAGGGCTGTGAATCAGCTCATGCCCTTTATGTTTTCTTCTGGGGCAGAGGTCTTAAAGGAACTGCAAGGCTTTGGCTGCAGACAGCAGCTGCAGCTGGCACTGCCCCTGACAGAAGGGTCACCAGCTAGAGAGTTTGCATTCCATGTGCTGCTCCTGCATGGCAAGGAGAATGCAGTGACCTGCTGGAAGCATCTGGCCCCTGGAGCTCAGCCCAGGGCTTGTAGCTGTGTCATGGTTTCATCACAGCATCCATGGCTGGAGTCGATGAGCTTCAGAGGTCCTTTCCAGCCTCCCCCACCTCTGATTCTGTGTACTCTGGGCCCCAGCCCGAGGTCAGACAAAGCTCTGCCTTCCCTCCCTGCCTGCCCAAGCAGTGGGGCAGACAGCTGGGGTGGTGCTGCCGGGGCAGAGGGCTCAAGCTGCCTGCCCTGCTGCTTGCCACTGCTCCTCTCCCTTTTCCTGGAACCTGTCCCTTCCCCTGCTCAGCGCCTCTGTGCTCACGCTGAAAGCAGCTCGGGAGCCTGCCTGGGCTTGCAGCAGCAGTGAAACTCCAGTGCACACAGAGTCAAACATGTGCTAGCCCACAAGGTGCAGATACAACAACACAGGAACGTCCTGGGGGCACCAGGCCTCCCGAAACCCCCAGCTCCCAGCGTGGGAACGGCGCTGGGGACCCTGCAAGTTCCGACAGAGAGACACAGGCTGCATTCTAGCTGCCTGCCTCTGGCACCCTCTGAGCCAAGCTCTGCTCTTGGGGTCACCCCACAGGCTCCAGAGCTGAGCCCTCATCCAGAGCCTTTTGCCTGCTTGAGGAGGTGATGCCCCCCTGCCTCTCTTGGCTCAGGGCTGTGGGATGCAGAGGGACTGAGCCTGGCAGTGAAACTCTGCTGCATGGCCAGGGGATGCAGGGAGCTCTGCAAGCACCTTGCAGACAGGAAATGCATTTTCCCCTGCATGTGTTTCACCCAGTGGCAGAGTGAGAGCACAGCTGGGGAGGAGGAGTATGGAATCATGGAATTGTTTGGGGTGGAGAAGGCTTCCAAGATCATCAGATCCAACCAGCAACCCAACCCCATCATGGCCACCAGACCATGGCCCCAAGTGCCATTGCCTTGAACACCTCCAGGGATGGGGACTCCACCACCACCTCCCTGGGCAGCCTGTGCCAGTCCCTGACCACTCTGGCAGGACTTTTTGTTTTCGCAGTATCCAACCTGAGCCTCCCCTGGTGCAGCTTGAGGCCACTACTGCCTCCTGTCCTATCACTTGACAGCAGGGAAAAGAGACCAACCCCAGCTGGCTCCAGCCTCCTTTCAGAGAGCTCCAGAGAGCAATGAGGTCTCCCCTCAGCCTCCCCCTCTCCAGACCAAACCATCCCAGTTCCCTCAGCTGCTCCCCACAACACTTGTTCAGTCCTGAAGCCCCTTCAGCTGCCTCCTTGCCCCTCTGAGGCAATGGCGTGGAGAAGCCACTCGTGGCCTGTGCCTTCCCTCTGGACATCACCAGGAGAAGGGGGATGGATGTGCAGGAACCCAGGGAGCATGGCACAGCATGGCCAAGGCTGTGGGGTGCCCCTCCCCAGCAACCCCCAGTGGCAGCAGCTCCCTGGTGGGGTGGAGGAGCCTTTGTTTGAATGCCTGCAGTGCTTTGCATTGCAGCATTTGGATGCCAGAGCTGTACGGTGCTGTAAAAGTTAATTAGGCAGATAACTAATTAAAGACTTCTCCCTTTTATTGTTGCCAGCTTGCAATTCAGAAAGGGGCTGGTGTCAAAGTGAATCCAGCCACACAGCCCAGTGAAAGAAGTGATAAAGCCTTCAGGATCCAGTTAAACATTCGGGAGACTGGTGGGGGGAAAATCCCATCCCTGGCTGGGGGCAAGAAATGTCCCAGCTCCACTGACCTGGCCTGGGAGACCTCTCCAGGGGGGCTCTTGCTGTGAGGGGAGGGCTGCAGCCTGGAGCTGAGCATGCAGGACAGGGTTTGTAAGTGCCAACAGGCATGATGGTGTTGGAAGAGTTCCCACGAGGACGATTTGTCCTTGAGGACCTGGCTGGAGCTCCCTGCTAAAAGGTCCAGGATGTGGTTTCCAGGGCTGTGAGCTAAGAGAGGACACAGCAGGCTGTAAGGCCACCAGCGTGGGAAGTTTTGCTGGTGGGTGACAGGTGGTGGCTCTGCAGCTCTCCTGCTCTCAGACAGGGTCCCCTTCTCTGGAGGGTTCTCGCTGGAAGGGAGGGAGGAAGATCTCACTGGAAGGGAGGGAGGAAGATCTCACTGGAAGGGAGGAAGATCTCACTGGAAGGGAGGGAGGAAGGTCTCACTGGAAGGGAGGGAGGAAGGTCTCACTGGAAGGGAGGGAGGAAGGTCTCACTGGAAGGGAGGGAGGAAGATCTCACTGGAAGGGAGGAAGATCTCACTGGAAGGGAGGAAGATCTCACTGGAAGGGGGGGAGGAAGGTCTCACTGGAAGGGGGGGAGGAAGGTCTCACTGGACAAGCAGATGTTGCCAGTCCCCTTGGCTGTCTCCCTCCCGTGGGTCCCTGCACAGAAGAGTCCTCGCAGGGTTCCTGTGAGCCAGCAGCACCTTGGCACTGCTGTGGGGCAGGAGAGCACAGCCAGGAGCCTCAGCAGCGTCCTGACCTGACAATCGCTGGGGTCATTTTGGCCCTGGGGAACGTGCAATTAGAGGGTGGAGGGTAGCAGAGCCGAGCTGAGGCTGAGACTCCTGGCCAGCAGCCAGCAGACGTGCTGTAAGCAGGTGGCACCGGGCCCAGAGTCTCCAGCAGGGCTCAGCTGCCCTGCGAGCTGGGGAGAGGGGCCCGGAGCTCTGCACGTGCTGCCTGCACCCAGGGTCTGGGCTCTTGTGAAATCCCAACCTGGCTGGGGGGGGTTGAGTGCTTGAAATTCCACCCAGCTGCCCGACCCTCCCTCCCTCCCCACTGGAAAAAAAAGAAAGAAGGAGAAGAAGAAGAGAGGAATTGAGCAACTCCTGCCAGGGCTGCCGGGCTGCGCGGCTCACGTACTGCGCGGGGCAGGCGCTCGCAGGGCAGTTACAGGGCCAGAGGAAGGGCTGGGTTGGAAGGCACCTTAAAGATCAGCCAGTGCCAGCCCCCCTGCCGTGGGCAGGGACACCTCTCACCAGCCCAAGTTGCTCAAGGCATCATTCAGCCTGGTCCTGAAGATTCATGCCCCCCTCAGCAACCTGTCCCAGACCCTTCCCACCCTCACTGGAAAGGATTTCCTCCTCATCTCCAGCCTCAGTCTGCCCTCCTCAACCTCAAATCCCTTCCCTCCGATCCTGTCACTCCAAGCCCTTGTCAAAAGTCTCTCCCCAGCTCTCCTGTAGCCCCCCTCAGGTGCGGGAAGGCTGCTCTGAGGGCTCTCCAGAGCTGCCTTTTCTCCCGGCTGCGCAGCCCCAGCCCTCTCAGCCTGTCCCCGGAGGGGAGGTGCTGGTTTCACCCAGCAACCTGCTGCCTCCGGAGAGGGGAGGGCTCTCGGGGCTCGCAGCTTTGATGACACGAGCGCTGAGATCAGGCCACTGGCACCCATCTACCCCAGATGAGGATCTGGCCAGGGTCCCGACAGCGGCAGAATATGCTTCCACCCCCGCCGCTATCAGGCCCAGCCCTCAGATGACAAGAATTTAATTTAAAGGCTCAATCTCTTGTCTGAACAGCTCCCTCCCTCCTGCCCTCCCTCCCTCCCCCACTCTGATGAGAGGAAAACCTTCGGAGAAGGCATCCAGGCAGAGTGGGAAAGCTTCGGAGGGAGCTGTCTCTTGCCCTTCAGCCATCCAGGGAGGAAGAGCTCATCTGAATGAAATGAGGATCAATCAGAGGCAGGCATGGGAAAAGCTGGGAAAAGGAGCCTCCAGTGATGTATATTCATGGGGGGGAAAACCTCCCCCAGACATGCAGGAGCTTTGATGAAAACCCTCCCAGCTGTGCCGTGCCTTTGAAGTGACACAGCAGAAGTGGATCCACGATTAGCCAAGAGATAGAGGCAGATGAGCTCTCAATCAGCTGAATCCTGATGCTTAGCAGAGGCTTTCAAGATGACTTTTTATAGCTCCTTCCAAAATTAATGGGAATCATCTGCAGGGCACCCCCCGGCCTCCTTCTCCCCTCCTTCCTCCCCCACCCCACACCCCAGATAACCTCCAGAGCCAGGATTCATCTTCCCAGAGGGCAGGGGATGAGGTGGCCCTGGGGTCTGTGCTGCAGAGGCTAAGTGGGACGAGCCCTGAGGCAGCAGCAGGGAATGAAAGGCTGATGGAAATGGCTTTATTTTGTTGTTATTATTCCTGCTTTTATTTTTACCAGAAAGGAGGTTCCAGAGATGCCATCACACAGCTCCTGCCAGACTGGCATAAAGCCTCAGCTTCTCTTACTCCAGCATCTGTCTCCTATCTGCTCCCCTGGTCTGAACCTGTGAAAGCTGAATCTAAAAGCTCTGCTCTGGTTCTGGAAGCTGAGCAGTGCTCAGGGCTGCTCTGACCCCAGGGGAGCCTTGGGATGCTGGGACACTGATGCAGGGAGGGGGAGGAGGGATGAATCCCCAACACAGCAGCATCCAGACCCCCAGCAGGGCCCAGCAGCACCTCCTGCCCAAGGGCTGAGCCTCCTCTGCATCTGCTGAGTTTCCTGAGCACCCAGCAGCTGTTGGAGGCTTTTTTCCCTGAGCACCCAGGAGCTGTTGGAGTTCTTCTTTTCCCTGAGCACCTGAGACCTGTTGGAGGCTTTTTGGTTGTTGTTGTTTTTGGTTTTTACTGCTGGAAAGCTTCTCCATTCACAAGCACAGAGGAAAGGTCAGCTCTGGCCCAGAGCTTGCTCAGAAGTGCACTTTCACTTGGCCTTTGCTTATCTGAGCTGGGTGACAGGATAAACACAGAGTGCTGAATGTTCCTCCTGTGGAAGAAAACCTCTTGGAGCCTCCAAGGAACCCAGAGCACAGCTGGTTTCTCCCTGGCACTGCCCCTTGCAGAGGGTGGCTCCCTCCCAGGGCCACTTCATGGGAAGGGGCAGATGCAATCAGCCAAGTCCTGTCTGGCTAAGAGGCTTCGAGGTGTGATCAAAGCCTCTCTTGTGCTGCAGTGGCACTGCCAGGGTGTTTGCTTTTAATCTGATCAGATAAGCTGAAGGAAAGTCAGCAATTGGTTTGGATGGTGTAAGAAACCAATTTGGGAATGGCCAGAGACAAATAATAATAATAATAACACAAACTTGCTCAAGAGTTCAGCTAGAGCACAGGCACTGCTGGGAGGGGGCCTGCACTCAGCCCTGCTGCTTTGGGTCCTGAGGGAGCCTGCACTCAGCCCTGCTGCTTTGGGTCCTGAGGGGGTCTGCACTCAGCCCTGCTGCTTTGGGTCCTGAGGGGGCCTGCACTCAGCCCTGCTGCTTTGGGTCCTGAGGGGGCCTGCACTCAGCCCTGCTGCTTTGGGTCCTGAGGGGGCCTGCACTCAGCCCTGCTGCTTTGGGTCCTGAGGGGCCCTGGTTCTGTGTTCTGCAGGGGCTGGGCAGGTTTGCAGCTGAGCTGGAAAGGCCAAGTGTCAGTGGTTTGAAACCCCAGAGTGCCAGGGTGGAAGGGAGCATCTGCTCCAACCTCTGCAGGGGATGGTGGAGCTGCAAAGAGCTGCCCCAGCAGCCTGTCCAGCTGAGCCTGAGGAGTGACCAATGCAGGGGGCTCCACTGCTGGCCCTGGGAGATGATTCCAATGTCCAACTGTGCTCATGGGGAAAGGTTTTCTTCTGGGGTCCAGCAGGAATCTCCCCAGCAGGAGCTTGTCCCCATCACCCCTTGGCTTCTCCGTGGGGCTCCTTGTCCGAAGGGAGTCTTCATCTTCTTGGCAGCCACTCTTTATGCCCTGGTGCAGGGCAAAAAGCTCTCCCCTGAGCCTTCTCCCCTCAAGGCTGAACAAACCCAGCTCTTAATCCCTGAGAACCATTCTCAGCTCTCCTCTGATGACCTGGCACTATGATAAGCCTCCACCCAAGAGGCTGCATCTTCCCAGGCTCCTGTTCTTTCTCTTCAGTGCTGGTGGCCCTTGGGCACTTGCACCCAGCAGCAAGGGAGTGTGACCTGAGAGTGAGCTCAGCTGCAGTGCCTGAGCTGGTGCTGGTAGTGACCTGCCCAGCAGAGCTCACTGCCCTTCCACTCATATCTTTTCAGCTGTCACCATCCAGGACCTCAGGCTGACTTCCCTGAATGGCCACTGTGGAGCTCATCTCAAAGCTCCACTCCAGACCTCCAGCTTCCTCTATAGCCTTTGGCTGCTCCAGTGGGGAGTGAGGAAGCGAGGGGTGGAGGAGGCTCCTGGCAGGACCATTAGGACATGCCTCAAAACACCTAACCTCCCTTCCCTGTGAAAGTGGAGGACAGTTCCTCCTCTGGCCTGCACAGCCAGCAGAGAGAGTGGAGCAAGAGTTCAGCAGAAGTCTTGCTCAGCCTGTTTGGAGGCACGCAGGAGATGTTGTTGCATCCTCCACGAGTGGAAGGCATTCTTCCTGCTTCCTTAGGGCAGGAAGGGATTTCCTGGAGCTGTGCTTTAGGAACAGCCTGGCTGTCCCAGCTGACTCAGGCACTGCCTGCAGTGCCAGCTCAGCACACTGGCACTGCTGCCACCAGATGCCTTGCACTGCCTGGTCCCCAAGCCACAGCAGCTGTGGGGTGAAAACTGAGGGGAAGGAAAGGAGCTCAACCCATTCACCAGGCTTCTCCTGGGCATTCCCACCTGGAATCCTGAGCTACTGCTGCCACCCCAACCTGCAGAGGCTGCTCCTGAAGGACAGAGCACAGCTGCTCAGGCTCTGCTCTCCTTTTGGACACAGATCCCACGGGATCCCTGCCCGCAGGGACTGCTCTGCCTTTGGGACAGGCTCTGCCTGGGGAGCTTCGCCTCCCCTCGCAGCACAAACCCTCTTCAAACTCTCTCTCTGGGGAAGGGCAGAAGCTTTGTCTGCTCTGTGGTGTGCTCATGCATGAGCTCTTCAGAAAGGCAGGAGATGCCTTCCCCTTGCAGGAGCCAACACAAATGTCACGTCTTGAGAAAATGCAATGGAATCTGAAGTGTCACCTGGCCTGTGGGGCAGGCAAACAGCAGCCCAGGGCAGGTCTTAAAGGGGCCTCCAAGTTTCAGTGCCTGGGTGAAGGGCTAAGCTCCCCTGGAAGGAACTCAAGGGTAAAATCAGGACTCAGCACTTTGGGTCTTTTGTTTTGTTTTTGGATGGTGGATTTGTAGACACAAAGACAACTTTGGATGCCTGCCCTGAGCTCTGCTCAGCCCCAGACACAGAAATGTGGCAGTTTAAACCTGCTGGTGTTTGCTCAGACTCTGCAGGCTGAGTTCCATGACAGGAGAGTGACTGCTGACATCCAGGGGGGGTTGGCCAGGGAGATAAGAGGGATTTCAACCCCTGGAGAGTAACTTTGTCCTTTGCCAAGGGGTTCTGCAGGGAAAAACTTGGAAGGAGCTTTTCTGTGTTACTTCATGGCCCAGCCCAAAGCAGGGTTACATGGAAAGCACAGCAGCAGGGCTGGTTTGTTATGGAATCACAGAGCCACTGAATCATTAAGGGTGGAAAAGACCTCTAAGAGCATCACAAGCAGGGCAGGAGAGGGGATTCTGCCCCTTGGCTCTGCTCTGCTGAGACCTCACCTCCAATCCTGCCTCCAGCTCTGGTGTCCCCAGCATAATGAGACACAGAGCTGCTGGAGAGAGTCCAGAGGAGGCCACAAGGACGAGCCAAGGGCTGGAGCAGCTCTGCTGTGAGCACAGGCTGAGGGAGCTGGGGGTGGTTCAGCCTGCAGAGGAGAAGGCTCCAGGGGCACCTCAGAGCTGCCTGCCAGGACCTGAAGGAATCCTGCAGGAGGGCTGCAGAGGAACTCATGAGGGTGTCTGGAGACAGGACAAGGGGGAAGGGTTTGAAGCTGAGGCAGAGCAGGGTCAGAGTGGAGCTGAGGAAGAAGTTCTTCAGCAGGAGGGAGCTGAGGCTCTGGCACAGGCTGCCCAGGGAGGCTGTGGATGCCCCCTCCCTGGGGGTGTTTAAGGCCAGGCTGGATGAGACCTAGCTGAGAGGTGTCCCTGGGCATGGTGGGGAGGTTGGAGCAGAGCAGCTCTGAGCTCCCTTCCAACCTGAGCCATTCTGGGATTCTATGCCCAGCACCACCATGGCCACTAAACCATGGCTCAAAGTGCCATGTCTGGATGGGTTTCTTTCCCACCTCCAGGAATGGGGACTCCACCACCTCCCTGGGCAGCCTGTTCCAATGCCTGACCAACTCTTGGCAGAGTCCCCATCCCTGGAGGTGTTCAAGAAGCCAGTGGCCATGGCACTTGGGGCCATGGTTTAGTGGCCTTGGTGGTGCTGGGCTGCTGGCTGGGCTGGGTGACCCTTGGGTATCTTTTTCAGCTGAAACAGTTCTATGATTCTACATCCTCTGTGTGGCATCACTCCCATTCCTGCAGGGTCTGCAAAGCTGCCTCCAAGCTGGCAAGGCTGAGCTGTCCTTTCCCCCCACCCCCCCCGTTTCCTGTAGCTGCTGCAAAACAAGGCTGAGGTTACAACACTCCAGGCTGAATCAACCCCCGGCAGCAGGCAGCGCTCGCCGGGGCCGTCCGCAGCAGCCCATTACCTCCTCTAATTAACCCTCACTTCATTAGCAGAAAGAAGGCCACTCAGGGCTGCGTGGGCGTCGGGAGGATGCGGCCCTGGTGCCTCCTCTCCGCGCTGCTGTTTGTTGGTTTCTGTGGCTCCGCAGAGACAAACAGCCCCACCCCGAGCGCCCTGCCGGGGCTCCGTGCCGAGCAGAGGCCATCTCCCCCTGCCCCTTCCCACCAGGGGTCAACAGCCGCCGCGTCCCCGCTCCTGGAGGGCAGACCTCGCTCCCTCTGGGGCAGGGGGGGATGGCGGTGAGCCTCTGCCTGGGCGGACGCTGCTGCTGCCGCCTGTCAGCTGCAGGCTGGGCTGTGCCCTTTGCCGAGATGCTTCTTGCATCACCAGAGGTCCCAGTCCCTGCCTGCAGCCCACGCCCTCCCCATCCTATTTAATTCTGCCCTTGCCCGGGCAGGAGGCAGCTCTGCTCCCGGCCCTGCTCTCCTCTCCGGGGCTGCTCTGCTCCCAGGTGCATTTCACCGGCAGAAAGAAGCAGAGGCTCAGGACCCTGCACCGTGTCTTTGCCTGGGTGGTTTGACCACCCTCCCGTCCTGCCACGGACCCCCCTCCCTGCAAAGCCCTTGCTGAGCATCGTGGTTGGATGAGGCCTTGAGCAGCCTGCTCCAGGGGGAGGTGGCCCTGCCCGCGGCGGGTGGGGGGGTGGGAACTGGATGACCTTCGAGGTCCTTTCCAACCCCTTCCATGAATCCCTGGAGGCTTGAGAAGAGAAACCCAGCACCAACTGCAGCCTCCCTCTAGCCTCAGGGGTCCCAAAGGAGACCACTCCAGACCCCATTTGCTTCTGATTTTCCACCTTTTGTTCCTCCTTGGTTTCTGTACTTTTAGTTTAGTTTTTCTTTCTTTTCCATTTTCTTTTTTCCATTTTTTTTCCTATTTCTTTTTCTTCTCTTTTTTCTTCTTTTTTTTTTCCCTTTTCCTCTTTCTTTCCCTTTTCCTCTTTCTTTTCCTTTTCCTCTTTCTTTTCCTTTTCCTCTTTCTTTTCCTTTTCCTCTTTCTTTTCCTTTTCCTCTTTCTTTTCCTTTTCCTCTTTCTTTTCCTTTTCCTCTTTCTTTTCCTTTTCCTCTTTCTTTTCCTTTTCCTCTTTCTTTTCCTTTTCCTCTTTCTTTTCCTTTTCCTCTTTCTTTTCCTTTTCCTCTTTCTTTTCCTTTTCCTCTTTCTTTTCCTTTTCCTCTTTCTTTTCCTTTTCCTCTTTCTTTTCCTTTTCCTCTTTCTTTTCCTTTTCCTCTTTCTTTTCCTTTTCCTCTTTCTTTTCCTTTTCCTCTTTCTTTTCCTTTTCCTCTTTCTTTTCCTTTTCCTCTTTCTTTTCCTTTTCCTCTTTCTTTTCCTTTTCCTCTTTCTTTTCCTTTTCCTCTTTCTTTTCCTTTTCCTCTTTCTTTTCCTTTTCCTCTTTCTTTTCCTTTTCCTCTTTCTTTTCCTTTTCCTCTTTCTTTTCCTTTTCCTCTTTCTTTTCCTTTTCCTCCTCTTTTCCTTTTCCTCCTCTTTTCCTTTTCCTCCTCTTTTCCTTTTCCTCCTCTTTTCCTTTTCCTCCTCTTTTCCTTTTCCTCCTCTTTTTCTTTCCCCCATCTTTCTTTACTTTTTCTTTTTCTCATTTCATTTTCCTTTTCCTCCTTTTTTTTTCTTTTTATTTTTCTTGTTCCTTTTTCCTTTATCTTGTATTTTTTTATTTTTATTTTTCCCCTTTTCTTCTTTTTCTTTACCTTTTTCTAATTTCCTTTTCCTTGTTCTTTTTTCCTTCCCCCCCATTTCTTCTTTTTCCTTTTCCTTGTCCTTTCCCCCCTTTTTCTTCCCCCTTTTTTCTTCTTTTTCTTTACTTTTATTTTTCTCTTTTCCTTTTTCTTGTTGTTTTTCCCTTTTTCTTTTTCTCTCCCCCCTCCCCCTTTTTCTTCTTTTTCTGTACCTTTTTCCTCATTTCCTTTTCCTTTTTCTTTTTCCTTTCTCCTTTTTCTTTTTCCTTTCTCCTTTTTCTTTTTCCTTTTTCCCCCCCCCTTTTCTTCTCCTGTGGCAGCAGCCACTGGGCTGTCTCTTGTGAAAGAGGATTTTTAGCAGACAAACCTGTCATTATGAAACGAAGTCTGGCCTCAGATATAACAGAGGAGGATCAGAGAGGCAGTTACTGTAATTACCCCTAATGATACTTACACTTTACCATACGTTAGCTGCATCCAAACCTTCTTTATTCCCTCTGCAAACAATGAATAATTAGCAGGCTCTGTCCTTGCCTTTTCAGGAGTTACATCATGCTCCCTGGGACACAAAACCCATCTGGGAGCAGCGCCCAGCAGGGAGAATTTCAGGTGCCACTGCAACCAGAGCTTGTCAAAACTGCAGGGGAGCTCATCAGGATCAGGAGGGACAAAGTTATCTGCAGGGCAGAGCTGTTCCCAGGGCACCTTCTCAATAGCTTTTGACTGGGGGAGGGGGTAGGTGGGCAATTTTCTAGGCTGTTATTTCTCACTGTGGAGGAAATCTGTTCCAGGCTTGTTCCTGTGGCCACTGAGACCGCAAGGCTCTGGGGCAGGGGCTCTGGTGGAAGTGGCTCTGCTCTCTCAGGGGTGCAAAGGGGTTTGGCTATGGCAGAGTTCACTTTAGCCTAGGTGAGTTCACTGTAGCCAAGGTGAGTTCATTATAGCCTAGGAGTGTTCACTATAGCCTAGGTGAGCTCATTACAGCCCAGGTGAGTTCACTTTAGCTAAGGTGAGTTCACTATAGCCTAGGTGACCTCATTATAGATGAGTTCACTATAACTAATTTGAGTTACCTGTAGCCAAGGTGAGTTCAATACAGCTAAGGTGAGTTCACTATAGCCATGATGAGTTCACTACAGCTGAGCTCACTCCACCTGAAGGGAGGTCACTATAGGCAGGGTAAACTCACTATAGTTAAGCTGAGTTCCCTGTAACTAAGCTGAGTTCTCTACAGCTCAGCTGAGTTCACCACAGCTCTGGTGAGCTGGTGGTTAAAACCAGCTGTGGTTTCCAGCCCTTTTCAGACCACCAAAGCCCAGCCCCCTGGTTGATGCTGTGATGCATCACTGCTGACAGCAGTAATTTTTAGTGACAGATACAGAAATGTCCTTAGGGAAAAGACAACACTGATGGAAGTTTCCTGTGGGAAAAAAGCTTTTTATTCCCCCCTGTGTTTTCAAGTGCTTTCACCTTTTCTGGTGATGTCTTCAGGGGTAGTTTCTTCACAGGCCTTCAAAGGCTCCTGAGCCCATTAATTTCACCATGGCTTGAGGTCAGTCCCCATCTTCCAGGCAATAATCACTTTCTTTTAGGATCAAACCTGGCCAGCTGGCTGTGATTTCTGATGGTATTGGATCAAGGATTTAAGGCACTGGAGCAGGGCCCTGTGAGGAGAGGCTTGGAGCCCTGGGGCTGCTCAGTCTGGAGAGGAGAAGGCTGAGAGGGGATTTAATAAATGCCTATCAGCATCTGAGGGCTGGGGGTCAGGAGAGAGGGGACAGGGACAGGCTCTGCTCAGCTGCACCCTGGGACAGGACAAGGGGCAGTGGATGCAAGCTGCAGCACAGGAGGTTCCACCTCAACATCAGGAGGAACTTCTGCTCTGGGAGGCTCCCAGAGCCCTGGAGCAGGCTGCCCAGAGAGGTTGTGGAGTCTCCTTCCCTGGAGCCTCTCCAGCCCCATCTGGATGTGTTGCTGTGTAACCTGTGCTGGATTCTCTGCTCCTGCTCTGGCAGGAGGGGTTGGACTCACAGTCTCACAGTATAACTAAGGTTGGAAAGGACCTCGAGGATCATGGAGTCCAACCTATCACCACAGACCTCATGACCAGACCACGGCACCGAGTGCCACATCCAATCCCCTCTTGAACGCCTCCAGGGACGGGGACTCCACCACCTCCCTCCATGATCTCCGGAGGTCCCTTCCAACCCCTCACCTCCTGTGAGCTGTGCTCCAAGCCAGCTGTGGTCTGTGCTTGTTGCAATCGCTGGGCAGACCACACCTGGCTGTGAAACATTGCCTTTTGCATAGCACCTGATACTGTGAGTTAAGCTGAGTTGCACAACGCGGGCTCTAATCTTGACTGGAGAGATAGGATCAGATCTGAGTCAGAGGCATCTCAGAGGAAGGAGGTTGAGTTATTTATTTATTTATTTGTTTATTTGCACAGCAAATGGCAAGGAAAAAAAAAAAACAAACCCTTCATTTGCATGTATGCAAATGGCTTTGAAAGCTCGATTCGTTTGTTTTTTCCCCCCCACCCCCTGAGTGAGTCCTGGGTCAGGGAAGTGTCCCACAGCATGCAAATGGCTGTTTGTGCATCAGGGGCTGAGCCGGGGTTGGAGGAAGCTCCTCTGGCTCGCAGCATCTCCCGGGCAGCAGTAAACAAAGGGGAGGAGACTCCGAGGGGAAGGGGAAGGTTACAGCAGGGAGAGCTCCTGGGAGGCTCCTCCGGCTGCTGTGAGGCTCTGAGCTGGGCCTCAGCCCAGGAGCAAAAACCTTCATGGCAAAATAAAACATTGCAAAGGTGCTGCTGGTGGTGGTGCTGGTGATGCTGGTGCTGGTGGTGGTGTTGGTAGTGGTGCTGCTGCTGGTGGTGGTGCTGCTGCTGCTGCTGGTGCTGGTGGTGGTGGTGTTGGTGCTGCTGGTGCTGCTGCTGCTGATGGTGGCGTTGGTGGTGCTGCTGGTGCTGCTGCTGGTGGTGTAGGTGCTGCTGCTGGTGTTGGTGCTGCCCTGAGCTCTGTGTGGCAGAAATGACTCAGGGAAGGGCTGCCCACGGCTCAGGCCATGCTGGCAGGGGCAGGAGCCTCAGCTGGCCGTGCCCTCAGCCAACAGGAGATGAAGCTGGCAGCCTGGGAGTCCATTAGCCTGAATACAATCCCAGGAGCACCGAAGGGTGGGGGTTGAAGGGACCTCTGGACATCAGGGAGTCACAGAGTGGTTTGGGTTGGACAAGACCTCCAAGGTCATCCAAGCAGCAACCCAACCCCACCATGGCCACCAAACCATGGCCCAAAGAGCCATGGCCACACATTTCTTGACCACCTCCAGGCATGGTGACTCCCCCAGCCCCCTGGTCCAGTGCCTGACCACTCTTGCAGCAAAGGAAAATGTTTCCTGTATCCAACCCTACCCTCCCCTGGCACAATCTCAGGCCATGTCCTTAACCCTGACCTGAAAACGATTGCTCTTCTCAGCTGTTTAGGCTCTTCCAGCCTTGGTGCCATCCCCACAGTATGGTGAAAGGGAAGAGAACAGTTACCTGATACCCTGACTGACTTGCTCTGAGTACTGTGCTGTGGCAAGGGTAACTATTACCTCTTGGGAGTCAGCTGCAAGTATGGGAAAGTTAATTGCTGCTGTAGTAGTGCCTGCAAAGCCAGAGTGTTGGACCTGCTCAGAGCAGAGGGCAATCATGGCATTGTTTTGGCTGGAAAAGACCTTTATGATCATCCAGTCCAACCCTCCCAAGTCTGCTGCTAAACCATGGCCCTTGGCAGCACAGCTCCAAGGCTTTTAAATCCCTCCAGGGAGGATAATCAACCACCTCCCTGGGCAGCCTGTTCCAGGCCTTGGCAACCCTTTCACTGAAGGATTTATTCCTAATGTCCAAAGCTCCCCTGGTGCAACTTCAGGAGCAAGATGTCACTTGCTCCTGGGGAGCAGAGCCCAGCCCCCAGCTGGCTCCAGCCTCCTCCCAGGGAGCTGCAGACAGCAGTGAGGTCTCCCTCAGCCTCCTCCAGGCTGAACACCCCCAGCTTCCTTAGCTGCTCTTCCCCATTCCTGCTCTCCAGACCCTTCCCCAGCTTCGTTGGCCATCTCTGGACCTGCTCCAGCCTCTCTGTGTCCTTCTTGTAGTCCCTGTGCTAAGGAGAGTTCAGCCACCAGGGGAGATGCCACCAGCACGCTCAGGTCACCTCTTGCTCCTCCTTTGGGAGAGTGACAAATGGCAACGATGGGGGTGATAAAATTCCTGGATTTTGTTGGGATCAGGACAGTGACTAAGATCTTGGTGCTGTAATTGATGGTTGTTGCTTTCTATCTGATGAGAGTGTGCTGGTGGTGTGAGGAGTTGTTAAGGACACATGGAGCAATCCTTTGTTGTGTTTCTGGTCGGTGAAGCCCTGCAGAGGAAATGACAAAGCCTCCTGCTGCTGCCCCTGCCAGGCTGGAGGCAGCCCCCAGCTGCTGGGCTGTGCCATGGAGCTTGTGCTGGCTCCAGCCACCTCAGCTCTGCTTTGGAAGCAGAGCAGGGTAGAGCTTCAACTGGACAGGAGGGAGAAGTTCCTCAGTGTGAGGCTGGTGAGACACTGGCACAGGCTGCCCAGGGAGGCTGTGGGCTGCTCATCCCTGGAGGTGTTGAAGGCCAGGCTGGATGAGGCTTGGAGCAAGCTGGGCTGGTGGGAGGTGTCCCTGCCCATGGCAGGGGATTGGAACTGGATGATCACTGGCACAGGCTGCCCAGGGAGGTGGTGGAAGCCTCATCCCTGGAGGTGTTTGCAGCCAGGCTGGAGGTGGCTGTGAGCAACCTGCTGTGGTGTGAGGTGTCCCTGGCCATGGCAGGGGGGTTGGAGCTGGCTGAGCCTTGAGCTCCCTTCCAACCCTCACAGTTCTGTGATTCTGTGATCCTCGAGGTCCCTTCCAGCTCAAACCATTCTGTGAACAGAGAACCTGACCTGGGTCTTTCTATCTGGAGACACTTTTTTTTGCAGGATTCCCTTAGGTTGTTTTGTTTTCTCAGCAGTTTGTTATCTAAACATCTGAATCCTCCCCACATTTCTACCTGAGCTTCCCTCCAAATAAACAAGGGCAGCAGAGAGCTGATTTTATCTCTGGAGAAGCTGGAGCTTAAGGAGAGTTTTCTTCCAAGCCCTGCAGGAGATCAGCAGCAGAGACCCTGACCCCTGGGGTGATGCTGCACTCACCTCCCCTTTCCCTGGCCCAGGTGCTGCTGGCTTGGGGCTCAGCTTGGAGCGGGAGGGGATGGCAGGACTGAGCCCCCCCCAGCAGGGAGCTCCACAGTTACTTGAGCTGTGACAACCCAGTGCCAAGGGTTCTGGTGAGGCCTGGTGTAATCCATTAGCAATTGATGCTTATTACAATTAATAACAGACTGAAATTAATTACTGGGGAGGAAAACTGCTGCCCATCCACGTGGCTGCCAGGCAGAGTGGCTCCTGTGGCACTTTCTTCCCTGGAGGGGCTGAGCTTTGCAGCTCCTGCTCAGGAGTGACAGTTTAAGGGATTTACCTGCTGTAATTCATCCCCCTCCACAGCCCCATCTCCAAGCAACCAAGCAGGAGAAAATAACTGCTCCACCAACCCCTTAATCCACCAGGAGCAAAGGCAGAGAGACTCTGAACTAGCCTGACAGGAATGATGACCCACAGAGCAAACGGCTGGGGGCCCTGGAGGGAGATCTGCCAAGCCTGGCTCCTATAAAGTACCTAATCCCTCTGTGTCTGAGTGCCTCTGGAGCTGCTCAGAGTGTTCTGGGCCAGAAGATGCTGTTGGGCCCATTTGCTAGACTCTGAGACCTGATGTCTGGGGTTTTAGCTACTTATAATGAGGGGGTGCTGGAGGTGATGTTACAAAGTGGCTCTGAGCCAGCTTAGGTCTCTGGAGATTTCACAGAATGGGAGGGGTTGGAAGGGACCTTTAGAGATCATCCAGTCCAAAACCCCTGCCAGAGCAGGGCCACCCAGAGCAGGTTGCACAGGACAGCATCCAGATGACTCCAGAGATGGAGACACCCAGCAGACCTCAGCCCCTGCAGGCTGGCAGCAGGCAGGAGGAAGAGGAGCCCAGGCAGAGCCACAGAACCCAGCTGCCCAAGGTGGGAATCCAAACTCCTCACTGCCCCTGCTGGGCAGCAGCAGAGTGTGGGGCAGCCTGCTCCAGCTCAGAGCCCCAACACTGCAGAGTGGCTGCAGTGTGCTTCTCCTTTGTGCCTGGTGCCTTTATCTCTGCTCCTTGGGGAGCATCTCTGTGGATTCATCAGGACCCCTAGGGCAGGACTCTCTCACCCAAGGCCCCTTTTTATTTGCTGGCAGCACTGCTGCCTGCCTTGTTTGCTAGATGCCCTCAACCAAACCCAGCCAGTGGCTTGTCCAGCACAGCAGCCAACCCCCACTCGCTGCCTGTGGATGGTGAAACCCCTCCAGAATGCAGCCAGCTGCTTGAGCAACGCTGTGGAGGGCAGGACAAAATTCCTCCCCTGTCCCTGGAGGCCAGCAGCTCCAGCCCTGGAGCAGGAGCTTTCATTACCCCTGGTTTTTTCCCCCTTGGGTGAGATGACTGCCAGGGTTATTTGCAGCCATAAAGTGTCCCCAGTGGAGCTTGGAGCCCAGGCAGAGCTGTTTGTCCCAGCTGCCTTCCCGCGGCGGCGAATTCCTCTGCCCTGCTCTGCGCTGGGCGCAGCTGGTTCCTTCCTCTCCTTTCCCTCCCAGCCCTCTGCTGCTCCTTCCCACAGGGTCTGGCTGAAGGTGCTCAGCACCTCGCAGGATGGAGCTCACCGCTCAGGGCTGGCCTTGGAGTTTGCAGGACTTCAAAGAGAGAGGAGGAGGGATGGAAGGGACTTGTGGCTGTGGGGCAAAGAGCCTCTGCTCGGCCAGGCCAGGCTGCAGGAGCTGCTTGCTGTGTTCATCACCATGGCTCTGGTAGCAGAGTGCAGCTTCTGAGGTGCCCTCCTCCAGCAGCCCCACTGAGAGCACTCTGGATCATCTCTCCTTCACACAGGCCAAGGAAATGCAGTGGTATCCTCACCCAGCTTTGTGGCACTTTAGGTCAGCCCTCAGCATTCAAAAGGCCAGGAGTATGCTGGAGATACTGTGGGGCTCAGTCACTTCCATTTGTTCTTTGGGTCTAGATTTCTTTTTTCCCCCAATAAAGATGAAATTTTTCTCCTCCCCTCTCCTCTCTCCCTTCTCCCCTTTCCCCTCTCCCTTCACTTTTCCTCTGAGCAGAGAGGTTGCTCATCCTCCCTCCTGCCTTCCTCTAACCAAGATCACAGCTCCCTAGACTGGTCCTTGCTGCCCAGCACTGGGTTCCCCAGCTGGAGAAGTCATTTTCCCTGAGCCCCTGGTGGTAGGGGATACATGGGGAGAGCTTCACCACACTCTGAAGTGCCACAGCAGGACTATTCTGGCCTGAACTCTCTGCCACCATCCCAGCCTTGGGATGCTCTAAGGAGTCCTTGCTGTGGTGCAGCACTGCTGGGGGAGTCAGGAGCATCAGCTGGGCTGGGCTGGCCTCTGCAGGAGATCTGGGGCCAAGCTGGAGCAGATCAGACTGGACCTGACCCTCGGTTCCTCCCCTCACACTCCTGGCCAAGGACAGGCTGCAGTTGGTAGGAGCAGACTCCGGAGTGAGAGCCGAGGGGTGTAAAGCAGGCAGAGGATCTGTCCTCCGTGTCCCGGGTGCCAGGAGCAGAGGCAGGCAGAGCTGGCACAGTGTTTGCACTTTCATCACAGCCCTGCCGCCGCGGAGGGGCTGCTGTGAGATGCTGCGCAGAGATAACTCAGCACATGTAAATAAATCCCCTGCTGCCTCCCCAGCGATCCCAGCCCCGATGGTGCAGGCTGTAAACTCCGGCATTTGTAGCTCCCATTTACATGATCAGATGGGGAAGGGAGGCAGGTTAGTAACAAAGGGTGCAGCTGCCTGCCCCACTCTGTCTCCGAGATCAACAGATTCCTTCACCCCCCGAGGTGCTGGAGTCTTTAATCTACAGCTCCATGGAGATGCTCCACGCAATTAGCACCTATGCTGCTTATTATTCCTGCTTGCTCCATTCTTACCCCAAAGCTCCCCAGATAAAAGGGAAGGCTTGGAAGGCTCCGAGTTTTCTGTGGCAGCTTCCTTACTTTGTGCAGCTTTCCTCCCCACCTCTCCTCTTCCCTGCTGCTCTCTCCAGGGGCTCTGAGAATCCCCCAGGTTTGTTTGGGGGTTTAGTTTTTTTCACAGCAAGTTCAAGCCCTGCTTTTCCTTGCTAGGAGTCTCTGCACTTCCAGCTCCTACACACTCAGTTTGTTACCCTTCAGAGCTTCCTGCACCCCAGAGCCCAGCTCAGGATTCCCTTCCACCCCTCTCCCCCCACGACTTGGCTGCTTTTGTGCTTCTTTGCCAAAGTGGATGGAGGTCTCCTAAGAGGAGATATTCTCTCATTTGATTTCCATCTCTCTTGGCTCCAGTGGGAGGCAGGAGCTCAGGAAAAGGAAGATTTTAAACATTTGAATTATTGTTTCTCAACCAGGACCTGAAAATCATGGAGCAGGAAAATCACAGAGCAGGTTGCCTCCTGTTCTCCTGGCTCTGCTGCTCTCTCATCCTCTGGTCTTGGGCAAAACACTTCAGCTTTGACTCTGTTTCCCCCCCTCAGTTATCAATAATCAGCATCAAATGGATGGGTAGATCTCCCAGGGATGCTGCAAACCTTAACCAGATGGTCCCTGCAGAGTGCCTCCAATATGCAGCTTTCTGTGGCAGGCCAGGGGAAAAATACTCAGGAGTTGGGTCCTGGCTCTTCCCAAGGGGTGAGGGAAGGGTATGGAGAAGCCAGGAAGGGTATAGAGAAGCCAGGAAAGGTATGGAGAGCCAGAAAGGCTATGGAGAAGCCAGAAAGGCTATGGAGAAGCCAGGAAGGGTATGAAGAAGCCAGAAAGGCTATATAGAAGCCAGAAGGAGTATGGCGAAGCCAGGGAAGGGTATGGAGAAGCCAGGGAAGGGTATGGAGAACACAGGAAAGGGTAGGAAGAAACCAGGAAGGCTATAGAGAAGCCAGAAGGGGTATGGAGAAGCCAGAAAGGCTATAGAGAAGCCAGAAGGGGTATGGGGAAGCCAGGGAAGGGTATGGAGAAGCCAGGATCAGTATGGAGAAGCCAGAAAGGGTATGGAGAAGCCAGAAGGGGTATGGGGAAGCCAGGGAAGGGTAAGGTGAAGCCAGGATCGGTATGGAGAAGCCAGAAAGGGATGGGGATCAGTTCTGTTTAACCACAGACTCCTGGGGGATTTGCATGATGGGACAGAGACAAGGAAGCTTTATTATCAGCTGGATCAGATTGATTATGTCCAGAAGAAAAGGAAATGTAGAGATTGTGGTCCAAGAAAATGCTGGAAGCTGCTGGTGGCTAGAAATGGGTCAAGACTGGGGTGGGAGAAGTCAACAAAGCCTGGCTCAAACTTTCATGTGAGTTCCTTTGTGACTGTACAGCTGTGGGGTGTTCTAGGGATGGGTCAGCTCCCAAGAATAATCCTGGAACTCCTGCATTTTTAAGGAGCTCAGATTTTTAATTCATATAAGTTTAGTTTCTGTGGTTTACATCAAAAGGCAGCAAAATGCTGGGAAAAACCTCGGGAGCAGCCACGCCTGGGGTTTGAGCAGGGCAGCTCATTCACACCTACTGCACTGCCTCTTCCTCCTAAGCTGCATTAATTGCTTTAATAAACAAAACAGTTTTCCTTCTGGAGTGTTCTCTTCTCTCAGCTGCTGCTCCCTGCAGTGGCTTCCTCCTGCCCTGGGAGGTTGTTCTTGGTGGCTCTTTGTCTCCACTTGGGAGATGGGCAAGGAAGGAAAATCCAGCCCGGATTTCTGGGAGTCCAGATGGCTCTGGGCTCGCCAAATCCTGCAGCTCCAAGCCCCAGCCAGGCAGGTAGCCAGGAGGGTAGGGACTCAGGTGGCTGCTTCCCTGATTTGCCTGCACAAAGGGACATTTTGTGTGCAAATGCAGCCTCTCAGGGCTGTAGCTGCTGCATGGAGTTATTTCATTTCCCTTCAAAGTATTCATAGAACCCCAGACTGGGTTGGGGTTAGAAGGGACCTCAAGCATCACCTAGTTCCAGGGACACCTCCTGCTGGCCCAGCCTGCTCAAGCCTCATCCAGCCAGGCTTTGAACACTTCCAGGCTTGGATCCCTCACAGCTTCTCTGTTGCAGTGCCTCACCACCCTCATGGGGAAGAATTTCTTCTTAATATCTCAATCCAGCTTGTTCCAGTCTGAAGCCATCAACTCTCATCCTCTCACTCCATGCCTTTGTCAAAAGTCCCTCTCCAGCTCTCCTGTAGCCCCTGCAGATCCTGGAAAGCTGCTCTAAGGTCTCCCTGGAGCCTTCTCTTCTGCAGGCTGAACAGCCCCAACTCTCTCAGCCTGTCCCCCACAACAGAGGATCATCTTTATGGCCTCCTCTGGATCCTCTCTAGCAGTCCCATGTTCTCCTCATGCTGGGAGCTCCACAGCTCTCCCAGCACTGCAGGTGGGGTCTCAGCAGAGAGAAGCAGAGAGGCAGAATCCCCTTCCTCCCCCTGCTGCCCACACTGCTGGGGTGGGACATGGCTGGGTGTGGGCTGCAAGCACATGGTGCTGGCTCCTGTTGAGCTTCTCATCAACCAGCATCTCAGGGCTGCTCTCTGTCTCTACTATGTGTATTGGAGATTCTAGATTCTAGATGTCTCTCTGTGTATTTCATTGTTTTCTTCTGCTGCTTTCACTCCCTGCAAATCAGGGTCAAACCAATTAACTTGGTGGAGCTGCCTCGATGCAAACCTGGATGAGCAAGAGGAGAGCTGAGGCTTTGCTGTCTGTCAGGTGGTTGTCACTAGAGGAAAAAACCCCAAAACCTAAAAAAATTCCATGTGCCCTGTGCTGGGAGAGAGTTGACTTTGCTGCATAGTTGAGATAGTTCCCATTCTAAGGATAGGAAACACTTGAGCAAAGTCAACAGCAGAGCAGGCAGCCTGCAGCTCCCAGCCGGCTGCCACCACGGGAGCTGCCCTGGGTGTGCTGACAGAGCGAATTCCAGCTGCAGCTTGGAGAAGTGCTGATTAATTTGCAGCAGTTCCAAAGAGGAAATTATAGCTGTTAAATCAATCTGGGTGAATTTCAGCTCTTGCACAAAAAGCCACCCTAATTGCCTTGCCCTGGTGGATGCAGGCTGAGCGGCAGCGCGGAGGGCAGGAAGCTCCCCCACGCCTCCTGCTATCATTAGCGATTGCAAAAGAGCCCCGAATGTTTACTCACTCGGCCGACAACATGTTTGTCTTCCCTCTTATTTATTTGTTTTCACCCTTCTTTGATAGCAGTGGAAGAGGGGGCGAAGGGATGGATGATGTCCTCCCGGGCCGAGCTTGGCTGGGGCTGCCGGTGCGGAACGTGCTGCTGGGCTCCAGCCCCGGCTCCAGCTCACCGCTGCTGGGGATCTGTGTCTAGCTCTGGGCTTCAGGACAGCGCTCAGCGTTTGTTGTTTCATTTGTCAGCCTGCCCTGCTTTGTGCTGTCATTAATCGCGGGGAGGTAGATGGGACGGGGACCAGGCTGGAGAGGCGGCAGGCAGGGGGGTGTGCAGCCAGCCTGCGCCGCTCGCTTCCCACCCGACCTCTCCTCCCCCAGGAGCAGGGTCAGGCAGACACTTAATGTGTTAGGGTGAGGTGCTGGCATCAAATTAAGGTGAGCTGAATTCACAAGGAGCCTGTGGAGAAGAAAAGCAGCTGAGGAATGAGGCAGCCGAGGGTTTTGTGGGGCTGTGAGTCAGCAGGTTGCAATTAGGACAGGCAGGGGAGCGGAAGGGATGGCCACTGGCTCTCCCCACTGCAGAATCTGGCTGGGGGCAGCCAGGGAGCTGCTTTGGGTTGAGTGTTGGGTGGTTGATTCAAGCCTGTCGTGCTTTGGGCTCAAGCTGGGTGAAGGTTTTCCACCAGTTCCTTGTAGGTTTTCCACCAACTCCTTGTAGATCTCCACCAGCCCTTTGTGCAGCTCCACCAACCCCTTGTAGGTTTCCCACCAGCCCCCTGTAGATCTTCCACCAACCCCTTGTAGATCTCCACCAGCCCCTTGCAGACTTCCCACCAGCCCCTGGCAGGTTCCCCTCTCTCCCTCACCAGGCGACAGCAGCTCCTCAAGGGCAGCTGGAAGGAGGTTTGGCTGCGCCGGGGCTGAGCGCAGGGAGGTTGTGTGTGGTCCCTGTCACCCTACGGGACTTGGGTAAACCAACTGCTTTGTTAGGTGCTGAATAGGAAAGTTAGCCCCAAATTAGCGCTAATGTGAGGTCATTTAACCCTGATGGGAGGTCTGCTGAGAAAAAACAGAATCATACTAGAGGCAGTGCAGGAGCCAGGAGAAAGCAGCCCCAGAGCCAGGCAGGTTTGTGCCGGCTTGGCAAAGGGGTCAGAAATAGAAACAGGTCCCGAAGCAGCCCAGGGAACCTCTCCTGCTGCTGGGATGATTATTCCTGCTGCTCCCAACCCCCGCCATGACTACAAGCTCCTCATGTTATTCCTGCAGGGTTTCAGGCCAGGAGAATGAGAAGGGAACTGGAGCTGAGCTGGGGCCAGCAGCTCTCAGTCCACAAAGGCTGCTGGGGCAGGGCAGCTCTTCCTGCAATTTCGCTGACCAGCCCTTGAAACCAGAGCTCCCCTTTAATTGCCACGGCAAAAAACCTCACCCCAACCCTGTGTGTGGCTTGTTTGGGAGCTGCAGCAGCAGCCTGCGAGTGAAGGGAAGCTCTTGGAGGTGTGAGAGAGGCTCTGGTGTCCTCCTTTCTCAGGCAGCTATGGGCTGGGGCTGCCTCACTCCTCACCCCTGGCACCGACTCGGGCTCTGCTGCGCAGCACGGCTCAGGTGGGGTCAGGATGTCTCCAGTGGGGTCTGGATGTGCCTGGGAGTTTGCTTTCAAGCCAGGTCCACCCTGGGGGAGTGCTGTGATGACCTTGTGGGGCTAAGCAAACTCTCAGGGAGCCATAAACCTCTCGTGGTTGAGGCTTCTCATTTGCAAGATTTATTAGAGCTCTTGGTGGAGCCACAAAGGTGGGGGAGGGGAGAAGGGCCCAGCGGCAGCTGGGTGCTCCTGGGGTGTGTTGGTGAGGCAATGGCTGCAGAGCCCAGCCAAGGGAGGAGCAGGGACCAGGCTGCTGTGAGGTGGCACAGCTGGAAAGCAGTGCAGACAGCCCCAGTGCAGGGCACAGAGAGGTCCCAGGGTGATGGAAGGAAGCAGGGAGGGTGCAGCACACTGAGCTGGAGGGAGGGAAGTGACTCAAGGAGCCTTGCTGTGTGTCATGGACTGGCAAAAGCAGAAGGTGGCTGCCCCTGCAGGATTCCTTGCATGGCCCTGTGCTGGGCACTGTGGGTGCCCTGGATCTGCCAGGGCCTCTGTGGCTGGGAGAAGGGGCTTGGGTTGGAAGCAGGAGCCTTGCTGTGTGTGGCTTTGGGCTGCCCCCTCCAGATGTGCAGGTGGTGCTGGGCAGATGTCTGCATTTTGCTGGGACCTCTGCACCTGCTGCCTTGTGAGGCAGAGAGGAGAGGATTCCCCAGCTCGAAGAGAGCTCCCAGGAGAGTGTGGGACACCTGATGGGATCAGAGGCCGCAGGCAGGCAGGCAGGCAGGGAGCAATCCCTGGCCAGGAGAAGGGCTGCAGGACTTGCCCAGCCAGCTGCTTACCGAACCAAGCACATGGAGAGTGGATTTTGTCCACTTCGAGTCCAAGGGTGGGGAGGGAAACCTCAGTCCCTCTGCCTGGTGAAGCTGGTGTGCCAAGGAGTGCTGGCTCTCTAACTCCAGCCTTCCCTGGATGATTCTCCAGCTGGGTGTTGGGAAATCCTTCCCTGCCAAGCAGTCAGCGGGACCGGAAGCTCCGGATACCTTCTCTCATCTGCGAAGGCAATCAGACGAAATGCCAAGCCCAGGGGGCAAAATTTCAGTCTTGGTGCCAGTCTTGCTCATTACCTCTCTGGGTTCTGCAGCCTGCTAGACTTTCATCATGTAATTTATTTGCTTCTCAAACATCCCTGCAGTTATTAAAAGCCTGGTACTGGGAGCTGCCACCCAAGGGTTCCCTAAGGAGCTCTTGGGGCGGGCTGGGGTGGTGCAGTTTACAGCTTGACCCCGGGCAGCCCATGGCCAGAATTCGATCTGGGTTCCTGCTAGCCAGGGGAGCTGCCTGGGGTCTTTAGGCCACAGGAGATCAGAGGCAGGGAGGATCTGATACTGCAGGGAGGGGCTCTGCAGAAATGTCAGCCAAGTGTCATGCTGGGGTCAAGGAGCAGAGTCTCCAGGTCCCCTTGCTGCACGCTGCCAAGCTGTGCCCCGTGCCCTGCAAGGCTCTGCAGGTTTCCCTTGGGGGGGAGAGAAGAACAGTCCCTAACCCACAGCATCCCTTGGCAAGGCTCACAACAGCCCTGCACTGCCCCATTTGGCACTCAGGCTTCAGTGCTGGCTCAGGTACTGGCTGGACTCCCCAGACATCATCTCACATCGTGGGTGCAAGGAGAACTCCCCAGGCTGTGTTCTCCTCATCTCTGGTCCTGCTCCTTCCAAAGCCTGGCTGAGGTGAGTCTGATGCAGTTAACCCCAGCAGCTGGCATGCAAGAGCAGTGCAGAGCTAGGACAAGGAGTGAGCCTACCTCTGCCTACCTGCTGAGCACCATCCCAGGCAGGAGCCCAGGAGGAGAGGCAGGGAAGCCAGGCAGGAGCCTCATGACTCGTTGGTCTGACCCTAATTTATTCAGGAACTGATAAAGTACATTTCAGTCCTTATCACAGGACTTCCTCTGACCACCTGGCATCCTTCAGCTGAATCCAGGCTTCAGCTTTGCCTCTCCACTGAGCTCTGAATCTGGGTCTGACTCAGGTTAGAGCTTCCTGGTTCATCCTAAACCGATTTCATTCCGTGCTGAGGATGAGAGCAGCAGGCACCGGTTCCACTGGCAGCCCCTGGCCCTGGAGCTGCTGGAGGAGCTGACAGGAAAAGGTCTCAGTGTGGAGGTTTAGAAATCCTTCAGGTTGAGCCAAAATTGCAGCTTCCTTTTTGTGCCTTTTTAAGACTCCTCTGCAGTTGGGGTTTGGCCACGGCTCCCAGTTCCGGCTCCAGCAGAGCCCTGCTTTGTGCCTGCTGCACTCTGCTTTGTTTGATCCTCTTTCAAACTGGGGGGAAGGAAAAGAAATGCATGGCTATAAGTCACATCCCCACTGGTGGTTTGCGTGGGTGCCCAGACACCCAGGGTAGGCAAATCCTGCTCAGACTCACATGGAATTGCTCCCAGCAGGGTCATGGCTGTGAATCCCATGAGAGCCCCGGGGGTGGCACCTCTCCAAGTGTGGGACTGCCCAAACAGGCCTCCAGCTGGAACAGGCACAAAGGTGGTGAGAGGCAAAGCTCAGGCACAGCCCTCTGCAGCGAGCAGCGTTTGGGGCTCCTGCTTTGCATCTCAGGGCCTCGGGGCCGAGCTGTGGCAGCAGACCCTCCCTGGGTGTCGCTGAGCAGGGCCCTTGCTGCTCAGCACCACGGCTCTGGGGCCAAGGGCTTTGCTGTTCTCCACAGACCCACCCAAGCCATCAGCAGCAGAGGGTCCCAGCAGCACAGACTGCTTGGGCTTGGAAGGGACCTTGAAGTTCTAGTTCAAACCCCTTGCCATGGGCAGGCACAGCTCCCACTAGCCCAGCTTGCTGAAGGCCTCATCCAGCCTGGTTCTGAGCACTTCCACAGCTTTTCTGGGCAGCCTGTTCCAGAGCCTCACCACCCTCATGGGGAAGAACTTCTTCCTAATGTCTCATCTCAATCCAGCTTCTTCCAGTCTGAAGCCATTATCCCCATCCTTTGTCAAAAGTCCCTCCCCAGCCCTCCTGTAGCCCCTTTCACATCCTGGAAGGCAGCTCTAAGGTCTCCTTGGAGCCTTCTCTTCTGCAGGCTGAACAACCCCAACTCTCTCAGCCTGTCCCCACAGGGCTCTGATCGTCCTTGTGGTCTCCTCTGGACCTGCTCTAACAGCTCCAGAACTCCAGACCTGGCCCCAGCACTGCAGAGAGAAACATATGCAAGAGTTGGCTTAGGAGGGGAACTGCTCCTCAGCTCCTGAAGTCAAAGGAGGTTGGTCTATGTAGCACCACTGAGGCTGCAGTGTGCCTGGCAGTGGCTGCCTGCTTCTTGCAGGAGGCATTTTCCACGAGGAAGGAAAATCCCCAAAGCCCCCAAGGGCCAGCAGCCCTTCATGTGCTAACTGCCACCCAGGACATTCTTGGTTGCAAGAGGTTGCAAAACCTCCTGATGTTTTTCCACCCCATGGGACAGGTGGTACCTTGCAGTGAACTTTCTGTCAGTCCCCCACCACCAGCCTGCCCCAGGAAGGGACTTGCAGCCCTCCAAAGGGTGGCAAAACCTCACCTGCTGGAGTTGCTGTGCAGGAAGGTTGATGGCTTTAGACATTGGACCCTAGGTGCTGGGCAATCCAGAAACAACCTGAGGAGCTCTTGGGAGGTTTGCTCAGAGCTGTTATCTGAGAAGGCAATGCACTGATAGGATTTGGGTTCAGGTTTCAACTCAGATGGCAAGATTTGGCACTGGGGGTGTTGGATTATGGCCTGGCCAGGAAAAGAAAGCAATATGAGAAGGCAGAGTGAGTCAGAGCTAAGTGGGACTTTATTTGGTATCAAATATGACAGACAGGTGCCAGGCAGGGAGCAAAGAGGCCTTGCCCACTACCGGGGGGTGGAGGAGATGTGTATCTGCTTTGCTTTCTCTCCTAGACTTCAGAGCCATGGGGAGGATGTTTGGGAGGGAGGATGTTTGGGAGGGAGGATGCTGATGGAGTTTCAGGGCTCCTCCAAGCTGCCATGTGCCTGCTGTGGGAGCTCTGACAGGGCCCCAGCTCCATCAGAGGTGTCAGGAGAAGGTGGGCTGCAGCCTGTGGGCTCTGGCAGGTGAGGACCTGGGGCCTGGCTGGCATCACCTGGATCCAGATCACAGCTTCCCCCAAGGCTGGATGCAGCTGCAGTGTGGATGGAGGAGGTGCAGCTGGAGAGTGATTCAGAGGTCCCATGAGCCCCTGACAGAGCTTTCCCTGCTGCTGCTCTGTGCTGGCAGTGCTGGTGAGCAGCACCAAAGGGCAGCCAGAGAGCCACTGACTCCCTCATGCTAGCATCTGAAGAGGACATCCTGCAGCAGCTCTCCTGAGCTGCTCTTGCTCCTCCAGAAGCTGCAAAGCTCAGGCTTCTCCTTTCTCCATCCCAGAACTGTGACCCTCACAGGAGGCTTCAGCACTGCCACAGCATCCCACACGCTGTGGGCTCTGCGAGTCTCAGAATGGTTTGGGTTGGAAGGGGACATCAGGAAGAGGTTTGGACACCAGGAGGAAGTTTGGGCATTAGGGGAAGGCTCTTTGCAATGTGGGTGGTGAAACACTGGCACAGGTTGCCCAAAGAGATGGTGGAGAGACGTTCAAGGTCCACCTGACCTAGTTGCAGTTGTCCCTGCTCACTGCAGGGGGGTTGGACAAGATGACCTTTGAGGGTCCCTTCCATCCCGATGTGTGCTAGGATTCTGTGACCTTAAAGATCATCTGGCTCCAGCCCCCTGCCAAAGGGCAGAGACAGCTCCAGCTGTAGGAGACTCTCCTCTCCCTTTGATAGCTGCTGGTTAGCATGACAAAGCTGGAGCCCTGGGGAGGAGCAGGGCAAACCCTGGGCCTGCCGGCAGGAGATGTTCAAAGGGAGATCCCTGCCTGCCTGTGAGGAGCTGAGAACTTGAGCTCCAAGCGTGGGGTGCTGCTCCCACCCGGGGCTGTGCAGAGGTCTGTGCTGCGCTCCCTGTGCTCTATCAGCCCCAGAACTCAGCTCAGTGACTCAGGCAGGGCCCTTGGCAGGGGTGGAAATGAGATGCAGTTCCCACAGTCGATGCACCAAGCCCCTGCCCAGCCTGGCTGCTTCTCCCCTCCCTCTGCCTTTGCCTTTTCATTTGAATACCTCAGGAGCGGAAGGTGCCTCCAAATCTGGGATCTGAGCAGGGAATCCCAGCTCCTGGGACAATTTTAGAGTCAAATCAAGAGTCAGGAGCCAACTTCTTCCTCTTCTTTTCTATAAATAACCAACTCCAGCAGCTCTCTCCTCGAGGTGCTGTGGGAAAGTCAGCTCCCGTGGAAGTGCTGAGGCAGAGGGAGAGGCAGGACAGGGACAGCTGCTGGCATGTGCCAGCTCCAGACACCCCTGCACCAGTGTCCCATGACTGCTGCCAGGTGTAGAAGAGAAGTGAGAAAGGATTCAGCTCTGTGGGGTGCTTTGATGCTGCCAGTATTGCCCAGCCTGAGAACTCAGCTGCCAGGAGCCCTGGGTCCTGCCAAGCACAGGGCTGGCTGCGAAACCACAAGCCGGGGCCATGGTAGATGTAGGATTGGCTTGAAGGTTGCTTCACTCTGTGGGGTGTGTGAGGGAGTTATTTTTCTTCCTGCCTCTTCATTCCTGAAGCCTCTGAGGGATGGTGTTTGGAGGTGTTTTGCAACAGCCATGAAGGATGAAGCCTTTTCTGCAGAGCAAACGTTCACACGGCCGTGTGGTTAGAGGAGGTCAGGCAGCTAAATAAACTCACAGCAGCAAGTAGCAGCAGATTTGTGATGAAACCATGAAAGCTGGCAAAGCTGAGGTGTTAGGAGTCCCAGATGTTGCACACAGATAAATATCTCTGGCCTGAGCTTTTCTAATTAGCTACAGAAACTCACTTGTCACGGAAGGATTCCACTCCGAGCTCCCTGAGCAGATTCCCTGCACTCCACCAGCACAGCCTCTGCCCTCTTCCTTCAGCAGATTTCATCTGGGGCTTATTTGCTGCTTAGGGACCTGCTGGTGGCAATCCCACATCTGTGTCATGTTGTGTGCTCAGCTCAGAGCTGGCACCTCTGCAACTGCCTGCACCAAGCAGATCCTGAGCTGCCAACAGGCTTTGTGCTTCAGCCGGAGCCTGAACCCCAGCCCAGCCTCTGCTGCTGGGATCTAAGCCTCTGGCTGATAAGGGTAATGTATTCTGAGCAGCCTGGGCCACCTCTGCCGCTGCCATTTCCATATCTCTGCTCATGGAGGGCTGATTAATGATGGATGGAGTCAACTGAGGTCCCTGAGACCAAACTCATCCCTGCTGCAGCCTCGCTGCCTGACATCAGATAACTTCCTGAAGGGAGGCAGCTCAGCTTTGATCAGGCTGCAGCAGTGGGGGGGACGGTTGGGAGCAGTGCCTGATGCTTTGCATCTGGGCCATTTTAACAGCTGTTTTTCATGTTTAAAACTGAAGTTTCTCTGAGTGAGGAAGCAGAGCTCTGTGGTGACTGTGGGGCCCAGCCCTCAGCCCTTCCTTGCTCTGCTGGCGTCACCGGGCAGCTTCTGCTGCTGGTGTGGTAATCACTGGCAGAGGGGGAAGGCAGCTCCTGGTGCTTTTGCAAAGGAAAACGTGCTTTTTGTGTCTCCTGTGGGGAGCACTCGATGGGAGAGAAGCCTCCTGAGCGAGCTGTGCCTGCAGAGCTGCAGCAAGTGCTTGCTGCCAGGCACTGGGCTTAGAGGAGAAGGTTTGGAGCTGCTCTGAAGTCCCTTTTAAAGAGTTTTCCTCTGTGAAACCTTCTCCTGACTCCTTCTCTGTGCACACTTAGGGCTGAATATCCCAGGAAGCCTGGGTGGCAAAATTGACTCAAACAGGGACTCCACAAAGACCTCAGCTGGGCTGAAGGAGCAGATCAGGGTCCCCTGGGAGTGAGAGCAGTGGTTGGAGTGCCCTGGTCAGACAGAGAGGACTTAGAGGCTCCCTGGGGCTGAGGAAGGTGTTTGGGCTGACCTGATCCTTGTGACACCTCCCAACTCCCTCCCTCTGCAGAGCTGATGTCTCCACTCCCTGCTCTGGCTTCCTTCTAGCAGGGTTTGGATGGACAAGTGTCAGCTCAACAGGTGCTGAAAGGCAGCTCCAGAGGGAGGCCATGGGACAGGCTCAGGTCATAGAATCATGGAATTGTCAGGGTTGGAAGGGACCTCAAAGCTCATCCAGTTCCAACCCTGCTGCCATGGGCAGGGACACCTCACACTAGGTCAGGTTGCTCAGAGCCACATCCAGCCTGGCCTTACAAACCTCCAGGGAGGTCAGACCACACTGAGGGGCACTGAGGCTTCTCCCACCACGGGAAGCTGTCTGAGATGGTGGTGCTGGGGAGTCAGGTTTGTTTATTTCAGCTGGGGCTGGCTGCCCTGAAGTCTGTTAGCTGGGTCAGTTGTTTGCAACCCAAACTTGTCACTATGCAAGGAACTGGTAGAACTAGCTAGAGACAAGAGGAATTTGCCTAGAGCCCCCTGGGCTACACCAGGTAATAACAAACTGGCCTGGCTCTGTGGAGAAGACAGTGGAGCCCTGGCTCGTGGGGTGCAGTGGTGCTGGGAGCCAGCAGAGCCCTGCAGAGAGAGGGACTCCCCTCAGGTGGAAAACAACAGCCAAGAGAGGGTCCTTTTGTCTCTCTTGGTCCCTTCAGGAGGCTGAATCCTCTTTCCCCTGTTCCTCATGATCACTCTGAGAGGGGCCCTGGAGCTCTGTGCTCTCTCTTGGGCAAGCAGAGCGAAAGGGGCAGTGCTGCCAGGCTGCAGCTTGCAGCCCAGGGAGGTTCTAAGGGCAGCTTTTTGTTCTCCCTTCCCAAGGAAAAGGCTCTGGGAGGCAGGGGGAATCTCACTGGGCAAGTGTCTGGTCTGGATATCAAAGGTTGCTACAGACTTCCATGGCACAAAGTGGATTGTTTTGTTCTTGCTGGAGAAGCCCCTGGAGCAGCCACATCTCCCTTTGCAGGACAGCTCACTTCAGCCTGCTCCAGGCTGCTTCCTCTTGCTGCCTATTAATTGCTGAAGTGTTTTAATAACCTTTGGTAAAAAGAGAGCTGAAATTCCTGGCACATCACTGGGAGAGGATGTTTGACAGCTGTCAGTGGGAAAGAGCTGTGTGTCCTAAAGGGATTCAAACCTTGGCTTTGAAGTTCCTTACCAGGGAGACAGACAAGAAGCCAGGCTGGGGAGCAGGGAGTGTGAAAGGACTCCTCCAAGGTCAGTCAGTGGCAGAGGGAGAAATAGGAGCATCAGGATGCTCACAGGGCTGCCCCCACACCTCCTCCAGCTCCGGGCTCAGCCAGCTCCTGACAGCAGCAGCAGCAGCAGCAGCTGAGGGCTGGAGCCCTGCTGAGTGATGCTATCCTCAGCGCTGGAGCTGCTGATCTCTGGCTCACAAACTGCAGCTAATCACAGGCTGCCCCTGGATGTTTGAAGAGGGCTTAGCAATCCAAACACAAGTGCAGCCCTGTTGCCTTAGAGAGGGTGTAGCTGTGAGCAAAATTTGGCCCTCTCTTTTCAGCTCTGCAGTTTGCCTTGACTGCTTTATTTTTAGAGCACCATAAAGGGCTTTTGTTCCAAGGTATATTTAACAGGGGAGTGGAAGGGGAAGTAGGAGGGTTTTGTGCATAGAGAATGTATCTCCTTGGTCTCTCTCTTTCCAACCCACCCCCTCACCAGATACTCTTGGAGGGTGGAGTGTAAATGAGGGGAACAAAAAGTAAGAAGAGAGAGAGAGAAAATAATAATTAAAAACACTAAAATCCCAGTCAAAGGAACTGTCTGGGCTCCCTGTCTGCAGGCCTCCCAGCACCACAGCAACATCCATTAGCACACAAAAGAGAAGGTGCCCAGGAGAATGGAAGAGGCAGGTGGAGGGTGGTCCTGGCTGCTGGAGGCAGCACAGTGCCCAGGCAGTGCTGCTCGTCCCTGCTTCCCACTAGGGCACATCACACCCACACTGCTCCTGACCCTCCTGTGGTGGGGCTGGGGGGGTCCTGTCTGGAGGGAGATCACTGAATCCCCATCCCTGGAGGTGTTTCCAAGAGGCAGAGAGGTGGTGCTGAGGGCTGTGGTTCAGCAGCAGGCTTGGGAGAGTTAGAGAATGGTTGGGCTGGAGGACCTGAAAGGGCTTTGCCAACCAACACAAATCTGTGACAGGGAGTCAGGAACATTTACACCTGGCCTTGGAAAGGTGCCTGGGAGAGCAAACTCAAGGTGGTGTAAGCACAGAGAGTAAACCCAAGCTGGTGTCACCATCAGGAGTAAATCCAAGCTGGTGTCACCATCAGGAGTAAACCCAAGCTGGTGTCACCTTCAGGAGTAAACCCAAGGTGGTGCCACCATCAGGAGTAAACCCAAGCTGGTGTCACCATCAGGAGTAAATCCAAACTGGTGTCACCTTCAGGAGTAAACCCAAGGTGGTGTAAGCACAAAGAGTAAACCCAAGCTGGTGTCACCATCAGGAGTAAACCCAAGCTGGTGTCACCATCAGGAGTAAATCCAAGCTGGTGTCACCTTCAGGAGTAAACCCAAGGTGGTGTAAGCACAAAGAGTAAACCCAAGCTGGTGTCACCATAAGGAGGACAAATGTGTATGGGCCCCACAGCACCCAGGCAGAGGGGTTGGTTTCTGTCAGTGGTGTTGCTGAGATGCCTCAGCTCTTGGGGGCTGGGAGAGAGCTTCATGCTGCTGGGAAGAGCAGAGCTCATTGCATCACAGGTGAGGCTGTGTCTCCCCACCTGGCAAAGCCTCTCATTCCACCACTGCAGGAAGAAGATGAGGTCCTGGCTCAGTGGCAGCCAAGCCAAGAAGAAACAGAAATGCTTACAAGCCAAGTCAGAGAGGCACAGCTGCCCTTCTGGAGTCCTACTGAATGGCTCCAAGGAGACTTTCTGTCCTTTCTGCCCATCCTTCCCAGCTTCCCAAGGGACCTCATGGCTCCTCAGGCAGGCTCCAGACACACTGAAGCAGGACAGGGCATGTAGCCTGATGGATGCTCCCCAAGAGCCTGGTGAGCCCAGCGCAGCCCTGCCTGGCCCCATTTCCACCCCAGCCGTGACACAGGAGCTGCAAGTGCAGCAGGGCTGAGCTTCAGCCCCCAAAGGCAGGAACAAGGCTTTGTCAGCAGCCTGCTGGGTACAGAGCTTAGCTCCAGGCAGGCAGAAGGGTCTGGTGGCTTTGTTTTCCCCCTGTCCCCTACCACCCAGCAGCAGACAGCATCATTCTTGCTGCTCTGCAGAAGGCCAAGGCTGCAGCCTGAATGCTTCCATCCAGAGGTGGATTTGGCCTGGCCCTGGAGACACTGAGGCAGAGGCTGTCCCTGCTCAGCTGTGCCAGACCCATGTCTCCCTCTCCTTCCTTTCACATGGGCTATTTCCCACGGAGGTCAGGCCCCTGTGCCCTGCCATCCCACGGTCTGCCTCCGACTGTGCTTTCTCCTCCTTCACTTTTGTTGCTGGAATCTGCTAAGTCTCACTGAAAGGTTAGGAGAAGCCTGGAAATCCCCCGAGGGGATGTTGCTGTTCTTTGCACCGTGCAGAGCCAGGAAAATCCTCTCTGCCTGGGTCTGGGGAAAGGACAAATACCCAGGGCTGTGACTCCAGTCAGTGCAAGCTGGGTGAGGTTTCCTTCATTTAGCAGATAGAATCAGAGCCTTAATCAACTACTGCCACCACTGCACAAGCTTCATGCTTTCCTTGGCTGGGCAGGATGTCCACCTTCTTTCCTCTGGGCTTTTATCTTTCACTCTTTTCCTGCCCAGCCTCTCCTGGCACATTGATTCTGATCATCAGCCCTCATTCAGCTGACTTTTGGGTGTTGCCATCCTCTGCTGTACAAGGTCTTGGCAGCTGATGCTCTCCAGAGGTCCCAAATGGAGTTTGCATTGCTCCAAACCTTCCCAGCAAACAGACTGTGCCCAGTCCCTGGATCCCTGGCAGGCAGGAGTCTGCCCAGCAGAGGGGAAGGTGAGAGTTGCTGGCTGGGGCAGGCAAAGCTCAGCCCAGCAGGTCCTTATCAGGCAGTGCAGATGCACCATGGTCAGTCTCCATCCTGCACTCCCAGCTGGCCATGCTCTGAGCCAGAAGCCACAGAGATGTGTTTGAAGGGTGTTGTACCCAAATGAATGTGCTCTGCCTTCACATCTGCCTGTGCAGGCATGCCTGGTGCCTGCCCCCGTGGGCTGGCAAGGTCATTTGTCACCAGGCTGGGGGAGCTGAGTTACTGTTATGTGAAGGGAGACCGTGCAGGCTCTCCTGTGTTCACCTGCTGGTGCAGGGCTCCGAGTGGGACAGCTTCAAGGAGTGAGACAGTGGTGGGGGTTGAGAACAAGTGGTGGAAACCTTTGTGTGTGTGGTTTTTTCCTTCCCCTTTGTTTTAAGGCTTGTACCAACTTGTCTCATCAAATCCTCTGCTGCCTTCCAAACCCAGTCAAGGTGAGTCACCCGCTGCGAGCCCATCCTTTGCCTCCTCATTGCAACACGGATGACAGAAACCATCCAGCAGCAGAGCTTGAATCTGTGATGAGTTTTTGTCCTGTTGCACAAAGCTTTGCCCCGTTTACAGGTGAGTTGCTACAGACCTCTTGGCTGGGTTGCTTTTCCTGCAGCCCCAAACGGCAGCGTGCGGCTGAGCTTCCTACTGCCCTGCACTGCCTGCTGCTGCTGCTGCCTGGGCTGTGGGGAGCAGCGGCAGGGAGAGCTTCTCCCACAGAGCTCTTTACACACCCAGAGTAAAGCAGAGAGTCCCTAGATCTCTCCTCTTTACACACCCAACGGCAGAGAGTCCTTAAACCTCTTTACACCCCCAGAGTAAGGCAGAGAGTCCCTAAACCTCTTCTCCTTACACACCCAAAGGCAGCGTCCCTAAACCTCTTCTCCTTACACACCCAAAGGCAGGGTGTCCTTAAACCTCTGCTCTTTACACACTCAAAGGCAGAGAGTCCTTAAACCTCTGCTCTTTACACACCCAGAGTAAGGCAGAGTCCCTAGATCTCTCCTCTTTACACACCCAAAGGCAGAGTCCCTAAACCTCTTCTCTCTACACACCCAAAGGCATGGTGTCCTTAAACCTCTGCTCTTTACACACTTAAAGGCAGAGAGTCCTTAAACCTCTGCTCTCTACACCCCCAGAGTAAGGCAGGGAGTCCCTGAGCCACTGTATTTGGTGTGTGTCCTGGAAGCTAAAGTTAGGGAGAGTTAAAGTTACTTTAAGAGGGGAAAAAAAATACTTAACTAAGCCACTTCTGGAAAGTTTCTGGAGCTAAGGAAAGTTAGTTTTAGAGGAAAAAAAAACCCACTTGTGGAGAGTTTCTGGAGCTCAGAGAAGGTGAGGACAGGGAAGCAAGGCTTAGCTTGTCAGCACAGTTACTGTCTGGGAAGCAGAGGAAGCTTCCCAGGGCTTTTTTTTCCCCCCTGCCCTAATTTATTCCTTTCTGTGTCCTGTGTCTTTCTCTCTGGGTATTTATAGATGAAGACACAGCAGAGGACAGCTCAACCCCCAGATTCAGAACCATGACAGCTATTTGGCATCTCCCTCCACGGAATGCATGCAGCAAACTGAAACTAATTATCACTCAGATGAATAACTGATTCCACTCCTTTCCCCCAGCTTTTTGTTGTTTTTTCTCTTTCTTTCTTTCTTTTTTTTTTTCTTTTCCCCTCAGGGCTTTTCCCTCCGTCCCCACCCTCCTCCCTCTGCTGCGTCCTCCGGCTTCGGCAGGCAGAGGGTTACTGCACCTGCCTGGGTGTACCTGTCCCACGGCACCTGTCCCGGCAGCCAATCCCCAGCTCTGCCAACCCACCTGTCAGCAGAATACCTGCACCCAAACCTGGCCATAAAGCACTCCCCTCGCAGGCAATGTCTGGCTTTGGCAGCTCCTAGAAGAGAGAAGGCAGCAGGACGGAGTGTGGGCAAGGCTCCGGCAGCGCGGGGGGAGCATGTCGAATGAACTGGAGTAAGTAGCGCAGGGGGTTCGCTCGCTCCGCGCCCGCTCCGCGCCCGCTCCGCTCTGCCGGCCGAGCGCTTCTGCTGCGCCCGGGCACCTCCGGGGGCTCCTCGGCTTGCTCGCAGCTGTTTGCAAGTGGAAGTTAAAGCGAAGGACGTTCGGGGAGGCGTTTGTCAGGCTTCGTGTTCCTCGCTGGCACCTTGCTGCTCTCGGAAGCGATCACTTCGTGGTGGGATTGAGTTGCTTTGAACGATTTTGTCGTGGCTGTGACAGGTTTTGAATCACTTCACGCAGTTGGTTTTGATCAGGAGCCTTCTTTTCTTCATTTATTATTATTTCCCCCCCCCTCCCCCCGACTAATATTTGACACATGGACCTTTTTGTTTTCATCACTTTACTTAGCTGATTTTATTCAGGATCTTGATTTTATCTTATTTCACCTTATTTTTTTTCAGCTTATTTTACCTTCATCTTATTTTACCTTCATTTTGTTATCTTATTTTACCTTCTTTTTTTTTATCTTATTTTACCTTCAATTTTTTTATCTTACTTTACCTTAATCTTATTTTACCTTCATTTTTTATCCTATTTTACCTTAATTATATTTTACCTTATTTTTTAATCTTATTTTACCTTATTTTTTATCTTATTTTACCTTATTTATTTTATATTTTTAAACCTTATTTATTTTATATTTTTTAACCTTATTTTTTTACCTTATTTTTTACCTTATTTTTTTACCTTATTTACTTTATCTTATTTTATCTTATTTCCCCCCTTAGACTTTTTCCCCCATTTATTTCCCCCTCCCCCAGACTAAAATTTGACACATGGACCTTCTTTTAAGTCCACTTTATTTCGTTGATTTTAATCAGAAACCTTTCATTTATCTTACTTTATTCCTCCCCCCCCCACAAACTAACTCCTGACACATGGATTTTTTCTTCTTCTTCTTTAATTCACTTTATTTAGCTGATTTTAATCGGGATATTATTATTATTATTATTATTATTATTATTATTATTATTATTATTATTATTATTATTATTATTAATTTTCCCCTCAGACTAAAATTTGACATATTTGCCCCCCCGCCCCCCCTTTCTTTAATCACTTTGCATAGTTGATTTTCATCAGGATCCTTATTTATTATTTATTTATCCATTCTCCCTCCCCCCTGACTAAAACGTGACACATTTGCTCTATTTAAAACCACTTCACTTAGTTGCTTTCAAGCAGCTTTTTTTCCCCCTCCCCCTTTTCTTTCCTACTAACATTCCCCCCCACCCTCAGACTCTAAGTTGACAGATGGACTTTTTTTATGTGTGGTTGGTTGGTTGGTTGGTTTAAATCCCTTTGCTTAGCTGATTTTAATCAGGATCTCCCCCCCCCCTCCCCCCTCCCCCTTTTTCCTCCCTTCCCCCTGCCCCCCAGACTCAATTGTGACACATGGAGACTCTGTCTAGAGGCAAAGCTCTCCTGCCTTGATCCAGCAAAATCTGACACGCTGTGGGTTGGTTTCTTTCACTGATTTGTGGAGGAGTCTCAAGAGGTTTGGGGCTTGCTGTGTGCTGCTCTCTTGTTGTTGTTGTTCTCTGGCTTTGAGTAAATAAAATTCAGGCTGGCTTTGGGCTGGAAGGGACTTGAAAGGTCATCTAGTTCCAAACCCCTCTGATTGTTGTCATGGCAGGATGATCGATTGTTTAATAATCATCAGTGATCATCTAATAATCGTCAGTGATCATCTAGTAATCATCAGAGATCATAAAATCAGGTAGATAGATAGATAGATAATAAAATCATGTGTGGAAGGCTCATATATGTAAAATGATCACACAGAGATAGATCTCAAATGATCAATATAGAATACTATATAAAATAATAGCATAGTATATCATCATCATCATCATCTAGAGACATAATAAAGCCCTATATAGATATAATAATCAGGTAATAGGTGATAGAATAATATATAGAGTGAACACAGATATATAGAGTGATCATAGATACATAAAATGGTCATATATATGATCATAAATATAAATTAATCCTAGATATAAAAATTAGTCATAGATATAAAAATTAATCATAGATATTAAAAATTAATCCTAGATATAAAAACTAATCATAGCTACAAAAATTAATCATATATATAAATTAATCATAGAGATAAAAATTAATCATAGAGATAAAAATTAATCATATATCTAAAAATTAATCCTATATCTAAAAACTAATCCTAGCTACAAAAATTAATCATATATATAAATTAATCCCAGATATAAAGTAATAATAGCTATAAAGTAATAGATATAAAATAATCACAGATATGTATAATAACCCTATATATAAACTGTTCATAGCTATAAAATAATCAACATAAAATAACCAAAGAGGTAGAATAACCAAATAGAGACAGCATAAAATCCCAGCTAGCTATAATAATCAGGTAACAGGTGATGGAATAGTATTTAAGTTGATAATATATATATATAAAATAATCAATATAAAATAACCATAGGTGGGTAGATAGATAATTAACCATATATATGTATAAAATAACCATATAGAGACATCATAAAATCTCACCCAGATACAATAATCAGATAACAGGTGGTGGAATAATGTCTAAGATAATCATATATAAAATAATCAATATAAAACAATCATATATATATATAAATACTAATCAGAGAGAGAGAGAATAAAATCTCATAGATATAATTATCACATAATAGGGAATAAAATAATGTGCAAAGGAATCATGTGTATCAAATAATCAATATAAACCAACCATATAAACAATAATGAGAGAGAGAGGTAACTAAATCTCACCTAGGTATGACAGGATACTGTGACACTCTAACAATCAGATAATAGGCAGTAAAATAATGTATCAAATAATCATGTGTATAGCAAATAATCAGTATAAAATAACCATATAAATAATAATCAGAGAGAGAGGGAGAATAAAATCTGACACAGAGATATAGTAATCAGAGAGCAGCTATGAAAAGGATCGATAAGGTAATCACATGAATCAAATAATCAATGTAAAATAATGACATGTGCATAGTGCTAATTATCCACAGGGGCAGCAAGCTGCCAGATAGCCACAGTAACCAGATGATGGATCATAAAATAGTGTCTGTAATAATAACAGTAAAACCATAGATCATTTAAGAAATCAGCACTGGGGGGACTCTGCCCCTGGGAGCTCCAAACTGCTGCTTCCTACAGAGGGGGTCGGACTGGATCACCGCTCGAGCTCCTTCCCAGCCCAAACCATTCGCTGAGGGGTGCTGGGGGGATGGATTGAGGGTGTGCCATGGGGGTGTGTGCCATGGGGGGGGTATGGGTTTAGAATATGCCATGGGGGGGCTATGGGTTTAGGGTGTGCCATGGGGTTGTGTGCCATGGGGGGGGTATGGGTTTAGAATGTGTCATGGGGTTGTGCGCCATGGGGGGGGGGGTATGGGTTTAGGATGTGCCATGGGGTTGTGTGCCATGGGAGGGTTATGGATTTAGGGTGTGCCATGGGGGGGTTATGGGTTTAGGGTGTGCCATGAGGGGGTGTGCCATGAGGGCGGTATGGGTTTAGGATGTGCCATGGGGGGGGGGCTATGGATTTAGGATGTGCCATGGGGTTGTGTGCCCTGGGAGGGTTATGGGTTTAGGATGTGCTATGGGGGGGCTATGGGTTTAGGGTGTGCCAAGGGGTTGTGTGCCATGGGGGGGTTATGGATTTAGGATGTGCCATGGGGGGGAATGGATTTAGGGTAGTCCATGCCTGGTGCCTCTGGAATGGAAGCAAACAGGTGTCAGAAGGGGTGCAGGAGGCTGGGGGGTGCTGCATGCTGGCTGAGGAGGCTGCTGGCAGTCCAGGGGTGTTCAAATCTCGAGGGCTCTAGCTCCAGACACCTCTGGCTGGGTACATCCCTTCATCCCTTCCCTGGGTGGCTGTGCTGGTTGTGTATCCCTGCCTGCCACGCTTCTGTGGGGTGAACCACGGCAAGAAGTCGATGTGTGGAGCGAAACGTTGAGCTGTGCACAGCCAGCAGGCTGCAGGGGGGGGCTTTGGAAGGGATCCTCCATTCCTGCCGTGCTCCCGAGCCTGGCAGGGGGCTGGTGACAGCTGAGCTCTTGATAATGAAGAACCCAGAGAAGGGGCAGCACTGATTCGTGCCAGCTCTAAGTCCTGGGATCCACCTGCTTGGGTTGAGTTGGGAATCAGTGATTTGATTGAGGGACTGAAGCAGGGACCTGTGAGGAGAGGCTTGGAGCCCTGGGGCTGCTCAGTCTGCGGAGGAGAAGGCTGAGAGGAGATTTAATAAATGTCTGTCAGTATCTGAGGGCTGGAGGTCAGGAGAGAGGGGACAGGGACAGGCTCTGCTCAGCTGCACCCTGGGACAGGACAAGGGGCAGTGGATGGAAACTCCAACACAGGAGGCTCCACCTCAACATCAGGAGGAACTTCTGCACTGGGAGGGTGACAGAGCCCTGGAGCAGGCTGCCCAGAGAGGTTGTGGAGTCTCCTCTGGAGCCTCTCCAGCCCTGTCTGGATGTGTTCCTGTGTGACCTGTGCTGGATTCTCTGCTCCTGCTCTGGCAGAGGGGGTGGAATCAATGATCTTCAGAGGTCCCTCCCAACCCCTGACATCCTGTGAGCCTGGGATTATTTTTTTCTCCCTTCCTGGATTCTTTGGGTGATGTTTTTGAAAGGCAGAGGCAGGGCCATGTGGGTTTGCTCTGCCAATGTTTGTGTGTGTGCACAGCTCAGCTGCAGCAGGAGATTGATGCATTGCTAATTAGGGACTGGGGCGTTCTGTTAGCTGCTGAATTACATGGCTGCTTGGCTCCTCTCTCACTAACGGGCTCTTAACCCCTCTGCCTTTCACATGGGCGGCGGCAGCAGCATCCTTTTTGTCATTCACATCTCCCAAGCCTGATAACACTCAGAGAGGTCTGCTCCAGGACCTCCAGGCAGCCTCCTCCTGCAGATCCTGTCAGATCTCCCTGAAAGCTTCACTTGAATTCGCTAACCCACTGCTGAGTGAAGAAACAATCGAACGTTCTCGGGGGGGTGTAGGCAGCGGGGGTGTAGCAGCTCCAGCTGGTGCCTCCTCAAGGGGCAGGAGCAGGGGCAGGCTCGCTGGAGAAACTCACAATGGGCCTGGAGCACCTCACCCAAAAACTCCCCCAGGGGCTGATGGGGAGCAGCGATAGGAGATAAGGGAGCTGGGAATTTCGTGGGACCAAAGGCAGAGCCGAAAAAGAGTTCAGAAGGGCTTTTGGGTTTGGTGCGAGGGGAAAAGGTGTCGGGAGGGAGGAGGAACTCTGTGAAGAGCTGCTAAAGGCCAACATCTGAGCAAGGGGCTGCGGCAGGAGCTGTGAACCTCTGCTCGATCACCCAGGGCGTAGCTTTGCAGGAAAGGGCTGCGAGGAGGCTCCGATAAGGGCAGCAGCCTGTAGTAGCCCTTGCGCCCCCCGGGCTGAGTGCAGGGAAGATGGGGCTGGCTTCAAAGCGACCCAGCAGAGCTGTCACGCCGAGAGGAGAGGGAGAACCACCTCCTCTCTTTAATTCCACAGCGAGGACAGGGAAGAGAATAGGGCGGCATGAGAGCCGGAGCTGCTTTGCCTAGCAGAAAAGACTCCAAGTGATCATTTCCATAGTCTTCTGCCGCCGATCCTCTCTCTCTCTCTCTCTGTCTTCACTCCTGCGCTGCGTGGGCTTGAAAGAGTTAAGCAGGAGTTCCTCCCAGTTGTGGTTTTGTGGTCGAAACCATGATCGCCAGGAGCAAATTTTTGTCATGCACAAGGTGTGTTATTAAAACTTTTGAGTTATGCTGCTGGTGAATGAAAAGTTAAAGCCCTTTTATGAAACGCTGGCAGGAAAGCACACAAGGGATAACCAACCCTGCTGCAGCCAGGCAGCCTTTCAAGGCAGAGCTGGGGCTTCATTTATTTCCCCCCTGCCCCCCTCCCAGCCCCTCCCTCCCCTCAGTTATGTAAAGAGAAAGAGAGAGATTTGTAAATTAAAGAAACAAGAATGGAATCACTGCTGGGCAGCTCCCGACCGAGGGGTGAGGGAAAAACACAACCCATCAACGACAACAAAAGGCCTCTGAATAAACTCCAGACTCAAAGCAGAGGTGAAGCAGCATTTACACAGCATCTGGGCTTTGATGCTTCGGGTGCCACTTCCCACTGATTGCCAGGTTGGTGTCGTCCCAGAGGAGTTTGGGGAGTAAAGAGAGCTCCACTGAGGAGGATCTGCTCCTGCTGTGCTCAGTCTGCTGGCTGAGCTGTGGAGCGCTGGGAAGCCTTCACCCAAAAATGCACCTGCAAGAGCCTTGGCTCAGCTGCCTGCCAGGGAGCCTGGTGCCAGCCCACGCTGTGAGGCCATGAAGAGGATCTAGGGATGGTGAAGGAACAGCTGGAAAATGCCTGAATCAGTGGAGCTGATTTTCACAGCATGGCTCAGGCTGGAAGGGAGCTCAGAGCTCCTCTGCTCCAACCTCCCCACCATGCCCAGGGACACCTTTCAGCTAGGCTCAGCTTCTCAGGGCCTCATCCAGCCTGGCCTTGGACACCCCCAGGCAGGAGGCAGCCACAGCCTCCCTGGGCAGCCTGTGCCAGAGCCTCACCACCCTCCTACTGAAGAACTTCTTCCTCAGCTGCAGTCTGACCCTGCTCTGCCTCATTCAAACCATTCCCCATGCTGCAGATGGTTCTGTTCTGGCTGGGGCTCCAGTGCTAACCCCCAAGTTTCGGAGGCTGGGAAGGGAAGACACCTTGGTGGCTGCTTTGTTGTTTCCCTGTTAGGTTGCTCTGGGTGGGGGGAGCTGTGATTGTGCTGTGGGTGAGGGCAGCTGTGATCCAAACTTGTTCCCAAAGTGTTCATAACCCCAAATGCTCTGAGGAAAAGGGCAGATGCCACTCACCAAGGGCATTGGCTCCTGGGTGCCAGCCACCCTCTCTGCCAGGTTTTGGTTTCTTTTCCTGGTCCTGTCTGAGCTGTGATGCTTGCCTGGTGTAGCAGGGCTGTAGGCAGAGGGGGATGGATCCTGTTTGCTTGGCAGAAGCCTTGTTTGAAACACATCATCCTCTGCTTTTGTGCTCCACAGCCAAGCAGAGAGGCTTGCCTGACCCTGGGGGACGCAGGCTGGCAGGAAACTCTGAGTCAGGCTACCTGGGGGTGTAGGCATGGAGTGCACCAGCCAAGCATGTTAGAGGAGATCTGGGCAGCCTGAAAAATCCCTCCAGGATGGGAAAAAAAGCCCAGAAAGAGCCAAGGGAGAGGCAGGCCAGGCTGTGTCTGCAGCTATCCCCCAGCACAGCTGAGGGGAAGGGAGGTCCTGCTGCTGCCAGGCGTGGGGCGAGGGCAGGCTGACAGGGCAGGGGAACAGGCTCGTGTCAAGTGTCCTGCCCTGACACAGGCTTCCTCTGTCCTCTTGGGCAACACCTCAGCATTCACCTCACCCACTCCAGCCAGCCTGAGCCCTGCTGCCAAGCTTGTTAGCTGACAGAACCTGCAGGCAGGAGGGGGAGATCAGCTCATCCCAGCCTACAACGGGAAGGCCAAGCTGCCCTGTTGACCTCCCGCGAGGTTCAGATCAATCTCTGCTCTTGCTCCTCCCTTAACTGAGTGCTGAGGCTCACACCCTGTAAGGTGGCACTTCAGGACATGGTTCAGTGGCCATGGTGGTCTTAGGTTGGTGGTTGGACTCCACGATCTTAGAGGTCTCTCCCAAGTGGAACAATTGTAAGGCTTAGTGTGGTACTGCAGGATCCTCTGGCAGGATGTGAGGAGGGAAGCAGAGACACCTGAGTCAAAACTGAGCTGTGTTCACAGTCAGGGCCTCTTGGCCCTGCTGCAGGACAGATAACCCCTAATAATTCATTGCTAAATCAGAGTTGGATTACCTGAGGAACACTGAAAGCAGAAAAGCTTTGTCACAGGAGATTGCAAGTCCCCTGCTGGCTGAAACTGGGGATTTGAACCCAAGCCTGGTATAAAGGTGAGCTTTTTAAAGCCCAAATCTTGCTCAGCTGTGATTGATTGAGTGATTGATTAAAAGCCAAAGGTCTTGGGGTCAGCAAATAGAGGAGAGTTAAAAACTAGAGCAGCAGCCAGGTTTGTTGGATGTGGAAGCATTGAAAACAAACAGAACAGAGAACACCCCAAAGCTGGGAGCTGTGAGGGGGCAGTCTCTGTGTTTGGGGGACTGGGAGCTGCACTGCTCTCTCTCTCTCTGGTATGTGTTGGTGGAGATCAAGGTTTGTGCCCATGAGAGTCTGCATCAGGTGCTCTTGTCTGCAAGGAACATAAGGAAGTGAGTGGAAGTTTAGACCTGGACTTCAGAAGAGCCAGGTGGTAGCAGGGGCTCAGTCAGATGCACCCTGGAGGGAGCCACAGAATGGCTCAGGTTGGAAGGGACCTCAGAGCTCCTCTGCTCCAACCTCCCCACCATGCCCAGGGACACCTCTCAGCCAGACTCAGCTGCTCAGGGCCTTGAACATCCCCAGAGAGGAGGCAGCCACAGCCTCCCTGGGCAGCCTGTGCCAGAGTCTCACCACCCTCCTGCTGCAGAACTTCTCCCTCAGCTCCACTCTGACCCTGCTCTGCCTCAGCTTCAAGCCATTGCTCCTTGTCCTGTCTCAGACACCCTCAGGAAAAGTCTCTCTGCAGCTTTCCTGCAGGACCCCTTCAAGGACTGGGAGGTACTGAAGAGCTTGGGTTTTGTGTCCTCCCTCTGGACCAGATCCCCCTGAAACTCAGGGCACCTCAAAACTGAGGCATCTGACATCATAAATTGTTTCTGGAACAGATCAGCCACAACTCCTGACCTGCCAAGTAACTCTGTGCTGTCATTTGTTGTGTTAGGCAGGGAAGGCTCTCCAGCAGGAGCCGGTGGTGCCATGGGATCCTGTGGGTGGATACCTCCAGGGTGATGTTATCAGCTACAACACAACCACCAGCTGGTGTCCCCCAAACATCACTCAGCACTGCCTCATGGAGCCCTTCAGGCTAGCAAGGCAGCAGCCAGCAGAGTGCTGGTGAAGGCTTACAGCAGAGCTTCAGGTCTGGCTCTGTTCTCTCATCTTCACTGAGCAGCCTTGGAGAAGTCTTCTTGATGGTTGTTGATCCTCATGGCTTGGTTGCTTCTCCTGTGGTGATAGAGAGCTCCAGAAGCAGAGACTTAGGCTGGTGTGAAAATGGTAGAGGAATTCTGAGCTCAGACCTTGATGGCCACAGAATGGCTCAGGCTGGAAGGGAGCTCAGAGCTCCTCTGCTCCAACCTCCCCTCCATGCCCAGGGACACCTCTCAGCCAGACTCAGCTGCTCAGGGCCTCATCCAACCTGGTCTTGAACATCCCCAGAGAGGAGGCAGCCACAGCCTCCCTGGGCAGCCTGGGCCAGACTCTCACCACCCTCCTAATGAAGAACCTCCTCAGCTCCAGCCTGACCCTGCTCTGCCTCAGCTTCAAACCCTTCTCCCTTGTCCTGTCTCCAGACTCCCTGATGAGAAGTTCCTCTGCAGCTTTCCTGTAGGATCCCTTCAGGGGCTGGAAGGCAGCTCCAATGCTGCAGGAGGGCAAGGGCCAGGCCAGCTCCCTGGCAGCACCCAGGCAGTGTCTGCCCCTGGAAGGTCTGTCTGGCTCCACAGCTCTCTGCATTCAGCCAGCAAACCTCCCCAGCCCGAGAGCTCAGCAGGGTCCTGTGCCCCCCAGGTACCAGCACAATGTGCAGCACTCCCATGGGCACACCCCAAACCTTCCCCCCTCTGGCCTCTCCTCCTGGGGGATGCTGAGCACCTCTGGCTTCCAGCAGTGCTGAGGGCTTTCAGTGCCCTTTTGGGTGCCAGTTCCCCAAGGTGCTGCTCCTCTTGGCTCCTTTTCTTTCCATCCCAGCCACTGCTCCTTTCTGCTCAGCACTCCTCCGTTGCCAGCAGATGCCCTGCAGCGTGCAGCCGTGAGGATCCCTGGCTGGCTGTGATGGGATCACATCCTGTGCCTCCTGCATGTGCCACACGGGCCACGTGCTTCCAGGAAAAAGAGAGGTTTGTGCTCTGCCCTTTGTGAAACAGAGCTGAGAGCTGGAGGAAACTTGGAGCTGTTGAGGTAAGACTGCAGTGCCCTGAGGCTGATCCTGCTGAAATGCCCCTGCAGAAATCCAGGGACAGAGCCCTCATTGTTAGCAGGCTGCCAGGGAAAACAGCTCAGTCCTGGAGGCACTGCAGGTCAGGGGCCATGGGATTAGGGCAGTCTTTGACACCCCAGATCCCCTCTGTGTTGTCCTTGGCATCTAGACAAATGCACTTCATTGCTGCTCTGGATGTTCTTTGTGCTTCTCCCGGTGGTGCTCTGCTCTGCTCTGGTTTCTTTGCCTGCTCCTGTGCCTTTTTGGTTGTTGCCTGGCTGTGTCTGTGGCAGCTGCTTGCTGCTGGCTCTCCTGCCACACCACCTTCAGCTGTGCTCACTTGTGATGCTTGCCAAAACCCAGGGGAAGGCAGAGCTGAGCTGAGAGGTTTGGGTGCAGTGAGGAGGCTGCTTCTGGGGTGCTGCCCTTCCTTGGCACGGGGACCTGGTCTGCAGCTCACATCTGGGCTCAGCCTTTATTCAGTGGTGCCCAGTGACAGGGCAGGAGGTGAGAGGCACACCATGGGCATGGGAAGGTCCATCTCAACAGGAGAAGGAACTTCTTCACCTGAAGGGTGGTGGAGCACTGCAGCAGGCTGCCCAGGGAGGTGCTGGAGTCTCCTTCTCTAGAGTCATTCAAGACCCACCTGGATGCTCTCCTGTGCAGTCTGCTCTGGGTGACCCTGCTCTGGCAGGGGGGGGTTGGCTTAGGTGGTCTCTAGAGGTCCTTTCCAACCCCTGTGGTTCTGTGATCTCTGCCCCAGAGAGCAGCCATGGTCAATGCTGCTCCTCATCTGCCCTCTTCTCTCCAGTGTAGGATCATAGAAAGATTTGGGTTGGAAGGGACCTTGAAGCTCATCCAGTTCCAACCCCCTGCCTGGGCAGGGACACCTCCTACCAGCCCAGGTTGCTCAAGGCTCCATCCAACCTGGCCTTGAACACTTCCAGGCTCAGAGTCTCTACAGCTTCCCTGGTCAAGCTGTTCCAGAGCCTCACCACCCTGATGGGGAAGAATTTCTTCCCAATGTCTCCTCTCAGTCCAGCTTCTTCCAGTCTGAAGCCACCACCTCTCATCCTCTCACTCCCTGCCTTTGCCAAAAGTCCCTCTCCAGCTCTCCTGGGGCCCCCTTTAAGGAAGAGAAGCTGAAGTGTTGATCCTTCCACATACTGCTCTTGGGGAGCATCAGGGTTATTTCAGCACAGAGTGTCCTGCCTGGGGTATCTCTGAAGCCCTTCAGGCCAGGGCCTCTATTCCATGGCCTTGAATTCCATGGATTCTCTGCTCCTTTGCCAAGGTGATGCTCCTCTGTAGCCACCAGCATCTGGCATGGATTGGAGGCTTAATCAGTTATAGGAGAGAGAACAAAGCCAAAGCTTACAGGGCAGCAAAGCCACCCACTGAAACCCCACAAAAGGCAAGGGGAACATGGGAGCTGCTTTCCTGCCTGGCTGATCTCCCCACCTAGACCCTTTGGGCATATTCTCCTCCTGCAGCAGAGCCCTGAGTGTTTATTCACCATCAGGAGGCCACTCTTCTGCTGGGCTTGGCAGCTGAATCAGAGAACAGAGCTTTGGGTGGGATGGAATGGGGAGAGGGGGCTGGTATCAGCTTGGGTCACACTCCAAAGTGTTTGGAAACAAGCAAGCTGCTCCCTGCCCCTGCTGCTGCTCTGCTCATGGCCCCAGGCTGCAGGGGGTGGGGGCTGTGCACAGGAGAGGGGAGGTCACTGGTCCCTGTGTTTGTGTTTCACCAACCCATCCTGGCTTTGTCTGAGCCACCACAGCAAGGTGACAGCTTCTAAAGGACACCTGGGACACAGGGGCAGGCAGAGGGGACACAGCCCCAAGGGAGAGGCAGAGAGGGGAGGGAAGTTCATGTGTGCTTGGGTCTGGGTTTGGATCTCTTTCCTGCACCTCTGCAGATGCTGAGTCAAAAGGAGGCTACAAAAGCAAAGTGACATAGAAAGAGAATTGTTTTGGTTGGAAGAGAGCTCCAAGATCATCCAGGCCAACCTGAAAACCCAGCACCACCCTGGCCATCACACCATGGCCCCAAGTGCCATGGCCACTGGCTTCTGAGCACCTCCAGGGCTGGGGACTCCACCACCTCCCTGGGCAGCCTGTGCCAGGGCCTGACCACTCTTTCAGGAAAGAAATTGTACCTAACATCCAACCTAACCCTGCCCTGGCACAACTTCAGGCCATGATGGGAGTTGGAATGATGAGCTTGAAAGGTCCCTTCCAGCCCAGTGCATTCTGTGATGCTGTTCAATCCCAGGGCTGTGTGCACTGAAATGCAGCTGGTGCCAGAGCTGCCCCTAAGCATGGGATGGTATCTGCTCAGCTGCTCAGCTCAGCCTCTTTCTGCAGCCATGGGTCAGCCCTGGTGGCCTTCTGGAACAGGCTCATACCATTGTTAGGCTTGGAAGCTTTGTGTCTCTTGCTCCTCATCCTGTCCCTGGGCACCACTGAGCAGAGCCTGGCCCCTGACAGCCACTCTTAAGATATTTACCAGCACTGATCAGAGCCCCTCTGGGGCTGCTCTTCTCCAGGCTCCACAGCCCCAGGGCTCTGAGCCTTTCCTCCTCACAGAGCTGTTCCAGTCCCTTCAGCATCCTCACAACCCTCCACCAGACTGTCTCCAGCAGGTCTCTGTCTCTCTTGAGCTGAGGAGCCCAGCACTGGACACAATACCCCAGCTGTGGCAGGGCTGAATAGAAGGGGAGGAGAGCATCCCTTGACCTGGTGGCCACACTCTCCTTACTGCACCCCAGGAGACCTTTGTGCACACAGTGGGTGCAAGGCTGGACTGGGAAATCTCTGAGGTCTTTTCCAACCAGGTATATTCTTCCAGGATCTGCAGGGGCTGCAGGAAAGCTGGGGAGGACTTGTGAGGGTGTCAGGGAGGGATAGGACTTGGAGGGGATGGAGCAAGACTGGACATGGGGAGATTGAGATTGGATGTGAGGAAGAAGTTGTTCCCCATGAGAGCCTGGCACAGGTTGCCCAGGGAGGTGGTGGGAGCCTCATCCCTGGAGGCGTTTGCAGCCAGGCTGGAGGTGGCTGTGAGCAACCTGCTGTGGTGTGAGGTGTCCCTGCCCATGGCAGGGGGCTGGGACTGGCTGAGCCCTGAGCTCCCTTCCAAGCCTGACAATTCTGTGTTAAAGCATCTGAAGTGTGCAAACCTGAAAGAGAGATTGGTTTAAGAAAATAATTAAGAGCAAAATGGAGCAGGGGCAAGGGAAAGGAAATGCAGCTCCTGGCAGGGAGTTGGAACTGGCTGAGCCTTGAGCTCCCTTCCAGCCCTGAGAGTTCTGTGCTTCTGTGGTTGTGCCACACCAAAGTGACAAGGCAGGGAGGCAGAATGGACTGGCACAACCAGGAGTGCACACAAGCAGCTGAGGGCTCAGGTGGGGGAAGGATAAAGCTCCCAAGCACCTTCCCTGCTGCTTCCCAGAGCTCCTGGACGCTTCGCTGCTAGGTCTGCCCGCGGTGTGTCTCTGTGCCTTGACTGCAAGCGAGAGGAGCTGAGTCTCACCCTGAGAGGCAGCTCTGCTGCTGCTGCCTATCCTTCCTTGAGCAGATGAGATTGAGAAGGGCTGAGGATTCCTGTCCAGACAGGACTGAACAGCCCATGGCCCTGCTGCAGCCTGACTCACGCCGCTCGCTCGCCTCGCAGACAGCAGCGGCGCTGGGGGAGGGCTCCGTGAGAAACACGAAAGGCAACGAAACTCCCCAAACACCTGCTGAGGTTTCAGGAGCAGGCTGAAACTGCTGCCACTGCCTCAGCCCGACCGGGGAGGGGAGAGGAGAGGAGGAGGAGGAGCAAACTCAGCATCTCTGTTACACCAGCGCCTGGTGGGAGCCGCTGGTGGCGTGGGAGCAGCTCCTCTGTTGCCAGCCTGGGCTCAGCTGCCTGCTGCTGCTTCAGCACAGAAACCAGGGGCACCTGGGGGCCCTGGGTCACTGGTGGAGATGTTGCTGGCTTCTCCCATGCCCAGCTCAGATGTGGAGGAAAAATGTCTTTGCTGCAAGAGTGGTCAGGCCCTGGCACAGGCTGCCCTGGGAGGTGGTGGAGTCTCTGTCCCTGGAGGTGCTCAGAAACCTGTGGCCATGGCACCTGGGGACAGGGTTTGGTGGCCATGGTGGGGTTGGGTTGCTGGTTGATGATCTTAGAGGGCTTAGATGGCTCCTGGGGTGAAGAGCAGGGATGTGGGTACCATGCTGGGGTCTCCTGGTTGGACTTGATGAGCTCAGAGGTCCTTTTCCAACCCCAGCAATTCTGTCACAGGTGCAGGCGTGGAGCTGTTCCAGCTGAGCTGCCAAGGAGGATGGGGCAGCATCCTTCACCCCACCTAAAGTCCACCTCTGCACCTTTCCAGCCCAGGGGCTTCCTGGCTCCTGGGCAGCTCACCTCAGACTGGCAGTGGCTGTTAGCTGCAGCTGGGAGTCTCAGAGCTGCCAGCTTCCTTTCAGGAGGAATTATTGTTCTCCAAATGATTCACTTAGAAGCCTAACCTGGGACTTATTAGAAACACATGGAGAGCAGCTGGGTGGAAACAACCTCTTCCTTCCAGAAATGCCACTGAAAGGCAGCATTCAGGACCTCAACTCCTGCAGAGTTTCTTTTCATTAATAATAAAACCCCAAACCAATCAGCAATGGAACCAATTCTGCTCTTGGCAAGAAGATTTCTGTACATCTCCCATTTTGCTCTAAACTTCTTCTGCTCAGAAACTCCACTGTGCCCTTCCTGGACCTTTCTTTTCTAGATGAAAAAGTTGGGTTGGGATTGGTTTGGTTTGGTTTGGTTTGCCCATGAAGTTGTTTGCTTTATGCTGCTTTTGATGCTGGGCAGTGTGAGCTGTGGTGGTGACACCACAGCCACGTGGCTGAGGGACGTGAGAGGAGCCAGGGCCCCTGATTCATCCTCTCCTCTGAGCAGGGTGAGCCTGGGGAATGCATAGAGGTTCTGGTGTGCTGGCTGCTGGGGGAGGAGGAGGAGGAGGAGGAGGAGGAGGAGGAGGAGGAGGGAAGATGACCAAGGTTTGGGTAATTAAGTGTCTGACACCTGGAGAAAGTGCCAGAAGAGAGGACAGGGAGGGCAGTGTCTTGGTATGCTCTCAGCTCACGTAGTCCCCATCAGCCTCACCTTGGCCAGGAATTTTTTAGGGGCAGGGAGGGCCTTGTGATCTGTCTTGCTTCCCTCTGAGCAAAACCATCTGCAAATGCTTGGACAGAAAAAAAAGCCCTGGCTTAGGTGGGGACTCAATTTTAAACCCCATGAGCTACAGCAAAGGGCTGAGGTTGGGTTTCAGCTGGGCAGGTCAAGTTCTCTGGACACTGAGTGATCATCTCTGGCTGCCCCCTGGGCTTCAGCTGCAGCTTCACAGAGCCCCAGAGTGGCTCCTCTGGAGGATCGGATTCCTGCAGTCGTTTGGGCAGTTTCCTGGTGGTGATGCATTCAAGCTGCTGACCAGCAAACATCTCACCTCAGTGGGGGTGAGACCTGGCTGGCTGCTGGCTGGGCAAGGGGAAGCTGCAGATGCTGAGGTGGTGGTTGGCATCCCTGGGGCAGGAGGAGGGGAGCAGGGGCAGATGTGCCCCGCCGGGGAGACTCTGCCCTAGTTCTGTGCACAGCTACAGGCAGAGGGATTGGTAATGCCAAAGGCTGTGGGAGTCAAGGAGCAGGGAAGCATTCCTGCTCCATTCCAGCAGTGCCTTTGGGAAGCCCTTCCTGTCCTCAGCTGGCTGGCATGGAAGTGGCTGTGGGAAGTTGGCCTCCTCCATCCCTGCTGCCTCAGTTTCAGGTCCGTGCGTCTGATGAAGAATGACAGCATGAGCTTCCAGAAATTCCCTTACACCAGTGAGGATGAAGCCTGGAAAACCTACCTGGAGAACCCCCTGACTGCAGCCACCAAAGCCATGATGAGGGTGAACGGAGATGACGACAGCGTGGCTGCCCTCAGCCTCCTCTATGACTACTACATGGTAGGTCCCCGCTGGGGCCGGCTGCCCGGGCTGGGGGTTTGGCCCAGAGGAGAAGGGTGAAGGCAAAGAGAGCTGCTCAGGGCCTGCCTGCTCCCCTCTGAGCAAACCCAGGAGTGAATGGGTGAGAAAAAGACCTGAAGAGGAGGAGCAGGAAGGTCAAGTATGTGCTCAGGCAGCTCAGGAGGCTGCCCGGCTCTGAGCTCTCTGTGTTGTTTGTGCAATGAATGATGCTCACAGCACCCCCAGGCCATCAGCCCCAGGAAACTGAGGCACCAGACACCATTCTGGTGTAGAGGAGACCCAGAACAGGGTGGAAAACTGAACCTGGGTGTCTTGAGTCTCAGGCTGCTGAGGTCTGTGTTCCCCCCAACGGCTTTCACATGAGAAACAGCAATGCTCTGTGAGCCCTGGAGCTGGGCACAGCTCTGTGCTTGGCACACCCTGGCATCTTGCTCTTCCCAGTGCTGCTGCAGGATGGAGCTTCAGGAAATGCTCTCCTTGACACCAGTGGGAGTGATGCTCCCATCCACAGGGCTGTTTAGGCTGGGAAAGACCTTTGAGATCACTGAGTCCAACCATTAACCCAACAAGTCCACTGCCAAAGCTCTACCCAGCTTTTTGATCCCTCACTTGGGTGCTTTTCATAGACTCCTGGAGTCACAGAGGGACTTCTCTTGGGAGTCCTTCCCAGGAGAGAAAGAAAGGTGGTGTGGCTTGCCTGGGATTACCCTGGGAATCCACTGCAGAATCCCAGCCAGAGGCTGCAGCTCTCCTCTGCCCTCACCTCCTGTTTGTTTGCAGGTAGTGTTTTGGTCCTGAGACTTTGAGGCTAATTTTACCTCTGTGGGGTTTGGGTTTTTTGCCCATTAGGAAAAATCCAACCATCACCAAAGTCTTTGTTCTGCCTCCTTCCAGGTGCCAAAGGAGAAGAGGATCCTTCCCCCTGCCATGATGGGACGCAACGAGCTCGGAAAGAGGTCAGCTCCAGTCCCTGCTCTCTGTAGCTGTCTGCTCCTCCTGCAGCTGCTTGCTGGCTCCCTCTGAGCCTGCAGAAAATAGACATCAAAGCAGAGTGTTATTCCCAGCAGCAGTGGAGGTTATTATCCCTGAGACATGGATTAACATTCTTCAGGCCAGATCCCAAGCAGGCAGCAGTGGAGCTACAGCCATTGCCAGAGCTGAGCCTGGCTGTGTGCAGGGGAGCTGCACTCAGCTGCAGCAGCTGAGCCATTTGTCCTTGTTTCCTCCTCTGGGGCAGCTGGGAAGGGGGAAAGGGTTAGGCACTGGCAGCCAAAAGGGCAGAACCAAGTCCTCTCCCACTCCCTGGGCTGATAAGGGTTTCGCTTCCAGCCTCCCAGGATTCTCTCCCAGTGACTCCCAGTTGTCCTTTGAGGTTTTCAGGTAATTAACTATTCAATTAATGGCTCATTTGCCACTCTGAGTTCAGTTCCCCTTCCTGAATGCTGTGTGTTTTGGCAGCCTTTTCTGGCTGGCTGTTTTTAACTCCTTTGACAGACTAAGCCTCTTGAGCAACTCTTCACTCCCTCTGCCTGAGCTGAGCTCAGCTGCTTTCTCCTCTCTGAAGGCCACTGCATCACCAGGGGTGATGCTCTCAGCTGAAAGAGGGAGGATTAGATCAGGCAGCAGGAAGAAACTTTTCATGCTGAGGGTGGTGAGACCCTGGCCCAGGTTGCCCAGAGAGCTGGGAGCTGCCCCATGCCTGGAACCATCCCAGGTCAGGTTGTTTGGGGCTCTGAGCAGCCTGCTCTGCTTGGGGATGTCCCTGCTGCCTGCAGGGGGGTTGGACTGGATGAGCTTGAAAGGTCCATCCTGATGGATCTAGGCCCTGGATCTGCAGCCCCAGACCACCTCTAAACCTCCTTCTATGGTTGTGTGTGGCCATCCCTTACCTGCTGAGCTCCTCTGGCTCTTGCTGACTGCACTGAGCGGTGTGTGGCTGGCTGGAGATCACCCAGGGGCCTGTCCCACCTCCCATCTCCCATCTCAGGCAGATGTCGGCAGCTGGCTCAGTGTCACCTGGCAGCTGGACTGTGCAGTCTGCTTGCTTCTTGCTGGGGCTGCCCACGTTGTGCCCTGGTTTGAGACAGGTCCCTTTCTCCCCCAGGCACTGCCACAGCATGGAGTATGACCCCGAGCTGGCGTCCTTCGACGGCTCAGCACACCTGATGAAGCTGCTGTCTGAGAACGTCTCCATGAGCCAGGAATATTGTGAGCCACAGAAGAAGAGCAGCTTAAGCCTTGAAGGTGTCCCTGCTCCCCACAAGCCAGCCATGCTGCCACCAGGCACCAGCAAGCTGGATGCCACCCCAGACAACTACATGGTCCCTCCAGGGGATGTGTATGACAACAGCTCCCTCAACTCCCTCTTCGAGGCCATCCCTGTGGCCCCAGCACAGCAGAGGTGGCAGCCAGACAGCACTTTCAAGGAGGATCCCCAGGAGGTCAGAGCTGCTGGTGGGGTGCATGCTGGCGCTGTGGGGACTGCTTGAGGCTGGCTTGGGGTTTGCTGATGCTGGGGTCAGTGGGAGCTCTGCTTTTGCACGAGGAGCTTGATGCCATCCCCAGTGGATTGCTGGGGCTTGGGAGTGGGATAAGGCTTGGGGGTGGGGGTCCAGGTTTTCTCTGTGACCTCTGTGTCGTGGCTGGGAGAAGGTGGGTGGACAAAGCAATGAGAGATTCTACTTCTGACTGTTCTGTTTCCATTTGTCTCCAGTCCCTGCTCTTCAGTGATATCCTCAAGCCCCAGCCAGAGCCTCCTTGCCCCGAGAGCTATGCCACGGATGGTGTCAAGAGGTAACTGCCCCTCCACGCTCTCTGGGCTCCCATGGGCTTGGCTCTGTCCCTTCCCTGGGGAAAGATTTGTTCCTTTCCTTGCCCCAGTGCCAGCCTTGACTGTGACCACTGTGGGCTTAGAGGTCTGAGCCAGGTTGTGTCCTCCTGGTGTCAGGAGCAGGATGCTGCTCTGGGATGTTTTGGACCCAGAGTGGTGACTGTTAGGTGCTTGCAGTGTGGACTGCAGGGGTAGGCTTTGGAGAGCTTCACTGAGCAGGAGTCAGACCCAGCCTCCAACTCCAGCTAGCTGCTGCACTTGTGCCAGGCCATGTTTCCAGTCTGAGAGGTGTGTGTGGTTCAGGCTGTGCTGGCCAAACTGGTGCCAGTCCAGTGCCAGCTGCTTCCACTGCCGTGGCCACATCCCAGCAGCATCTCCACCTGCACGAGGGCAGATGTGGCACTAAGGGCACAGCTGTGCCCTGCAGCCCCTGCCCAGGGAGCTCTGCTGGCTTCCTGTGCTGCAGATAGGTCCAGGTGGCTGCAGCAGCATCCCATGAGCTGCTTGGAACAGGGTAAATGACAGAGAAGAGCAGGATGGAGCTGGGGAGGGTGCTCAGGAGCCTCCTCCTCACCTCAAGGTTAGGTCCTTACTCTGGCTCTAGCACCTTGGTTTCAGAAGGGGCCACAGCCTCTCATTCCAAAGACATGAGTGAGAGCTCTTCCTCCTTTCCCCTCCCCTCTTGGGCAGAGCTTTCCTGCTCTAGATCCAGCACCAAGCCTCCCAGGAGGGAACATTATTCAACCTCCCACTTTTTATTTGCCTCCTGAGTCACCTGGCTCTGTGACTCAGCTGTCAGACGTGGGGATTTTCACACAGCCAGCAGCTCCTGGTGCTGAGCAGAGGCTTTCTGTTTGCTGTTTGTTTGTGCACTTGAGTCCTCTCCTGGCTCTGGATAAGAGGAGCTGCCCAGCCTCTCTCCAGAGATGGCATCACAGGGGAGGTGGAGCAGGAAGAAAGCGCTGGGTTGGTGACTAAACAGCACTGTGATGATCTGGGGCACTTGAAGGGTCTGTGTGAAGGTCTGGACAGGTGGTGGCTTGCACAGGTTCCTCACAGAAGAGCAGAGCTTGAGCTTTTCATGGCTGGAACATCCACAGGTGCTGGTGAAGGCCCAGGAGCGGGGCTCCTGGAAAAGCAGGCTCTTCTTTTCAACATCCTTGCCCACAGAGACACTTCCTCTGTGTGGCAGCTCAGATCTTCCCTGTAGAGGCTAAAGCTGCTGCCCACCAGGCTGAGAGTGACCGCGCTGGGCTTTAGAGCACTCCCTTAGCCCAGCTGCTGTCCTGCAGCTCCTCCTCTTTCTTCAGGACCCCCTGGCAGAGCCTTCCTGGCTCAGGCAGTTGTGGCTGTGTGAATGTGGAGACAGGAATCTCGCTTTAGGATGCTGGAAAAGCCTCCTGGCTGCTTCCTCTTTCAGTCTGGCTTGGTTTAGGCTTTCAGCTGTGCGAGGGCTCCGGAGCCACCCGCGGGAGACCGCTGGGCACAGCGATGCACCGGGAGGAGGTCTCTAAGCCCAAAGCCAAGGCTAAAATGAGGGCACCAGAGAAGTGCTGCTCCCCAGGATGTTGGGGGAGGCTCAGTGTGCGCCAGAAGGCGGCTGGTGGTGTGGGGCTGTGCGGGATGGGGACCGGGGCAGCGTCTGCTGGGTGTGCAGCGGCTGCAAGCCGAAGGGTGGAGGCTCCCAGCTCTCTTGTTTGGCTGCTGGAGCCAAGCAGGCAGGATGTGCTTATTCATCATTCTCTCTTTGTTCCATCAAAGTGACTTTGAATACACTCTGGGGTCGCCCAAAGCCATTCACATCAAATCTGGGGACTCTCCCATGGCCTACCTCAACAAAGGACAGTTCTACCCCATCACGCTGCGGACGGCTGGAGACAGCAAATGTTTACACTTGTCCTCAAATAAAGTGAAGGTAAGAGAGACAAGCTGACAACTCTGCTGACACATGCTGGAACCAGACATCCAGCAATTGTGCTGGCCTGGGAACAGAGCTGAAGGTGAAGAGTAATGGCTTTGTGGCTCACCTTGGCTTAGAGCAATGAATGGGATGGATTCAGTCAGGGCAAACTAATCCTCCGAAGCGCAGCAGCAGCCTTAGCCTTACCTCGCAGCTGAAGCCTTGCACTGGAAGGTCAGAGGTGCACAAAAGGCCTCCTCAGCAGATGGCTGCCTGCTGGCCCTGCTGGGAAGACTTCTGAGCTCCAGAGAGCTTCCCCATCCTGCTGCTGGGATGGCCTCAGAGCCGTGCCTGAGGCAGGTCTGAGCTGGAACTCCCAGCCAAGAACCTTGGTCCTGAGCAGCACTTAGGGGCTGGGCTTTGGACTGAGAGGATTCCTGCAACTCCGAGGCTCTGAGCTGCCCCTGGCTGTGTTGCAGAGCGTTGTGATGATTGTTTTTGACAACGAGAAGATCCCAACAGAGCAGCTGAAGTTCTGGAAGCACTGGCACTCCCGGCAGCCCACGGCCAAGCAGAGAGTCATCGACGTCGGTACGAGCAGGGCTGGCTGACCCCCGGGGGCTGGGGCTTGGGGACTCCCAGCATCGCTTCCCTGCTTTTCCAGAGCACAGGAGCACAGCTGAATCTCCAGAGTTTGGCCTGGGGGAAGGTGGGGAGGAAGAGGCTGGTCTGCTGCTTTCAGGTCCTTTCTGGCTGAGGAGCTCCTGAGGGTTTAAGATGATGTTTGGCGAGGCCAAGATACAGCAGGGGGGAGCCTCAGGCAGAGAGAGAGAAACTGCTCAACAGTTTGGGCTCTTAGAGGTTGTGGTGTTAGGTCAGAGGCTGGACCTGATGACCTCAGAGGTCTTCACCAGCCTCCATGGTTCTGTGAGGTGGGACTCCTCCTGGAGTGCAGGGACCTGAGCTAGAGAAGGCTTTGGTACTGCTTGGCCAGACAAAGGCTTTGGAGCATCCAGCTGAGCCGCTCAGGAGCTCCTGGCAGCAGACACAGGGGGGTGGATTTAGCAGCATCCTACACTGACTTTGCATGAGGTCAGCACTCAGACAGCAGGCACCAGCCCAGACCCTTGGGTCACCTCTGGCCTGTCCCTCACACACAGATGTGGGGCAGAGGGACCTGGCAGAGCTGGGCAGTGGTTGGGCTTGGATGATCTTGAAGGTCTTTGCCAAGCCAAGTGAATCCTGACTCTGTCTGCACACTGAGGTTTCCCCAGGGGTCTCAAGGACGGCCTCTGCTGTAGGACAAGGCTGTGGAGTCAGTGAGAGGTTGGCTTGTGGCAAGGGGGGGAGCCCGGGGAGTGTAAGCAGAGTGTGACCTTGCTTCTGTGCTGCCTTCCAGCTGACTGCAAAGAGAACTTCAACACCGTGCAGAACATCGAGGAGCTGGCCTACAACGCCCTCTCCTTCGTCTGGAACATCCACGAGGAAGCCAAGGTACAGCTGCTTGGGGCAGGGACCTGGGAGCCTTTGGTCCGCAGCAGAGCTGCAGCCTCCTGCCTGAGGACCCAGCCAGGCTCCCCCCCCCGCCCATCCCCCCAGCCCAAAGCCCTCAGCTGACAGACAGAGAGAGTTTGAAATCCAAACAAAGTCACTGCAGTGGCCCCAGGTCGTGTTTGCCCGCCAGGACAGCAGGGGAGGACTCCTTGCTCCTCTGTGTGTTTAAGCATCGCCATTAGCTGATAACCGCCCTGGGGGCAGCCCGGGGCCGGCTCAGGGATGTTTGCTCAGCGCCGATGGATCCCCTGCAGAAAGGCTCTGGCAGCAGGCAGCCTGGAGCAGGGCTCTGCTCACCTGCAGGTCAAAACTATTTGGGTAAAGCCCAGCTTAGGGTACAAAGAAAAGCCCCAAACCTCCTGCCAAGGCAGCGTTTTGGTGCAGGAACAACTCAGCACCCTTCTGGGGCTTGTGTGGTGTGGGAGGCAGCTCCCCGGGGCACTTTTGGCCTTCAAACCCTTAAAGGCTTCTACCAACAACTTCCAGCAGCTCTGCTGCCTCCTCTGCATCTCTCCAGAGCCTCTTGCTCACATTCTGCAGCCAGTGTGGAGCTGATCAGAAGGGTGAAGCAGCCAAGAGAATAGAAGCAGAGCATAACTCTCCCATCCCGCGGGAGCTGGCAGCTTGGCACAGCTCCTGGTCTGCTTTGGGATCTCCAGAAGTCCTTCCTTTAGCCCCGGAGGAGGCCTTGGGCGTTTACAACCCCAGAGGTTAACAAAAGTCTCCAAGGCAAAGCTGTCAGGGAGGGAAATATGTCGGGAATGTGGCGACCCCCCCGGGGGGCACCTGGGCAAAGCTCGAGTTGAGCTCTCAGCAGAAACCCTGCAGAGCTGCTGGCCTGGGGCAGGCAAAGCTGAGACTGCAGGGAGCTGGACGCCGGGCTGGAGGGGGCAGAGCTTTGGGGTGCCTGCAGCACCTGCTGGTTCCCTGCTTGCAATTCAACCTCACAGCCCAGGGAGAGGTTTTGCTTTCCTACAGCGAGGTGCTGACCGCCAGGGCTGAGCTCCCCAGGCAGAGAGCCCTGCTGAGGGAGCTCTCTCCAGCTGCAAGTCTCTGCCCAGAGTCCCAGGGGAAGCTTCGAGGTCACACAGCTGAGCTGGTCCCTCGGGGGTGTGATGTGGCTGACAGCTGTGCTCAGCTCTTACCCAGAAGCTTCCACTGGGGAAAACTCCATCCCCGGTGGTGCAGGAGCCCAGGGTGTGATGCTGACCCTTCATGGGAGCAGCAGCACTCACCTGCAGCGCCTGAAGCTGCCTCTCTCCAGGGCATTGCTCTCTGGGGTCCCTTGTTCAAACCTGAGACCAGACACAGCAGCAGGAACCTCCCCAGGCAGCCTTGGCCTCTGAGCTGGTGGCAGTGGATGCTCTGTTAGGGGAGAGAGGGAGAGCTGCAGAAGTGGGGGGGGGTGTGTGAGGCTGGGGCTGGGGAGGGCTGGGGGGGAGCCAGCAGCTCCCCTGCTGGGCTGAGGCTGGGAGGATGCCTCAGGAGCTGCTTTTGTGGCTCCCTCGCTGCTCCCAGCGCTGCTTGGGCTCCAGGCACTCAGCAGCAGGGGGCTGAGGCAGCCTCTCCTCCTCTTTGCAGGTGTTCATTGGGGTGAACTGCCTGAGCACTGACTTCTCCTCCCAGAAGGGGGTGAAAGGAGTCCCTCTCAACCTGCAGATAGACACCTACGACTACGGCAGCGGCAGCAGCCAGCTGCTGCACAGAGCGGTCTGCCAGATCAAGATATTCTGTGACAAGGTAGAGCTCTGCTGCTCGGCAGCCTGGCCAGCAGCCACTGTGCCAGGGGGCAGGGGTGCCAGCAGCCACTGTGCCAGGGGGCAGGGCTGCCAGCAGCCACTGTGCCAGGGGGCAGGGGCGCCAGCAGCCACTGTGCCAGGGGGCAGGGGTCCAGAGAAAACCACAGCAGGAGGGCTGGGAGGGGCTGCAAGAGCCTGGGGGAGCAGGGAGGGTCTGGGGGAGCCTGGGGGAGCAGGGAGGGTCTGGGGGAGCCCTGGGGGAGCAGGGAGGGTCTGGAAGAGCCATGGGGAGCAGGGAGGGTCTGGAAGAGCCTGGGGGAGCAGGGAGGGTCTGGAAGAGCCTGGGGGAGCAGGGAGGGTCTGGAAGAGCCCTGGGGGAGCAGGGAGGGTCTAGGGGAGCCATGGGGAGCAGGGAGGGTCTGGAAGAGCCCTGGGGGAGCAGGGAGGGTCTGGGGGAGCCTGGGGGAGCAGGGAGGGTCTGGAAGAGCCATGGGGAGCAGGGAGGGTCTGGAAGAGCCCTGGGGGAGCAGGGAGGGTCTGGGGGAGCCTGGGGGAGCAGGGAGGGTCTGGAAGAGCCTGGGGGAGCAGGGAGGGTCTGGGGGAGCCTGGGGGAGCAGGGAGGGTCTGGAAGAGCCTGGGGGAGCAGGGAGGGTTGGGCCCCTGCATGAAAGAGGACCCCAGGGCTGTGCCTGCATGGCTGAAGCCTCTGAGGAGCTGACCCCTTAGAGAGCTTTCCCCAGCTCAGGCCTCCATGGGGTTGTGCCTCACCACAAATTCTAGTTGGGACAAGTTTTTCAAGAGCAGGAGAGAGGAGAATCTCCTTAGAGGTCCTTCCCCAGCCTCAAAGATACTCCCATGGGGAAAACCCAATAGTAAGAAGCTCTCACAGCTGCTTCTGCCTGCAGTGGTCATTTTTGAAAGCACACTGGGGGGGCAGGGGGCTTGGGTTGGTTTGGATTTAATTTATAAGTATCAGAGGACTCTGGGTGGCCTCTGGAAGGTCTCTGAGCACTGTGGGGTAAAGGCTGCCTTAAGCTGTTCACCCCTCAGAGATGTCCACCCAACTCTCTCCTGCCAATGGCCTCAGTTTTGCCTTCTCTTGCTGCAGGGAGCAGAGAGGAAGATGAGAGATGATGAAAGGAAACAGTTCAGAAGGAAAGGGAAGTGCCTGGACTCCAACAACAATGGTCAGTGCTGCTGCTCCTCCCCTCCCCTGTGCTGGGGGCCCTGCAGCCTTGCCTGTTAGCTTCCATGAGATCTGCCCCTGCCCATTCCCAAGCCTGAGGAAGCCAGCCCTGCTCACAAGCAGGTTGTCCACCAGGTCCTTGCCTCACCTCCCACCAAAGCCCTTCATTAATTCTAACCAACCTTGTGAGAGACCTCTCCTCCAGCCCTGCCTCCAGCTCTGCTGTGCCCAGCAGCAGGACACAGAGCTGCTGGAGAGAGCCCAGAGGAGGCCACAAGGATGAGCCCAGGGCTGAGAGGTGTCCCTGGGCATTGAGGGGAGGTTGGAGCAGAGCAGCTCTGAGCTCCCTTCCAGCCTGAGCCCTGCTGGGATCTTGGAGGCTTGGTAGGAAGCCTTCCCTAAAAGGGAGGCAGCAGAGGGCAAGCCCTGAAGACCTTCTGGGGGGGTCCTGTCTGGTTTATTTTCTAGTGTTTCTGCTGGGAGACCTTGGGCAGGAGCTCTCTCCCTGAGCAGCAGCCCCTGGGCAGGAGCTCTCCCCCTGAGCAGCAGCCCTTGGGCAGGAGCTCTCCCCCTGAGCTGCAGCCCCTGGGCAGGAGCTCTCCCCCTGAGCAGCAGCCCCTGGGCAGGAGCTCTCCCCCTGAGCTGCAGCCCTTGGGCAGGAGCTCTCTCCCTGAGCTGCAGCCCCTGGGCAGGAGCTCTCCCCCTGAGCTGCAGCCCCTGGGCAGGAGCTCTCCCCCTGAGCTGCAGCCCCTGGGCAGGAGCTCTCCCCCTGAGCTGCAGCCCCTGGGCAGGAGCTCTCCCCCTGAGCAGCAGCCCCTGGGCAGGAGCTCTCCCCCTGAGCAGCAGCCCCTGGGCAGGAGCTCTCCCCCTGAGCAGCAGCCCCTGGGCAGGAGCTCTCCCCCTGAGCAGCAGCCCCTGGGCAGGAGCTCTCCCCCTGAGCAGCAGCCCCTGGGCAGGAGCTCTCCCCCTGAGCAGCAGCCCCTGGGCAGGAGCTCTCCCCCTGAGCAGCAGCCCCTGGGCAGGAGCTCTCCCCCTGAGCAGCAGCCCCTGGGCAGGAGCTCTCCCCCTGAGCAGCAGCCCCTGGGCAGGAGCTCTCCCCCTGAGCTGCAGCCCTTGGGCAGGAGCTCTCCCCCTGAGCTGCAGCCCTTGGGCAGGAGCTCTCCCCCTGAGCTGCAGCCCTTGGGCAGGAGCTCTCCCCCTGAGCTGCAGCCCTTGGGCAGGAGCTCTCTCCCTGAGCTGCAGCCCTTGGGCAGGAGCTCTCCCCCTGAGCTGCAGCCCTTGGGCAGGAGCTCTCTCCCTGAGCAGCAGCCCCTGGGCAGGAGCTCTCCCCCTGAGCTGCCTCTTGCTGTGCCTCCTGAGCTGAGCTGACCTGCACTCTCCATCTGTAGGTCTGAAGGGCTGTTTGCTCTCTGGCTTCAGAGGGAATGAACTCACGTTCCTGAGGCCAGAGACTGACCTGGAAACCCAGCCAGTCCTGTTCATCCCCAATGTCCATTTCTCCAGCCTGCAGAGGTGTCCTGCACAGGTGAGTCCCCTCCAGCCCAACCCCCCTGGTGCCCCCAGCTCTCACCCAGCACAAGGCCAAGCTGCTCAGCCCCCAGCTGGGACCTGTGACATGGGAGGAAAGAAACCCAACCCCAAGCCACAGCTCTGAGGCACTGTGCTGAGCCTTCAGGCACAGCTGCCAGGGGTGGCCTAGGAAGTGCTGCAGCAGTGCTGGCCAAGGGAACCTCCCCAGGCTCCTTCCAGCCAGATCCCCCTGGGGGCTCACCTGAAGCCTCCACAGACACCTGGGGAGTGGTGGCCAGAGCAAGAAAAGATGTCAGCAGGAAGCAAGCCATAGGAAGCTGTCAGCACAGCACTCCCTGCATGTGGGGACCTCTCTCACTTGCCCTCTGCCCTTCTCTTTCCCCTTGAGCCTGGGGAAAGCTGGAGGCAGTGCTCCTCAGAGCTCAGCAGTGCTCCTCCAGGGGGGCACAGCCACTTGTGCCAATCCTGCAGCAGCCTCTGGCAGTGGCTGCTGGCCCTGATGCCTCAGCACCCAAACCAGGGGCTGGAGGAACCTGGTTCACTGCCAAAGAGCTCCCTGGGAAACCTGGACCTCAATCCCAAGGAGCCTGTGAGACCTGCCCTGCTTTTGGGTCTAGCTGGGTCTGTGCTCAGCTCTCTGCTGGGCAGAGGAGGAGAAGCTGGATCACAGCATGTTGGGGGTTGGAAGGGGTTGGAGAGCTGCTTTATGTCAGGTTCATTTCATCTGCAAGACCCAGGCAGGAGTTTGGGTTTCATTGGGTAGGGAAGGACTTGGCAGGAGGGGAAACCTCGTTCCAAAGGTGCCCACACTGCCTCCTGCCCCAGCTTTGCTGCTCTGCACACTGAAAGGTCTTTCCTTTCCCTTCCAAGGTGCTTCCTCCTGCTGTCCCCAGCTCTGCAAACAGGTAAGGATGCAGCAGCCTCCAGCTGCCCTCTCTCTCCATGCACACCGTGGCTGGGTGGCATCCATAGGCAGAGTGAATCCCCAGGAGCAAACCAACACAGCACAGAGTCTCCCTGCTGCCCTTCACTGTCAAAACAGGGTTAGACCTGGGCCTAGAGTGGCCACAGAGATCTTTCCTTTCCCTCTCTGTGAGCTGCTGCAGCCTGGGTCTGGTCCAGGACTGCCCTGAGACAATGTTTGAAAGAGAGCTCACAGAGCTCTCAGTGAGGGGCTGGCACTGCTGGGAAATAAACTGGCATGAAGCTGCAGCCCCAGCTGTGATGTGTGCAGGGAGGGGAGACCCAGGATGCACCCAAGGCAGAGAGACAGACAGGGAGGTGCAGAAGGGTTTTGCTTCTGAGGTGATGCCAGAGCCACAGCCTGCACTCACTGAGGGGCTCTGGAGCAGGCTGCCCAGAGGGGTGGTGGAGTCTCCTTCTCTGGAGACTTTCAGGACCCACCAGGATGTGCTCCTGGTGCCCTGCTCTACTCTCCAGAGGTCCCTTCCAAGCCCTAGGCAGGAGGCTGCAGCTCTGGCAGACTCTGCTGCTGGCCTTGCTAAGCTGAGGTTTGGTGGCTGGATGCCTGCTGGGGGCTGGCACCAGATGGTTTCCAGATCCCTTCCAAGCCAGGCCATGCTGTGGGTTGGCTGCTCAGCCAGAGGTTCAGCTGCTGGGGTTGTTTGGTTGGCTGCTCTGTTCTGCTCTGTCCCCTTGAGACTGTTGCTCCCTCCTGCAGGCTGCCCTTGAAGCGCAGCGGTGCCTCCTTCACAGACGACTTTGACCAGATACCTCCAAAGCAAGCCAAGGAAGAGGACCCTCAGAGAGGTGAGCCCTGGGATGGGAACTCCCCTTGAGTGTGGAGTCTCATTTAGTGACCCCTGGATCTCCAGGGAGACCTTAGGGCAGCCTTCCAGTACCTGCAGCTGGGGAGGGACTGCTCCCAAGGGCTTGCAGCGTGAGGGACAAGGGGCAAGGGTCTGAAAGCAGAGCAGGGGAGACTTAGGTTGGGCTTTTGGAAGAAGTTCTTTACCCTGAGGGTGGTGGAACACTGGCAGAGGTTGCCCAGGGAGGTGCTGGAGGTATTCAAGGGCAGGCTGGATGGGGATGTCCTGGGCTGGATGACCTTCAGAGGTCCCTCCCAAGCCAGAGCCCTCAGGGGTTCCGTGGAGGACAGGAGGTGGCAGCACGCCGGGGACGTGCTGCGAGCAGCCTGGGCTCAGGGCTGGGCTCTGTCTCTTTCAGTCCTGCTGTACGTGCGGAGGGAGTCGGAGGAAGTCTTTGATGCCCTCATGCTGAAGACCCCAGACCTGCAGGGCCTCAGGACAGCTGTAAGTGGCAGCAGGAAGCCCCTGCAGGCGGCAGGGCGCTGGCGGCTGTGCGGTGGGAGCTGGCGGTGAGGCTGCTCCTGGCTGCTGCCTGCTGTCCCCTTGAGAAGGGGAATGGAAACTGTCAGCAGCAGCAGCCCGCAGCCGCTGGCCGGGCCGGGAGGTGCTGCAGCAGGGCAGAGCACCCCTCAGGGCTCAGAGCACCCCTCAGGGCTCAGAGCACCCCTCAGGGCTCAGAGCACCAAGCCAAACTCCTCTTTGTGGCAGCAGCTTCGTGGCTGCCCCTCTGAGCCAGCCTTTCCCTTCCCAAGGCTGCAGCTGTGCAACCTGAAGCCTGTCCTGGGCTGGTGCTGGAATCCCCTGAGCTGTGTTTGAGGAGCACCCAGACATATTTCTGTGATGATTATCAGCAGCAGCTCTGATAACCTCCCCTCTCTCTGCAGGCTGCTGGGAAGGGAGCAAACAATGAACCTCCCAGCTCTGGGCTGCCTTTGTGGCTGCACTTTCGAGCTCTGTTGGTTTTACAAACTTTTAAACCCAGGGAGTTTGGGAAATGCCAGAGCAGAGGATTCGTTGCCATCTCCTCCCTGCCCCATCCCTGCCTCACACAGAGCACAAAACCTCTGCAGAAAAGGCTTGTGAGGGAGCTGCAGGGCTGCAGTCCTCCTCAGGCTGCTCCTGAGCTTGCCGAGGAGAGGACTGCTGGGATGCTCTGCAGGTCAGCAAAAGCTGCTGCTGCCAGATGCACCCCCAGAGACACAGCCAATCAATCAATCACACAGCCATGGAATCAATCAATCACACAGCCATGGAATCAATCAATCACACAGCCATGGAATCAGTCAATCACACAGCCATGGAATCAATCAATCACACAGTCATGGATTCAGTCAACCACACAACCATGGAGTCAATCAATCAATCACACTGCCATGGATTCAGTCAGTCACACTGCCATGGAATCAATCAATCAATCACACAGTCACACAACCATGGAATCAATCAATCACACAGCCATGGAATCAATCAATCAATCACACAGCCATGGAATCAATCAATCACACAGCCATGGAATCAATCAATCACACAGCCATGGAGTCAATCAATCAATCACACAGCCATGGATTCAGTCAATCACACTACCATGGAATCAATCAATCACACAGCCATGGAGTCAACCAATCAATCACACAGCCATGGAGTCACAGACCAGGACCAGAGAACCATCCTGGTTGGGAAGGGTCTCTAAAGCTCTCCCAGCCCAACCATCCTCTGCCTGCCAAGCCTGGTGCTGAGCCATGGCCCTCAGCACCACAGCTCTGCAGCTTTTAGCCCCCCAGGGAAGGGCGCTCAGCCACCCCCCTGGGCAGCCTGGGCCAGGCCCTCAGGAGCCTTTCAGTCAAGAAGTTTCTTCTCCTCTCCAACCTAACCCTGCCCTGGTGCAGCCTGAGGCCATTTCCTCTCCTCCTGTCCCTTGGGACAAGAGCCCAACCCCACCTGGCTCCCCTCAGGGAGCTGCAGCCAGCCAGGAGCTCTCCTCCCTTTCTGCAGCTCCTCTCCAGCAAAGGGAGAGCTCAGCACAGCTTGTGCCCAGCTGCCTCCAGCACCAAGCACAGGCCAAGCCCTGGGGGGGCGAGGGGAAGGGAAGGAATCCTCTTCCTTAGGCTTAATGTCCTGGCAAGAGACCCAGAGCCAACCTGCAGCCCCCTGCCAGCCACGGACGTGCCCAGGCTGTCCTTTTCACGCCGTGGCTTTGGCCCTCTGATGGAGCCAAGGGGAGGGAGGTGGTGGGGAGGGAGTCTGTGCTGCTGGCTGCCCCCCGGCTCAGGGCTCCCCCCCGGCTCAGGGCTCCCCCCCGGCTCAGGGCTGCCCCCGGCTCAGGGCTGCCCCCGGCTCAGGGCTGCCCCCCGGCTCAGGGCTGCCCCCGGCTCAGGGCTGCCCCGGCTCAGGGCTCCCCCCCGGCTCAGGGCTCCCCCCGGCTCAGGGCTCCCCCCCGGCTCAGGGCTGCCCCCGGCTCAGGGCTCCCCCCCGGCTCAGGGCTCCCCCCCGGCTCAGGGCTCCCCCCGGCTCAGGGCTGCCCCGGCTCAGGGCTCCCCCCCGGCTCAGGGCTGCCCCCGGCTCAGGGCTCCCCCCCGGCTCAGGGCTCCCCCCCGGCTCAGGGCTGCCCCCGGCTCAGGGCTCCCCCCCGGCTCAGGGCTCCCCCCCGGCTCAGGGCTCCCCCCGGCTCAGGGCTGCCCCGGCTCAGGGCTCCCCCCCGGCTCAGGGCTGCCCCCGGCTCAGGGCTCCCCCCCGGCTCAGGGCTCCCCCCCGGCTCAGGGCTCCCCCCGGCTCAGGGTTGCCCCCGGCTCAGGGCTGCCCCGGCTCAGGGCTCCCCCCCGGCTCAGGGCTCCCCCCCGGCTCAGGGCTCCCCCCGGCTCAGGGCTGCCCCCGGCTCAGGGCTGCCCCGGCTCAGGGCTCCCCCCCGGCTCAGGGCTCCCCCCGGCTCAGGGCTCCCCCCCGGCTCAGGGCTGCCCCCGGCTCAGGGCTCCCCCCCGGCTCAGGGCTCCCCCCCGGCTCAGGGCTCCCCCCGGCTCAGGGCTGCCCCCGGCTCAGGGCTGCCCCGGCTCAGGGCTCCCCCCCGGCTCAGGGCTCCCCCCCGGCTCAGGGCTCCCCCCCGGCTCAGGGCTCCCCTCGGCTCAGGGCTCCCCCCGGCTCCCTTCGCGGCCGCTCCATCTGCTCTGCTTTCCTCCCGCAGATCTCGGAGAAGTACGGGCTCCCCGAGGAGAGCATTTACAAGGTGTACAAGAAGTGCAAACGAGGGTAAGGTGATCTCTGCCGCCCCCAGCCCCTTCCCCGCGGCTGCAGCCCGGGCGCTGCTTTGGGCTGGGTCTCTCTTAACGAGGCAATAAAAAGCTGTTTGCAGCACATAAACCTCAGCCCTCTCTGGGCGGGGGTTAAAGGTTTGGGGATGGATAATGCTCCCTTGTATCAGAGTTGTTTGGAGTGTAAAGTGTCCCCAGGAGAGGAAGTTGGATGAATTGGGGAATTGTTTGGGGAAGCTTAATGGCTGCTGCCTTGTGTGATGGAGAACTTATCTCCCTGGCATCGGGGAGGAGGGAGAGATGTTTGCTGCTCCAGAGCCAGCGCCTAAACGGCTCACAAAGAGCTGCAGTGGCTGAAGGAGGGCATGGGGCAGCCCAGCTGGAGATTGCCAGCAGGCTCTTCCTCCTGCCCCCGAGCGCAGGGCTGCTCATGCACAGCCCCAGAAACGGAGCTGTTCTCCTCAAGGGGAGCCAGCAGCAGTGGTGGCCTCGGGAGAAGGTTTTTCAGAGTGCCTGGAGTCTGCTCTGGAAGCAGAGCAGCTGTGGAGGACAGGGGAGGGCAGTTTATCACCGCAGCTTCAGGGAAGCAAGGCTGAGGTGTGTCAGCTGTGGTGCTGGCTTCTGATGTGGCCATCCCAGGTCCTCAGGCTGTCATCAGACAGCTCAGGCCAGGCCAGCTTGGGTTCCTGGGCCAGCTGACTGGGAGCATCTGCCTGGCAGGAGGGAGCCAAGCGCTGATGAGTCTGCAAGGTGGACCAGGAAATGGCAGAGCTGCAGGGGAGAGGCCACTCAGGCTTTGTTTTGCTTTGGGCTTTGGTCATGGCTTGATCTGATAAGTTGTGAAGGTTGTTTAATGCTGACTGGGAGGGCAAGCAGGCAGCTGCCCTTGGCAGCTCTTCCCCACAACAGGAGGAGCAAAGGGGAGAAAAGGCCACGGCTGGGAATTACATTGGAAAAGCAACCAGCTGCCCCCCAGCTGGACCTGAGTGAGGGCCTGCAGCCCTCAGCCCCTGCTGGACCTGAGTGAGAGCCTGCAGCCCTCAGCCCCTGCTGGACCTGAGTGAGAGCCTGCAGCCCTCAGCCCCTGCTGGACCTGAGTGAGAGCCTGCAGCCCTCAGCCCCTGCTGGACCTGAGTGAGGGCCTGAAGCCCTCAGCCCCAGCTGGACCTGAGTGAGAGCCTGCAGCCCTCAGCCCCTGCTGAAGCAGGGAGGGGGCACAGAAGATCTTCCCCAGCCTGCCAGACACCAGGCTCAGGCTCTGGGTCCTGCTCCCCCAGATTCACTTTCCCTTGGAATGATTCTCTCCCACTGCTCCACCCTGAGCCATCCTCTCTGCCCAGCTGCAGCTCTTCAGCTGGTGCAAAGAGCTGAAGCTCAGTGGTGGGGAGCAGGTGAGGACCTTCCCTAGCAGGACATTCAGATGAGCCTCAGGGTGACTCCAGGGCAATAACAAAGTCAGTGAGGTTTGGCCTGGACAAACAAGGGAGGGCTCAGGGCCCTTCAGCAATGCTGCCTTCAATCTTTTGTGGTTGAGAAGTCAGCTGGAAGCAAGAGGCACAGGTGGCTGCTCTGGGCTGCTCTGGGCTGCTCTGTGCTGCTCTGCCTTCCTGCACTCAGCCAGCCAGGGGCAATCAGAGCAGCTCTGCTCACCACCCACCCTTGGGTATTCTCTGGGGACAGCTGTCAGGGGCCAGACCCTCTGGGATGCAGGGCTGGGGGACATGCCCCAGGTAGCCCCAGTGCTGCTCCTGTCCAGTGCTGGGGGGTGAGAGGCTGCTGGGATGGTTCTGATTCACTGGGAAGTGAACCCCTGGGCAGTGCCAGGCTCTGTGTCTCAGCCTCTCTCTGCACTCAGGGGGAAGCTCATCCCCCAGGAGAGCCAGGGACAGAGTCCAAGAGGCCATGAGTGTGCTGAGGGGCCTGGATCATCTCTGAGCAGCAAAGGCTGAGAGCCCTGGGGTGGGAGCCTGGAGAGGAGCAGCCCCAGAGGGGATCTGAGCAATGCTCAGCAAGAGCTAAAGGCTGGGGGGGGCAAGAGGCTGGGGCTGGGCTCTTCCTGGTGGTGCCCAGGGACAGGCCAAGGGGCAATGGGCACAAACTGGAGCCCAGGAGGCTGCATCTGAACAGGAGGAGAAACTTCTTGGTGTGAGGGTGCAGAGCCCTGGAGCAGGCTGCCCAGAGAGGTTGTGGAGTCTTCTCCTCTGGAGAGCTTCCAACCTCCCCTGGCTGTTGTGCCCCTGGGCAAGCTGCTGTGGGTGCCCTGCTGGAGCAGGGGGGGTTGGAATGGATGATCTCCAGAGGTCCCTTCCCACCTCCACCCTGCTGGGATTCGGTGGTTCTGTGAACTGTGCCTGCTGGAGCGCTCTGTGCTCTGCCAAAGGGCAGCACAGTGCCAGGCCCTGGCACGGAGCTGCCAGCAGAGCAGGGTGGGCACGGGGGCAGAGCTCCCTCCTTCCTCTCTGAAGCTGGGGCAGGCTGTGCCAGGGCTGTGCCAGGGCTGTGCCAGGGCTGTGCCAAGCCTGCCTGCAGCTGCTGCGGGCAGGAGCCAGCAGTGCCCTGCGAGGCATCCCCCGGGGGGACCCCGAGTCAGGTCTTGCCGAGCTGCTGGATGTGTTTGATGCTCTCAGCCCTTTTCTCTTCCTTGTTTCGCTGTGTGTGGGGTCTGGGGTGGTTTTCCCCTTTGCCATCTCGGCTGGTGCAGCGTTGCTCAGTTAATGCTCCTGCCCCGTTAATGACCCCGGCGGGCGGCGGGAGGGGATGCGCTCCCTGCTCCCAGGCGTAATTTGTTCTCTTTGTTTCCTCTGAACGGTTACAAATTTCCCTCCTTGATTGATGGGAGCTGCAGGGGCAGGGTGCAGAGCTGCCCAGGGACCCCCAGCACAGACACTGGGGGGGATGGGGGTGGGGGACACGCTCTGGTCGGGGTCAGCACCGCAGCCTCGGGTTCAAATCAGCTCTTGGGATGTTTCCTGCTCTCCCATGTCTCCATGGAGTCGATCCCAGGTCAGGATGCTGTGTGATTTAGAATCACAGCATGGAGGGGCTGGAAGGGACCTCTGGAGCGCACCCAGTCCACCCCCCTGCTCCTGCAGGGCACCCACAGCAGCTTGCCCAGGGGCACAGGGGCCAGGGGGGGTTGGGAGCTCTCCAGAGAAGGAGAAGACTCCACAGCCTCTCTGGGCAGCCTGCTCCAGGCCTCCAGCAGCCTCACACCAAAGGAGTTTCTCCTCCTGTTTAGGTTTGCAGCAGGGCTGTGGGGATGTGCCCCTGAGCACAGGTGGGATCCTGCCACCAGCTGGCACAGCTGGCACAGCTGGCAGCATTCACCCAGCCTCTGCCTGGGGGTTCCTCCCAGAAAGGGCTCCCAGGTAGCACATCTGGAGAGGAGGCAGACAGCCTGCTCCAAACCACTGTGGCCCCACTCCCAAAGCAGTCTCAGCTTGTTCAGAGCAGTGCAGCCCTGCAAGCACCCAGGCAGGGAGCAGGGAGGGAGCTCTGCTCTGGATTCACATCCCACAGGATCCTGCTTCATTTAGCCTGCAGAGCAGACTCTGGGCCCAGGCACATGCAGGGTGGGATTGCCAAAGCTCTGCAGGAGAGCCCTGTGTGGTTTTGTGGCTGGAACTCCTTCACCCTGGCTGAGCCTCTCCAGCTGGGTGAGGAAAACCTTTGGTGTGAGGCTGCTGGAGGCCTGGAGCAGGCTGCCCAGAGAGGCTGTGGAGTCTTCTCCTTCTCTGGAGAGCTCCCAACCCCCCCTGGCCCCTGTGCCCCTGGGCAAGCTGCTGTGGGTGCCCTGCTGGAGCAGGGGGTTGGAGTGGGTGAGCTCCAGAGGTCCCTCCTGACCCCCAGCAGGCAGTGACTCTGTGAGTGCTGAGCTCTGCTGACCAGGCTGAGCTCTGCAAAGCCTTGGGATGTGCTGAACCTGACCCAAGCCACTCTCCCCCTGCTGCAGGATCCTGGTGAACATGGACAACAACATCATCCAGCACTACAGCAACCACATGGCCTTTCTCCTGGACATGGTGGAAGCAGAGGACAAGTTCCAGATCATCCTCAAGGAGCTATAAAGGAGCCACAGGCAGCACTTAGCAGGACTTGTCTCAAAGCCATCAAGTTTGACCCCCCCCAGGACTCAGCCTGGAGCCTCAACTTGTTGCCTTTACTTGAATCCACTGCCCTGGGCAGGGCCCCCCCTGGCCACACGGAGCCAGGCCAGAGACTGCTTGGAAGATCTGTCAGTGATGTGAACATGGAGCATGGACCTTCCCTCTGCTGAGTTTATTGTTATTGTTATTTTGTATGTTATTTTATTTGAGTCTGCCCCGGCCCTGGCCCTGGTCCTGGTCCTGGTCCTGACCCCGGCTCTGGCCCTGGTCCTGACCCCGGCCAGGGGCAGCGCGGCTGGCAGAGCCCCGGCAGGGGCAGAGCGCCGGCAGAGCCCCGGCAGGGGCAGGGCACCTCCTGGCTTGGCTCTTTGCCTGATCCAGCCTCAGGCTCAGGCTCTGGCTCTCTCCCAAGCCCTCAGTCATGCAGAACCTTCAAACCATTTCCAGCAGGGCTGAGCCCAGCCCTGAGCTTCTCTCTCTCTGCCCAGAGAGGACTTCGCCGCTCGCTGCCGGCCGGACGCTGCCCGTGCCCCCCGCTCCTGCCCACCCCCCCCCCCCGAGTGTAAATACCACCCAGGCCTCCCCCCCAGCCCCTGTTGATACATTTCTGATGTCCCTTTTGTATTTGATACACCTGGATAAACGGTTTGCATTGTTTTCTACCTGCCTCAGTTTGGTGACACAGAGCATTTCAGACACAGGCTGCCTCACCTCTCCCTGTGGACTCCTTTTGTAACGGTCTTGTTGGTCTTGTTGGTGTGGATATCCCATAGTAATAAAGGCTCAAAGATGGAAAGTCAACTGTCTGCCCCCCTCCCCAGCCCCCCAGCTCTGGAGCTTGGAGCTGGGCACAGCCAGGTAGGAGCCAGGGCAGGGAGGTGACAATGAAGGCACAGAAGGGACTCCAGGCTGGTTCTGCACCACACTCTGTTTGCCTCCCCAGGAAGGGGTGAGCCAGCACTGCCCCTGTGCTCCCCCCAGAGCCAGCACTGCCCCTGTGCCCCCCCAGAGCCAGCACTGCCCCTGTGCTCCCCCCAAAGCCAGCACTGCCCCTGTGCCCCCCTCAAAGCCAGCACTGCCCCTGTGCCCACCCAGAGCCAGCACTGCCCCTGTGCCCCCCTCAAAGCCAGCACTGCCCCTGTGGCCCCCCCAAAGCCAGCACTGCCCCTGTGCCCCCCTCAAAGCCAGCACTGCCCCTGTGCCCCCCCAGAGCCAGCACTGCTGCCCACCTGCTCCCCTGCAGCCCCTGCTTCCCCCTGCAGCCCCTGCTTCCCCCTGCAGCCCCTGCTTCCCCCTGCAGCTGCATTCCAGCTCCTGGACTCCTCCTCGGCCCTCCCTGCAGCCGCTGGGCTGGGCTCTGCCTCCCCCAGGACGACAGGGCCTGGAAGGGACCTCAGGAGGTGATCCCACAGCACCACTGTGGTTGGACAAAGACCTTCATCACCATCAGGCCCAACTCTAACTCTGCCAGGGCCACTCCTACACCAGGCCCTTCAGCACCATGTCTTGGTGGCTTTTAAACGCCCCCCAGGGATGGGAATTCAGCCCCTGCCCGGGGCAGCCTGCCCCAGCCTTTGGGACCCCTTCTGGTGCAGAGGTTTGTGCAGCCCCAGCGCTGGGCTCTGCCTGCCGGTGCGGTGCTGGCTGCTGCGGAGGTGTTGCCGAGGGGCTGTGGGCAGGGGGAGGCTGCTGAGCAGCTCCAGGCACATCCCAGGGCTGGGGGCTGATGTCACATGGAGCTGGGGAAAGGCTCAGGCAGCCGGTGCCAGTTTCAGCTCTGCTGACAGGGGAAGCAGCTCAGCCTCCCTCTGCGCTGGGAGGTGCTGGGGCTCAGCCGTGCCTCTGCCTCCCCCTGCTGCACTGCCTGCTCCAGCTCCTCACACCTGCGATCCTGCAGCCCCGTGCCGAAACTCCCTGCAGCTGCTTCCCAGGCAGGCAGAGCAGCACCGAGGGCAGCCCTCTGCTCTCTGATTAATCCTCTGACCAGGCAAGAGTGAGGACTTCCCCCGCTCCCCCTCATCTCCATCCTCTGCTGCTCCTGCCCATCAGAGAGGCACCCAAGGCATGGGGAAGGGAGAGGGTTTGGGAGAGGGCTTAGGGAAGGGCAAGGAAGCTGGGGAAGAGTTGAGCAGGGCTGGGGAGGAGCAGCTGAGGCAGCTGGGGGTGTTCAGCCTGGAGGAAAGGAGGCTGAGGGCAGACCTCATTGCTCTCTACAGCTCCCAGGAGCCAGGTGGGGAACGGTCTCTTCCCTCTAGTCTCAGGTGATAGAAGGAGAGGAAATGGCCTGAAGCTGCACCAGAGCAGCTTTAGGTTGGACATGAGGAACAATTCCTGCAAGAGGAGATGCCAAGGCAGCTTGGCAGCACTGCTGGGGAGAGGAGGGGGTGCTGCAGGCAGGCTTGGTGCATGCCTTCTGGATGGGGCCAAGGGTGCTGTGTCCTCAGTCCCAAACAGAGCAAAAGCAGCCTCGGGTGGCTCCGAGGAGGACTTTCCGTCCTGTCCGCAGGCTGCTCCTTGCGTCCCGGGGCTGGAGGCAGAGCCCCGGGGCCGTTTAGCCCGGGGCCGGTCTCAGGGGCCGGTGGGCGCTGCGGGCAGGGTTGATTCAGGGCCGGAGAGGAGCAGCGGCAGCCCGGGCAGGAGGCTGTTTTGCTGACTGGCTCAGTATCGCTCATCCCTCCCAGCAGAGGCGGAGCTGCCGCAGCCGTTGCGCAAAGCGGAGCTCCCAAGTATGTGAGAACATTCCTTGAGCCCTTGCCCAGAGCCCACCAGCGCCGTTTGAAGATTACGATGGGAGTGATGAAGGAGCTTCACCTCCCCGCGAACAAAGGTCGTGTGAAAGTATGAAGCTGCCGGGGCTCGGCGGAGGGCTGCTGCCGGCAGCCGACTGCAGCTCCCCTGCAGCCAGGGCTGCTCTGCTGCCTGCTGACTCCAGCCAGAGAGGCTCAAGTCAGCCTGGCTCCTCAAGTGGAGCTGGTGGGAGGGTGCTGGAGGGTGTCGGCACCAGCAGGCTCTGGGGGGTTGACATTTGTTTCATGCATTCATGGACTCGGTCGGGTTGGAAGGGATCTCAAAGCTCACCCAGCTCCAACCCCCTGCCATGGGCAGGACATCTCTCCACCAGCCCAGGCTGCCCAAAGCCTCATCTAGCCTGGCCTTGAACACCTCCAGGCAAGGGGCATCCACAGCCTCCCTGGGCAACCTGTGCCAGGGTCTCCTCACCCTTACTGCAAAGAATTTCTTCCTGACCTCCAGTCTCAGTCTCCCCTCAAGCTTCAGTCCATTCCCCCTTGTCCTACCACTCCCAGCCCTTGCCAAAAGTCCCTCTCTGGTTTTCTTGCAGCCCCCTCGGGCACTGGCAGGCTGCTCTGAGGTCTCCCTGGAGCCTTCTCTTCTCCAGGCTGAACAGCCCCAAGGCTCCCAGCCTGGCCTCACAGCAGAGGGCTTCCCGAGGGAACCCTTCCCAGGTGCTCTGAGTGACTAAGGTGAGAGAGGTGCATACAAAAAGCAGCAGCAGCAGGTGACTGAGTTGTGCAAGAGCTCTGCTGTCTCCAGCCCTGGGTGGAGGGCTCTGCTCTCCCCTTCTCCACAGAACACCCAGTTTCTGTGTCTTTATTCACTGCTTATTCACCCCTTGCATCACCAGGCAGGCAGCTGAGGATCTCGGGGTGTGGGGAGGTTCTCCATCCCTACAGAGGGGAAGAACAGCATCCTGTGCTTTGTCAGGACACCCACAGGCTGTGTTTGGAGAGGCCCTGGCGCTGGCTTGGGTGCTGGAGGGGTTCAAAAGCTGCCTGGATGTGGTGCTGAGGGACGTGGGTTGGTGGTGGCTCAGCAGCAGGGGTGGGATTGTGAGCTCCAGGTGAGGGCTTGGACTTGGTGATCTCAAAGCTCTCCTCCAGCCTCAGCAGTTCTATGGTTCTGTGCCTGTGGGGCTGATCCTCAGCAGGAGCAAACTCCCAGCTCATCTCCTTCACCTCACCAGGCTGATTTCTGCTGGCTGGGGATCTTGCCCTGCCTCAGCAGCTCTCGGGGGTGTCCTGACAGAGTGCCTCACAACCCTGGGAGGCGGCTCCAGGGAGGCTCCTCACCCTCTCTGTCCTTCTGCAAGGCCTCAAGGGATGGCTGCAGAAGAAGTGCAGCAGAATTTCTGCTGGTCAGGAGAAAAGGAGATTGCAGGACCTGGTCCCACGCTGATGGGGGCTGAAGTCTGGAAGCAAAAGCTGTTAAGTGCTTGGGGGGGTGGGGAGGGGATAGAAGCTTTATCCTGCAAAGCCCAAACCTCTGGGAAATGATCTGGGGCAGAAAGGGTCCAGCCCTCCCTGGCCAGTGGTGCAGCCTAGGCAGAGACCTGGCTGCCCAGCTGCCCCAGAGCAAGGCAGCACTGAAACCAGGGCAGGGAAGCCAAATGACTGCAGCTGGGAGCTCCTCCCATCCTCTCCCACTGACTGGAGCAGGAGAGGGAGCAGGCTGCAAGCCCAGCAGCTGGGTGTGGAGTGTTGGTGTGTTGCCTGATAACACAGCCTGGTGATCTGCCCTCCTCAGCTTTAATTTGCCCTTTCCTCTGGCCCTCTCTCCTTATCAGACAGCACTTGGCATCGCTCCCCTGCCAGCCCACAGCCTCCCACTGCCTTTGCAAAACCTCTGTCACAAGAGGCAGCTGCTGAGAGATGTAGTAAAGATACACCTGTTGGGCAAGGAGAGCCAGGGGCTTTCTCATGGGCTCCTTCTTGTCCATGCTCAGGAATTTATTGTTGATGCTAATCTCTGGCCAGGTAACCTCACTGCAGGGGGACAATAAATTTCCTTGAGCAATTTGCTGATGGGCAGATTCATTTGTCTGCTTGTGAGGGGGCAAGGGGGAGGGAGGGCCTGGGAGGAGGAGGAAGGCAGTTCTCCTTTCATGCCTTTTTCATCTCTCTGGAATGAGTGGCAGAATTGGGAGACAAGGGAATGGCAGCTCTGCCTTGGAGGCTCTCCCAAGCCTCCTTCCAGCCCTGGCAGGGGCTGAGGTTTCTCCAGCAGCTTCCTTTGAGATGCTGTGCAGCCACAAACCTTCACCATTGCTGCCCAGTGCTCCCCAGACTGGACCCTTCCTGCCCAGTGTGCTCCTCTGGGGGTGAGTTTAGGCCCTGGCAACACAAAACCCAAGGTGAGGCTTGGAGCCTCTGCTGGGATCTGGAGGTTCCTTTTCCAGGTCATGCAGTGCTCTGTCCCATGGGGCTGAGACATTACCCCCACATCCCAAGGGTGGTGCAGTGTTTAATTACTGTTTGTAAATGTCTGAGAGATCAGCTGATAAAGGGCACCTCTGATCCACTGCTCTGGGCTGGCAGCAGCCCACACTCCCCCCTCAAGGCACTGCCCTGAGACACTTCCACTCTGAGCCGGTTCCTGTGGCAGTAACTTGGCCCCACTGGGCCAGGGGAGGCAGGGGGAGGCTGTGGGAAGCGTTCTGCTCTCTGACATTTTCCTGTGTCCCATGCAAGTGCTGTGCCCTCCAGGCTGGACTCCCCTGGAAGGAGTTTGTTTGCTTCCCCAGGAGGTTTCTGTGGCTGGCAGGTTGCAGGCTCTGGAGTAAATTCTGCTGAGGTTGGAGGTCTGGGACTTGAAGCAAAACTTGAAACAAGCAGGAGCAGGGCAGTGATTGTCCTCTGCACTCAGCACTGCTGAGGCCACATCTTGAGCACTGGGCTCAGGTTTGGAGTTGTCACTCCAAGAAGGACATCGAGGGGCTGGAGCAGGTCCAGGGAAGGGTCTGGAGAGCAGGGCTGGGGAGGAGCAGCTGAGGGAGCTGGGGGTGTTCAGCCTGGAGGAAAGGAGGCTGAGGGGAGACCTCATTGCTCTCTGCAGCTCCCTGAGAGGAGGCTGGAGCCTCCTTCCCAAGAAACAAGTGAGAGGAGAGGAAATGGCCTCGAGTGGCACCAGGGGAGGTTTAGGTTGGACACTAGAAGAAACTTCTTGACTGAAAGGGTTCTCAAAGCCTGGCCCAGGCTGCCTGGGGGGGAGGAGGCTGAATCCCCATCCCTGGAGGTGTTTGAAAGAGGCAGAGCTGTGGTGCTGAGGGCCAGGGCTTAGCACCCCAGGCTTGGTAGAGGCAGGGGATGGTTGGACTCAACGACCTTAAAGACCTCTTGCAGACAAAATGTGTTAAACCCTCGGGATGCTAACCACCTTGATGAGGGAAGTGTTGCTGTGGTAGTGACACACAGGACAAACAGGAAAGGGATGTAAACAACAGGCAAGGCCAGGCTGGAGGCACAGGAAGGAGAAGGGCATCAGGCAGTGAATGGAAGCGCAGGGAGGAGAACCGGAGGGACAGGGCTGTGGGGAAATCACAGCTGCTGGGCTGGGCAGAGCTCACTTCCAGGGACACTGATAAGGCAACACTAAACCTTGTCCTGAGCAGAGGAACAAAGCAGATGTTAGCAGTCTGAAAGGCCCAAAGAGGAGAGCTCCCAGGGGGTATCCTTTGTAAGACAGAGATGTGCCCTCCCAGACCTGGCCTGGAGAAGGGCCAGGAGTAGACTGCTGCAGCCAGAGGACTGTGGAGCTTGGGGCATTATGCACTGAAGTGGCTTCTCCTGAAGCCTCTGGCACTGGCCCCCAGTTGTGGGGGGGTTCCAGTGACTCCTTCCAGCTGCTGGGACTGGCAGGATGGTTTCTGGAAGGTTGTCTCAGCAGAGTTCAAAGAGACCTCCCCAGGGCTCTCAGAGGGGACATTCCCCCAGCATCCTGCCACCTGGGCAGATCAGAAATGCCTTAAGAAGCTCGGGGGGATCTGCAGCTCTGTGTGATGCTGCTCTGCACCCTGCAGGAGCACCCAGCAGCATCTTCCCCCCAGCCCAAGGCTCACGTACACAGGGAAGGCAATTTCCAAACCTAATCCTCTTGTGGCTTTGGGCACAAACTCTGCCTGGCCAGAAGTGCTGGTGCTTGGCTTGCAGAAACCCACAGAGGTCTGGTCTAGGAGCAGCAGCAAAAGGGCTGATGAATGCCTTTGAATTGCCTTCACCTGTGGGGAGTGAGCAAAGGCAAGGCTGCAGTTCAAGGGCAGCTCTCTCCAGTGTGAGTGGCTCGAGCAGGGCTCACCTCTGGGAGGGTTCCCCAGCTGCAGGCAGAGCTCCCTGGGACTGCTCAGCATCAGGAGGTTGTGTTTACACAGAGGCTGAGAGCCTGAAGCTCTGGCAGAAGATGTGGCTCTGTGTGCTCAGCTTCTGGCTGTGTGTCTTCAGCTGCCCTCTCCAGACTTCACCATCAGTGTCTGGTTTGGCTCAAGTCACCAACCCAGCACAGAACTGGAGGTGGTGCTGCCAGATCTGCCTGGCAGCCCCTGGAGAGTGCTATGGAGCAAAGGAGATGTCCCTGGGGCTGTCACTGCTGGGCTCCGGGGTGGGCTGATGCCTTTGACCATCCCAGAATGGCTCAGGCTGGAAGGGAGCTCAGAGCTCCTCTGCTCCAACCTCCCCTCCCTGCCCAGGGACACCTCTCAGCCAGACTCAGCTGTTCAAGGCTTTGAACAGCCCCAGGCAGGAGGCAGCCACAGCCTCCCTGGGCAGCCTGTGCCAGAGTCTCACCACCCTCCTGCTGAAGAACTTCCTTAGCTCCAGTCTGACCCTGCTCTGCCTCAGCTTCAAACCCTTCCCCCTTGTCCTGTCTCCAGACTCCCTGATGAGAAGTTCCTCTGCAGCCTTCCTGTAGGATGCCTTCAGCTCCTGGCAGCAGCTCTGAGGTCCCCCTGGAGCCTTCTCTTCTCCATGCTGAACACCCCCAGCTCCCTCAGCCTGTGCTCAGGGCAGAGCTGCTCCAGCCCTTGGCTCACCCTTGTGGCCTCCTCTGGCCTCCAGCAGCTCTGCACTCATTAGCCAAAAGTTCTTTTATTTATTCTCCTTCTTATTTCCCCCCCTGAGAGCAGTGACCAGGTACAGACTGCAGGACCTGTCCACCACCTCCCTCTCAGATGTCTCCTCTCTCTGCAGCCATAAATTATCAGCTGCTGCCATCTTTCAAATAGATAGTTTCCTGTTCTGCTCCTTGTAGGTTAGATATTATCTGCTCCAGTAAATCATGAGTCAGTGATGAATTCAGGGAGGCTGTTCCCAGCAGCAAATTCTTACCCTGGCCAAAATAATAGGGATGCAAACCCATTATGGCATGATAGAGAGAGAGGAAAAAATAATTAGGGCCTGCAATACTAATTTAATCAAGTGCAGAACATGCTGGGGCAGGTGTGGAGCTGGAGTGAGTCACCAGAAGGAAAGTTGAGGCTTAGCACAGAGGTGGTGTGAGCAGAGAGCCTTGCCCCACGTCCAGCAGAGCCCTCCTGGCACAGCCAAGCTGTGAGCTCAGAGTCTGCTTGTTTGAGACTCCTCTGCTGGCTTCTGGGAGCAGAAGGTTGCTTGGGGAAGGTGCAGGCAGGGAGGTGCAGGCAGGAAGGTGCAGGCAGGAAGGTGCAGGCAGGCAGCTGGGGTGGCTCAGCTGAGTGCTGCCTCATGAACCTTATTCACTTTGGTCATCTTGAAGGGCCAGGGCCAGGCTGTCAGAGGCTCTGGGCATGGAATGATGGAATGGTTGGAGTTGGAAGGAACCCTAAAGCTCATCCAGTTCCAAGCCCCTGCCATGGGCAGGGACACCTCCCACCAGCCCAGCTTGCTCAAAGCCCTGTCCAGCTTGGTCCTTTCAGGGATGAGGCATCCACAGCTTTCCTGAGCAACCTCTTCCAGTGTCTCCCCTCCCTCACAGCAAAGAGCTTCTACCTAATGTCCAACCTAAAGCTACCCTGCTCAGATCTAAACCCTTGTCCTGTCAAAGGCCCCTCCTCAACTCTCCAGTACTGGAAGGCCACTAGGAGGTCTCCCTGGAGCCTTCTCTTCTCCAGGCTGAACAGAGTGTCACAGGATTGCTTCAGCTGGAAGAGACCTCTGAGGTCATTGAGTTCAGCAGACCCAGCTCTCAGCCTGTCCTCACAGCAGAGGGGCTCCAGCCCTCTGATCCTCTCTGTGGCCTCCTCCTCCACCAGGTCCATGATGTGCCAACCTGCTGTGCCTCACCATGCAGTGGGAGTACCCTGCACGAAGCTGGGGGCAGCTGGCAGAGGAAGGGCTGCAGTGCAGAGCTGCTGGGCAGGAGGAGACAACAACCTCCCTCTAAAGAGCACCAAAGCACTCCCAGAGGCACCACAGCTGCAGCAAGACACCACTGAAGGGCCAGAGAGGTCCTCAGCTCTGTGTATGTTATTACAGAGTACCTGGTGACTGCTTATGACACTTTGTGCCCTGTGAGCATCTTCCACACCTCCAAAGGTCCTGGGTTCCTGTGGACTGAAGCTCACAGAGCCCCAGTGGAGCCTGGTCAGGGTGGTGTGGGTGGGGAGCATCAGGTGCAGAACAGTTAAGTGCCTTACACAAGGGTGAATCAGCAGGAGGTTGAGGAACTGAACCTGAAGGCTAAGTCCTCAGCTGATAGAAGCTGGCAGAGCTCCACAGCAAGTGGAAGGGCACAGCCAGCTACAGCAGGTGGAGGTACTCAGACCTGATTCCCAGCTCTGAGGCTGAGCCTCAAAAGCCACTGCCTGGTGGAGCTGTAGCAGTCACCTGCCCTGAGCTGCTTGGCAGCAGCTCTCTGTAGCCAGCCAAGGCAGGAGGGATTCCTGGGGGGACAGTCCTGGGGTGCTGTGGGGTCCTTCTGTAGCAGAGCCAGGGATGAGGCAAGGAGAGAGGTTGCTGCCATCCCAGGGGCAGGGAAGTGCTTCCTCCCTTGCTGTTGGGGAGGCTCCACCTCAGCATGAGGAGAAGCTTCTTATTTGCCTGCTCTACAGTAAATATCTGCAGTGTTCTCTGTCTTTACTGAGGCTCTAATGATCCTCTGGAGCAGTCCAGAGGAGGCCATGAGGATGGAGAACCTCCCCTATGGGGACAGGCTGGGAGAGCTGGGGCTGTGCAGCCTGGAGAAGGGAAGGCTCCTGGGGGACCTCAGAGAAGCCTTCCAGAACCTGAAGAGGCTACAGGAGAGCTGGGGAGGGACTTTTGAGAAGGGCTGGGAGTGAGAGGATGAGAGGGAAGGGATTGAAGCTTGAGGAGGACAGATTGAGACTGGAGATGAGGAAGAAACTCCTGCCAGGGAGGGTGGGGAGGCTCTGGCACAGGCTGCCCAGGGAGGTCCTGGATGTCCCCTCCCTGGGGGTGCTCAGGGCCAGGCTGGGTGAAGCCTTGAGCTCTAGTGGGAGGGGGCTGGAACTGGATGATCTTCAAGGACCCTTCCAGCCCAACCCATTCCATGAGTCTGTGAATCCCCTTTCTAACCTGAGTCTGTTTCTGCTACAGCCTTTGGTGAGAGAGGCCAGAGCTGAGCAGCACCCTGCAGCTGGAGGTGGCCCAGCAGCCCCTGGGGGGACTCCTGGGGCTCCTGTCTCACTTCCCCACTCAGCCCTCTCGTGTACCCCCTGGATTTCATGCCTCAGCAGGAATTGTGCACTCAGGTTGATGCCTTCATTGTTTCAGACCTCTAATCTTTTAATGCAGGTCTCCTGTTGCATGGAAAAGTGAAGGTTTCTGAGTAGGAGGAAGATTAAATTTCCTCTCCCTGTCTACACAGTGAGTTGTGGGGACTGGGAGCCAGAGCAGAGCTCAGCTCTCACCTGGTAACATCTGAGCTGGAGAGAATTAATTCAGCATGTGGGCAGGCTGCATGATTTGCAGCCACCACACCTTCCCCAGCTCTCTCTCTTCTCTCCCTGAGCTTCTCCAAGAGAGGACTGGGTGGGATTCTATTTATAGAGGCAAATAAATCCTGCCTGTGGTGTCCCTGATGCCTCCAGCTTTGCAGATGTGGTCCCAGGGAGTGCTGCATGGCCTTGGTGGTGTTCCCTGCTCCTGCCAGTTCCACTGAGGAAAGGAAAGGCCAAGCAGTGGGACTTGGGAGGTCTGGAACCATAGGGGATGGAAGAAATTGCTTTGTGGTAACATAAATGTGGGATTGTTCCAGTGGGTAGGATGGGGAGAGCTGCAGCTCCTGATCTCCAAGAGCCTTCTACCACCATGGGAGCTTCAGGAGCTGTCTCCTCTGCCATTTCCCAATGGGAAATGAGTGCCTGGGAGCAGCTTAGTTCCTCTTCTGATGATTTCAGAGCTGGATTCTGCCAATGATCAGACTCCCTCCCCACCCCCTCACTGGCATAAGAGTGAGGGGAAATAGGCTGGATGGAAGAGCAAGGCTCTGTGCAGTTGAGAGTAGTACAACCCCCAAGGAGTTTGGGCATTATTCTGCTCATGCAAAGCCATGAGGTTGCAGGAAGGTTCTGCAGGCTCAAGAAGGAGCAGGGAAGATGCCAGGTTAAAAGTAGGGAAGAGGAAGCCTGCATGGGATGAGCTGTTGGTTGGCTCAGACCCACCAGGCAGTCAGGAGCTGTGCTGATGGCTGCAGAGCAGCAGCCTTGGGCTTGCTCCTCCTCACTGGCAGGGAGAGGAATGGAGGCTCCTGCTCAGCTTGGCCTTGCAAAGGTGAAGGGAAGAGTAGGTGGCAGGGGGCAGGCAGAGCTGGCTGCTGGAGGAGGAGATGCTGAGGCAGGGTGAGCTCATGGGCAGATCCCCTCAGCAGTCTGTTCCCACACTGCAGCTGAGCTGTTTCTTGCTGCATGCATGGACAAGTGCAGTGCTGCTGCTGGGCTAAAAACAACAACCCCCAGCTGTGAGCCATGGGCAGGGGGAGGGCAGTGCCAGGGGATCAGACCCCAGCTCTCAAGCTCTCCTTACCTGCACACAGAATCCTGGGGGATTTGCTCCTCCTCATGAAACAGAAGCCACCTGAGTTAGAGTCACAGGTGATGTCCTCCCTGTACTTTTGTTTGTAGGGCAATGATTCAGGACAAGCCAAAAGCTGAGGTGCCTGATGCAACTCTCTGGATTTCAGCAGAGCTGCTCTGCCTTAGGAAGCTCCAACCCCTGTGGGATCCACCTGGGAAGCCAAACCCAGAGGAGGAGATGCCTGGAGATGTGGTTGCCCACAGAGAGCAGGCAGGGATCCTGGAGCAGATGGTTTGTGTCACCCCCCCAGCACTAGAGCAGAAGAGACACAGCACAGCCCTGGTCTTCTGCCTGCCCCTCCGTGTGGCCCTGCCTGGTGGAAGCCTTGCCACGTGCTTGAGGTTCTCCACCCTGCTCCCCATGGACCAAGAGGGCTGTGCTGAGGGAAGCAAGCTTGGTCCAGAGCTGCCTATTAACCTTGCAGCAGCTTGGCAAAGCAGCTGATAAAAAACTGCATCTGCAAGCTCCAGTCCCTGCTGCTGCTGCCCAGGCTTGGCTGGAGTCCCATGCCCAGCCCTGCCCTGCCAGGGGGAGTTGCTGCCCTGGCAGCAGGTTCTTGATTGGCACCTTCCAGGGCAGCACGTGGCAGGGAAAGAGCTCCAGAGCCCTTCTCCCATCCAGCTCTGGGCTTGCCATGCCTGTCATCACCTCAGCCTGCTTGGATGGAATTGGAGATCAGACATCTCCATGCCCTTGGGAATGTTCCTCCTGCCCCAGGGGCTGCTGCCCTCTGTGCCCTCCGAGTCCTGTTCTGGTAGCAGGCAGCGGTGCTGAGCTGCCAGCTGAGCCCCTCCAGGAGCACCAGGTGCTGCCGGGATGTGTGAGGGCAGTGGCACACTGGCAGAGTTACCCAAGTGGGTCAAACCCTCCCGGGAGTTCTAGGTCAGGCAGTGAGTGGAAAATAAGCTCTAAATTACAAGGGTCTGAACTCCAGGCGCTGGCGTTTAGCCCTGACTAAGCCGCTGCAGGAATGTGCTGCTGTGAAGAGGACTCAGTTAAGTGCTTCTGGTGGAGGCAACGAAGTCAGCTGCCCCTCAAACGCTCTGCTGCTAATGGACCTAATGGTCCCCTCCCCTCCCCACCGCGGTTAACTCTTCTCGGCGGATCTCGCTGAAGAAAGCAGCAGCCAAGCCCTTGTGTAGTTTGTGGTTTGGCTTCCTGCCGGCTCTGCCCTTCCAGCAGGAAATTCTCAGAGGGAAGGGAGCGCTTTGTGAAGCTGCCTTGAGACTCTGCCTCTTCTCTTTTACTCAGAGCTTAGTCTCAGGTCATCTGGCACTGCTGGAAGCTGACCAGACAGACTGATGGCGCCGACTCAAGGGTATTTAAGCAACTTCTCTACCTTGATCGTTTTCCCTCATCTTTTGTCCTTTAGGTCCTTGATCGCTGTTATTCAATCCGGAGATAATACAGCCCTGATACCACGGAGATGGGAGAGACAAGCGAGGAGGAAGAGATCAAAGGGAGGAGAAGATGCCAAAGGCAGAAGAAGAAAGAGGGGAAGACGCCAAACACTTCCTTGATTTGCCTCTCTTCCATACCCAGCACACAGAAATTCTTCATCTATTTCTTTTCCAGAGCTCTGAGGTTGCCACTTAGCCACCAGACAGCAGGAGGCTGTCAGCAGGGGCCATGGGCACCCTCTCTCCACCGGCAGAGGAAGTGGCTTGGAAGCTGGATCCAGAAAGCCCAAGAGGCCCTTTGGCACCTGCGAGTGTTGGCTGGAGTTGAAAAGGAGGGCGGCGGAGTGCGGGCTGGGCGAGCAGCAGGGTTTGAGACATCTTTCTGCTTCCCTCTGCCGGCCGCGCCGCAGCTGTGTCAGCGCCGCGCACGCAGTCGCAGAGCATCAGGGCTCGGAAGGGACCTCTGGAAGCATCATCCAGTCCAAACCCCCTGCCAGAGCAGGGTCACCCCGGGCAGGGCACACAGGAACACGTCCAGAAGGGTCTTGAATGTCACCAGAGCAGGAGACTCCACAACCTCTCTGGGCAGCCTGCTCCAGGGCTCCCTCACAGGGACCAAGTTTTCCCTTCTGTCCCCTCCTGTAGCACCTCCTCTGCTCCAGCTTGCCCCCAGTGCCCCTTGGCCATCCCTGAGCAGAGCCTGGCTCCAGCCCTGCACATCTTTATCCCCAGCCATGAGGGCAGCCCTCAGGCTGCCCTGCTCCATGCCCCAGCTCCCTCATCCTGGCCCTGCAGGGAGATGTTCCACTGCCTGCAGCAGCTCTGTGGCTTTCCTCCGAGTCCAGGAAGGATCAGGGGGAAGAATGGCAGAGGGCAGGAGGGGGCACCTTGTGCTGACACCACAGGAGTGCTAACTCCACTCTTGCTTTCAGTTTGCTCCTGAAGCTCAGAAGAAGTGCAGGATATTCACACACACACATCCATCTGCATGTGTCCTGGTGAGCTCCAGCTGATTGGAGGTGGGATCCCAGCCAATGCTGGGTGGGTGAGAGAGGAGGAGAGGGCAACAGAGGATGCTGTATGTGGAGTGACTTCAAGGCTTGAACCAATAGTGCTGCATTACCATCCCTCTCATCCTGTTATCAGGGGTGATTACAGAGTTGGTTTAACAACTTTGATCTCACCTTGGTTGCTCTTCTCCTTGCAAAACACAAGCAGGAGTTGCAAAAAAAAAAGAGAAAAGTTAAGTAAATAAGCTCAAAGCAAAGACCTCAGCTTCAAACATTCTTGTTCCTCACATGGTTGTAATGAAACAGCTTTGAGAGTTAAATCCTTAATTTCCAACCCCCCTTGAGATGATTTCCCTGTGGTGTTTACAAGGACTGGAAGAAAGCTTGGAGTGGAAAGGGAGCAGCCAATGCAAACAGAATTCTGGCTGTGGAGCTGCAGGAGAGAGGGAAATACAAACCCAGGATTCATTCCAAAGAGGATTTGTAAGGTAAATTTAATGTGAGTGCAGGATTCAAGCCAAGAAATCAGCAATTCATGCCCCTGTTTTATACAAGCAGCCAAAAGGAGGTGTGTGGGGGGAAGACTTTGAAGCACTGTTGGGGAGGTTGGCTTTAAGAGTGAGGCAGAAGCTACTGCAGGGTTTCAAGCTGTAGTCTGTCACAGAGGTGTCACAGCAAAGCCACTGCTGCATCACCTAACCAAGCTCTCCTGCTGGGATGGGCAGGGGTGGCTGCACTGGCAACAGTGCTGCCTTAGGGAAGTGTAAACAGAAGCTCCACGAAAACCTAAGTGTGTTTGTGGCCAAGGACAGGCCAGGGCTGGAGATGAGCTCCCAGGGAAGGCTGGTGAAGAAGTCTGAGCGAGTGCTAAGGACAGGTGTGATGAACAGGACGAGGAGCTGGGGCAGTGCCACAGGGCAGTGCCACAGGGCAGCACGCTATCGACTGTTGAAAAAGACACAGCAGCAGGGGCACGATTTAACGGCACTTTTAAAGCCCTTTGTGCTTGGGTGGCTCTGCCTGATGGCCCTCGTGCTCCCGAGCACCTCCGGGGAGCGCCTGCGGACGGGCGGACAGGCAGGCGGGCGGACGGGCAGGCAGGCGGACAGGCTCCAGAGCCCCCACGCCCCCACCAACAGCTCCCTGCAGCACCGCTGCTTTATTTCCAAGCCGCATCAGCCACAGCTATTAACCCGCGGCAGAGGGTCGGAGGGGCAGAGTTGGTTTACTATAGGGATGCAACGGGTGGGCCACGACCTTCGTTTCCTTCGCTCAGCGAACCGCTGCCGTCCCGCTGGCTGCAGCGGGCGCTGCCTGCCTGCAGCACGATGGTGCGCGGGGAGAGGAGGGAAACGCTGCCTGCCTGCAGCACGATGGTTCGCGGGGAGAGGAGGGCAGGCGGGACGGAAACGCTGCCTGCTAACCGCGGCCCGGAGCGGGGAAGCCGCCTGAGGAAGGACCCGCGCCGCGGCACAGGAAGTGACGCCACGGCCCAGGTGAGGCGGCGCGGGGCATGCCGGGAGCGCCAGGTAGCGCAGTGAACGCTGGGAGTGCCACTACCGCACCGGGGGTGCCCCAACTCCTCCTGCTCACCCAGGTGAGGTAGCGCGGTGCGGTCGGGAGCGTTCTGACCCCGCCGCAACCGGCTACTTAGTCTCGGGACGCTCCGGCCCTCGGCGGAACCGGCGTCCGAGGGATCGCTTCCACCTGGTTGCCGAGACAACGGCCGAGCTCTCCTCCAATCGCCGCGGCTGTTACTTGGGGCCTTCCGGCGGGCGCCCAATCACGAGCGAGCGCTCAGAGCCACCCGCGGCTGCTTAAGGTGGCGCGGAGATGCTGCGCTGCGCTCGCGTCTTAAGGTGGCGCTGGCGGCTCGGGGGCGTGCCCCGCAGGCGTCTCGTCCGCCGGGCCGGGCAGGCTGCGGGACATGGACCCCGCCGGGTGAGGGGGGGGGGTGGCAGTGGCGGATGTCCCTGGAGCCCTGGGCCGGGGAGCCGACCCCGGCCCGCACAGGGCGCTGCCGCCGCAGCCCCAGCCCCGCCCGCAGGAGCGGCGCAACCTGGCTCCTTCCTGCCGCCGCCTGCCAGCCCTGCGCCCCGGGCGGGCTCTGCCCATAGGCTGGGCCGGGCCCGGCCTCCGCACGGCAGCCAGTCCCCGCCGGCAGCCGCCGCACGGCCCCGGACTGACAGCGCTGGCGGCAAATCGCAGCGGCCGGAGCGGGACCGACGGCGGCGGAACGGACGGCGGCGCCCGGCCGGGGAGCGGAGCTGGGGGCGCCAGGGGCCGGGCCATGGGGGCAGCGCGGCGCGGGCGGCGGGGGCGCTCCTCTCCCTGAGCCTGCAGGTGGGTGCCGGGGCAGGCCCCTGCGGCCGGGGGCTGCCAGCGGGGCTCGGCGGGGCAGGGCGGCCTGAGCCGGGCGGGGAGCTGGGGGCAGCCTCAGCCAGGCTCTGCCCTGCACCGGCCGCGCTCCCTCGCCCTGGGAGGAGGCTCTGCCCTCCTCCTGCCCTCAGGACGGTGTAGCTTTGCCCTCTGGTGTGTCAGCTGCCACACTGAGCCAGCTCCTGCCCTGCCCTGCTCCAGTGACAGTCGTGCCTGTGGGGCCAAGGCTGCCGGAGAGCTTGCAGCCGGGGCACCAGCTGGGTCCTGCTGCCTCCAGAGGAGACCCCAGGCCGCCTGCCCAGGCTCTGAGCCCAGGGCATGCACAGCTTGCACCGTTTCAAAGAGCCTTGGGGTGGCCCCAGGAGGGTTTGTGTCCCAGCCCCGCAGTGTCGGCGCCACCCTCCCGCTCTGTGCGATGCTCCTGGAGGGCTTTGCTGGAAGGAGCTGTGCAGCCTGCAGGGACCTCGGGCAGGCTTGCTGCGTGCGGTGCTTTCCAGACACCTCTCATGAGCCTGGCTCTGAGCAGTTCAGCCTCCGAAGTCTGCTGGCAGCAGTTCCCCTGCCGTGACGTCTGCCTGCATGAAGAGCAGCACTGTCAGCCCTAGCACGTGGGCCTGGCGTGACTGAGGTGGTGCTGGGTCCTGGGCAAACAACAGAGGCAGCATGGAAATGAAAAGCAGGGCTTGGAGAACTTCAGAGGCTTTTTAATGAGAGCTTTGCCGATGGCCAGGCCTGCTGGTAAATGCCAGCTGAATGTGTCACCCCTGGGGCCAAGGGAGGTCTGTGCCAGTTTCTCTCTGAGGCTGTGTAAGCAGGCAGTTCAGAGCTGCTCAGCTCTGCTGCTAGTTTGATCCCAGGGAGCTTGCTGTGGCTTTCACTGCAGGTTTTGAGTCCGTTTGACTTAATCCTCTGTATTTTGTTGTTTGTTTCTCCTCTTAGCATCACCTTGGAGGAAGAAAACTTGGCTGGAGTTGTTGCCTCAGCTGTGCTCCTGCACGTGGTGCCTGCCCTGCCCTGCCCTCAGTGTGAGCTGACAGGGGAGGAAGAGCAGCAGGCAGGGCACAGCAATTTATTTTGTTTTCAGCTGAGCTAATTGTTGCTTGCCCAGGGAAACAGGATGGAGGAGGAGAAGTGGCCCCAAGTGACAGACAAGGCACTTCCAGCAGGGCCCAAGCCTCTCCTCTGAAGAGAAGCTCCAGCATCAAAGAGGCTGAAAGGCAAAGACTCCAACTGACCAGAATGGAAGGAGGCAGCAGTCCCAACCTGCAGCTTCAGCAGCTCCCCTTGGCCACAGCAGCAGTCTCTGTGCAGCCACACATTGACTCCTTCTCTTACAAGGTCAGCTTTGTGTCTGTTTAACCCTGGAAGGCCTGAGCTAGTGATCTGAGCTGGCAGCCCCACTGTAGTTTGGGTTGGGTCTGGTCTGGTTTTGTTGCAGGCAGTCACTGCTGGTGTTCAGCCTCACCTGGAGGCCCCCAGGGTATTGTGTGCTGGGTGTGTAAGCCAGGAGACAAAGCTGTGTGCCTTGAAGAGCCAAACACAGTGGAGAAAGGATGGGCAGCTGGGAGGGGTGGGTGCCTGGAGGAGGTTAGGTGCAGGGAACCCTGCTGGGGGCCTCTTCAGACTGACCCAGCCTGCAGCAATGGAGGTCACAGAAGGGCTTGGGTTGGAAGGGACCTTACAGATCATCTCCTTCCAAGCCCCTGCCATGGGCTGTCTGTTCAGTGTTCAGGGAGGAGCAGGGATGTGAGCTGGGTCATCCCACAGCCATCCAAGGAGGTAGCAGGCTCTGTGTTGGGGAGCAGCACTGCCATGAAGAGTGCTAATGACACCTGATGAGCTCTAGACACAAATGCTAAGTGGCCTGGCTCAGCCTCAGGCTCTTCCCTTCCCTCCCAGAGTGCATTGCCGTTGTGACTCAGCCTGCTTTGCATTCTTCTGTGTTTCAAATTCTTCTTCAGACCGTGAGAGTTGTTGCTGAGTTGGGAATGCTAATGGAGGAGGGGCTGGGGGCCTGCTGGGGGCTGCTACCAGTCCCCTGTTGCCTTGGGATAATTAGTTCCTACAAAAAGCAGCATAAAATCTGTGAGAACTGAGCTGCCTGCTTAGGCTCAGTCCTCCCCTGAGCCAGCAGAGAAGGGAGGAGCAGAGCAGTTCTTTAGATGTGACCCACAGGACGCAGTGCAGGTGCTCCTGGTTCCCACTGCTCAATCCCAGGGCAGCAAACAGCCTCACAAAAAGAGTTTTCCACAGGAAAGGTCTCCCCTGGAGCCTCCTCCTCTTCCCCAAGCTGAACACCCCCAGCTCCCTCAGCCTGTCCCCAGAGCAGAGCTGCTCCAACCCCCTGAGCACATTCCTGGCCTTCTCTGGACCCTCCTGCTCAGCCCCAAGCCCTTCCTGTGCTGAGGGCTCCAGAGCTGGCCCCAGCCCTGCAGGTGAGCTCTCCCCAGCGCAGAGCTGAGGGGCAGGATCTGCTCTCCACCTCTGGCCATGCTGCTTTGGATGCAGCCCAGGCTGCCACTGCCCTTCTGGGCTGCCAGTGCCCATTGTGGGCACCCTCAGGTGTGCTTCTGCAGAGCTGCTGGCAGCCTCCTCCTCCCCCAGCCTGGGCTGGTCTCAGGCTCTAGCCTGCAGCCCTCTCACTCCCTTCTGTGGCTGTTCAGGGAGGCTCTTGGGTCTGTCTGCTGCCTTTTGCCCTGAGCTTCAGGGATTTGGAAGATAGCCACAGGGAGCTTCCCTGGCTTGCCCTGGGGAAGCAGGAAGGTAAACAGAGGCTGTGTGGGCAGGGGATCTTGGAGCTGCTTTACAGGTCTGCTCCCTTCCAGGCTGTGCAGAAGGCTCCAGGCTCCTGCAGAGCCCCCTGGCCAAATGCCATGCCTGTGTCTTTGCTTTGCTGTTGCAGGAGAACTTGATTGGAGCCCTGCTGGCTATTTTTGGCCACCTTGTTACCAGTATTGCCCTCAACCTGCAGGTGAGTGCCATGAAGCAAACACTCCTCCTGCACTGGACAGCAGCAGTCACAGAGTGTTAGGGCTTGGAAGAGAACAGGAAAGATCCTCCAGTCCCAGCCCCCTGCCAGAGCAGGGGCACCCAGGGCAGGGCACCCAGGAACACATCCAGGGGGGTTGATGGCTCCAGAGCAGGAGGCTCCACAGCCTCTCTGGGCAGCCTGCTCCAGGCTCCAGCACCCTCACAGTGAAAGGGTTTTCCCTTCTGTTCCTGATGCAGCTCCTCTGCTCCAGCTTGCCCCCAGTGCCCCTTGTGCTGTGCTTGGCCATGCCTGAGCAGAGCCTGGCTCCATCCTCCTGACACTGCCCTGCACATCCTTAGCCCAGCAGTGAGGGCAGCCCTCAGGCTCCTCTGCTGCAGGCTGCAGAGCCCCAGCTCCCTCAGCAGGGAGCTGCTCCACTCCATCATCTCTGAGCCTTGCTTTCCTTCTCTAGAAGTACAGCCACATCCGGCTGGCAGGCTCCAAGGACCCCCGAGCCTACTTCAGAACCAAGACCTGGTGGTGTGGGCTGCTGCTGCTGCTGCTGGGGGAGCTGGGAGTCTTCTCCTCCTATGCCTTTGCTCCTCTCTCCCTGATTGTGCCACTCAGTGCAGTGTCTGTTGTAGGTAAGGGGCAGAGAGGCCACAGCCTCGCCAGGCTGAGGCAGGGCTGGGTTGCTGGTGGCTGGCTGATGCACAGCTCTCTCTCTCTGGTGTTTCCCCTCCCCCTTTCCCCAGCCAGTGCAATCATAGGAATTATCTTCATTAAAGAAAAGTGGAAGCCCAAGGAGTTTCTGAGTAAGTTCCAAGGTTCCTTCTTGTTTTCCCTGCCTGTTCACAACCCCTTCAACACAGACCATCCCCTCTCCAGGATCATGACTGGAGGGGTGGTGAGATCTCCAGCAGCTGTGTCAGCCTGGCCCAGGCAAACCTGCTCTGGCATGGGGCTGGGCTGGGTGATTGCCAGAGGTCCCTTCCAGGCTGCACCACGCTGGGCTCTGCAGCTCCTCAGGTTCAGATGTCCTCTGTGAGCAGTGCTGGGGGGGTTGGGGTTGGGTTGTGGGGTTGGGGTTGGGTTGGGGGGGGTTGGATTGGGGTTCTTTGTTGTTTGTTTTCTAACTTGTGCCAAACCCTCTGAACCTCCCAGATCCTGGGACTCCATGGGAATGGTGCCTGCAGGATCTGGGAACTGTGGGCCATAGATTCATAGCATGGTTTGGGTTGGGAGGGATCCTAAAGCTCATCCAGTCCCACCCCTGGGACCCCTCCTACCAGCCCTGGCTGCTCAAGGCCTCATCCAACCTGGCCCTGAACACCTCCAGGGAGGGGACAGCCACAACCTGACCTGTTCCAGTGTCTCCCCACCCTCACTGCTCTCTGGGCTGAGGCTGCAGCCCAGGGCTTTGGTTCTGTGCCAGTGCAGGCACAGCTGAGCTGCCTGGGTCCCATCTGCAGAGCTGGGGGCTCTCATCCTGCCTTTCCCTGGAGAATGGGCTGTGGGCAGTGCCAGGCTGGGCTAAGGCTCCCCGAGGGCTCTTGCAGCTCCTCTTTGTTTAGCAGCTGCTACCTGCTGTGAGCTCCTCCTCTGGGCTGGCAGCACAGCCAGGGCCCAGGGTGGCTTTGGCTCTGCTCTTTGGGAGGTGGGGCACGAAGGGCAGAGGAATGAAGCAGCCAGGGGAGCGTCCCCACAGGCCTTGTGCATGTGCAGGGCTGCTGTGTGCAGCCACACTAACCCCACTAACCTTCTCCCCTCTCTCTCTGTCCCTTGGCTGCCCCCAGGGCGCTATCTTTTGTCCTTTGTAGGCTGTGGTTTGGCAATTGTTGGAACTTACCTGCTGATAACATTTGGACCTAATAGTCATGAGAAGATGACAGGAGAGAATATCACTAGGCACTTAGTGAGCTGGCCATTTCTCTTGTATATGGTAAGGGGGCCCAGGAAAGGGGGGAGAGTGTCCTGCTCCCTGCCTGCATCCTTCTCTCCTGTCACTAACCACATCCCTTGTGCTTGCTGACAAACCTCTCCCAGCTTCCCCTGCCCTCAGTTCCACCTTGTCTGTGGCCACACCTGCAGGAGCCCTCCCATTCTTTGAGTGACTCTGTTAGGGCTGGACTCCCTTGAGAGTTGTTAGCAGCTCCTTCCCTCCCTGAGCTGGCAGCTTCAGCCTCTGGGATGGATGGCAGCTGAGAGCAGCTGCTCCAGAGGGCTCCAAAGGCTCTGCCTGCTTCTGGCCCTTTTCTGGAGTGACTTTCTCTGGAGCCATCAATCTGTCCTTGAGCAGTCCTAGGGGGATCTGTGGGCTTGACTGGAGCTGTGTGCTCCAGGGCCCAGGGCCTGGGCAGCAGGCTGAGCTCTCTGGGGTGGCTCATCAGTCAGGACTGTTCCATCTGCTGCTTTACCATGAAGGTCCTGTCACAAACGTCCCTTGCTTCCTGTTCAGCAAGAAACCATTGAACACCTCATCTAATGAGGAGCTAAGATCATGCTGAATGGGATCCATAGAGGTGTGGGATCCTCATTCCCCTCTGCCTTGCCCTGTTGTGTGGCTCCAGTGTTTGCCTGGCTCAGAATCCATTTGCTGCCAAGCCCCTCCTGTGTGGTCAGAGTGTCCTTCCTCTCTGTTGCAGCTGGTGGAGATCATCCTGTTCTGCCTGCTGCTGTATTTCTACAAGGAGAGAAATGCCAATTACATTGTGGTTATTCTGCTGCTGGTGGCTTTGCTGGGTGAGTGGCTCTGAGCTGAGGGGAGATGGTGCAGCACAAAGCCTGGCTGCAGTGTGTTCTCCAGGGATCAGCTGGGCTCTGCCTGGGCCTGCTGCTCAACACTTAAAGGGTGGGTGCCAGGGGGATGGGACAGTGGTGCCCAGTGACAGGGCAAGGGCAATGGGCACAAAGAAGTTCCATCAGAGCATGAGGAGGAACTTCCTTGAGGGTGGCAGAGCACTGGAGCAGGCTGCCCAGAGAGGTGGTGGAGGCTCCATCTCTGGAGACAATTCAGAACCCTCCTGGATGAGATCCTGTGTGACCTTTAGGTGACCCTACCTTGGCAGGGGGGTTGGACTCCATGATCTCCAGAGGTCCCTCCCAGCCCCTCCCATTCTGTGGTGTTGTAAGAGCTGAGCCTGGCTTAGAAGAGTAAACTGCAGCAAACTGAAGCATCTGTGGCCTACAGGGAATGAAGTGAACCTATTCCATGTCCCAGAGTGCACCAATCTGCTCTGCTGCAGGTTAGGTGAAGCCTTGCAGTGATGTTCAGGACCTTTGCAAATGACCTTTGAGCACTCAAGGTTTACTTCCCTTACTGGCAAGGAATCTGCCAGCTGCAGCTAGTGCAGACTGCTTGGTGGAGTTGTTTACCCTCTGCATGCAGAGCACACTGCCAGGTCTTATCTGTCCAGTGGGTGGAAGAGAGGATTTGACCTACAAGAATTCTCCTGCTGTTTGGCTGCAGACATGATGAGAAGCCCTCTGCTGTGCCAGCTTGGCCCTGCTGGGAGAGCCTCTGGGCTTGGGGCCAAGTGCTCACAGTGGGGCCCTGCAGTGACTTTGGGGAGGCCAGGACTTCACCTGCCCCTCTCTCTGCATGAGCCTGCTGGGTTTTCTTTAAGCAACTGTGACCAATTAAAGTTGAAAGAGGCTGCATAAGAGCAAGGCAGTGAGGCAGTGCTGCTAAGCTGTGTCCCACTCCTCAGTTGCAGCTGTTGGTGCAGCCTCAGTGACTGCAGTGCTCTCTTTGCTGTGCCTTTGAAGGGAGTGGGGCTGGGTTTCAGTGAGTGGTGCCTGAGAGGCTGCTGGCATTATGAGCCAGGGGAGCTGTCCCCACTCTGAGTGGCCCTGCCTTGTGCTTTCACGAAATGGGAACCACAGAATGCTTGGAGTTGCAAAGGGCCTTGGAGATCATCCACTCCTAGCCCCCTGCCATGGGCAGAGGTACATTCCACTAGCCCAGGTTGCTCAAGGCCTCATCCAGCCTGGCCTCAAACACTTCCAGGGATGGGGCATGCACAAGTTCTCTTGGCAGCCCACTGCAGTGCCTCCCTGCAGGGACCTCAGGACTGCCTCCTGTGGAGCGCAGGTGCAGCGGTCTGCCCCCCGAGCGTCCCTCAGGTGCCTCAGCTGAGCTCTGGTGAACATTTCACAGGTTCCATGACTGTGGTGACAGTGAAGGCCGTGGCAGGCATGCTTGTGGTCTCCATCCAAGGGAACTTGCAGCTGGACTACCCCATATTCTACATCATGTTGGTGTGCATGGTCGCTACGGCGCTCTACCAAGCAACGTAAGGCACTCAGCTCCCTCTGTCCTTGTGCTGGGCCCTGGGCTCACTGCTCAGTGCCTCCTTGCTGTGACACAACCACCATGGCTGGGGAAGCCCTGCCAGGTTCATAGGTTCATAGAATAGGTTGGGTTGGAAGGGACCTTCAAGATCATCTCATTCCAAGCCCCTGCCACGGGCAGGGACACCTCCCACCAGCCCAGGCTGCTCGAGGCCTGGCCTTCAACACCTTCAGGGAGGGGGCAGCCACAGCCTCCCTGGGCAGCCTGTGCCAGGCTCTCCCCACCCTCACTGTTGAGAATTTCTTCCTCATGTCCAGTCTAAACCTCTCTTCCTCAAGCTTCAATCCATCCCCTCTCACCCTGTCACTACAAGCCCTTGCAAAAAGCCTCCCTGCAGCTTTCTTGTAGCCCCCCTCAGGTACTGGAAGGCTGCTCTAAGGTCTCCCCAGAGCCTTCTCCTCTCCAGGCTGAACAGTCAACACCATTATCAAGACCATCAAGTCCAACCACCCTCTGCCTCCATTGGCTCCTGTGACCTGCCCTCAGTTCCCTGTCAGAGGAGCCTGGGGTGGTTGTGTTCTTTGCTTTGCCATGTGGTGGCACTGCCAAGCAGTTCTAATCCCAAATTTATCCATCCCTCAGGCATTGGCAAAGCAGTGGAGGCAAATCCAGCAGTGTCTGTGCCCTGGCTGCACCCAGCGTGCAGCACCAGGGCTGCTGGTGATGGCTCTGATTCTCTTCATTCCTCTCCACAGCTGTAACAACCACCAGCTGCTAGCAGCAGAGGTGAAAAGCTGTTCCAGATGGGAGGGACATTGCAGGGGCAGCAATTTCCCTGCCTTCAGTCAGGGCAAGCTTCAGGTTCACTTTCTGTCCTTGGTAGGAACTCCAAAGGATGCTGCTGCAGGCTCAGGGAGAAAGGGAATAAGGTCTCTTAAACTGGTGCATGACTCTGGAAAGCTGTTTCCAGCCCTCCACAGCTGGCCCCTGGGGGCTGCTCCACAGCTTGTCCCTCCTTCCCCAGTCACCTCCTGTTGTCTGTCCCTGTGTGGCAGGTTTCTGGCTCAGGCCTCTCAGCTCTACGACTCCTCGCAGATCGCCAGCGTCGGCTACATCCTCTCCACCACTGCAGCCATCACTGCAGGTAACAGTGTCCAGGCTCTGCTGGCACACAGGCTTCCAGCAGTGCTTCCTTCCCCACCTCCTAGCCCAGCAGGGACAAGTCTGCCCTAGCTGCTGTGCTGCAGGGGAGGCTGCCCTGCCACCTCCAGCGGGGAGCGGCAGGAGAGCTCTTGGCAGTGGCAGTGTGAAGGGTTTGGCAATGAGCTGTGGGAGAGGGGAAAGGAGGCCACCCCCTCCCCTCCCCTCCTGCCCTGAGAGCATGGAAACCCTCAAGGTGCTGCCTGGAGAAACAGGAATCTTGCCTGATGTGGCTTCTGGAGGTGCAGCACTGGTTGCTCATGAGGTTTATTTGCCTTTCCAGGAGCAACTTTCTACTTGGATTTCACTGGGGAAGATGTCCTCCACATCTGCATGTTTGCACTTGGGTAAGTGCTGAGGGTTTCCTTGGCAGAGAAGTGTTGCTTCATGTGACTCTCTCTCTATCCAAGTACACCAGGGGGTGCCTTGGAGGGGCAGTTTCTCTGGTGGAGCAGAGGGTGGCTCACAGCTCAGTCTCCTGCTGGAACTGGACCGTGACAAGCACTAAATCCCTCCCTGGCTGTGCTGGGATCAGCTTGGAGCTTCAAGCATGTGGGCTGGCTTTCCCAGTGTCCTGCCCATGAATGCAGAGTAACCAAGAGAAGCCATCCCTGGGCATCTCAGTGAGGTTTTGCACTGAGCCTTCCCAGAATCAGAGTGTTAGGGCTTGGAAGGGAGCTGGGGAGATCACCCAGTCCAAGCCCTCTGCCAGAGCAGGCTCAGCTAGGGCAGGTCTCACAGGGACACATCCAGGGGGGTTTGGAATGTCTCCAGAGCAGGAGAGTCCACAAGCTCCCAACTGGGAAATGAATGCCCTGAACTGTGACTTCTGCCAGCACCCTGGGGACATCAGATGGGAGGTGGTGGTGGCCTGCCTGTGGGGAGCCTTGCAGAGGGCAAGCTGCTAAATCCTGGAGTCTCCTCCAGGAAAGCCAACTCTTGATATGCTTCCTTTTGCCTTGAGTTACCATGAAAACTGGTCTGCACTGTGCTGCAGTCAGAGCAGTCTCACCTTCTCTGACATCCTTTTGCAGAGGGCTGGAAGCTGAGGCCCTTCCCTGCAGCTGACTTCCCAGTTCCTTACTTTCCCCCTGGGAATTCTTTCTGGAGCCACAGGATAGGCACTGAGAAGCACCAGCAGGCCCTGTTCCCTCCTCTGCCTCTCAGAATGATCTCAGGAGGTCTTGTCTTCTCTCTCAGGTGCCTCATAGCATTTCTGGGTGTCTTCCTGATCACAAGAAACAGGAAGAAATCTGTCCCATTTGAACCTTACATCTCAATGGATGCCATGCCAGGTAAGAGGACAAACCAAGTGCTTCAGCAGGCTCCTCAGTGTTGGGCTTCACAGTGAGAGCTGAGGCTCTAGGGGCTGGAGGCTGCCTGGGTGCATCAGGCAGCTCTGTTGCTTTCCAGTTTGGTCTTCTCTTTGTGCTTCATGAGGGGGATGTGCATGCTTTGCCTGGAGCAGGGAAGAGGAGATCGTTTGTGCTGGGCCCTCTGGCACCAGAGAGGATGGATGGCATGTTTCATCACAGCTCTGGAGTCATGGAATGGCTCAGGTTGGAAGGGGCCTCAGAGCTCATCTGCTCCAACCATGCCCAGGGACACCTCTCAGCCAGACTCAGCTGCTCAAGGCCTCACCCAGCCTGGCCTCGAACACCCCTAGGGAGGAGGCAGCCACAGCCTGCCAGGGCAACTTATTCCAGAGTCTCAGCTCCCTCCTGCTGCAGAACTTCCTCAGCTCCAGTCTGACCCTGCTCTGTCTCAGCTTCCAACCATTTCCCTTTGGCCTGGCTCAGACACCCTCAGGAAAAGTCTCTCTGCAGCCTTCCTGTACTTCAGCTCCTGGCAGGCAGCTCTGAGGTCCCCCATGAGCCTTCTCTTCTCCAGGCTGAACTCCCCCAGCTCCCTCAGCCTGGCCTCACAGCAGAGCTGCTCCAGCCCTTGGCTCATCTTTGTGGCCTCCTCTGGACTGGGCAGATGAACTGGAATCCCAGAATCATCTGTGTGGAAAAGGCCTTTAAGATCATCACCTAGTTTTGGTCCCATGCTTGGAACTGGGCTCAGTGTTATCCAGCAGGAAGAACTGAGGGGTGGGAAAGGCTGAGATCTGTGCCAAAAGGTAGAGGCTAAGGGGAGCAGAAGTTTCAGCTGGGGAAGCACAGCTGAGCTGGAGGAAGGCTGCCAGCCCTCATTCACTGGCAGCTTCTTGCTTCATTAGCTGCTCCAGTGGCAGGCAGCAGGCCCTGATGGCTTCCATTTAGCACTCAAGGAATTGATGAGCACCACAAGCACCCAGGCTTTGTCATCCCTTGCTGCTGGCACAGGGAGCAGGAGGGATGCACTTCTGTTCCTAAGCACTTAATCTCTGTCTCTGCTCTTTTCAGGCATGCAGAACATGCATGACAAAGGGATTGCAGTGCAGCCTGACCTCAAAGCCTCTTTTTCCTACGGGGCCCTAGAGAACAATGACAGCATGCCAGAGATTTACACCCCAGCTACCTTGCCCATCGTGCAGGAGCAGCATGGATCCAAAGGAGTCTCTGCTCCACCCTACCGAGTGCTGGAGCACAGCAAGGAGGAGTGAGTGACCTTCGAGGGACTGAGCTGAAGCATCACAGTGTGACCTGCATTTGTCTGCCTCTTAAAACAGTGCAAAGCCAACCCTGATTAGAATGCAAAGCTCCTCTCCAAACTTCACTTCCAAGGCTGATGATTGAAATCTCCAGCTCTCTGCAGCTGTGGAGCTGGGAAGGGTTTGTCTGGGCAAGGGGAGATCCCAGCTCTGGCTGGCAGTGCCAAGCAGGGAGTGCAGCAGCCTGCAGGGGCTGGGGAAACGCAGAGCTGTGGGGACAGAAGTGACTGTGCAGGTTTTGGCCCTGCTGGGAGGGAGTTTAGCTTCCAGGAGCTGCTGAGAGAGAGGGGAGGGCAGGGTTTCAGCTTCCCTTTGCAGAGGCTGTGCAGGGATGGCCAGGAGAGTTGTAGCTCCTCCTGTCCCTGCCTGAGCACCAAGCTCCCCTCACGTGGCAATAAGATGGAATTGGTTTTGAGCAGCAGTCCTGAGAGGGCTGAGTCCTGAGAGGCTAAGCAAAAGCTACTTCATCCCTCCCAAATGTGAGTCTTGGGCACTTCTGTCCCACTGCTCTGATGTATGCACTGAGAATGTGAGCTGCTTGGCCAGCCCCACTGGACTGGGAGGCAGGTTAGAACCAAGGTGATTTGCCAGCTTGCTGCTTCCACAGCAGAGCTGCAGGTGGATTCAGGGGTGCAGAGGGGATCACTGCTCACTGCAAGAAGAGGAAGTGAGAAGAGCAACGTGGCTGGTGGCTGGGGGGAATTTTTGGGTGGCTCTTGCTGAGGTCCTCATTCTCCATCACCTTTCTGCCTGGCTGAGGCAAGATTTCCAGCTGCTTGGTGATCTGAAATGCTCAAAGGTGCTGGCATTCCTTAGCTGAAAAGCTCAGTTGTAGGCTGTGGTCCCTTCCTTTTAGTCTCTTAAAGAAGTGAGCAGAAGCTAGTGGTCTGAGGAGCAGCCAGAAGTGTGCCCAGCCCAGCACTGAGTGAGGCCTGGAAGAGCAATGCAGCATTGTGGACTCAATAGTATTTATCTTTCCAGCCTCCCAGAGATGGCTACAAGCTGACAGGAAGGGAGAATAGACACAGAGAGGAGAACTGAAGTGAAAAGGACAAAGTACAACACCTGCTGGCCTGGCAGGTGGGGCTGGCACTGTGATGCCAACCTCCCCTCTCAGAGTCATTGTTTGGGGTTTCAGTCGGTCCTCAGCCTTGCCTTGTGTGCACAGAGGAGTGGCTGGGGGCTCACTCTGAAGTGAGTGGGGGCTGTGCTCTCTGCACTGTGGAGAGGTTGCTGTGACAGCAGGGGGTTGGGTGCACCTTGGACTTCCAGCAGTGGCTTTCTGCATTTGTGGATTTTACTTCTCAGCTGACCCAGGGCCAGCTTCTGTTCCCACTACCAAAAATGCCCAAGGATTCTACTGACTTGTACATAGTTCTTCTGGGTTCTTCCTGCTGTACATGACAGCACAACTGTTAGCTGCCTGTTTGCTTGGCCAGCTGTGAATACAAATTGAGTCTGGAAATACTTGGGATTGTCAGGCCAGTCCCAGGCACAGATCCAGGCTGGGTGCAGAGGGTTGAGAGCAGCTCTGAAGAGAGAGCCTTGGGGGTGTGGGTTGCTGAGAAGCTTCCCAGCTGTGTGCTGGGTTGCAGCCAGAGGAGCGTGGGCAGCAGGGCAAGAGAAGGGATTCTGCCCCTGGGCTCTGTTCTGCTGAGACCTCACCTCCAGCCCTGCCTCCAGCTCTGCTGAGACCTCACCTCCAGCCCGGCCTCCAGCTCTGCTGAGACCTCACCTCCAGCCCTGCCTCCAGCTCTGCTGAGACCTCACCTCCAGCCCTGCCTCCAGCTCTGCTCAGACCTCGCCTCCAGTCCTGCCTCCAGCTCTGCTGTCCCCAGCATCAGAAGGACACAGAGCTGCTGGAGCAGGTCCAGAGGAACCAAGGGCTGGAGCAGCTCTGCTGTGAGGCCAGGCTGAGGGAGCTGGGGGTGTTCAGCCTGGAGAAGAGAAGGCTCCAGGGGGGACCTCAGAGCATTTTTGCTCAGCTTAGGAAAAGCTCTGCCCTTTCCCCTCACCCTTGCAAAGCACAGGGGCCTGCTGGTTGTACCTGTGGGTGAAGTTTCTTCACCAGCCTGGCATGCCTGGCCATGCAGACCTTATCTGTGACCCCCCCTGCACTGCAGCTTATGAAACCAAGAAACAAAACAGCTTTTCTTGTAGCCTCAGTCCCTGGAGATAAGGACTGTGAATGGGCCACCACTGCCAGAGCATTTGTCTTGTTGATTTACTACCTTCAGCTCTGTCTCCCTGGTGATCAGTGGTTTGTGAACTCCTGTGCAGCTTTTGCCCATTAACAATGCAAACCAAAGCCTGGGACAGGGAAGGCTGAAGGGGAAGGGTACAACAATGCTGACTTTCCTTATCTCTTCTCTTTCAATCCAGGAGGCAGGAGCTGGTTTGACCTTAGAGCTGCCTTCCATTCCAGGAGGGCTGCAGAGGGACTTGTCATGAGGGGGTCTGGAGCCAGGCCAAAGGGGAAGGGTTTGGAGCTGAGGCAGAGCAGGGTCAGACTGCAGCTGAGGAAGAAGTTCTTCAGTAGGAGGGTGGTGAGACTCTGGCACAGGCTGCCCAGGGAGGCTGTGGCTGCCTCCTGCCTGGGGCTGTTCAAGGCCAGGTTGGATGAGGCCTCAAGCAGGCCATGGTGGGGAGGTTGGAGCAGATCATCTCTGAGGTCACTTCGAACCTGAGCCCTTCTGGGATTCCTCCTGACAGGTGAGCTGACAGCTGTTGCCTCTCCACACTGTGGCTTCCCAACGCACCAGAGCACTTAACACTCTCTCAGTGTCTGTCTCACCCAGCACTCAGTGCTCCTCTGCTGGCTGAATGTGCACAATGAGCTGCCTACACTGTTCTCTTGTTGACATCCACATGTGTAAATCACTCAGGCTTTCCAGTACTGGACTCCAAGGATAACTGCTTATTTTCTCCCAAGCAATGCTGCATGTCTGTTTAATTTGATTTGTCTTTTAGGTGAGGCCTTTGGAAATGAAAATAAAAGATTGTGCTGAACCCTACAGGCTTCTGGCCTGCTTCATGCTCTTGACACAGCTTTAATGACTTCAGAGGAGTTAAAACAGGATTTAGTTTACTACTCTAAGGACCAGCTACAGGAAGAGACCTTTTTTGAGCAGGCTGCTTGTAAATGAACTGCAGATTGCTCACGTTTGGGGCTGCTGCATTACTAATGCTCAGCATTTAACATCAGGCTCCAAGTCAGCTCTACCAGTCACACAGTTTACTTTCAACTCTTGAGTTTTACAGGGCTTTAAAAATACATCTTGGCAGTCATGATGTTGGAAAAGAGCTTGAAAATGTGATCCAAGTATAGCCTGGAGGAGCAGGGGAACACGTAAGAGGAGGCAGATCACAACAGCCTGAGCTTAGTGGGGGCCTGACTCACGCTTCTGTGTGCCTGCCAGCTCAGTGCTGCAGCTGAGGCTCCAGCAAGCTTCCCTGAGCCAGTGAAGACCTCTCATCCTCGTTGGGAATGCTGACCCGGGGGAGATGCCATCCTTCATTCCTGTGCTTGGCAGAGCAGGCAGCTCGAGGGCACTTCCTAGCAATGCCATAAGGAGATACAGGCACTTGCAAATTCAGGATGCTGGCAATGTGGCTTCATCAAGTGCTTGCCAACCTCATTAACACTCCCCACGGGGGTTCCAGTCCAGTGGGACAAGCAGAAGATCACCCTCGGGATATCCTTAATTAAATGCACCTCTTGGGGTCCCAAACCACAACTGGAGGGGCAGGGGGTGGGAAATCAAGAGCAGCCTTTGGCTTTAAAGCTGTGTTTCAGAACTAAAAGCCTGGCTAGAGTTCGCTTGAGCCCCAGAGTTTATAATCACTGTGGCAATTCTTTAACATCACTGAGGGGTTGGTGTGTCACCCCCCAGGCAGCTCTGCTAAGGGCAGCCATCCAGGCAGGTGCCAGCAGCAGCGTTACCAAGTGCATGACCACAAGAGAGCTGCAAAAGCCAAGATCTGACCCTCCCTGAGGTGGACACAGCGGTGGGTCTGCTGCTGAAGCAGAATACACAGCGGGCTGGGGAGGAAGAGCAGCATAGTGATTAATAAAGGCAGCATATTGACTAATAAAGCAGCATATTGATTAATAAGGGCAGCATATTGATTAATAAAAGCAGCATAGTGATTAATAAAGGCAGCATAGTGATTAATAAAAGCAGCATATTGATTAATAAAGCATGTGATTGCAGGAAGGAAAAGCCGAAATAATTGAGAGAGGCAAAAAGATGCTGAGCTGCTGGAAGGTGTCCAGAGAAGGGCAGCGAAGCTGGGGAGGGGTCTGGAGCACAGCCCTGTGAGGAGAGGCTGAGGGAGCTGGGGTTGCTTAGCCTGGAGAGGAGGAGGCTCAGGGGAGACCTTCTTGCTCTCTGCAACTACCTGAAGGGAGGCTGTAGCCAGGTGGGGGTTGGTCTCTTCTCCCAGGCAAGCAGCACCAGAACAAGAGGACACAGTCTCAGGCTGTGCCAGGGGAGGTTCATGCTGGACGCCAGGCGGGAAGCGGCCGCCGCCGTTTTTCCTCCGCCGGGTGTGGGGTGGAGAGGGTTGGGGTGGAGAGGGTTGGGGTGGAGAGGGTTAGGGTGCGGGGGGTTGGGGTGCGGAGGGGTTGGTGTGGGGGGGGTTGGTGTGCGGGGGGGGTGATGTGCGGGGTAGGGGTGCGGGGGGTTGGTGTGCGGGGGGTGGGGTGGAGAGGGTTAGGGTGCGGGGGGTTGGGGTGCAGGGGGGTTGGGGTGCAGGGGGGTGGGGCCTGCGGGGGGTGGGGCCTGCGCTCTTCGCCCTCCTCCCCTCACGGCACGCGCACGAACGGCCTAGGCGCGTGCGCAGCCCCGGCCCCGCCCCCCTCCATCCGGGTCCCCGAGCCTCCTCCCCGCAGCTCCCCTCGGGCGATGCGCGCGTACGCACGCGCGTGCCCGCGCCCTGCACGCCCGGAGCGAGCGGGTGGGGAAGGCGCGCTCCCGTGTGCCGCCCCCCCGCCCCTCGGCGCCCCTCGCCCGCTGGCCGCCGCTGCTCTGCGGGGCTCCCCCGCTGCGGGAGACAGAGGCTGAGAGCTCAGCGCTGTCCCCGCCCGCCTCAGCCCGGCGCCTCGCGCTGCCCGCCGCCTCGCGCTGCCCGGCGCCTCGCGCTGCCCGCCGCCATCTGTTGCTGCTGCTCGGCTCCGTCCTTCCCCGGCGCTCCCGTGGTGCAGGTGAGGCGGCGCGGCCCGGCGCGGCCCCGCGGCTCGGGGGGGGGCGCGGTTGAGGCCTGGGGGGGTCCCGAGGTGGTGTCGGCGAAGTTGTTTTCTCCTCAACCAGTTGCTCCTCGGGGTTGGGTGTCTGGAGCCGCGGTCCGGGGGGCAGCGGCTGGGGGAGCCTGCAGGGAGGGAGGCTGAGGGGAAGAGCTTCCTGGCTCCCTGCAGTGCCCTGAAAGGAGGCTGGAGCCAGGCTGGAAGAAATGGCCTGGAATCGTGCTGGGAGGGTCGGAATCGCAGAGCTGGCAGGGCTGGAAGGGAGCTCAGGGCTCAGCCAGCCCCAGCCCCTGGGCAGGGACCCCTCACCCCGCAGCAGGCTGCTCGCAGCCAGCCCCAGGCAGGAGGCTCCTAGGTGAGACGTTAGGGAGCCCTGGCCCGGGCTGCCCAGGGCACTGCTGGAGCCTCCATCCCTGCAGGGCCTCCGGAGCCTTGGAGCTGTGGTGCTGAGGGCCCTGCTGTAGTGACCTGGTGGTGCTGGCCTGGAGGCTCTCAGGGGTTTGGTGGTTCTGTAGGGGGGGCGGCAGGCTGCTTCTAGCATTTAACGATCCCGGAGGGTCTCCTGCCTCTCCCTCTGTGCTGATCACATCCTGTGCTGACTCTGTCCATCCCCAGCCCTGGTACCTGGCCCGGGGCAGCTCCCCTGGGCACGGCAGTGCCCTGCAGCTCCCCTGGGCATGGCAGTCCCCCGGGCACGGCAGTGCCCTGCAGCTCCCCTGGGCATGGCAGTGCCCTGCAGCTCCCCTGGGCATGGCAGTCCCCCGGGCACGGCAGTGCCCTGCAGCTCCCCAGGGCCGAGACTCGAGGATCTTGAAGGCCTTTTCCGCCTGAAGACTCCTCCGTGGTCCCGGGAAGCTCCTCGCAGCAGGCTCGGCTGCCCGTGCAGGAACTGCCACTCCACTTCCAGCCCTCCTGATCAGGCCGTTTGGGAAGCAGGCTGCTGGTTGCTCCCCCAGGCCATGGGATGTGATGATGTGAGCAGGCTGCTCGCCCTTCAGCAGTGCCTGGAGAGCAGGTCAAGGTGGTGCACAGGCAGGAGGAACACCAGCCTGGTCTGTGCCCTGATGAGCACAAGGGGTGGATGGCAGGAGCTGCCCTCCCACAGCTTGCTTGGGAAGGTCTCAGGCGTTGTGTGCAGTTGGAGAGGGTGCTTTGGAGTGCAGCAGGAGTGCCTGTCGTCTGCCGTTTGAATGAGCAGGTGCTAACTCTCAGCAGAACAAAGGGCTGAGGGAAAGGTCTTGTCCTGCTGGATGTAGTGCTGGGAGATCCTTCCAGTGCTGCTGTGTGAGAGGGGGAGAGAGGGATCATAGTATCCTAGTATCAGTCAGGGTTGGAAGGGACCACAAGGATCATTCATCCAGTTCCACCCCCCCTGCCCTGGGCAGGGACACCCCACACTAGATCAGGCTGGACAGAGCCTCATCCAGCCTGGGCTTAAACACCTCCAGGGACAGGGCCTCAACCACCTCCCTGGACAACCCATTCCAGGGCTTCACCACTCTCATGGGGAAGAACTTCCTCCTCACCTCCAGCCTCAATCTCCCCACCTCCAGCTTCATTCCATTCCCCCTGGTCCTATCACTGCCTGAGATCCTGAGCAGTCCCTCCCCAGCCTTCCTGTAGCCCCCTTCAGATCCTGGAAGGCCACAATGAGGTCACCTCAGAGCCTTCTCTTCTCCAGATTGCACAGCCCCAACTCCTTCAGTCTGTGCTCACAGGAGAGGTGCTCCAGCCCTCTGCTCATCCTCCTGGCCCTGCTCTGGACCTGCTGAAGAGCATTGCCAGGTGTTTATGCAATTAATGTTGCATTGTGTACTGCAGGAGGAGCTGGCAGGTTGCAGTGTGAACAGTTAGCACTGGCATTTGCTCCTTTCCTTCAGACTGCTTGGTAAGTGCAACTAGATTAAACTTTGGAGGGGCAGGGAAGTGCTTCTGCCCAGGCAGAGCAAGCTGCAGCAGCAGAGCTTGGCTGCTGCTTTGGTCCCTGGCACACTTGGAGCATTTCTTCTGGTTGTGTTTTTGTTGTTGTTGCTTTCTGCTGATTGCACCAGAAGGCAATTCTCTCCAGCCTGCTCAAGTAGCACTTCTCACAGGACTGCTCCCAGCAGCACCTCTTGGTTAGCACTCATCCAGCATTCTTGCCTCTCTTACCCTTGTTGTGGGGGAGCTCTGCCTTGCTCAGTAACCAGAGGGGGTTGGAGAGTGATTGGGCTGAAGTCAGGAAGCCTGAGTAGTCTGTGGGAAAACTGAAATGAACCATCTAGGTTTCTGATGGGGGAAAAAACAGAGCTGTGAGGCATCCTGGAAGCAAAACCTAACTGAAGCAGCTCTTCAGCTCAGTGCTTTCTCCAGGAGCTCTTCAGGCTTTCCTTCGGTGCCCTCAGGAGACAGAATCACAGGATCAACCAGGCTGGAAGAGACCTCCAAGATCATCCAGTCCAACCTCTCACCCAGTTCCCCTCCAGCCTCTGCATTCAGCCAGCTCCAAACAGCCTCCAGACCTCTCTCAGTGTGGCTGAAATGTCCCTCCCCAAGTGCTTCCTAGTGCCAGTGGTGATGACAGCCTGGCTGAGGTAGGGCTGGCACTTCACACCCTCTCACTCCTCAGCAGCTGACCAGAGCCCCTGCAAGGGGCAGGTGCTGGACAGTGAGAAATGAGGTGCAGTGCCTGCAATCAGCCCTAAATCCCTTCCTGCCTCCACTCAGAGATAACAAAGTGCCCCTGGCCCTCCCCTTGCCAGAGCTTCTGCCCTGCTTGTGCCCTGCTCAGGAGTCTGCAGGCTGACACTGTCCTCACACGATGGAGGTCAGCACTTCCAGCCCCAGGCTGGGCCTGCAGATCAGGCAGAACTGTTCCCTTTGCCTGGGATTGCTTCTGGCAAATCACCTTCCCTGCAGACTGCTTGCAGGAGTTCAGGGGAACAGCTCCCCTGCCTTCTGCAGCTGACCAGGGAAGGAGCTGCTTCCCCTGCCCTCTGCAGGAGCAAGATGGTTCCTGGTCACTCAGTCTCTGTGAGTAGTGGAGAGAAAGGACACCACCTGCCTCCTGGCAGTGGGGAAGGCTGGAGGGCCCCAGCTCTCCCATGTGCTTTATCCACATCATTTGAGACCTGCTGCCTTTTTGCAGGGCAGCAGATCCCTGCAGGTGAAATGTTTTGTTGCTGTGTTTGTGTCAAGCCAGCTGCCTTTGTGTGGCCTGCAGCTGGGAGCAGGGAGGCTCTCTGCTGCCTGCAGAGCCCAGGCAGCTTTCTGCCTTTCCCTTCAGGCTCCTTAAACTTCTGCCCAAGTCTGCAGAGTGTCTCAGCTGTGCCTCTGCAGAATTTGCTGTGTTTCATAACAGCCCAAAGTGCTGCTGAGCAGAGCAGCAGCAGCTTCCCCTCCTGGCAAGGGTGTTGGTGCTGGAAAAGGCTTACAGGGAGGTTGTCTGTGGAGAGCAGGCCTAGGCTGGAGGATCCCCAGGGCTGCCATCCCAGGGCTGCCATCCCAGGGCTGCAGCTGAGCAGTTCTGCCTTGCTGCTCTGCCTTCATCTGGGGCACAGAAGATGTGAGGACTGCAGGTTGAATTTCTTCAGTGTTAAAGGCTGTCTGGGCAGAGTCTCTGGTGTCTCCTGGCCAGTTCAGGGTGAAAATGAACAGTGGCCTCACAGCCTCCACTTTGTTTCCTGGGGTGCTTTAGCAGTTTCATAGCCATCACTTTCCAGAATGGAGTTGTGAAAGAAGCTACATCCTGGGGCTTTTCCTTTGGCTTTTCTCCCTGTCTCTTTTCCCCCCCCCCTTCCCATTCTCTCTTCCAGTGTGTGGTGTGCTGTGATATCACAGTGTGATATCTGAGCCCCTGGCATTGTTTGCCAGCATTTCAGGTTGTTATTGATCCTTCTCCTGTTCCTGAGGTGCTGTGGCAAAGACCTTTCCTCAGCTGTGCTGCTGCCCTGGCTGCCATTCTTCCCCTGCTCCATCTCCTGTGTGTTGTCCCCTCTTCCTGTACAGAATTGCCCTTCCCTGTGGCACCAAGCAGGGATGGAAACAGCACTGAGAGCTTTTTCCCCAAGCACAAACCAACACTTGCAGACTTTTCAGAGCCTCCTCACCCTGGGACTTTGAACTTCATCTTAGTTCTCTGAGTGACTTTAACACAGCTTGGCAAAAGAAGGAGCAAAGTGGTTTCTGTCCCCCCCCCTCCCCTCCCCAGTGCTTTCCAGCTTTTAAGCTGCTGCTTCAGGAGGTGTTTGGTGTGGCTCTTGGTAACTCAGTTCTGTTGTAGCTCTGGCTTTTATTCTAGCCCCAAGCAGACCTTTGCATACTTGTAGCACTGCTAAAGGATGGTTTCTGTTCAAGGGGCTCACAGAAGCCTCATTGTGAAGAAGCTCAACCCAGGCCAGACTTCAGCTGTGTTCTTTGCCTGAGCAAACCCCAGGTCTGCCTTTCTGTCTGTCCCTCTGCTCCTCTCTGCCCCCTGAGCTGCTGTCCCCCTGCTGACCCCAAACACAGGAGCGCCTCAGGTCCCTGCGGTGTTTGCTGCTAGCAAGCTGCTCACTGCAGCTCCTCAAGTGGCATCAGAGAGGGTAACAACCTTAAAGGAGGAGTAGTGGCTTCAGCTGCTCATCTGTGGGTTCAGTTCTGTCTCATCTGAGCTGTGGTGCCAGCAGTGAAGAGAGGAGCAGTGCTGCAGGCCCAGGAATCCTGCCCTCCATTACTCTGATTTTCTTTTGCCTCCTGCTGCTCTGCTGCTTTGGCTTTGTTTGTAGAGGATCAGACTCTGGCAGCCTGAACTCCTGAAGGCTCTTCATGGCATGGCCAAGGTTGATGTTCATCTGTGTGTTACCTTACATCCTTTGGATTTACTTGCCAGTCTTCCCAGGCTCTTCCTTTTCTGTGCCAGCTTGCTCTCTGACACTGTTTGGCAGCCTTCTGTGCTCTGATGGGTCAGAAACAGGGGTTTGGAGCAGTCACCTCTGGGCTGGCTGTTTGTCACTGTGCTCCATGCCCCTCTCTGAGCTTTGGGGGAGGCAGGACCAAGGCCAGGCTGAGGCTGGCATGGTGCTCTTGATTCTGTCTGCACCTACCCTGGCTTGGCTGTCGGTGTCTGTGTCCTGCTGCATGTTGGGTCTGTTAGGCCAGAGCTCCCTTGGAGCCTGTGCAGCCAAGCCAGATGGTGGCTGTTGTTGTCACTCTCTTGATGTATTCTCTTTCCCTTTTCTCTTTCTGCATGAATCAGCAGGTACAAAAGCAGTGAGGGCTGCACCAGGCAGCTGTTGCCTTGCTTTGCCATCCTTCTCCCTGTGATGCTAAGGAGTATTCCCAGGCAACCTCCTGGGCTGGGACAATGTCAGCAGCTCTGTGGATGAGGCTGTGATGCTTTGGGTCCAGGTGTGCCAGTCCCCTGGTGCAGTGGTGTGCATCTGCACATGCTGCCTCAGCCAGCTTGTAGCTGTCCACACTGAGGGCTCTGTGATTCAGCTCCTGTGAGGCAGCCTCACCCCCTGGGTCTGTCTCTGAGCAGGTTGTCAGCACTTCCAAAGGGGACTCAGTGATGGGGCTGCTCTCACCTTCACAGGCTGGCAGTGTTTGACTCACAGAAGGGCTCCACTTGGAAGGGTCCCTTACAGATCATCTAGTTCCACCCCCCCCTCTGCCATGAGCAGGCACACCTCCCACCAGGCCAGCTTGCTCCTGAGTTACTGAATGAGAAATTGCAGTTAACTGAAAAATCTGCTGTGGAGCAGAGCTCCCAGAAGGCTTCTGTAGCTCCTGAGGGTGGCAGAGCAAAGGGAGGGGAAAGATTCCTTCCTGGCCTGGATGCCTTTGTCTCCCTTTCCATGGATTGAACAGCAGAGTCTCTCTTCCTGACAGCCCTGGGACACAGTGCTGCTCTTTTGTGGCTGAGAGCCTTAAAGCAAGATGTGATAGCTTCCCCTTCCCTCTTGCTGTTGTCTCCTGGCATGGCAGGCCCCTGCTGGAAACTGGAAGCCAAGGGAAAGCTGCTTTGGGTGAAGGATGCTCAGAGACACAATGAAGTCCTGGAGTGACAGCCAGTCAGACCTCTACAGCAGTGACCAAGAAGAGGAGGAGCAGATGATCTTTGGAGAAAATGAAGATGATTTGGAGGAGATGATGGATTTAAGTGACTTGCCTACCTCACTCTTTGCTTGCAGTGTCCATGAAGCTGTGTTTGAGGTACAGGAAGAAAAGGTAGGTAGGGAGAAGCACCCTTGGGGTGTGGGTTTGTAAGCAGACAGCTCCTGGACACACTGCCTGGCTTTTTAGTCTATTGCTGTATATTGTCACTGGGGAGGGAAAGCCAACCCCAGGTGTTTATCTGGCAAGCTGAGGGTGAGGCTGGGTACCAGAGAGCAGAGGACACTTCACTTGGCTGGCATTTGAGGTTGCTAACAGACACACAGCACTTGGAGGAGGAGCTCTTCTGCTGTGTTGATTTCTCTTGTCATCCAAGGTCAGATTCAAATCAAACCCAAGAGTTTGCTCTTCAAAAGAGCAGTGCAGGGTTGCAGGATGTGCTCTAACTGGAGTGAAGAGAACACCTTGGAAGTGGCTTAAGACCTCAGAACAAACTACATCTGCTGAAGAGTCTGGCCCCTTGAAGGCCACCAGAAGGTCTCCCTGGAGCCTTCTCTTCCCCAGGCTGTAACAACCCAAACTCCCAGGCTGGCCTCACAGCAGAGGGCCCTGCGTTGTGGCTGCCTTTAGCTCCCCTCCAGTGTAACTGGCTCCATTTCCTAGGAGTGCTGCTGCTGCTTGCTGAGGGATGAGCTCCATCCCCAGCAAACCACAGCTGATTGCATTTCTGTGGCTGTTGTGTTGCCTTTTCCACAGCAGCCTCATTCCTTCACCCTGGGAGCACTGACACTTGGCTTAAGCACTGAGTGCTTTTAGTGTACCTGACAACAAAACCTGAGGGGTTTAGTGGTGGGTTTGGAGGGGTTTGGGCAGGAGTCCTGGCTGAGCTCCACTCTTTGTTGGTGTCTGCACCTCCCAGTGGCTGTCAGCAGGTGGCACTTGGTGTCCGAAGTTTGAGGGGCTGGAGCACATCGGTGCCCGTGGGGCTGGGTTGGAAACAGTGAGAGAAAGCAGCTCTGAGCAGAGGTGTGCAGGTCAGGGTCACCGGGGAGGAGGGGGTGCGTGGGGTTAAGGAGGTGGAAGGGATCTGGGAGAGGAAAGTGAGCAGCAGAGGTGGTGTCACTGAGTGAAAGATGTTCACCTTGTGTGTGGAGAAATCTTTGTGCTTGGTCTCTAGGAGAGGTTTGAAGCACTGTTCACAGTCTATGACAACCAAGTGACATTCCAGCTGTTCAAAAGCTTCAGAAGAGTGAGGATAAACTTCAGCAGTCCAGAGGCTGCAGCCAGAGCACGGATAGAGCTGCATGAAACTGACTTCAATGGCAAGAAGCTGAAGCTGTACTTTGCACAGGTATGGTGGGACACTGAGGTGCTGCTCCTGTTTCTCCTCTGCTCTGTGTTGGCTCCTGAGTTTGTGACAAACACCTCAAGTCAACCTTCAGCCTCACTCTTCTGTGACTTCCCCTCACTGAGCAACCAATGCTTCAGGGGCCAGTCTGGCTTCTCAGCTTGAGCTTAGGGTTGTAACTGGTCTGGAGCAGTCCCTCAGCAGTGACACAGACCACCCTCCCCCAGAAGCAGAAATGTGCTGAGAGGAAACAAGTGGCTCCAAAGATCTCCTTGTGAGAGGTTCTTTCCAGGCAGGTTACTCTGGCAGGCTTAGCAGCTTGGCTGTGTCTGGTGCAGCCCCATGACAGCACTTCCAGAGGCCAGGTTCCTGACTGCAGCATCTCCCTGAGGGTTGCACAGCCAGAGAGCTGAGAGGAGCTGTGCTGCTGTTCCTGCTGAAGCTAGGCTGATGCAGGGCCTGGCTGGGTGTCACTGGGGAAGGCTGAACAGACCCAGGACTGATGTTTGTCACTCTCTGCCTCCTGCTTTGTCTGCAGATGCAGGTGTCTGGTGAAATAGCTGACAAGTCCTACCTCCTTCCTCCACAACCTGTCAAACAGTTCCTGATATCTCCACCTGCATCTCCACCAGTTGGATGGAAACAGAGTGAAGATGCAACCCCCCTGATAAACTATGACTTGCTTTGTGCTGTCTCCAAGCTGGGACCAGGTAGGGCTCTCCCTGCTTGCCTTCTCTTGCTTCACTTCCAAACAGCAACCAGCCAAGGGAATTCATCTCCTTGGGAGCAGAATCTGAGCCTTCTGTGATGTTTCTTGCTTGAGCCATCACTTTTGGTTTTAACTGAGTTGGTTAATTGATTGAGAGTCCAGCCTGCAGCCAGGCTGTGTGGCACTGGTTGCATCACATCCACCTGCTGAATTCTGCCACAGTCTCAGGCCCAAGAAGGAAACAAGCAAAGGAATGAGGAGTTCAACCCCTTGCAGAGGGACAGCTCCAGTTACTAAGCATGGCAGTGTGTGCTTCCTGTGCTTGCTTGTCCCTCTCCTTTATGAGCCTTCCTGGGCAGTGTGCTGGGTGCTGGCTGTGAAAAGCAGGCACCAGGCACCAGGAGGCTTAATGTCTTCAAATACTGTTGTAGCTTTTCATTTAGAGACCTCCTATGGATGCAAGGCACAAATGATGTCACTGTGTGTGCTTGCTGCTTGTGTTCTGCTGCCTGCAGTGCTCCTGGGCAGGTCTTTTCCCTCCATCCTTCTCTCCACCCCTTTAAACATCAGTGAAAAGACTGACCATGTTCAGACTGCAGTGTGACAGACACAGCCTGGTTTAGGCCCTCACAGCAGGTCTGGTGGAGTGTGGCAGCTGAGCAGATGGGAGAGGAGATGGCAGTGAGGGAGTGCTTGGTTGTGCCACTGCAGGCAGCGTGCAGCTTCTGAGAGTGGCTTCCTGCTTCTCCTTGGGGGTGGTGCTAGCATGACCTCTTCTTTTGCTGCTTTTCAGGGGAGAAGTATGAGCTTCATGCAGGAACAGAATCGACCCCCAGTGTAGTTGTTCATGTCTGTGAGAGTGAGACAGAAGAGGAGGATGAAATGAAGAACCCCAAACAGAAGATCCTGCAGACGAGGCGCCCGGAGCCACCCACCACGATCCTGAGCGAGTCCAAAGCCTTTGATTGCAGGCTGGAGGTGGGGGGCAGGATGCACTGTTAAACTGGCTGATGCTCCAGGCAGTAGCAAAGCCTCCAGACACTTCCTGAGTCCCTGTGTTGATGTCTCTCCTGCTGCTATATCTTCTGTATAGCGACAACAGGTTCTACTCGTAGCTGTCTCTCGTGTGCAAGGGTTTGGATGCCAATGCTCTGAAAAGCACTTTAATTTTAGGGCCTAGTCCCCCCTAAGTGTAGCAAATCCACCTGACTTGAAATAGTGAGAAGTAGGAAGTCTGGTTGTGGTTGTTTTGGTTTCTGCTGTGGGTTTGGGGTTTGTTTTGCAGAGGTGTTGCCCTTTCCTTTATGTTGTGCAGTGTGATGTACCCAGTGCTGGAATGTTCCCTCTCAGTTTGGATCCCAGGACGTTCCTTGTGCAGCAGCTCAAGGCTGAGCTCTGCTGCTGCAGCAGCTCCCAGCTGCCAGAGCATTCAATGCAAGTGGAACCTACTCCTTAGGCTGAAAGTTCCTTCCCACCTTGCAGCTCTCTGAGGTGAAGATTCATCTTGGCTGCTCTCAGAAGTGCCAGGGAGGTGGGTTGGGTTTGACATGAGGCACAAATACAGGCATGGAACTCGAGTCAAGGCCTTCTGCTGGCTGCACACTGGAGGAGATGGGAGGAAGACCCACAGGCTGCTGAGGAGACAGGCTCCAGGCTGTCCCCAGCACTGCTGCTGCTCCTGCCTGGGGGGAGCACCGATGGACACCAGGGTTTGCACTGCCAGCTGAGGAGGAGAGGATTGCAGCATCGAAGAGGTTCAGCTGTTGGCTGTGTGGTGTCTGCTCCTCCCTGCAAACACAGCCAGGTTTGTTCCTGCAGCCCTAGGGATGGCCTCTGCTTGCACACAAATCCACTGACTGTTGTGCTCTGCGTTCTGGCAGGAGGTGAACACCATCTAGAGGAACTTTCACCTGGGCTCCAGCCTCCTTGGGGTGGGTTTTTCCAGACAATCAGTTGCCTGCAGCCAGGTTTTAATGCAGTCTCAGCCCTTGTTTGCTGTTTCCTGGGGGGCATCCTGCCTGATGGGGCAGCTGCCACCTCTTGAGACCAGGATGCACCTTCCTGGAACACAGGTCTCTTCTTTTTGTGATTATTTGGAGTGTTTTAGCAGGAGGCAAGCAGGCCTCAGTAGACAGACACCTGCTCCTGTGCTTTTATGCTCTTTTATAACCACCCTCTTTCAGTCTGGCCTGATCCCTCTCTTTTTGTTTCTTCTCCTGTTTGAAAAGGAATGAAGCTTCCTTGTGAGCAAAGCAGGCTGCTGATGTTCTTAGGTAGAAGTCACTCAGAAATTGGCCTTGGTGGGGCTTCCCCCCGAGTTCATGGGGGTGTGTGTCAGTCCATGATGTGCTTACTGAATGTTCCAGAGTGTTTTCACTTGATGTGATGGCAAAGAAAGAAGAAAAACCCAACAGCAGTGGGCATGGCTTTGCCATGGGCATGGATTTGCCATGGGCAGGGCAGCTTTCAGCTCAGTGTTGTGCCAGCTCCTGGCCCCTTCCTGCCACCAGCATCGAGCTGCTACATGGGATCCTGCAGGCAGGTCCTTGTTCCAGGGGCAGGAACAGTCTGTGTTAACAAGGTAGGGAAGTGGAGGTTTGTGCCTCTGGCCTTCCCAGGGCTGGTATTTCTCTCTCTCTCTCTCCTCATGTTAACACTTCACTATTTCAAGAGGTATTAAAACCACTCCCAAGTCTGACCTCTCTGTCTCACTGTCCCACCCAGCCCAGCACCAGACCCCTCGTGTTGTCTCCCAGCCTTGTGTCTCTCTGACATTCCAGAAGGTCCAGTGGGGATGTTTGCCTCTGTGGTTGTTTGTTTTGTTGGTTGTTTCATTTCTCCCCCTTTGTAGAAGTTGCTGTGAGTAGGAGTCAGTGGAAAAACCTTCAGAAGCAGTTTTCTAAGGCAAGCCAAGCAAGTGATGTTGTCAGTGTACCTTGTGTGAAGTGTTTGACCACTCTCACCCCAACATCCTCCACTGTGTAAAGACACTTACAATAAAACCCATGCAGTGCCACTCCCCTCTGGTTTCTTAACCCTCTTCAGCTGGCCTGAGCTGGAGCTTTCTGAGGCTCCTTCATGCTTCTGCAAGTGAGGGAGCAGGCCAGAGAGCTTCTGCCTTCCCTTAAGCAAATGACTGCACAAACACTGCTGAAGAGCTTGGGGACTTCAGCAGGATACTAAATGAGCATACTGAAAGGAGCCTCTGGGGAAGTTCTGGGCTGGGGAAGGGGTTTGGAGGTGGGGTTGGGTGCCTGTCACTGCAGAGGGTCCATGGGGATGGAAGCTGGAGTCTGACACCTGCTCAGGCCATTGCCTCTCATTCTGGGGCCTGATACTCAGGAAAAGAGACCAACCCCCACTCACTCCAGCCTCCTGCCAGGGAGCTGCAGGCAGCTGTGGTCTCCCCTCAGCCTCTTCTCCACAGACTCAGTTCCAGAGGCAGGAAGGGGTCAGAGTTGCTGTGAGATGTGTGAACCAAACTGCTTTTGCCTGCGGGTTGGCCTCTCCCAGCCTGGGCTGGTTGTGGCAGAGGCTGGAGGGCAGCCGGCAGAGGGCTGAGAGCAGCAGGCAGAGGGCGGAGGGCAGCCGGCAGAGGGCGGAGGGCAGCCGGCAGAGGCTGGAGGGCAGCAGGCAGAGGGCTGAGGGCAGCAGGCAGAGGGCTGAGGGCAGCAGGCAGAGGCTGGAGGGCAGCAGGCAGAGGGCGGAGGGCAGCAGGCAGAGGGCGGAGGGCAGCTGGCAGAGGGCGGAGGGCAGCCGGCAGAGGGCTGAGGGCAGCAGGCAGAGGCTGGAGGGCAGCTGGCAGAGGCTGGAGGGCAGCTGGCAGAGGGCTGAGGGCAGCTGGCAGAGGGCTGAGGGCAGCAGGCAGAGGGCTGAGGGCAGCAGGCAGAGGCTGGAGGGCAGCAGGCAGAGGGCGGAGGGCAGCAGGCAGAGGCTGGAGGGCAGCAGGCAGAGGCTGGAGGGCAGCAGGCAGAGGGCGGAGGGCAGCAGGCAGAGGGCGGAGGGCAGCCGGCAGAGGGCAGAGGGCAGCCGGCAGAGGGCTGAGAGCAGCCGGCAGAGGGTGGAGGGCAGAGGGCTGAGGGCACCAGGGGAGCAGCAGGGAAGGAGGTGGCTGACTCCTTGCAGGTGCTGACACAGTGAGTGAGGAGGAGGCAGAGCAGAGGAGAGAAAGGAAATGCAAATCCAGGAAGGAAGCTTGAATTCAGCCTTTGTTCAAGACCTGAAGTGATTCCACTCCACTCTCACCCTGTCCATAAGCTCCAGGCTGGCAGAACCTGCCTGCATTTCAGAGCCAGTCAAGATCTCTCTCTCTACTGCCTGGGATGATTCAGTGGTGACCACCAGAACCTGTTTCTCTTAACCTGCTCTCCAGCAGAGTGCTATTTTTAGAGCTGGGCTTGCACTGAGGCCCAGCTCAGCCCTTTCTGAGCCTGCACTTTGTGTAAATAAATATCCCAGCTGCCTTGGAAGCCTTCTTGAGCAGCAGCTGAGGAAAGGGATGGGGCAGTGCTCGGGGCAGGCTGCTTGGGGACTCTGGAGGCAAAACTCCCTGGGGTGCTTTGGCTTTCTGCATTACAGCTCAGAACGGAGCTTGCTTCTGCAGCCCTCTGCTGACTGCATCTCATTCTGCCTCTGCCTTGGCACTGAGCTGCTTCCCCCCAGAAAGACCTTGTGCACAGAATCTCTTATTCCCATTTTGTCTGGCTGGGGTTCCTGGTGTGGTTCTTGCAACCCCAGCACAGATTGCCTTGTGGCTCTCACCCTTACTGGGTTTTGCTGACTTGCTCTGCAATACTGGGTCCAGTTCTGGGCTCCCCAGTTCAAGGGGGACAGGGATCTGCTGGAGAGAGTCCAACAGAGGCTATGAGGGTGAGGAAGGGACTGGAACAGCTCTGCTGTGAAGACTGAGACACCTGAGGCTGTTCTAGTCTGGGGGGTAGATGGCTGAGAGGGATCTGATCAATGCCTGCCAATATCAGGGCTGGGGGTCAGGGTGGAGGTGCCAGGCTCTGTTGGGTGGTGCCCAGGCACAGGACAAGGAACAACCAACACAAGCTGGAGCCCAGCAGATTCCACCTCAACAGGAGGAGGAACTCCCTTGGTGTGAGGGTGCTGGAGGCCTGGAGCAGGCTGCCCAGAGAGGCTGTGGAGTCTCCTCCTCTGGAGGCTTTCCAGCCCCACCTGGCTGTGTCCCTGTGTGCCCTGCCCTGGGTGCCCCTGCCCTGGCAGGGGCATTGGAACTGATGAGCTCCAGAGGTCCTTTCCAACCCCTCCCATTCTGTGATTCCACCTTCTGAGTGCACAGTGCTGCAGGAAGCCTCTGCAGCCCTCCAGCCAGCTGCAGCCCAGGGCAGATGTGCAGCTGGGTTTCCACTCCTCTTCCCAGCAGAGAGCCTCATGCAGGCTCTTGTTGGTGCAGGATGAGGCAGTAGCTGCACAGAGCCCAGCCAGCCTGCATGGTATCCCCTCTGGGAGGGGCAGGGGGAGTGATCCCTCCTGAGATGCCACTCTCTGCTTGCAAGGAGCTGTGATCTCTCCAGAGGGCTTTAGTGTGCCTGAGGCACAAGGATGCAGCTGAAGTGGCCACCGTGGGTCTGAACAGCTGGATCCTGAAACTCACAAGTCTCAAGCTCTGGAGAGAAGCAGCTTCTGTGGGGTTCAGTGTAGGAACCAGCCCAGCACCAGCACCAGCAGCAGCCCAACCTGTGCAAGGAAGCCAGAGCTGTGCCTGCAGGAGGTGAGTGCTGCTTGCTTTGCCCTTTGCAGGCCTCTGGGACTTGAGCACCAGCTTGGAAAGCCACAGCCAGAGGCTGCCTTTGCTCTCTGGTGCCAGCACTGGGGGGGCTGGCCCCAAGGCAAGGTTGAGTTTATGGCTGCAGGCTTAGGCATTGTGTGACACCTTCAGTGGCTCCCAAAGTGTCCTGAGCAGGGTTTGAACTTCTCCTCCAGAGCCAGATCAGGTGGCTGGGCAGCTGGGGAGGTGTTTGCTGCCCTTTCTCTGCCCACTCCTCCTCTGAGCCAGCTGCAAAAAGGGAATGGGGGGACCCCCAGGTTTGTGGGAGTGAGGTCCTGCTCCAGCCCCCAGCTCAAAGCACCAAGCAAAGGCATTCTGAAGCCTGGCACCTGCCTGCCAGCTTCTCTTAGGAGAAAGTCCTCCAGCTCCCAAAGTATTTCAAGTGTGAGACAAAAATCTTTTGCCCTCTAGAGCTTTCTTTTCATCTTTGCCTCTGGCAGTGAGGAGCTGCAGCCCTCTCCAAGCCCTGCCTCTCCCCACCAGTGATTCATTACTGAGGTTGGTTGCTACACTGAGGCCTTGGCAGGGAAGTGCCCAGCCAGGTACTGTGCTGGGGCCCTGCAGGGGCTGTGGTACCTCTGAGAAAGGTGAGGTTCAGGCTGCTGCTGGAGGAAGCTCAGCCCTGTGGAGCTGCAGGAGAGGCTGTGGAGGGATGGTGCTGAGAGCAGCCCCTGGAGCCGTGCTGGGGGAGGGTGCAGCAGTGGTGCACCCAGCCCTGCCTGCTCTCACTGCCTCGTTTCTTGCATGGAGGACCTGCTGCAATCTTCTCTTGCTCCACCCAGCTCCATCCAAGTGTTCAAAACTCCTCTTGCTGGGAGCTGCAGCCCTCCTAGAGCTGTGCCCAGGCAGGAGCTGTGAGCACAGCAGAAAGAGTGGTCAGGCACTGGCACAGGGGAGGTGGTGGAGTCCCCATCCCTGGAGGTGCTGAAGAAACCTGTGGCCATGGCACCTGGGGAGATGGTTCAGTGGCTGTGGGGGTGTTGGGTTGCTGGCTGGACTGGATGAGCTCTGAGGGCTTTGCCAACCCAAATGATTCTATGACCTTTGGGCACTGAGGTGCCCCAGGAGCCGGTTTGGAGACCTCCCTGGAAGCCCAGCAGAGCCTGGCCAGGTACCAGCTGGAACCCCTCAGTGGTGCAGAAGTGGAGCCAGGGGTCAGCACCGAGAACAGGAGGTGAAGAGCTGCTTCGGGAAGGGCTGGGTTTGGGCTCGGGCTCTCCAGGAGGCGTCAGCAGCTCTCTTCGCTCCGTCCCTCGGTGCTCGGTGCCGCTCGGGGCGGCTCTCGCCCTTCCCAGCGCTGGGCTGCGGCTTCGTTCCTTAACCTCCTCCGTTTCGGCTGGTGCCTGCCTGAGCCCTTCCTGCCTCAGTCCCCTCCGTCCTCGCACCTCCCCTTCCAGCCCCACGGTGTCTGCGGGCTGGCTCTGCCCGTGGCCGCTCCCTCCCCGGGGAGGCGGTGCCGGGGCCGGGCTGGGCGGCTCCGGGGAACCACCTGCGGCTGCCGGGCTCCGGGTACCGGCTCCGGGTGTCGGCACCGCCCGGCAGCAGCGGGCCAGGGCTCGGCTCCCCCGGTCCGGCTGGGGAGGCGAACGGGACGGGACGGCCCCGGCGGGGAGGGACCCGGCGCCGCCTCTGCGGGACCTCCCGGCCCGAGGATGAGCTCCTGAAGCCTGGGACCTGCAGCATCCTCCTGTGAGTAGCTTGGGCAGCCCCGGGAGGGGAGAAGCTCGCAGAGGGGTGGGCGCAAAGCTCTGTTTGTAGCGGTACGGATTTAACTTTCCTGCCGCAAGGCTCCTGCGGGCAGGGAAAGGGCTGGAGGTGGTTTCAGGAGGGGATTCGAGGCACGGAGAGACCTCGGCGTGCAGCACAGAGCTCCACCGGGGGCTCTAACGCAGGAGGAAACACCGCGGAGGTGTCCTGCGAGGAGCGTCTGCTAAGGTGGGGCTTGGGCAGCCGCTTCACAAGCTGGGAAGGCTTCAAGGTGCGGGGCAGGGACTGGAGCTGAGCTCTTGAGTCGTTTCCTGCCCGCGGAGAAGTTTTGCAGCTCTGCCGCAGGATTATCCTCCCCTGGCAGCGCCCTCCCATCCCCGGGCACGGGCTGGAGCTCCTGGCCTGACTGATTCCCCCCCGAAGGAGAGCTCAGGGGGAGGCTGCGTGCAGGCTTTGGGTTCTCTGGGGATCGTTTGTTTGTTTGTGCTCGGGTTTGGGTTTTCCTCCCCCGGCGTAGTTAGTTTCGGGGCTATTTGGCTTGGAGTTGTTTGGAGTTTGGTTTTGAGGTGGTGCTGGGCTTTGGGTTGGGTTTCTCGGGGGGTTGTGGGTTGGGGTTTGGGTTCTTTTTTTCTGGTTGGTTTGGGTTTTTGGGGGCGTTTGGAGGTTTGGGGGGGGGGTTGGCTTTGTTTTGGTGGTGGTGGTTTGGTTTTATTGGGGGGGGTCTTTGGGGGGGTGGTTTGGAGGTTTGGGTTGGTTTATTTGCTGTTGGTTTGGGTTCATTTGGGGGTCTTTGGGGGGGTTGCTTGGAGGTTTGGGCTGGGGTTTTTTGTGGGGGGTTGTTTGGAGGCTTGTGGGAGGTTTGGTTTTGGTTTTTGCTGTTGGTTTGGGTTCATTTGGGGGTTTTGAGGGTGGTTTGGAGGTTTGGTTTGGTTTATTTGCTCTTAGTTTGGTTTATTTGGGGGGTTTTGGGGTTGTTTGGAAGTTTGGTTTACTTGCTGTTGGCTTGGGTTTATTTGGGGGTCTTTGGGGGGGTTGCTTGGAGGCTTGGGTTGGGTTTTTTTTGTGGGGGTTGTTTGGAGGCTTGTGGGAGGTTTGGGTTTGGTTTTTGCTATTGGCTTGGTTTTATTTGGGGGTTTTGGGGTGGTTTGGAGGTTTGGTTTGGTTTATTTGCTCTTGGTTTGGTTTTATTTGTGTTTTTGGGGGTGGTTTGGAGGTTTGGGGTTGGGTTTTTGCTGTTAGTTTGGGTTTCTTTGGGGGTTTTGGAGGGGGTTGTTTGGAGGCTTGTGGGAGGTTTGGTTTTTGCTGTTGGCTTGGTTTTATTTGGGGATTTTGGGGTTTGGAGGCTTGGGTTGGGTTTATTTCCTGTTGGTTTGGGTCTATTTGGGATTTTTGGGGGGTGATTTGGAGGTTTGGTTTTCTGCTGCTGGTTTGCTTTGGGGTTTTTGGAGGTTTGTGGAGGCCTTGGTTTGGTTTTGTTGCTGTTGGTTTGGGTTTGTTTTGGGTTTTGGGGGTGGTTTGGAGGTTTGGGGTTGGGTTTTTGCTGTTGGTTTGGGTTTATTTTGAGTTTTGGGGGTGGTTTGGAGGTTTGGTTTCTTTGCTGTTGGTTTGGGTTTATTTGTGGGGGTTTTGGGGTTGTTTGGAGGTTTGGTTTTCTGCTGCTGGTTTGCTTTGGGTTTTTTGGAGCTTTGTGGGGGCCTTGGTTTGGTTTTGGGTTTGGCAGTGTGGTTTTATTTGGGGTTGGTTTATTTTTGGTGGTGTTTGGTTGTTTGGAGGTTTGTGGTGGGGTTGGTTTGGGCTTTTGGTTGGTGGTTTGGTTTCATTTGGCTTTGGGGGGGGAGTTCTTTGTGTGGGGTTTTGCTCTTTGAGGTTTTTGATTCTGTTTGGATTTGTCTGGGATTTCCACCTCCCCCTCCCCCTCTCTGCCGAGCTTGGGTGTCAGAAAGGAGCTGTCAGACCAATTACTTAAGCTGAAAGGCTTGGAGCATTGTCTGGCAGCTCGGCCAGCAGTCTCCAGCACTCAACCAAACCATCCTGGGTCTCACTTGGGACCACGCTGAAGCTGCTGACAGGTTTGAAGCTGTGATTTCTGGGGAGGGGTTGTGCTTGATGCCCCAGGAAGCCCTTGCTGGAGGAGGAGGCACAGCGTTTAGCACCCAGCTTTCACTGATGTGCTGCTTTGTGCTGCACGGAGAGGTCGATTCGGGGACTGGGAGCCAGGAGACAAAGGCAGAGCAGCAGTCAGTGGCTGCATGGCCCCAGGAGACTCGTCGAGGACAGGGCACCAGGCTGTGGGGGCCAGGTTAGACACCAAGGGCACGGGGGTGGAGCAAGCATAGGGCATGGCAATGCCTCTGGGTTTGCCTGCAGTGCTCTTGGGCCAGGGGAGTTTGCCTGATGGGTTCAACAAGTTGCTCTGTGCAGCACTTGAGGAAATCTGGTGAGTGCAGCACAGGAGGAGCTGCACCTCCCTGCTGCACACAGGATCCTCTCTCTCTCTGCTTGGTGCCTTGCAAAACGAAGGCTCTGGAGCAGGCTGAGGCCCTCACAGCACCTGTGAGGCTCACATGCTCCTGGCAGAGCAGCTTCAGATGCAGAAGGTCCAGCCCAGGAGCTGAGGAGCAGGCTGCACCCCACGCTGAGCTGCAGGCAGGCAGAAGGCAGCAGTGCTGAAACTCCAACCCACAGCTGGCTGGGGACTTGGCTCCCTTCTTGGCAGCACTTCATGGAGGTTTCCTGTCCAACCTTGCTCCTATCTGTCTGCTGCTACTGCAAACACAACTTTTATTGGTTACACTAAATTCTTCTCCTTGCTCCTGGCAACAAACAGAGAATCAGTCAGGATTTAGTGCACAGGGAGCTGGAGGAGCCCAGGAGTGAGTTGCTTGAGTGCCTGCAGCGGTCTCAGACCAGCACCTACTGTGCTCACAGAGTAAATCCATCAATGCTGAACGCCCTGCGGGGTGCTGGCACCTGCCCCGGGCAGCTCCTGCTCCCCAGGGTGGTGTCTCAGCAGCTGGGCTCTCATCTCTCTGTGCCAGGCAGGGATCAGTGCCACGGGAGTGCAGCTGTTGGGTTGGTCATGGACAGCCAGGGAGCCCTGGGGGGCGATGGGAGAGGGAGAAAAACGCCGTGGGGGTGATTGTGCTGCTGGGAGCGAGAGGCACAGGAGCTGGAAGTGCAGCCCAAACCTGTGGTGTTCCACAGGCAGGGAGAGGTGCTCTGTGTGAGGCAGGAATGGAGATCAGAGAGGAGGAAAGCAGGAGAAAAATCCCCACTGCTGGGATGTCTGAGTCATGCAGTTTCCCAGTGACAGACATAGCTTAGTGTTTGCACAACCACCTCCACGGAGCAGCTCCCAGCCCCGCTGCAGGGGCCCTGCTGCACCCCCGGCTGCCCAGGGCCAGCTGCCAGCTGGGGATGCCCCAGCCTGGCGATGCCCCAGCCTGGCTCCAGGGTTGATGGTGGAGCTGCTGAGTGCAGGGGAAGGAGGGCTCTGCCCCGCTGGGGCAAGCACAGCCCCGAGCTCAGCCCCCGTGCCGGCAGCGCTCGGCTCCGGGCTTGCACCGAAGGTGCTCTGCGGTGGGGCTCTGGCAGGGGAGGGGAAAGGAGCTTGCACGGGGGGGCTTGGGCTGCCCACCCTCTGCTGAGTGCTGCAGCCTCGTGTGCTGCATGGCAGCCTCCTGCTGCTGCCTGGAGCAGCGGGGAGAGCCAAAGAATTCCTTGGAAAGACTAAATCTCGTGTTTGTTTATTAGCCTGGAGCAGCAGCCTCCGGACTCTGACCCGGCAAGAGCACTTGCGTCTAGCAAAGGAAACCCGACCCCCCCGCTGCCAGCAAACGGGAGCTGGGCTGCTGATGGGCTGCTGTGCCCCCCCGGCCGGCCCGGGAGCTGGGCTGATGGGCTGCTGCTCTGCCCCCCGGCCCGGGAGCTGGGCTGATGGGCTGCTGCTCTGCCCCCCGGCCCGGGAGCTGGGCTGCTGCTGCTGCTCTGCCCCTGCTCTGCCCCCTCCCCGGCCCGGGAGCTGGGCTGCTGCTGCTGTGCCCCCCCGGCCGGCCCGGGAGCTGCTCTGCTGCTGTGCCCCCTCCCCGGTCCGGGAGCTGGGCTGCTGCTGCTGTGCCCCCCCGGCCGGCCCGGGAGCTGGGCTGCTGCTGCTCTGCCGCCCCCCCGGCCCGGGAGCTGCTCTGCTGCTGCTTCCCCCCCGGCCGGAGCTGGGCTCCGAGAGCAGAAGCAGCTCGGGGGCTGAGCCTGCTGCAGGTCACGGTGTGAGCCCCGGGTGTTGGCTCCATCCCGTGGGAATCTCGGACCCCAGGAGCTGTTGGATCGCTCCGGTGCTGCTGGACACAGGCAGAGGACCCCGAAGGCACACCTGGGGTTGCCTCCCTCCTTGGTGGTGCTCCTGGCATCTCCCTGTCCTTGGCTGACACCTGGAGCCCTGTGAGCAGTTCTGGGCTGCCCTGCTCCAGGGGGGCTGGGAGCTGCTGGGCAGAGTCCAGTGGAGGCTATGAGGATGATGAAGGACTGGAGCAGCTCTGTGAGGAGGAAAGGCTGAGAGCCCTGGGGCTGTGGAGCCTGGGGAAGAGCAGCCCCAGAGGGGCTCTGGTCAGTGGTTAGGGTGGGGGGCAAGCAGAAGGGGGCCAGGCTCTGCTCAGTGCTGCCTCGTGATGGGCCAAGGGCCAAGGGCCACAAACTGGGTTGGAAAGGATCTCCAAAGGTCACCTAGCCCCTGTGCCCCTACCCTGCTGGCCAGTGTGATCTGAGGGCTGTGTCACAAAGCCTCTGAGTGCTGCCAGGCTCTGATCTGAGAGCTTTTTGCTGCTTCATTTCCCTGCTCTCCATCTGAGTGCACACAGGGCTGGTTTCTAGTGTTTGCTACCTTGACTCTCACCCACCCTGCCCCATGAGTCATTCACCCAGCTGCCTGCAGGTATTTTTCTCCTCTCTGAATCAATTTCTCCTTTTTTTCCCTGGGTAATATTTAACTGCTGATCACACAGCAGCACCCAGCCTGTGTGGGACCTTAGCAGCCTCCCTGGGGATTGCTACCTCACTGCAAGCAGGCAGCCTGGCCTGGGTCCTGCCTGGGGAGCTCCTGTCCTGCTCTGCACCTGCTGCAGCACCCAGGACTGCTGTGTTGGTCAGGGATCAGAGCAGGCTGCCCAGGGAGGTGGTGGAGCTCCCATCCCTGGAGGTGTGCAAGAACTGTGTGCCCATGGCACCTGGGGCCGTGGTGTGATGGCCACGGTGGGGTTGGGTTGGACTGGATGAGCCCAGGAGGCTTTTCCAACCCAGGCAGTTCTGAGGTCCTCAGTGCTGAGTGCTGCAGACTCTCCCCAGCCAGCCTCACTGTTCAGAATTTCTTCCTCATCTCCAGTCCCAAGCTGCCCTCCTCAAGCTTCAGCCCACTGCCTCTCCCCCAGGGCCACAGCCCTTCTGAGAAGCCTTTTCTGCAAGGCAGAGGCCAGGCAGTGCAGTTCACCTTCTCCTCTGTGTCCTGAGAGGGTGGATGCTGTGAGGAAGGAGCTCTCCTGTGCCAGCTCTTGGTGGCACCACTTGTAGCTGCTTCATCTGGCATCCCCTGGCTGCAGTCAGGAGTGGGAGAGGCAGCAAAAGAGCCTCCAGAGAGCCTCCTCCCAGCAAGCTGCCAAGGAAAGAGCCCTCCTGGAGGGAGTGCTGGACCTCAGCTGCCAAAATGCTCTCAGGTTTCTCTTGACAGCTGACCTAGCACTTGCAGGTGGCATGTAAATGGCAGCCTGGGTTTAAGTCTCTCATCCCAGTTTCCCCTGAAGTCAGATCTAACAGTGCAGTGACTCCAGCCCCTGCAAGTGGAACTGCTGGGCCCAAGTGGCTCATTGCAGGTGAGTTCTGAAGAGCTTTGCTGCCTCCCAGCACACTGAACAGCTCTTTCCTTAGGGATGGTCAGAGGGCCAGAGAGTTGTCTGGGCTGGAGCAGCCCTCAGAGGTCATCCAGGCCAACCTCCAGCCCACCCCCCCATGGCCACCACACGCTGGCCCCAGGGGCCATGGCCACAGGGCTCTTGCACCCCTGCAGGGATGGGGACTCCCCCACCTCCCTGGGCAGCCTCTGCCAGTGTCTGACTGCAAAGCAGCCCCAGAGGGGGGAAGCTGCCCTGGCTCTCCCTCCCTTCTGCAAGAAGTGTGCTGGGGCACAGGGCTTCAGTCCCCTTGGTTCAGTCTGTCTGAAAGCTGTTTGGCAGAGCTGCTAACCACAGGCTGTTAATACCTCCACTGGAAGGGACCCAAGGGGAGCCCAGGAGGTGGCTTCTGCTCTTCCCAAAGCCTGGGGAGGTTCCAGTTTCAGCATTGCTCAGAGTTTCTGCCTGGAGGGAGTTTTCTTCATCCCAGCTTCCAGGGCTCTGCCTGGAGACTCAGACAAGAGTGAGGGGAAGCCCAGAGCCGGTGGGGAGCTGCAGAAGGCACAGAGGACATTTGTCAGTGAGCAGAAGATGAGAGAGAGAGCTAGGAGGGGTGAAAACCAGAAAGCTCAGCCACAGGCAGCTGAGCTCCACCTGACAGCCTCCCCCCTGAGGGCTTCCCTGACCCAGCTGGAGGCTGCAGGGGGGCAGTGGAGCCTCAGCAGTGTGCTGGGGGCACGGTTCAGGTCAAATCCAGGTGCTGACAAACACCTCCCAGCAGCCAGGCAGGGCTCCTGGCCCCAGTGTGCCTCAGACCCTGGCTGAAGCAGTGGGGAAATCCCTCTGGCTTGCTCTGCCTCCCAGCCTGGCTGGTCCCACAGCTGGCAGCATCTGGAGGGCTGTGCTGCTCTGACTGCACTCTGAGCACGGTGGAGCTGCTGCACTTCCCAGGCTGAGCTGTGCTCACCCTGAGCAAGAGGAGGAGTGTGTGGCCCAGGGCTTGAAGGCTCACAAGCAGTTCACAGCCTGCTTCAGACACTGCTCCTGGGCAGCTGCTTCTGCTTCACACTCCCAGGCTTCTGAAGCGAGCTCCCTGGGGACCTGGCCTCAGCTCCTCAGCTCCTGGCCTCAGCGCCTCAGCTCCTGGCCTCTGTGTGAGCTGAGGGGGAAGAGAAGGCTCCAGGGGGGCTCAGAGCTGCCTGCCAGTGCCTGAAGGGATCCTGCAGGAAGGCTGCAGAGAGACTTCTCCTGAGGGTGTCTGAGCCAGGCCAAGGGGGAATGGTTTGAAGCTGAGGCAGAGCAGGGTCAGACTGGAGCTGAGGAAGTTCCTCAGCAGGAGGGAGCTGAGGCTCTGGCACAGGCTGCCCAGGGAGGCTGTGGCTGCCTCCTGCCTGGGGGTGCTCAGGGCCAGGCTGGATGAGGCTTTGAGCAGCTGAGTCTGGCTGGGAGGTGTCCCTGGGCATGGAGGGGAGGTTGGAGCAGAGGAGCTCTGAGCTCCCTTCCAGCCTGAGCCCTTCTGTGATGCTCTGAAGACAAAAGCCATGCAGGCAGAGCCCCTCTTGGCTTTGGGTCTGTTTGGGTTTTGCTGCTCTCTTCTGCCTGCAGCCTGTGTGACTCTCTCTGCCTTGGCAAGGAGATGAAATGCTCTGAATGTGTTTCACCAACAGCTCAACCTGGAGAGCTCCTGCCAGAGCCCTGAGAGAAATGCTTCCATGAAGCTGCTGCTCTGCCCCCAGGGCACACAGGCTCCACACAGAGCAGGTTTGTTTGCCTGGGGCCTCGCTGCTGCCTCAGCTCCTGCTAACCAGCTGGAGCTGGGTTGGTTTTTCCTCCTCCCTCCCTCTTTAGAGCCTCACAAGGTAACTTCAGGCACATTCAGGCCTCACTGAGGCACATTGTGTTCCTGCTGCCTCCTGAAGCAGCAGCTTGCCCTGGAGCACCGAGGGGGCTCCTGCTGCTCAGCTCCTGATCAGTTCCCAGGCTGAGAGCTGGGGCTGTGCAGCCTGGGGAAGAGAAGGCTCCAGGGAGACCCCAGAGCAGCCTTCCAGTGCCTGGAGGAGGCTGCAGGAGAGCTGGGGAGAGACTTCTGACGAGGGCTGGGCAAGATAGGATGAGAGGGAAGGGATTGAAGCTTGAGGAGGAGAGATTCAGAATGGAGATTAGGGAGAGATCCTTGCCAGTGAGGGTGGGGAGACCCTGGCACAGGCTGCCCAGGGAGGCTGTGGCTCTCTGCACCCTGGAGGTGTTCCAGGCCAGCTTGGATGGAGCCCTGAGGACCAGTGGGAGGTGTCCCTGCCCATGGCAGGGGGTTGGAACTGGATGATCATTAAGGTCCTTTCCAACCCAACCCATTCTGTGACTCTGACATTCCTGCTGCCCCTGGCTGCTTCTCCTGGCCCCTGGCTGCTTCTCCTGCCTCATGCTGCTGCTGGAGGCTGAGAGCAGGAGCAAGAGGCTGCACTGCCACCAGGCTGTTGGGCTGGAAGCTGCTGAGCAGCCCAGACCCCAGCCTGGCTCTAGGCAGGATGTTCATTCCCTTTCCCAGCAGCTCCCCTGGCCAGCACACCGAGGAGGAAAACCAGAGATGAGGCAGCCCCAGCCCTGGGCTTTGCTGTCCCATCCCTTACTGGGGTTTGGAATTTAAGACCCTGCCCTGCTGGGAAGGGAACCAAGGCCCAGAGCAGCAGAACTGTCAGGCAGCTGAGACCTGACAAAGCAAGGAAGGGAGGGGGGAAAGCCCCAAGTCAGCAATGTCCCAGCCTCTGTCTGGCCCCAGTGTGAGCTGAAAGCCAAGAGCTGGGCAGGAGTGGCAGCTGGAAGGATGGATTCCTGCTGCAGCTGAACCTGAGGGTCACAAGGGGAAGTGATTCCTGCTGGGGCATCTCCAGTGGCTGACCCTGTGTCTGCAGCACAGCCCCAGGCAAAGCCACCCTGCACCAGGAGGCAAAGCCCTGAGCTTGTGTCCTGCCAAGCAGCTCCTGCCTGCCCTGGCAGGGGGTTGGCTCTCCAAGCCCAGCTCCCGGGGGGGGAAAAGCTTCACCCAACCTTCTCTGTTCCCTTTCCTCCCCTCCCACAGCTCTGCTGTAATTGCCAGGTGCTGCTTGACAGATGAGCTCTGGTCCTCATCTCCTCCCTCTGCCTGCAGCTCAGGGCAGGAAGGGCTGCAGGAAGGGAGGAGAAATGTGGGCATTGCCTCCCCCCTGCCAGAACAACCTCCAGGCTGTACCTGCAGAGCTGTTTGCAATGGAAGCCTGCCCAGAGCTTCCCTTCAGGGAAACCTTTCCAGCTCTGGGCTCTGGGGGGTGCAAAAGGAGCCAGGGCTGTGTGCCCCCCAGCCCTGGGGTGACTTAGTGGCTCTCCCAAGCCCGGGCAGGGGGGGAGGGAGGGCTGCACACTGTGTGTCATAAAGGAAAGAATTTCCTCTGCTTGCTGGACCAAAGTCCACTCCTGCCCTGCTCTGCAGCTCCTGCTGAGCACCCCTGGGTTTTCCAGAGGCTTTTTTCCCCCTCTGGCCAGAGCAGGACCCAGCCTGCAGCCCCCCAGAAAGCCTCTTCAGCCTCTGCTTGGCAGTGGCCCAGCCTCCACCGAGGTGCTCTCAGGTGGGTGGGGAGGCAGCAGGTGAGGCCAAGCTGCTGGCTGAGCCCTGGGTGCCTCTCCCAGCTTCCTGCTGCTCTGCTCCACAGCGACCTGGGCAAACTGGAAAGGCAAAAAGATCTCTTTCAGGGTGGAAAAAAGCTCAAGAGCTACAGCTGGGGATGGTGAGCTGAGTGAGCTGGGCCTGGGCTGAACAAAGGGCTCATTGAGTCAGAGCAGAATGCCTCAGCCCAGGCTGCAGCCAGGGGAGCTTCAGCTCTTTGCTGGTTTTTGGTATTCTAAAGAGGAAAAAACAGCAACAACAACAAGAAGAAGTTGTTTAACCTGAGGGGATCAAAGCCTCTGCTGGATCAGCCATGCAGACACTGATGGCTCCCTTCCAGCTGGGTGCTGGTGCCCTGCAAGGGTGCTGAGGATTGGCACAGGCTGCCCAGGGAGGTGCTGGGGTCCCCATCCCTGCCCTGTGGGCCTTGGGGCCAGGGTTTGGTGGCCATGGGGGTGCTGGGCTGGGGGTTGGGCTGGATGACCTCTGAGGGCTTTTCCAACCCAAACAGTTCACTGCTGCTGTGTCTCCTTTCATCCTCTCGCCCCTGAGCTGTGCATGCTGTGAGGCTCAAGGGCCAGGTGGCAGCAGGGCTGCCACTGAACTCAGCAGCAGCAGGTTTCCATCCTCCCTCAGCCTGCACTTGGGAGGCTCTGAGTCTTTGCTGGGCAGCTGCCTGAGGATCACTCTCAAGTTGTCCTTTCCACCACCCTCCCTGTCTGGGGTGGCTGATGGGCAGAGGTGATCTGCTCTGGGCACACCCCAGAGTCCTCCTGCAGTGGCACCTGCTCACCATCCCCTCCCTTGGCAGCTGCTGTCTGGGCCAGGAGCGAAGGTGGCTTTGCCTTTGTGGATTCACATCAAGAGAGACAAGACTGAGCTGAGTCTCTTACACTGGCTGATGAACTCCTCTTCTTTCCTTTCCTTTCCTTCCCCTCCCCTCCTGCAGCTGAAGCAAGATGACCACAGCCTCACCCCTGCTCAACACCACCCTGGCCTCAGCGAACGTCACCACCAAGTCCCAGGAGCAAAGCCTCTACCAGAGTAAGGGGAGAGAAGGCTGCTGCCTTTTGAGGGGGACCTTGAGCTTGCCAAACTTCAAGCAGCCCAACCACAACTTTGTAAATAAGACTTTTTTCTCCCCTCCCCTCCCTCCCCTTCCCCTCCCTTCCCCTCCTCCCTCTGCCCCCCTGCCAGGCTCTGGAGCAATCGTTGCTGCCATCGTGGTGGGAGTCATTGTTGTCTTCACGGTGGTCCTGCTCATACTGAAAGCCTACAACAGGTCTGTGGCCAAGCTCCTGTGCCCCCCTGGGGTGGGAGGGGGAGCCAAGAGCCCTGCCAGGAGGTTTGCCAGCGTCTGGTGCTGTGCATTCCCAGGAGAACCTACAGGATAACCTGCTGGGAGTGTCCTGACTCCATCAGCCTGCTGGGGGGTCTGTGCTGGGGGGGCTGTGCTGGGGGGGTCTGTGCTGGGGGGGCTGTGCTGGGGGGGTCTGTGCTGGGGGAGTCTGTGCTGGGGGGTCTGTGCTGGGGGGGGCTGTGCTGGGGGGGTCTGTGCTGGGGGGGTCTGTGCTGGGGGGGCTGTGCTGGGGGGGTCTGTGCTGGGGGGTGGGGTCTGTGCTGGGGGGGGTCTGTGCTGGGGGGTCTGTGCTGGGGGGGTCTGTGCTGGGGGGGTCTGTGCTGGTGGGGGGTCCCCAGTGGCACAGGGTGCAATGGAACTGGGCCTCATGGAGCAGCCCAGGTGAGCCCAAGGCAGCAGAAACACAGAGCTCTGCTCAGCCCAGGCAAGGTGCAGCAGTGACACCCAGCAGCAAAGCATCCTCCAGAGCAGGAGGAGGAAGAGGAGCAGGGTCAGGAGGAGGCCAAGCAGGAAGCTGCAGCAGGAGGCTTCCCTCTCCTCAGCAAACTCCTCCCTTCACCCCAGGTGTGGAGGTGATGCTCTGGGATGCAGCTGGAGCCAGCTGCTCCTGCCTGACTCCAAGCTGCTGGTGGCCTGCAGCCCAGGGCTGGCCTGGGGCTCTGTCCCAGCAAAGCAGGAGAGGAGGAAATCCTGAGCTGAGCTGACTCTGCAGGAGCTGCTTGGTGTGAACTGCTTCCACAGGAACCTTCTGAGGCTGTCAGGGAGGGACAGGACTGGGGGGATGGAGCAGAACTAGAAGTGGGGAGATTGAGATTGGCTGTGAGGAAGAAGTTGTTGCCCAGGAGGGTGGTGAGAGCCTGGCACAGGCTGCCCAGGGAGGTGGTGGAAGCCTCCTGCCTGGAGGTGTTTGCAGCCAGGCTGGAGGTGGCTGCGAGCAACCTGCTGCGGTGTGAGGTGTCCCTGCCCATGGCAGGGGGTTGGAGCTGAGTCTTGAGCTCCCTTCCAGCCCTGGCAGCTCTGTGGCTCTGTGATTGCCAAGGGGAGAGACCAGCAGCTGGCAGCTCTGCTGACAGGCTCCCTGTTCCCTTCACAGGCACATGAGAGTGAGGAGGGAGCTGGAGCCCAAGGGCACCAAAGCATCAATGTCAACTGCTTCAGGGCAGGGCAACAGCCTGGCTCAGCACCCTACAGTGACTTTCATACCTGTGGATATCCACATGCAGAACAGGTAACTGCTGGGAGAGGAGAGATGGAACTCCTCTTGCCATGGACTCCTCAGCAGAGCAGTGCTGCCCTTGGAGGAGCAATGAGCCCTGGGTTGGTCTGCAGCCTGGATCCCATCCTGCCTTGGGAGGAGGAAGCAAAGCTCTGGACCCTCTTGGTGTGGCTGAACTCAGCTGGTGGAGGTGCACAACCCCCCAGAAAGGCAACAAACCTCCTGACAGAGCTCTGGGGAGGGAGAGACTGAATCCATCCCTGGGAGAAGCAAAGCAGAGCCATGGGTGGTGGAGCTGTGGCTTGGGGAGGTGAAGCCCTGATGGAGGGAGGCCTGGGCTGTGCAAGCCCCCAGCTCAGCCTGGCCCTGCCTCTGCCATGAGTCATGTGGAGCAGGTCTGGGGCTTACCCTCAGCACAGGAAGCAGCAGAACCTTGGCCTCACTCCTGCCTCATGCTCCTGTGCCCAGTAGGTTTGGTTGGAGATAAAAGGGGGGGAGGGAACCCCCCCTAAAACCAACAAAACCTTTTCGTTCCCAACTGTTGAGAAGATGAACTTGGCCCCAGGGCCACTTGCAAATGAATGCAGTGTCTGGGAGGCCTCCCCTCCCACCCAGAGCTGCTTTGGGCTGGAGCTGTGTTTGAGTCTTTTGTCTGGGCCAGGGCTGAGGCTGCAGGCAGCTCTTGAGCTCCAACAGCAAGGCTGGGGAGGGGGCACCGAGGAGGGCTGGGGAGGGGGCACCGAGGAAGCCTGGGGAGGGGGCACCGGGGAGGGCTGGGGAGGGGGCACCGAGGAAGCCTGGGGAGGGGGCACCGAGGAGGGCTGGGGAGGGGGCACCGAGGAGGGCTGGGGAGGGGGCACCGAGGAAGCCTGGGGAGGGGGCACCGGGGAGGGCTGGGGAGGGGGCACCGAGGAGGGCTGGGGAGGGGGCACCGAGGAGGGCTGGGGAGGGGGCACCGAGGAAGCCTGGGGAGGGGGCACCGGGGAGGGCTGGGGAGGGGGCACCGAGGAAGCCTGGGGAGGGGGCACCGAGGAAGCCTGGGGAGGGGGCACCGGGGAGGGCTGGGGAGGGGGCACCGGGGAGGGCTGGGAAGCAGCCCCAGGCCAGCCTGGCTGTCCCCAGCGCCTGGCTGTCCCCAGCTCCTGCCCTCGGGGCACCTCGGGGGTGCTGTTGCTCCCCGGGGCCGCTCCCAGCCCTCGCTGCCGGCCGGCTGTGGGCGTGGGGCAGGCAGCGGCAGCGCTCCCCAGGGATGCTCCCAGCCGCCCAGCGGAACAAACAGCTGCTTTGTCGGCTGCTCACTGCCCCTTTGTCTGCTCTCTGCCTACCCAGGAGCGGCCCTGCAGCAGGGGCTGACAGGCCAGCCGGGAAGGGGGAGGAAGGAGCTGAGCTAAATCCTGTGTGGCCCAGAGATGTGTGAGGAGCACCTGGGGAGGCTGCACCCAGGGGCTGGGGCGGTTTGGGGACCTCGCTGAAAGCAGGGAGCAGAGAAGGGCACTGAGGCTGGTGAGGGGTCTGGAGAGCAGGGCTGGTGAGGAGCAGCTGAGGGGGCTGGGGGTGTCTGGGCTGGAGAGGAGAAGGCTCCAGGGGGACCTCAGAGCTGCTGCAGGACCTGAAGGGATCCTGCAGGAAGGCTGCAGAGAGACTTCTCCTGGAGGCAGGCCCAGGGGGAAGGGTTTGGAGCTGAGGAAGTTCTGCAGCAGGAGGGAGCTGAGACCCTGGCCCTGGGAGGCTGTGGCTGCCTCCTGCCTGGGGGTGCCCAGGGCCAGGCTGGATGAGGCCCTGAGCAGCTGAGTCTGGCTGAGGGCATGGTGGGGAGGCTGGAGCAGAGGAGCTCTGAGCTCCCCTCCCACCTGAGCCAGTCTGGGAGCTGCTTCTAGCACACTTGGTCACCCCCCCAGTTCCGGAGCAGTGCTCTTTGCTGGGCTGGAGCAGAGTAGGCAGTTCTGGGCTGGTGGAAGGGCTGCTGCTGGCAGCAGGATCACAGCTGGGCCCAGGCTCAGCCTGGAACACCCAAACCCTGCTGCTGGCACAGCCTGGGAGGCCTCTCCAAGCCTTCCAGCTCCTCTCAGCAAAACCCAGAGCTCATGCTGAGCAAGCAAAATCAGCTTCTCAAGGAACACAACTCCCTGCTGTTGCTCCTGCCCTGCCCCTGGAATTCCCTAGGGGCTCAGCAGCTTTCCAGGAGCAGCCCCAGGCTGTGACCAAGCTGCCCTGTACACAGAGCCCCAGCAGGGAGGGGCTGGAGGGGACCTCTGCAGCTCACCCAGCCCAAGCCCCTGCTGCAGCAGGGCACCCACAGCCCTGGAGCCCAGGGGCACAGTGCCCAGGGGGGGTTGGAAGCTCTCCACAGCCTCTCTGGGCAGCCTGCTCCAGGCCCCCAGCAGCCTCACAACAAAGAAGTTTCTCCTTCTGTTCCCTTTGTGCCCCTTGGCCTCTCCCTGGGCACCACTGAGCAGTGCCTGGCCCCAGCCTCTTGCCCCCCAGCCTTTAGCTCTCACTGAGCATTGCTCAGCTCCCCTCTGGGGCTGCTCTGCTCCAGGCTCTCAGCCCCAGGGCTCTCAGCATCTCTGTAGCCTCTGTTGGTCTCTCTCCAGTAGTTGCCTCTTGAGCTGTGGAGCCCAGAATCAGGCACCAGGATGCCCCAGCAGAGGGGATGCCCCACAGGAGGGATGCCCCAGCAGAGGGATGCCCCACAGGAGGGACGCCCCAGCAGAGGGATGCCCCAGCAGAGGGATGCCCCACAGGAGGGATGCCCCAGCAGAGGGATGCCCCACAGGAGGGATGCCCCACAGGAGGGATGCCCCAGCAGAGGGATGCCCCACAGGAGGGATGCCCCACAGGAGGGATGCCCCAGCAGAGGGATGCCCCACAGGAGGGATGCCCCAGCAGGAGGGATGCCCCAGCAGAGGGATGCCCCACAGGAGGGATGCCCAGCAGAGGGATGCCTCACAGGAGGGATGCCCCACAGGAGGGATGCCCCAGCAGAGGGATGCCCCACAGGAGGGATGCCCCACAGGAGGGATGCCCCACAGGAGGGATGCCCCAGCCTGCCAGCTGCCCCTCCCCAGCAGTGAGAGGTGTCAGTTCTCGTTCCTCGGTGAGTCCCTCCCCAGACGGCAAGGGCTGGATCCCTGCTCCCCCTGTGTCAGCAGGGAGCTCGGAGCTCCATCTAGTGTCCTCCTCCCCTCCAAAACCCTCTCGGACTGCTCTGCTCCCAAGACAGGCTGGGAGCTGGGGTCCTTCAGCCTGCAGAAGGCTCCAGGGAGACCTTTAAGCAGCCTTCCAGTGCCAGAAGGAGGCTACAGGAGAGCTGGGGAGGGACTTCTGGCGGAGGCATGGGGTGAGAGGATCAAGTGGAAGAAGCTGGAGGCAGTAGGAAGAAATTCTTCCCCAGCAGGCTGCTGAGGCAGTGGCTGCCCAGAGAAGTTGTGGAGGCTCCAAGCCTGGTGACAGCCAGGCTGGATGGGGCCTTGAGCAGCCTGGGCTGGTGGGAGGGGTCCCTGCCAAGGCAGGGGCTTGGCAGTGGATCAGCTTTAACCCAAACCACTCTGGCTCTACACTTTCTCACCAGTCAAACCACAAACTCATCTCAAGCTCAGCTCTCAGCTTGACTGAACTCCAGCAGCCTGCACCCCCAGCCCAGGCCCCCTGGGGCCAGGACTGCTCAGTGTCTGTCCCCACCCCTGGATGTGCAGAGGGCAGAGGCACAGTCAGCTGAACCCAAGCAGGGGCAGGGCCTGGAGTCCCACAGCCAAAGATCAGATGGAAAATCAGCTGCCTGTCACATGTGGCACTGGTGGTGGCTGCTGCTGGGGCAGGAGGGAGCTGCTGGGGCAGGGCAGAGCTGCTGGGGCAGGGCAGAGCTGCTGGGGCAGGGCAGAGCTGCTGGGGGAGGAGAGAGCTGCTGGGGCAGGAGAGAGCTGCTGGGGGAGGGCAGAGCTGCTGGGGCAGGAGAGAGCTGCTGGGGGAGGGCAGAGCTGCTGGGGCAGGAGAGAGCTGCTGGGGCAGGAGAGAGCTGCTGGGGGAGGGCAGAGCTGCTGGGGGAGGGCAGAGCTGCTGGGGCAGGAGAGAGCTGCTGGGGCAGGGCAGAGCTGCTGGGGCAGGAGAGAGCTGCTGGGGCAGGGCAGAGCTGTTGAGCTTCAAACACAACCCAACTTTATTGAAACTTCATCCACCCCCACAGCAGTCCTTCCCCCAGCCCCTCGCAGCAGTCGCTCCCCCAGCCCCAGCTCCTCGCAGCAGTCACCGGCTCAGGCCGCTGCGCTGCCGCAATCCCACCAGCCTCTGTGAGGCCACGTGTGCCCAGGCCCCCCTGTTCTGCCGAGGAGGAAGGGGGACGGGCTGCGGGGAGATGTCCCGAGGGGGCTGAGGGCGGGAGGCGCCGCCGGGGTCGCCGCTCCGGCCGGGGTCGCCGCTCCCGCCGGGGTTGCTGCTCCCGCCGGCGCGGCAGGGGGCGCTCGCGGCCGTTCCTCCCCAGCGCGCTGGCCGCTAGCGGCGCGGTCACCTGACAGGCGCGCTGCGGGCCGCGCGCGCCGAACGTCAGCGTCTCGCGAGAAGAGAATTCATTCGCGCACCGCCCGCCCCCGCCGCGGACGGACGTTTCCCAATCGCCCCCTCACCTCCGCCGAACGCCGCGCTTCCTGATTGGCCGGCTCCCGCGCGCGCACCGACCCTCCGCCGCCTCCTCCACCATTCAGCGAACGCGGAGGAGCCTTTGCGGAGGGCTCGGCTCCGCCTCCTCGTCCGCTCCCTCCCCTCCGCGCGGCAGAGCGTGCGAGGAGGCTTGCGGGCTCGCGGTGCACGCCGGGACGGCAGTGCGCTGCGACCAGGAGGAGGCGGAGGAGGCAAGATGGACGCGGGCTTCTTCCGCGTAAGTGCCGGCCTCGGGGCGGGTCGGGCGGGCAGGGACGCAGCGGGGCAGCTCCCGGTACGGGACGCGCGGCCGAGCCGGGCCGCTACAGGCCCCTACCGCCGCGGGCGAAGCATTGGCGCCGCGCTCCCCCGAGGAGGCGCCGCCGTGCCCTCCCCCACCCCCCGCCCTCGCCCTGCGCAGGCTCCTGTGGGGAGCCGCCGCGAAGAAAATGGCGGCGGGAAGGCGGCCGGGGCGGCTCGGCCTGCCCGCGAGGCGGCGGCGCCGCGGGGCTGCGGGACACGGCGGGCAGCGGCCGGGAGGGCATGCGGCTCCCCAAGGCCCCGGCTGGCCGGATGCGCGGCCGCTGCGGGATGCGGGGTGCGCTCCGTGGCCCTCCCCAAGGCCTCGCTCGGCCGCTCCGGCCCCGCTCCCGCTGCGGCCTGGCACCGCCGCTCCCTGGGGCACGCCGCGGTGCGGTCGGGCCTCTGACCCCGCGGCGGGGCCTGCTCCCTGCGGCCTTGCGCCGCCGCTGCCTCCTCAGCTAGGCTCCCACGGCCCCCGAATGCGAGGAGGTGTGGGAGGGAAGGCCGAGGGCAGAAGCGAGGGGAGCCTGGTTCTTGTAGCGGAATGTCCACCTTCGAAGCACTTAAACAAAACTGCCCCTTTTCCACGAGGGACTTTGGCCCCGTGGCACGCGTGGTGCTCAGCCTATGCAAAGCAAAAAGATGCTTGATTTTTATTTCTTTAATCACTGAGCTTTTCTTTAGAGCCCTCCCTAAGGTATATTTCTTTTCAGCCTTTTCTCCCGTTAATTAGAAGCAATCTCATTTTTTTTGGGGGGGTGGCTCTCGAGGATTTTGCAAACCCATTCAAATTCCCAAGGTTCATTCATTTGTCCAGCCCTGTTGTTTTCCACTCCTGCAACCGGGATGCTCCTAAACCACGAGGCCTCACCTAACCTCTCACTTAATTCCATGTTGTGTTACCATCCTGGCCTGAGAACAAAACAGTTACAAGGTAAAATCTACTCTTGCTGTAATGCAACTGTTAACAGAGTCTACAGGTCAAAGTGTTTCTGACAGCAGAGTTACCTGAAGCTAAAAACACTCCGTTAAAGAGCTCTTGCTCTTTTAAACAGACCTGGGAAGGGTAGCTTGATGAAAGCAAAAGCAGTGTGGCACTGGAGCTGGGCTGTGAGCAGTGCTCTGGGCTCAGGAGAAGCCAAGGGTCTCGTGGGAAGTGCAGCAGGGCAGCAGTTTGGCCTCAGGAAAGCTGCTACCAACCATTCCCTTTTTTTCTAACACTTCTGTAGGGTTGCCAGCACAAACTCCTCCTGTCTCTGCCTGGGAGTTGCTGTGCTGTGGGGCTTGTTTGGTTACCCTCTGTGCTTGCTGAGGGTGAAATTCATTCCTTTCCACTTCTGGATTGGGGAAGAAGTAAAGGGGGGAAAAAAAAAATGTATAGAAGATGAAATTTTGGAGTGCTGTGACCAGGGTTGTGTTTGGGGCTGGTGTGGAGGCCACAAAGCTGTTGGGCTGCACATAACATAAAGAGTTTTAAACTGATTGAGTCCTTGCCACAGTCAGGTTTTAGAGCAGCTGTGTTCCAGAGCAGCACATGGGAATCAGAGAGTGCTGCACTGGGTTGGAATGGGCTGCAAAGATCATCCAGTTCCAGCTCCCTGCTGTGGGCAGGGACAGCTCCTGCCAGGCTGGCTTGCCCTAGGCCTCATCCATCCTGGCTTTCAACATCTAGAATCTTGAAGCCTGGCATGGCAATGGCTTTGTTTCAAGTTCTGAGGAGGGTAGCAAGGTACCTTGGTAATGCAAGGTGCCTGCTGACCAGATGCAGTAGTTAGGTGATGCTAGCATTTGAGCTTTTTGTTGTTTATCTTCTCTTGGTTCC